>NC_143074.1:12577500-13944375 GCF_052426305.1 Pelodiscus sinensis
GCCCCGCCCCTGACTCCCTCAGCCTATCGCCGAGCCCGGCCTGGCCTGACGAGCAGCCACCTCCCGCCCAGGAGAGCCTGGGCCGGCCAATCAGGGGAAGGCGGTTCCTTTGTGCTATTCAAATACCTAACAGACTTGGAGCTGCTGCTGCCTGGAATGTTCTCATGAGAGGAGCCAGCCGCGGCTGCGAGCCGGGCTGGGCGTGGGGGGCTGCCCTGGAGGAGGAGGGCTGGGGGGGCGCGCAGCGGAGGGGTGGGGGAGGCGTACACCGAGGAGAGCCCCCTCCACTGGTCATGCCCTTCTCGGGCTGGGGAGGCTGCTTTCCCCGCGGCTACGCTGCCTCCTTGGCAGGTGAGCTGCCCACCATGTGCGGGGAGAGGGGGCTGGGCTGAGACGGGACTGGGGGCGGCTTCTGGGATTCTCCCTCCGCCCTCCAGCAGGTGGAAGAGTGTGTGTGTGTGCGCGGGGGGGGGGGGGGGTTTGCAATAATAAACATCCTGAATAATTAATTACTGACCGAGTCCTGGAGAATCCCGCCCCCGGCGCGAGATCCGGCCCCCACCTGGAGAGGCAGGGAAAGCACGTGGCTCACAGGCTACCTAGCGGCGGCCGCTTGTTCGCAGCCCCTTTCAGTCCCGTGTGCTCTGTAAAATGTTCTTGCCCGCCCGGAGTTCGCACAGCATCACCCCCGGCTGCTGTTCGATCAGCTGTGGGCCTGATCCTGCCAACGCTTCGGCCCCGATCCTGCCACGCTCGCTGCTGGAGCCTTGCGCGGATTCCGCATTGGCTTCCAGAGGGGATCCGGCCCCGATAGAGCAGGATGGAACCCTTTGTGGGCTTGCATAGGGGTTTGCTTGCGTGGAGCTTGTTGCAGAATCGGGGCTTTTAGCTCCAGGACAGAAGTAGGGGAGAAGGTGCTCAGCTCCTATCAGGATCATTTCCTACCCGTCCCCTTTTAAAGGCAATAGTCATTCCTGACTTCAGTGGGGGTTCCCTGCAGGACTCCAGGTTCGTGATTCAGGCCCTAGACCAGCGTTTCTCAACTTTTTTTTAATAAAGTACCCCCTTTAAAAAAATTAGAAGTAAACCTAGTACCTACAGTTTTCAGACACACACAATTTTTTCTACCATTGCAACACATTTCTTTAAAGAACTTAATCGTAGCCAGGCAGGCAATGACATTTTTTGCTATAAAAAGTACAAAAATACTAAAGTGGTGTAAAACTTACAACAAAAAGTCAGTTTTCTCCAAATTTCAGTTGTGTTGATGTACCCCCGAGACTTCTCTTGAGTACCCTTAAGAGTACGCCTATCACTGGTTGAGAAACACTGCCCTAGACAATCATTTCATCTATACTGTGGCTGTCAGGGTGGTTGAGTGGTCTAAGCTACCAACCTCCAGAGACTGTTGTTTCCTTAGTGTGGTGTTCTGCCCTCTGAGGGAAGGTGTGGGTTCACATCCCACTTCGGATGCAGTTTTCTAGGTTCGATATTAGGAAAAACTATTTCACTAGGAGGGTGGTGATCTACTTGGATGGGTTCCTTAGGGTGGTGATGGAATCTCCATCCCTGAAGGTTTTGAAGTCCCAGCTTGACAAAGCCCTGACTGCTGGGATGATTTAATTGGGATTGGTCCTGTTTTGGGCAAGGGGTTGGACTCCATAACTCCTGAGATCTCTTCCAATTCTATGATACTACCTCTGATTATAAAATACTACCTCTTAATGTGTATTTATTTGTAAAACATTATAGAAACAATAAAAAGATTTCATAAATGAAAGACCATCTCAGGACATGCAAGCCTTGCCACTGACAATATTTGCAGCTAACAGTATTTTATGTACTCTTGGTGCATTGCACAAGCAGTTAAAACAGAATACCCTGGAAAACAATCTCTAAAACCCAAGTCAAAGATTGAAAAGTTAGACTGAACTTTCTTGGATTTCTGTTGTGACACCCCCTCCCAACATTTTTTCATTATTAGTAAAAAAAAAAAAAAAAAAAAAAAAAAAAAAAACCATCAAACAAAAACAAACATCATATTCTTGAAACTAGCCAGTTCCCATGGCCATGTCTATATGGCTGAAGAAGCCAGTTCACACTGTGGGGGGACCATAAATTCAATGACAAATTTCAACCAGCTCCAGTTTTCAGTCTTTTTCACAGTGAGTGGGATGGGCTGAAGTTGGACTGTGCTTTACTTATCTGGCTTTGGTGGATACAATACAAAGCACTTCTTAGGACCTGATCCTGGACTCCTCACTCACTCCAGCAGTCCTTTCTCATTCTAGAAGCCTCATTAATGTCATCTTCTTTCATATGGTTGATGTGCAGCAGCTGCTACAATTTCACCTGAAGTTGATTGAACCACATGGCTACATCAGGAATAGCAGTTTACTGCAGTGATGCCTCCTTCACGTGGCTGTCCTTAGGATTTATGGGACCCTACACGGTACTATGAAACTGGTGCCCCCATGCCTGATGGCAGCTGAGGGGTGGGAGGGAGATGACGATTTTGTAGAGACGTGGTTTTGTAATCTTTAGCAATGTACTAATGACATATTTTAAAAGCACATTTTAAATTAAGGTCCTGTCGACGAACACAAATTCCGAAATGGACAGTATATACCTGGGGTTGGCAAATGCTTCTTACATGGATTTATTACCACTTGAATGGCTTAGTGTTCATAGGTTCAGTGTTCTGCTGTTAGATCTGGCAGGCTTTTTCACTTTTAAAAGTTAACAAGAACCTCTCCACAGAAACCACAGCACCAAAACAGGGATAGGAAGAGGTGGGTGGATATTTACACCCAGTGGTGCCCCAAATTTTCAGGTGCTCTACCTAGCTGTGTTTTCTGGGTATGGGTAAGGATGGTCCTGCTGCAGTGATATTTTAAGGTTTGTTATTATATCTGAAGGTCTGTCACACACTAGGAAGTCCTGGATTTTCCATTTTTGCATTAGATGTCCTCATCTATCATGGTTGATTTGGATTCAGTTCGGAATTGACCAACATGTCTGTAGAAGGCAAAACCTAGGATCTTTCTGGGGAGGCATCTGGCACAAGGTGCTTAATTTTCAAGTCCCATTTAGCCCAATCTGTTTTCCAAGCCTCCTTCTGATCATAGTCTGGTTGCATGAGGCTAAGTAACTGTTCCCAGAAAGGCTTGCGGGACATAAGACAGTGGAGGGGGGCATTGTTGAGGTCTTGGTGAATAGGACGACATCTGTTCTCCTGGCTTTGCTGAGCATCATGGATTGTTGCAGTAGTTCAGCATATCATTGATGTTAGAACTGGTGGCCATGGTGTTGGAGTCGATGTAAGAGTTTCAGTGATGCATTGCATCACTGCATTCAGCTGGGCGGCATCACTAAGTCTCATGTGGCTGCGTCTCATGCACAATATTCAGGTACCAAATACAGAAGTGCTATCTAGAGATGTTAAATATCGGTTAATTGAATAGTCGATTGACATCATGAATTCATATCGGTTAGCCAACTATTCTATAGTCCTTGGGGGTGGGGCCAGCAGCCAGTGCCTCCAGCCCCACACCCAAGGAGGACCCTGCTACTCCAGGCAGCAGCACGGGGTGCCAGGCAGGAGCTGGTCCATGAGGGGAGCTGGTTTAAAAACCAGCTCCCCTCACAGACTGGTTGCCTGTTGCCCGGTGCTGCTGCCTCTGATACAGAGGAAGCAGCGCAGGGTGGCAGCAGCCTTTGTTTGAGGGGCTCTGAGCTCCTGGACCCAGCACAAACTGGAACCGAGCCGGGCTGCCTGCCTGCCTGGCTCCTAATACACTTTAAATGCAGAGCCGCAGCGGCGGTAGGTCTGAGACCCGGCGCAAGCCAGGACTGAGCCAGGCTGCTGGCCAGCCTGCTAAAAATGTACTGACAGGGAGGTGGGGAGTGGGTTGGGGAGGGGAAAATATATGTAGTCTATAGAATTAACCTATACATTTTTGCTTATTGGTTAATTGGTTAATTGACTACACTATTACATCCCTAACAGTGGCGGCCCATCAATACAGGTGAGCTAAGCAGTTGCCTAGGCACCAGGAAAAACGGCCATTGAGGGCTTTGGAGGCAGGGGCGCCGATCGCGTGCTGATCACGTTTTGCCTAGGGCACCAGTTGCCGACAGCTTGTCTAGGGCTGTTCCTGATCCCTAGTGCTATCGCAGTTGTTCACAACACTGATGCTGATGCACCCCAGGTTGTACCAGCTAGTTGCTGAATTATATTGGCTCTTATTTTTATCTTTGCATTTACCTTCTCAGGATCCAGCTCCTTGCAGGATCAATCTCAGATGAGAACAAGAGCCCACCCCCCAACTTTAATGGGCCTGCTCCAGTAATAAGGATGGGTACTTGTGGTTAAGACTCAGGGTGGAGACTCAGGAAACCTGAGTGCTACTCTTTGTTTTGACACATGCTTCCTGTGTGATGTAGGTCCAAAGTTTTCAAAGGAGGCTCTTGGGTTTGGGTGCCTCACTTGGTATCCATTGGGCCTGAGTTTCATTATTTCTCCCGCTGCTTCCAGTCACTGGAGTTTTGGGGTGCAGCACTTCTGGAAATCCAGCACAGGGTGTCCTAAGTTGGCCATCGTAAGACAGAGGAAACTCTCAAAAACTTCTGCCCAGATCCTCTAAACCAGAGGGGAGCGAATATCACCCTGCAGGCTGGATCTACCAGGGTGAGCCCTGGCAGGCCACCAAAGCTATATTTACCTGTGTCTCCACAGGTACGGGTGATTGTAGCTCCTGTTGACCATGGATTGCCATTCCCAGCCAATGGGAGCTGTGGGAAGTGGTATTCCAATCCGTGCCATTTCTCACCACTCCCATTGGCTGGGAACAGCAGCTGTGAATGGGAGTCGTGGCCAACGGGAGCTGCGATCGCCCGTGTCTGCAGAGGTGCAGGAAAATATAGCAGCAGCGGCCCGCCAGGGGCTAACCCTGGAGAACTGCCGCTGTTTTATTGCCCATCCCTGCTCTAAACACTTTGCACAAGCTTAACTTTACTGCCATGGATGCTGCCTTTGATTTCTATGGGGCACTCGCAACTACAAAATTAAGCATGTACATAAATGTCTGCAGGATTAGAACCTTTGGCTTTAATCTCATTGTGCTTCAGTTCCCCAACTGTAAAATGAGGATATTAAATACTTCCCTGCCTCACCAGACTGTTGTGAGGATAAGCCCATTTGTGTTTCTTATGGGATGCTCAGCCACTATTGGGACGAGCACCATAAAAAATAATAAAAAGGATTCTGGTGGCACCTTAAAGACTAACAATTTTATTACAGTATAAGCTTTTGTGAGTGGCAACTCACTTTATCAGATGCATCTCATGTTGCATCTCACAAAAGCTTATCTACTGTATATTTGAGTTTGTCTGTCTGTGTGCTTATTTGTTTGTTCAATAATTCCTCCTATACAATAAGAACTGGGACCACCAAATTTGGCATGCAGCTTCCTCTTATCATATCTTAAAGCAAGGGCAGGGCTTGGCTGTGCCAGGAAAATGAGATGTGCCTGGAATGGAATTGTGTCTCATAAAACCATACAAAAAAAACCCCAGAATCAGGCTGGTGAAAGGGGCTGGCTGGGGGTATGTGCCCTGCAGGACCAGTGTTCCCTCTAACATGGTCTATCCTGGTTGAATTTTCTTTTGGGCATGTTCAATATTAAGGTAGTGTGTGAATGTGCACCACCAATACAAACAAAATACACACACACATATATTAAGCAGTCAATATGTATGGAAGAAAATATATTAAAGCAATGATTACTATATTTTATATGAAATCAAATAAAAAAATTAACGCTACCCTTGGAGTACATGTATCATCATCCTTTCTAACAACTCAAGCTAACAAATGCACCAAAACACATATTATCCACCCATTGCTCAGCTTTAACATGCTAAACAAATCTATGAGTCAACAAGAAATAGTATTTGCAAGGAGAGCATGACTAATACAATATTTACTGATACTGGAAAGGAGAGTAAGAGGCATTCACGAAGGCTTATACAGTTTCTCTGGAGAATGTTTAGGAACCGTGCTGTAAAAACAGACAAAGATTCTCCTAGTTTGAAACTTTCCCCTTGTGTATGTCACCAACTCAAAAACTCAGAAGGTAGCCATGTTAGTCTGTAACTGAAAAAACAACAAATGGTCCTGTAGCACCTTAAGAGACTAACAAAACTCAAAGAGTAGAAGCCCAAGAACAAATTAACACATGGCTTCAGGGTTTATAGACAGATGCATGTTTCAAAGAGCTTGCAAATAAGGTTTCATCCTACAAAACAACTAGTATCACACCTAGTACTTGCTACTTCTGACACATAACAGCCAGAATTCTACCATACAGCAAAGATTTGGCCTTATAATACTATATACCATGTATTAATTAGTAACACAGGATTTTAAAAAATCATTAAGATCAGAGTTTTAGATATCTGGAACACTCAACCAAATTCTGTTAAAAGAATCTTTTTCTTTCTTACCTTAAACCATTAACACCTATGTAAACTTTGTTTGAAATGTAATCATGCAATGTCCTGGCACACACCCACCCCATGCAGACTGCTTCCCCCTCCCTCCAACCCAGCCAGCCAGAGAGGACTGCAGCAAGTGAGTCAGGGACACCAGAAACAAACTCACCTCCACTTCACTGCACAGATGCCAGCACCCCCCTTTCCCTTACCTACTCCTGTGCAATCTGCTCCCCCCTGCTCAGGTGTCGGCTGGGATAAAATCCTGCTTCTCAAACTTGAAGGCACCAGTAGTCTGTTCTGTCCTAACTTCTAGCTAAAGCACAAATTATCCACACCTCCCTCACCTCACAGCACAAAGAAACTCCCCCCTGCTTCCACCTCACCCCAATGCCAGCACCCACTTTCTCCCTCTTACCCCATGAAGTCAGCTCCTTATCTCCCCCTTCCCAGGAGGCTTGAGAGTGCTGAGTTCCTGCCTCTCTCTCCTCTGCAGATGGGACTCTCCAAACTCCACTCTCCTCTGACTCCCACTCAGCCAATTACTCCTTCCCTCCCAATTTTCCCTCTAATTATTTCCATCCATGTGCAGAATAAATTTTAGTATGTGCACTAAGGCATGTGTGGATGTGCACTACTAATAGAAACACATAGTGCCGGCTGCTAATCAGCGGGGCAGCATTTGAACACTGCTGGGCAGCCAGCCAAGTGCTTAGCTTAGAGGGAACACTACTCACTACTCCTTCTCTCAGCCACTTATTCCCTCCTTATCTCACTTTTTACTTGTTCTGAGCTGCTCAGTTTCAAACAGGCAGCAAACTCTGCTTAGCTGCTTGCTTAGCGAAATGATGTCCTTTCCCCGACTAGTCAGCTGAGCTCCCTGCTTTGAACTTCTGAGTGGAGCTCAGAAAACAGCTGCATGGTCATGCAGCTTACAGGGAACTTAGCCCAGGACTACCCCAGCCTTCCACCCCTCAGCCACCATTCAGGAAGGGCAGGCAGGATTGAAGGCCCCCTCAATTTACACAAAAACATTGTTGGCTATTCCCCTTCCTCAGGGAGTGAGGGGAAAGTGCATAATTTGCTGCATTCCTCACTCTGGCTGGGATGCACAGGGGGCAGATGAACCTGGATCTGCCCTGGCTGTGGGACATGCACCTTTACGCCTGGTGTGCCTGCTGGAGCTGTGGAAGCCATGGAGTGGTGTTTCTCACCAGACCCTAAGCTGCTGCCGTGAAAGAGGGCTGGACTCTCCCTGGGGTAGCCTGTATACTGAACCCCTCACCCTGAGTTCTATCCCAGAGCAATGATTTACAAGAAGAAAATCAAAAATTAATTGAGTTAAGGACCCAAGCACCACCGGGTAAATCTTCTGGTGCCACAATAACATTGTTAGTCTTTATGGTGCCACCGGAGTCCTTGCTGCTTTTGCTGAAACAGACTAACACAGCTGACTCTGAAACAAGCAAAATAATAGAAATATGGGATACAAAAATAATCCTTTATGCAAACTAGAGTCTACACTCTATTGTATAGTTACATTAAATAGCTACAAAGTTAAAATAAAAAGTATAGTAGAGGGAGAGCAAAATTAAGAGGGGCAGGCAAGGGGGAAGAAGATGTTTTCATCTTAGATTACAAAATAGAGGCGAGTTAAGGAGATGGAGCATCAAAAGAAGGCTGATTTAGAGGGCAAGTGCTGCCAAGGAGAAGGCCCTGGCACCAAACTGGCAAGATTATTGTTTATACAATGCAGTAAATGTACACAGGGCTTTAGGCCTCTGCCCAAAAGGTGCTTAAATTCATGAGCAGCTACACTGATTTCAGAGGGAGTTCTCATGTGCTTAAAGTTAGGTATGTGCTTAAGAACCTTGCTGAGCTGTGGGTCTTACACAGGAATGGGCAAATACCAGCCTGTGGGCCAGATCTGGTCTGCCCAGGTGTGTTTCTGGCAGGCCCTTGCTTTAATGTTTACCTGTGCCTCTGCAGATATTGGGTGATAACAGCTCTCATTGGCTGCAGATTGCTGTTCACAGCCAATGGGAGCTGTGGGAAGTGGTGTCCCAGTCTATGTGGCTTCCCACTGCTCCTATTGGCTGTGAATGGTGATTTGTGGCTGTGATTGCCTGATATCTGTGGAGGCACAGGTATATTTAGAGGTGCGGGCATGCATACTAGGGATTAGGCTAGGAGGGCTGCTGCTTTTTTACTGACCACCCCTGTTCTTAAAGAAGCCAGGAAAGTCAGATGGTGTGGTTCTTCAGTCTTTTACAGTGATGTGAATGGAGAATCGGGATCCAATGTCTGAGGCACTTGGACTTGCTCCTGTGTTCCTTACACTCTACAAATGCCCATGTGAGAAATGTAAATTTGGGGCCCTTTTGTAAAGGAATGGGGGGGGGGGTGCAGAGAGAGAGAGAGAGAGAGAGAGAGAGGGGAGGCTGATGCTAGGGAGGCTTTCCGTTGGGTTTGCATCACAACTTGGAAAAGCAAAAGAAGTAGGCACCAGTATAGGGAGGATGAAATAACCCCCACAGAAACAAGACAGCAAAAAGATGCTAAGATAAAAACAAGAGGCAATGTCTCGAAATGCAATACAATCAGGTAGATCCAGTCCAACGTACACCGAAGCAATTTCTGCTACAAGAACAAACCTTACTTACATGTGCAATAAATGCTAATCTGATGTATTTTGTGAGCTACATTAAGGAAATAACTAGTACAAGCTGTTCAGTGTTTTTCTTTCTAATTTTCATAGCCAGGTGTGCATGAGCTTGTTTTTGCCTTTGCTTTAAAGTGAGAACACATAGGTGATTCTGGTTTGAAAACATAATGGGATTGGTCAGATAGCAGGGAAAGGAGACCCTGGACTTCTAGTCATTCTTTGGGAGTTTAGTATTTGGCTGCTCAAAGGTGTGCTACAGATCTATTGTAAAAACACTCTACACCAGTGGTGGGCAACCTGCAGCCCACAGACTCCCTGGCTCATCCCTCTTCCCCATTCACCTCTCATGAACTGGGGCACCAGAGCCCCACACTTCCTACACCTCTCCCTCCCTCCCAGGACTTTTGGAATGTACAAATTGTCTGATTCACTCTGTTCTGCTCCTCCCCCTCCCTCCCAGAACTGGAACACTGTGAATCAGCTGTTTGCAACGTTCCAGCTTGGGTACTCTGAAAGTGCTGGGTGCAGAGGTGAAAGTAAGGGGGTGCACCCCGGTGTGCAGCTCCAGCAAGACCTGGCAGAACTCTGGCAAAAGCCAGCAGAGAGCTATTTAAAGAGCTGGCAGGGACTCAGGTTGCAATAGGATAGTACCTGCAAGAAATGTAAGTTATTTTCACCCCTGGCTGGGAGGGAGGGGGAAGCATAGATAAGTGTGGGGCTCCGATGCCCAGTGTGCGAGAGGGAGCAAAGAGGGAGTCCAGGGGCTGCAGGTGGAACTCCAGTGGCCAGCTGGCTGCTGCAGCCCACCGTGGTGAAGAAGGGCCACTCATGCAGCCCAGCCACTATTTGTGGTTGCCAATCCCTGCTCTACACAGATCCATTCCTGCCCTTGTTTTGAAACTATTGGTAGTAGTGAGTGTATATCAGGGTCAACTCCATTTGTGTAAGCAACATCATAATAATACCTGGATCTTATTAGTGCCTTTTACCAGCAGATCTCTGTGGCTATGTCTACACTGGCGCGATCTTGCGCCAGAGATATGCAAATAAGGCTAAGCGTGGAATATCGCTGAGCCTCATTTGCATACCCAATGAACCACCATTTTTGCAGAAGAGGCTCTTGCGTTAGAAGGATCTGTCTATACTGCCCCTTCTTGCGCAAGAAAAACCCTCTTGCGCAATGCCGCTATGCTGATTATTTTCAGGAATAACGGCATTGCGCAAGAGGGTTTTTCTTGCGCAAGAAGGGGCAGTGTAGACAGCTCCTTCTAGCGCAAGAGCCTCTTCTGCAAAAATGGCGGCTCATTAGGTATGCAAATGAGGCTCAGCGATATTCCACACTTAGCCTCATTTGCATATTTCTGGCACAAGATTGCACCAGTGTAGACATAGCCTAAGTGCTTTGAGAATGACAACAGTATTGTATCCCAGTTTTTAGCACATGAGGAAACTGAGGCACTGAACAGGGATGTGACTTACCTAAAGCCAACCAGCAGTCTGTTGGCAATGCTGGGACTAGTCCCCATGTCTCCTAAGTCACAGTACAGTGCTTCAGCTATTGCTACCAATTCCTTTGTAAGTGTCACTTCTTGAAATCTTTCAGCCAGGTACTTAAAATGTATCCTTAACTTTCAGCCCATGAGTAGTCCCACTGAAGTTAATGGAAGATTTGCTGGTGAAAAAATTGCTGGATAAAGCTCCAAAGAGAAGAGGGGTCTCCTAGCTATCAATTATTTCTGGCAACACTGCGCTTGTTTAGGGAAATGCACTTGCCATTAACTTTGCATAGAAATGAGAATAAAATACCTGGTGCTCTTTTTCCCTTTGATTATGTGAATTGTCAAATAGCCCCCTCTCCTAATGATGCTTAATAGCTGACACCTGCAAACTCCCCCAGGGTCTCTGTTTCCTTTGCTTTGTTGCCAACATCCCTAGCTTGGATCTAAAGGCTTAGCCACACCAGGGATTTTTGCACTAGCATATCTACATTGGTGAAAATGTCTAGACTACTAGGCTGTGTCTAGACTGGCATGATTTTCCGGAAACGCTTTTAACGGAAAAGTTTTCCGTTAAAGCATTTTTGGAACAGAGTGTCTAGATTGGCACAGACGCTTTTCTGCAAAAGCACTTTTTGCAGAAAAACGTCCGTGCCAATCTAGACGCACTTTTCTGCAAAAAGCCCCGATCGCCATTTTCGTGATCGGGGCTTTTTTGCGGAAAACAAATCTGAGCTGTCTACACTGGCCCTTTTGTGCAAAAGTTTTGCACAAAAGGACTTTTGCTCGAACGGGAGCAGCATAGTATTTCTGCAAGAACACTGACAATCTTACATGAGATCGTCAGTGCTTTTGCGGAAATTCAAGCGGCCAGTGTAGACAGCTGGCAAGTTTTTCCGGAAAAGTGGCTGATTTTCCAGAAAAACTGGCCAGTCTATACACCGCCCTAGTGTGAATGTATCCTGGTTTGAAACTTTTCACATTGGTGCACAGCAGTTACTGGAGGGGCTTGCCTTGGTATAGCTGCATAGCTGTAACTACTCTGCTTATTTTAACCCCCTCCCTCCAGTGCATGCAGGCAGGGGGGGGCCAACAGCTTCTGGAGGCTCCCCAAGCAAGGTGTGTGTGGGGGGGCCTGATTCTGTGCCCCAGAAGGGGCAGGGCCTTGGATAGAAGGGGAGGGGCCAAGGCAGAAAGTCCTCTGTGCTGCCCTGAGCACAGTGCAGGACCCCAACCCTCACAGCCATGTGGTGTGGTCCTCTGGTGGTGATTTAAAGAGCTTGGGGCACCCAGCCGCTGCTGCTGCAGTAGCCCCCTTCCTCTCGCCTCCTCCCTCCATGCGTCTGCATGTAAGCCTGAAGCTATGTCTTCCTCTTTCTGCTGCTGTCTGTTGTTCAAGGGTGAATATCTAAGAACAATTTTGTTGTTTAGGTGGCGTTTCAATGTTAGAACAATCATTTAATTCAACTCTGCTTACATGTATTGACTCATGAAATCTTAATTAATCCTTCTCAGTGAGCATGTGCATATGCGTTTTAAATGTTTTTAAAATGATGTGGAGGACTAAGCTAGTATTAAAGAGATTGTCAAGTGGAATCAGAATTTGGGTTTGGTAAAAGAACTTTTCCACAAATAGTAAAAAATACTTTGTTAACATTTTTACCTATAAAAATTAACAAAAGTATTTTCATACCCATTTTGTTTCTGAAACTCTCTGGTAGGGTTTTAACTTAAGCATTAGGCTAGTCCATGAAATCCCGAAAGTGACTAGAACTTCCTCTGCCCCTGATACTGACAAATCTATTTTTATTGTCCAATAACCAAATAGACCAAATGATGAAAAGTTCTGTCAGCTTTAATACTCTTGATACTCAATCTTAGGCACTGATTTAATTTTACAAACATGAGTACTACTCCCATGCTTAAAGTTAAGCCTGTGCTTAAGGCTGTGTCTAGACTACATGCCTCTGTTGTCAGAGGCATGTAGATTAGACACATAGGCAAAGGCAAATGAAGCCGCGATTTAAATGATCGCGGCTTCATTTAAATTTACATGGCTGCCGCGCTGAGCCGACAAACAGCTGATCAGCTGTTTGTCCGCTCAGCGCGCTAGTCTGGACGCTCCCGTCGACATCAAAGCCCTTTGTCGGCAGCCCCGTTATTCCTCGTGGGATGAGGTTTACCGGGGCTGCCGACAAAGGGTTTTGATGTCGACAGGGGAGCATCCAGACTAGCGCGCTGAGCGGACAAACAGCTGATCAGCTGTTTGTCGGCTCAGCGCGGCAGCCATGTAAATTTAAATGAAGCCACGATCATTTAAATTGCGGCTTCATTTGCCTTTGCCAAAACAACAAATCTACATGGCTCTGTCGACAGAGCCATGTAGTTTAGACATACCCTAAGACTTCAATGCCTGGTATTTAGATTCCTGATTTCCACTGATTTCAGTGGGAGTTTGAAGCCTAAATACCTTTGAGAATCTGGGCCTAATTGTTTGCAGATAGGATTGTGAATACATGTGATTTATACTACTATGAATTATCATTACATTTTGCACATCCCCCAGAATTGAGCCATTCACCTCCCAGTACAAATAGCACAAGATCGCTGCCCTGAAAGGTGTATAGCTTAAGACCCCATTCTTGCAATCATTTACACAGGTGAGTAACCTTGGGCTTCAATGCAGCAAATCACTTGAGCACATGCCTCACTTTTAAGTCCAGCCCTATCCAGCAAGGCATTTTCTAGCAGAATGCGTTAGTGTAGGTGAGTGGCCCAGAGGGATCATGTGACCAAAAGGGCATCATGTGACCCACTGGCCTGGGCATGGCTCTATAAGATTTGCCTAGGGCTGGGTTAAGATCTGGTGCTATTAAAACAGCCAGGCTATGTCCACACTCGCGGCTTCTTGTGCCAGAAATATGCAAATGAGGCTAAGTGTGGAATATCGCCAAGCCTCATTTGCATACCTAATGAGCCACCATTTTTGCAGAAGAAGCTCTTGCGCCAGAAGGAGCTGTCTATACTGCCCCTTCTTGCGCAAGAAAAACCCTCTTGCACAATGCTGTTATTCCTGAAAATAATCAGTGTTGGGGGAGGGCAGGGTGGGGACTGGGAATCTCCCGTGGAGAGTCTAAAATGGAACCAGGAGCTTCTAAGAGAAGGTTGGAGAGGAAGGGTCCTATCACTACACAGCCCTTCTATCCAGTTGTGAACTCTCTTGCCCTCCAAAGGGCTCCATGCCAATTGGTCAGGTTGGGTGAATTTCACTCATACGTAGTGCGGAGCCCATGTAAGAAGCTCTGTAACGCTCATATCCCAGGGTAAGGGTGGGGCAGGCTGAGGAGAGGCCCTGTCCCCTGCATGGGTGTGGAAACTGAGAGATGCTGGAGCTTGGTGAAGGAAGGTGCCTTTCCTGCCATGTTGCTGGGGTGGGGATGGTGCATTCTGCACTCTCTGTTCCCCACAGAAAGACCAAGTAACTGGACATTCTGCCCGCAAGTATGAATTTCCCCTGAGGGTCCCACCCTGCATTCCTGGCATATCTCATTGCAGCTGGAATCAGTGGGAGGCTTAGGTTCACAGGGCTGGCAGGATCATGCTCCTGATGGATGATGTGACTAGGAAACAATCACTTACGTGCTTCCTCCAATTTCTCACCTGCTGCTGGCACTGGACTTCCTATATGTGCAGGAAAGGCTAAAAAAATCTCTTGCCTTGCTGTGGGTAGGGTAACTTGTGTGGCTGAAGCATTCTTGATTCTCACCGTGTGCTCTTGGGGAGGGAGGGGGAATACACCCTCCGCCTTCCCCTTGTGCATAAGAAAACAAACCCCACAGCTCTCTTGTTACCAGTGGGGTGTGTGGAAAGAGAAGGGCTCTCTCCTGCCACGTTGGCCGAGTGCCAGCTGGGCATTTGGAGAGGCAGTTTGGAGGAAATAAATCCTGGCATATTGAAGTCTCTTTCCCCTTTGTTGCAACGAACAGTCGACTGCGAGTTAGATTTGTGTGCACAACATAACTGAGGCTGATTGTCACTCGCTGCTACACAGACAAACTTCCAAGTCCAAGCAACTGAAGGCCTGCTTAAGATTCCCATCCTCTCTCCCAGTGGGCTACATAAGCAGCTGAAGTCTGCTGAGGTGCTCTCATTAAAATGACTCTAGGTGCAGAGAGCTCGTCTGAGAGCCAGACTGTGGCCATTCCCGGTGGGGGATGCTTGACTCCAACCGGACTGGCTTTTCCCAAGGACGTCTGGCAGCCTGGTCTTTGTGGCTCTTCAGAGCTTGTTGGAAGACCTGCCCCCTTCTCTCCGGTGTTTGCCTGGGGGTGGGGACTGTAGCACAGCGAAGGGCTGGGAGTCCTTAATCAGCGTTTAGCCAGGCTTTGTGTGCGGTCTGGGAGATGGAATCCACCCCAGACCTCTGCGCCAGGCACCGCTCCCTCCCCATGGCCGCTATACTCAGGATGTGCTAGCAGTGGCCTTTGTTACTTCTGCAAAGGCAACAGTCTCTTGCCTGGGGGTGGGTGGGAGGTAACTGGGTTATAAACTCTGCCTGACCCTATGGCGTATTGCACAAAATCCATGTAATAGAGGACCAGCCCCCTCATGTCTGCTATGCTGTAAATCGGGGGTGGGCGGGATCCGGTGATCCAGGGTTGGTCCCTAGTAGGCCCCCACTGCTATATTTACCTGCATCTCTGCAGAGACCAACGAACACAGCTCTCATTGGCTGCAGAGTGCTGTTCCTGGCCAATAGGAGCAGTGGGAAGTGGTGTCCCAGTCCGCATCACTTGCCACTGCTCCCATTGGCCAGGAATGGCGATATGTGGCCAATGGGAGCAACGACTGGCAGTATCTGCAGAGGCGCAGGCAAATATAGTGGCTGCAGCATGCCAGGGGCTAACCCAGGTGAACCACTGCCGTTTTACTGCCCATCCCTGCTGTAAATGGAGCTGTGAGTAGGCAAGGGGATATTTCTTTTTCTATGCATGCCCAGTCCCTGGCTTTGCCTGGTAGAGATGTGTTGGCTTGGCTGCATAGCAGTGACTTTGCAAGGCCACCTATGAAGGATGAATCACCCAAGGAAATAGGGGCTTGCATCAGTGTTGGGGAGAGGTCAGTGTCCTGATGCGCTTGGCATACAGGTGAGAATGGAAATCTGTGCTCCCAAAACACACCCTGTCTCCTTGTTGCAAGGGAGTATGGACAGATCCACTTGTGCACATGGCTGTTCTGTTCTTTCAACTCTTTTGCTGCTCTCAGGCTGCCTTTCTGCTCCCCTGGCCCATTTTCTTTGCAGAGCCATTGACTTTGCTCCGATTCCCATTCTTCGATGCCAAGTCCATGAAAGCAAGAGAAGGGTCCTCTTTAAAGGCATCATTCATGGCTGGTGTTTAGCCCCACTGCCATCCCCGGGTAGCAACGCTCCTTTGTGGAAACCACTTGGCATTTGTGTCCCACCCCAGAACTGGCTAAGTTTTAGTGAAGGGCAAAAAGTGATGCTGGTTGTCCCTTTTTTCCTACCAACCAGAAGTACTGTGGGGCTCAAAGATAGTGGAGGATTTCTGGCTGAGATGCACTGCTGAGGACTATGGCCTGCTCCGTGTTGCATGTTGCCATGTATATGACACGCAAATTGTGGGAGATGTGTGTTCTCCCTCCAACAAAGGGAGTCTTCACAGTACGGCAGCTGGCCACTAGACCAGCCCCACCTTCATACCCATATGGCATCAGGCAATGAGAATATTTTCTTTGGCTCTGGTGGGCTTTAGATTGGGCCCTATATGCCCAATGGAGCAGGTGTGCAACTTGTAAGGCTTCTTGCAAATCCACTTGCCTAGTGGTGTGGTGGTATATTCTCCAGCGCTTGGTTGGCTTGGTTGGTTTCCAAGTTCCTTCTCCTCGGTTTATAGTCCCAGTGGTTTTTGTGGCACTAGCCATGCTCCATAAGGTCTGGTGATGTTGGGCATGGGTTGGGCTGGCACAGAACATCTTGGACGGGCACCTCAAAAGCAGTGTTCCATTAGCCTGCCATGGGTATTGACAGCTGGCTGGTAATGGGGAAGGTTGGGCAAATCTCTGGACTGCGCAATGCAAATTCTACAAATGCCTGCCACTTGTATAGAGCATTGTTTAAAGGGGCTTAGGAAAAGGCAACGGGTGAGGGAATGGGCAACTCCGTCTAGGTCACTTTCCTTCTCACTTACAAGACCATTTTGATATTCACCCAAAATCCAACCCTGGCTAGGGCGCTGAGTTGGAATGTGGGGAATGTCCCCACCTGTGCTGGGTAATCTGTGCCTCGGTTTCCCCACCTGTAAAATGAGGAGAACAATATACCTCCTTGTTAAGTATGTGGAGATCTATGGATGAACAAGCAGTGTGTTCACTCGGTCTCAGGTATTTCCTCCTAGAGTATCTGCCTCTTTCCTTTTCTAGACGCTGTCTGTTTCATCCTGGCATGCTTTGCTAGAGAGCAGGGTGGCCCCCAGGGCCGTTAGTTGCCCCTACTTATGGCTTCTTAATATTGCCTATGAAAGGAACATCTTCAGGTTTTGTTCCACACAAAGCAGTGGTCATTGGTCCTATTGACCAATGTGAACTTACATTCAGACTGTTTCTTCCCCAGGAAGGAAGTTATTTAGTTCCCTTGGGCGGGTGATGAAAACTGCCACAATGAGACTGGCACTCCGTTACTGCAGGGACTGTAACAGGAATGGCTGTAGTTCCATCTCACAGGCTGCTGTAGGTATATTTTGGCAGGGGATGGGAAATGCAGACAGCTGCTCTGCAGGATTGTCCCTGGCCAAAGCAGTCAATGTCTGTTCGATTGACTTGCAGGGCGATGATGATCCACCTTTTAAAAAAGCTTTGAGAAAATGCTCAGCACTTCGTCTGCTGGATTGGTGACAATAGGGGCTGGTAAAGGTGAGGGTAGGAGGACATAACCCCCCCCCCCCACAAAGTAGCTTATTCATCAAAACCCAGTGTCTAGTGGTTAAAGCAGGGCAGGGGTCTGGGGTCTGGACTAGGGATGTGAACAACTAGTCGACACACTAGTTGACTAATTGCTTCCCCCCCACACTTGCTGCGTCTATCAGAAAGAGGCAGCAAGTGGGGGGGGGGGAAGTGGAGGGAGTGCTTCAAAGAGGCAGCCCCACGTGGAGCCTGGGGTCAGCTGGGGACTCCCACACTGACCCCAGGCTCCATGTAGGGAGCACGGGGCCAGCGGGGGATTGCTTGGGTCCCCCGCTGGCCCCGTGCTCCCCGCAGCGCTTTTGCCTTTGAAGTGTAGCAATAGCCCTGGGTCTGTTGCTACACTTCAAAGGCGGAGGTGCCCTTATCATCTAATCGAATAGTTGATTAGCAAATAGCATCGACTATTCCATTAGCCAATTAATCAACATTTCAAATGCCTAGTCTGGACTCTGGGTTCTAGTCCTGGCGCTGTCACAGGCTCGTGAACCACTCAATGATTTGCCTCCACTGCCCCATTCGCTGAAGTGCCCTAGCTGGGTTTCTCTCGCTCAGGGCTCTGAGGCATCTGCATTGGGCTCTGCTTGGGGGAAGCCCTGCTGAGGTCAGCGGGCCTCTGTCAGGTTCTGGAGTCCCCTGGTGCAGCGCTCAATGCAGAATCTGGGGCCTTCCCACATTCAAACAAGAGGAGCTGTAGAAGGGCCAGGTGTCCTTCTCATGCAGGGCTGGGGAACCTTTTCTGTGTCGGGGGCCACCAGCTCACAGAAAAATCAGTTAGGGGCCACACACAAGTGAGAAGCCAAAAAACCAACAACCTCAAAACCAAAAAAACCCCTCACTGACGTGGCCCCTGGCTGAGAAGGAGGAAGACACGCCTCACGTTCCTCTCGCACATCAGGGCCCCGTGGGGCCCAGGCTAGTAGATTTTGTGTGCTCCAGTCTCGCAGTAAGCGCAGGCTCCCCATTGCTGGGGGGAGGGGAGCCCTGAGCCTGGGGGGCCAGATCCAGGCAAGGCAGGGGCTGCAATCAGCCCCCAGGCCTGAGTATCCCCACTCTTGCTCTAATGCTGTAGTTCCCAACCTTCTTGATACCCGGGATTGGCAAACCCATTCACAAACTTTTGGCGGACAGGTAACATTTTATTTGCATGTCCATTATGCAAATGATGAATATGCAAATAAAATGTTACCAGTCCACCAAAAGCCCAGCCTCCATAGCCTCTTGTGCCAGCTCTAACCCTTAGAGCCCCCCCCACACTGTCCCCAGCACCAGCCACTGACCCTAGCGTCCCCTGCACCCAACTCCCCCCGTGCCAGCCTCCCACCCTCAGAGCCCTCCAGTGCCAGCCTCCCACCTCAAACACCTCAGTGCCAGCCCCCTATTCCTTAGAGACCCTCCCACCAGACCCCCCAGTACCAGCCTCCTGTTTCCTGAGCCCCACTTCACCCAACCCACAGTATTAGCCCCGTGCCAGCCCTGCCCCCATTGCTTTCCCCTCACTGCTAGCTCAGCCTCCAGAGCCCTCCCAGCACTAGCTCTGCTCCTGGAGCCCCCACTGCCTGTCCCACCCTCCTCACCTAGTCCTGCACTGCTGCCCACATCATGGTGGCTCTGGGGGGCAGGGCTGGAGAACGCGGCTGTTGAGAGAGGTGTTTCCTGCCCTGCCTTTCAGCCAACCAGCGCCAGGCAGGGGCGGGGTCTCCTCCCGGCCACGGAAGATCACTTCCCTGAGTGGTGGGAGTGCAGGAAGTGATCTTCCGTGGCCGGGAGGAGACCCCGCCGCTGCCTGGCGCTGGTTGGCTAAGAGGCGGGGCAGGACATGCCTCTCCCAACAGCCGCAGCTAGAGTGATGTACCAAAGCCCCAACCTCCAGAGCCGCCGTGGCCCGGCAGCCAGAGGTCCGGGGCCTGGTGTCTGGAAACCGCTGCTCTAATGGATCAGAGGCGTCTGTTGTCGGACGCCGCCCAAGCATGGCACAGCTTAGGCCTGGATTGTGAAGAGGAACTCACTCCACAGTGATGTCTGAGGGGAACGATAAGCCCCAGGAGCTCAGTCTGGGTCTCCAGACAATGACGGCTTAGAACCATAATCTTATTATCTTGAGGCCTAGCAGGCTTGTATTGCAATGGTGCCCAAGCATCATATTTATAAACACTGATTTTAAATAGGGTCTAACACATGCCTGTTGTCCTTCCTGCATCTCCACCATAACGTCCCCTTAAAAAAAATCTCCAACTTAAGCAAATTTATCTTGCAGGTTGGAGACCGTTCTGCCTTTCTCCATGTTGTGGAATGAAGACCTGTTGGTTGGGTCAGGTTTATCCCCGTGTAACTCTCTTTGCCCAGCGATGAAATGACTCCTTAGGGTTAATAATAATGACTAATTTTTTTGGTGTCAAATTGCAGCTTCCCTTAAGTCTCATGGCGCTTCAGGATGGTCCATACAAGATTGCCTTTTGAAGAGTTGCCCAACATTTATCCCGGTTTCTTCAGGTGCTCAACTTCAGACAGCCCAAAGCCTCTCCTGAGGCTTCTCCTCGTGACTGGTTTGAATGGCAATTGAGAATTCTCAGCACCTCTGAAAATCACACCCTCAGTGTTACAAGTTGCACATCCACAACTAACAAAAACTTAGGGTAGAGAAATGTGTCCAAATTCACAACACCATCAGTAGCACAGCAATGAAGTCTGCACTAGGGATGTGAAGAACTAGTCGACTAATCGACTGTCTGATAAGCAAATGCTAGTTGACTAGTTGCTTCCACTCCCCTTGCTGCCTCTATCAGAGGGTATGTCTACACTACAAAGTTAGTTTGAACTAACGGACGTTAGTTTGAACTAACTTTAATAGGCGCTACACTAGCGCTCCGCTAGTTCGAATTTGAATCGAACTAGCGGAGCGCTTAGTTCGAACTAGGTAAACCTCATTTTACGACGATTAAGCCTAGTTCGAACTAGCTAGTTCGAATTAAGGGGTGTGTAGCCCCTTAATTCGAACTAGTGGGAGGCTAGCCCTCCCCAGGTTTCCCTGGTGGCCACTCTGGCCAACACCAGGGAAACTCTATGCCCCCTTCCCGGCCCCGGACCCCTTAAAGGGGCACGGGCTGGCTACAGTGCCCGTGCCAGGTGCAAGCCTGCCAGCACCCAGCCAGCAGACCCTGCACCTGGCACGGCTCGAGCCACCCACCCGATGTCCCCCAGCCCACCCCCTCTTCCCGGGACCAGGCTGGCGGCTCCCGGGAGCTTGCCCTGGACTGCAAGAGGCAGGCACCTGCCTGGGCTAGTGCGGACATCGTGGACCTCGTCCACGATCTCCGCACTAGGCACAGGAAAGTGGCCGTCTAGGGCAGGAGAGCTGCCAGCCTGGCCACCCAGGAGCAGGTGTGCATGAAAATCAAGGGGGTCCACTGAGACCCCCGACCCTGAGCCCTGAGCTTACAATGGCCGTCCTGGGTCAGACCAAAGGTCCATCTAGCCCAGTAGCCTGTCTGCCGACAGCGGCCAACCCTAGGGACCCTGGAGGGGATGGACCGAAGACAGTGACCAAGCCATTTGTCTCGTGCCATCCCTCTCCAGCCTTCCACAAACCTTGGGCAGGGACACCACTCCTACCCCCTGGCTAATACCACTCCATGGACCCAACCTCCATGACTTGATCTCACTTCCCTTTCAACTCTGTTCTAGTTGTAGCCGTCACAGCCTCCTGCAGCAAGGAGTTCCGCAGGTTAACTATTTGCTTTCTGAAGAACAACAACTTTCTCTTACTAGTTTCAAGCCTGCTACCCATTCCTTTCCTTTGGTGTCCTCTAGTCCTTCTTTATGGGAACTCAGGAAGAACTTTTCTGAATGCACCCTCTCCACCCAACCCCTGCTTTTAGAGACCTCTATTCTGTCCCCACTCCATCTCCTCTTTTCTAAGCTGAACAGTCCCAGTCTCTGTAGCCTCTCTTCATCTGGGACCTGTTCCCAACCCCTGATCATGTTAGTTGCCCTCCCCTCTCCCAGCCTTTTTCTTCCCCTCTCCCACCTCCTTTTCCCAGTCTCCCCCAGTTTTGTTCAATAAAGACAGAGTCAATGTTGGAAGAAACGTTATCTTTATTTTGTACATCAATAAGAAGGGGGGCTAGGGAAGGGTAAGTGGAAGGAGGTGAGGGAGGAATGGGGTACGAGCCCCCGATGGGGAGGACTGGGCTGGCTCTGCGGGCTTCTGGGGGTGGAAGCTCTCCTGCAGCCCCCCAATTGCCCCCTCTCCCCAGATGGCAGCCTGCGGCAAGTGCAGCCGGGCTGATGGCCGAGTGGTGTGATGTGCCCAGTGTGGGTACTCCGGGCACTCCAAGCCAGAACTTCTTTGCAAGCGGGGCACCCCTTAGAACTGTGTGTCCGGGGTGGGGGTCGGGACCCTTTAAGCACAGCCCTCGGCTAGCCTGAGACAGCATCTCCATGCTCTAAGTCCTCCTCTTATGCCCTGCCGGCACTGCTTCCGGCCATCCTTAAGCCCTGTTCAGAGTCCACTCAATGTGGACTTGCTAGTTCGAATTAGCAAAACGCTAATTCGAACTAGTTTTTAGTTCTAGATGCGTTAGTTCGAATTAGCTTAGTTCGAATTAACTAATTCGAACTAAGTTAGTTCGAACTAGCGCTGTAGTGTAGACATACCCAGACATAGGCAGCAAGGGAGGGGGGAGAAAATGGGGGTACTTCAAAGTGGCACTGCTCTGAATGCCACAGGGAGCCTGGCATCAGGCTCCTCGCAGCATTTCAAAGTGGCAGCGCCACATGGAGCCCAGGATCAGCTAGGGACTCCCCAGCTGACCCCAGGCTTCAGCACTTTCACTTGTGAAGCGTAGCAACAGCCATATGGCTATTGCTACACTTCAAAGGCAGAGGCGCTCTATCAACTAGTCACTTAGTCAATTACCCAATACGTAACATCCTTAGTCTGCACCATAATGCCCTGCCACTTCAATGCCTGCTCCTGATGTAAGATGGAGGGTGGTGGTGGGGATGGGAAGGTTTGGTGCCATTTTGCCAGCAGACAGGAAGGAAGGCAATGTGCTGTCTCTTCACTCTGGCGCTGGAATGCCCATGGCACGGCATCTGGGCTGCCCAGTGAAAGATGGGAGCAACAAGCGTCTTTCTTGGTGGTGGGATTGCTCCAGAGGGAAGCCAACTGCATTTGTTATGGATGCTAAATCAGTACTGCTAGATATGTGCTCTGGATACGGTGGTAGAATACTCAGGACGGTCTTGGTGGTTAGCTGCTCTGGAATTCGTGACTGTTACCATTGCCAGCTTAAGGTTACATTTACACTCTTGGGCTACGTCTAGACTGGCATGATTTTCCGCAAATGCTTTTAACAGAAACGTTTTGCGTGAAAAGCATTTGTGGAAAAGAGCATCTAGATTGGCACAGATGCTTTTCCGCAAAAGCACTTTTTGCAGAAAAACGTCCGTGGCCAATCTAGACGCGCTTTTGCGCAAAAAAGCCCCGATCGCCATTTTCGCGATTGGGGCTTTTTTGCGCAAAACAAATCTAAGCTGTCTACACTGGCCCTTTTGCGCGAAAGCTTTTGTGCAAAAGGAGCATCATAGTATTTCCGCAAGAAGCACTGATTTCTTACATGAGATCGTCAGTGTTCTTACAGAAATTCAAGCAGCCAGTGTAGACAGCTGGCAAGTTTTTCCGCAAAAGCAGGTGCTTTTGCGGAAAAACTTGCCAGTCTAGACACAGCCTTGGAGTTTTTGCAGCCAGTGTCACTGGTGGTAGGGAACCAGTAAAAGACGAGTCCTGGTCTGTGTGCTCATTTACTTCCACAGGTGCCAGATCGTGTTCTCACTTGCAGCACTTCCATTGCTAATGAGAGCAATGCACTGAGGGCAACTATCCCACAGTGCAGCTCTTCATTTTGAGGATAAATGTTGGGGTGATGGGTTTATTGCAGGGCATCCTATGTCCCTGTTTAGCCCCCCTCTTCCCAAACACTGATCAGCTCCAGTAGCTCAGCATTGCTCCAAGCAGGGGATTATTTGCTCTTGCCAATTAAACAAGTGGAGGGGTGGATATCTGCTTACCTGGTGTCAGAACAGCAGAGCTGTTGGCCTGAGGGGTCACCAAGGCACTGTGTGAGACCTGCGGAGGCTAAAAGCTGTGTAAACAGGAAGAATGTGTCTTCACTGGCACATCACTGCAAAAGTATCACTGGTATGAGTTGTATGCCTCTCATGGAAGTGGATTTTTTTGTCATGAATCTTCTGAGTTTCATGGCAAAAAGTCACTCGTAAGTGTAAACCAGGGCTACTCAACTTTGGAAGCCCCGGGGGCCACAATGATACTCTCAGCACATGTCGAGGGCTGCAACTTAAGTGTGGTTGCATATATATGCAAATATATGCAAATAGCTTCTTTCACACTGATGGGCATGAATACAAAAATTAAGGCAAGACTATACAACACGCTGGCTCCATTTAAGTTAATTCTGCTGATATTAATAACATGCAATATTTACCCAATTTCCACCCATATGATAGCATTTTTAATGAGCAATGACAGTCCAGAAATTTAACTATTAAAACACATAGCAACAGAAGACCATTAAATTGAGACTTTTTTGTTTTGGCTTCACAACAGTCCAGGAATTTAACTACTGAAACATGTATCAACCCAAACTGCAATGTGAACCCAAACCACACTGCGGGTCGCAAATAAATGGGCCGTGTGTTGGGCCATGTGTTGAGTAGCCCTGGTGTAGATACTTCCGTGATTTTGGAGAAAAAAAAGGGATTGCTTGGGCTTTACATGGCAAGTATGGACATGCCCAGCCTGACACTGTTTTGGCTGATAGTGGTTTATTAACTCTGACCACGGGCAACATTTTCTACAGCACATCTGGAAGTTCCCCTGTGTTTCTGGAGTGGGCATTGCTAGGTCCAGGAACTCTCCTTTCTTTGACTCTTGTTCTTTCTCCTGCTCACGTGTGTGGGGAAGAGATAAAGATGAGATTCCTTACTGGGAAGATATTTCATACTTTTATTCCCCCCCCCCCACCTCCTCTTCATGGGAGCCCTCTTCCCCTGGCTGGAATGGGTACAGACATTAGGAACAAGTAGTGCCATCCATGAGACACACTCTGCCCTTGTGGCAATGGTGGATTAGACCCAGAGTGTGTATTATTATAAACAATCCCTTGGACGCTGGACTATGGCAGTACACCGTGCACAAAATGGTGGTGGGACTTAAGGCCTCTGTTGGCTCTGCAGCAGGTGTGTCACTGTGTTCCAGCTGGTCTAGTCATCTTCAAGGACTAGTAACTACCACATTGTTGGTGTGGACTTCATCACACTCCATGCAGAAACTAATAACCTAGAGGTGCTGCCGTGGAGTCGGCCAGTGTCTTTTGTGGCTTGTCTTGGCTCTCGGGATCACCCCGTCACTTGCTCACCAATACGTGGAATGTACCTAGTATTGGAAAATTGGCAGGTAGGACTGTTAATATACCCAGACTCTTCCAAAGACATAACTTCAGATACAACATTCTGGGCCAAACTTTCAAAGCTTTCTAGAATACGGGTGCTTTGGTTCCCAGGAATGCAACTTGAGTCCTGAGCGTGGACTTGTTTTTTAAGGGTGCTGGGCACTTGTAACTCTAGCTGCCATCACAGCTGTGCTCTGCACCCCAGTTAATAGCCTTTGGCCATTATTTTTGAAAACTCGTAGAGATCGGGAGAGATCCCGTATGATTGGAAAAAGGCAAATGTAGTGCCCATCTTTAAAAAAGGGAAGAAGGACAATCCAGGGAATAGACCAGTCAGCCTTACCTCAGTCCCCAGAAAAATCATGGAGGGGATCCCCATGAAATCCATTTTGAAGCACTTGGAAGAGGGGAATGTGATCAGGAACAGTCAACATGGATTCACCAAGGACAAGTCATGCCTGACCAATCTGATTAGCTTCTGTGATGAGGTAACTGGCTCTGTCGACATGGGGAAGTCAGTGGATGTGTTATATCTTGACTTTAGCAAAGCTTTTGATACAGTCTCCCACAATATTCTTGCCAGCAAGTTAAGGAAGTATGGATTGGATAAATGGACTGTAAGGTGGATAGAAAGCTGGCTAGATTGTTGGGCCCAACGGGTAGTGATCAACAGCTGTCAGGTTGGCGGTCGATTTCAAGTGGAGTGCCCCAAAGATCAGTTCTAGGGATGGTTTTATTCAACATCTTTATTAATGACCTGGATGAGGGGATGGATTGCACCCTCAGCAAGTTTGCAGATGACACTAAGCTAGGAGGAGAGATACATTGGAGAGCAGGGATAGGGTCCAAAGTAACCAAGACAAATTAGTGGATTGGGCCAAAAGAAATCTGATGAGGTTCAACACGTACAAGTGCAGAGTCCTGCACTTGGGATGGAAGAATCCCAAGCATTGTTACAGGCTGGGGACTGACTGGCTACGGAGCAGTTCAACAGAAAAAGACCTGGGGATAACCGTAAATGAGAAGCTGGATATGAGTCAACGGTGTGCCCTTGTAGTCAAGAAGGTTATGGCATATTAGGGTGCATTAGGAGGAGTATTGCCAGCAGATCCAGAGTAGTGATTATTCCCCTTTATTCGGCTCTGGTGAGGCCACACCTGGAGTATCGCGTCCAGTTCTGGGCCCCCACTATAGAGAGGATGTGGACGCATTGGAAAGGGTCCAGCAGAGGGCAACCAAAATGATTAGAGGGCTGGAGCATATGACCTACTAGGAGAGGCTGAGGGATTTGGACTTCTTTAGTCTGCAGAAGAGTAGAGTGAGGGGGGATTTGATAGCAGCCTTTAACTTCCTGAAGGGGGGTTCCAAAGAGGATGGAGAGAGGCTGTTCTCAGTAGTGACAGATGGCAGAACAAGGAGCAATGGTCTCAAGTTACAGTGGGGGAGGTCTATTTTGAATATTAGGAAAAATTATTTCACCAGGAGGGTGGTGAAGCACTGGAATGGTGCTTATCTAGGCAAGTGGTGGAATCTCCATCCCTAAAGGTTTTTAAGTCTCAGCTTGACAAAGCCCTGGCTGAGATGATTTTGTTGGGATTGATCCTGACTTGGGCAAGGGGCTGGACTCGATGACTCCTGAGGTCTCTTCCAGCCCTAGCATTCTATGAGTCTATGATTCAAGCTAGGTACCGGGGACCAAAGACCTCTAAAATTGTACTCATCTGTAAAATGGGAGTAATGATATTTTTTGGAATCACAGGACTGGAAGGGACCTAGAGAGGTCATTTAGTACATTTAGCACTCACAACAGGGCTAAGTATTATCTAGGTGGGCAATAATTTTTATGGGGGGTCCACTCCAAGAATTTGGTAAGTGATCAAGGGCTGCAGAAGGGAGCTTGATTTAGGGGACTGAAGTGCAGGAGGGGTATGTGGTCTGGGAGGGAGTTTGGGCATAGGAGGGGGTTGTGATACCGGGTCAAGGGATTGCGGTGCAAGGTCTGGGAGGGGGTTATGGGTTCAGGAAGGGTGTAGGAGGGAGTGCAGGGCCTGGGAGGGATTTGTAAGCTGGGGCTGGGATGCAGGAATTTGGGCTGTGACCTGGGACAGGGGATTGGGGTGCAGGGTCCAAGAAGGGGTGAGGGTACAGGAGCAGGGGTGCATAGGGTTTGGGTTACATGGGGTAGGGGATTAGGAGGAGGGGCAGAGGGTTGGGAGGAGGGAGGGGCTGGGATGCCAGAGGCAGTTTACCTGGGCGGCTCCTGATCAGCAGCCCAGCTTTTCCGTAGAGCAGGGTCCC
This sequence comes from Pelodiscus sinensis, assembly GCF_052426305.1. Lineage (NCBI taxonomy): Eukaryota > Metazoa > Chordata > Testudines > Trionychidae > Pelodiscus > Pelodiscus sinensis. The sequence continues at coordinate 12,604,905 of NC_143074.1, forward strand.
TGGCTTCCATGGGACAGAGCCCGGGGAAGGGGAGAACTTTGCATGCTGCTTGACATGCAAGCAGGCAGCTTCCATGGCTCTAGATTGTGAGATTGTGCTGGGGGTGGGGGAGATTGTGCTGCCTCCCTCCCCCCTCCAGCTTGCAGCAGTGCTCAGGGAGGCCCGTGCTCCCATCAGCTGGCTCCTCGGAGCAGCGTGCATGGGTGGGCAGGCAAGGAGCCTGCCCAAGGCTCCCACTGGGCTGCCAGCCGGAGCTGGTGGCTTAGTGTGCCTGATCCGGCCTGTGGACTGTATATTGTCCACTCAGAGCTAGACCATCCCCGACAAGTGTTCCTTACCTGCTCTTAAGTCTCCAGGGATAGAGATTCCACAGCCACCCACCCACACCGCGGAGTTGTGATCTGATTCATTCACATCTGTAGTGCACTTGGGGAAAGCTCCGCAGCGAGGGGCCTTGCCAGTGCAACCCGTTATCATTCTGGACTGAGATGCAATTATCTGCATGCGTCATGCAAAGGCGCGTTGGTTCCCGCGCATCCCTGTTCTGGTCCGGTTCATTTCACCTGCTCTGCAGTGCCATCTGAAAGCTCCTGGTCCTGTGTCAAAAAGCAACGGGAACCCAGAGGACGCCAGCATCAGCCTCTCAGCAGTGCCCACAACAAAGGGCTGTGAAGCAGCTCACACAGTGCGGTCACCGGACAAATAGCCATTGAGACCGGGACATGTCGCCGCAATTCTTCCAGCCACGTGACGTTCATGGAGAAGGCCCTCCTCCTGTGGTGAGCTCTGCGCGGGCAAACCTCAGTGCCCATCTGGAGCTCTGGCTCAGAACTGGAGGCATCCCGGGCTCTTCCTCCGGGGCTTGCTACTTCCACCTGGTGCTGTGGCAATGGGGGAACTTAACGATCCTCTCAATGGGTTTGTGTGGACTGGGCAGGGAATATTGTGTTCTGGTTCACTGAAACCGAACGGTGGCACTCCTTGACTGCCTGACCATGAGGAGGATCCATCTGCTTCCTGCTGGGCAATCGGAACAGTGGTTCTCAACCTTTTTGGCCTCAGAACCCATCTGTAAATGTGTCCGGCCTGGCACAATCCAGTAAATAGTCTGGGCGTGGAGGCTCCAGTGGTTTCGGTCAGATCCTGCCCTCCAGGTGGGGGGTTGGATCCTGCCTTGCACTCACCCCATAGTGGTAGCTCCGGGGCTGTGGGGCTGGCTGGGCTTGGCTCTCCGCTCTGGGTGTTGCACTGTGCTGCCACTCAGGGTTTGCCTTATCTCCTTGGCCGGACTCAATTTGGTCTGAGTGGAGTTGTGATGATCTGGCTCGTTGGGTTGCAGCACCACTTGTTCAGACTTGACCAACCTGCACTCCTATTCACATGGCAGTGGGCTCAACCTAAAACGTGCTTGGACCCAAGAGACTGCAGGAGGCAAGCCCAGCCAGCCCCGTGGGCCAGGGGCTGCCAAGAGACCCCTGGAAACATTCCGGTGACCCAAGTTTAGCTCCTGACCCAGGGGTTGAAAAACACTGGGGTACAGAACACGAGGGAAAATACGACAAGCATGACTGACACCCTGGTGTCAGCGAGAACAATGGAATTATTGTGGGGCAAGTGAGCAGAGCTGCAGCCCTTGTCAGTGACAATATAATTCAACAGGAATTTGTTAGCTTTACTGAAGCACGTCGTTGGGAGCATTGTCTAATAACTGGAGTCACGAGTCCTGGGTTCTGGCTCTGGTGTGAGATCTAGCAAATCTCATGTAGCCAAACTTTCCAAAGTAGTCACTGGTTCGGGCTGGTGCCTCCAGGAGGCTGAAGAGAGATCACAGGGGCCTTGCTGTCAAAGGCCATGACTAAGCGTCTCTTGCCTCTGCAGAACCAAGTGGCGATCCGGGTGTTTTCCTACCCCCGCAGTCAGGCCTCAAGTTGAGAACCTGGCAACTTCAGCATCCACCTGCCTCAGTCTCCTGCTTACGCGCTGAGGCTGGCCAAAGTGACTGCTACCCTTAGGAGCACAGAAAACTGCCCAGGTTAGAGAGGGGGGTGGGGCTTCATTTTGAGTTTGCACAGAGCCTTCCGGAGCATGGCAAAGTACGATGGTTAAACACCTCAGATTCACTCCAAATGGCTGGGAAACGAACTTCCTGCCACACGCAGGACGGATGGGACAAGAGGAGAAGAGTTGGGTGTTCACCACAGGGTATAGCTGTAAATCTATCTGGGTATGTCTACACTGCAGCTTTTTCCAGAAAAACGGCTGTTTTTCTGGAAAAACAACACTTACATCCACACTGCTATTGCGTTCTTTCAACAAAGTCGAAAGAACGGAGGGGTTTTTCTGAGAGCGGCAAACCTCTTTCTATGAGGAAAAAGCCTTTTTCTGAAAAAGCTTTTTTGGAAAGGGTGTGTGTGAATGTGGAAGAGAGTGTTTTTTCGAAGAAGAGACCTCCAGGAAAAAGCACTGGTGTCCTGGTGACCACTCCATCCACAGTAATCACAACTGAAATGAGAGATAGCATCCAATCAATGCGGACGCTATCTTTTGAAAAAGCAGATCGCTTTTTCGTTGTGCTTTTGCTGTGTAGACGCTCTTTTTTGAAAAAAGTTTGTCCAGAAGATCTCTTCCGGAAAAACTTCTTCCGAAAGAAGCCTTCAGTCTAGACATAGCCTCAGTGTGGGAAACCAAGCTCTTTGCTCACTGTGAGGCACAGTGGAGAAAGATATTAAGGGCTAGATTCTGCCATACTTTCTTGTGTTTCTTCCCCGCTCCACAGATTTTTAAAACACATGGTGCAAGGGCTGGGGGATGTAACCCTAAAAGCTGAAAGGTGGGATTTTCCCAAAGTGCTGAAGGAAACCAGTGGGAACTCCACTCCCTGTGGCATTGCTGAAAACCTGACAGTCGTAACTGTAACCCTATTGGAAGCCTCTGAGACAGGCGGGGCACTGCATGCTCCTTTTGCCCCACACCAGCTGGAGACGTGCTGGCAGGGTGATGTGGGGAACTGAACACAGAGCTGAGGTTGGTCTGAACTGAAGTGTCTCCCTGGTGCTTCTCATTGGCACTGAATTCACTCACTCTCGTTCCCGCAGTCCTGGCCACTCCAGGAGAATGTTGCATCCCTGACTCTCCAGAGACTTTAATCTTGAAAGTTGTGCAACTCCCTAGGGAGCAGAAGAGCTGGATGCAGGAACATCTATCCCAGGAAAGATTCCTTAAGCCTTTTCCTTGTTACCCCTGCCAACAAATCTGGCTAATGGCGCTCTGTGGACGACTTTTCCACTCCCTGTCTCTTGCAGACACTAATATTCTGAGCCTGCAACGAGAACTGGGCTATGAACCAATCTGGAGAAAAAATGTTCTCCTTGGCCTCTGAGGATAGGACAAGAAGCAATAGGCTTAAACTGCAGCAAGGGAGGTTTAGGTTGGACATCAGGGAAAACTTTTTGTCTGCCAGGGTGGTTAAACACTAGAATAAATTGCCTAGACCACATGATCACTCTTTCAATTGAAGTGCAATGGAAGATCTACCTCAAACCCAAATACCCTTGTCCGGCTTCCTTCCCACCCCTTCTCTCAGGCCCCGCCCCTGCTCCACCCCTTCTCCGAGGCCTCACCCTGCTCACTCCGTCCCCCTTCCTCCCTGAATCTCATTCACTTTCACCAGGCTAGGGTGCAGGCTCTGGTCTTGGGCCAAGGGGTTCGGAGTGTGGGAAGGGACACCACAGAGATGGGGTGGGTTCTGGAATGGATTAGGGGATAGGGCATTTGCCTGGGGAGCACAGGGTTGGGGGCTCAAGTCCCTCCACCCACCCTGGGAGCAGCTGGACACCCAACATAGGCTGCCCCAGGAATGGAGCTGGCTCCCACATGAGGAAGGCAGGATAAGGGACCTGCTGAAGAGAGGGAGGTGAGGTAGATTCTGGAGTGCCCTAGGGGAGGTGGCCTTAATCTCTGGAGCACAGGGTGGTGGACTCAAGACCCCCTCTGGCTCTTCCTCCTCCCACTCAGGTGGTGGTGGTGGCAGTGGCCTGGCAGCAAACACCAGTTGCCCTAGGGAGGGAGCTGGCTCCAGCATGAGGAAGGCAAGATAAGGGATGCCCTGATGGTAGGGAGGTGGGGTGGGTTCTGGAGTGGAGTAGGGCTACTCAACTGTGAAAGCCCTGGGGGCCATAATGATACCCACAGCACATGCTGAGGGATGCAACTCAAGTGTGGATGCATATACAGGCAGTCCCCAGGTTACATGGATCCGACTTACATCGGATCCCCACTTACAAACGGGGTGAGGCAACCCCGCACTAGCTGCTTCCCCCCAGCAGACCAAGGAGACGTGAAGCTAGCGCCCCCCTCCCTCAGCAGACCAGGGAGACGCAGAGCGGCTTTTCTCAGCAGACACCTCAGCTTGAGAATAAAGGACTGAGGGAAGTGAGGTGTGGGAGAATAAAACTGAGCTCTGGAGAAATGTTTGGCTAGAGTTTCCCCTACAATATGTACCAGTTCCGACTTACATACAAATTCAACTTAAGAACAAACCTACAGTCCCTATCTTGTACGTAACCCGGGGACTGCCTGTACATGCAAATAGCTTCTTTCACACTGATGGGCATGAATACAAAGATTAAGGCAAGACTACACAATAGGCCAGCTCCATTTAAGTCAGTTCTGTTGATATTAATAAAATGCAATTTTACCCAATTTCCACCCACGTGACAGCACTTTTAATGAGCAATGACAGTCCAGGAATTTAACTACTAAAACGCATAGCAACAGAAGACCATTATACTGACTACTTTTTTTGTTTTGGCTTCACAACAGTCCAGGAATTTAACTACTGAAACATATACCAACCCAAACTGGAATGTGAACCCTACAGGCCCCAAGTTGTGTAGCCCTGGGATAGAACATTTCTCTGGGGCGTGCAGGGTGGTGGGTTCAAGTTCTGCCTACCCTAGGAGTGGTTGGATAGCTGGTTCCTGCATTTGTAAAGCAGGAAAAGGGAGGTGTGGTGGGATGGGATTGGATCTTCAGAGATAGGGCATCAGCCTCTGGAGTACAGGGTGGTGGACTCAATCTCTTCACCCACCCAGGCAGTGTCTGGGTAGCCAACACAGGCTGTCCTAGGGACGGACCTGGCTCCTGCATTAGGAAGGCAGAATGAAGGACCCTCTGAAGGCAGGAAGGTGGGGTGTGTTCTGGAGTGGCTGAGGGCAGTGTTTCTCAATTTTTTTTATTAAGTACCGCTTTAAAAAAAAGTACCCACAATACCTACAGTTTTCAGACACACAATTTTTTTTCTACCATTGCAACGCATTTGTTTAAACAACTTAATCACAGCTGGGCGGGCAATGAAATATTTGGGTGTAAAAAAGTACAAAAATAATAAAGCGCTGTAAAACTCAAAACAAAAATTCAGTTTTCTCCAAATTTCAGTTGTGTTGACGTACCTTCCAGACTTCTCTCGAGTACTCCTAAGGGTATTGGTACCACTGGTTGAGAAACACTGGCTTAGGGGATAGGGCATTTGCCAGGAGCACAATTACCACAGGGATAATAATTACTCCAGACTTGACAGGTTAGGCATTTTAGAACACACTTCTCAAAAAATTAAATTTAAGCATAAGAGAGAAATGAAAGTTATGAAATGCACAGACCAGTCAAAACCCAAAACTATGCCCACTTTGCAAGCAGTAAAAGTAGTAACAACCCCCAACATACGTGTTGGGTCAGGAGATGAGAGGGAAGGACAGTGCGCGTTTGTGAGAATGACAGAGGCACACACAGTGTGTGAAAGTGACAGAGATTTGCATTGCTAAGCTCCCTCCATCCCCTTCTCTCTATGTGGAGATAGGGTACAGAAGTGGGGGAAGGAGAGACACACCATGAAATCAGTCCTCCCCTCTTCTCCCTCCCACCCTGCACAGCAAGCAGGAGGCTCCCAAGGGGCAGCTTCAAGCAAGAGGGCAGGAGCAGCATGACAGTGGGTGGAGGGGCAACTGAAGTGCCAGCACATGATAGCTTCCCAACCAAACCAGTCAGAATCACCTGTCAGAGGCTCCAAGATCTAGTGGTAGATCCCGATCTACTGGTTGGTGCCCACTGACCTAGGGGTGTGTGGAATCTCCATCGCTGGAGATATTTAAGAGCAAGTTAGACAGACACCTGTCAGGGATGATCCAGATGGTGCTTGGTCTTGCTGTGAGGGCAGGGGACTGGACTCGATGACCTCTCGACGTCCCTTCCAGTTCTAGTGTTCTATGTTTCTATGATTGAATGCTGCAGGAGTCTGTCTGGCAAGGTAATTCTGTCATACTTCAATGTGACAAAATTGCTAAGGTGACCATGTTCCCAAAATAAATGCAGCTACAAAAGGTCACTATTCAGACAGAAGTGCATTGGTCTTGCTACTCCCAGCCTCTGACTCAACAGTGGCAGAAGCGACTTTCAGAGTTGGAGGGTTTTTCTAGTAACAGAGGGTGTGTCTAGACTACACCTCTCTGTCGACAGAGAGATGTAGATTAGGCACAACAATATTGCTAATGAAGCAGGGATTTAAATATCCCGCAGTTCGTTAGCATAAACATGGCTGCCACATTTTTCGAAATGGAGTTTCTTCAAAAAATCCGGCAGTCTACAAGCGGATCTGTCGAAATTAAACTATTTCTCGACAGATCCTGTAAACCTCATTTTTTGAGGAATACAGGATCTGTCGAAAAAGGGTTTATTTTCGACAGATCTGCGTCTAGGCTGCCTTTTTTTTCGAAAAAAACTCCGCTTCGAAAAAAGTGGTGGCCATGTTTATGCTAATGAAGCGTGGGATATTTAAATCCCTGCTTCATTAGCAATTTCGATGTGCTTGATTTGCATCCCTCTGTCAACAGAGGGATGCAGTCTAGGGGTACGTCTAGACTACATGCCTCTGTCGCCAGAGGCATGTAGATTAGGCTACCCGACATAGTAAAATGAAGCAGCGATTTAAATAATCGCCACTTCATTTAAATTTACATGGCTGCCGCGCTGAGCCGACAAACAGCTGATCAGCTGTTTGTTGGCTCAGCGCGATAGTCTGGACTCGCGGGTGTCAACATCAAAGGTATTTGTCGACCACCCAGGTAAGCCTCCTGGGATGAGGTTTACCTGGGTGGTCGACAAATACCTTTGATGTCAACACCCGCGCGTCCAGACTATCGCGCTGAGCCGACAAACAGCTGATCAGCTGTTTGTCGGCTCAGCGCGGCAGCCATGTAAATTTAAATGAAGCGGCGATTATTTAAATCGCCGCTTCATTTTACTATGTTGGGTAGCCTAATCTACATGCCTCTGGCGACAGAGGTATGTAGTCTAGACGTACCCTAGATGTAGCCTGAGGGTGTGTCTACACAGCAGGGCTTAACTCGAAATAAGCTATGCAAACTGAGCTATGCCATTTGCGTAGCTTATTTCGAAATAGCTTATTTTGAAGTTGGGGGCATCTACATAGCACTTATTTCGAAATAGAGCACTCTTCCTTCAACCTTCCTTTCTCCTCGTACAATGAGGATTACAGGAGTTGGAATAAGAAGTCCTCCAGCTTGATAGCATGTCAACATTATTTCGAAATAACTGCCTGCGGTGTCAACGCAGACTAAGTTATTTCGAAATAATGTTGCCGCCTAGACATACCCTGTGGTTTAGATTGAGATTATCATAAAACACTGACCAAGCATTAGCCCTTATGCGGAGCAAAACAGCCATTCCGATCCCATCTGTGCTTTATGGATTCTTCTCTTCACTCCTGAAACTGTTGAGCACACTCCGTATGTGGCAAACACAGAGCAAATTATAATCAGTATAGAACAGGGCCTTGGTCACTTTGTACTTACAAAACATTGTTTTGAAAGAAACTGGAACACGCCAGGTGTCCCAAAAGTGTGACACTGTATGAAAGAGGGACTGGCCTGGTAAACTCAGTTCCTCTACAGCAAAGGTTTTCAACTTGTGTTCCATGGATCTCTGGGGGTCTGCAGACTAAGATTTCCAAAGGAGTCCGCACCTCCATTTAAAATTTTTTAAGGGGTTGCAAATGAAAAAAAGGTTGAAAAATCACTGCTCTACAAATTGCCCAGCTGACTGCAAAGTACTCTTAAAAGAAGCAGCTGGTGTGTGGGGAAGGGAGTTAAGGATATCCCTCCTTCCTTGGAGGACCTGCCATGATCAAAGGCTCAGATGACCTCCTAGCTCTGCATCTCTTGTTTTTGAGGGCACATCTTCATTTGCTGTGCTAGAGATTGACATTCTGGTGTTCGATTTAGCGGGTCTAGTATAGACCCATATATCGAATGCTGAGGGCAGCTCCGGCCGGCACCTGTACTCCTCGCAGTCGTGAAGAGTAAGGGAAGCCTTCCTGCTGTGTGGATGTCAGCAAGCCAGGCTTAAGGCAAGCTGACTCCAGGTACGTGTTCTACATAACTGGAGTTGTGTACCTTAAGCCGACTTTCCAGGTCTAGTGTAGATCTGGCCTAAAATTCTACACTAGCTCTAATTTGCATAGCATCAGACCTACCGGGGACTGGATCCAGCAAACCTGGGGAAGGTCTAGTCAAAAATGCTCCAGCTTTCTTAAAGACTAATACTGTGACTCTAGCGTCCTGTGGTCCTAGCCCACTCAGGGTTCTGTGTGAAGAATAATGCACAGAAGACATGTCTCTCAGGCCAGTCCTCGGTAGCGGATGCGGATTCTTGGCGCTCATGTAACACTTTTTTGAGAGCTGGGAAAGCTCTGGCTGAGAAGGTGGGAATCCCTGTCTCCATGTTACACAGAGGGTTGCCAGTTTTGACTGAATGTATTCCTGGAGGCTTTATTACTGGGCATAATCTCTAATTAAAAAGACTCCGGGACAAGCCTGGAGGGTTGGCAACCTGGATGGAGGCACGTGAAGCAAAGGCATGAAGGGACATGCCCAAGGCCGCAGCGCAGCTCTGGCTGAGCCGGGTCTCCTGATGTTCTAGTAACTGGGTCATTTTACATCCCAGTCTCTATTGCATTAGATATAAACACTTCCCATAGGCTGCACATTTCCGTGTGAAATATATTGGAGGGGATTGTCCCAGGCTGGGGCAGGTGTCTAAAGAACAAAACCCCCACTACACATAGCACTTATTTGGTCCCTTTATCGGCCAGTCTGAAGCCAAGGACTGGCTGAAGATTCAGCCCCAATGCCCGGAAAGGGTCTTTCCAAGCACAGCGCTGAGGCAGACTGGAAGGGCAGTGCGGGGGTTGCTTCTACTTCATGGCCACTACCCAGGCCATGGCTCATTGGAGGACACCAGCCTTGGCAAACCGGAAGTGCTGCTGTCCTCTCCCGTGCACTGTTCCAAATCCCCCCTGTACTTGGAAAGTCCTTGGGACCCTACTTGCTCATGGGCTGCCATATCCCTACAGGAGAGTTCCTTGGAATCCTGGTTAATTCTTTGTGTGCTTTGGCAAGTCCATGCCATGGCCTGACCTTCGCCTCTGTTGTGAGTGTGATAGCACAAGTGGCTAGTGATTTGAATGTAAGCAGACACTGAATGAGAGCAGGGAGACACCTCACACTGTCCCCTCTGACTGGCTGTCTCTGGGAACAGAGTGAGATTGTTCTCATGTTCCCCTCCATGGGCTCTTGTGCATTTGTGTTTCAAGATCCGAGTGCCATATGCAGCACATACTTGGGTCCCTTCCATTGTCCTTCCTTCTGGAGGATCTCAAAGCCCTTTACAGCCATTGGAAAGATGTCTGTGGTGCCTTGGCAAGGTAACTGATGGAGCTGCCTATTCTGCTTCGTGCATCATCACAGATTCTGAAGTCAAAATTTAGTGGAGAGCTTGGAGAGAGGCAGGCCAGGGCTATGCAGCCTTTCTCCCAAAAGTAGGCTAGCTGGGAAGTGCGGTGTTTTGCCGTTCGCTGGGTGGGGCTCTGGATGATATGGATGTTCTGTCGATAAGTGCAAACCGATTAATGTTTTGGATAGATCCGGTGAAGATTCTTGTCGGTATCAAGGGGCCCCTTTTGGGCCATAAACTCCAATTTAATCACTATCCTAGTATTTGAGAAACGATAGATTGTGGGGGAAGCTGTGTGTGAGATGGCTTATCTACTGTATAGTACTGGTGTGGGCCCTGGTAGGACAAGCTTCCACACCAATGACTGCTTTCATTAACATGCGGCACTCCACTTCTCCAGGGTTTGCTTGGAGCAGTAATCCCTCTAATTTTTTCCATACATGTGCAGAATAAATGTTATGTGCACCAAGGCATGTGCGGAATGTGCACCACTAGTAGAAACACATGCTGTGAGTGCTCTGCTTATCTGCTGGGCCAGATTTGAATTTCTCTAGGGTGGCCGTCCAAGCAGACAGCTTACAGGGAACACAAGCTTGGAGCAATCAAAACATCCCATAGTGATAAAACACTCAAAAGCCATTCAGCCCTTTTGGCGACAATGTTGTTTCTGCACTGTGGAGTTTAGCTTATTAGGAATTAAGACTCCGCCTCCCAACCAAAAAGTCACTGGCTGTTGGTAATATTTTTATGGTCACTACTTCCCCATGGTTCATTGAAATCTGTAATGTAACTGCAGATAACTTTGTATATCTGATTAGCAAACCCTTGAACTCATTCTGACTTGACTGCAGTCTGTCTTTGCATCCTTTTCTAGTATTAGCTGGAAATAGTGTACGGGAGTTTTGTAGGCAATAGTCAAACTGCCACGACTTGTACGGCAGTCATCCTCGTCAAGGCCTGCCCTGTGTGGGAGATGTCTGATCAGGACAAGAGAAGTTGGTGGCAAGACCCACAGCCAGACTTTCTTTGTACTAAGTGGACAGTGCTGAGCCCAAAAGGGGCCTATAACTACTGGGCTGCCTTTGTTCTCTGCCCAGCACCCAGCACAATGAGGGTCAGTCCCTGACTTGAGCTCTGAGCATGTTGCTAACCAATGATCAGCAAAGGCAAAATGTCTTGCAGGAGAAACACAGCAAGCTGGGAACCGAACCTCATCTCCTGATGCCCCATCTCGGGCTTCTGCTACAAACTGCTTCCCCCAGCCTCCCCCCACATACTTACCCACTAGCAACGAAGGGTGAGAAGAGTGGAAGATCAGGGCTGGTCCTCAGAGAAGGAGGCTCCTTTGGAAGGGAAAAGGGGCGATAATGCACCAGGCTCAGGCTGGGTTGGAATGTCAGAATTCCACTGGCCCTGCTGGTGCTGCCAGACCCCACTGGGCAGGACGGACCCCCTCCCTCCTTCTTCAGTTTAACTTACACAGCACAGGGACTTGATTCTCTGGAGAGCTTGACTTAACCCTGCAACGCCCCCCCCTTCCCTGCCTGCCTGGGGGGGGGAGGCTGGATCGGGGGCAGGGAAATGGGGGGTGCAGTGTGTGTGTGTGTGTGTGTGTGTGACTGGACCTGCACCCTTCCCAGGGAGAACCTCCTTGTGCTCTGCTGGCCGAAGCTGGGGTCCCTGCAGCGCCCCTCGGAAAGACAAGTCAGTTAAAAACTACAATACCCATCAGGGAAAAACAGCCCCCCCTCTTCCCCCCCCCGTGAGCAGGGCATTCTGGGAGTGGTAGTTTATCCCCGGCGCTGGGGTCCCCGCTGTCACTCGTGGCTGGGGCGGGGGGACCCTGAGGGAATGCACAGACGCTGGGAGGAGCCAGCCTGTGCAACCCCTTTGTTGTGACCTACCTTAAAGGCACCGCCGCCGTGGCCGCGCGAGCCGCCTAGCGCAGCCTCTCGCCCGGGCTGTGGGCTTTTTAAAGATACCAAGCGCCCGGCCTGCCCTGGGTTAGGAACGCGCTCGGGGAGGTGGCGTAACCCGTGCGGTGCCGCAGCCGAGCCAGCAAGCGCGGCGCGGATACACGCTGCGAGCCGTCCGCAGTGGAGCGGGGGGGTCGGGTCAGGGGGAGACCTGCCGCTCTGTGGTCCCCACTCGTCCTTCTCCGCAGACTGGACCTGCTGCGTCCTCTGGAGCCTGAAATCGGGAGGGGGAAGGCTGGAGAGTCAGACAATGGGGGCAGCTGGTTTCTGGGGGAGGAGGTTGGTGCCTGCTGTCTTGCGAGCTCTGGAACTTGCTCTCTAGCGAAGCACAGAGCAGCTCTTGCATGGGCAGTGGTGTTGGGCCAGTGTTCCCTGTAAGCTGGGCGCTTGTGGGGCTGCTCTGGAGAGATCCCAGTGCTGCCCAGCGGATTGGCACAGCACCCACAGAGAGGTTTCTTATTTCTGTGGGTGGTGCCCATTGACACACGCCTCAGCGCACATTAAAAAACCCTTATTCTGCACATGGATGGAAAAAATCAGAGGGCGCTTTGGTGTTGGTTTTTCTGCTGCTGCTGAGCCATGGCTGGGAGCCCTGGCCTCCACCTGTAGAGCAATTCTTGGCCCAAGTAGCCTGTTTCTAGCCCAGCACCCAGGCCTGGGCTCTGGCATGTGCCCAGCCAGACACCCACATCAAAGCACCCACGATTTGCTTTTTGGAACATATCCAGCTGGCACTTGCATCTAGATTGCTTGCATGAACCTGGGGGAACAATAACTTCAAAGCAGGCAGCTCTGGCTGCTGGCACCTTGCTGATAGACAACACCCATATTGCTGCTCCCAAGTGGGCTGTGGGCACGCGACTGGGCAAACACCCATATTGAAGGAACCCAAGTGTATGGATGTGTCTGAATAATTCCTGCCTGTCCTGTGAACTTAAAATCTCCCGGGAGGTTTGTTGGCTTGAATTGGTTTCTCAAAGAGAAACAGTCGAGTCACTGAGGGCCACATAGTGACTCCTTTGTACTTGTTAGAAAGCAGGGACCTGCCTGGGGACAGGCGGCCTGATTCAGCGGGTTGCTCAGTGAGTTACTGCTGAGCAGTGGGAGTTGGGGGTATCAGTTGCTCTGGGTATCAGTTGTTTAAACATGGCACATGGTATTTCTTATTGCTAAAGCAGGACAAACAATCAAAAGGCTCCTAACTGGCAGAGGTACCAAGGCTCCTCCCTTTAGAGAACAGATACACCAAAGTCAGTCTTGCTAATCTTAAAGCATGCATCTTTGACCGTTTGCACAAAGTAAGGTCCAATTGTGCCATCCTGACTCGTATTACCTGGTTCTGTACCCTTTGCTTATTTCCATGGGAGTCCATGTGGGGCAAGGTGCAGGAGGAGTGTGGGTGGCAGTCACACCCACAGAAAACAGCAGGAACCATACAGCAAAGAGGCTCTTAAAATTAGATATTTGGTACCATTGCTCAGGTGAGAAGCAGTCTGCTCCACGAGTCCTTCCACTGAAGTCAGTGGGGCAAGTCATGGAGTAAGGAACAACTCAGTGTAAAAGTTCCAGATTCTGGCCCTTTATTGCCGTCTGTATTCAGATGACATAGTAGCATAGTAATTATCTTGGGGTACAGCTGTTGGATTCCGGGGTGGCTGATCAAGGTAGGGAATCATGTTTCCTCGGAGAGAGTTTGAACTGGAACTCCTCAGGATTATACACGGAAACTCCCACTTGTGTTGCAGTAGGGTCATCTGTTTTCACAATGTGGCTCTAGTGCGGTGACCCTGCTGCCAGCAAGATCTTGAGCATCACACAGGCTTATGGTAAATAAATGTTACATTTATAATGACTCTCTTGGGAGGCTTCAGTATTAGTGTCGGTCTGTCAGGATAAATTCATCAGTTCTTTGCCACTGCTGCTTGCAGATTTGTTGGTCACATAGCAGGCACTCATGCTTCAGGGCGGTTTGAAGTGTACCCACATGAGTGGCTGATGGGGAGCATAGACTTGGACTCTTCAGCTTGGAAAAGAGGAGACTAAGCAGGGATATGATAGAGGCCTATAAAATCATGACTGGTGTGGAAAAAGTGAATAAAGAAAAGTTATTTACTTATTCCCACAATATAAGAACTAGGGGTCACCAAATGAAAAAATAGGCAGCAGGTTTAAAACAAACAAAAGAAAGGTTTTCTTCCTTCAGTGCACAGTCAATCTGTGGAACTCCTTGCCAGAGGATGTTATGAAGACTAGGACTTTAACAGGGTTTAAAAAAGAGCTATATAAATTCATGGAGGTTAGGTCCATCAATGGCTATTAGCCAGGATGGGTAGGAATGGTGTCCCTAGCCTCTGTTTGCCTGGAAATGTATGATAGGAGAGGGATCACGTGATGATTACCTGTTGTGTTCCCTTGTTCCCTCCCTCTGGGGCATCCGGTATTGGCCACTATCGGCAGTCAGGATACTGGGCTAGATGGACCTTTGCTCTGACCCAGCATGGCTGTTCTTATGTTTTTACTGGGGCCCACCAAGGGCGCATAACAATAGAAGTAGAGTGTGGACCAGCAGTGCCAGGTGTCTGTAATACCTGGTACTGGCTTGCACACTGGGGGATGGGAACTATTGGTGTAGATGTGCAGATCTGAGAGCTGTCCACTCTTTTTATTTAAACTTCCAGAGCGGAGTTGGTTTCTTGCCCTTTAAAAGTGCTAAAATCATAAGCTACGTCTATACTGTGCTCTCTTGCGCAAGAAAATATGCAAATAAGGTGAAGCGGTGAATATCACCGCTCCTCATTTGTATACTTAATGAGCCGCCATTTTTGCGCAAGGGGCTTTTGCACAAAAAGGAGCTGACTACATGGCTCCTTTTTACACAAAAACTCGCTCTTGCGTAAGAGCCATTCTGCTGCTTTTTTTCAGGCAGAATGGCTCTTGTGCAAGAGGGATTTTTGCGCAAAAATGGTGGCTCATTAAGTTTGCAAACGAGGCATGGCAATATTCACTATTTTGCCTCATTTGCATATTTTCTTGCACAAGAGAGCGCAGTATAGACATAGCCTTAAGGTCTGTTCTGAAACTCACTAGGATTTGAACCAGATCCAGCTTTTATTTTGTGGGTGGAGGTAGGGAACACACATGGAGAAATGGCATGGGGTGGTCCATGAGAAGTTGGTTGCTGTATTGTGAAGCCCACTTTAGCAGGTGTAACCACTACCAGACAGATTTGAACCTGGGACCACTTCTGGAGTTTAGTGTAGAAGCTGCTACAGCTTCAGCTCTGAAGCCAGCTAGCTCTCGGCTTAGACTGTAGAGCTCCCTTGTTCTTATCGCTTGCTGTAAGTGCCACTATATGGGACAGTGAACTATACTAGGTGTGTGGGTTACACGGACTATAGAAATACTTACCACTGCCTTTACTTATGCATCTGGTGGATGGATCACTGGTTCCTGGGTGTCTGGAATAGGCTCCTAGGGAATCTGTAATGGAGCAAATGAAAGATACGGTGGCTTGAACATTGACATATCAGGATCCCACACAAGCTTGACCATTTGCTGGCAAGACTATTTGCCTCTTCCTGCTCGGGTTCCTGATTCTGTATCATCAAGTCACGTAGGCTGAGAGGAGCACCCTGTGGGCCAGAAGGGGTGTCAGTCACATACCTCTTTGGGCAAAGGACCTGGGAATTGAAGTGGTTCAATAGCAGCACATGGAGTTGTTCTTCTCTGGTCCTTGTTAGCAGGCGGAGTGGATCTACCCAGAATGTTGCTCTCTTCAAAGTCCTATTCTGAGATCCAAAGAACACAATTCTTAGAGGAAGGGTGCACTTGGTGAACGGGGATTCCTGGCTCTGCCGAAGAGTTGCGGTGACCTTGGGCAAGTCACTTCATCCCTCAGGCTCAGTTCCCCATCTATAAAAGTCGCTAATACTTGGTGTCTTGGCCAGTTAAAGTGAACTTGTCTGTCTCACTGTATGTACAATGTCCAGCGTGCTGGGGTCTCTGTTGGAGCCTCATGGGGCTACAAGACCAGGAATAAATGTGCCTCCTGTACACACAAGGAATCAGCGGGTTGAGGACGGGGTCGAACAGCCAATGGGTATGAACCTTCACTGGCTTGCAGGCCTCTCCCCCGCAGAGTTCGATCATGGGATCCGAGGGAATCTGGGGCTCTTCATTCCCCAGTCCAGCAGTGACTCCCCATCCTGTCGGAGAGCGCAGGGGTAACTCCTTGCTTGTGGGATAGTTGACAGCACCCTACCCCCACCACCCTAGCTCTAAATGCTGGGTGAAGGGCCCTCTCCTCACAGAGGGTGAGACCAACTGTGGAATGGGGGGAGGGTTGCCTGCCAACCTCTGATCTCACTGAATCTTTGGTTACACAAAGAGCCAGGGGGGAGGCTTGTTGTCCCCCCTTAAATGGTCCCACAGGAAGAGGGTGTTGTTATGGCGGGGAGAGGCCTGCAATGTGTGGGGGAAGCGCACTCCCTAGAGAGCAGGTGCTGTATTGGCGCAAGTCTCCCCCAGTGAAAGGAGGATGGTGACAATTCTTAGCAAGAGAGTTTAATTCTGTGGCCAAGGGCCAGCTTATGGGTCGTTGGGCTGGGGAGGATGAGTCCCCCTTCCCGAGCAGGCAACTCAGTGCACTGACGAGCCACAAAGTGAAATACCTAGACACCCAGGAACCTAGACACTGGTGTTTTCATTGGCACTTTGCTTCCTCGCTGGATCCTCAGACATGGACCGTACACCCAGGCTCCTGTGGGAAAGCGGGGCATGGGATCCATGCCCACCTAGCAAGCCTCCGCACAAGCTCTTTGTCTCTGGCTCCGTCCCTTTCTCTGCTCACTTCCCTCTGGTTCTGCCCCTCCTTCCTTTCTGTCTCTTGCTATTACCCCTCTCCTCTCTCACTGCCGCCTTTCCCCTGCGCACTCAGCACGTTCTGAAGCAGCTCACACCAGCAGCCTGGGCGACTGTCTAATGCAATGTGATAGTTGTGCTGCAGTGGGAGCCTCTGAGGAGCTCGCCAAGGAGGGCCTGCTGAGGTGCACTCTGCTCAGACTCCTGTGATCTGATCGGTCCTGACAAACTCCCTGCGCACCCGCGTCCTGCTTCCCGTTAGAATCCAGACTGGCCCCGTTGGCTTGGGGTTGGAAAACGCGGGTACTGGAGCGGGGCGTGTGGCAGTGACTTGAAGTGGTTTCCGTTTTACCCAGGGTTTGCAGTTTGGTTCAATGGCTCTCAGCACCCCCATTGGACAAATTGTTCCAGCGCCGCTGTTTGAAAACACCGAAGAACGAAATGCTGAAATCTAATGCGAGGAAGAATGGAGAGGAACCTCGGAGGTTAAGTGGCATTGATGAATCATTTCTATTATGTGATTTCTTTGAGTGGTACCTGTGCTCCTCTCCCTGCCCCCCCACACTGTCAAAACCAAATGGAACTTTTCTAGACGCTACAAAGATGCCTGAACAAACATTTCCTCCCAAACGAAACTAAACCTAAAGCTGCCCGAATGCAAATCTTACCAATAGGATCTTAAACACTGAGGAAGTTCTTCGCTAAAGCTATCGCATCCAAACCACTTTCAGCTCCCTGGCTTTACCTCTCAGCATCAGAACGCCAGCATGTTCAGCTCTGGTGTAACATGGCTAAGTGCAACAAAAGCCACCAGCGTCTGGCAGACGGTCACAATGAAGTACAGCCTGGATCTCAGTGTCATATTGTGTTGTGGACTACACGGCCTTGTGGTTAAGGGGAAAGCTTGTATTTGTGCGGTTGGTAAACTCCCTGGTTCCAGCATGGGGGAGCAGATGCCCAATTTGTGCACAGTTTGAAAAGCAAAACAAACTCCTAAAGCCTCCACTCTTGAAATGAGCAAGGGCAGGCACTAGCTGTCAGGGAGGGCACCGGGGAAGGCTGGACCTGCTCTAAGTGTGGCTAAGCAATGTGCTGCAGTAACATCCAGAACTATCGGTGTTCACTTGCAGCTACAATTGGGACCAGTAACGGCTAGGAGGGAACCAGCTGTCCGGTGAGTTTACCACTGATGGGCTGGAATTTGTGGGGCCACAGTGCCATGTGGAAGCTTCTTGTCAGGAGCATGGCATGGCCAGGTCTGTGCAATGGAAGGTGTTATACCATCATAACCCTCATCTGCTTTCTTGTGCCCAGAGAGCCTTTGAGTGTGTGTACAATTTGTGCTGGTGAAGGTGGCCTAGTATAAAAGTACAGGATTGCGGCCTTATTTTCATTTAGCTGCAGTAACAGGCATATGTGTAGTAAGTGGTTTTCAACCTGCGGTCTGCAGACCCCCTCAAAGATTTCCAAAAGGGTCTTGCTGCCATTTGAAAATTAATAGGGGTCTATAATTGAAAAAAAGGTAGAAAACAGCTGGTTTAGACCATCCTGCTGAGGCTCTGAGCACTTTATACCCATTAAAGAGTTAATCATCACAGACCTCCTGCCAATAGACAAATCTTTATCTCCAGTTCACAAATGGGGAAACTGAGGCATAGAGGCTTGCCCAAGGCAATTCAGGGACTCTGGGGGCAGATCTGGGAAGAAAACCCTGATCTCCTGATGCCCAATCTGGGATCTTAGCACAAGATTGTCCTTGCCAGGAGACAGAAGGGGACATGAATCACCGCATGTGTGAGTGTGTGTGTGTGTGGGGGCGGGGGGGCGAGGGAGGTGTTACTCGCTCCCTTCATTTCATCCTTCCTCCAAGTGTTGCAATGCCTGGAATTCTGGGAAATAGAGGATTCTGGTGTCTCTCCAGATGTTGCAGCACTAAGGGCTGGGGAGGCAGGGGTGGAGCCTTTGCATGATCTCTCTCTCTCTCTCTCTCTCTCCAGCTGCTGGAGTGCCCTGGAGCTGGAAGAGGGAGGAGCCTGCCCTATCTCAAACAAGCTGCTGTTGTGCTGGGATGTTCAGCGTCTCACAATATGCTGGAGTGCCAAAGGTGCTGGAAAGCAGAGGGGCTTCTGTTCCTCTCAGCACATGTTGCACATGTTGCAGTAGGAGAAGCAGGGGAGCCATAGATTTGCCACGGGTGTTGCAGTGCCCTGTGCATTCATGTTGCGCTGGTGAGCTCCCGGGAGAGGAGAATTGCAGGGCTAGAAGCCGAATGTGCTTGTTTCCTTCTGCCCTGGGCCGTGTTCCGGCCTGAGACTCGCCTAGCCCTCGTCCTGCATATAGAGCTGCATCCTGCACACGGCTCCCTGCAGTCAGGACCTTGCAGTGTGGAACCCTCCAATCACTTTCCATCGGCTCCCTTCCCTCTTTCAAGCTGGTACGTCCAGGTGTTCTTCGCTGTAGGTCTGATCCTCGGCTGTAAAGCCACTCAGCCCCTGCCAAGAATCTGCCTCCCTATTTTTGCAAGGCTGCTGTTACGGCTTCCCGAAGGCACCACCCCTCTGCAAATGACCGTGCATCGTAAGACACTTCCACAGCCCTGTCAATGTTCATCTGGGAAAGGCTATTGAGGATCAGCCAGTATTTACTGTGCCCTTGTGGAGGTGAGATGAGTAACACTGAGACCAGTGAGAGGCAGCATGCAGTCTGCTCTACAGCCTTGGCTGCAGCTCAGTTGGGTTTTACTTATGAGGCAGAGGCTCGTGGATTCAGCCCCTAAGGTCCCAGGTTCAATCCCGCCTACTGAGGCCTGGGGTTCATTGGCATTAAAGAAGCTTTTACTGTGTTCCAGCCCGGTGGGGTGGGGACTGCAGTGGAGTGGGAGCATTAAGTGACTGGTTCCAGGTTGGTGAGCCCAGATCCTGGTTCTGATGCCTGTGCTCTGCTAAGGCTGCACCGAGCTAGGATCTAAGGAAGAGTCGGGTGCTGTTCAATAACCTTCCTCAGTTCTGTCATCGGCCTGATTCTCTGCTCGTTAGCACGGGTTGTATATTGGACTTCAGTGGAGGCAACTCGGGAGCTAGGCAGCTGTAAATGAGAGGAGAATCAGGCTCATTAGTAGGCCTGGATCAACACTTCTGGGAGCCTGGGCCTATTAGATTTTGTGGAGCTGAAATGAGGGATTCAGAGTGTGGGAGAGGGGTTGGGTGTAGGAGGGGGTGAGGGCTCTAGGGTGGGACTGGAAGAGGTACGTGGAGTGCAGAAAGGGGCTCCAGGCTGGGGCTAAGGTGTTTGCAGTGACTCAGCACAGGAGGCAGGGGTACAGGATCTGTAAAGGGTGCGGGTTTGAGAGGGTGCTCAGGGTTGCAGGTAGATGCGGGGGTGCGGTGTCTAGGGGGGAGTTAAGGTGTAGGAGGGAGCTCAGGCAGGAGGTTGGAGTAGTGGGGTGGGAGTTGGGGATGGGAGGGGCTCAGGTCTGGGGCAGTTCCCTATTGGTATTGTAGGCGTTGGGGAGGGAAGAGGGCAGGTGGCTTTACCCATTGTCCTGAGCTTGCCTGCAGGCACCACCTGCTGCAGCAACCAATGTCTATGATTCCTGGCCAATGGGTGCTGCAGGGGCCGAGCCTACAGGTGAGGGAAGCTGCTGCTCCGTTCAATTCCAGCGTAGCGGGGGCAGGGGAAGGAACGGCAGTGCTGCACCCCCACCCCACTAAGCAGGTGTGCGCAACACATGAGGGGTGGCGGGCTGGAATTGTGCCTGCGATCTCTGTGTCTTCCAAAGTCAGGTCCTCTGCTCTGCTTCAGAGTTTTCACCAGTGCGCACTGTGGCGATTGTGCTCTTGCCACGCACACAGGAGCCAGGCCTTTGTAAGCTTTGGGGAGTGACCATCACAAGCCCCCATGGGCCAGGCTCTCTGCAGCGGTCTCTGGAATGGCTGATGGAAGGAGCAGCTGGCCCTTGGCTGTGAGGGAGCCGAGACTTGTGCTTGCTCTGATCTCCGCCAGGTGCAAGTTCCAGCATGGTGCGCTGGTCTCCGAGAAAGCTGCCTCCTGCATGCAGGAACTCTCCTCTTGCCGTAGGTTGGTTCCTTTGTCCTGGCAGACAATAGCTACATGGGAGGGTCTGATTGTGCAGGCTGAGGCTGTTCCCCAGGTAACCTGGGCCAATCAGATGAGAAGTGCTGAAGAGGAGGACAAAGCTTATATTTGATCCTGTGTTCAACAGGGAGCCAGTGCGGCAAGGGGGCTCTGGGCTCAGAACACAGCAGCTAGGAGGAGCACGTACTAGCGCAGCTTTCAGGTACCGAGGCACAGAGAACCCTTCAGCTACGTTTTCCTTCCTTCAGTTCACACGATGTATCCAATGAACCATTTTCAGTAAAAAGTAGCATCCCACCAACCACTCCAACAATCTGCATTCCAACGCCGAGGTGCATTTCCTGTGTCTTAAGCCGTAGCATTGGGACAGCAACTTCCTGCTTTTGTCTTTCTAAATCCTAATCAAGCCACTTCAAAACCATTGTTTTTTTGGTGTGTTTGTTATAATGAAACAGAACGATGAATGCTGATGTTGTTGCTAACCTGAGAGCTGATGCCCAGGTTTTCCCTGCTCTCTTTGGAAGGGACAAAATGACACTGGAAGGCTGGACAAGGATGAATTCAATGTATCTATTCAGTAGGAGAGGTGAGTTCTCCCAAAGGTGGCAATGGACAGTCCTTAGGCTATGTTTCAAGAGGTGGGAAGGGCATCAAAGACCACCATGGTATTGGACTGCAATACAGTACTGGGAGGTGAGCATCTAGAAACATGGAATTGTGACACTAGATCAAATCAATAATCAATGATCAAGACTGATCAAGTATCTGGTCTTCAACACTGCCCAGTACCAGATGCTTTAGAGGAATGTGCTTTGGATCAGGTCCTAAATGGCTCTGGTGCAACTACCCGGTTGCAAGTCTTTCATTACTGGAAAGATGAAGACAAATGGGGCGGAGTTCAAAGAAGAGACATGCAAATAACTGGCTTGAGGGACTGTCTTGCGAGGGAAGATTAACAAAACTAGAACTGTTTTGCATGATGAAAGATGGGCATGGGTTGGATACCAGCAACAATGAGGAGATGTTCGCCTACAGATAGGGTGTTAATGCCCCCGAGGGAGGAACATTTAGAATGATGCACACCAGTGCGACAAGGAGTGATCATGCCACAGAAAAATAAAAGGAACCATAACTTAGATGGGGGGCACTTTCTCCTATTGAGGGCGTTAAGGCTGTGGATAGTCTCCAAAGGAAGTGATGGAATCCTTACCCCTACAGAGGTACAGCTAGACTAGATAAAGCTCTGGAAAATGGTACAGTTTAGGATAGCTTTGGGTGTGGGGACTGGCTAGATAACCAAATCAATCTGTGGCGCTGCACATCCTCATGGTTTTTATATAGTGCTTAGACCTCTTACATATTATGCTGCAGTCGTCTTCTCTTTGGCTGTGTCTACACTACAGAGGTTTTTTTTCTCGGAAAAACAGCCATTTTTCTGAAAAAAACTTCACTTACGTCCACACTGCAGTTGCGTTCTTTGGAAAAAAATCAAAAAAACAGCGGGGTTTTTCTGACATTCAGTGTGGACACTAGCTTTTGAAAAAGCAGATTGCTTTTTCGATTCGCTTTGGCAGTATGAACGCTGTCTTTCAGAAGAAGGTTTTTTGGAAGATCTCTTCTGGGAAAGCTTCTTCTGAAAGAAATCTGCAGTCTAGATGTAGCCTTAGTTCTTCTAACGCTCTTTCTGTCTGGTGGAAATCTTGCTATATTGCAGTTAATGACATTTCTCCATTGCTTGTAGATTTACTGCCCCTGAATATGCCCTAATGGGGCTGTTAGCTCCAGCTACCCGAAATGATTCTTACTAGCACTGGGGGCAGACTGTTCTTCAGTCCTAGCACATCCAGCTGCCCCTTGCATCCCTCCTGAAGGCTTAATTGATAGGCACAGAACTGTTTAATCTCTAGCTTCTGGGGGAAAATCCCTCCCATTTTCCTCGGGGAGAATAGACTCCTCACAGAGTCGGGGTGGGAACAGATTCCAAAGAACTAAACCCCATCCTGTTGTCTTGTGGCCCTTTCCCCTCCCTTGAAATGCTCTCTCAGGCAGCAGGGTTTCTCAGGTCTTCTCCAACTGAGCTCCAGAAGAGCAGCTGCTGTTGCTAAAATTGTCTGTGCTCTGACAACTTCTAGCAGAAGAGGTAGGAGGACGTGTGAATGGAACCTTGTGGTGTCTTCTTCCAAACTACACGTGTTTCATGGCTTGTTTCCCACCCACCCCGCTTGGCTGCTGACTAGACTCTGCCCATGTCCCCACCTCAGCATGGTCAGTGGCACTTTGAGGAAGTAGCATTCCTTCTGAAACCTTTCTCGGGGGCATGTCATTCTTGTCCTGGCCTACTTCAAGGTTGAGTTCTCTGATGGAGTGGGCATTGGCTTGGAATGAGCGAGAAGCAGATGCTGGATTATACAGACCCCATACGATCCAGACTGGGAATTCCGACATTTCCAAGTGTTCATGGGTTATTTTACAGGTGACGTTTGGCACTTGGACTATTCTCAGTGCAGTAAAGTTTCTCCAGCCAAGTCCAGGGCCTAATGTGTAGTCATCCTTATGGTCCCATGTAACTACTGACTGTAACTAAGGCCTGGCCAATGCTAGACACAGAGTTATATGGACCTAACTCAAAATGACTGCACTAAAACTTTACTTCCGCTGACATAACTGCTGTGCTATGCTGATGCACTAACTCCACATCCAGGAGAGGCGGAGAAGCAGTGCCAATGTAGTTAGGTCAAAGCCCTGTCAGAGTAGATGCTGCATTGCGTACATCGACCTTTATTGTCTTTCAGAGCTGTCCTACAATGCCCTGCACTGACAGTACAGTTGCTACAAGTGCTCCTGGAGACAGTTCACGCCATTGACAGGAGGAGCATAGTGTGCACACACAAAGGCAATGTGACTCTTACAACGGCTGTGTGCTGTCGTCACTTAGGTCAGTTTTGTCGCCTAGCCATGTCCTGAGCCATCGTATTTTGTTCTGAATCTGAACTTTCTGGAAGACTGGGGACTGATTAATTTGGGATCACAACTTGGGCCTGTCCCTGATGATTCAAATCGAGATCTGGAGTGTAAATTGTGATCTATCTAGGGGAGCCGATAGCCTGGTGGGCCCCTGGACAAGGTGGGAGGGGGAGACTGGCTCTGCGCTCCTGAAAGGGATGGGGCATGGGGTGGAAGGGGTAGGACCAGGGGACGACAGCCTTCAGTGCCACCCAGAGCGCACCACACTGCCCCCCAGCCCTTACAGCTGCATGGCACTCTAGTGTCACTCTGGTGGTGATTTAAAGGCGGTAGAAGCAGTTGCTGGGAATCTCTGGCCCCTTTGCCTCCCCTGTTGACAGCCTGGACCCATCATAGAGGCTGCGTGGAGCTGAGCTCGGGACTTGAACACTTCCAAAGGCAGCATGGCTAGCTGCTTGGTGGGCTTCCCGTCTGGCGTTCTATCTGCAGTTGGCCTAGTTCTAGGCAGACAGAGGAGAGGGAAAGTCAGGCTGAGCCCTGAACATCACCTCCCCAGCATCTCCTAAAGCATGACTGATGGCCAGGCAGGGAACGAGACCTCTGCTTAGGATGGTCTAAGCTAGGTTTGCCCATCCAACCTGCCATATTTTGTCCACATGGGGACAAACCCGGAAAATTAACTTCCTGTTCTGAGCAAAGATGAATTGGGGGAGGTAGGTGGTCTCCCTTCTCTCTGACACAGCCATGATCCAGCCACACTTGGCTTTAGCCTTTTCCTGGGCAACTGTTGAGTTCCTTCTGTTTTGGGGAGCTGCCTGGATTTAGATATCATTGGGTTCCCCCATCCCCCCGCCCCGGTTGATTACTTACAGCCTCATGTCACGGGCATACAGGCTATGAGTGATGGGCCAGCTTCTCTGCTGATGTGGCCATGGAAGCATCAGACCTGAGCTGGAAGATCAGCTGACTAACATTCTTCCACTGTTGTCAGGATGACCAGGTGTCCCAATTTATAGGGACAGTCCCTGTATTCAGGTGTTTTCTTATATAGACAGGCCCTGCAAATCCGCGTAAATCTGCTTTAGATCTGTGGGGAATTCACATTTGCCAGTGTGAATGAATGCAGATATCTGCGGCTCATTTTGCAGATGTGGATGCAAATTGTGTATCTAGAGCCCTGCACATCTGCAGATGTCCACACATATCCACGTTCGCCGCTGAGAGTGTAGATATCTGCGGACATCTGCAGATTTGCAGATACAGATACATATTTTGTATCCACATTGGGCTCTACTGATACAAAAGCAACCCCACCCCGTCCCAATTGTTCACACTTGCTCTCTGGTCACCCTCCCCTACGTTGCCTGACACTGGGTAGGGTCTGGCTGCATAGAATAAAGATCCTGGCCATGGCAAAGGGGATTCCCCAGCAAGAACTAGCCATGGAAAGCCAGTGCTCTGGGAAATGTAGGGTGCTTTGACAGCTGTTGCCACTACAGGGCTTAGCTTGTATTAAAACCTAGTCCCATGAGCCTCATTGGTGCAGACTGGCCAGTCCTGACTCCCAGGCCTTACCCTGCACAGCAGTTGAGGGCCACCCCAGCCTGCCTGCAGTGTGATCCAGGCAGTTCCCTTGTGCCTGGGTAGGATAGGGTGCTGGGAAACCGCAGAGGGTCTGGCACATCCGAGGATGCTGGTTCCTGCAGTGTTGCCATGGAAAGGATCGGCAGTGGCTCTCTTGGCCACTTTTGTGTGCACCTTTGCACCCTGGAAACACAAACTGCTGGAGCATGAGGGGTAGACCATGGGAGGGAAGGACATCCCTCATGGCCACTGTACCTCGTGCCAGGTTACATAGGCTGGTCTTTGACTTCAGGCTTTGCTGCTTCATCCTTGGACATGCAGGAGGGCCAAACTGTGGTCACAGCTCCAGTGACCATCTAGATCTGACCATGGACCACGTGGAGAAGGCTGGGCAATAATTTTTGATGGAAGGGCCACTCTAAGATTTTGGTAAGTGGTCAAGGGCTGCTTTTGTCTATGGATGGGGGTGCTGGGCCTGGGATGGAGGCTGGGTACAGAAGGGAGCCTAGGGTAGGGCACTGGGGTGCAGGAGAGGGTGTGGGGTCTGGGAAGGAGCTTGAGTGAAGGAGGTGGTTGTGATCTGGGGCAGGGACCTGGGGTGCAGGGTTTTGGAGGGGGGTTGGGTTCAGGAGAGGATTTTGGCCGGGGGGAGGGGTGTAGGAGGTGGTGCAGGGTCTGGGAGGGAGTTGTGACCTGGAGGAGGTGGGTGCGGAGGGTTTGGGTTATGACCCGAGCAGGAGGGAGTGGTGGCTGGGGGCAGGGAGTTGGGGAGGTGGGAAGGGGCTGGGGTGCCAGAGGCAGGCTCTGACCTGAAGGTGCTTACTTGAAACTGGCTCCCTGCCTGCCACAGTCTCAGGCTGCTCAAAGTGACTGCCCCTTGTGGCTCTCTGCTCTGGGCAGCAAGGGGAGAGGGAGGCTTTTTGTGCTGTCCCACCCCCGCAGCAAAATCTCTCAGTGCCTATTGGCTGGAAACTGGCCAATGGGAGCTGAGAGATTTTGTTAGGAGGCAAGGGCAGTATGCAAAGCCTCCCACTCCCAGAGTAGAGAGCCACAGGGAGTAGCCAGCCACTTAAAGTGGGGCTGCTCTGAAGCGGCTGGCTGCGCTATGCCTGAGGGTCCTGGCGGGGTGCCCCGTGAGCTGGATCGGGTGGCTTGATGGGCCAGATCCAGCCTGCAGGCGGTATCTTGCCTGCCCCCCATGTGGAGTCTTAATCCATTGGTTTCTCCTGACCTCCTCTAGATAGTACTGTGGAGCTGTGCCGATTCTCTCTCCCCCACCCCTGCCACACAACGGGCAGGACCAGCAAGACACGTAAGCACGTGATTTGCTTTTGGCATGTGACTGGTCCCATTGACTTCAATGAGAATACTCATACATAAAATGCGGTGTGTGCGTCGCTGGACTGGGCTGCTAGCTAGGTTGGAGGTGAGATGTCCCCACTCTGTTTTGGTGCCACCCCTGTTAAGATCATGACTTTAGTTGTTAGAAGGGTTAGTCCACAGGTGCCTAATGCTGAAATGTCTTTTATTCATCACAGTTTGAGGGCAGAGTTGGAGCTGAAGGCAAGAGTCAGGCCCTCCAGAGTCAGAAGGTCCCTGACTGGATTTTCGTAAGCCTGTCTTCAACTCTTACAAAGCAGAGAGGCTTTCATGTCTCACTCCTTGGAAACAGGTGAAGGCTAGAACCTTAGTTGCAATGAAGTTTATTTCTCTGTGTTCCCGGCAGTGTCTTGTGTGGATAACCAAGGGCTGTGGAGGGATGATTCACTTCAAATATTTGCTACTAAAATTGAGTTAAATTGACCCTGGACAGAAAATCCTGGAATCCTTTGGCTCACTGTTTCAACTTGGTTTCTCTTCCTTATTGGTCTTGGTAATCTCTCTGGCTCTCCCCCTTCCATCTCTGGCTCAGAAGGCACCACCCTGTCATTCAGCCAGACTCCCCATATATCATAGCCATTACCACCCGCACACCGAACCCAGCAAGCAAAACTAGAGCTTCCTGAGGGCTGCAATACTTTGGTCTTTGTGCAACAGGAAGAGACTAGGAGGATACACTGAGCAGCAAACTAGGCTTGGCCGTAGGTTTGCTGGAGGCAGCTCCTAAGGCCTCACAAACTTAAAAGTGGGAATTTGGGACTTAAATCTGGGTCGGATGCTGTCAGGCAACGGTTCTTGTGAGGAGCCGGGTTCTAGCTGAAAGGGGGAACCCAGGGCTGTTCATTCAAGCTCTCTGACTTCATAGAAAGATTTCTTTGGTTTCGTGTTCTGGATTTAAACCACATCAGAGCCTCTGTGCACTTGTTAACCACAACTCTCTGTGTTGGCTTCTCTGCTCTGGGTTGGGACCACGCACATTGAGGTGGGGCTCAGCCACTGAACTTCAGAAAACATCTTGGTCACTGGGATGTGGTGATGGGGGACAGGCCAGAAATGCAACATACCTTTCTTCGTCTGCAGGTAGAATTGAACCTGGGACCACTGGAGCTTAGTGCATGAGCCTCTACCGCATGAGCTAAAAGCCAGCTGGCCATTAGCTAAGGTGAGAGAGCAGGCTCATTATTCTCTCTAAGTGATCTTGGTGCCAAGACATGGGACAGTACACCACACCCGGGTGGTGTGTGGGTTACAGGGGCCCTTTGGAGATGGCACAGCCTGTCTCTGGCTGTACAGACCCTGTAACCGCCAGCATGGAACCAGATTCAACAATTGCTTCACTCTGGTGGATACTGTTACCACCCTTCCTTCCTACCCATCCAACTTTCCTATTGCATGTGGTCTGTTGACTCTAGCTGTACACATGGTGACTGGGGGGTGACCAGGGCATATACCACCCAAATCCTCAACTGCCTGAAGTCAGCATGGCTCTGAAGTCAGCAGGGCTCTGATTTACACCCCCTGTGGTTCTGGTCTGCAACAGCTTCCTTGTCAGTCGACAGAGGCATAGGCGAGGCTCCACAGTCTCAGGGCTCAAATAACAGAACAAGGCGGTTTAAATCATGTGGGGTGTTTCACAATCAGCGCTCAGGAATGAATGAGACACGTGCTGGTGCAGTCATCCTCCTAGTTCTGTAACCCTCAGCCCTTGTCACCACGCCACACTAGTCAGTGGTTGCTTTAAAAGTCCAGCCGTCAGTTGTTTTGCTGTTCATCCTGTTCCGATAAACCCTCCCCCAGCAGGTATAACCATGCAAACAGAGTCTGTCCTGTGGCATCTGTAACACCACAGCCTTCTGCTCTTAGCAGCAACCCCCCGGGAAACAGCCAAGGTATCTCAGATTCTTCTGCTGGAAATCGGGGCTCCTGCTTGGGTGTGTGGATCCCTGGACCTCCCTGCTCTCTTTTGCGTATGGAGGTGGAATGCTGCTTGATGGACTCTTTCATCCAGACTGCCTACCATGGACTCTTCACAGCTCCTGCCTCCAGTGGGCTGGAGATCAGAGCCCTTCACTGTTCCCTCTGCTGTGTCCCAACCTTGTTCTGCTGGTCCCCCCAGTGTAGGGGACCCAGAAGTCCCAGAAGCATTCCAGTGTTTCTGCTATTTTTTTTCCCTTCTCTTCGTGGCGCACAAAAACAAAATTTATTCTGCACATGGAATAAACGGGTGTATCATGGATGTGGAGAAGACAGAAAGCTGGATCTGGAGCAGAGGAACTTTGAACACTTTGAACAGGACTGCTGGCTGGCTATGCCATTGGGTTTATCTCCTCTACAGTCCTTTGTTTACCGTGGAAGAAAAGCGCATCAACTGGCAAGCAATGTGTGCTGACTAGGGATGTTAAATATCGGTTAATTGAATAGTTGAGTAACCTCATTAATTTTTTTTGGTTAGTTGACTATTCTATAGTCCCCAGGGGCGGGGCCAGCAGCCACTGAATCGGAGGCAGCAGAGTGGGGTACCAGGGGGGATCTGATCCATGAGAGGAGCCTGTTTAAAAACCAGCTCCTCCTGTGGACCGGCTGCCTGTCACTCAGTGCTGCTGCCTCTGATAAAGAGGCAGCAGCGTGGGGTGGCAGCAGCTCCTGTCTAAGGGAGGGTCTGAGCTCCTGCACCTGGTGTGAGCCGGGCTGCCTCCCCGCTTGGCTCCTAATACACTTTAAATGCAGAGCCACAGCAAGGGTAGGTTCTGGACCTGGTGTGAGCAAGAACTGAGCGTGGCTGCTGACCAGCCTGCTAAAAAATGTATTGGGGGCAGGGGAGGGGGGAAATGTGTATGGTCTCTAGCATTAACCTATATGCTTTTGCTTATCGGTTAATTGACTACACTGTTACATCCCTAGTGCGGACTGCAGGGCAACCATTGGCTACCGCTTGCTTGGCATCTCACATCCTAGGCTGCTAGCTATTACAGGTGCAGGATGCTTGCTGGATACCCTTTCAAGGGTTTCTGGATACCCAGCCGAGGGTTGCTTTTAGCCCACCTACACATTTTTGGGTCTAATACAAACAGCGTCAGGTGTTCAAAGTCCCTCTGCTCCAAATCCAGCTTGTTGTCTTTTCCACGTCCATATGCACCAGGCCATGCGTTCCTGAGTGCGCGTAGCACAGGCTGCTGCTGCATGGTGGGGTGGGGTGGCTGGAGGAAGAGCCAAGTTGAACGTCTGGCTGCAGACCAGGGATGCAATGAAGGAATGGAACTTGAACGAAAGGTGTCTTGTGTCAGGGCTGCCCAGGGTCTTGTAGACCTAGATCTGCCAGGGAGGAGCTCAGACTGCCAGTTGTGCCGAGTGGGGTGGAAGCCGGCGGGTGGTTTCAGGGGACTGATGTGCCCCAGCGTGGCAGGTATGAAGTGGAAGCACCCTAAAAATAAACCGCTCCTCCCTGCTGGGTTAGGACTTGGGGACATTTGGCTGTCCCAGTACCTGAGCCTTTGACAGTTTGTCTGCAAAGGAGGCAAATTGCCAGGGAAAAATCAGGCCAAAAAAATGGGTCCAGCTCTGTCTCCCTCTGTGCGCTGGCAGGGCCATGTATAATGGAATAGAGGCATGTGCATGTGGGGGAGGCCAGGATCTCTGGCCACAGAACTTTGCCCTGGGAAGTCTCTGTACCTGCTCCTGCACCAGGGGTGGGAGGCTTTTGTGCTGAAGCTGGTGACTCCATTGCAGACTCCTGTAGCCATTGTTTGCAGAAGGGAGAGCTGTGTTCTGCAGGAATTTTGCTGGGGAGAAGAGTCCTTCTGCCTTGGACCCCCGGGGTCTCCTGTATGCCCCACATGGCTTCTCGGCTGAAGCAATGGCTATCGGATTTTCCCCAGTGCTTGGGACAGAGTTTTAATGGAGAGTTACCAGGGGGCCCTGGAATCCCAAGTGGAAACTGGCCTTGGACAGATTCCAGGCTTCAAGGGGATTTCCAGATTGGGGTTTCCAATGTAGCCTGGAAATTTGGAGCTGGAAGGTACCTCTCAGAGGCCTCTAACTCATCCCATCTGGGGGCTAGCCCAGGACTACTCCTTGGAGAATGTCTCTTGCTTGCTTCTATCTACTGCTAAAAGGTGGGCTGACCTTCCCTCTGCTGAGGACTCCATATAGACCAGGGCCGGGCAAGACATGGCCCGGGGGGCGGATCCGGCCCACCTAACACTTTGATCCGGCCCGTGCTCTGCATCTAGCCACTTCTATTTACATCCTGCTACCTGTGCCACTGAATTTCCGGGTGGTGACTCAGGCAGCAGGATCCTATTTAAATGGCTTATGGCTCCCAGTCATGGTGCTACCCTGGCAAGGGCTGGAGCTGTGAGCCCTTTAAATAGCCGCAGCCACCTCAGGCAGCTACCAGGCAATGCAGTAGCGGCAGAGCCGTGAGCCCTTTGCTGTGTTTGCCTCTAGCCCTAGATAACTGGGGCGAGGGGTGGGGGAAAGCTAGTCCCCAGCCCTGCCCCTTCCGTCCCAAGCCCCCCCCTTCCCGGGGGTGGAGCAGGCCTGGGACCATGTACCAAAAGTCATTAAGTGCCCCCCTGTGAAAATTATTGTCCACCCTGATATAGACGCTGCTCATTTTCCAGCAGTATGTTTCCAGGGGGCCCAGTTGGGCTCTGTCTTAATACCACAGAGGCAGCATGGTCTAGTGGGTAGGGGCACTGCACTGAGGGTACATCTACACTACAGCGCTAGTTCGAACTAACTTAGTTCGAATTAGTTAATTCGAACTAAGCTAATTCGAACTAACGCGTCTAGAACTAAAAACTAGTTCTAATTAGCATTTTGCTAATTCGAACTAGCAAGTCCACATTGAGTGGACCCTGAACAGGGCTTAAGGATGGCCGGAAGCAGTGCCGGCAGGGCATAAGAGGAGGACTTAGAGCGTGGAGATGCTGTCTCAGGCTAGCCGAGGGCTGTGCTTAAAGGGTCCCGACCCCCACCCCGGACACACAGTTCTAAGGGGTGCCCCGCTTGCAAAGAAGTTCTGGCTTGGAGTGCCCGGAGTACCCACACTGGGCACATCACACCACTCGGCCATCAGCCCGGCTGCACTTGCTGCAGGCTGCCATCTGGGGAGAGGGAGCAATTGGGGGGCTGCAGGAGAGCTTCCACCCCCAGAAGCCCGCAGAGCCAGCCCAGTTCTCCCCATCGGGGGCTCGTACCCCATTCCTCCCTCACCTCCTTCCACTTACCCTTCCCTAGCCCCCCTTCTTATTGATGTACAAAATAAAGATAACGTTTCTTCCAACATTGACTCTGTCTTTATTGAACAAAACTGGGGGAGACTGGGAAAAGGAGGTGGGAGAGGGGAAGAAAAAGGCTGGGAGAGGGGAGGGCAACTAACATGATCAGGGGTTGGGAACAGGTCCCAGATGAAGAGAGGCTACAGAGACTGGGACTGTTCAGCTTAGAAAAGAGGAGATGGAGTGGGGACAGAATAGAAGTCTCTAAAAGCAGGGGTTGGGTGGAGAGGGTGCATTCAGAAAAGTTCTTCCTGAGTTCCCATAAAGAAGGACTAGAGGACACCAAAGGAAAGGAATGGGTAGCAGGCTTGAAACTAGTAAGAGAAAGTTGTTGTTCTTCAGAAAGCAAATAGTTAACCTGCGGAACTCCTTGCTGCAGGAGGCTGTGAAGGCTACAACTAGAACAGAGTTTAAAGGGAAGTGAGATCAAGTCATGGAGGTTGGGTCCATGGAGTGGTCTTAGCCAGGGGGTAGGAGTGGTGTCCCTGCCCAAAGTTTGTGGAAGGCTAGAGGGGGATGGCACGAGACAAATGGCTTGGTCACTGTCTTCGGTCCATCCCCTCCAGGGTCCCTAGGGTTGGCCGCTGTCGGCAGACAGGCTACTGGGCTAGATGGACCTTTGGTCTGACCCAGGACGGCCATTGTAAGCTCAGGGCTCAGGGTTGGGGGTCTCAGTGGACCCCCTTGATTTTCATGCACACCTGCTCCTGGGTGGCCAGGCTGGCAGCTCTCCTGCCCTAGCCGGCCACTTTCCTGTGCCTAGTGCGGAGATCGTGGACGAGGTCCACGATGTCCGCACTAGCCCAGGAAGGTGCCCGCCTCTTGCGGTCCAGGGCAAGCTCCTGGGAGCCGCCAGCCTGGTCCTGGGAAGAGGGGGTGGGCTGGGGGACATCGGGTGGGTGGCTCTGTGCTGTGCCAGGTGCAGGGTCTGCTGGCTGGGTGCTGGCAGGCTTGCACCTGGCACGGGCACCGTAGCCAGCCCGTGCCCCTTTAAGGGGTCCGGGGCCGGGAGGGGGGCATAGAGTTTCCCTGGTGTTGGCCAGAGTGGCCACCAGGGAAACCTGGGGAGGGCTAGCCTCCCACTAGTTCGAATTAAGGGGCTACACACCCCTTAATTCGAACTAGCTAGTTTGAACTAGGCTTAATCCTCGTAAAATGAGGTTTACCTAGTTCGAACTAAGCGCTCCGCTAGTTCGATTCAAATTCGAACTAGCGGAGCGCTAGTGTAGCGCCTATTAAAGTTAGTTCGAACTAACGTCCGTTAGTTCGAACTAACTTTGTAGTGTAGACATACCCTGAGAGTCCAGGGATCTACGGGCTGGTGGCCACTCTGTCTGGAATCCTCCAATTGCTTAATTTTTCCACCTTCTGGTCTCGTTGTTGATGTGTATGGACAGTGCCTCGCACTGAGGGGCCTGATCGCAGGTAGGGTCTCTGGGTGCTTCCGCAATAGAAATAATGTGCAGGTTGCTGAACTCTTCCACACAGGGAAGTCTGGCCTGGCTGTATTCCCAGTCTTAGGCTCTCTGCCCCCTTCGTTAGCTGCTGTATGTTATAGCCCTGCCGAATTCATGCTCCATTTTGGGAAATTTCGCAGTCCTAGGATTTTAAAAGCCATTCATAGTTCAGATGTTTACACCTGAAATTCCCCAGTGGTGTAACTGGGGATCCTGGCCCAAAAGGGCTTGGGGGGGGGGGGCATAAGGCTTTTGTAGGAGACTCACAATGTCACCCCCCTTTCTTCTGCACTGCTGCTGTGAGACCCTCCTTTCCCCCAGAGCCAGACTGCATGGTCTGTGAAGTGTTTTTCACGGTTGTGAGTTTGGTAGGCTCCTAGCTAAGGCATAACCTCTGGCCCATTGAGCTAATGAATGGGACAACCCCCCGCATATTGGAGCCCTTGGAGAGCCACCTTCGGGAGATGGCTGTGTTCAGGCATGGGGACTGCCCCCTTATTCTCTCTGCCCAGAGTCTCAGGATCTCAGAGGGGGTACAAAGTAAACCCTGCAGCACAAGGCCTGGCTGCAGACAAGGCCTGTGGCTTAAGGACAGGACAGAAGGCAAGTGGGAGCTTTGTTGCCCTGGGGAGTTGGATACTGGAAGACTAGCAGTGAGTCACCCCAGCTTGGTGAGTGGACGCTCCTGACATGGATCAGTTACCCCCCTAAGGCCTTTGGGGGATGTTGGCCCCTCAGGGTCCCTCCACATGAAGAGCAGGGCAGAGGCGAAAGGGAGGCCTGTCAGTCTGTGGGCGCAGTGTCCCCCAGGTCTGGGATGTCAGAAATGCTCAGCTCAGTCCAGCTTTGCAGCGGCTCTCACGGTGCGCAACAGGCAGAGCAGAACACCTGGCGCTGAAGCGTTTTGGCTTCCAGACCCAGGGCCAAACTGTGACTCAGCCCGGCTCCGCCTGGGTTTGCTTTAGAAATGCTCCTGCTCCAGCGAGTTCCTCAGTCTCCCTGCCTCTGTCCCCATTCGCACAGCGTGGCCTGTCTCTCTGGCAGTGTGACTCAGCAGGGTGCTGAGAAGACTTCCTCTTCTCCAGCGCCCAGAGCAGAGTGTGGCCCCCGGCCCTCTCTCCCTTGCAGTTCAGACAGTGCCGGGTGCTGTTCTAAGACGCAGCGGAGTTTTGGGCGTGGGCGCGCTCTGAAGTCCTGTGGTTAAGCTGTGAGTTCAACATGAAATGCAATGTGAACTCAGGATTTCCTTTTGAAGTTTGACACCAGGGATTTTCCCCACCCACTGGGAGGACGGAAGAAAAAAAAAAAACCCTTTTAAACTGCTGGCAGCAGCATGTAAAGAGGCAGAAATAGAAGGGGGGGAGACCTTCTTGCCTCTGCCTGGAAGGCTGGCTCTGACTCATAAGCGTATGGACAGGTGAAACCCCCCACCACCACTTCCCTCAGACACAGCAAGGTTTCTGAATGACCCCTCCCTCTTCAGGGGAAGAGGCGAAGGGCTTGTGGAGTCAGGATGAAAGTTTGGCAGGAGAGTGGCTAGCAGCAGATGTTTTAAATAAGGCTACGTCTCCACTGCAGCACTATTTCGGGATCCCGGCGTATCCCGAAATAGCTATTCTGCGTCTACACAGAAGGCCCGTTATTTCAGGCTCACTTTTCCGATGTCCCTGTAAACCCCATTCTACGAGGGGTAAGAGATGTTTTGGAATAGCGCTTTATTTTGAAATTTGGCGTTGTGTAGACAGCGCCAAATGATGAAATAAGCCATTTCAAAATAGCATCAAAATAAGATACGCAATTTGCGTAGCTCAAATTGCGTATCTTATTTCAAGTTACAGTACAGTGTAGTAATAGAGAGGTAGCCATGTTAGTCTGCTCTTGCTAAAACAAAAAGAAAAACTATGTAGCACTTTAAAGACTAACAAGATGGTTTAATAGGTGATGAGCTTTTGTGGGCCAGACCCACTTCCTCAGTGTAAATGCACCCTAGCTGAAGCTTCTCTTGGTGGTGATGGACCCTGCCCAAAACTCATAGTTCCCAACTTCATTGTGTAGGGGAATCAAAGAAGGTGAGATCCAGACCTGGAGTTTGACAGCCCTCTCAGATCTGTTTGGATCCAGGGTTTTGGCTCCATTCTTTCCTGAAAACTGAGTAATCAGAGCTGGAATTTGCATTTTGCAGCTGTCCAGTGTCTCCACCCATCCAAAAGGCTGGGGGTGTCCCAAGGGATTGTGGAGCAAGGGGTGGACGGGTCCTGCATCAAGGGCCAAATATGAATTGATGCCTTTTTCCTTTGGGTCTTGCAGCCTGTACTTGGGCAAATCACCATAGCTTGGATTCTGACATCCCTCCTCTTCTGGGGTAGAAACTTGCTCCATGAGAAGCTCAACTGCAGTTGATTTGCAGCGTGAGGGAAGAGATCAGGATCTGGTCCTGGTTGATTGCACTAGGCTTCTGACTAAGGCTTGTAGGATCAGGCCCCCTTCAATGAGGAAACCTGCAAATCCCGCAAAGGAGCATGGAGCCACCTTCTGTAACCAAGGTCCAGACATGAAGTGTGTGGAACTCAGGTATCACAGGACCATTTTTAGTTCTTTTGCCTGGCATTGTGCTACAAGGACATATTTACACAATAATCACAGGGGGCGGCTGCAGCTTTTGTGGACAGACGCAGGCATGCATGGGTACCAGAGCAGAGAAGCCACGGTGGCACAGACTGAAGCCTGGGCGGTATTAATCTACCTGGAACGCTGGGTAATTACACATAGGCTAGCCCGTGTCGCAGCTCATGCAACCATGTCTTCATAGCTCCAGAAGCCGAGTTAACTTGATGGTGCGTACACAAGCAGCAGTCAGACCTCTGACGGCAACATAGACATACCCTTAATTGGGCTTTGAGTCCTCAAATGGAACTAGCTTGAAATCTCTTAGTTCTGCTTCTTGTTTTTTTACATCTACCAAAGCTAGAAACATCTGTGACTTCCCTGGAATTGATACAGGAATTGCCCCAGGGTCCAGCAATTCAAAGGAGCTTGGGGGTATTGCTACCACAATAGCAGTAGCAGAAGCAGCAGCCGGTGCCCCAGACCCTTTAAATCGCTGCTGGAGTCCTGGGCTGTGTGCGTGGGACAGGGCACACAACGCTCCGAGTGGTGTTGGGGGTCGGCTGCCCTCAGCTCCACCCATTCTTCCCTTGGCCCTGCCCCTTCCGGGAGTGCAAAGCCGCCCCTTCAACTTGCCTAAGGGCCCACGGAGGCTGTCTGCTCTGCTGGAATTTAGTCGTGAGTATTGGTTTGTCCCCTGGGGTGCATGTTACTGGGAGCATTCCCACAGCTCTAGGTGAGACCTGAAGAGTGGTAAGGAAAGGACCCTGGGATCCTTAACTAGCCCATGGACTGCGGATTTGAATAGGGACTCCCCCAGTTGTCTGGATCGGGGGCTGCAAAGTCCAGTCTGAATCTGACCCTTGTAGCTGGGAGGATACAGCCCTGCACACTTGATTTGTGTGCCTGTAGTTCCTAGCCATGGCCGCATGCATCCCGTGCGGTCCTGTGGCACAGGTTCTCTCCATATGGCAGCCTAGGTTCCACTGTAGGTACACATGGGCCTTGCATCCAGAGCTTTTCAGTTAGTATCTATTGGGGTCATACAGGCAGCCAGTGTCTCTTTGTGCTCCCATATAAGGGCCTGATGGGTTGGGCGGCTGCAGCTCTTCATTTCCTCTTACTGCCCGGGCAGCAAGCTGAGCCTGGCGAGTGTCTGATGTGCTAGTTCCTGGCTGTGGCTAATTCTCTACAGGTAAGTCTACACAGCCGGCAGTTATTTCAAAATAATGTGGAAATACTGTCACGCTGGAGGGCTTCTTACTCCGATGCCTGTAACCCTCATGGTATGGAGTAAGGGAAGTCAGAGGAAGAGTGTTCTATTCGAAATAAGTGCTGTGTAGACGCTCCCAATTTCTAAATAAGCTACACAATGGGGGTATGTCTACACTACCCCGCTAGTTCGAACTAGCGGGGTAATGTAGGCATACCGCAATTGCAAATGAAGCCTGGGATTTGAATTTCCCGGGCTTCATTTGCATAAGCGGGGCATCGCCATTTTTAAATCCCCGCTGGTTCGAACCCCGTGCCGCGCGGCTACACGGGGCACGAACTAGGTAGTTCGAACTAGGCTTCCTAGTTTGAACTACTGTTACTCCTCATTCCACGAACTACCTAGTTCGAACTACCTAGTTCGTGCCGCGTGTAGCCGCGCGGCACGGGGTTCTAACCAGCGGGGATTTAAAAATGGCGGCGCCCCGGTTATGCAAATGAAGCCCGGGAAATTCAAATCCCGGGCTTCATTTGCAATTGCGGTATGCCTACATTACCCCGCTAGTTCGAACTAGCGGGGTAGTGTAGACATACCCTGGATGTAGCTCAATTTGCGTAGCTTATTTCAAGTTAAGCCCTGTTGTGGCGACGCATCCTAAAGAACCTCAGGACTCGTCTGATTCCATGGTGATCTCTGCAGACCCATTTGAGCTGAGTATTGATGGCTAGGCTCCCCTCCCCTGTATAAATACTTACCATGGCAGACTTGTAGCCCACAGGTTGTGAGTCTGTCAAGTCCTGCCCACCCTGCAGTGGACTAATCCACCTGAAAGATGGACACAGCAGGTCCCATGTACCAAGCAATCCTGGGTATGCCTACTCCCCAAGGGTGCATGTGCCGGGGAGAGTCTGCTGGAGTGACCAGGAAGTTCTCATCCAGACCCAGAAGTGATGCGCTCCAGAATCCTGCTAGCAGACAAGCCAGCCGTGTACAGCCCTTCTCAATGGCACACTCTACTCCCATGCACATGCCTGCAAACTTGAGGGAATGGCTGGAAGCCACCTCTGCTGATTACTCGGAATGGAAAAGATTTTCCACTTGGGCAGGACAAAATAAGACCCAGAGAGGCCCCAGTATGGAAGATTCTTGATTATATGCTGCTCCTGATACCTGCAGGACT
This sequence comes from Pelodiscus sinensis, assembly GCF_052426305.1. Taxonomy (NCBI): domain Eukaryota; kingdom Metazoa; phylum Chordata; order Testudines; family Trionychidae; genus Pelodiscus; species Pelodiscus sinensis. The sequence continues at coordinate 12,643,304 of NC_143074.1, forward strand.
AGCAGTCCTTACTCTTAAGGTTCAGAATGCTGCACTGTTGGCGTGCTGCAGTACAGATCTACATCTGTACGGATCTTCTCACACCTGATGGTATCGAACTCCTCTAGGACCTCCTGTGTACTTATTCTCCAGTTAGAGACCTGACTCCTATGTGGAACTTCCTCGTTCTTCTCCTAAAATATCACCTCCCTTTGAACCAGTGTGCGCCTAGCATGCCACCTTGCCATCACCTTAGCAGGGAGAGTCAGTGAGCTCCTCTCTCTCATGGTTGGACCACGTATCCTATCACAGGTCCCAGATCACACTCCATGCTTGTCTCTCAGATCGTCTCTAGTCCAGGTGGAATTCCATCAAGTCACTTTGCCAGTCTTCTTCCCGAAGCTGCGCTTCAGGCCAGAAGCAAAGAAGCTGCCTGCTAACGGGACTGGGCCTTTCAGGCAGCCACCTTGCTTTTTTGGCTATATTGAAGAGCCAGGCTTATTCCTCCAGGGCACAGGCAGCATCTTCTGCCTTGGGAATGCTCCCGTCAGAGAACGGGAAGGCCGCAGAGTTAACACAGACCACTGACCTATGTTAAACCTTTGTCTGTCTGACGGGGGAAAGAGAAGAGGGGTAAGGTCAGATGGTGAGTTTGGGAGAGCAGTGATGCAGTCACTATCCAGCTGATACGCCTCCACCCCTTCATCCAGGGAGGAAGCTGGGGTTGGCACCTAATGTGGGAGCCACACTGATATACACGCAAAGGGAGGATAGAATGGTTATTTACCCGGCCATAATGGTGGGGTTTCAAGGATGTTATCAGCGTGGCTCTCGCAACTCATCCTTTGTCCTGGTCCTAGGAGTCTCTGGGAACACTGGCTATGAATCTCAAGAGAACTGAGAGATGGCAGCAACTGGCTCACCCTAGATGCTCATATGGAAGCATGAGGAGATGCAGGGTATTAAACTCCACTCTCTTACAAATGAGACCGATTGCACCTGCCACGGGAGCCCCACGGACTGCAACATCTCAAATGCCATCACTGTATGGTAAGTAGCTGTTCTGTCCCATACAAAACAGGAGGCTGTGGCCTACCTTGGGAGTTTTCTTTGCAGCCAGACTCCATGACTACATGGTAAGCACAGCACTCCTGTGGGTTCATGCCAGAGAGGGAAACGTTTCTGAGTGACTAATGCCACTAGGCACTTGAGATGTTTGAAAGGCTGTTATCTGGCACTGCTTGACTTGGGAAGATCCTTTACACTGGCGGATGATTCTAGGGCTAGACTGATATATAAGGAAGTTTTCTGGTTTCTTGATATAGATGAGTCTGATCCAAGCATCTGAATGCTCTCTCGTGTGTGTGATTTGTATCACAGCAAGTAGGTTGTTGCTTGAACTAGAATGTGGGCATTGCTAGGCTCCCTGCTCTATGCTCTACCCACTAGACCATGTTGCCCCTTATGCCAGCCCTGTCATGGAGACTGCTCTGTCTGTGCTCTGTACTTGAAGGGCGCACATAGCTTTGGGAAGAGATTCTCCTCATCTCTTTGGGAACTTTAATCTTTTGTGTTGCCTAAACGGAAGCCCTCAAGAAAGAAACTGGTTAACTAGACCCTTGTCTCCCTCACATAGTCCATGTGCCTGTGAAGCTAGTTGTCTGCTGCCTACAGCAGGAGCCTTGACAGAAAGACTTCAACTCTTCTAGATTTGCCAACAGCTGGGAGCTTTTTCTAAGCTCACCTGAGTGGTGGAGGAAGGGAGTACAGGCCAAAAAGAGTCTGTTAGAGCAGTGGTTCTTAAACAGGATTTGGGGCCCCCTGTGGGAGCCACAAGCTGGTTTTGGGGGGGCTGCCAAACAGCAGGAGGGATCAAGCCACTGCCACACCCTCCTGCTGTGGGCTGGCCAAGCGCCTCTCAAGAAGGGACTCTTGAAAAGGCCACTTTCATAACGGGGCTCAGTCCTAAACTCAACCCAGCTCACCTGGTTTTGCTCTGCCCTCTCCCAAAAGCTGATGTCCTGAGAATTCTCTCCACGTACTGCAACCATGAGTCCTATTTGAAAACAGTTTTCAGAATTAGCATTAAGTTTCCAGCAGGCAGATCCCCTGCTGCTGAGTGAGATCATTTTTAGATGCAAGTGGTACTGAAAATGTAAGGGCTGCTTTTTTTTTTTTTTTTTTTTTTTAAAGCTGGGATCTGCAGACAAAAAGTACAAACATGGACTCACAACTCCGTGTACAAGTGAAGTTACTAGGGAAGTGTAAACAAAATAGTTAAATACAATAGCTAATTGCCTTGCTTTAGATTTTATGTTCACAGTTCTCTGGCTCACATGTGCAGCTGGGATCAAATGTGCAAGTCTGGGCACACACACTTGTGTGCCCATTTTTGCACAGTCCCTGCTTTCCTGTTATAGTCTTGTTGGTGACAGCAGAAGGAAAAACTCGAACATTACCATATCTAGAGTAGGTTTGCACTGCACTTTCGCTTTTGGTTTTCACCCTTCCCCCAGTGAAAAGGTGAATCAACTCTAAGGTGGTGCTAACTCATGCTATTCATGACTAGTGTTCCCTCGAATCTTTTCCATGCATGTGCAGAATAAATTTTATGTGCACCATGGCATGTGTGAATGTGCACCACCAATAGAAACAAACCTATCTGTGGGCACTCTGTTAATCAGCTGCATTTGAATCTCTCCTGAGCAGCTGCACAATCACCCAGCTTACAGGGAACGCTGCTCCTGACCATGCAAAATCTGCTTTCCATTGTCAGTTCATGAAACCTGATTGCACAATTGTTCACAGACAGTAAAGCAAAAGGAGAGTGAACAGGCAAGAGCCGATCATTCAGCTTCAAAGAAGTGTAATTCACTTCTGTGCAGAGACTCGGCATGCGGCTTGCTCTAGTGGGACTTAAATGGTGCATAGGCTGGGTGCCTGCACGAGGACAAATATTTCCCTGCATGAAAAATTGTAGCAAATGCCTCTGAATGAATTGTAGAGAATCAAATCCCTTGAATTTCACAGTCTTGTGTTTTCAGTGCAGCAGTGGGGTTGGTTATAACTCTAAATACTCAGCACTTAGGCCAGCTATATTAGTTTATCTTCCTGGATAAAAGCATTTGGAATAAGACAAATGAACCACTAACAAGAATGATTAGGAAAACCTACATGAAGATGATTAATACTTTACCCTTCTATCCAAACTACAGTTCAGCTGCGGTAATGGATGGACTGAGTTGTGTGTGCAAAGCATTCTGAGACTGGGATGTTCTATGTAAGGACAAATGTTGCCGTGAAACTATCCGTTGGTTGCAGGGGAGCTTGAGACTGGCAAACTTATCCTGCGAGTTGAGAAAGAGGCTGGCAACAGGAGCCAATGCCTTAAGCTGATGGGTGAAGGCGTTATTGACCACTGGAGGTCACTTTCTCAATAATACAATACAATCTAACTTTATATTGTCGAGTCTCTTTCATGCGAGCTGCTTTAGTGGAATAATGAAATACACAGTGAAGATGAGCATTTAGGAGAGGAAAGGTGGGGAGGGAAAACGTTTTAGCAGATGAGAATAAAAAAGAAGTGGAAACAGGCTTAGAGTGGTGTAGAAAGGCTGCTTTGGATAGATCCTGGTGTAGGGGAGAAGGCTCTTGTGTCCCCCAGCAGGGTGAGATTCTGAAGGGGAAGATAACTTGTGCTAGGGTGAAAAAGACTTTGACGAGACCATAGAAAGCTTTTTAAAACAAGACTGTTTGCTCCTGCAATAAATGGGGAAGCCAGTGGAGCTGTGGAAGTAGGAAAAACACTTTACAAACAGGTGGGCAAGCAGACGCTGGCTGGGAAATTAAAAAGGAAACGTACTGGACTTGTTTAAAAATGGCTCCTATCCGTGATTGTTCTGAGAGGATCTCGTGCACATTCTGGATTCTACAAAACTGCAGCTCAAAAGAGGTTGCTTTGAAAAGCCACTGTCTAAGGAAGCACACCATGCCCTGAGAGATACCCCAGCTGCTGTGATCATCTACTCTGGCCCCAGTATCAAAAAAAGTTATCGCCCTTCTCCCAAATAATTCCAGAAATGTTTAGAAAAACATCCAGTTTAATTTAAAAACCACTTGTATTCCTAGATCTGTCTAACCTGGAGATAGGTGGGCTGAAATCCAGACTTAGGTTAAAGCAGTGATACTCAGACCTCTTTTTCAGAGGGGGAGCTGTGTTAGTCTGTTTCAGCAAAAACAAGGAGGAGTCCTGTGGCACCTTAAAGACTAATAGATTTACCAGGGCATAAGCTTTCATAGGCTGCAACTGACTTTGTCAGTCATATGGCATGGAAGCTGCCATACTGAAGCATGAATCGCAGCCCACGAACGCTTATGCCCTAATCCATTTATTAGTCTTTCAGATGCCACGAGACAGACACCATGTTGGCAGACCTCAGTGAGGCCAAATTAACAATCAATTTTACCCAAAAGAGCCACAGTCACGTGACTGAGTTGTTTTATTTTCTGCAGCACCAGCCATTTAAACAATGTGAGAGGGAAAATATTTATTTTCAGATATACTATTATCCCAGGAAATAGATAAATAACATAGGGCCAGCTGATAACTTAATTGTTTAATGTAGTAAAAACATCCTGATTGGTCAATAATTAAATCAGTGTTTTAATACTGTGAGCTGCAAAGAGCCTCAGGAAAAGCATTAAAAAGCCACGGATGGCCCATGAACCATGGTGTGAGTGTCACCGCGTTAAAGGCTGCATCGCAGTGGTAACTGGAAAGTGGGGCCCCTTCTAGAATAGGCTCTAACCTACCACCAAAACTGTAGAGACACGTCCCGGAATTTTGACCTTACTGGGAGTTCCCTAAATCAAGGCATTGAGAGCTGCTGATGAGGAACTTACTGTCTGCTGCTCATATCTGTAGGACTGTATGTAGGCAGAGGGGCTGGCTGTAGCTATTCATGCAGAACTCATGAAGGGCCTCATAGGCTTCCATTGTCTTCCATAGAATCACAGAACCATAATGCTGGAAGAGACCTCAGGAGGTCAACAAGACAGGACCAATCACAACTTCCCTGAGCTTTGGATCAGGCCCTCGATACCTGGAATCCCTGCCCGGTGTGCACAGTGGGCAGGCTCCTTGTAAAAACCTGCAATAGATTCTCTGGGTGGGGAAAAAGCCATTTCTTCCTTGGGAGTTCCAAATCCTGGGCTATGTCTAGACTGCAAGCCTCTTTCGAAAGACGCTCTTTCGAAAGATACTTTCAAAAGAGCCTCTTTCGAAAGAGAGTGTCTAGACTGCACGCGGAACTTTCGAAAGAGCAAGCCTCTTTTTCGAAAGAAAGCACCCAGTTAGTCTGGATGCTCTCTTTCGAAGAAGCCCTATTTACATTCAAGAACGCCTTCTTTCGAAAGAAGCACTTTCGAAAGAAGGCGTTCTTCCTCGTGAAATGAGGTTTACCGCCGTCGAAAGAAAAGCCGCGTTCTTTCGATTTAATTTCGAAAGAACGCGGCTGCAGTCTAGACGCAGGTGAAGTTTTTTCGGAAAAAGGCTACTTTTCCCGAAAAAAACCCTGAGTCTGGACACAGCCCTGGTGAGGAGCCCTGGCAGGACCTCTACTCACTCCCAAGTTAGGGGCTCAGACAGGAGGTTCTGGTCTGGGCCACTGCTTATTTGACAGCACCCATGATTTCTAGGTGCTAGAAGGGAGGAGACGCTCCCTGCCCCACAGTGCTTAGTCTGGATGTGGACAGACAGGTTAATTGTTAGAGAAGCTGAAAAGCAAATAAAACTTACATTATTTTTTTGACAAATGACCCTTCTCCCTGCCTCCCCCTCACCTCCGTCCCTGGCTAGGTTTCTGTTCACCAAGGGTCTGTCTGCCCAGCCGCAAATCCCCTGCAGCAATGAGTCTCAGAGTTTGGGTCAAGGGCCTAAGAGTCATGCTGCAGGGATAAAAATAGCCATGTCAATGTTTGGGCTGCAGCCTGGGCTCTGAGACCTGGCGGGTGGGGAGGATCTCATGGCTTGGACTGCAGCCCAAACATGAATATTGTTTCTAGCCCCGCAGCATGAGCTGGAGTCCGTTGACCCAGGCCCTGAGACGTGCTGCTGTGGGGTTTCTTTGCTGGGGAGATGTACCCCCCCAAATTCCAGCTCTGGAGCGGGTGGTGGTGGTGTTTGGTTTAACTCTTTCAAACAGGGTGTTTGGATTGGAAATGCTGATGGCTCCGCAACTGCACCTCATGCCTCTAATCCAAATACACCTTTCCACCTATCGCATGGTGGTTTCTAGCCGTCCTAGAGAGGCAAGTAGGGAGAGTGAAATTTTCAACTTGCCTTTCTCTTCCAGATCTTGTTAGGTGGAACTAATGGGGCTCCTGTTTTCTCTCCCCAGTGCCCATTGATCCAGTGCATGCAAAAATGGTTGGGGGGGGGCAGAGGGAGGGAGATTAGCTATCAAACGTTGCTTGACATTTACTAAGACACACAGAAGGAGAGTGACTCACTGCTCCCCTTGGGTTTGCAGCCCACAGACTGCTGTTCATTTCACAGTCTACGTAGGCAGCAGAGTGGAGTAAATATGGACTCAGCCTTTTGAAAATGGGGTCCCCTGTCTCCAAACTGGCAGCATATTGCAAATCTCTACCCTTTAAATTCTGCTCTGTATATTTTGGGGGAGTTCCCCATCCCAAGCGCCAAAGCAGGGCTGTGTATGTTGAGAGGTGACTCTCTGGCCTTGGAGGACTGAGGCTGAAGATGCTCTTTTCAGATGCTGTGTGCAAATTGCTCCCCCTCTGTCACACGTCAGCTCTCGGGGTAAGATGCAAGAAGCCCCCCCCACATTCCCTCAGGCTCCACCAGGCTGCATCTTTAGAGTGGCAAAGAGCTGTGGTGAATGAATACTGGACAGTCACAAATTGGTGCCTTTAAAGAGGGGGGAGGCCCAGGAAAGAGATGAGGGGAGATACCGGAAAGAGAGTTAGAGCCTCCTCTGAGGCCCATCGGCTCTGCTGCAGTTTGGATCAGGGCCCGGTCCTGGTTGCCATTAAAACCATTGCTCTCCTGCTGCTAGAAATGGCTATGCCTACTGAGGCATTTGCCACTCGCCTATTGTGTGTCATGTGCAAATACTCATGGTCTTTAAGAGGCAACTGTAGAGCTGGCAATGGCCCCCCCACCCTTCCACAAAATACAAGGGGCTTGGATCTCTGCTCCAGCCTCTCTCAGACCTTCCCCCCAACAGCTCCCTGCTCTGTGTGAGTGTGAGTTAATTGCTGCCTCACAAAAGCACGATGAGGAGTATTGTCCCCATTTTATAGATTGTCACCCAATGAACTGGGATTGGGGGCCAGAGGCCAGACTACATGCTCCAGCTGCTAGATAACCTTCCTCTCCTTTCCCGGGGATGACTGACCACCGGCAGGTGCCTAACAGAGACTGGCCCAAACCCCACCTTTGAGCACTGCACTGCCATCAGTAGATTTCCAGCAGCGTGTAGAAGGGGTGTCCCAACCCACAGTCTAGTGCTGCCTCCTGGACAGTCCATCGCTTGCCTGTGCTCCTGACAATACAGGCCAGCCTTTGCCTTGCTGAGTCTCCTCTCTGGATGTTTCTCCTGGAGCAGCTGGGTGGATGCTTTAAGTTAGGCTGCAGCTGGTGTTCTGTTGCCTGGAGGGAAGGGAGCTGCCCTCACCCCCTGTGCACAGGCAGACACTTGCTGATGAACAGGTGCTGTGGTGGTGGCGGCGAGAGGCTGACCTCGCCCAGAGTGATCGCAACAGCCGACTAGGCAGCAGTCTACCTACCCTGAACAGTATGTAGTGTGAGCCCCCAGCAGCAGCACTACAGGCAGTGTGAGGTAAAGGCCGCTTACTCTCGGAGTAATGGAGCAGCTTCCTTTCAAAGCCATTGGCAGAAAACCCTAATCCTACAGTACAGCGTGGTGTTTCAACTGGGGAGGGAGGGCCGTTTGTAGAATGGTGCTTTACTCTCCCCGGGTACGTCTACACTACAGCGCTAGTTCGAACTAACTTAGTTCGAATTAGTTAATTCGAACTAAGCTAGTTCGAACTAACGCATCTAGAACTAAAAACTAGTTCGAACTAGCGTTTTGCTAATTCGAACTAGCAAGTCCACATTGAGTGGACTCTGAACAGGGCTTAAGGATGGCCAGAAGCAGTGCCGGCAGGGCATAAAAGGAGGACTTAGAGCATGGAGATGCTGTCTCAGGCTAGCTGAGGGCTGCGCTTAAAGGGTCCCGACCCCCACCCCGGACACACAGTTCTAAGGGGTGCCCCGCTTGCAAAGACGTTCTGGCTTGGAGTGCCCTGAGTGCCCACACTGGGCACATCACACCACTCGGCCATCAGCCCGGCTGCACTTGCCGCAGGCTGCCATCTGGGGAGAGGGAGTAATTGGGGGGCTGCAGGAGAGCTTCCACCCCCAGAAGCCCGCAGAGCCAGCCCAGTCCTCCCCATCGGGGGCTCGTACCCCATTCCTCCCTCACCTCCTTCCACTTACCCTTCCCTAGCCCCCCTTCTTATTGATGTACAAAATAAAGATAACGTTTCTTCCAACATTGACTCTGTCTTTATTGAACAAAACTGGGGGAGACTGGGAAAAGGAGGTGGGAGAGGGGAAGAAAAAGGCTGGGAGAGGGGAGGGCAACTAACATGATCAGGGGTTGGGAACAGGTCCCAGATGAAGAAAGGCTACAGAGACTGGGACTGTTCAGCTTAGAAAAGAGGAGACGGAGGGGGGACAGGATAGAGGTCTCTAAAAGCAGGGGTTGGGTGGAGAGGGTGCATCAAGAAAAGTTCTTCCTGAGTTCCCATAAAGAAGGACTAGAGGACACCAAAGGAAAGGAATGGGTAGCAGGCTTGAAACTAGTAAGAGAAAGTTGTTGTTCTTCAGAAAGCAAATAGTTAACCTGTGGAACTCCTTGCTGCAGGAGGCTGTGAAGGCTACAACAAGAACAGAGTTTAAAGGGAAGTGAGATCAAGTGATGGAGGTTGGGTCCATGGAGTCCTATTAGCCAGAGGGTAGGAGTGGTGTCCCTGCCCAAAGTTTGTGGAAGGCTGGAGAGGGATGGCACGAGACAAATGGCTTGGTCACTGTCTTCGGTCCATCCCCTCCAGGGTCCCTCGTGTTGGCCGCTGTCGGCAGACAGGCTACTGGGCTAGATGGACCTTTGGACTGACCCAGGACGGCCATTGTAAGCTCACGGCTCAGAGTCGGGGGTCTCAGTGGACCCCCTTGATTTTCATGCACACCTGCTCCTGGGTGGCCAGGCTGGCAGCTCTCCTGCCCTAGACAGCCACTTTCCTGTGCCTAGTGCGGAGATCGTGGACAAGGTCCACGATGTCCGCACTAGCCCAGGAAGATGCCCGCCTCTTGCGGTCCAGGGCAAGCTCCCGGGAGCCGCCAGCCTGGTCCCGGCAAGAGGGGGTGGGCTGGGGGGCATCGGGTGGGTGGCTCTGTGCCGTGCCAGGTGCAGGGTCTGCTGGCTGGGTGCTGGCAGGCTTGCACCTGGCACGGGCACCGTAGCCAGCCCGTGCCCCTTTAAGGCGTCCGGGGCCGGGAGGGGGGCATAGAGTTTCCCTGGTGTTGGCCAGAGTGGCCACCAGGGAAACCTGGGGAGGGCTAGCCTCCCACTAGTTCGAACTAAAGGGCTACACAGCCCTTAGTTCGAACTAGCTAGTTCGAACTAGGCGTTAGTCCTCGTAAAATGAGGTTTACCTAGTTCGAACTAAGCGCTCCGCTAGTTCGATTCAAATTCGAACTAGCGGAGCGCTAGTGTAGCACCTATTAAAGTTAGTTCGAACTAACGTCCGTTAGTTCGAACTAACTTTGTAGTGTAGACATACCCCCCGTGGCTCTTTCTGGGGGCTGGGTTTGTCTACCCTTTGCGATTCCTGGCCACATCTTTAATGTGTTACGGATGTGACTTCTGGAGTGTAGACATAGCGCATGTTGGCACCCACTTGACTTGGATTATACACAACTAGGAACGAATGTGTTGGGTCTGCACTGAAATTTGCAGGGTATCGTTGGAATGCAGTGGACAATTCCAGGGAAGACAGATTCCTTTCTCCCCCTCTCTTTTTATCTCCAGTGTTTGTGGGCTCTTTTCCTATCTCCCTCTTTGAGTTGCTTTCTCTTTCCCCCCCACCCTTTAATCTTCAGGTTCAGTCAATTCTCTGGTGCGGTCGAACACAAACATATAAAGTAACATGGGCAGTCAGGCCCAGATGTGTTTTAAGACCTAATTATCCCCTTCCAGCCAATAAACAAGTGCCCATCATGCATGACAGTGTCCTTTTTCCCACAGGCCTTCTCATTTCTTCTGTATATACAGGCTTAAATCCAGCCACTCTGAGCACTGAGCTGTGCATTCCCCCAGAGCATCTGATTTAAAGCCTATTGAAGTTAATTGAAAGACTCCTAGTGATTTGAATGGGCTTTGGATCAGGCCCATAAAGCCCAAGATGATACTGGGCATGATGGTCCCCCTGCGGCCAGTGTTCAGCCCCCCGGCTGGATTGAATGCATGCCTCAGCATTATTCAGAAACTGGACGGGGTGAATTTTACTCCCGCTCAGAGGAGTGACAGGGTGAAGGCTAGTGTGTGTTGCTGTAGCTAGTCCTTGCATCTGTGGCTGGCGTCCTTTGGCACAGGAAATGCTGGGCTGTCTCTGTGGTGCTGGAACAATGTATATAGTGGGGGAGGGAGGGTGCTGAGAGCTATTGAGCTGTAATCCCCGTGTGTCATGAAAACCACTGCACGCCAGTGGTGCACCTCCAGTACCTGGGCTGTCTCCTTCCACCTACGCAAGGAGGAATGTGTGATCTATGCTGGACTGTGATGTCAGGGGTCAGGCTTGCTGTGTTCACCGGGCTCTACTTTATGTGAGCTGCTTCTTCCTGAGTGTTTGTGACAGTAGACAGACAACCTGTGAGTTTGGGCTTGGCCACAGCAGCAAACTGATGCCACTGGCTCAGGGAAGGTTCAAAACTCAAAATAATCTGCCTCGTTAGACTGCAAACGCCTGAGGGCGAGCGGCGTATCCTCTGCGTAAAACAGCGCAATGCCCAGGGTCTCTAAACCAACCTTCTCAGGTTGTTTCCACAGGGAATTCCCAATGCGGGACCAAGCGACTCTGTCGCGGGTTGAAATGCAAAATCATATAACTGAAGTCAGTGGCCTCTGGATTTTATACCAAAAACCTGAGGTTTTTTCATTCTCTTTTGGGTCCATGTGTCTGTCACATTGGCTCGCCTTACAGAAACATAGGGATGGCCCGGTGGTTAACGCACAGGCCTAGGATTCAGAGCACCCATGTTTTGTCACAGGTTTGCGTGTATGACCTGGGGCAAGCCACAGAGCGCTTCCATTCCCTCTCTGTACAATGCAGATACTTTATGCCTCCCTTTTTTAAAACGTGATACACTGTAAACTCTCCTGGGCAGGAGCAGTGTGGGTGTTGTACAGCACTGAGCATGTTGGGGCTCTGATTTCAGCTGGGGGCCTCGGGGCACCGCCATAATGGAAACCTTTGGAGGTGACCAGTTTGATATGATGCTTCACAGCAACTTCAAGAGGGAGAAGAAGTTGGACTGTGGAGGGGAACCTCCTGCTCATGGGTGGTGAGTATAAGAGGCAGGGGATGCCTTCCCAAGTTTCCTGGCTGGCCACGTCCATGCGCCACCCCCTGACCGCCCCATTCAGTATCGCTCCCTCAGTCTCCTGGAGCTGCCTGGGCTTTAGCCCTGCTGAGGTTGGGGCTGTGCCGGGGGGTCAGGAAGGTGGGACCAGGCACCCACTCTCCCTGTGCTCCCTAGACCAGGAAAGGCTGGGGCCCTGTGCCACCCACCCTCTCCAGTCATGCATGTGGAAGGCTGGGGGTGGCGGCCTGTCCCTTCAGTGGGGGGGCTTGTCTCCCCTGTGGACCCTGGGCAGTAGGGGCTTCAGGCTGAAGGGGTAGGTCTGGGGGAGACAAGCCCCCAGCTTTGGTTCACCCACTGCCCATGCCCCTTGCTTAAGCCCCGGGGTTTCTCCAGAGGGCTGTCCTCTCTGGGTGTGGCTGCTGTTACCACGTGCTCACCACTGGTAGCCAGATGGAGTCTGGATGCTTTGGCTAATTGCTGACAGTGACCAGAGCTTCAGGGAGAGAAACCGGTTTGAGATCTTCGAAGACTTTGCTCCAGAAGGAAAGTCATGAAAGTAAGTGTTCAGGAAAGGCCCAGAAAATGTACCACTCCCGGGCTTCCATGGTTTCATCTCTGCTCAGTTTACAGAGCCAACCTAAGGCTTTTCTTTCCTTGATTGGCTGATTCTGGAGCTCCGCTTGGAATCTAGAGACCATGTCTACACTGCCGGTTTTTTTCAGCAGAAGATATGCAAATCGCGCTCTCATTTGCATATCTTTTGCTGATCCTTTTTGTGGAAGAGGTTTTGCTGATAAAAAGCCCTGTGTAATGAGGCCATCTGTCGGGAAAAAACCCTTTTTTGCGAGATCCCTTATTCCTCAAAAAATGAGATTTACAAGATCTTGCGAACAAGGTTTTTTTTCTGACAAAGGGCCCCATCTACATGGGGCTTTTTATCTACAAAACCTCTTCTGCAAAAAGGATCTGCAGAAATATGAGAGCGCGATTGCAAACCTTCTGCCGAATAGCCCCGGCAGTATAGACATGAATCAAAAGCTGCATTTAAATTCCTGCTCATTACGTCCCTTGTACCCAACAATGAAGACTCTGCAATTGTGGGTTAACTGGCAACTTAACTGAAGCATAAAGCAGAACAGATTCTACAAACCAAATTGTCCTCTTGGCTATACCAGGGCTGCCCGGGTCCCTTCAGTGCAGTCAGCCCAGTGTATTGGAGAGGAGAATCAGGTCCTATGCCAGCTGTAGTGGTGCATGCTGGGTCTGGCTGGGCGAAGCCGTCAGTAGCTGCAGCGCATGAGACTCTGAAGACGCATAGGGAGCAAATATTTGAAGAATCATTTTTATAAAGTCACTTTTCTGCCCATAAACCACACACCCGGCCACGGCTGGTGCAGTTGCTATGAACTCAACTGTTTGCTGTTCCTGCTGCGTTGAGGGGCAGCCCATTTACAGCCTTGCTCAGTGGGGTTCGGCCGAACGTGCTGGGCTTGTCTTTATTTTTGGTTTTCTGGAAACAGTCTTTTGCTCTGTAGCAGGGTGAAACAGGAAGTGGTGGCTTTAAATCAGGTGGGGAACCCCTCGCTGCCTTCCCCCAGCTCAGTGGCTCTCCCTTCCTCTTATGCAACAGTTCTCTGGATGCATTTTCTAATCCCTGCTGGGTCCCCTTAAGGTGAAGAGAAGCTGGCCAGGAATGGCTGAATGTCCAGGGGCGGCCCTAGACTAGCTGCCAGCAACTGGCGCCCTAGGTGAACCATGCAATCGGCACCCCCACCTCCAAACCCCTCAATGATATTGTGCCACCATTTGGTGCCCCATTTAACTTGGCGCCCTAGGCGACCGCCTAGTTCGCCTATATGGACGGGCCGCCTGGTGAATGTCCCTTGCATTATGGAAAGCTTTGCTGGGGTAGGCATCTCCTAGTGCCTGCCTCCAAATTCCTGGTTCAGGATGTTGGGAGGAGGGGTGGCTATGCAGTGGAGCCTTCCTAGGCTAATCCATCACTAGGCTATGGTTATTTCAGGACACTTCATGAGCAGAATACACTAGGTTTATTCCTCAGCAACTATACGTAATGCTGAGGCTTGAGGTGCAAGATCAGGGAGCTACGACAGTCTCGCTACAAGCAGAGCTTGAGAACACAGCTGGGGTGCTGTAGCCATCAGTGCTCTGTTTGGTGATGTGCTGAGCGAAGCCTCTTGAGAAGCCAGGGCTGGGATGGGAAAGAGGCGCTTCAAAGGGCATCTCTTCAGATGCTGCGCGGAAACACTTCAGAGGACGGGCTTGTGGCTGAGGTATCTGGGTTCAATTCCCAGCTCGGTCACAGACTCCCTGTGGGACCTGGGGCCAGCCACTAGCGGCCAGGCTTTCACAAGGGCTCATCGGCCAGCAGCTGCCATGGAGTGTCAGTTCTACTTCACCAGGGCTAAAATGAAGCTGCCTCAGGGCCTGGGAAGAGCAGTCATCTAGGCCTTAGACCAGGGCTACTCAATTGTGGAAGCCCCGGGGGCCTCAATGATACTCACAGTACATACCGAGGGCCACAGCTTAAGTGCGGTTGCATATACGTGCAAAGATATGTGCAAATATATGCAAATATCATCTTTCACACTGACAGGCATGAATACAAAGATTAAGCCTCAAGCCGTGGCAACGGACCCAGACGTGGCCAGTGGGAGCCAGTCAGCACCTCTCAGGCTCTGCCCACAAGGCTAAGCCACCAGCACTTCCCACAATGCCCCAGCGTGTCCGGCACCTCCTCCCTGGGGACTAGAAACGCCGACACCCTGTACCCGTCTGTTCCAGCCAGCCCATCCGCTTGCATCTTTCAATGCTCAACCCTCCTGGGAGATGCCTCGCCATCGTTCAAAGGATCCCACCTACGGACCATGTGTTGAGGAGACCATCAAGCAAACATTGCTCTTCCAGTTGTGCAAAGCCAGCCTCACAGGTGTGTGATTACCCAGGGTGCCGTGGTTAAGAAGCAATGAGCCGGGCAGGCCTGAGATATGAGGCCACAGCAAGGTGCCGAGGGGAATGTGGGGGGAGGCAGAAGGGCGGTGGGAAGCTGGGAGAAGCAGCTGGGGCCATGGGCACTAAAATGCAAGATTGTCCACACTGCCATTTTCCCTAAAGCTAGGCCTGCACCCATGGGTGGAGTTGTGGGGTGTAGAAGAGAAGCAAGATTGACCAGTGGTTAGGACACTGACCTGGGTTCAGTTCCCTGGTCCACCATAAATATCTTGGGATCTTGGGCCTCAGTTCCTTGTTGGTAAAATGGGGATAGTGCTTTCCTACTCCACAAGCAGGTTGAGGGTAAATAGGTAAGGGTATGTCTACACTACAGCACTAATTCGAACTAACTTAGTTCGAATTAGTTAATTCGAACTAAGCTAATTCAAACTAACGGATCCAGACTAAAAAACTAGTTCGAATTAGCGTTTTGCTAATTCGAACTAGCATGTCCACATTAAGTGGACCCCGAACCGGGGTTAAGGATGGCCGGAAGCAGTGCCGGCAGGGCATCAGATGAGGACTTAGAACGTGGAGCTGCTGCCTCAGGTTAGCCGAGGGCTGTGCTTAAAGGGACCCGACCCCCACCCCGGACAGACAGTTCTCAGGGGTTCCCCGCTTGCAAAGCAGTCCTGGCTTGGATTGCCCTGAGTGCCCACACTCGGCACATCACAGCACTCGGCCATCAGACCGGCTGCACTTGCCGCAGGCTACCATCCGGGGGAGGGGGCAATTGGGGGGCTGCAGGAGAGCGTCCACCCCCAGAAGCCCGCAGAGCCAGCCCAGTCCTCCCCATCAAGGGCTCGTACCCCATTCCTCCCTCACCTCCTTCCACTTACCCTTCCGTAGCCCCCCTTCCTGATGTACAAAATAAAGAAAATGTGTGGTCAAAAATGGAATCTGTCTTTATTGAACAAAACTGGGGGAGACTGGGAAAAGGAGGTGGGAGAGGGGAAGAGAGAGGCTGGGAGAGGGGAGGGCAACTACAATGATGAGGGGTTTGGAACAGGTCCCATATGAAGAGAGGCTAAAGAGACTGGGACTTTTCAGTTTAGAAAAGAGGAGACTGAGGGGGGATAGGATAGAGGTCTATAAAAGCATGAGTGGGGTGGAGAGGGTGCATAAAGAAAAGTTCTTCATTAGTTCCCATAATAGAAGGACTAGAGGACACCAAAGGAAAGGAATGGGTAGCAGGCTTCAAACTAGTAACAGAAAGTAGTTCTTCACAAAGCAAAGAGTCAATCTGTGGAACTCCTTGCTGCAGGAGGCTGTGAAGGCTAGAACTAGAACAGAGTTTAAAGAGAAGTGAGATAAAGTGATGGAGGTTGGGTCCATGGAGTGCTATTAGCCAGGGGGTCGGAGTGGTGTCCCTGCCCAAAGTTTGTGGAAGGCTGGAGAGGGATGGCACGAGACAAATGGCTTGGTCACTGTCTTCGGTCCATCCCCTCCAGGGTCCCCAGGGTTGGCCGCTGTCGGCAGACAGGCTACTGGGCTAGATGGACCTTTGGTCTGACCCAGTACGGCCATTGTAAGCTCAGGGCTCAGGTTCGGGGGTCTCAGTGGACCACCTTGATTTTCATGCACACCTGCTCCTGGGTGGCCAGGCTGGCAGCTCTCCTGCCCTAGACGGCCACTTTCCTGTTCCTAGTGCGGAGGTTGTGGACGAGGTCCACGATGTCCGCACTAGACCAGGCGGGTGCCCGCCTCTTGCGGTCCCGGGCAAGCTCCCGGGAGCCGCCAGCCTGGTCCCGGGAAGAGGGGGAGGGCTGGGGGGCATCGGGTGGCTGGCTCGAGCCGTGCCAGGTGCAGGGTCTGCTGGCTGGGTGCTGGCAGGCTTGCACCTGGCACGGGCATCGTAGCCAGCCCGTGCCCCTTTAAGGGGTCCGGGGCCGGGAGGGGGACAGTAGAGTTTCCCTGGTTTTGGCTAGAGTGGTCACCAGGGAAAGCTGGGGAGGGCTAGCCTCCCACTAGTTCGAATTAAGGGGCTACACACCCCTTAATTCGAACTAGTAAGTTCGAACTAGGCTTAGTCCTCGTAGAATGAGGTTTACCTAGTTCGAACTAAGCGTTCCGCTAGTTCGAATTAAGTTCGAACTAGCGGAGTGCTTGTGTAGCGCCTATCAAAGTCTGTTAGTTCGAATTAACTTTGTAGTGCAGACATACCCTCAGGCTGTGAAGTGCTTTGCCATTTACTAATGAAAAGTCCTGTAGAGAAAACAAGGCACTGTTATCTCAGTGCCCAGGGAGGTGCATCTTGCACTGGTAAATTGGAAGCCACACGATAAAAACATTAGGTGCTCTAAATTGGCCACATCAGTTCAGAATGTGTCTGGCACGCTCCAAATCTGGATTCTGGCACATTCCAAGGAAGATCTCACTAGTGGGTTGACTTTTTTTTGTATTTATTCAGTTAGGGTACGTCTACACAGCACTCTAAACTTGAACTAAGATTTGCAATTTGCGCTACACAAATTGTGTATCTTATTTCAATTCTATTTCAAAATAGCTTATTTTGAAATTTGATGCATCTACACAGCACCACATTTCAAAATAATGCACTATTCCAATATATCCCATAACCCTTGTGGAATGAGGGTTACAGGGATGCTGAAATAGCACACCAATTATTTTGAAAATTATTTCAAAATAACAGGCGGCTTGTGAAGACGTGGGGTAGCTATTTAGGGATACTTCCTTAGTGACCCTTAGTGACCTCTCTTCTGAAGTATCATCAGACTTAGTTCTGTGCAGAACTTCCCTGTGAGTCCCTGAGGGTTTGCCAAAAAGAAAATGGGCTAGAACCAAACCCCAGATCTGAGACTGGTTGTGCTGTGCAGCGATTCTGTGATTTGGGCCAAACATCCCCTCAAACTTGGGTCATCCCCTCCAAGACTTTCACCTGTGTTTGAATTAAAAGCAGTACTGAGGATTCCAGGGGTCGCTCTTTGCTCTGTGATGCTCACTGCAGTTGGTGCATGGAAACATTTTCAGTTCTTTTCAAAGTAGAACTTTGAAAGTAGTCACTAAATGTTAATGTCAAGCCCACAAAATAAAGCTTGTAAGGTAGCTTCTCATTTTAAGATTAAAATATACTTGACATCAGAAATATTTTCTCCACTTCTTCACCCAAGTCTCGGATAAACCCCCTTGATGCCTTCCCATGTATTTGGTAAGGGGGTAATTATGAGGGTGCATGTTCAGATGCTTGATCACTTTTTGCTACCCACAAGGACCAAAGCTTTTTCTAGGGAGAAAGCAGCATCTGGTGAACATGAGAATGCTGGAGTGTTGATATCATGGTGTTACTGCAGCAGCCAATACAATCTTTCATGAGGAGAGTTACAGTGGTAAGTGTCCCTATGTTGCTGCAATAATGTATGCAGCTTAAAATTGAACCCTTTGAAACTGAATGCAAAGTAAAACATAGAGCTGGGAAAGCAGTAGGGGTATGTGGGTACAGTACAGAAGTTGGAGAGAGGAGCTCTGGGTTTTGTTTACATTTTTGCTACTGACACACGGTGCAACCTTGGAGCAAGTCACTCCAAGTGGTTTGATACAAGACTTAGTAAAAATAGTATCAGGAGGGTAGGGGGGTGGGTTTCAACTTTATTGTATAAATGATTTTCTGAATTGAATGTGCTCAGTTTGCACGCAAAAAAAATGTTTTCCTGGTAACTGGCAGCCCTGCAAAATCAAGCTGCAATTGACAAAGTGGGTGCTTCTTTGCATGTGCATAACTGCTAGCAATTATGGTTCTACAGGCCAGATCAGGCCTTTGGGGATAGCTGTGCAGCTCCATCACCTTCAGCCTATGCCCTCAGTGACACCTGTGCTACTCATTTGCAGTCAGTGGATTTGCCTGAGTGTACTTGACAGGAGCTTAGGCCACGTCTACACTTACCCTGTGATCAACACTCTGGAGATCGATCTTCCAGGGTTTGATTTAGTGAGTCTAGTAAAGACACACTAAATCAACCACTGATGATGACTCCATTGACCCCAATACTTCATGTGGTTGTGAGGAGGAAGGGAAGTTGATGGGAGAGTTTCTCTCATTGACCTCCTGCAGGAGAGATGCCACAAAAATTTGACTTAAAGTATGTCAACTCCAGTCAACTCCAGATAAGCTATTCTCATAGTTGGAGTTGCATATCTTAGGTCAACTTTCTTGCCTTAGTAAACAATTCTGTCATGGACAGAAGAAAGTGCAACTCCCTCTCCTCTAGCTGTGTTGGCTCTGGAGGGCCACGTGGAGTAAAAACAAGCAATACATTTTATCACTAAAGTCAGAAGGAGCAGATGTCTTGAGGGCAAGAACCAGATTTCTGCTCTCGCTTAAAGTGGTTTTATTCTGGATAACACCATTGACTTTAGTATCGTTACTCCTGACTTACATTATTGTAAAATCAAAATTGGGCCCAATTGCTTCTCAAAGTACATTCAGATAGGATCTCCCTGGGCCTCCATTTTCTCTTGTAAACCACTGCTGAAATGATCCTGCCTCAGGGAGGATTGTGAGTGTCAGTATGTAATGTCTGTAGTGTGGTGAGCTCCTAGGATGGGAGTTGCTCTAGTAATACACTCTTTTTAATATAATTCATGGCCCATCCTCAGAGTGAGAGTCTGAAGCAAAATAGTTACTAAATTTGAAATCTTGTTGCCTATAGATATTTAGCATTTAGCATGTAGACATTGTGCATTTAAAAAAATCTCAGGGTGCTCTGTAAGTATCTAAAGCTGGGCTTGGTTGCCAGAGTTGATGGTGAAGCCCAGATGGCTGAACTGAGCTTACAGAAGGAGAGGTTTGATGAGTGCCCATAGAAGTCAGGGGAATGACTCCCATTGCTGCAAAAAATCAAATGCCCTGATGGTCTGACATGGATGTCAGTCTCTGAGCAGGGGATGATGAGAGAGTTTGCATTGATCCTAGGCATAGATGACATTCAAGTTATGGAAACATGATGCCCATAACATCTGAACAAAACACAGAAAAACATACTCTCTCATGTGGAAATTGAGGCATGGGAGCTTCAAGTTGGGGGGGGAGGGGCAGGAGGTGACAGGCATGCTGGGCCCCTGGACAGGATTGTGGGAGGAGGGGGAATCGAGCTCTGTGCTCCTGGAAGAGGTGGGGCCTCAGCTGGAAGGGGTGGAGAATAGGGTTGCCAGCCCTCAGCACCACCTGGAGCTGCCTGGAGCATGGCACTCCAGTGGCAATTTAAAGGATTTGGGGCTCTGGCCGCCACCAGTTCTCTGGTAGTGATGGCGATCGTGAGCTCCGGACCCTTCAGAATCACTGGGCCTTGGGACAACTGCCTCCTTTGCTCCCCCCACCTCCAATGACAGGCCTGCTTCAAGGGGAGTGTCTATTCGTTGCCACAGAATTTGTAGAGACACATCCGCCTGTATAGTAGCCGTTCTACATCACATTTAATCCCCATAGTTGTGCTTGAATTCTGGGCATTCCCTTTGGACTAAATGGATTTCCCTCCCGAATACTACTGTAGAGTTGTCAGATCAGAACATTAATACACGGGTTCTCAATCCATCAGTTTTCTACAAGATTTCTACACTGGGAAGAGCCAGTGTGAAGAATGGATTGGCCATCTGCAATCTAGACTTCACGGAAGTAGCCATGGCAAATAGTCCTGCCTTGTTAGCACAAGGCTCCATCTTTAGTAAACCTTCATCTGATACTGGATAGCAGTGGAAAGGGGGTAGCCACAAAAAGCTTTTCAGGATGAGAATATTGCTGCTGCCCCAACATATGCTTGAGTGAAACTACTGAAATAGGGCTTGGAAAGCTTTTGAAGTCAATGGTATCTGGATTTGCTGTTAGGTTGATTGTCTATTAGGAACTGAGCTGATACAGATGTCCTTGGTGTAGGGGGAATAGTCACTCAAGTGATTGTTGTCAGACTCAGCTGTGATAGCCCAGAGAGCAGTTTCCCAATCTGTAGTTTGTGTAGCACATCCACATGGTCTGTGCAAAAAGCAACGCTTGGGTTTCAAGCAGTGGAACTTTTTGCCAGTTGGGGTATGTCTAGACTACATGCCTCTGCCGACAGAGGCATGTAAATTAGACATACCGACATAGTCAATGAAGCGGGGATTTAAATATCCCCCGCTTCATTAGAATAAAAATGGCTGCCATGTTGTGCCGGCTCAGCTGTTTGTTGGCTCAAAGAGGCAGTCGAGACGGGGATCGGTCGACAAAGAAAGCCATTGTTGACCAATCCCTTATGCCTCGTGAAACAAGGTTTACAGGATTGGTTGACAACGGCTTTCCTTGTCAACCGATCTCTGTCTTGACCGCCGTTTTAAGCTGACAAACAGCTGAGCCGGCACAACGCGGCGGCCATTTTTATTCTAATGAAGCGGGGGATATTTAAATCCCCGCTTCATTGACTATGTCGGTATGTCTAATTTACATGCCTCTGTTGGCAAAGGCATGTAGTCTAGACAACCCTTAGGGTATGTTTACACTACCACCCTAGTTCGAACTAGGGTGGTTAATGTAGGCATTCGAACTTGCAAATGAAGCCCGGGATTTGAATTTCCCGGGCTTCATTTGCATGTTGCCGGGCGCCGCCATTTTTAAATGTCCGCTACTTCGGACTCCGTGCCCGCGGCTACACACGGCATGAACTAGGGAGTTCGAAATAGGCTTCCTATTCCGAACTATCTGTACACCTCGTTCCATGAGGAGTATAGGTAGTTCAGAATAGGAAGCCTATTCCGAACTACCTAGTTCATGCCGTGTGTAGCCGCGGGCACGGAGTCCGAAGTAGCGGACATTTAAAAATGGCGGCGCCCGGCAACATGCAAATGAAGCCCGGGAAATTCAAATCCCGGGCTTCATTTGCAAGTTCGAATGCCTACATTAACCACCCTAGTTCGAACTAGGGTAGTAGTATAGACATACCCTTAGAGACCAGACCAGGATGTCTAGGCAGGATTTCTTAACATACAAAAATAGCAAGCACCTCTATTTTGTGCTGCATCTTCATGTCTCTGCTGGTTCCTTTTGTGAAAAATCAACAGTGATCAAACTCACAAAATGGAAGAGGGAACAATAAATACAGAGGTTAGAGCAAACTGGAAAGCAAATAGATGAGAGCTGCATACAACTAAGGGGGATGTGCCACTAACAGATGGAAAATCTTACCTCTGGAGAGTGGAAGTCAACTACACAGACACACAAGGGAGGATGTCACCAAGCAGCCACACCCACTGTGGCATTGTGGCTTTTGTCAACAAAACAAAATTCTACTGGGCTCTCTTCACTTGTAAGTTTCAAGGTGTTTTGTGGTGGATAAGAGTCATTATCCCTGTTTCAAAGATAGAAGAAAGGAAGATTCAGAGAGAAAGGGGTTGTCCAAGGCCACATAGGGTGTGTCTAAACTACATGGCTCCATCGATGGAGCCATGTAGATTAGGCTGATCGGCAAAGGGAAATGAAGCTGCGATTTAAATAATCGCGGCTTCATTTAAATTTACATGGCTGCCGCACTGAGCCGACAAACAGCTGATCAGCTGTTTGTTGGCTCAGCGCGCTAGTCTGGACGCTCCTGCGCTGACCTGAAAGCCCTTTATCGACCTCCCCGTTATGCCTCGTAGGATGAGGTTTACCAGGGAGGTCGATAAAAGGCTTTCATTATTTAAATCGCGGCTTCTTTTCCCTTTGCCAAACAAACAAATCTACATGGCTCCGTCGACGGAGCCATGTAGTTTAGACGTACCCATAGAGTACATCTACCCAGCAACGTTATTCCGAAATAACAAAGAGTGTGTCTACTCTGTAATAATGTCGAGCTGGAGGACTTCTTACTCTGACTCCTGTAACCCTCATTCCATGAGGAGTAAGGAAAGTTGGAGGAAGAGTGTTCTTCCTGCAACTTCCTGCTCTACAGACAGCACCAAAAGCCGAGTTAAGCTATTTCAATTTAAGCTACGCAATTGACGTAGCTGAAGTTGCATCACTTAATTCGACATTAGCCTTGCTGTGTAGACATACCCGTAGTGAGCCAGTGAAAAGCTGGGGGAGGAGGCCAGTTCTGTGTGTGGTCCACAGTATTTTAAGCACTTATTGGTGGATGAGTAGCTGTCAATACAGCCCCTTATTCTCGATTAAGTTTGTTTTAAAATATCATATTGGGCACCAAAGATGTATTCCTAAGGGCTTGTCCATACTAGAAAGCATTGCTGCTTAATTATATTGGGCAAACTGTCTAATATGGGCACAGTTCTATTACAGTAGGAAAGTGCTTATTCTCATGCAGGAAGGGGAATAAAGCATACAGATATGGCACATGTTGTACCAGAATAACTACATTGCTAAATTACCCCCTGACCAATGTTCCCTCTAATTTTATCCATCCATGTGTGGGATAAATTTTGTTATGAACACTGTTTAGATGTTTACCGCAAGTAGAAACACATGCTGCTGGCTGTGAGCACTGCGGGTGCTCTGCTAATCAGCTGAGTGGCCCTTGAATCTGTCCTCGGTGGCAAACAAAATGCTCAACTAACGGGGAACACTGCCCCTGATTGACTTATGCCAGTATAATTTTGCTAGTGTAGACAATGCATCATAGGATGCACACTTGCTACTGTAGTGCTAGTGTTATCATTTGTTGCTGCTAACTGGAATATATGTTAAAAACAAATTTGATCCTGCCCTCATGGCCACGCCAACATGTTAAATGAAGTGCTTTGCCATTCTTCCTGATGGATTTCTTGCCTGGTAGTGAATGACACATTTTGCTTTTTAGAGGAAATTTGGACACTTATTCTATCTTGAGTTTTGCGTAAAACTTGTGTAGCATGAGACCAGGGTCTTTGGCAAACGATGGTGAGTTTTTCAACTCTTAACTGTAAGTTGTATCTCAGGGAGGTCTCCAGGTACTGATCTTAGGTAAGTAGCTATGTGAAAAAAAGACACCCAATTCTCTCTTGTAAATCTAGCTACTTATTTAGGTGGCTTAAATGTGGGCCAGGCTGCAGGTGCTGGGCCCTCCTGAGAATTCCAGCCTACGTGGCCAGACTCTCAAAAGAACACTGCATGCCGGGTGCTGAGCCGTGGAAAACCCGGCTCCTGTTCAGGTAGCTAAATGGAAGCTGATTTTTCTCTGAAAGTCGTCCTATAGTGAACAGTGTCCCAGCTGACACAGGCATGTGCCCGAGCTTTCCTCAGCAGTTCTCAGACAAGCCCCCATGCTGTGTGCATATCTATGTTGCTGATCTCTGGTCCCAGTTGGGTCTCTTGGCTTGGTTGAGCTAGTTGGCCTCCAGTTTGAAAGAGCTGCAGTCTTTGGCTACGCGATCATTGCTCTAGTTCAGGGTAGAAAAGCAAATGGGGATCCTGGAGATCTGAGGTGGAGGTGATGGGAGACTACAGTTAAAAAAAGCATCCAAAAATGGCTGTTTTCTCTCTTGCCCCTCCTCATACCCCAAAAAACTCCCAGAAAATCTGAGGAAGATAATCTGTGCCATGTCCCTTGCTCTGAGTAGGCTCCCAGCTACAGCCCCTGAGCATGAGAAACAACCCAGCTTCTGCCTCAGCGTTACACAATCCTCACGCAGCCTGACCTCCACTGCTGGGTTCCCAAGGCATTCTAATCCAGTCACAGCCTCCTGGACTCACCACCCCCGTGACTTGACACAACAGCCCCTGGTTTGCTGTCAGCCCCCGGATTCTGCCGGATGTCGGGGAGCCAGACGGGCAGCCATGTACGTTGCAGCTGAGCTCCCAGCCTGGAACAATGGAGCCATTGAAGGCTGGAGCCAAGGGTTAGACTGACTGCCCAGGCTGTGGGCTGCGGATGAGAACAGCTGAAGCCTGCTTGTTCTGTCCTAACCATATTACAGCCCAAAATAGGAGCCTGGTGGAGATTCTCGGGCTGAGCTGCTTTAGCTGAAGGCCTGGTCTTGTTTGCGCACTGGGTTTTTTTCAGAGTATTTATGGGTCTGAGGCAAAGGAGGAGGGGGCTGAGCCGTTGCACGTATTTATTTTTTGATCTCAAGTAAGCACACTGTTTTTTTCTTTTTCTAATGAGGAAACTTGTGCTTCTCTGGGAACTCGCCACCCTTGCTCTGGCCCCATGAGGGAGTGTGTGTGCCCAGCCATGTCATCTCACCTTTCAGGGCTGGGGACAGAATTGCCTCTACAGCTGAGCTGAAGATGGACAGAACTGGGCATGACGGTGGAGGGAGGCAGGTGCTCCCGGGAGAGGTTAATTTGCAAACATTTGTGCTTCATCACTTATGTCTGCCCCATCGGTTGAGATCCACCTTTTTTGTGTTTATGGTCAGCTATATTTGGTAGCACGAACTCCTCCCGCATCTGACCTGCCACTCAACCTGGCTAATGAGCAAGCCTCAACCCACCCTGAGTAGCCCTGTGGTTCCCCTTCTCTTGTGCCCATTCATTCTGTGTAAAAGGACTTAGCCAGTGGATAGAGGACTAACCTGCAACTTGGGAAACCTGGCTTCTTGTCTTGCCTCTGCCACTAACTTGCTGTGTAGCCTTGTCTGGGTCACTTCATCTCTTCGTGCCTTTCCCCCCTCTAACCTGTTCTGTCTATATAGCGAGAAGTTCTGGGACAGGGACTGTCTTATGTGGTGGGTCTTGACTAGTGTAGTGGAAGCCCCAACTCTATATGGGGCTGCGGGAGCAGGCATCTGGCTGTTACTGTGATAAAGACCAGGCAGCAAGCATAACACAACCCAGTCCTCTTAACTCCCAGTCTGAACCAAGTTCAGGGATTCTGCTGTTTTCTGCCCTTCCCAAAGGGCTATGAAGACTGAACATTTTGGATCATCACCCTCTGGTGGAACATTATCTAGGGTAACTTTCTCGTCAGCTGTTGCCTAGGATTTCCTCACCCTGTGCTAAAAGTATTTGTGATACAGGCAAGGACTAAAACATAATCCTGGTATGAGGCCTGAGGCCTAGGCTGCAATGGTCAAGACTTTGCTAATATAAAGCAAAGTTAAGCTCTGAGCAAGAGCAAGAAGAGGCCTCTTCTTAGGCTTATAGGACTTGGCAAGAACAGGGCTGATGTTGCAGAAATGCTCATACCTAATAGGTTCTAGGCACAGGCCGTTAATACATTCCAGAGGGATGATAACAGAACTCCTCGTTAAGAAACCTCTCCTCACAGATAACAGGGACATACCGACCCAGATTCGGGACAGGGTCTAAAATGAGAGCATGATGGATAGAACTGTTTTTATTGAACCGCTTGTACAAGGTAAGACTGGCAACCTGCTATGCCAGGAACGATGTGTAACTTGTTTGTACCAATACGTAAAAGTGAATCTTAAGGGGGTCGTCCCTATTCCGCTTATGGGGGAGTAGGAAATGCCACTGATTGGGCTGATGGCTCAGGGGGCATGTAATAGCAGAACCAGACATCTGATCTGTGGAGCTGGAGACCATGTTTCATTTGATAATAAACCTGGCAGGGTGTCTTTGATCCTTACCTGATTCTGTGGTCTTCGCGGGTCGTGTTGGAGTCTACTGTGCCGGCTACTTGCGCAGAACCAATGCAACATATAGGAGGATCACACGCACACAACCAGACAGTTATCATCATTGGACAGAGTAGAATAGCTCTCCCAGTGACTTCTGACCGCAGTAATCATGTGGATTTTTAAGGCATATGATGCTCAGATATAGGATGCTCAAAGGGCATTTCCCACACTTGTCTCTTTGTAAATACTTTTAAAAATTAATTCAGGAAAACAACTGTCTAGCAACTCTTCCTTGGTGCATATAACACCAGTTCAGAAGTCCCTGCACCCTGTGGCAAGCCCAATATCGGTGTCTGCATTTGATTGACCTAATCCTAGTTGTACCCTATGGCCAAATGCCAGCTGTGCCCTTTGGCTTGATCATAGGTAGGTTTGATGGCTTTTTTATCCATTGACATGGTTGATGCCATATCTAGTCTTATTTTTTCAACGTGTGTATGGGTTCCTGGCTTGGAGAGTTTGTTTTGTTGGGTCTTTTGGGCAGCTCATTGTGCGCCTCCAGCACACGTGTGTGTGAAAAAGAGACAGACACCTTCTAATGGCTGGCACAGGAAAAGATAAGAGCCTCCTATAGCTACTGGCACATGGTGTCGCTCCAATGACAGATTCTGGTAGTTTTCAGAGCTGAAAGTCCTGCATTCAAACCAGGGATGTTAAATATCAGGTAATTGAATAGTCGATTAACCTCATGAATGCCTATCGGTTAGTTGACTATTCTATAGTCCCCAGGGGGGAGTGAGGCTGGCAGCCATTGCACTCTGGTCTCACTCCCAAGGAGACCCCTGCCACTCCATGCTGCTGCCTCTGTATCAGAGGCAGCAGCATGGGGTGCCAGGCGGGAGCTGGTCCACTAAGGGAGTTGGTTTAAAAACCAGCTTCCCTCACAGACTGGCTGCCTGTTGCCCTGTGCTGCTGCCTCTGATATAGAGGCAGCAGTGTGGAGTGGCAGGAGCCCCTGTCTGGGAGTGGTCTGAGGTGCCGGACTTCGTGCGAGCCGGACCTAAGCTGGGCTGTCTGTCCACCTGGGTTCTAATACACTTTAAATGCAGAGCTGCAGAGGGGGTAGGTCCCAGATCCGGTGTGAGCCAAGACTGAGCCAGTCTGCTGGGCAGCCTGCTGAAAAATGTACTGGTGCGGTGGGGAGAGGGTGTAATCTATAGCATTAACCTATACACTTTTGATTATCAGTTAATCGATTAATTGACTGCACTATTACATCCCTAATTCGAACCCAGTGATGACTGGAGCAGAGCATGGGAATTAGCTATCAGTTGTATTGGGGAAAGCCTTTTGCAGATCAGGGAGAGCTCAGATCCTCTTCCTGTCCTTTCTGTTGCTCTCCTTAGCTTATTCCCATCTAACTTAGTTGCACAACTTTTTTTGATGGGTGAACACAGTTAGCCTGTGCCTCAGAGGGTCTGCCTGCTTCACAATTGCAATATCTAGTGTATCTGGCCATGTTTAGTTTATTCTGGGGTTGTATGGTGCCATTGCAAATCTGATGACGAGGAGATCGGGTGTGCTTAATTTGCCTGCATTTAGGTATTTATAACAAATTTTTGCACAGTTCCTGGAGCTCCTTGGTGGGCTGGGACACTTGGTAAATCTGGCTGGGATTGTAAAACGATAATCAGTGCCTTGTTATTGCTGAAGTTCAGTGACTTGGGTGCCCAACTCCCTATGGCTTTGAAAACTCTAGAAAACAAGGGGAAGGGGGTTGGCAGGGAAAATCCTTCATGGGGAGGAGGAGAGGGAAGTAAACAGGGATGGCCAGTGCACGGATATCTGCTGCCCTAGAACCAGGTGCTTATATCTGAAAGGACACCAGAATCTCTTAAGAGTTTTATTCTGGGTTAGGAGAGCTAGTTCTTGGGTAGCAGCAAAGGCAAGGAGGCTGTGTGAGTGTCCTGTCTGAGCGTTAGTGAATATCTGAAGCCTGGGCAGTGTCTTTTGTAGCATCTTCTGTACTGTTCCTACCTGGAAGAGAAGGCTAGAAAGAGTGATGCTTGATGAACCATAAGCTGCTTGGCTAGGCCATGAGAGATGCCCCCTGGAAAATGAAGAGGGGTGTCCTGTTGTCCCACAACTATAATCTCCTTTGGGCTCTTCCAGAGCCTCCACTAATAGCTCCTCTGGGTGTCTGAAAAGGGACTGAACCACCTATCCCCTCATGAGATCTGTCTCCATCAGAACTTGATGACCTCCCTCAGGCCCACCGACAGGGGGTAGGGGCAAAGGGGGCAGTTGCCCCCGGGTTTGGCCATTCAAAAGCAGTGATGGTGGCTGGAGCCCCTGCCTCTTTAAATCACTGCTAGAGCAACACATGGCAGACTCTGGGTGGCTCTGAGGCTGCCTGAGAAGTAGGGGGAGGTCTCAGTACACTCCGAGCAGCGCTGAGGACTGGCTGCCTAAGGCCCACCCCTTCTGCCCAAGGCTCCGCCCCTTCTCAGAGGGCAGAGCTGGCTTCTCCCACATTGCCTGGGGGCCAGGGCAGAGCTGTGTTGTGCAGAGAAGAGGCACAAGTAAGGGCAGTGTGTAGGAAAGCTTTAGTTACTGGTGAAAATGAGTAGTCCTGTAGCACTTTACTACCTTACAGCTACTGGTAGTAAAGGGAATGTGCAGCTGTTTGATCTGAAATTCAGGAAGGCACAAGCATTAGCTGTGGAGCCTCAGGGTGATGTTAATCTACCAATTAACATATCCCACACCTCCTTCCCCATGTGTCATTCTGATCACTGACACAGGACGCCTGTGCTGCTTTCAGTACTCCCATTCCCAGACAGGGGCCAGTGCTTTCAAAGCTGGGTGACTACAGTAAGGCCCATGCTTCTGTATTTAGAGTAGGCTGATACAATCAAAGTGGCCTGGATGTTTGAAGACACTGAACATCTGTAGCTCCGCTTGACTCTGAAAATCACAACTCTGCCATTTGAACTGCTTAAGCCTGGATTTAGCAACCCATATTTGGCCCTCCAGGTTTGGAAACTGGCCTGAATCTGAGTTTTTTGCCCAAACTTATGCTGGTGTAAACCAGGTACAATGCCACTGATGGCACCAGCGTACAACTTATGTGAGCTCTGGATTGGCCCGCCAACTGAACCGGCCCTCATTTTGCACTGGATTTATATGTGCCGTGCTGAGTTAAAATCATCTAAAATCTCCCCCGTGTGCCCATGGATAGGATTTCTCCTGTTCTGTTCACATAAGCAAAGGATTAATGACTGATTTCTTTAGAACGACAGGAGCCATGGGTTTCCCTTCCTTCATGGATAAAGTGCAAAGTAGAGCTAGACAAAGCCTTGCAACAGAATCCTTGCAGTCCCCCTACAGTTCTCCTTGTGTGCTGTAAAATATGCTGCCGCTGATAGCCAGCCAGGAAACAGTTGGGAAATGAAATGCACATCGACGTAACGTGCAGGTCCAGATTAAAGGGCTTGTGTGCTGGGGTTGGGTAAACCGTCTCAATTTGCCCTTTCAGCTTTCTGGTCTGTTTGGAGCCGCTCCTACCTCTCTGTGTCTTAGTGTTCTATCCCCGCCCCCCTGTTGTGACGGAGCACGCTGATTGGCTAGTGTTTCTATGGTTACCGCAGCTCCTGGGGGCTCAGGAAGAGCAGTTGGATGGTGGAGCTGGCAGCATCAGCAGCCTGACACATGTCCCTCTGGATCATCCAGGACGAACTTGACAGGGACTGTGTATGTGTGTGTGTGTGTTTCAGAGCCGGAGACAAAGAAAGGAGGAGAGAGCGAGAGAGCACAAGAAGGAAAACCTAGTGTGTATTGGGTACCAGGGTTGCCCCCAACAGGTTATCCTCTGAACAGGCTTAAAAAAAAAATAGAGAGAGAAAATTGCTGGTTGGTGCTGGGCTAACTGTGACATCTGACAGGCTTTGCTCCTGCTGCAATAGAGACCCAAACACACCGAGCCTTAAACATCACATGAGTTTGTTGCTGAGCCAGTCCGGTTTCTCCAAACACTTCTGCTCTGGCTTCCCTTTTCTGCAGTTATTTGCTCTTTGGGAGTGTTCACCTGAATGTGATTTCAAGCATCCTTTTGATTTATTCCCTCCCAACCCCCAGAAGTGTGGGGGATGCTTAGCCATTTTCTAGTTACGATCAGCCCCATTTGTCAACAGGTCTCAGTCCAGACTCTGATTTCACTGGCACGGTTTTGCATCCATGACTAATGTGGCAGATGTTGGCCTTCGCCATTTGTCGCAGGTGCAAGTGACAGGACTGAGGTATCTAGATTGGCCTGACTTGCAGCCGCTGTTGCCTGTCTGTATCCTGAGTTAATTGTGGCCCCCCAGGATATGGGTGTAACAAGCAGTGCCTGCCAAACCAGAGGCAACCTTTCGTATTTTTTTAAAGCCCTTTGCAAGCCTTAGCTCATTAGTCTTCCCCGAACCCCATGAGATGGGGAAGTGCCTGTGGTGTGGTGGGCTCTCCAGAAGAGCAAGCACAGGAATACGTGTCTTTATCCTTGTTTTTATGGATGGGGGAGTAATGCTGAGGTCCCAAAGAATGGGGGTCAAAGTGACTGGCCTACGGGCCTTACTGCTGACTGGCTTAGGTAGCGCAGAGGGAGCAGAAACCTCTGATTCCCCAGACGGAGAGAGCTCTTGGCATAGGGAGTCTGGAGCAGCTGAATAGCCAGCAAAGCTGGGACTTATATTCCCCTCTCAGCACAGAGGCTATGTCAGGGATGTGGGGCCTAGGGGCTATTGCTGTGTCTGCCTTGGAGAGGGAAGACTGCCGCTGCCCAGCTAGACACAGATGGGTAAAGGGATTTCTAGCCAGCACTGCAATGTGGCTTTCCAGGAGCAGCAATGAATCCCAGTGGCAGTAGGAGGATGGGTACTAGCTGTTACTCTCCCATTTACCTGCAGTAGAAATGTCAGCACTTTCTCACCGGCCACATAGGAATAAGAGGAACAGCAAGAAGATGGTTCTGAGCTAAGTTTGAAAGTTCCCCAGCATACACCGGCTCTGGGCTGTGTTGTGCTCTGGGCTTCGAGTTGTTACGGCATCGCTCTAGGGCTACATCTACACTGCAGAGTTTTTGTGCAAAAATGGCTGTTTTTTTGCAAAAACTCATGGAGTGTCCATACTACAAGCGCGTTTTTACGCAAAAAAAAAAAAAAATACAGTAGATCGTCGGAAGACCAGGCTTTTTGTGCAAGAGTTATTCCTCTTTCTATGAGGAATAAGTCTTTTTGCACAAGAGCTCTTGTGCAAAAAGGCATGTGTGGATGGACAACAGGGGTTTCTCGCGCAGGAAACCCTTATCGCAAAAAGCACAGGTGATTCTGTGAATAGCCATCAGAACTTTCTTGCGCAAGAGCGTCCATGGCAGGGTGGACACTCTCTTGCGCAAAGGCACATGGCAGTGTGGACATGCTCATGTACAAGAATTTTTTGCAGATCTCTTCCGCAAAAAGTTCTTGCGCAAGAAGCCTGCAGTGTACACATAGCCACCGGGAACAGGATTGCATGGCTGGAGGCAGGCACAGTACTCCCAGCTGCACTGGGGTGGTGTGTGTCTCCCTTAGGGTGACTAGTTTTGCAGCCCTCATGCCGGCCAGCTCTGTGGAACACAGGGATAAAACCCCAAGGATGGCCAAGGTCACCTGACTGGGACTCATGGGGCTGGGGCTCCAGGGTTGAAACATCTCCATGGAGACATTCTGACTCTGGCTGAGGCC
This sequence comes from Pelodiscus sinensis, assembly GCF_052426305.1. Lineage (NCBI taxonomy): Eukaryota > Metazoa > Chordata > Testudines > Trionychidae > Pelodiscus > Pelodiscus sinensis. Next base: position 12,675,206 of record NC_143074.1, read on the forward strand.
CTGTGAGGGAGAAGGATCCCCAAGCTCAAGCTTCATCCTGTGCCCGAATGTCTGCACAATGATTTTTTTTAAGCTCCACGAGCCAGAGTCTGCTGACCTAGGATAGGTCACAAGCCTTTTAGCCTTGCATACACAGGCATGTGTGTCCCTGGGCCTTTGTCCTTGCTACTCCTGCCCCATTTTTTGGGGAGGGAGGAGTCATTCCTGGCCCAAGCACTGTGGCAGTGCTTTGTGGTGGATGGTATGTGGGTGAGAAGGCTTTTCACATTCTTCACCCACACAGGGAGCAGGCAGGGACCCAATGTGAACACGGAAAAGAGGCTGGGTTGGGTGACTAGACCTCAAGGCTTACAGGGAAAGTTGTAGTGTTATGACCTAGCGTGAGGCAGCCAGGCCTTTTCTGCTCACCCGTGCCCTGCTCGTCTGTCTCCCCTTGCAGCCTGCATTCTGGTCCTATAGTTGTGTTTCCTACCAGGTGAAGGACAGATCTGCCATGAGAGTCCGGAAAAATAGCCTGGTGACTGTGACTTACCGGAGCCAGTTTTAGCCCAAGTGCTGGTTTTGTGGTGGGCCGTGTTGTGTTTTTTAAAAAAGAACTTTATAGGAAAAATAATATCCAGCTATGGTGATGAGTCCACCACTACCTGAATGCCTTGGGTCATGTACCAGCATGCACGAGAATCCATGTAAAACCTGGCTTGGATTCCCTGGGATCAGTGTCTCTAGTTCCTAATTCCTGGTTGAGGTGCTGAAGGTGATGTCCTAAGGGCATTCCAGCTCCCCGTTATGTCATTTTCTGGGCTTGCTGCTGTACAAAACAGAAGCCCAGCAGCCTTGCAAAATTGTCATGAAAATTCACCAGAGTTGGTACCAAAGGCACTTCCCCATCCTTTGGGAAAGCAAACAGTCTCTTACTTGTTTCAGGGGATAGCCGAGTTAGTCTGTTACTGTACCAGACCATTTGTTGTTTTTTTCAGTCTCTTGCTTGTCATTCAGAAGAAAACGATTCCCTCTGGGGGAACAGTATTTGATTAAGACCCATGAAGCAAACGCAAAACCAATCAAGAGCTTATTTATACCATATCATTCCCCCTCCCCCTGCTACAGGTGTGCAGACCTCCTGTGTGGTGACTGAACTGAATGCAAAGCTAGCCCCTATGTCAAAGAGTTGCGTGGCTGTGGCTATGCAGAATGGAACTGGTACCAGAGTAATACAGTCACACACATTTCCTGTAGTGGGGCCAGGTGTACAGAGTGGCCATTCCATAGGGATGTGCTGCAGTGGCCCATTATCTTAGCACTTTGCGGGTAGGTGTAAAAATAATTAACTGATAAACACGCATTCTAGGTGGTATGTTGCTTGGCGGGGGATTGTGTGTACAGCACCTAGCACAGCGCAGCCCTCATCCTGCTTGTGCCGTCTCTGCTCTGGGGATTAGACAATGGCTTAGCGCCTTTCATGTGCAGCTCTCATTGCTCTTTATCAGGGGCAGCAGGGGAAGGAATTGTCCTCCCAAACTGCCAGGTATGTTCCCACCCACATTCCACCCCCAGAACACTTGCTGTTGGCGTACCAGGGTGGAGTGTTGCTGCCTCCAGCGCCTTTCCTTCCCATGCTCTGGGGCTGGGGAGTCTGGGGCCACATGCTGCCTGCCATCCCTGGTGCTCCAGAACTAGGGAGGCTGGGGCCACGTGCTGCCCCACCTCTCTGTGGTGCTGGGAGGTGGAGCCTGAGCAGAAGAGGCAGGGTTGGGGGTGGGGCTGTACGGGCTTGCCTCCCCCAGCCCTACCTTCACCCACCGCCCATGCTCTTTACAAATGCCCCCTAGTTCCTGGATGATGGGTAAGTATGCCATGCTTGACAACAGGGAAAACAGGGACACAGCCACTCAGGAAAAGTCCCACAGAAAGACTGTCCTGCCTCCTCGCCTGTGAGACTAACCACCTGCCTGGGCCTTGGTCTGCCAGGACTTGCAGCCAGAGAAATGCTGTTTACCCCTCCCTCTGCCCATCTCCTCAGGCAGATTACAGCCCGCCAGGAAAGGGCGGCTGCAGCTCTCCTTAGACAAGTCTCTGCAGGTGGGATGGGAGCTGCTTGGAGCATACACCTGGGCCACCTGGCCTCTCAGCTGCATTAACCCGTTCATGCATGCAGCCAAGGCAGAGCCTTGCTGCAGCTGTGCAGCTTTCCAGGTGGATTCAAATGGGGGCAGCTGGGCAAATGGGGGCGGGGCCAATATACCTGAGGCTCCTGGTAATAGAGCCGTAAGAGTCCTGTGCAGGAGCAGGGACTAGCATTGCTGGGATTTAAGTATCCCCCTTCCCCCGATGCACCGTACAGGGGTGCAGTTCTGTGGCACGCTTGGCAGAGGCCACTGGCTAAATGTATGAATCTGGCTCTCAGGGCTTTAAAGGCCAGTAAGGGCAGCTTGATGTCAACTTGCTTTTGAATGGGTAGCTCTGGGAAAGAAAACAGGAAAGGGCCCAAAGTGGCGCATGGGTCGAATAAATTCACTTTGCTTGGGCATAAAGATGCAGGGATCAGAACCAGGCCCTCAGAAGAATATATTCTTCTTATCTTGTTTTCAGATCTGGTGTTACAGTATGGGCATGGGGTGGACACACCACATAGGGAAGGCTTGACCAGGACCCCCCTGCTCTACCCAGGAACCCCAAAGGGTGTCCCCTTCCCAACCAGCCCAATGGACCATGCACAAGGGGGTTGGTTTAAAAATGTTCAAACCTGGGCATAGATCTGAATTTTACAAATGGTTTCTGTCTCTCTAATGGGCTGAAAACCCCTTCTGAGCGGAAGGGTGACCTGCAATTCAAATCAGTCTCTAGTTTAGAGGGCACCTGGGGCTCCTGAAGCTGGAGAAACTGGGAATTTGCTGAGTCTCTGGTCTGCAGAACTGAGCTCTCATTATAGCTGCTTGAAATTCTTCCACTGAAAAGTTTTTGCTTGAAGGATGTCCTCTCAACAAAAAAGATGAAATATTTCCTTTGTCATGATTTTTAAATTTTCTTTTTATTATGACATGTTCTAAACACTGTTTAATTGATAGACTAATTTTGGGTAAGTGAATAGATACTGCTTTAAATTATATCAGTGGAAATATTTGGGAGGGGGGATAAAAATAGGTCTGTTTTTACCTTGCCCTGGGAGGGGGAAAGGAACATCCCTCTCTCCCTCCCCAGCTAAAAAAGAAATCCACTCAACTCTAGCTCCTAGAATGGGAATATTCCACTGTGGGTAAAACCATGTGGATTTGAGTTAAAAGTTCACAGCTATCTATCTCAGGGGGTTTACAGCTGTGTTGCTCTGCTTTTCCAAGGTGCCTTGTGGAGGGACAGGAGTATGGCTCCCAGGCGGAACACACAGGCCTAGGTGCACTTCTAGAAATACAACTCAGATTTTTTCCTCTCTGCCTTGAATTTGGGCGCCACACTGGGCTGTTGGTTTGGTTTTTTTTGGTAAATATTTAATCCTCCTGAAGGCAGAGCCTTGTGCAAAGAGAAGCAGGGTAGAAAATCGATGGCTAGCACAAGCAAGTTTCCCCAGGCTGAATGGCTGGGGGGATGACTTTGAATAGACTTGTTGGCTTTGACTAGAGAAACTTCCCCTTCCAGAAAGAAGAAGCCTGCGGCCGGTAACTGCAGCCAAGAGGGGCCTGTCTGAGATGCTGGGACAGACTCTAAACACTCCACCCTGGGCCCCCCAGTGGGGCTTGATCACACAGCTGCAGAATGTTGTGCATGGACACGAGCTGAGCAGTGCTAAGCTGTATGGGGAATATAAGGCCTGTGGCCTTGTCCTATGCCGCTTGTACCTCACATGTTTCTAAGTGCCCGGTGGCATGATGAGGAGCCCATTTTAGTCTATACTGAGGGGTCCAGCGGCCTTCTGGGTTACCCATATAAAAGGAATGATGGATAAAGAACTTGGAGTTTCCCACCACATGGCGCCAAAGCCCAGACTATTGTGCCCATGTACAGGAGCCCGCCTGTCGTCGAGTGTCACAGCCTTGCAGGGTTGGCATGAAGCCCAGGGGTGGCATGTGTCCTACGTGTGTGCAGGGCCTGGCCTGCTCTAACCCCCTGCACTCTGTGGTGGATTCTTCCTGCCCAAAGATTGGGCAAGGGGGCCAGCTGATCTGGAACCATTGTATTTTTGAATGGATTTTTGGGGAGTGAGTTGTCAGCACAGAGGGCAGCAATTCACGTCCCTTGTCCCACAGATGCTGCCCCACACACACAAGCCTACCATGTCTCCAGGGAGAAGGCTTCCCTTTCCAGAGCTTTTACGGGAGCTCTTTTCTTTGGCCATAGCTATAACAAGAGCCTTTGTCAGGCCCTGTTTCCACTAGGAAATGTAGTGTTTGGTTGGCCAGGTCCTGTCCAACCCTGGGATACGAGTGAGGTTCAGTTGTGAGCAGCTGGCGCAGTGCTGAACATGCTTCCACCCCATCTACACTGAGTCCGAAACACCGTGCAACGCCGCCAGGTTCATGTTTTGATGCGGCCACATTGTCTAAGGATCAGATAACGTATGGAACTTCCCCTTGCTTAGCACTGCACTCTGGAAGGCAGCCGTGTGCACTGGAATGACTCTGGCTCAGCCTCTCCATCGATGGGTTGTCAGGTCGTCCTGTTTTGCCTTGCAGGAGCAAACCAAGGGATGGCGGAAATGGCACATCCTTTCTTTCTGCTGCATCAGTGTCTGGGCAGATCCCAGAGGGCTGTGGCTTCCTTGCCCAGCGAGTGCCGCCCAGATCAGCCTGCAGGATACTGGAATGGCTCAGCCTTAGACCACTGGTTCCCAACCTTTTCCAGATGGGGACCCATTTTGACAATTCAGGAAGACGTGGTGACCCAAGGCAATTCAAAAACGGGGGGAGGAGAAGGGGCAAAGCCACTTGGGGAGACACTTGGCGACCCTTTGGAAATGCAATGGTGACCCATATTTGGGTCCCAACAAACTTTTGTCCTTGTCATCTCCATGGGCAGGTGACTGAATAGTTGCAGGTGGCCCTGTAAAGACCCCCCCCACCATGGGAACATACCACTCCAGAGGGCCTAATGAAAAAACAAGTAAGGGAGACCAGTATTTCTCAGTCTAAAGATTCCATCTCCCCCTTCTCTAGTTGCCAGGGCCAGAACAGGGGAGATCTGGGGAGAATTCTAGCAAGAGGCAAGGGTGCACTGATGGATGGTGCTTCAAATCCTTGGACGAAAAAGTGGGGGCACTTTTAGGCAGCTCTGAATGCTGAGGAAGGGTGCTGGGGGTCTCTGTCACCTTAGGGGCTTACACCAGTGCACAGTGGGCGTAAATCAGCATGGCTGCACTCTTCTCTGCCCTGGTGCAAATGACTCTAGCCTCTTGGGTATGTCTGTGCTGCAGTTAGACACCTGCAGCTGGACTGTGTCGGCTGACTTGGGCTTGGGCTGTGGAGTTAGACACCCCAACGCTGGGACCCTAAAGCCTGGACATCAGCCTTAGGGTCTACAATGCAATTAAACAGCCCTTTAGCCCAAGTCACCCAGGGCTGGCCCATGCCAGCTTTTTAACTGCAGTGGCGATGTCCCATCAGATCCCAGAGTTCATATGCATGGGGCAGAAGCTCAAACAAGACAACTGAGCCAAGATCCGCAGCTGCTATAAATTGATGCTGCTCCAGGAAGTTCACTGGAGCCGATGTATATGAGTTGACCTGGCTCACAGGAAGCTTCTGTAGACTAAGCTGGCATCCACTAGCAGGCTAGGGTTCCATAGAGCTCCCTTCTGTGTTTCAAGAGCCGAGTGCCCCAGTGCAGGGCAGCCCAACAGCAGGTGGGCAAAAGGTTTATTTGCAAATCGCATTTCTTCCCTTTCCCATTTGGGGTGAAATTCAGGCTTCCCTGCTGAGGGCCAAGTCTGCCAGCTGGTCTTGGGAGAGTGGGGCTGCTTCCCACTTACACCATGATCTCTGCAAGGCACAGGCCTGTTTCCATGCAGAATGACAAGGGTTCAGCCTCATTCTGCTTCCAGTTCTTATCCTCTGATGTCGTTGCAAAGAGCCCAGGTAGGGAGGAAGAGACTGTAGTGCTGTTGTGCTTTCGTTACCTGCTTGCTACACACAGAAGGGGCCATCTTGTTGCCAGAGTAGTTAAGCTCGGGAGAGGGGAGTCACCCCCTGTGCTCTCTTGTGGAGACTCCGCTCGTTCTTTGGAGTGCCAGGGCGTGATCCAAAGACCCAAAGTCAAGCCCCATGTGCACCGGATTGAGCCCCACGTGCACGTTTTGCGTTGTGTGTATGGAAAAACGACAGGCATCCCGGTGACGAGGATGGGCTAGAAAACAACCACCGTGTTAGTGTTGTAGCTGTGCCGGCTGGACCGTGGATAAACGCAAAGGAGGATTTGAATGCACGGCGGTTTAAAGAGAGCAAGAACCTCTGATTCAATGCATGCTCATTTCACAGCTTTTAGTTGTACGTTCCCTGTGCCACATCTCGAAAACTTCATCCGTAAGGCACGTTTTCTTTGTGGCAGAGGGAAATGTTTGGTAGCAGTGCTCAGGAGTCTTAGGCAGGGTTGGGCCCTTATTGGGTGGGCGCTGGACAAAGACGAAAGCTGTGCTGCTCCTGCCCTGAAGAGCTGAGTCTAAAGAATGTTGAGAGCTGTTTTCTTCACACCCTTTCTCTAAACAGTTACCAGGAGTGAAGAAAGCAAGTGAGACTGATATTGGGAGGGAAGGGTGAGGAACTGGGGTATATTGACACCAGCCAGAGGTAAGATCAAGCTGGCTTTGATCTGCCTGGAACGAGTACCAGCCCCAGGGTTCTGGGGCCAAAGCTGAAAGCAGGCCCTTGCGCTGCACTGATAAGAAAGGGGCTGTCACTGGGGTGCTCCATGGCAGGTGGAGGCGCGTGCTCCCAGCTGGGCTCCCGCTGGCTCCGGGGATCCCAGCCTGTCCTGCTGGCCCAGCATCGCGCCAGTTAGAAGCAGCAGGCACATGTGTGTTGTGAGTGGGGCTGCTGGGGATGCTGAAGGTGGAGGTGCCCACTCCCAGCTGGGCTCCTGCTGGGGTTCTCAGCCTGTCTTGCTGGCCCCGTGCTGCACTGGCTGGAATTAGCACACACAGGCTGTCCCTGCGGCATGTGGCCCACAGGGGAAAGGGAGTGGCAGGGGGTCGTCACGTGCTGCCGCCATTGCCTGCATGCAGCTCTCCTGGGCCAGGAACAGGAGCAGTGAGGGCAGGGGCCAGAAAACCACCACCGCCTGGGACTGCCCAGGCCCCTGACCTGGGCCCCTACACCGGGGGGGGGATTTACTTTTGACCGGGGGCCACTTCAGAAATTTTTGAAGTGTCCCCGCTTCGGGGCCTCAAGCAGAAGGGGCAGGACCAGGACACTTCTGTGCTTCTCCACCCACAGACCCTGACTGGTCTGGGGGTTGGGGAGTGCACAAAGTCCTTGCCCTCCCCAGAGACAAGCGCCTGCTCTTCTGAACAGCTGGCGGTTCCCTCTAAGTACCCGGGCCCCCAGTGGTGGGAGGAGAGTTCATGTGCTCCCTCCACTGCCCTTGGGTCAATTGGGGGCTGGGGAGGGGGAGCATGTGAGGTGCTGAGCCCCTTGCAGAGCAGGAGGAGACTTCACGAGCTTCCCTGCCCCCAAGCCCTGATTGGCCTGGGGGCAGGAGGGGGGCAGGGCCTCTGCGAGCCAGATCAACTCATTTGGTGGGCTGGATCTGGCCCGTGGAGGCCCCTTTTGCCACCCCTGCCCTACAACACATGCTCTGAAGCCCCCCCCCCCCGAGGGGTTTGTAATCCCACAGTTCCTGTAAGAAATTTCAGTTACTTTCACCCCTGGCTGTGGCAACAAGGTGTAATCCCAGGCAGGGTCTTGGGGACTGAAAGGGCTGGTCCATGCCGTGTCCCCAGTAGCATGGTTGGGGCTAGCTAGATCAACCAGCTTGGGTGTGTTTCCACGTGCTGCAGTCTGCAGTGTAGTTCTGCCCTGTGGCGGTTCCAGCTCTAATCCTCAATCTGAGTCAGGTCAATGGGAATCTTGCCCGTCTCCGTTTCAAACTCTTGCACTCCCCATTGGGTCTGTTTGAAGAGCGCGGGGTTCTGCTCCCGCTGGCTAACCTGGGTGTTTTGTCACTGAGGAAACTGGGCTAGGTCTGAGTGTTCCCCACATCAGACACGGGCAGTAAGAAGCTAATGTTACGAATGGCTAGTGGCTAGTGCACATTCTTAACAGGTGAAGATCTGGGCTCTTCTGACACAGCCTTAGATTTCCCTGGAGTTCATAGCGGGAGGTTCAAAGTGCTGTCTGGGGGCTGAGTAAGGGATCGGTTCTGCAAAGCACGAGCAGTCTCCACTCCTGCTCGGTTCACTGGGAGCGCCCGATGTTCACACTGGGCAGAACTAGGCCCTAACGAGCACCAGCATCCAGTCTGATGGGAGTTTTGCCTGCATAAGGGCGCGGGGATTTGACCTGATGTCTGTTGTGTACCAGGTACGGGTCCCTCTGAACCATTTAGGTCAAGTTTTGGAATGTGCTTGAAGAACACTGAATATACCAGAACATCCCCTCTGCAGCCAGGCGCTGGGCTGTGTGGGTCTGCACAGGATTGGAGGGAAGGCGAGATAAACTGATCCAAGTGACAAAAAAAAAAAAAAATAGCCACTTCTCCACCCCCACCAACTCCAGCCGATTGGTGGGGGAAGCTTTTTCTGTTGTTTAAGATAAACATCTCCGGGCTGTGTGGGTGGGTCAGTAGGGAATGTTCAGGGGAGAGGTGGGGGGACACTGTCAATGGCATTGCTGAAACCAGGGGTGTGATCAAGAGAGTCCTCACGATTCTCACTATTCTTGTCTCCGCACATACTCCTCTCCCCCTCCACTGGACTCTGCTTAGAAATCTCAGGGCAACGCCTCCTAAATAGGAAGATTAGACTCTCTCTCTCTCCCTTTCCCCCTCCAATCTGTCACTCTCTGTCCCTCCTCCCCCCTTCTGGCCCATGATCGCCTGCGTTTCAGTTGTTATAAATAAAGCTCTAGGCACTGATTTGGGTCTATGATGACACCTTGTGTTATTAGACAGCACAGGACGGCCTTCGCCAGGCGGGAGCGGCTCTCTCTTTCCTGCTGCATCGCTTCGCGCCTGCCGCCTGCACAAAGCCTCGCTGGCAGCAGCGGAGCCGGGAGCAGCTGCTGCTTCTGCTTCCCAGCCGTTGCCTGAGTGCTGGGCAGAGAGAAGGGCCCCGGGGGCGCTTGCCAAGAGACACCGGCTCATGAGGGGTTCAGTCACTTCTTTAAAAAAAGTCATAATAAAAAGGGGGGAGGGAACTGCTGTGGGCAGGTAGACTTGGGCAAAGGGCAGCGTGGTACCCAGGGCACTGGGCCTAATTCAGCGTAGTCCCATGGCCTCTCTTCGCCCACGGCTGGGCTGGCACAAAGCAGCCCCAGGTCAGGCGGAAGCCTCCTCCCATCCCATGGAATAGCCCACGTGCCCTCAGTGCCCTCACGGAGCAGACTCCCCCAGCCCTGGTTGCCTTGGTGATGACGGGATGTGCTAAGGGGTGACTGGAGGCAGGGCGGGGCTGGGCCGGGGGAGGGAACAGGGTATTTTGGGGGTGGCGTGAAGGGGCTGTGGGCTGAGGCCGTGGCTGGTCTGCGCTCTGGCACACTAGGAGCCGATCCAAGCAGGGATGTACATTATTCAGCCCTCTGCTGAGAGCTGCCCTCTCCCAGCAGCTCTGGACCAGGGGGAGGGGAAGGGGGGCAGGCAAGCAGCTCTCCTCTCTTGGGCCCTGCCAGCTAAGCCCCGATACGCATCTGTGCCGAATGTGTGTGTCCTTCCGAAGCCAGCTACTACTGGGCAGGTCTGCCATGTACCTGAGCTTTGGTACAGCTAAACACACTGGCTGTGTCTAGACTGGCAAGTTTTTCCTCAAAAGCAGGTGCTTTTGTGGAAAAATTTGCCAGCTATCTACACTGGCCACTTGAATTTCCGCAAGAACACGGACTTCCTACTGTCTGAAATCAGTGCTTCTTGTGGAAATACTATGCTGCTCCCGTTCGGGCAAAAGTCTTTTTGCGCAAAAGGGCCAGTGTAGACAGCTCAGATTTGTTTTCCGCAAAAAAGCCCCGATTGCGAAAATGGCTATCGGGGCTTTTTTGTGTAAAAGCGCGTCTAGATTGGCACGGACGCTTTTCTGCAAAAAGTGCTTTGCAGAAAAGCGTCCGTGCCAATCTAGACGCTCTTTTCCTCAAATGCTTTTAATGGAAAACTTTTCCGTTAAAAGCATTTGCGGAAAATCATGCCAGTCTAGACGTAGCCACTGGGAGCAACTGCTAACAGGGCCTCCCTGACTTTTAGTGGTCAGCCCTCTTCTTCATAGGGGGGCGGCACAGTAAATAAGCTCTTTAACCCCCCCTCCCCCATGTGATGAACTTTGTGCTCATGTGTTGGGGCCTGGTGCTGGCAGGGGGAAGCTGCCGTGGGGAGTGCCAAGCTTTTGCATCATAGCAATGAATTCAGTGCCCTTCTGCCTCCCCCCCGCCAGCCCAGGGAGGCAGGTTAGCACCATTCCCAGTCTGCAGCTGCAGAAGCTGAAGCACGGAAAAGGGAAAGGAATTGCATCGAGATGCAGAACTGAGAACAGAATCCAGGCTTGGGCAGGACATACCAAGAGCCAGGGCAGGATTTCACCCTGCAAGGTCTGACTCCTAATTCTGGTGCTGCTTAACCACTAGCCAGCACTCCCTTCCTGTCTGCCCATTGTGTGCCTGGATGGGGCGGTGTCCGAAGCATCCTTCCTTGCTCACTTATCCTGATTCACTCATCCTGTCTCTCTCTACGTCAGCTCCCCTGCTTATGAACCCTTGCTGAGAGGGAAGCTATGGGAAGGCCTCAAGCCCGGCAGTGAATAGCTCGTGTGCATCGTGTTCACCAGGGGTCAGTCACGGGGCCTGCTCTTTCTTCGATTATAGCTGTGCACGCCCAAGAAGCCAAGGCTAGATTATGGCCATACACGTACACTCATGCAGGGATCATGGACACCAGTATTCCCTGTAAGCTGGGTGCTTGTACTGCCACTCAGGAGTGATTCAAATGTTCCCCAGCTGATTAGCAGAGCACCCATAGCTAGGTTCTGTGTTTCTACTGGTGGTGCACATTCGCACTTGCTTCAGTGCATGTAAAAATTATTCTGCACCTGAATGGAAAAAATCCAAACATGGATGGAAAAGATTAGAGGGAATATTAATGGACACCATTTCCCCCACCTTTTCTCTAACTCTTTTTGGTTTCAAGGGGAGGTGTGTGTTCAGGGTAGCGGGGGGTGGGGGGCCGAGAGAAGAGTTCCTTCAGCAAAGGAGGAAGATGGGAGCTCTGAGCTGCCAGTGAAAGAGGGTAAGGGGTGTGCGTGTGTGGTCTTGTGAGGAGTGTTGGCAGATGGGGAATGGCACATTTCTGGGGCACGTGCCTCTGGCTGCCATGCAAAGTTTTCTCTGCATAGACCTATACCCTGAATTTAGTATCACATTGGTGGAATCACTGTTGCTGGGTCAGAATATGTCAATGGTCCAAGTGATGCTACTAACCAAGGTTCTGCAAAGGTTACAATCACTCCCTTTTTTCCATGGGTTTCAAACTCCAGGCCAACTCCCCCGCGGGCTGGCGCATGGCAGGCCTTCGACTGCATGTTGAATTATTTTTTTGACTGCATGAAAAACTCAAAGCGATTCATGCTGCGACTGGCTAAACTGTTTTGTGGATTGGGAATGTGTTTTCCAAGCTGGGCCTATGGTTTCATGGCTGTGCTGTTTTCTGCTGCATGTGGTGCCCAGGTTAGGCGCCTGGCAGAGTTTCTTGCCACGTGGGTCAGGAGGAGGGGAGGAGAGATGTTGGAGGATGGAACTTTGGTGACCTTTTTCTGTCTTTCGTGACCTCCTCTGGTATTAATGTGCTTTGCAGAGAGCCCAGATGGGCTCTGGGGCTGGGTGTGGTCCTCTTGTGCAAGTGGTGAGAGTATAATTTAAAGGAGGAATGGGTGACATTTCCCTTCCATTGTCAGACTTTCCAGTGCTTGGGGATCTCAGAGGGTTTGGGTTTTCAAACCCTTTGGTAGAGATGGTTTAGTGGGTTGCATGAAATGACTTTCTTGGATCTTGGTCATGTGTCCAGCTGTCGGCCCCTGCTTCACAGAGGCCACTGTCACAAATGGATTTTAAACAATCAAGCTGGGACTTTTCACCACAATTAACTTTATTTTTTTTATATAAAAAGACTTTCTAAAAGTAGGATTTTGGCATATAAATAGCCCTTAATTCAGACTAATCATAGTAGTTGAATAATAAGGAATGCTTAGAAGAGCTATTGTGAATTTCTAGTTGCCCTGCACCCCATTTAAACTTTTGAAAGTTGGATGAAAACAGTAAATATGGCAGAGTGACCTCCATGGAGTTGTCTCTTGTGCCAGATCTTCACTTGGGTTGTAAGGGTGTAATTCAGGGCAGCATGTAGCCCATAATATATCACATTGCTGGCATTGCTCTGCAGAGGCATGTGCTGCCTTATTCCCACAGACTGTAGCACAAATTGTACAATGGGCCATTATAAACAGAGATCCAGGTCCATGACAATTTCTTTTTGTGCAGAAATTTGCTAACTTCTTTCCATGGAGAGAATTTAATCATGTGATTCCCTCGCCCTGCACAAAATCATTGCATGTGGTTCTAAGTAGCATGTTCATTCATTGTTCAGTGGCAATTCCATTTCTGGGAAGCTATTACTGCCTCCTGCACTGTGAAGTCTGTTACTTTACAAGGTAAATAATCCTAAAGATCCAATGGAATCCTAATACTCTATGCATTAATAAAGTAATAGAGATGTTTAACATAGGCAGTAAAGCTACTGTTTCAGAGCCCTGGGCCTACTTTAGCAGCTATAACAAGAGTGAACGGATCCTTTCCTGCTTTTATTTATACACATATAATATCAAATATTACTGAGTTTTTTGCTTGTTAATGCTAGCCAAAGGGGTTAAAAGGAAGAAGAAGGGTTTTTGCAAATATATCAAGGGAAAGGGAAAAAGTAGGCCCATTAATAAATGAAGAAGCTGAAATCAGTAATGATGAAGTGGCTAAGCAGTGAAGCTGTGTGTGAATGTGTGTGTGTGTGTGAGAGAGAGAGTGAGACTGAGAGAAATTTATGTCTATCAGGGAAAACAATAAAAAGCAGCATAGCCAATTAGGAGACCTTGTCAAATATAACAACTGCCCTCAAAAATAAAAATCAACAAGTAAGGGAATACAGAGGACCTGCCTGATTCATGCCATTGATGTCAAGGGAGAGACTCACACTGAATTCAGTGAGTGTGTATCAGACTATGTATACAGTACATGTTTGTAGGTGCGTGTCCTACACACTCGTCCCATGTTGTAAGAGAATTAACTAGTGAACTAAGCAATGCATAACTGTTCTCAAAGTGTATTGAGAAAACATTGGTACTAGAGGTCCAGGAAAAATGCCCAATATAGTACCAATGTTCATCAAATAAAAATAGTACAGCCCTGCCAGTTACCAGCTGGCAAATGTAACTTCAGTTCCAGGTAAAATAATTATTGCGAAAGAAACTCTGTAAGCAAAGGATATGGCTAAAATGAAACACATGCTGATGTACCCTTCTGAATTGATGTCCAGGCAACAATGGGAGCTTGAGCAAGTGAAGAGTCCCACCAAGTCCCCATGCCAGAGAAACTTGAAAACTCTTTGCGGGACATTGGTAGTCAAAGGAAACACGAGAGCAGAATACTGTGTGTTGGAACTATAGTTAAGCCATTCATACAGGGCATCCTGGGATCTTAATATTTTTTCTTAGCTAGGAACATTATTACAGTTGTAAATGAAAGGCCTTGATAAACAGACTTTGAACTGTGGGGAGATGTACACAAGGTTGTCAAAGGACCTGGTTGTAGGCACAGTTTTAGATCCTCCACTGGTATAAATGAATGTGGCTGCTTTGCCTTTAGTGTGGAGTGACTTCAGTTTACACCCATTGAGGATTTGGCCCAATATTTTGTTCACCCCGTTCTTCCAGAGGATTAATTACGTGTTAATTAAATGTACAGAGAAAGTGTATAAATACAGAGAGGAAATAACCACGTGAGGGGTTACCTGTAAAGCTGCAAACCAATGCAGCTGAAATAGAGATTCAGTGGGAAGGAGCTATTTGGCAAACTGTAGAGCCAGAGATCTAGGAGGTGAGAGGATGGAAAAGATAGGCGCAGATTTGTTTTGTGGAGTGATACTGGTCAGAATGGCACAATGTAGTCTGATTCCTTAGAAGTCAGTGATGAAATTCCCATTGGCTTCAGTGAGAGCAGGATCTGCCCTTTGACTCTCTCTCTCTCTCTCTCTCTCTCTGGCTATGTCTAGGCTACGGGGTTTTTCTGGGGTATCGGAGTTATCCCGGAAAAACTCCGCTGCGTCCAGGGAACATGTCTGTTCTTCTGACAATTTGTGTGGAAGAGCAGACGCGCTCTTTCAGAAGCCCTGTCTGCCTCGTGCCACAAGGAAGAAGGGCTCTTCAGAAAAAGGAGTTTTTTTTCTAAATTTGGCTCAGTGTAGACTGGCCACATTTTGGAAAATCCTTTTCCTACAAAACTATTAGAAAAAGGTACGCAAATTGTGCAGCGCAATTTGCATACTTTTTTCCGATAAAAGGCAGAAGTGTAGACATAGCCTCTCTCTCTCTCTCTCTCTCTCTCGCTTTCTGGCTACAACTAGACTACAGGCTTCTTGCGCAAGAAGCTTTTTTCGGAAGAGAGCTTCTGAAAAAACTTCTTGCGCAAGAGCGCATCCACACTGCAAAAGTGCATCGAAAAGGCGATGTGCTTTTTCTAAAGATAGTGTCCAGACTGCCTGGATGCTATCTCGCATGTAAGCAGTGATTGCTATGGACAGAATGGCCACCAGGGCACCTGTGCTTTTTCCTCTTCCCTCTTCTTCCTGAAAAACGCCCTCTTCCCTGTCCACACAAGAGCTCTTTCGCAAAAAGTCTTCTTTCTCATAGAATGAGGATTACCCATTGCGCAAAAAGCCCTCTGTTCTTTCAACTTACAGTCAAAGGAAGGCGCTTGCAGTGTGGGCGTAACTCAAATTTTGTCAGAAAACCGGCCGTTTTCCCAACAAAACTCTGTAATTTAGACATAGCCTCAGTCTCTGTGTGTGTGTGTGTGTGTGTGTGTGTGTACAAGATATGGCAGAGGCTGCACATCACACAACCACAGAGGCCCCTCTTTCTACACTGCTAGTAAGAAAGTCCTTAGCATACTGCACCCAGCTTGGGGCTCCTTTATATCATTCAAATGTAAACTGATTGGGAGGAGAACTGGAGAAGAGCAACAAAATGATCAAAAACCAGAAGGAATAAATTAGAAGGAAAAATTAAAAGGCCGAAGGCCCTGGATTCTGCAGAGTCATGCCCATGTGTATAAGAGTCAGGTCCAAGGGTGGACTAAATGAGGCTAGTGGAGAATATGAGAATTATTTGCAGATATTTGAAAAGTGTAAGCACCAGGGAGGGAAAGGTAGCATGAGGGTGTCATAAAATAATTTAAATATGGCAGGGTAATGGCATTAAATTAAATGAGGGAAAAGTGAGATCAAATATCAGGCAAAAAGCCCTAACAGCAAAAAGTTGTCTCCCAAACAAAATGATGGAAACTCCATTGGTGGAATAATTTGCAGCTGGATAGTACAAAGCACCTGAAGTATTCTGAATGAACCAGTGGAATCAAGGGGGCTGATAGAATTGCTGGCCCTTGAGCAAGGTGAGGGGAAGGCCAGTGCTGTGCCCCTGAAAGGGGCAGGGCTAGAGGCTAGGCTGCCTCAGAGCCATCTGGAGAAAGCTATGTGGGGCTCTGGTGGTGAGTCAAAGGGCCCAGGGTTCCAGCTGGTGCTGCTGCTGCAGTAGTGGCAGAGACAGCGACTGACTGTGAGCCCTGGGTCCTTTTGAATTGCCAGGCCCAGGGGTAGTTGCCCCCTTCCCCTGTTGGCAGGCCAGAGGGGAATGAATGGACTGGATGGACGTCCATGTCCTTTTCTCATTTCTAACCACTAGTTTGTTTGTCTGTCTAAATTTGCTAGGCAATAATGGAAACTGTCAGCATCGTTTTCATTTGAAAATCGGGAACATGACAGTGATCGCATTCTTTCTGCTCGCCCTTGGTTTTTAAGGATGTGGAAAATTATATGTCTCTGAGCATGTGCATATTTTCACAGCCTAGCCAAATGCTCAAGGTCTGATCTGGTAGTTCTTGCTTTTCCTGGCAAAACTCCAACTCAGTTTTTCCTAGTTTCTTTTACAGCAGGGAAAGGATGGTTTGCACTGGAACTCTAGAGTTTAGTTCCTAGTTTGCCACAACTCCCTGTGGGACATGGGGCATGTCACATAATCTTTGTGCTCCAGTTCTTCAGCTGTAAAATGTATTATTATCCCCATCCTTCCTCCCATGTCTTGTCTACTTGGGCCTTCAACCAGGGCTCACTGAAGTTGATCAAAAGACTCCCATTGACTTCAATGGGTATTGGTCGGGACCATTAGGTAGTGAAATAAAATGCCTGCACTGTGTTATACAGTAACTAGGACATTGGAATTCTGATCTCAGTTGATGCATCTAGACCTGTAGTGTCCAACATGCTAGCCACTAGCCACATGTGGCTATTTGGCCGGTTGAGTGGGGCTAGTTTTCTATAGCAGTAGCCACTATAGCCACCACAGATCTAGACACTAACCAATGGTTATTACTAATACTAGCTGAATTGAAATGCATCCAGCTACCTTATGCATTTTTTAAAATGTTAAAATGCATGAGGCAGCTGGATGTGTTTCATTTAACTGTTACATGTTATTTGGTTGTTGCAAACTTCCAAGAGGAGAACCATTCATGCAATGTTTGCAGAGCTCACTGCAGTTGTGAGACCACTTAAAGATAATCCTGCCCTTTTGTATATTAACATCTACAGTGAAAAGGGTCTTTTAAAAACATGAAATGATGCCTAATACTTCATTAGAGATAAGTGGAAGGTGGAAGCCCACTATAGGATAACCCTTCAGTTGTTGATTTTCATACAAAGTAGTCACAATACTTTTTCTTTTCCATTAAAAACATAAAATAACCCCCAAAGTGGAAATTCAATGCAAACCCCCCTTCATTTAAGGATTATAAAACAACCTCAACTGTAACTCAGCCCTTTGTATGAATTAATGGAGGGGAATGCTTCCCCGTGCAAGATACAACAGAACTGGCTCAGTTCAACTGAAAAGATGAGATATATTGGGATTTTCAGATGCTGTGCTTAATTTCATTGGGAATTTGGTCCGGGGTCAGGTCTAGGGAGGTAATATCCTCTCATGCTGAATTGTTTACAAAGAATAGCTCTACTTGCAAGATTAAGTTGCAGTAAATCTCCAATAATATGTCATGCCCATGATGTCTTAACTGAAGACCCATAGAGGTGGTACGGAGCTGGATAACTGCAAACTGTAACATAGAAACCGCGGGAGTCTTTTGGTAATGGGATAGTCTTATCATTAGGGTATCTCGATGTTTTTCAGCAATAACTAGGGATATTTTCAGGACTCATTGGCCAAGTTCTCATAAACTGCCCAAGTTGGGGCCTGGATCCTGCAGACCTTACTGATGTCAAGGGGTGTGTCTACACAGCAAAGTTATTTTGGAAAAGCTATGCAAGCATCTACACAGCAATTCCGTTATTTCGAAATAATTTTGAAATAACAGACAGCTTATTCCAACTTCTGTAAACCTAAATCTACAAAGAATAACACCTCTTCCGAAATAGCTATTTCAAAATAAGGTGTGTGTAGATGCTCCACTTCTGCTACTTCAAACTAGCCCCTCACCAGGGCCATTCTAAGGTATTCCCCCTGGGGCTCTAAATCGAGATAGCATGTCTACATTGGGAAAGCCTGCCAAAGACTAATTTTGAGGCTTCTGTGCAGTGTGGACATGCTATTTTGAAATAAGCTATTTCAGAATAATTATTCTGCGCAGTGTAGACGTACCCAAGGAGAGTTAGTATAGGTACAGCATTGTTTTGTCTAGGAACTCATACAGATTTTCTTAGAAGAAAACAAAGTGCTGTTGGAGAAAGGTGAATTATTATTTGTATATGTGGGAGCATCTAGGATCCCAGTGATGAACCAAGACTCTACTGTGCTAGTGTAACTCACACATCTAGTGGGTGTGGTTCACTGTCCCATGTAGTGGCACTTTGCTTACAGCCAGAGATAAGAATGAGTGAGCTCTACAGCCTAAGCTAAGCACCAACTGGCTTTATAGCTCAAGCTGTTGAGGCTCTTCCACTAAGTGCCAAAGAGTCTGAGTTCACCTCTGTGTGGTGGTCGTTACACTAGGAGCTGTGCAAACACAGACTGTAAACTCCTAGAAGCACCTGTCTTTTCACCCCAAGTATAAGACAAAAGCTGGAGATGGACTAACAGAGGAGCACAAAGAAACAATGAACTGGAGACCTATTTTAATGTTGATAAATGCAAAGTAATGCATTTGATGATGGGGAGTAAATTAGCTATTACCACTCGAGAGAGATCTTGGAGTCATTGTGAATAGCTTTGAAAACATCCACTCGATGTGCAGCAGCAGCCAAAAAAGAAGACAGAGTGTTAGGAATAATTAAAAAAGGGACAGAGAATAAGACAGAAAACATCTTATTGCACTGTATAAATTTGGGGTATCCTCACATCTTGAATAGTGCATGCAGATGTAGTCACCTCATTTCAAAAAAGATACCTTGGCATTGGAAATGTTCAGAAAAGGACAACAAAAATGATTAGGGGTTTGGAATGGCTGCCATAAGAGGAGAGATTAATAAAACTGGGACTTTTCATTTTAGAAAAGAGGAGATTAAGGGGGATATGATAAAGTTCTATAAACTCATGACTGTTCCCATAACACAAGAACTAGGGGTCACCAAATGTCATGAAATCAATAGGTAGCAGATTTAAAACAAACAAAAGGAAGTATTTCTTCACACAATGCACAGTCAACCCGTGGAACTCATTGCCAGAGAATGTTGTGAAGACCAGGACTTTAGCAGGGTTCAAAAAAGAGCTAGATAAATTCATGGAAGAACAGTCCATTAATGGCTATTTGACAATATAGTAAAAATAAAATTGTCAGACACATGTATGAACATAATTTGTTGGGGGAAAAGTCAACAAGGTTTCTGTAAAGGGAAATCATGCCTTTCTAAACTGCTAGGCTGCATCTAGACTGGCAAGTTTTTCCACAAAAGCAGCTGCTTTTGTGGAAAAACTTGCCAGCTGTCTACACTGGCTGCTTGAATTTGCGCAAGATCACTGACGATCTGATGTAAGATTGACAGTGTTCTTCCGCAAATACTATGATGCTCCTGTTCGGGAAAAAGCCCTCTTGCGCAAATGTATTTGCGCAAGAGAGCCAGTGTAGACAGCTCAGGACTGTTTTGTGCAAAAAAGCCCCGATGGCGAAAATGGCGATCGGGGCTTTCTTGCGCAAAACCACGTCTAGATTGGCACGGACACTTTTCCGCAAAAAGTGCTTTTGCGCAAAAGCGTCCGTGCCAATCTAGATACTCTTTTCCGCAAATGCTTTTAATGGAAAAACTTTTCCGTTAAAAGCATTTGCAGAAAATCATGCCAGTCTAGACGTAGCCCTAGAGTTCTTTGAGGGTGTCAACAAACATGTGGCCAATGGGATCCATTGGATACAGTATACTTAGATTTTCAGAAAGCCTTTGACAAGGTCCCTCACCAAAGGCTCTTAAATAAAGTAAGTTGTCATGGGATAAGAGAGAAGATCTTTTCATTGATTGATAACTGGTTAAAAGACAGGAAACAAATGGTAGGAATAAATGGTAAATTTTAAGAGTGGAGAGAGGGTCTGTCCTGAGACCCATCCTATTCAACTTATTTATAAATGATCTAGAGAAAGAGGTAAACAGCAAGGTGGCAAAATTTGCAGATGATACCAAACTGCTTGAGATAGTTAAGACCAAAGCAGACTGTGAAGAGCTTCAAAAAGATCTCACCGAACTAAGAGATTGGTCAACAAAATGGGAAATGAAATTAATGTTGATAAATGTAAAGTAATGCCCATTGGAAAAAATAATCCCAACTATATATACAGTATGATGGGGACTAATTTGGCTATAACAACTCAAGAGATACATCTTGACAGGGGACAGGGGACTGCAGACAGGGGAGTTGAAGAGGGAGTTGAGCAGAGGGAGTGACTGATGGTGATGAAGACCCGAAGCGCTTGTGCCAGTACTTCTCCTGTCTCCTCCACCTGTGCCTGTATCCAGACAGAGAACCTGAGCATGGATGCCTCTACCCAAGTCCTGGTGTGGTGTTGCAGTATTTGTGGCTTGCAATTCCCACTGACTGATCTCCAGGCTGGGGGAGACAACCATTGTGAAAGGTGCCTGCTGGTGGAATCTCTCAGGCAGCAGGTGGGAGAGCTACAGGAGGAGGTGGCCAGGCTGAGGAGCATTCGAGGCCATAAGGAATCTCTGGACAGTATTCCTGTGGAGTCCAATGAGGTCACTGTCCTAGGATGTGGGACTGCTGACCTGCCACTTATGGAGGAGGAGGTGGTGCAGGGTGAGCCCTGGCAGCTGGTTACTTCTGGCAGCAGGCAGTGTTCCACCCCTGCTCCTAACCCTCCCGCTGTGTTGTTACATAACCGTTACACTATACTTTCTGCAGGAGACAAGGAGTCACCCCCCACAGTGGAGGAGACCAGGCCTTGCACCACCAAGGTTGAGCAGTCTCCTGCCACCGCTGCTCTCATACAATGGAGTCCCTCCTTTATCCCGTGTACAAAGGTTCAGTCCCCAGGCTGAGCAGTGACATATAGATGAATAGCAATAGGGTTGGTTTGTTTATTTATTTTATTTGCTAATAAATAAGAATCCTGTGCTAGTCATGTCTGTGAAGCTGCTAAGCCAATCCATGGTGAGTAGCCTCTTCCATATTACATCATGGAATGTTCAGGATTTCTCCATTCCGTTTGCTAAAGAACGTTACTTAATTTCATGACAGCAGCCACCTGGAGTCCAGGCAGGGCTCAGGACTTCACAGTGCTGGGTGCTGTATGCACACGTCGTGAAAAGGCAGTCCATGCCCCAAGGAATTTAGTCACACTTCCTCTGGTTTCCCCTTGGTTTGTGCTGCTCTGCTCCAGGCTTCACCACTGAATTTTCGCCTTCTCCTGTTCTCTTGCCAGAATTGGTGTCAGTCTTGTTATAAACACTGTTCACTTTCTCCTTTCCCCTGGGACTCCATCTGGCTTGGTATGTACAAGGCTGATTTCATGGTGCTAACTTGGGGTCAAGAGCCATGAACCTTTATCTTCATGGCTGTTGGTGCCCCTCCGACTTGTCAGGAGGAGGCATGGATCAGTGGTCAGTGCTAGGAAATGGTAATTGACACTCTCCATTCTGGGCATTGGACAAGTCCCTTTGCTGCTCTGAGCCTCAGTTTACTTGCCTGTAAAATGGGGATTCAGTCCCCAACTTGTGAATGGGCTGTGTTTCAAAAGTTTATTTGTAAGTTGGTGGTCTGGAACTTTGAATTAATTTTCCCATAGGAACAATGTTCTAAATGATAGTTAGGTTCCCTGGCTAACCCACAAGAGCATGTTTAACTCATCATGTGGCTGAAATGCTGGATATTTGCAATGAAAATAGTAGAAATAGTTTTATTTAACCTTTCATGCTGGTGCTTGAGGGAAGGCAGGTTTACTTAGAGGAGGATGAGAAGGTTGATGGAGATTCTGAAGGGGGCTTCTGGGTGTCCCCTGGTGCACCTCCCCTCCTTCACAAGCTCTGCACTGGTTCCTCCCTGGTGGGATGTACCCAGCCCTTGCTCACCTAGAAGCGGCAAGCGGTGAGTGCTCTGGAGGAGTAAGGGTCAGCTGTGCAGTCAGCGGCTGGAAAGAAGCAGTGGTTTCTCCTTTAAGGCATCGGTTCTCTCCAGCCCCTGGCTGTGCAACCACCTCTGCTCCTCCGGAGTCTCTGGCCAGCGCCTGCACCACTCACTCCACAGGTGAGCTTTTGTTTGTACGTGCGGCTGTTCAGAAGTTGGCTGTTGGTAACTCGGGAGTGCCTGCAGTGATGCTTACAGACTCACTGGGGCCATGGTGAAAACTGACGATTAATGCCTGAGAGGTGCTTTCAGATTCTTACATGAAAGGGCAAAGGATTATTAGCATTCTCCTTCACTTCCCCTACGAGTGGTCAATGTCCCCCTTTGCCAGTGGTGGAAAAAGTACCCCCAAAGTACACTTGAATAAAAGTGCTGCTACTTTGAAAAAAATGTAATTAAGTAAAAGTCAAACTATCCTTCTGAAAAACTACCTGAGTAAAAGTACAAAAGTATCGCATCTTAATGGTACTCAAGTATCCAGAAGTAAAAAGTAGCCGTCCTATGGAAATCTATGGTTAACCACCCAAATTATCATAGGGCACCATTATTTGGGTTGGGGGTCACTGATGTACAGAAAAATCAGTCGGGGGCCACACAAGTGAGAGGCAATCCCCTAAAAAACACAAAACAAAAAACAAAACCCCATACTGATGTGGCTCCCAGCTGAAATACCTCACTCCCCTGTGCTCCAGCCCTATGGCACGGGAGGGAGGGAAGAGGCGGCAGGAAGGACCAAGCTTCAGGGTTTCCCACAGGCCAGATTAACTCTTTTGGGGTCCCGGGTTAGTGGATTTTGTGAGCCCCCCCCAGTCTCTGGGGTGAGGCCAAAATGAGGGGTTCAGTGTATGGGAGAGGGTTGCCAGGGAGTTGGATAGGGATGGGGATGAGAGTGGGGATCTGGGTGGGAAGTAGGGTGCTGGAGAAGGCTGGGAGTGGAGGTCTGGATGGGACGGAGGTGCAGGAGTAGGCTGAGGGTGGAGTGTCTGGAAGGGTGGGAGGATGCAGGAGCGGACTGGGGCTGGGAGAGCTGGGTGGGACGGGGGGCACAGGAGAGGGATGTGGGGTACAGGAACTGGCCATCAGGGGAGTGTGGGGGTTGCTTACCTAGGTCCACGCTCCCTGCCGCTCCCGGCTGCTCCCATTGGCCAAATTCTGGCCAATGGAAGCAGCAGGGAAGCCCTCTCACGAACAGTTTCCAGCACCACCTGCCATCATTTCCCCAGCCAGGGGGAGGGTGAGCAGCAGCGCACGGTGCTGCGCTTTTTCTCCTCAACATGCCGGATTTGGGCTTCTGCCTAGATACTGTTTTGGAATGAAAAGGTGTTGCTGTGGCTATTGAAAGGCTTTTTCACTGGCAGGGTCACGGTGCTTGTTGATTGGTTATTTAAAAAAAATAAATTGCCACTGCATGATGATTGGATGCCTTGCGCATGCTGCTGTGCTCTAGCAAATCAGACTGCTGGCTTGTGCAACTGTGCTGAAAGTAGTGAGTAACTGATAAATTACTGGAGTAAAGTGCAAATACTTGAGTAATGTAACAAAGTATTTCTACTTAGTTACTTTCCACCTCTGCCCTTTGCTCCAGCTTTCGAATTAGACCAGGTGTTCATGTCTTGCATTCTAGTTGCTGCTTCTTTAGGCCTTAAGCCACTGCCCAGTGAAGGCAGCAGCACCTTTCCCTTGACTTTGATGGATCCTGAACCAGGCCCTTGTCTCTTAACTGTGGATCAATATTGTCCCCTGGCCTGAATGAGGTAGTGACTTGCCTGTGCAGGGGCTTTGCCACAAAAACTCCAAGTGCGGGGACCTTGATCCTGGAACAAGTGCTCTGTCCGAATGAGCACAGTCCACTTCCAAAGGAGTAATTCTGCTCCACATTCACATGCAGTGTTATTCCGGAGTAGCTTGCATGTTTAGACAAGTTCTTAGTGGCCTGTGTTTTTTACACCCCCCATCTTCCATCCTCCTTTTTCCTGTTTTTTTATCTGGTTTGCACAGCACCACACCCAGAGCAGGGGTGTAGAACTGGGGCTAGCTACCTGTGTGGGTTGCAGTCAGATGCAGTGGGGTTGACAGACTCGCTGAGGCCCCTAGACAAGATGGGGGGCCCTGGCTCCATGCTCCTGGAAGATCCCTGAGAGCTGCCCAGACTGCGCCATCTGAACTCCCAGCCAATCACCCAGAGCTTGGAAGGGGAATTCTCTTTATTACGCGCTTGGCCAAGACTCTGTGGTCTTTGTGACAGTGTAAAGCCGCTGAAGTCCAGTGCTGTAGTCCCCATCTCTGCTACACAGACTGTACCCTGCAGCGGTGTTCCCCACCGTGCACGCCAGCTGCAGGTTGGAGCAAGGTGTGCCAGATGTGCAGAGCACACGGGCATGCCGATATCCTAACCCCAGCCTTGGGCTGATACCCGCACTCTTCCTCCTACCCAGACCCCACACCCCAAGCGTGCTTTCCAGTAGCCTTCTCCCACACACTATACCCCTCATTTTTGGCTCTGTCCCTGAGCCTGGGGAGGCTCACAAAATGTACTAGCCCCTTAGGCTCAGGTGCGACCCCCTCCAACTTATTTTTCTGTGGGTCAGTGGCCCCTGGCCCAAAAAAGGTTCCCCACCCTGTTAGATTCATGGCCAAAGTCCATGGAGCTGCTGCACCAGGGCTCAGTTGGGCCCAGTATCCTTTGTGCCACGTACCAGGCAACTCAATGTACGGTGTTAACTTTTGCTGTAATTTGGTGTCTTTTCTTAAAGCCTCAACTCCTGGAGTTGTGATTTACATAAGAATCTCAGCTTTCCTTAAAAAAAAACCCCAACACCAAGAACAAAACAGAAGTTTCTAGCCATGCTGGTTGGAAAGTTATGACCCTTTGACTCAAAAAATTGAAGGCAAATACAATGAACCAGATGCATATTATGTTAAGAAAAATACTCATGATTGGCTTAGAAAGCTCTTGATTTTGGGGCAGGGGAGTTGGGATAATTCAAGATTTTTGAATACTGGGGATTGGCAATGTTGTGTTAAATAGGAAAAAACTCAAGTGATCCCCCCCTCCTTTTCTTTGTTTTCCCCTTTCACTTGTTTTTCTTTCCACCTGTTTCTATTGCTACTCCTCTCCCAGCTCTTTCCCTCTCCATTTCTCTCACTCTACTTTCCTCTCTCTTCTTTCCAGCAGTCACTGCAGCTGTAGGGAAGACTGTGTGTGTTTTGAAGAGGACAATGTGGGGGTGCCATGTGTGCTGGGGCAGCTTGTTGGGAGAGGAAGAATAAAGACCATGTCCAGAAAATAGGCCTTGTGTTGCCACCCTTCCATTTTAGCCCACCAGCAAAAGCCAAGTGGGCTATTCACTTATGTGAGTATAGGCCCAGAGAATACTCACTCACGCTGGTAAGGATACTCACTCACTCTTTCTTTCACTCTCTAAAATGCCCATTGCCTTGGCATGTAGGTGCTAGGGATGTTAAAATGCAGTTAACTGACTAGTTGAGTAGTCGATAGAATTTCCATTGACTGGTCGATAGGCACTTCTGCATTCCTTCTTTGAAATGTACAAGAGCCCCAATGGGGTCAACCAGTTGGCTAGTCAACAGACTATCCGATAAGCAAATGCTTATCGGATAGACGACTAGTCCAGGGGTGGCCAACCCATTAAACGAAGAGAGCCAAAAAGCGGCGGAAAAAATGTGAAGAGCTGCACCACAATTTTTTTTTTGGGAGCAATTTTTTTTGAGGAAAAAAAAAAAGGACACTGTCCCTTTAAAAGCCAAGGCTTTTTGGCCACATCAGGCTCCCATAAGCCACCGCCATCTTGGCAACGCCATTTTGAATCGCCGCACCAGACGGCTTCCCTGCCTCGAAAAGCACAGGGGGCGGGGGGCCAGCAAGCCGCAGGGAGGCTTCGCGAGCCGCACTTTAAGGGGGGGAGGAGCCGCATGTGGCTTGCAAGCCGCGGGTCGGCCACCCCTGAACTAGTTGACTAGTCTTTAACATCCCTAGTAGGCGCTACATGCTTCAACTAAGGTTACCATACATCCATTTTTCCCAGACATGCCCTCTTTTTCAGTCCTTAAATCTCCATCTGGTTGATTTTTTAAATATCTAAAAATATCTAGAATTTTGCCCTGCTCATTCTTTTCCAATCAAATTTAGATATGTTTAAATAGAACCTTGGAGCAACCCTGGGGTGCTCATTTGCATACCCACGATTCATTGTGCACGGTGACCTGAATCCCAGGCCCGTGAGCTGGGTTCACTCCCAACCTCTGGTTCCAATGCTAAAACTCGGGCTTCCTGTGCACCAGGCTGCAGAAAGGTGGGGTTGTGTCCTCTTTTTTGAAAGTTCAAATATAGCAACCCTACTTCTACTAATCCTTGCATCATTGCAGTCTCCTTGTGACCATCTCCACTACCTATTCCGAGGGTACCTTGTTTCTCTGGAGTATCTGGCAAGTGCTCTAAGGGCAGGCCCTCACCAGCTATCCTCATCTTTGTGTAGGAAATTACAAACCTTGGGTTGCCATCTCTGCTAGTGTAAATCAGAGCAGCTCCATTGTAGTATATTACATCAGATGAGCATCTGGCTCCTTCCAGAGAGTGTGCAGAGAGAAGACACGTGCAGAAGATATTCAGAAGTCCCCAGGAAAGTATTTTGTTCCTGTGGGTGTTCTTTTTTCCCTTTCCACTTCAGTTTTCCACTTTACATAGCCCCTCCACTGGAGAAGGAAAAATCCCCTGAAAGTTCCATGTCTGAAAGAAGCCTGGCACCAGAACTTTTCACCTTGCACAGAGAGCCACAAGGACTCCGAAAAGGAGCCCATGCTACTTTGCTGTTTGCCGCTCACCCCTGCTCCTGCCTGGGTGAGTTAAGAGCTGGCTGGAGTGCTGGGGAAAAAAGAGGCTGCAGTAAAGATGGAACAAACAGAATTTTTTTTTGCATCTAGAGGGGGAAGCACAGAGCTAAAAATAAAACGGGAAGATCAGTATCTGTCAGGCTGACGGCTGATTGGCTCTTTGGAAATGCATATAATTACCAAGCTGTAGGTAGACATTTGCATGGAGCGAATAGCAAGCTACTGAGACAAGGTTACACTTTAACCTTTAAGTCCTGAATCTGCTGGAAAACTAAGACAGAACTGCAGGAAATTAACTTAAATTAATAGAGTAGCTGTGATTGTGCCACGTTACCTCGGTGCATGTCACTTATCTGCATGCAGCTCATTTCTGTCACTTCACCCCAGCTCCCATTATGGGGAGACACTTTGGGAGGGTGCAGCAGGGACAGGTGGGGATGCAGAGGCATTTCCTCCCATGCTTTTGGAGTTAGCCTCGACTGGATAAATGGAATGCCCCTCTATGGTCCATGCCGCCTGGTGCCCTTAGAAGGAGAGAGATCTCTGAGACTGTGCACTTTGGACCAAAAGGTCTAGCCTGTGCTGAGGATGCTTGGGCTATTTAATCGCAGGCAAATCCCACTTACTTGACTTGGTGATTCCTGCAAGGAGGGATGGTGGAGGACGACTTATGTACGGGACGAGCCTGACGGAAAGCAAGGGGAGCGCAAAGCATTGCTGATAGTAATTCCCATCATGTGGTAGGTGTTAGTCGGTGCCAAGATTGGAAACTCATTGGGGCAAGAACTCTCCTGCACCATCCATGTATATCGCCTCCCATCATGGGTCATGGTTTGGCCTGGGAGCTCTAGGGACTTTGACAAGGTGTTTGTATTACAATAGTGTGCGATCACCTAGAAGAACCATCCCAGGTACTTCCACTCCCAACCCTCTGTGTTCTCCTTATCGACTAATCCCCTCCCCCCTTCCTTGCAAAAAAAGAAAAAAAAACCCACAAAAGCCAAACAACCTAGTTGTGCTGTAGACTGTCAGCAGCTCTGCTGTTGCAATAGAGACCAAATGGGTGAGGCAAATTTGGAATGGGCCAGCTTCTGATGGTGAGAGAGGCAAGTTTTGAGCTTACACTGAGCTCTTCTTCAGATAGCACCTAGCTGCAGTGCCCCGGGGAGAGAACACAAATGCCATAGGAGCGTGTCAATGACGCTCAGTGACACATCTCGTAATCAACTGGTGCAAGTGCTGCCCTCGGGAATGGCCACAAGAAATCAACCCTTGGGGGTTGTCTACGCTGCCCCTTAACTGCGCTGTCACTTTCTCGCAGGGGGGCATAAAAGACACCTGCTCCGAGTGCAGCAAGCTACAGTGCTGTAAAGTGCCCGGATAAACAGGCTCCTAACGCTGTTGGCTACTCCCCTTGTGGAGGTGGTTTCCCTGGAGCGCCGGGAGAGCTTGCACCCAGGGTGGGGGGTGCTGCTGCGTTAAATCAGTGCAGAGAAAGCCTTGAGAAAGTGTAGCTGGCTCAAGTCGAACCCAAGTACAGCCAAAGTGCTGTTGGCTGGAAAGGGGGAAAGCATTGAGGAACCAGCCAAGAGGTTGTTTCTGCCTTCCCCTGGAGACACGCAGCCCTCATTGTCAAAGGAGGGAGAACCCTCCGGGTCCTGTTTGGTTCCTCGCTCAGCTTGGGCACCCAGGAAGCAATTTAGGGTTGCCAGGTGTCCAGTTTTTGCCTGGACTGTCTGTTATTTGGGTCCCCTGTCCAGTAAAAAAACCTGAAAATACTGGACATGTGAAATGTCCGATATTTCCTGTTTCCCTTGGATGGAAACCCAGCGGGGACAATTTTCTCCAGCTGTGTCTGGCAGGGGCAGGGTGAGTGGTGAGGAGTGCAGGGCCATTCAAAGGCCCTCCCCCCCTTTTTTTTGCTTAGCAACTTTGGTCTCCCCCTTTTTTTTCCCTGGGTTTTTTTTGGGGGGGGGGTTGGTATTTTTTGGGAGGGGGTTGGTATTTTTGTTAAACTATCTGGCACCCAGCATCAGTTTCCCAGCATGCTTTCTGCCACCCCTAGTAGGTTAGGAAATTCACCTCTTTCTTCTGTGCGCGGGCCTGCTTGTGGGAATCCGTGTGCCCGTCCTTTCCAGGCGGGACCGCCGTAACTCAGTGTGACTGGAACGGAATGTGACCACTGTGCACAGGCACCAGCTGGTGCAGAACGTGCTGCCTGCCTGCTAGGTGGCTTAGATCATTCACCGGGAACCCATCAGGCCTGTGTTCAAGTCCCTCCCCTGGTTCCCAGGCAGGTTCTGAAGCCAGTTGAAGGGATTGGCCCCAGTTTGCAAAGTCATTATTGTCTCAAGCCCCAGCTGTGTCATACTGTGAGGCTTTGAACTACGAACCCTCAGAACCTCCGTGTTCCACTGTGGTCATGCAGATCACTAAGCCCTGGATAAAGCACATGAGAGCTTGGAGCAAAGCACCCCGCTAAAGGGACATAGGGGCAGGCCTGCTGGTGGGAGGAGGGGGCCGGGAAGGGGAAAAGGGAGCAGTTGCTCCGGGGCCTGGTGATTCCAAAAAGCCCGGGGCTCCCAGCTGCTGATACTGGAGGAGCAGCGGCGGGAGTCCCAGGCCCTTTAAATCACCACTGGAGCGTCATGTCTGGCTCTCGGGGATGGCTGGGGAGTAGGAGGGCCAGTGCAGCTGGCTCCGGGCTGCACTGAGGGCTGCCTGCCCCAGCCCTGCCCCTTCTGCCCAAGGCCCTGCCCCTTCCAGGAGCACAGAGCCAGCCCCATCTTGCCTAGAGGCCTGGCAAGTCTATCCAGTGGTCTGTCTAGGGGAAGGACAGGCCAGTGGCTAGGGTGCCAGGCTACAATTCTGGAGACCTGGGCTGAAGTCCGTTCTCCTGTCTGGCATTGGGTAAATCACTTAGTTTCTGTCTGTGCTGTAGTTTCCTATTTGTAAAATGGAGCTTAATAGTGTTTCCCTACCGCCCAGGGGACTGAGATGCTCAGATTTTATGGTCAAGAAGACCATATCAGACACTATGGAATAGACTTTGAGAGGAGATGAAGTGAATCCAGAATCTCTGACCCTCTTAAGGAAACAGCGCAAAACCTTCCTTTTCAAAAGGCATTTCATGCATAAGAATGGCACTCGCGACACTGACTTTCCCTTCTACCCCAGAATCCGACTCACCTTCCCAAAAATCTAGCTCCCCCAAAAAACAATTGGACCAAGCCAGGGCTGGATTAAGACATCCTGAGGCCCCAAACTAGGTCAAGTTTGAGGCCCCATAGCAGTACCAAAAATGTGTATTAGAACAGAAAGGGCAATGATAATAGAAACAATAAAGTTTTATATTTGCATACATACTGGTACATAGGCAAGAGGCAACTAAAACGTAGCAATTATTTTGTATTTAAAGGCCCCATATAATCTGAGGCCCTAAAATGTAGCTTACTTATCTTGTGCATAAACCCGGCACTGGATCAAGCAGACTTGAATCCAGAAAGGGAGACGTTCCAGAGACTCCACAAGGTCTATTTCAGAGGAGTGGCTGTGTTAGACTGTTTCCGCAAAATCAACGAGGAGTCCTGGGCACTTTAAAGACTAAACACAGGTATTTGAGCATAAGCTTTCATGGGCTGGAGCCCACTTTGTCAGATGCATGAAGCAGAAACTTCAGTTTGGCAGGGCTATGGACATATGCAAAGATGGGAGTGTTACATTATTAGGGGGTGGACCTGCGCTAATGACAGTGGATGTAGGAGAAAATTACCTTTTGTACTGAGCTAGCCTCCCCATCTCTGCTCAGACCCAATCTGACAATGTCACGTTTGCATAGGAGTTCCAGCTCTGCAAGTTTCACGCTGCCGGTTGGTTTTGACGCTGAGGTCTGTGCAGGACTTCACCCCTGGCCCTATGGGGACAGCCCCCTGACCCGGTAGTGAAGGTACAAAGTCCTATGACGGATGCATAACTGCACTGTTTGAATGTCCTGGCCATTGCTTTCCAGGTCCCTGGGTGTAAGGACTCTTTGGGGGATGATAGTCTGTCCCACGGGCTTCACCAGCTCTTGTGTGTGCCAGCCTGTTGCTAACTGCACAACTCTTGCCTGGTTTTATAGCAAACTCCAATTTGGCTTGGGTTCAGCCAGCCTTTCCAGCGAGCTCTCTGGCTCAGCTGTGCCCCACGCTGTGGCTGCTGTTGTGCTTTGTGTAATGCAGACAGTTGGAACCAACTAGGACCTCTGGAGCTTAGCACGTGAGCCTCTACAGCAGTGGTCCCCAACCTTCTTAACCACAAGATCACTCTTTCAATTGAAGTGCAATGGAAGATCTACCTCAAACCCAAATACCCTTGTCCGGCTTCCTTCCCGCCCCTTCTTTGAGGCCCCGCCCCTGCTCCACCCCTTCTCTGAGGCCCCGCCCCTGCTCCACCCCTTCTCCAAAGCCTCACCCTGCTCCCTGCATCCCCCTTCTTCCCCAAATCTCATTCTCTTTCACCAGGCTGGGGTATGGGGTTGAGGTGCAGGCTCTGGTCCTGGATCAAGGGGTTCAGAGTGTGGGAGGGGACACCCTGAAGGGAGGGCAGTGTAGTGAGTTCTGGCATACACTAGGGGATAGGGCATTAGCCTGGGGAGTGCAGGGTTGGGAGCTTGAGTCCCTTCCCCCTCCACACACTCTAGGAGCAGCTAGACAGCCAATACAGGCTACCTGCCCCAGGGATGAAGTTGGTTCCTGCATTAGGAAAGCAGGATAAGAGACCTGCTGAAGATAGGGCAGTGGGGTGGATTCTGGAGTGGACTAGAAAATAGGTCAAGCCCCTGGGGAGTACTGAGCAGTAGGTTCAAGTCCCGTCCAGCCAACACAGGCTGTCTCAGGGATGGAGCTGGCTTCTGCATTTGGAAAGTAGGGTAAAGGGCTGGCTGAAGGTGGGGTGGGATCTCTAATGAACTCAGGGATAGGCATCAGCCTCTAGAGAACAGGGTGGTGGACCAACCCCCTCCACCTGGCCAGGCAAGCAACACTGGCTGCCCCAGGGATGGAGCTTGCTCCTACATTAGGAAAGCAGGATAAAAGACTGATGGGGGGTGGGGGATAGCTCATTCACCTGGGGAGTGCTGGGTGGTGGGTTCAAGTCGCACACACCCTCAGATGGTTGGACAGCCAACACAGGCTGCTCCAGAGATGGAGCAAGCTGGAACTGGCTCCTGCATTAGGAAGGCAGGATAAGGGACCTGCTGGAGATCGGGTAGGTTCTAGAGTGGCCTAGGACAGTGTTTCTCAACCTTTTTAAAAATAAAGTACCCCCCCCCCAAAGCCCCCAAAGCCAGGCACCAGAGATATGGGAACCCCTAACCCTTACCCCCTACCTATGAAGTGCCCGCTCCCGCCGCCTGGCCCTGCCTTGGCAGCTTGTCTGCAGGAAGCAAGTGTTCCGCCAGTGCCGGGCTCGCCGGGCTCGCCGCGTGGGGCTGTGTGTTCCCAGTTTGGCGCCCCCCTAGCATGGTGCCCGGGGACAACTGCCCCCCCTTGCTACACCACTGATGTGGGGTCCTTTGGAGCGAAGCTTATGGTGCCACTTCACCACCTTTTAGCTCCTCTCCGCAGCGCCACAGGGAAGGGGTGACGGGGACGTGTTGTACTGAGCTTCTGGCCGGGGTTGGGGGTAATGCACATCTCCAGGTTCAGCCACCTCCCCACTGGAGCACCCCAGGGAGGCTGCTGGAGAGGAAATGAACTAGGAGAGGCAGCCGTGGTAGTGATTGTTTTTCTCCCCACTCAAACCTGCCCCCCAACTTGGAACTGCCCCAGGTCTCACTGGAGCTACCACGTGCTTTCCCCACCATCTCTGGGGCACGTATGCAGAGCGGCTGTTAATGTCCGGGTGCGTGGCTCCGAATATTCAATTTGACAGGCATGTGGCGCCATCCCCTCCCTGATCCCCTTTGCAGGGCAAAATCCTGGACATTTTTTGCCAAATTTCACTTTTGTTGATGTACCCCCAGACTTCTCTCGCATACCCCTAAGGGTCCGTGTACCACTGGTTGAGAAACACTGGCCTAGGGGATAGGGCATTTGGCAGGGGAGGGGACGGCAGGTTGTGGCTTCAGGATCCAGCCACCCACCCACGCTGGGAGTGGCTAGACAGCTGCCCCAGGGATGGAGCAGTGCAGTCAAGGCAGGCCTACTCCTGCCCTGGCCCTGCACCACTCCTGAAAACTGCAGGCATGTACAGCTCTATGGCTCCCTGTGCTGTCCCTCATATACAGGCACCAACCCCACAGCTTCTACTGGCCACAGTTCTCCGTTACTGATCAATGGGAGCTGCAGGAGTGGTGTGCTGCAGGAGTGGTGTCTGCAGGCCAAGACAGCATGTGGAAACTCCCTGCTCTGACTTCCTCAGGGGCTGCAGGGACATGCCAGCCCCTTCCAGGAGCATAATTACCACAGGGATAATTACTCCAGACATGACAGGTTGGGCATTTTAGAACTCACTACTCAAAGCATTACATTTAAGCGTAAGAGAGAAATGAAAGTTATGAAATGCACAGACCAAAACTAGCCCACTCTGCAAGCAGTAAAAGTAGTAACAACCCCCCACGTACATGCTGGGTCAGGAGATGAGAGGGAAGGACAGTGCGTGTTTGTGAGAATGAGAGAGGCGCACACAGTGGGTGAGTGTGACAGAGATTTGTGTCACCAAGCTCCCTCCATCCCCTTCTCTCTGTGTGGAGATGGGGTACAGAGGTGGGGGGGAGAGACACCCTGACATCAACCCCCCCTCCTTCCCACACCCTGCACAGCAAGCAGGAGGCTCCCAAGGGGCAGCTCCAAGGCAAAGGGCAGGAGCAGCATGACAGTGGGTAGAGGGACATCTGAAGTGCCAGCACTTGATAGCTTCGCAGCCAAACAAGTCAGGATCACCTGTCAGAGGCTCCAAGATTTACTGGTAGATCCCGATCTACTGGTTGGTGCCCACTGGCCAAGGCAGGTTGGAGATATTTAAGAGCAGGTTAGACAGACATCTATTAGGGATAATCTAGACGGTGCTCTACCGCAGTGGTCATTATTCCCATTATTCTCTCTGTAAGGCGAGTGATATTGGTGCCACTAGATGGGACAGTGCACCACACCACACCACACTTGCATCCAAGCTACACAAAAGTTGCAGGTTCATCTGGCTTTTGTATAGAAACACCCTCCCTTTCCTGTAGGGCATTTCCCCTTCATCCTGCCTGCAACTTTGTGGGACTCCAAACCGGCGGGAGGATTAAGTCACCCAAAGGGAGCCTTTCCCTGGCCAGAAGTGGCTCCTGAAGCTCTAGTGCAAAATTAACAAGATCAGAGCAAACGCCAGTCGCGCTGCGCGTTCCATCTCTCCGCCCAGAGAGAGGCGCCTTTGGGTACAGCTGCCCTTTAACGCAGCTGTGGAGAGTTTGATGGTGAGTGAGTTCTAAACAGAGTCAAGACTGGGTCTCCAGGGATTTCCCCTTTTTCTTGCCTTAGGCACATTCTTGCTACGTCTACACTGGCAGCTTCTTGCGCAAGAACTCGTTTGCGGAAGAGTTCTTGTGCAAAAACTCTTCCACAAGAGAGCGTCTACACTGGCATGTGCCTTTGCGCAAAAGCATCCATGCCAGTGTAGACGCTCTCTTGCGCAAGAAAGTTCTGATGGCCATTTTAGCCATAGGGCTTTCTTGCGCAAGAAATTCATGTTGCCTGTCTACACTGGCCTTTTCTGGAAGAGCTCTTGCGCAAAAGGGCTTCTTCCCGAGCGGGAGCATCAGAGTTCGACGCAAGAAGCCCTGATTTTATACATTAGAATGTCAATTTACTTGCGCAAGAATACACGGCCAGTGTAGACAGGCAGCAAGTTTTTGCGCAAGAGCGGACGCTTTTGCGCGAGATCGTGCCAGTGTAGACACAGCCTCTGTGCTTTAGCCTCCCCCTTTTTGGTTGTGCACCCGGTGAGTTGGTTGGCGATCTGCCAGAAGCACTGCTGAGGAGAGAGTAGAGGCGCACTCTTTGCCCTCAGGGGCTCCACCAGGCTTGCTGACAGGGGATGTTGGCAGGGGTGGGTGGGTGGGGACCTGGCGATTCTAAAGGGCCTGGAGCCCTGGGCCTTTAAATCGTTGCTGGAGTACCGTGTGGCACTCTCCAAGTGGCTCTGAGGGCTGGGGAGGGCAGCGTGGCACGTTCCCGGCGACCTGAGGGGTGGCTGTCCCCAGCCTTGTCCCTTCCTGGAGTGTGGAGTTGGGCCCTCCCCATCCTGTCAAGGGGCCCAACATGGCTGTCGGCTCCCCTGGGCTCTACACAGCACTGTCTGCTCTCCTGGCACTCCTGTGGGAACCACAGTTTGAATGCTGGTCTCTCACATGGGAGTTCAGGGCAGTGCTACAGGGCCTCCTCAGAGCAGCTTTGCAAATGGGCGGGGGGGGGGGGCGGTCAGAAGGCTCCTGGAGAGTGTGCTGAGTACACAGCTGCAGCAATGGGCTGGTAACAGGGAGAAGATCCCTTCTCAATGTGTAATGAATGGGAAGTCGGGTGTACGGGGGTCCTCCTGGGTGTTGTCTAGATTGTGATTTAAAGTGTGATGAGCCCACCTATGTCTTAAATCAACACCACTTTAGCGAGTGCTAGAGTACAGCACGCCTTGCCTTGGCTAGCGTTTTCAGTGGCCTTCAGGTGTAGACATACCCAACCCAATTTTGATCTAGTTAGCATGAATAATACCACCAGTGAAATCCTACCAGCCTCTTGGGTTTATACCCAAGATCCCAGGCAGGCTTGTATAGTCAGTGGTGCTGCAGCAGCTTCACTGCTAGTGTTCAGGCTAACTAGATCAAAACTAGCTTGGGAACATCTAGATCTGATGCAATCACATCTCCTGATTGCAACATAAACATTCCCGGCCACGCTGCAATAAAAAACCCTGAGGCACAGAGTCTGAGCTGGGGTCAGATTGACTCTGGCCTTGGGGATAAAAACTGCAGTGTAGATGGGCTCTGAAAGACACCCCTCCCTGGGCGCCAGCTGAGCACCAATGTCTGTAGTTTGTAAGCCTTGCAGCCCAAGCACCGTGAGCAGTGCTGAGCACATGGGTGGCCATCCAGAGAGATTCAAATGCAGCTCAGCTGATTAGTAGAGTGCCCACAGCTGGCAGCATGTGTTTCTATAGGTGGTGCACATCCACATGTGCCTCAGTGCACATAACAAAATTTATTCTGCACATGAATGGGAAAAAATTAGAAGGAACATTGACCCCGAACTTGAGTCACTGATCCGGGCTACATGTGGCTGTGCCACCTGCCTCTATTGCTGTGTAGACATATCTTTAGACTAAGTTAGCTGACTCACACCACTGTAAATCTAGACAAATGGAGAACACTGTGAATGTGGAGTTCAGTTTGTCTCGGCAGCTGTCCTTGTTCTCATGTTTCCATTTCCAAACAGCAATAAATTTTTCTTTAAAGAAATTAATAAAAATAAAGGAAATATCAAATCATATTTAAGGTAACTCCTTAGCTCGGTCAGAGGCTTAGCACAAACATTAACATAGCTATGGCTATACTAACATAGTATCACCTTATTAACTTCCATACTGGTCACTGGTCCATAGTCACTTCCACACTGTTAATGTCAGATCTGTGTCTACAAATAATATATGAGTGAAACCCCCAAGTGACTTCAATGGAGCTGCCTCCGAGTGAGAGATTAACCTGGTCCAGTTGCTGTCAAGAGTTCATTATTTAATGATTAGGATATTTTGTACCAGATTCTTCATGGAGTGATGCTGATTTACATATTTAGAGAATGTGGGCTGTTATTTTAGAACAATAAACAACTCTGGTCAGAGTTAAATCTGAAAAATACTCTTATTTTAGCTTCACTTTGGGGAGAAACCACCCAATGTACAGTGCCTAGCACAATGGAAGCCTGATGTGGTTGTCTCTCTACACACCAATATGGTATAAGTGTTGATGGTAAGATGAAGCACGTTCAACTGTCTTCTTACTGATGGCACAGATAACATCTCAAACTGGAAAAAAAAAAGAGCTAACTTTTGCATTTTTCTCTAATCCACTCATTTTCCTGTAGAGCTCGCCATTGGAGTATCTCCAGGTGGACAATGGAAATAGGATAGTTTCCCAACTGGTTTGATAGCTTGTAGTCTTTCAGGTTCCCATGTTCTATCAGAATGGTGTAGTTATTGCAAACTCTTCAGGGAAATGGATACTAATTTTAAACATAATAGTATCTTTAAAATTAAAAAAAGTGTTGTGGAAACTTTTCTGCTGGTCTTGCATTTGATTGATTTTATTTTATAAAATGGCCCCAATCCTGTATTATATATTA
The DNA here is from genome assembly GCF_052426305.1 of Pelodiscus sinensis. Classification (NCBI taxonomy): domain Eukaryota; kingdom Metazoa; phylum Chordata; order Testudines; family Trionychidae; genus Pelodiscus; species Pelodiscus sinensis. The sequence continues at coordinate 12,712,418 of NC_143074.1, forward strand.
ATCTTGATTTAATAAAACCTAAATTTTGAGCCAGCTTTGACCTGAAATCCCTGAACAGATCTGATTTAAACTGCGAATCTGGGTTTCAATACTGCTTATGTTATGTGAGGACGCCTGTTGAGCTTGATTTGGATCATTCTTATACCAGTGTAAATAAAGCATAACTGCATATTGATGTCAGTGGTCCAGATCTTTAATTGGTGTGAAACAGTGCAGCTCCACTGGAGTTCACTGGCAAAACTCTATGGACACAAATTGAGGATGTGGTCCCAAAAATCTAGAGCATGAGATCAAGATCAGCACCGGGGAGTTCAGATAGTTTTTTGTATGATGAAGGAATTGGACAAAAAGCAAAAACCACTCTCTGGTTTAAAACATAAATGAGTCACATTAGAATCATAGAATCACAGTTTTAGAAGGGATTGTAAGGGTCATCTCGTCTAACCCTGTGCCACAACACAAGATTTGTTGGGTCTAAACAGATGGCTGGACAGCCTCCTTTTGAAAACCTCCACGGAATGAGCTTCCATTGTCATACTGTTCTTACAGCTAGCTGTGGTCTATACTAGGGCTTTATAGCCGGTCCCCAACTTATGAACGAGTTACGTACCAAACACTAGGTCGTAACTCGATCTGTTCGTAAATCAGATTACATTCACTTACGTACGGCCACGCTTTTCGTAAGTGCAGATTTCGTTCATAACTCGGGTTCTGGCTGTATAGGAGGTTGGTCGTAAATATGAACGGTCGTAAGTCGATGCATTCGTAACTTGGGGACCGGCTGTATTTCAAAATTACCCCCTTGGGTGGAATTAATACTACCAAGCCTGTTATTTTGAAATAATGGGCCACTTATTTCAAAATCTGAACTGTTTTCCTCAGGAAATAACGCTAATTTCAAAATAGCGTTAGTGTGGATGCTCCAGTGCTGCTCTTTTGAAATAACTACTCCTCAGAGTCATTCAGACTAATTACACCCCAGTGCTTTCTGGGGCTCTAAGTTGAGGAAGCACGACCACATTAATGGAGCCTGCCTCAGACTAATATCGAGGCTTCCCTGTAGTGGGGACATGCTATTTCAATTTTGTTATTTCTGGAGTTATTAAATCGGTTTTAGTTATTTCAAAATAGTTTCCTAGTGTAGACATGCCCTTAGGAAGTTTTTCCTAAGTTTTAATGTAAAACTGCTGTGTTGTAGTTTGAACCCTCTACCTCTTTGTCCTGGGCTCTGTGGCAAAAGAACACATTTTTGCCATCTTTCTTATGGCAACCTTTCACATTTTTGAAGACCCCTTCCCTTAATTAATAATATATATGAAGATATACCTATTTCATAGATCTGGAAGGGACCTTGAAAGGTCTCAAGTCCAGTTACCTGCCCTCATGGCAGGACCAAGTACCATCCCTGACAGGTTTGCCCCAGATCCCTAAATGGCCCCCTGAAGGATTGAGCTCACAATCCTGGGTGCGCAAACCATATCCCTTCCTTAATCTCCTCTTTTCTGAACTACAGCCACATTGGTCTCCTCTGGCTTCTCTGATCTTGCATTATAATACCTTGATATTGAGTCTCTAGTCTTTTAGAAACTATCAGCTCTTTTTGACTCTTTTTCTTCCTAAGTTGTCTGTCCATGAGACCTTGGCTACTGCTGCTCTGAATTGGTTGAAATCTGCCTTTTTGAAGCCTAGTATCCTTGTTTTGCTTTTCTCGTGTCCTCCTTTCCTTAGGATCTTGAGTTCTATCAGATCATGATCCCTAACCACGCAAGTTACCAGTCACCTTCGGGTTTTCAATTAATTAATCTCTGTGGCTACGTCTACACTGAGGAACTATTTCAGGATACCAGAGCTATCCCGAAATAGCTATTCCCTATCTTCTGAGTAAGCCTGTTATTTTGAAAAATAATGGGTTTGCTATTCTGACGTCCCTGTAAACCTCGTACTACGAAGAGAACAGAACTTTTCAGAATAGTGCTCTATTTTGAAATAAGTTATTTTGAAATTAACCCAAAATAAACTATGCAATTTGCATAGATCAGATTATGTGGCTTATTTCAAGCTATGGGTGCAGTGTAGATGCACCCTCTGGGTCCAAACCTGATCCAAAATGAATGACCTCCCCCAACATCCAATAGCTCAAAGGGCCTTTCACAGTCATAATTAAATCCATCAGCACCAGCATCTCATGTAGAATAGTGATAGAAATGTAGCCGTGTTAGTCTGGGGTAGCTGAAGCAAAATGCAGGACAATGTAGCACTTTAAAGACTAACAAGATGGTTTATTAGATGATGAGCTTTCGTGGGCCAGACCCACTTCCTCAGATCAAATAGTGGAAGAAAGTAGTCACAACCATATATACCAAAGGATACAATTAAAAAAAATGAACAAATATGAAAAGGACAAATCACATTGCAGAACAGAAGGGGGATGCGGGGTGTGGGGGGGGGTGTGTGTGTGTGTGGGGGGGGGGGGGGGGGGGGGGGGGGGGGGGGGGGGGGGGGGGGGGGGGGGGGGGGGGGGGGGCGGGAAGGGGGAGGAAGGAAGGTAAGTGTCTGTGAATTGCTGATATTAAAGGTAGGGAGAGACCTACCTTTAATATCAGCAATTCACAGACACTTACCTTCCTTCCTCCCCCTTCCCACCCCCCCAGCATCCCCCTTCTGTTCTGCAATGTGATTTGTCCTTTTCATATTTGTTCATTTTTTTTAATTGTATCCTTTGGTATATATGGTTGTGACTACTTTCTTCCACTATTTGATCTGAGGAAGTGGGTCTGGCCCACGAAAGCTCATCATGTTAGTCTTTAAAGTGCTACATTGTCCTGCATTTTGCTTCAGCATCTCATGTGGATGACTTACATTGGGGACAATTGCCCTTCCCTGAATGTTTTTAGTTTAGTGACATTGATTTGCATGGTGCTTGGTTGATGCCCTTTAATAAGAAAAAGACCATCAACTTGCAGAAAGCTCCTGATGGCTTCTCTGCTGTCGGCCTCATGGGCTAGTAGTTAGGTGCATGTGTCTCTGGTCCAAGGCAAGGAAATCACAGCAAAAACCTTCAGCAGATTTCTGTATCCTGTGCTGGGAGAATAAAACCCAAGACTATTCTGGCTGAGTGAACCGAGGGGATAGGCCCCAGGCAGGATACGCCCCAGGCAGGTGCCAAAGAGGCACCTTGGCCTAGTGGAAATAAATGGCTGGTGAGACCCCCAGAGGCTGACAGAAATCAAAGGAAAAAATTAGGTTTTGTCTTCACACAAGCTGGTACCAGTTTTAGTTAAACTGGTTTTATTCAACTGGTATAAACCCCTTTGTGGATGTGACTTCAATTTGTCATTTAGGCCAGCTCTAAACATGGTCACACAGATAGCACGCAAGGTGTGATTTTATACCACTTTCATTAAATTGGGGTAACTTCATTGTGTGGGCTCTCTTGAATTGTTTTAAACCTGACTTAAACTGATGTGAGTGAGTCAATGCACAAGTTGCACTGGTCTAAGTAAGCTAGTTTACATTAATCTTGTTCATCCTCTGTGTGTAGGCAATAGCTTGTTTTGGTTTAGCTTAAACCTGTTACTGATCAAATTAAGCGAAACAGAAAAAAGCCTGGTTTAAACCAAAATATATGTCCACACAATCTTGTGCACTGGTTTAGCTAAATCAGTTTAAAAGCATACTGCTAATTAAACTGATGCAACTCTGCATAAATCCAGAGTAAATCCACTTTAGTCACTGGAGTTAGACTTAAATTTACATCTGTGTAACTGAGATCAGAATTTGAACATACAGAATTGACTCTTGACAAGCGAGCTGAAATTCACTATAGAATTTACTCCCAATTCTCAGATTCAGTATGGTGGATGAAGGAAGCTAGTATAACAATTCTATTTGCTTAGCACAGAATAAATATGAGGACTGGGTGCCAATTGTTGTTACACCCATGCACCTGGTCTACATTAGAAAATTTGGTCAGTTTAACTACATTGGGCACGGGTGTTAAAAATCCACACCTCTGAGTGGTACAATTAAACTAACCTGAGACTCTATGTAGACAGTGCTAGGTTAACAAAATATTCTATCAAACTAGCTGCCACCTCTTTGAGGTGGATTACTTATGTTGATAGAGGAATCCCTCCTGTCCACAGGTGATACATGACAGGGGCATGTGGGATCAGGTGCAAGGGCACCATTTCGGGAGTGTGGGGTAGCATCAGCCATGCGTTCGGAGAGGTGGGTAGCTTTTCATCCTGTTCTCCGGACGCTAAGGGAGTGAGGGGAAAGTGCTTGCATTCTGTGCCTGCCTCTCAGACCTGTCCCATGAGCTCCCTTCACCAGCCAGGTGTGAGAGGAATGCACGGAATGCAAGCACTTTCCTCTCACTCCCTTAGCATCCGGGGAATGGGATGAAAAGCTAGCCATGTCCCGGAGCGCATGGCAGTTGCCCCCCCAACACGCCCGAAATGGCCCCCTTGGTCAGGTGCCCCCCACAGACTTGCCGTTTGGCTTGTTCTGTGTATTTTCACAAGGAATGAGTGAAAGGACTGGCCCCTCTTAGCTCCCCCCATTAGGGTCATCTCTGCTCCCATCGGTGTAGATCATGGCTGACAGTAACCTAGGCAAAGGAAGGCATTGCCTTCCCACAACTGGCTGGCTCTCTGGCTGCCTGGCTAGACCTAGGGCTGGGGCCGTGGTGCAGATATCGAACTCTATGGCTGCCCGGCTAGGGCACGGGCCATGGCATAGCTGTCTGGCTTTCCAGCCGCCAGGCGCTCTAACTGGCTGGGAAGAGTTGGGTCCACATCACCACTGGGACGGGTGAGACTAAGGAGTCTGGGGATGTTCAGGAGCTCAGGGCAGCAACCTGGGGTAGGGGCCAAGTTTGGCTGCATGAAGGGGGTGTAAAAGGAGTGGGGCCTTGGGAGGAAGGAGCAGGGCTGGGCTTGTCCTCCCCAGCTGAGCGTTCACACCCTGCCCGTGGTGCAGGCAGTAGCTATGCTGAAGCACTACAATGGCGCAGTTGCACTGCTTTGGCGTTTCAAGTGTAGACAAGCCCTCAGTCAGCCTCTTTTCACTGCTAAATCAACCATTCCGTATCCCCAGTGAGGGCTGAAAGCTGGCAGGATTGTTTGGGTTCTTGGCGGCTGGGACAGAAAATCAAAGGAGTGAGGACTTTCAGGGCTTGTCCAAGCACAAAGCTACCAGGTGTGGTTCAAAATGCATGTTGTGAGACCAAAGCAAAAGACATCATGTACCCTCTTAAATCAATATAAAGTTAGCCTATATTGATTTTAGTTTGTCTGTTAGGAGCAGGTTTGAGCTAAATAACATTAAGCCGCTTTTAAACCAAAAGAAGTGTCTACAACTTTTTAAAGAAAAGGTCCAATGGGACCCTTGTGAGAATCCAGACTGACCTCCCACATTACACAAGCCATTGGACTGCCCTGAGTTAATTCCTGTTTGAGCAGGGAGCATCCTCTCAAAATCTTGATTTTTAAAATGTCTAGTGATAGCCAAGCCTTCCTTTTCCTTGGTAAGTTATTCTAATGGTTAATTACCCTCACTGTGAAAATATGCACCTCATTTCTAGTTTGACTTTGTCTAGCTTCAACTTCCAGCCAACAGATCATGTTATGCTTTTCTCTGCTAGACTGAAGAGCTCTCTGTCAAATTTCTGTTCCTCATGTATGTACTTATAGATGGTGATTGTAGGTGGTAACTTAATTATTCTTGTGGCTCTTCTCTGACTCTTCTCCAATGTACCATCCTCCTCCTTGTATTGTAGAGCCCCAAACAGGACACAGTATTCCAACAGTGGTTGGCCCAATGCCAAATACGGAGGTGATATAACCTCCCTACCCCTTCAGGATAGGGGTAGGGAGGTTTATGTTTACATAACACAAAACTAGGGATCATAGCAAAAGAACTAGGGGTCACCAAATGAAATGAATAGATAGCGGGTTTATGTGTGTATTTCTACACATATCCTGTGGAACTCCTTGCCAGAGGATGTTGTGAAGGCCAAGACTATAACAGGGTTAAAAAAAACTGGGTACATTCATGGATAAGAGGTTCATCAAAGGCTATTAGCCAGGATAAGCAGGACTAGTGTCCCCAGCCCTCTGCTTGCCAGAAGCTGAGAATGCACAACAGGGAATGGGTCACTTGGTGATTACCTGGTCTGTTCCTTCCCTTTGGGGCACCTGGCATTAGCCACTGTTGGAAGACATGCTACTGGGCTAGGTAGACCTTTGGTCTGACTTAGTCTAGCCATTCTTATGTTCCTATATATCCACAATCACAATAGCCTATTTGGTCGCAGCACATTGGAAGCTCGTGTTCCACTGACTACCCGTCATGATTTAAGTTAAACCATCATTGTCCATGTATGTACAAGACCTAAAGACTCTGTTTTTGTCAACAATAATAAAGCAGGGATAACACATTGGCAGCTTCCCAAAGGGTGAAATTCATCCCTATGGAAAGAACTAGCACAAGGGCTGGGCCCCACCCAGGTCCCACCTGTGCCCCGTTAAGAAAAAAGTCTAGTTTGTGTGCTTATGAAGGCTGTTGAAATTGTGTGTTTTATCAGTTGAAGCAAGCTGTGTCCCTTCCCAGCCCCATCTTATGTGAATCTGGATTGATTTAGTCTGGGCCCAGTTGTCCTTAAACTTGGGAGGGAATAGGGGAAAGACTTGCCTCCCAGAGATTTCCCTAGGTCATTTTAGTGGGTGCTTGCTTCATGGTAGAATGAACTGACCCCAGTCCCTCCCAATTCCAATGAGCCATGATCATCTGTGTGGAAGGTCATTGCCTGGGGCCCCATGCTTCCCTCAGCCAGTGTAAAAGCCCAGGGCCATCCTACTACCAGTGTGGGTGCCCTGTGGAGCCCAGCACCAGCCTACACCCTCCCGGTGCGGGGGTGGGGAGTGGCTGCTCCCTGAGGTCGGGGGCTGCAGTGGCAGAAGCTGTAAGGGTCAGGGGGTTGTCAGATCTCTCAGGCCTGATGGGCCGGATGCCATTTACTGCACTGGTGTCTAGTCCGGGAGAGTTGGCAACCTGGAGCAGGGCAGGGAGGTGGGCTCCCCTGCAGCTCAGGGCAGCAGGCGGGAGGCGTGGGGGGTGAGAGTGTGGACCAGAGGAGCAGCCAGAGAGAAGCAGTGCTTTGAAAGGGGAAAACACTGTTTCTCTTCGGCCGGCTGCACGTCTGTCCCCTGCTCCTCCGGAGTCTTCCGGCCCGTGCGCTTGCAACCACCTGGCGGGTGGGGGCTGGGTATAGCGCACACAGGAGGGAGGCGGGGGATGGGCCGCTGGAGCAGGCACTGCCCATGTTTGCTTAACATCCTGTTCCTAGGCATATGCAGTGTGCTCAGTGTGGTGCCCCGAATTTAGCGGTGCCCCGTGCAGCTGTGCATGCTGCATATGCCTAAGGATGGGCCTTTCAAGCAGAGCAGGGAGCTCCGGGCAACCTCAGTCTACATTGCCTTTTGGGAGTTGCTGCTAGCAGGGAGGTGGTGGGTATTGTGGCCCCCTTCACTCCTGCCCCAGTCCATATCTCTTTCCTCCCCCTCTTCATCAGCAGGCCTGGGACCCATTGTAGGTCTCGGGAAGGCTGCAGGGAGCTCCTTGTAGTTAGAGGCTGGCTCATGCCCTGGCACTTTCACTTTTGTTTAGCTTTTTGAAACGCTACGTCTCGGTGATGGGGTTGTGCCCGAAGCGATGGTAAGTGGGAAGGGTCATGGAGTCAATAGATTAAGATTCACCCTTCATCATGCCCATGTAACCCTACTGAAATCATATGGGGTAGAGGCAGCATTACTCCCTCCCACAACATATTCCTTGGCACAGTGCAGATTTCACAGGCACCCAATTGCACCCAGGAAGCCCCATCGCCTCACTGGCTAACCGAAAGTGGAATTTGACCCCCTGTGTTCAAAGGAAGTGGGAAAGCTGCGGCGGGGAAGGGGTTAAAGCTTCCCAGCTCTTTGGCCTTGCTGCTGCAGTGTGGTGTCCCCCCCCTTCCGGGGCTGCTGTGCTCCGAGGTTTGTCTGGAATGTGTGTAATGCAGACACAGGCTACGGGAGGCCGGGCGGCTGGCCTGGTGCACATGTTGAGCAATTGCTGTGCAAGAGGCTGCTTCCCGTAACCCCCTGTCTCTGGTGTGTTCCAGCCCTAGCTATTTCCTCCAGCCTTAAGTGCTCAGCGCGACAAAAGGGCTGGGCTGCGGGACTTTGTCAGCGGCTGAAAGCACAAACCCTGCAGGAGGTGGGACCCAAACCCCTGCTAGCGTGGGCCAAGAAGGAACCAGAGCTGTTGCTGTGCCATATCGGAGCCCCCTGCTAGTCAGATGCTAAATGGGACTGGAGCATGTTCGCTACTGCTCTGGAGGAGGCAAAACTCTGCTTCTGAGCTAAACGCCTGCTTCAGTTGCTTGTGAGGGGCTTGGCGCTGCTCCAGGACTCTAAGTCATCCTGGGCCATGTCATCTTTTGTGCCTGTCTACAGCCGGATGTTTTCCCACCCTCGTCATTGTTCACGCAGCACTGCCAGAGGTGCCAATGGGTGGGGATTTCAGTGTCAGCCAAGTGCTGGGGTCCTTGCCTGTGTTTTGCCATGGTGTTGTCTGCACCTGTTGTTCTCTAAGCAGGTCTAGAGGACAAGGTGGCTGGAATGCTGGTGGCTACTGGCAGATTGTCTATACCGGGACTCCTGCTGATGGTAGCAACAGTGGGAAAGTCTAGTACAGAAACAGCCATTCTGGGCTGAGCTCAGTGGTGGAACAACTTCAATATGGGAATGAGAACTGTCCCATTGGACCAAATGCAGGCCTGGCCATAGCAAGAACCCCCAAGAAAGATGCACATTCTGCAGAATCTCAGGTTTCATCTTGTAACAATATTCTAGCTGCAAAATGCAATAATTTTGGAATATGAATAGAAATTACTTGTACTGTGAGACAAAACCTCTGAGAAGTCCAGACCACATCTGTTCCTCTCAAAGGGTGTTAATGCATTAGCAAGATGGTGGCACTTTACAAACTAGTTGCATGTGGGGGGAGGTCTAGGTTGGATTTCAGGAAAGATTACTTTGCTAGGAGGGTGGTGAAGCATTGGAATTGGGTTACCTAGGGAGGTGATGGTATCTTCATCCCTAGAGGTTTTTAATTCCCAGATTGACAAAACCCTGGCTGGGTTGATTTAATTGGGGTTGGTCCTGCTTTGGACAGGGGGCTGGACTTGATGACTCCTGAGGTCTCTTCCAGCCCTTTGATTCTATAAATGAAGCTCTGGAAGATCCTTCCAAGGGGAGCAGTAGGAGCAAAAAAATCAAACTGGCTTCCAAACTGAGCTTGATACGTTTATGGAGGGGATGGCAAGATAGGACTGGCCGCAATGGCATGTAACTGATCTGCGACTGCTAGCAGCAAACATCCCCAAAGGCCAGTGACAGGACACTAGATGCGGAGTTACAGAATATTCTTTCCCAGGCAGGTGTTTGGTGGGTCTTGCCCTCACGCTCAAGGTTCATGAAGGTTAGGTCCATCAATGGCTATTAGCCAGGAGGGGTCGGAATGGTGTCCCTGGCCTCTGTTTCTCTGGAACTAGGAGGTAGTAGAGGGATCACGAGAGGATTACCTGTTGTGATCCCTCCCTTTGGGGCATCTGGTATTGGCCACTGTTGGCAGACAGGACACTGGGCTAGATGCACCTTTGGTCTGACCCAGTATGGCCATTCTTATGTAAGGTCTGATTGCCATATTTGGGGCTGGGAGGGAATTTTCAATGGATCAGGTGGGCAGAAATCCTGGGGGATTTTCACTTTCCCCTGCAGTGCGAGGCTTGGGCCACTTGCCTCTTTACACTAATGTAAATGGTGGATTCTCTATAACTTGAAGTCTTTAAACCTTGATTTGAGGACTTTAGTCACTCAGCCAGAGGTTAGCAGACTGTTACATGAGTGGGTGGTGAGGATCTGTGGCCTGCAATGTGCAGGAAGTCAGGCTAGATGATCTTGATGCTCCCTTCTGGCCTTAAAGACTGAGAGTCTATAATCTAGGAGGAGAGTTGTTTGGATGAGATGGGACCTCCTGTCCCACCCTTGAGTGAAGGAGGGTAGCTGTGGTTGGGCAGGAGAGCAGAGAATGGAGGACTCAGTGGAGATTCTTAGGATCAAAATGACGATTATCTGATGAGATGGTTGCCTGTGATGTAGGAAACGAGAGGGCAGGTCTCATTTGGTTCCCAAGGTCTCCATAGCGCAGAAACCAGCATCACACATGGCCTTTGGCTGGCACTCTTGTTGAATTCTCTGCAGAAGGGGGAAGGACTGAATTGGCTATGGAGAGTTGATTAATTGATTTTCTTTGCACACATGCAGACACCGGTGTGCATACACAAAATGATGGGCTAGTGCAAAGATGCTTGGATGACTGCTGCCCACGCTTCATTTCAGTCTCTGAACTGTCAATCCAGGGCCTTTTACCTGCATTCAAGAGTGTTAAAGGGCATTTCCTGCTGCCTCTTATCCAAAGGGAAACAAGACACCATTGATGTCTGCAATGTGGTTAGAGCTATGTTGGCCCCAGGATTTTAGAGAGACAGGGCAGGTGAAGCAATATCTTTTATTGGACCAACTTATGTTGGAGAGAGAGACACATTTTCTATCTACATAGACCCAAAAAGGAGTTCTGTGTAGCTCTGATGCTTGTCTCTTTCACCAGCAGAAGGTGGGCCAATACAAGATATTACCTGACCCATCGTGTCTCTTGAACATGCTATTTAGTCCCTGTTACTTGTTGTCATGAAACTTCTCTGAAAACTGCAGACTGGGGGAGTGAGTCAAATATCTTCACTTTTCAGGTGATTATCCAACTTTACTTTTTGCTCTAATCATGGGGATTTGTCAAGACATTTAGGGAGGGATAGAAGCCTCCTGCATGTTCCTGCCTTTCGGAGAAACATTTGCAGAGGAGTCTATGCTTTGGGAATGATTTGCAGATTCTAAGGCTAGAAGGGGAACTACTGTGCTCTAATGTGACCTTCTGCATACCACTGGCCAGAGAACTTCCCCAAAACAATGCTACAAAGTAGTGGTTACTGACAGGTATCCATTGCCACAAAAGTGTGTAAGGATCCTTGGAAATTCCTTGTCGGACGCCCTAACAACAAATCTTTGCATGCCTTATGTCTTCCATGTGTGACCCTTGTTTCGCTGTCACTGTGGGTGTGTGGGTAAAACTTTATGCACATGTTGAAAGCCATTTTCAAGCAGTGTGTAAATGTTAGGGATGTAAAATCCCATGTAATTGGTTAACTAATTAAGAGGGGCTGCTCCAGCCCAGCCCCCACCTATGACTTCCCTGGGTCCACACGGACAGGGGCTGCTCCGGCAACGCATTGGGCCCGCCACAGACAGGGGATGCTCCGGACACCCGGAGCAGTCCCTGTCCATGGTAGGACCTGTGGGGTTGGAACAGCCCCATACCTGCAGCGGGCAGGGAGCTGCTCCAGACCCCATCAATTAACCGGAACCGGTAAGCATGACTTGTTAAGCGTGATGCTTACCGGTTAACCAGTTAACTGTTTAACCTTTCACCTCCCTAGTAAGTATGTATCTCATTCAAAATGGTTATGCAGGACCAGGCCATTTGTTCCAAATATCCCCCACAGGTACAGATGAGAAATGTTCATTGTATCCTGCATCTTCACTCCCTGAATATTAGTTTTATCTTTACAGTTCCTTGAGTGTCAGAAAATTGTTACTGATTTTGCAGGCTTTATGCATCTGCACACACAGACCTTGACATTCTTAGATTTGCCTGCATAAGGACTGCAAAATCTGGTCTATCTGGCACATAACAGCTATTGTACCCAGGAAGTATTTGTTGTGCCTTATTTTATTTGTTTGCCCTGTTGGTTGTAATGCTCTGACTTGGGGACATCTAGAACATCCGCTGAGCAGGAGTTTGGAACAACCTGAGATGAGACAACCTCCAGAGAACCCATCACAAGTTAGACACCAAACCCAGTGTGAGCTGGGAAAGAACTTTGAGATTAGTGAATGGATACTCATGTAGCTCGGCACAATCAGTATAGCTCACAGGGCCTGTTCCACAACCCATGGAACTTGGTGGAAAGATTCTCATTGACTTTGCATCAAGCCCATATTCATGATTATCACTATGAAGTTTGTGTCTTGATCTATGAACTTAGGGTCAGAGCATAAGCCAATCCAGGGCACTAAATTTGTTCCTTTCCATATTGGAAGAGTTACCTGTTGGTGAGGCTGCAAAATGGCTTTGGGTTCTTAAATGTCCCAGTGTCGTTTTCTCTAGCAAAATTCAGCTCAGGTGTAGCACCTGCTTTTTGTGAGGTTCTTGCCTCTCACCTCCTCCCCATGAGCTTGGCTAAAGCATAAGGTGATGGAGTAACTTGCCTGAAACCTTGCAGCACCTTAGTTGCTGAGGCACGATTAGAACACAGGCTCCTTCTAGTTATCAGACCACATGACCCTCTCACTTGGAGCAGGTGGTGGCCAGGTGGAAAACCACAGTGCAACCCGGCCCTGGCACAAGGAGGAGTCTGGAGCAGGGCCTCGGCGTTTCAGCTCCCTCTTACACCGTAACCTTTGCACAGAAGCCCTTTTGCACGAAGGCAGAAGGCTGGATTGTCCCTGAAAGATCGAATGCATTCCCAATCAGGAGTCTTTCTGGCTCTACGTTTTCATTCCATTGCAGGTTTTTCCCCTTTAAGAAACCAGAAGATTGATTCCCTGGCAGGGTGCATTGCTGAGGCGAGCCATGTCCAAATGGTTTGCACGTCTGCATTTTTTACTGCTCTCGTTTAATATGTATGCAAATGCTGCCTCTCCTGTCCTCGCTCTGTGTGGATTTGCACAGTCAGGAGTGGATTCCCATTAAAGTTCTCCATCTCTTGCTCCGCTCCACATTCAAGGAGACTGCCTTTGAAACACTGATAGATGGAGGCGCAAGGAAAAAAAGAGATAAATGAGGGATTTTTTGTAATTTCTTTGGTGGGGAGGGTGGAGGCAGGCAGGGTGGAAAACCAGAGCAGGGAGGTTTAAATATATGCAAAATTGTTTATTGTGGAAGAAGCAGGAACCCAACCCTGAGCGTGTGTGGGGAGGAGGTACATTTTGTATGCGGTTCCACTTTCAGAGCATTGTAGCTGCAGGTTAGGGAAAAATCTCAGTGCTGGCGATAATCTTGTGTTAGCGGAAATATTCGGCTTTTCTCCTGATAAATAGACACGTGCTGTGTCAGAAGCCCGATGTTTCAGCCATGAGGGGAGATGCTGGCTGCTTTTGGAAACAAAACAACACTTGATGTGGAACTGGTGATCTCTGAAAAGGGGCAGTTTGCTGCTGCTTTAACCTTTGAAGAGTCATATATTTCCAAGGCACCTCTTAAATTGTCCCTGCAAATTTTTCATGCACATGCACAGGGCTTTCTTTGCACAAGCAAACTGAGGCCGCAGCGTGCAAAATGTAAGACTCCTGTGGAAATTCAATTGAAAAGGGCAGTTTATCCTCTCACACAAATAGCGCCTCCCCCTAAGTTGCATTTACAAAAGTTGGGAAAATCTGCTAGTGGATGCAGCTACCTTGCAGGATTCAATTTGAGCAGGAGATGTGCCTGGGACATAGAAGTGTTAGGGCTCTGTCCCGATGGAATAGTACCACTTATTCCTAGGTAGCCATAAATGCAGCTGTGAGCCCAACGTATGCTGGGAAAAGAACGCTGGGAGTTAGCGAGCACTGCCTGGATACGCATTCAATGCAGACAGAGGAGGAAGCTTTCAAAACCACCTAAGTATTGTTGACTCGCAGTGAGATTTAGGTTCCCAAAAGGCCAAGGGCCAGATTGATGTCTCAAGATGCAGATGGGCTCATAGTGGGATTTTCGGTTTGCATTTAGGCACCTAAATACCTAATTTGGTCCTAAATCATTTTGAGGGGGAAAAAATGCAATTTAGGTTCCTAAATCACATACGCATAAAATCCTAATCTTGACCATCCGAGCCCATGGTTTTATAAAGTCTCGGTCACTTGGTTTAAAGAGCTCCCAGTAACCATTACCCAAACTCCTCCCTGTTATAGACTCAGAGGAAGAACAATAGAGCCTGTGCTCTTCTATTGTCCTCACAACCGCCTTGTGAGCCGGGGAAATATTATCCCTGGTGTTACAGATGGGGAGTTGGAGCAATGGAGAGATTAAAGGGCAAGTTTTCAGGTGCTCAGCACCTGCAGTCTGGGTCTCATTCTCAGCAGTGCCCCGCTCCTAGGGTGACACTTGGGAAAATCTGACCCTCAGAGCTCAGCACTCAGCATGAAAACCTGGCCCAGTTATCTCCCCCTCGACTGGGACAAAGCTCTGCCCTAGGCAGGGCTGAGAGGATAGAGGCCACACCATGGGCAGTCCCCAGTGGTGTTTCTGACAGACTCAGACTTCCTCCCTGGTGCTCCTGTGCATTTCACACCAGTATCTCTGCCGCCTGCCCCCTTCTCCAATGCTGGGCTAGATGCAATGTGAAGCAGACCTATGACCACAGCCCTGCCTCCTTTCAGGCACTTAGCATGTCGTCCTGGGAGAGCGAGCACCACATGAGGAGGGGACAAAGGTTAGTCTTCCCCTCTGGACTCTGGGCTGTGGCTGGGCGGGACACACATTGGCGGGGCTGGCATTCCTTGTGCCCTGACTTGTCGGGTCTAGCCTTTTCTTTGCCAACGTCCATGCTAGTGATTCATTACAGGTCTTTGCTTGGGAGTTCATCCTCTGTGCGTGGCTCAGATCTTGTCTTCACCAGGGCTGCTGTGCCAGCAGAGGAACCCCAGAGCACTCCATGGGCAAAGTGCTACTCGTGCGGACAGAGCTGTAGTGGCCCAGGCAAACCTCCCCTCATGGGTGAAACAAGTTATGATGAAAGCACAGAACGGCTGTGGAGCCGCGTCTACTGAAGGGGCAGCGGTTGGTCAGGGATCACACCTCTTTACACCTGAGACCGGGGGGAGCCAACAGCCTGTTGGACAAGACAGGAGGGGGCTGGCTTTGCACTCCTGAAAGGGGTGGAGTCTTGGGCAGAAGGACAGCCAGCCTTCAGCACAACCCTTTGCACTACCCAGAGCGTGCTACATCCTCCTCCTCCCCCCCCCCCCCCGAGCCCTTTAGAACTGCTCAGCGGATGGTACTCCGGCAGTGATTGCAAGGTCTAGGGATTCCGGGCACCACCGCCGCCTCACTAGCAGTATCAGGGAGTCCCAGGCCCTTTAAAATCACTGGACAGTTGCCCTCTTTGCCTCCTTGTTGGCAGGCCTGCCCACGACTGACCTAGCTACACTGGCAGAAGCTGGCGTGTCACTCTGGCCTTAGACTGAAATAAGAAGCCGTTTCTCTGGGGCAGAGAGGTAATGCCTCCGGCCGGACACGTGCTGGGCAGTTGTTTGCACATCTGAGCAGCAACCCAGGAGTCCGCCCGCTAAATCCCCACAGTCGTTCTGGCCTCAGTTTCCAAAAGTGACAGTGGTTTAGGAGAAGGGGGCAATCTGAGACACCGTAAAGGGGGCTGATCGCCAGGAAGTGCAGAGCCCCGCCAGGGCCGGCCCACAACATTTTGGCACCGACGGTGGGGAGCTCAAATGACTCCCCCATGCCTTCTCGCTTGGGCCAAAACTTTGAAAGGTCACAATTCTGCCTTCTTCCTGTTCTGCTCCTCTCATGGCACTCCACCATCTCTGTGCATCTAGAGCTGAGGGTACGTCTACACTACAGCGCTAGTTCGAACTAACTTAGTTCGAATTAGTTAATTCGAACTAAGCTAGTTCGAACTAGCGCATCTAGAACTAAAAACTAGTTCGAACTAGCGTTTTGCTAGTTCGAACTAGCGCGTCCACACTGATTGGACGCAGGGGGGCATTTAAGGGCAGCTGAAACCGGTTCTGGCAGGGCATCAGGTCAGCAGTTGCTTTGTGTGGCTGCTGTCTGAGGCTATCTGAGGCTCGTGCTTAAAGGGACCCCCCTGGACAGCCGGTTCTCAGCTTTTCCTGCTTGCTTGCCAACCTCGCCGAGGGACAGCAAAGCGTCGGTCTCTGTGCCCGTCTGTGTCGGTGCTTCCCTTCGGGGGGGCCGCCGCAGGTGGCAACATGGAGCCACGGCTCGCCCTGCACCTTCTGGTGCACGTTCTGGACTTGCTGCTGCAAGCCTGCCAGCAATGGCTCGAGGCTGCCTGGCACCACCTGGGGAACGTCAGCCCCCTGCCTCTCCGCCTGGCCGCCCTGGGGGCCGTGGAGGAGCCGCGGCGGCGCCCCGGCACCGGCGTGCCCCGCCGCATCTGGCGTCTGGACACCAGCAGCGACTGGTGGGACCGCATCGTCCTGGAGCGCTGGGACGACCGACAGTGGACCCAGAACTTTAGGATGAGGAGGGACACCTTCCTGGAGCTCTGCGAGTGGCTCGCCCCTGCCCTGCAAAGAAGGGACACTCGCATGAGGCCCGCCATCCCCCTCCAGAAGCGGGTGGCCATCGCCCTCTGGAAGCTCTCCACGCCGGACAGCTACCGATCCGTCGGGAACCAGTTCGGCGTGGGGAGATCCACTGTCGGAGCAGTGCTCATGCAGGTACGGCGCTCGTCGGCCACCGAGCCGGGGGGGAGGGGGGCTGCGAGGAGGGGATGGGCCGCCCCAGGGACAAAGGGGGGGGCGGGAGGAGGCGAAAGCGCCCCGCACCGGAGGGGTCGGGCTGTCCCGGCCGTACTACACGCCGCCAGGGGGGTTGCTTCCGGGAGTGGGGCGCGGGGCACTGCCAGGGCACGCACGCTCCCAGCCACCCGGGCGCCCCACTGATTGACGCTTTGCTGTGTCTCTCTCCGCAGGTGGTCAAGGCCATCAACCGGGTGCTGCTCCGCAGGGTGGTCCGCCTCGCCAACCCGGATGCCGTCATCCGGGGATTCGGCGCCCTCGGCTTCCCCAACTGCGGGGGGGCCATCGACGGGACGCACATCCCCATCCGTGCCCCGGAACACCAGGCGTCCCGGTACGTGAACCGCAAGGGGTACTTCTCCGTCATCCTGCAGGCCGTATGTGACCACCGGGGACAGTTGACGGACATAAATGTGGGCTGGTCCGGCAAAGCACACGACGCCCGGGTGTACCGGAACTCCTCCGTGTGCCAGCGGCTGCAGGACGGGACCTTCTTCCCCGACCGCCACATCAGGGTCGGGGACGTGGACATGCCCGTCTGCCTGGTGGGGGATGCCGCCTACCCACTGCAGCCCTGGCTCATGAAGCCCTACACGGGACACCTCAATCCCTCCCGCCAGGCCTTCAATAACAGGCTGAGCAGGGCCCGCATCGTGGTGGAGGGGGCCTTCGGGCGACTGAAAGCCCGCTTTCGATGCCTCCTCACCCGTCTGGACCTGGCCGAGCACAACATCCCTCCCGTGGTGGCGGCATGTTGTGTGCTCCACAATTTGTGTGAGCGGAAGGGGGAGGCTTTCTTGCCAGCCTGGATGGCTGAGGCTGACCGCATGGCTGGACACTACGGTCAGCCCCGCACCGCCGCCGTCCGGGAAGCCCAGCGGGGGGCCATCCGGATCCGGGAAGCCCTGCGGGAGAGCTTCCAGGTGGAGGAGGAGGAGGACTGACCTCTCCCTGCATGCCCCACCGGGGCCTTCTTCCACCCTACCCCCCCCTTCCCCTTTCCCCTCCCTACCTACTGTCAAATAAAGACACCTGTTTTTCCAACAAAAACGTCTGTTTATTTCACAGAACTGGGGTGGGGGAGGGAGGAATGAAGGTGGGAGAAGGGAGGGGGAAACCTGGGACGAGGGAGCTGGAAGGGGAGGGGAGGGAAGGGAGGAAGGGAAAGGAAAGCTCAGGGGTGGGAGTCTGGGTGCCTCTCCCGTCTCGCCACACTGCGGGTCCGGGGGCGTCGGTGGGGAATGGTTGTGGAGGGGGGGGCAGAGAGGACAGGGGGTGTGGAGGAAGCAGGAGCGGAAGCAGGAGGAGCAGGAGGAGCAGGGGGAGCAGGGGGAGCAAGAGGGGGAGCAAGAGGGGGAGCAAGAGGGGGAGCAGGGGGAGCAAGAGGGGGAGCAAGAGGGGGAGCAGGGGGAGCAAGAGGGGGAGCAAGAGGGGGAGCAGGGGGAGGAGGAAATGGAAAGCGGTCTAGCAGGCTCTGGAGGTGGCCTCGCAGGGCACGGCCCTGCTCCTCCAGGGCCTCCAGACTCCTCTGGCGCAGCCTGAGGTCCTCCTGGACCCAGTGGTCCTGGAGACGGAGCTGTCGGTCCAGGAACCGGAGATGCCGCCTCTGGTAGTCCTCCTGGTTCCTGGCTGTCCTGCTTGCCCGGGCGCGGGCGGCTGCTGCAGGCGGGGTGGTGCGCCCTGCAGTCCCCGGTGCTGCAGCTGTGGTGCAAGAAGACCAGCGGTCAATTACCCCAGGGGCCCAGGTGTGTGAAACCCAGCTCCCCTCTGCAAGGCCAGGGCCCCTGCAGGATCCCCAGCTGCTGCTCCGTAGTGGGCAAGGCCCAGGCGCACGGTCCCGGGGCTCCCTCTCGCCCCAGCCCCCCGTACACATAAGGGGAACACGAGGGTACTCACAGGTGGATGCCTCCCCGGCCTCTGATGATGCAGGCGAGCGGCTCTGTGGGGTGCCTCGGGGGTCCCGGGTCCTGGGAAGGCTGGCAGCAGGCTCCTGGCTCTCAGAGCCCTCTTCCTCCTCCTCGGTGTCCAGGAGCGGTCCCTCTGCCCCGGGGTCAATCACGTCCCGGGGGGCAGGGACGGCATGAGGCCCCAGGATGCGGTCCAGGGCATGGAAGTGGGGGCAGGCCTCCGGGTCAGCCCCTGACAGGCAGGCCCGGGAGTAGGACTGCCGCAAGTCTTTAATCTTGCAGCGCACCTGCTCCCGGCTGCGCTGGTGGCCCCTGGCGGCCAGGCTGGCAGCCATGCGTCCATAGACGGCCGCGTTCCGGTGGCTAGTGCGGAGATCGTGGACATTTGAGGCTTCCCCCCAAACCTCGATGAGGTCCACGATCTCCGCACTTGACCAGGCGGGCGCCCGCCTTTTGCGCCCCCGGGCAGGCTCCCGGGAGCCGCCAGGCTGGTCGTGGGGAGCAGTGGAGGGCTGGGAGCCCTCGGATGGCTGGCTCATAGTGTGGCAGGTGCAGGCTGTGCAGGCACGGGTGCTGGCAGCCTTGCAACTGGCACAAAGTGAGTAGCCAGCCCGTGGCCCTTTAAGGGCTCCGGGGCCGGGAGGGGGGCAATAGAGTTTCCCTGGTGTTGGCCAGAGTGGCCACCAGGGAAACCTGGGAAGCCTTAGCCTCCCACTAGTTCGAACTAAAGGGCTACACAGCCCTTAGTTCGAACTAGCTAGTTCGAACTAGGCGTTAGTCCTCGTAAAATGAGGTTTACCTAGTTCGACTAAGCGCTCCGTTAGTTCGAATTAAGTTCGAACTAACGGAGCGCTAGTGTAGCGCATAGGAAAGTTAGTTCGAACTAACGTCCGTTAGTTCGAACTAACTTTCTAGTGTAGACATACCCTGAGAGAATACATATGCTCCAGCAGCAGACACAATTTTCTGCACTCTGGGTCCTAGTGGTGCCCCCCCACAGTCTGGCACCTGAAGCAGCCACCTCAGTTCCCCTCATGGTAAGGCCAGCCCTGAGCCCTGCCCCCCAGTGACAGGCCTGCGTGGTGTCTGGGGCATGGGGTTTGCTGCCTTTATCATTTCCTGGAAAGTCCGTTCTTGTTGGAGTCCTTCCTTCCCCTCCGCTTCCAGAAAAGCTTCGCTCTGACTTCCCAGACTGGAGCAGTCCCTGGTGAAGGAGGCTAATTAGCCACTTCCTTGGTCCTGGCCATTTTCTTTCTCCCTAGGGATCGGAGTCTGTCGTGCCTGGTGTCTGAGGGATTCTCTAGCCTTTGCTCGCATGCATAGGGCCACATCTGGAGCTGGCATAAGTGGGCATGGCTCCATCACACTGGACTAAATCCATTCCTTGTCTGCTGGAAAACTAACATCCTTGTACTGCTGTGTCCTCATGATGGTGAATTGAAGGAGCTTGGCTTTTTTTTTTATTACTACTAATCCTGCTTGTTATGCTAGGGCCAAAGAGCTGACCGGGAATGGATCCCTTGTGCAAGGCCCAGGATGCAGTGGCAGACAGTCCCTGCCCAAGGAGCATACAGTCTAAACAGACAAGATAGACGCAGAGTGGGGGGAGGGGGAGGACACCAGCAGAGTGAATGATGTGATGACAACACGTGTCACCTTAGCACTGTGATTTTTTTAGTTAGGAAGGGATCCACTAAATGGAAAGAAATGTGACTGGAGAGGGGACACTGGGGCGGAGGGTGGGGGGCGCAGCTTGTGAGCATGCCACACTAAGGCTACGTCTAGACTACAGGCTTCTTTCAGAAAAAGTTTTTCGGAAGAGAGCGTCCACACTGCAAAAGTGCATCGAAAAAGCTATCTGCTTTTTTGAAAGAGAGCATCCAGGCTGCATGGATGCTCTCTCGCATGTAAGCTGTGATTGCTATGGATGGAATGGCCAGAAGGGCAGCTATGCTTTTTCCTCTTCCCTCTTCTTCCAAAAGAACTCCCTCTGCCGTGTCCACACATGCCTTTTTGTGAAAGAGCTCTTTCACAAAAAGGTTTCTTCCTCATAGAATGAGGATTACCAATGCCGGAAAAAACCCTCTATTCTTTCGATTTTCTTGTGGAAGAACTCAATTGCTGTGTGGACGTTCCTCTTGTTTTGTCGGAAAAACAGTCGTTTTTCTGACAAAACTCTGTAGTGCAGACATACCCTAAGCTCCTCCATAACTCACATCCCCAGTTGGTTTCTCTGTATTGATGAGTAGATCCTTGATCTCTCTCTCCTTCCTTGCTCCTTAAATTGTCCTCTCCATAGCGAAGGAGCTGCTGTGACTTTCTTGTGACGTACATGTCACCCAAGAGAGGTCTGGGGAGTTAAGGTGCTCTATGAGTACCAGTGTCTTGTGTCTGCAAGCTTTTGATAGTCCATAAATCTTTTTTTGGTCTCTCTTCCCCCTTCTCATCCTGCGGGGTCTATAGCAGATGCCTGTTACAGACTGTGCTTTCTCCCCACTCCTTTGGATCTGTACCCTCCACCCCGCTCTTTAGTATCAAATTATATCTCCCAAATGCTTTGGGCAAGTGTAGCCCTATAAAGGAACAGCAAGCAGATCCAGTCAAGCTCTCCCGTTTCTTACACGGCCATCGCCATGGTATCGAGCTGCAGTGTACCAACATGGACTGAACACTGCCAGCATGAACAAGACCCCAAATAATAGCAAACTCAAGGCCAGCTGGCTTACCTTCCCCAGTCCTAGGGCTAAATCAGAACACACCCCTTCTCCCGTTATTGTATCATCATGACTTTAATGCACGGTCCAGAGAATGTCTCTCTCCCTGCTCTGAGACCTGCATGAGTTGATCCTCTTTTCTCCATTGATCTGTTTCCAACATCTCTTCTTTTTCCGCTGGGCAGCCCATTCCTCCCATTCTTCTCTTCTACCTCTTCATTGGCTTTCTGATTGTTTTCTGGTTCTCCTGTCTTTCCATGTGTTTTTCAGAAGCCCTTTTTTTTTTTTTAAAACCCAGCTCCTAACTTTCCCCCTCTCCAGGGCAAAAGCCCATGTTTCCATTCTGTGTATCATGCGAGGAGATCAGAAGCTTTTAATTAGACAAGGAGCTGTCTGTTCTGTTCCCAGCACTGTTTGCTCTCCCAGACTGGATTCTTCTTGCCATCTCATTCCTCATCGACATTGCTGCTGGGCTGGCAGACAT
Source organism: Pelodiscus sinensis (assembly GCF_052426305.1). Lineage (NCBI taxonomy): Eukaryota > Metazoa > Chordata > Testudines > Trionychidae > Pelodiscus > Pelodiscus sinensis. The sequence goes on from NC_143074.1 coordinate 12,734,232, forward strand.
GCAGCCATATGCTCCAGGAGCACTGGCATAATTGCTTTGTGCATGAAGGCATGGGTTCTGAAGGAGATATTTGCAGTCTTTGTTGATCCTTCCATGGCTGTGCGTGAGGGCAGGAGGAGCCGGCAGTGGTAGTCTTTTCACTGAGGCATGTGCTGTCTGTAAAGGTGTGTGCAGGAAACGGTAGCAGCCCTATGTCCTGAAGCGTCCAGGAGCATGAGGACCAGTGTTCCCTGTAAGCGGGGCACTTGTGCAGCCACTCAGGAGGGACACAAATGCCACCCACCTGATCAGCAGAACTCCCACAGATAAGTTTTTTGTTTTTTCCCTGGTGGTGCACATTCTAACGTGCCTCAGTGCACATAACAACATTTATTCTACACATGGATGGAAAGAATCCACACAAGAATGGAAAAGATTGGAGGGAACATTAATGAGGTCCAGACACGGATTGTAATTTGAGATGATACTGGGACATATAGAGATGGAGCAACCGTCTACAGTCCTTATACAGATTGGTGGTTTGGTGGGCAGATGGTACAGGTGGGGAGGAGGTAAATATAGTCCCTGCATTTCTATGTATGCAGGAGATGGTAGGAGCTCAGTACAGCCTCTACCTTTTATGCTGGGTATGAGAGTTCATGGGTGCAGAAAATGCGAGGCTATGTCTACACTACAGGGGTTTTGCACAAAAACAGTGTTTTTTGAGCAAAAACCCACAGAGCGTCCACATTTCAAGCACGTTTTTGTGCAAGAAAACCTACAATCGACAGAACAGAGGGATTTTTGCGGTGTAGGTTTACCTCCTTCTATGAGGCATAACTCCTTTTTGCGCAAAGGTGTGTGTGGACGCTCAATAGGGGTCTCTTGCTCAAAAAGAGCCTACCACAAAAAGTACAGGGGCTCTGATGGCCATTCTGTGAATGGCAATCAGAACTTTCTTGTGCAAGAGTGTCCATGCAGTGTGGACACTCTCTTGCGCAAAAGCACATTGCTTTTGCGATGCTCTTTTGAGGTGTGGACGCACTTTTGGCGAGAAGTTTTTGCGGAAGATCTCTTCACAAAAAGCTTGTGCAAAAACCCTGCAGTGCAGGCAAAGCCTGAATGTCCTGGATGGGTATCGGTGGTAAGATCCCTATACCCTCTCTTCACCAGTGTGTTCCCTCCCCCGCAAGGAGGTGCAAGAGGAGGTACACTGCACAGGGTCCTAGATGTGGATAGTAGGAGGTGGGATGCAGTAGCAGGAAGGTTGCATGTATCCTAGAGGGCTGCAGGAAAGGATGGACGGAAATCTCACCAGATGTAAGACTCTTCCCCAATGCGGAGAAGGGAAACCAGCCCGCGTTGGCCATCTTCCACAGACCAAAAAAAAAAAACCACCCAAGGGAGGTGGCTTTGTTTGCAATAACTGAATCAGAGTAGTTAAAGGACCTTCTTCCAAACACAAGATGAGAGAGTGACAACAGTCACATTTCAGCATCATTAGATTTTAGATTTGGGGCCACTGAAGCCCCCAAGTCAGTTTCCCCTTCACTCTGCCCTTCAACATGAACTTCTCTGGAGCCCCCCAATGGTGATTTTGTGTGTGCACATGCAGGAGAATTCGAGACCCTTTTTTAAAAATCTGTACCCTAGCCCCTTGGAGGAACTCTGCCCTTTCTGCTAATGGCAGGGACGGGCAGATATTTCAAGCTGCTCCAGCTCTGGCAACACGTCCTTAGCACCCCCCAGCCATCGCCACCACCAACGCGCCGGCTCCTTTGTCGCTTCCTAACAAGAGAGGAGGGTGGGGAGAAATATACAGATGAATAATTTATGACAGAGATGCAAAGTGGGTTTGCAAACTCTCCCTATATAAATAAAGATTTTCACTAGTTATCTCTCCCCCCCATTCCCGTTTCCCTTTCAGAAGCCCATTTGCCTCAGAAACCGTTGCAATTCTACTTGTTCTCTTGATTATCCTTCTTCTCTGTCTGTCTGTCTTTCTCTCGCTCTCTCTTTTCACATGATCTGAGCCCTGGTGCCAACTGTTCCCCGGGAAAAAAAAAAATACAACAACAACTGAAAAAAAAAATCCAGTAAAAAAAAAAAAGAAAGAAAGAAACCCTTTGAAGCCTCTGAAGGGTAAAGGTCGTTTCCCTGGTAACGGTGCAGGGATTGGCGGAGGCTCAGAAGGCCTTTCGTTCTTGTAGCTGTGCTGAGTGATTAATGAGCCATCGCTGGGCTGTGAGGACAGAGCTCAGGCTGGGGAGCCAGTTAGCTCTGCGGCTGCCCAACGGTTTCCCCCCACCTTCTGTTTGTTCTCCCCTCTCTCTCAGCTCCCCTTCTTGGATGAGTTCTCTCCCACTCCCCACTTTCCCCCTCTTGCTGCTAGACGAGACGCACAGCCGGCTGCTGCTGAAAGGCAACAGCTCTCGCCCAGTGCTCCGGGCGCTGGTGCCCACAGAAGACTTTGTGTACGTTTTAACTCTCCTCTTCCCGCTGTCCCCGCCTCCGGTGAGGCAGGACAATCCCGACTTCCCTTCTTACAAAACAGGAGAGGACAAAGGGACAAGGATGTTGGACTTGACTTTGGTTGATCCCCACGCCGGCCTCGGCTCCACAGGTGGTGGCTGCACAACAGCGAGGAGAGAAGCGGTTCTGGGCCAATCCTTTGCTCCTTGCTCTTGACTTTCAAAGTTCACTTTTCCCACGCGCCCTTTTGAGTGGGTCAGTGGCGTTTGTGTTGCCGTTGTCGGCCTGATGGCAAAGGGCAGGCCATTCGATTTTGATCCAGACTGGTGTGGTTTTTCAGCCAGGCTTAGTCCTCACTATAGCTGAGCATGGCTCTTCCCTGAGCTGCTATTACCCAGCCAGGGTTTTCATTACGGGGCTCGGGCAACTTGTTCTTGTGTATTTTTAGTGTCCGCTCATCTATGACTGAAATGCCGCACATCCACCTCAGCATCCCATTGCCTGGATTTCGGACCAGGACCCACCTTGGCCCTTGCTCAACTGGAGTGCCCATAAAGCTCCAGGAGGCATGGGTGATCAGCTGAGCCCCTCACTTCCTGTTTGCTTCAGGCCACATCCTGAGAAGGGCAGGGTGTCTGAGATGCCCATCAGGAGTGACTGATTGTTCAAGGTGCTGGATGCTCTTCGCTTTTGGAGAAATCACTTAGCATCTCACAACCAAAATGATTAGGGGGCTGGAGCACATGACCTACAGGGAGAGGCTGAGGGATTTGGGCTTATTTAGTCTGCAGAAGAGAAGAGTGAGGGGGGATTTGATAGCAGCCTTCAAACTTCCTGAAGGGAGGTTCCAATGAGGATGGAGAGAGGCTGTTCTCAGTAGTGACAGATGACAGAACAAGGAGCAATGGTCTCAAGTTATAGTGAGGGAGGTCTAGGTTGGATATTAGGGAAAAGTATTTCACTAGGAGGGTGGTGAAGCACTGGAATGGGTTACTTAGGGAGGTAGTGGAATCTAGAGGTATTTAAGTCTCAGCTTGACAAAGCCCTGGCTGGGTTGATTTAGTTGCGATTGGTCCTGCTTTGGGCAGGGGACTGGACTTGATGACCTCCTGAGGTCTCTTCCAGCCCCAGGATTCTATGACTCTATGATTCTAAGAGGCACATTGTTAGGTAAGTCCCTTAACAGGATCTGAGGGAGACCAGCATCAGATCAGGCCCATAATCTGAGAAACCTTTGGGCTCTCAGGCTACGTCTACACTGCAGGCTTCTTGCGCAAGAGGCTTTTTGTGGAAGAGATCTTCTGCAAAAACTTCTTGCGCAAGAGTGCACCCACACTGCAAAAGCGCATTGGAAAGGCAAAGCGCTTTTGTGCAAGAGAGTGTCCAGACTGCATGAAAGAAAGCTCTGATTGCCATTAACAGAATGGCCACCAGGGCACTTGTGCTTCTTTCAATGGGCTGTTTTTGAGCAAAGAGCTCGTGCGCAAAAAAGAGTTATTCCTCGTAGAAAGAGGAATACCTATACTGCAAAAACCCCTCTGTTCTGTTGATTCACTATACATTTTCTTGTGCAAAAATGCGCTTGAGGTGTGGATGCTCCGTGAATTTTTGTGCAAAAATGGCCATTTTTGTGCAAAAACTCTGCAGTGTAGACATAGGGTCAGACAAAGGGTGTGGTGGTAGGTACCACTTCACTGCTCCAGAGCGTGCCTCGGTCTGGGATATCAAGGCAATTCTGCAAACATGTACAAGTCAAACCTCCAAGCTCTGGATTGTAGGAAGATGCAGGGTCATCCCGCGTTTTCCACCGGGGCGACTGAGCCATTGAAGTTTAGGCCAATGTTTTCCAAAAGTTGCTGAGGTGCCTTGATGGTCTTTAAAAAAGACAAACAGTGGGATTTTCACAAATGCTCTGCTCTAGCCTCCCTCTGCTCCCACTCCCAGCCAGAGTGCAAGGCCAGTGCTCAGTGTCTTTGGAAAAGCCACCTTGAAAACATTTTGCCCTCAGTGCCAAGGTCCCATGGTGGTCAATGGAAGGAGAGCTGGGCGCAGAACCCTGACTCCCTCTTCCCAGAGCTCTTCCCAGAACTATCATAACTGTTTTTTGCATTATCGATCTGTTTTCCCGACTCGCCAGCCATGTCTTGGACTTAGGAGCAAAGGGGGCAGGAGGGGCAGGACAGCCCTGGCCTTTTCCCAGCAAAATTTGCTCCGTCACTGGAAATGCACCCACATTCTAAAATACAAACCAAACAAAATATGGGCCTCTAGTCTCCTCTGCGAACAATGATGGTAACGAATGAGCTTAAAATCTCCCCCTCAGAATAGCCAAAGCCGACCACGCACAGCTTCCCGGAGCCTGCGCCTGAAACAGATGTGCTGCCAGTTAGGCAGCTATTTATAATACGCAGCTTTCCCTTTTCAGTCATAGTGACTCCAGCCCTCGGCTCTCTCGCTCATCAGCTCCTCTTGAAGCCTCTAGCTCTAATCCAGGGACTATTCCCAGTGCTGCTGAATTTCCTAATAAGCCCGCTTGGATGTAAGGGAGCCAGAGTCTGTCTCTGTCTTCAAAGTTTTTTTCATCCCCATTGGCTCCAGGAGCACGGGAAAGGCAATGGCATTGCCAGCTGGCGCATAGCCCCGTGCCATGCCCTGCAGCAGCTGTGCATAAAACTATTTCCCGTGACTCTTGTCCTGCAGTCAGGATCTTCCAGGTGCAATTGGACATACATGGGGAAATCAGACCCTTACCTGGCAAAGGGAGTCTTGCCAAAGTTTCCGTCTTACTGGGGAGAAGGTGCATGATCCTTTGATTTCCATAGCTGCCAGACTCAGGCCCTGATGGAAGGAGAGATGCAGAAGTGGGAGTGGGGATGGGGATTGAGGTACCATGCAGAATAGTCTGAAGACAGTGCTGAGAAGAGGGATGGTCTATAGCAATGATGGGTGCAGCCCATTGGGGTTCTGTGTGTGGTCCGCGAGACATTTTGTTTACCATTGCCCATGGCCAGGGTTGCCAAATTCCTCTGGGTTTTTCCTGGGTTGTTACTGAAGTGACACACATGCAAACCAAGGACACATGAAGTGAGGAGTGGGCTGACTGCACACAGCACTGACCGAGAGCTGCGTGCTCCTTCTGCATCCAGTCCAAGCGCTGCTGCCATTCAGTCAGCAGCCCCTGCGAACTCCAGATATGCAAGCGCAGTCAGAAAAACTACCCCATCCCAGGAGACCGTTTTGGTTCTGACAATCTGGAAGGCCACTCATGTGGCCCACTCACTAGCCTGGGTTGCCCATCACTGGTTTGGAGGCATGTGGTAAAGAACATGTGTGACAGCAGAGGAGTCTCCATGAGGGAAGGAATAACATGGGGTTTATACTGGAGGCTGTGGAGGAAACTTTCTTGTCTGCCTGTGCAAAGCCAGGTCCTTCGCTGAGTGGAGGAGTCAGGGTCCCATGTTTAAAGGGCTTTGCCAGTTCCCACTCCGAGGCTCTGACACTCAGATCAGGATGCTACTGATGTCCCAGGAACTGCTGCATGGTTACACAAGCAGCACCATGACATCTACAATGGTGCAACAGGGGTTTGCTCTGTCTTCTCGACAGCAGGCCTCAAGCTACTTGTCTTATGCTGCTAGATGCTGGTGAGCACAAGGTGATCTGAGGAACTGAGGGTATGTCTAGATTACAGGGTTTTGTCGACAGAAGTTTTGTCGACAGATACTGTCGACAAAGAGCGTCTAGACTACATCCAGTTCTGTCGACAAAGCAAGCCGCTTTGTCGACATAACAGTGTGGACGCAAAGGACAGTGTAGATGCAATAATGCCTTCTATCGACAGAACTCTGTCGACAAAAGGCGTTATTCCTCGTAGAATGAGGTTTACATACGTCGACAAAACTGCTGAGTTTTGTCGACGTTATGTCGACATAACTCAAAGGCAGTGTGGACGCAGGTATAGTTTTGTTGACAAAAGTCCACTTTTGTCGACAAAACCCTGTAATCTAGACACACCCTGAGTGTGCCCAGCTGCCTATGGGCCATTACCTCTCTGTACTGGTAGTAGGTGGGAGGATGGGAGTCCTTTGGAGAAAGCTTTCACTGGAGATGTTAAGCCTGATCCTGTCAGGTGCTGAGCCCCTTACCCCTCAGCATCAGCCCCTTAGCCCACACTTTCTCTGCATCTGTGCTTTTTGCTCCTTCCTCTGTCTGAATCAAGCTGTGCCATTACTAAATAGAAACATTTGGTTCAGGTCCAGGCTGAACCCAGACACAAACCTCCTTGGGTGAGCCAGTTCTGTCTAGGTCATTCAGTTGTTGGTTAATGCATACCCAGCACTTTGGGAGGAGGAAAAGAGGAGGAGCAGAGATCTTGTGACCTAGCTTGCATTTGTAAGGTGCTTTGCTATCAAAATCTTTGCTCTGAACAGCTAACAGTCCAAAGGCCTCGGTCTCCCTGGATCCATAGATAGTTCCCACTGGAACCAGTGGGACTAGTGATGGCTCTGCATAAGTAAGAGTGGCAGAATCTGGCCTCACTAACCGGTGGAGATGAGGAAGAGATTGCAAGGGAAGCAAAGGGTTGCAGCTGTGTTGCAGCATGCGGTGTGTTAGCTCTGTGGCTTGTTTAGATCGTTTCCTCTGTATCTGTTCTCTAGTCATGGTTCTCTGAGGGGAGGTTTTGGGCTCATAGGTCTTTTGGAAGCACAGATAATGCAGCCAGAAAATTCTTTTAATACAAATCTTACTCTTTGGGGAGTTAATTGGGCCCTCCGCCTTCTTACCTTGATGTGTACCCAGAGCCATCCACATAACTGGGTACATCATGGAAGAGTTGCGTGTAGTTGGATGATGGTTGGGAAAACCTTGTTGACTCTGATCTGTTTGCATTTGGCAGTTATAATACCACGTGCCCATAGCATTCTCCATGCAGGGATCACAAAGCACTTTGCTGAAATCAATAAAGAAAGCCTCATATCACCTCAGGAGAAGAATATGATTTATCTCCATTTTACAGATGAGAAAACTGAGGCACCAGGAAGTTAAACGACTTGCCCAAGATTGCTCAGAGAGACAGTGGCAGAGTCAGGAGTCCCAATTCAGTCATGTGCTGTAAGTGCTATGCATGCTTCCTACAGTTATTAAATATGGGGCTAGTCAAACGGGCAGTGTGCTGGCCAAGACGGGAAGGCAAATGCAGCAACAGAGCACTTGCTGTCTCCTCTTGAGACAGGAATACAAACCCAATTACATTGCAAGTGAAAGAGGGGTTGTTTTGTTTTAGCCCACCATGGAATTTGGCACAGTTAGCAGACTCTGGTTAAGAGCCCCAGGACTGGAATGGCAAGAAGGAGCAGGTGAGGACTGAGGCTACGTCTAGACTACAGGCTTCTTGCGCAAGCAGCTTTTTGTGGAAGAGATCTTTAGTGGTGGGAATAAGCAAGAGCGTGTCCACACTGCAAAAGCGCATCGAAAAAGCAATGTGCTTTTGCAAATGAGAGAATCCAGGCTGCATGGACATTCTCTCGAAAGGAAACTCTGATTGCTATTTACAGAATGGCCACCAGGGCACCTCTGCTTTTTTCAATTGCCTCTTTTTGAGCAAATAAAACCCCTGTTCCCCGTCCACACACACCTTTTTGTGCAAGAGCTCTTGCACAAAAAGGAGTTATTCCTCGTAGAAAGAGAAATACCTACACCGGAAAAAACCCTCCGTTCTTTCATTTTACTTGTGCAAAAACACGCTTGAGGTGTGGACATTCTACAAGTTTTTGAAGAAAAACAGACGTTTTTCCACAAAAACTCTATAATGTAGACATAGTCTGAGGTGCATTAATAAAATGATGTGGCTCCATTGAGAGGAGTGCGGCAGATCAGGTAAAGTGTGTTGGCAGAGCTGTGTGTGGCTGAGACAACAGGACTGGTGGCATGATTGAAGTGAGGTGCACTTGCAGAACTGGAAGGGCGAGTGACAGGGCTGACATAGCAGGTGGTATCAGAGGTCAAGACCAGAGTCTATGGTTTTCAGTCATGACAGATGAATCTTTGCTCCTAGAACAGGTACCGTCATGGGGCCACGGCAGTGAAATCTATTAAAAGCCCATCTCATCATTGTAATGTTAATTATTACTAGGTTAGGGGAACAATACTCTGGAAAACCCCAGGCTGTCTGAATCAAGCTGTGCCACTACTAAACAGAACATTTGGTTTAGGTCCAGGAGATTGGAGCTGGAATGTTCCACTGTCTAGGGTGGGTCAAAACCTGCCATTGTCACATGAACAATTCAGACCTAATTTTAAACAATAGGAAGAGAGTCAGGAACACCTGGAGGAGAGGCTAATGCAGAACATTTGGCGGACATGTCTACACTGCGCCGTTATTTCAAAATAACAGACGATATTTTGAAATAACAAAGTGTGCGGCTACACAGCAAGTCATTATTTCAAATAATTTCGAGATGGTGGACTTCTTATTCCAATTCCCATAACCCTCATTTCACAAGGAGTAAGGAAAGTCGAAGGAAACACTGAAATAAGTTATTTCAACTTCAGCTACACAACTCTCGTAGCTCAAGTTGCGTAGCTTAATTGGACTTTTGCCCAGCAGTATAGACATGCCCTGACTGTCCCTCTGAAAACCACCTCTGGAATCCACTGGCCTTACACGCACAATGAGTTGTGTAGGTCTCAGCTTGATCTTTAGTGGTGGGAATAAACAACACTCCCTTTATTCTCCACTCCAGACAGGCTCATGACTGGGGTTAGCAGGGTTCATTGCTAGCTAGGATGGCAATGCATTGGCAGAAATAGTCTAGTTTCAGATTGGCAGGTGGGGGACAGTGTGTGGGGATTGAATCGCAAGGGCATGGAGTATCAGCAAAGCTGCGTGCAGTCTGTGGGCTTCAAATAGAGGGAGATCGGGGACTCAGTCCCTAAATTTGTCCCTGGGCAGTAACTCAGGATGCCCTCCCTCCATGTGCCCAAAGGGAAGATGCCGCTACAGAAAACATCTGTGCTCCCAGGAGGGGTTTCTGCACATGGCACTTGTGTGAGGCTTCCAATGTGGGTGCTGTGAGCTGTCTATTGGCACCATGGAAGGATCCCAGCCTGGAGGCTATCTCTGCATATGAGGGCAGATTGTGCCCTATGTGCTTGACAGAATCCTTACTCTACTATTGGTTCTGTCCAGGGAGGGGCTTGGAAGCCCCGTTGCTGAGCAGAGTCTGACAGGGATAGCAGCCAAAGGCACCTCAAACCCATCCTCATTCACCTGGGCCCTTCTCAACCCTCCATCCTTTCTTCTGATCTGTCTCCCTCTCCTCCTGCTTCCGTGCTCTTCCTTCTTTTTCTCTCCCTTGATCCCCTTCTCTCACTTTCTTCCTCTCTCCACCCCCCTCTCCCTTTTCTCTTCTGTGGGGCATTGATTTTTCCATCCGTCAGCGAAACGCCTGAGGAAAATGAAAGAGCATCCGCGTGATCGATCAGCAGAACTCTTCAGCCTGGGGTCAGGAAGGATTTGAGGCAGGCACTCCCCCGGCATATAATTACCCCCAGACTCCCAAGAACAAGGCTTTCCGGAATACCCGTGAGGAGCAGTGTTCCCCCTGAGGTTCAGGGGGCTCGGCTGAGGCAGCCCTGTGTGGATTGCCTTGGAGAAGGGGTCTGTGTTGTGAATTGATGCGGTGTGTGTTGGTACTTGTTTGTTGAGCCGCGCATCGATGAGCGGGTGGGATGTTGTGTGTGTGTGTGCCTGAATCTGGCTCTCTGTGAGGTGCTGTAATTGTGCGGATAGGTAGCTACTTCTGCATCTTGCTTGGTGTGTTTGTGTAGCTTTTAAGGCTGGAATTTTAAAGGATTAAAATTCAGTGGAAGTTGAGTGCCCACTACCTTACGCTCTTGAAAGTCCCATCGCGAGCGAGCATCCGCTGGGGGCGGAGGGGGCAGAACTGTACATATGTAGCAGTTTGTTAGCATTAGAGGGGTCACTTTTTTAAATCATTTTTTGCCATCAACCTCCACATACAGGTCTGTGAGATACCACTGCTCACCCCTTCCCCAACAATGTCAGGGTAGGAAGTAACTGAGGAAACTCCTCCTACCATACCGCAGAATCTGTTTGAAAACATTGACTCCTTCTTGGTAACCAAGAGTGTGACACTGAGTGAGTGAGTGTGTGTGTGTGTGTGTGTGTATGCAGGTGAACCGGTGCCCCTTTCTGGGGGAGTGTAGTTTTGTGAGTATGTGTAGGGGATACTCAATACATTTAATTCTGTACATGCACCTCATTCTCAGTGTTGGGTGCACAAATCATTTTATGACTTGTTGTCTGCGCATGCACGATGGTGTGTGCTTTTTGTTCTGTGTGTGTACGCATGTGCACACAGGCTAGCTGCGTGGATGTAAGTTGCTGTGTGGGTGAATCATTCTCTGGGAGAGGTTATGCCTAGAGCTCCCACCCCTTCCTGACCAGTTCACCACCTCTAAACCCTGAGGGACAAAGCAGCCCTTCAAGCGCTCCAGCCTTTACCGTATGACAGGAGTCATTGTGGCAAGAAGTTGGTTCTAGCTACACGGAGCCAGGGGAGAAAATTTCAGGATGAGGTTGCAAGTTTTGTTTTGAATTGTCCATAATTTAGCCCTTTCACCTTCTCCGTCATAGCCTTCATTTCCCACGAATTTCATCCAGCCGAGGTAACGGGCTAAATGCAGCTGTTCTGTGCAAGGGAGCTGGATCTGAGGGTGTCTGAGCTGGTGTAACTCATGTCTAGGTATTCATGCGCTCATTTAAAGTGTAACGGTGTCTTTCCACTCTCCCCTGGCCTCTCCTGCTCCAGGCAGTTGCAGGAGGAACACATTCTCATTTCTGTTTCCCCACCTTGGTTGCACCGGGAGGCCAGAAACTGCTAATAGGTGAATGACTAGAGCCATCCTTACCTATACACAGATTATGCAGTTGCATACAGCACCTGAAAATTTGTGGCACCACTGGCTCTTAACGTCCACTGACCTGCCTCTTCTTCTCCCTGTTCTGTGGCTCTGCTTCGTCCAGAGGGGGTCTAGTTCACTTTAAAAGTGAAAAGGCCTGCGAAACCTGTTAGCGGAACACTGAACCTGTGTGTGACAGGGCATCAGCCCCACATTGGCCCTTTAACAGTAAAACCCTGCCCCGGGAGAGGGCTGAGAGAGCAAAGCCCCACAGCGGAGGCAGATATGTCCAGTTAGGGGCCAGCTGGGGCTACAGGGGGGAAGGAGAACAGGGACACTCTTGCTCTAGCTGGGGAGCAGGAGGGACCTAACTGCCAGGGAAGCTAATGGCTTTCTGACTTAGAGCAGGGCTGTGGCCAGGCAAGCTCCCAGGCTACTGGGCCTGAGGCAAGGCCTGAGTGTACTAAGGCTGCAGAGAGGCAGCCAGGATAGGAAAAGGCAGCAGGTCCGCACCCCCTTGCCAATGACGAGTGGCCATTTCAGGCTACAGTTTGCCCCTGAAGCAGGAGCTAGATGAAGACTTGCAGTGGGTCACTGAAGCAAGGAGGCTACGTCTACACGGCAGGCTTTTTGCGCAAGAACGGCTGTCTGGGCGGTTTTGTGCAAGTAAATGTACAGCGCAGCATCGGAAAACAGGGCTTCTTCCAGAAGAGTTATTCCTCTCCCCACGAGGAATAAGCCCTCTTGCACAAGAAGGCAGAGTGGACGGGCAACAGAGGTTTCTTGTGCAAGAAACCCCTATAGCTAAAACGTCCATCAGAGCTTTCTTGTGCAAGACAGTGTCCACACTGCCATGGATGCTCTTGTGCAAAAGCACAGCTCTTGCGCAAAAGCACTTGGCAGTGTGGATGCACTCTTGCACAAGAATTTTTGCGCAGAAATTCTTGCACACAATAGTTCTTGCGCAAGAAGCCTGCAGTGTAGATGTAGCCCAAGTGTATAGGTGAATTGGGGGTTCCCTGGGAGGGGAGGACCCCAGAGTGCAGAGACACAGGTCTGCAGATAAACCCCTGGAAAGGAGATGAGGGACAATTGTAGTGGGCACTGCTGGAGGACAGTGTCCGGAAGAGGATGCTGCGGTCTGGGAGTGACACGGTCCAGAGTCTGACCTGAAACAGAGCGGAGTGGTGGGGGAGACACCAGCCAGAGGGAGGCGCCCTGCTGACACAAACTAATTGTTAGGGCTACCAGCAGGAGGCGCTGTGATGGTGAGTCCTGCCCTGTGACATTTTGAAAGGGACATTCAAGTGGCAATGAAGCCATTTAACAGGCATTTGCCAATCCCAGGTATAGACAGTTTCTGAATTGACTGTGTGTGTTGACAGAATCTTAATTTAAAATTTGTTTTACAAATATTTCATTAGTGTGGTGCTACGATTATAAAATCACAACTCTAAAAAAAGTGTCCCCTCCCAGGCTGTCATTTGGCATGGGGGCACTAGTTTCATAGGACAGCGTAGGGCCCCATACATCCTCAGGACGGCCCGGGAATGACTTGCATTAAGGTTCCACTCCATGTTCCGCTCAGATGTGAGCCTTATTCTGGCTTCAAGGTGCATCAGTTAAACCAACACATTGTTCCTCATGCCACGGTACCTGGCCCTTGCAGTACCTCACATGTCTCCTCTGCATGTAGCCCTGTGCATTGTGTTGCACTTTGAACCTCCAACCAAGCGAAGGCTACTGGTGCAGGTGAGCTCCTGTTCCCCTAACCACACTTGCCAACTTTCATGCGCATAGTCTGAAAAGATGATTTGAGGACTTCAGGCACTCAGCCAGAGGTTAGGGTCTGTTACAGGAGTGGGGGATGAGGTTCAAAGACCTGTGATGTGCATAAGGTCGGACTAGATCCATGGTGTCCAACCAGTTCTGAAGCTAAAGTGAACTAGCCACACTCAACCAGCCAAATAGCCACATGTGGCTAGTGGCTAGCGTGTTGGACACCGCAAGCACAATACAGGCAGTCCCCGGGTTACATGGATCTGACCTACATCGGATCCCTACTTACAAACGGGGTGAGGCAACCCCGCACTAGCTGCTTCCCCCCAGCAGACCAGGGAGACGCGAAGCTAGCGCCACCCCCCCCCCCAGCAGACCAGGGAGACGCGGAGCGGCTTTTCTCAGCAGACACCTCAGCTTGAGAATAAAGGACGGAGGGAAGTGAGGTGTGGGAGAATAAAACTGAGCTCTGGAGAAATGTTTGGCTAGAGTTTCCCCTACAACATGTACCAGTTCCGACTTACATACAAATTCAACTTAAGAACAAACCTACAGTCCCTATCTTGTACGTAACCCGGGGACTTCCTGTAGTCCCTTCTGAATATGTTAGAGCTCATTTCAGCAGAAAACCATCAGCAATGGCAGAAAGCAGGATAACTAACTTCCTCTTCCTGCCCTCCCAGCTTAGACCATGTGATGTGAAGAACTGGTAGGGAAGGGAGACAAGACCAGGCACTGAATCCTGCTTTCTCCAATGATGCTGGTGGTTCTAGAGTGCTTTTGTAGAGTCATGACAGACACGTAAGCGCTACAGGTGTACTCGTAACAGGTAGGGAGGTGCATGGCTGAGGCAGAGTTGATATGTCTTCTGGATATCATCCAGCAAAAACAGCTGATGCCACTACATGATGGGTTTACTTGAAATGTTTATTTTGTACTAGTAATTTGCCCTCTCTGCTTGAATCCTTGGGTGAAAATAGCCACCTCTACAGATCCCCTGATTGTGGAAATGGAGCTACACTTCTTTAAGGGTGCTATGCTGACTTACACCAGCGGGGGTTTTGGTTTCATGTTTACTCCTGGCAATTAAAACACTTTTTACATACTTTAGCCCCCTGAATATTTCTGCCTGAGAGGTTAGAGCAGCATGCTGGGAGATAGGAGTCCTGGGTTCTAACCATGGCTTTGTCTCATAATTCCTGTGAGACCAAAAATTTCCTCAGTGTCCCCTTCTCTAACATGGAGATATGTACCTATCTAATAGAACTGGAAGGGACCTGGAGTAGTCATTGAGTCCAGTCCCCTGCCCTCACAGCAGGACCAAGTACCATCCCTGACAGATTTGCCCCAGCTCCCTAAATGGTCTCCTTAAGGACTGAACTGACAACCATGGGTTTAGGAAATCAATGATCAAACCACTGAGCTAACCCCCATAATGATAATGTGGCCTGCCTCAAGGGCATGTTCTAGCTCAACTGTGTTTTTCTAGTCTAATTCTTACTGCATGCCCATCACCATGGTATCTGAGTGATACCTGTTCTAGGGTCCTAGAGACACAGAGCCAGTTATAGAGCCTGAGGAGCTGAAAATTGGCCCGAGTGTTAATTTAATTTGGAAAAATAGCTTTGAAAATAACAGAAAAATCTGAGTTTAATTTTTCATTGATAAGAGGCACACCGTGCAGGCATATGCTAAAGGCAGGACATTGCTGGCATTTGACTGCTGAGTACTTAAAAGCAGGCAAATAGCAGGGGATATGAAGGGGTGTGTTCAGGGCCAGATTCTGAACTAATTTAAACTGGAGTAAGTGGAGTCACTCCAGATTTACACTAGTGAGATCCAGAGTCCCATCCCCACTGTTGTGGCGTGTTTGGCACGTGGTTGCAGGCAATCCAGGAGAAGTGGCCCAAAAGCGCACCCCAAACCAAAAAACACATCACCAGCAAGGACCATGATGCAAAAGGCCCAGAGAATTTCCTTGCTGGCATTTAGAGCTGGTTTCTGTTAGCTGGCTGGTGTGTGGTTGGCAGGCTTGGGAGCAGATCCTGCACTGCTGAGTGGCTTTGGACTCCACCAAACCAGATTCAGGGGGTTTGATAATGCCAAAGCTAGGACTGGAGTCAGTGCAGGAGCTGGAAGCCTGCCTCCCTCTTCTGACACTCGAAAAGAGGAGCTGGAGCTGGAGGAATAAATGCACAGCAACTTGGGAGGGAGGGCGAGCGGGGGAGCCAGGAATATGGAGCGGAGGAGAGGGCTCTCTTGCTTTTGCTGCATGTAAATCAAAGGAAGCTGTCTGTGCATGTCGCCTTCTTTCACTAGAGGTTGCTCACTTTCACTTCTTGGCTGATTTCAGTAGCGTTCAGCCCATTTGACAGGGGAGTGTGTGTGTGTGTGTGTGTGTGTGTGTGTTGGGAGCAAAGAGGAGACCTAAGGATGGTTCGGCTGATATGCCATTGACCAGAGTCTTTCAATAACAGCACGCCCCTAATGGACTGGGTGTATATCAGCTGCAGAAAGCATGCCCCTCCTCTGCTGCACAGCTGCCTTTCTCCTAATGCTCATCTAATTAAACAGCAGCCTGGTGAGCCTGAAACCAGGGCAGCAGGAGAGCAAAGATTTTTATCCAATAGATTCCTGTCTCCAGCCCAGGAACCAGAAGAAAAAAACCCTTTCATATTGCCAGATCAATAAGCAGGTGGTATTTTCCCCACCTCTCCCTCTTTGCTTTAACCTTCTCCAATGCTCTTTTCCCTGCCTGAATTTTCTTAAAATACTGTGCGCAGATCAGAGCCCCATCCCAGAGACAGTGGATTTCCGGATCTCTCGGTGGCTGTGTCCCCTGAGCCAGACACCTGCTAAATGCTACAGCAATAAGTGGGAAACCCAATAGGAACCGGGAACTCTGACCTTTCAGCAGATAGCAGGGGGATTAAATCTTAGAGGAGCCGCTTCTAGCTTGATGTTACTTATCCCCCATCTGTCACTGACTTGGTCAGCTGTGCATCTGCATGTGGATGGGCAGGAGAGCTTCTGAGCATCGGTGCCTTGGGCAAACCTTGGTACCCAACTATTGTGCATTCCCTGGGGAGATGGAGAAGGGGGTTGCATCTGATTTTTTCCTGATCAATTTCTCTTTCTCTGGGCCTGCATCTGCTCCCACTGAAATCAATGCAACCTCCCCTCCTTCCATTGACTTAAATGGGGCAGGATCTGAGCAATTTCTCTCCATCCCTTACGGGAGGAGACTTTCAATCATGTCTAGCTGAACATCACATCTGGAGCTTGCACAGAGAGCTGCCCTTAACTGTGTAAATTTCCATTTCAGATGGCCAGATACTGAGGTGGGGAGCTGGATATCCTGTAAAGCACTTTTGAAAATTGGGGCTGCTATGCCAAACCCTTGGCTGGTGTAAATCAGCAAAGCTCCATTGAGTTCTGTGGAACTACACTGCACATCTGGAACATCAATAAATAGATCCAATTCCTGGTCCCATGTGTACCTATTGAACTTAGTGGGACTGTAGAGATGCAAATAAGAGCATATTTTGGTCTGTAAAGTTTGTATCAGGTTTTTTTATTCACTTGAGAGTTTAAAAGAAGTGGCATTTAATCTCCTTATGCACCCTATGTCTCCATACAGGATATGTACTTCATGGTGCTGCAAAAGCAGTAACTTCATTTGCACTGGAAAAAAATGTTAAGGAAAAACACTGTCCATTCCACCCTTCCCCATTCCTGGTGTGATGAAGATTCCTAGTCTGGAGAAGAAGCACGCCCTAACTGCAAAAGGGTCTACAGTAAAGGACTCAAAGGGCTGGTAAAATCAACTCAGGAACTCGGGCCTTGTACATGATGCTCTGCATACATTGATTATAGATTCCTAGAACACTAGAACTGGAAGGGACCTTGAGAAGACATCAAGTCCAGTCCCCTACCCTCACAGCAGGACCAAAGACCATCTAGATCACCCCAGACGTGTTTGTCTAACCTGCTCTTAAATATCACCAATGATGGAGATTCCACAACTTCCTCAGGCAATTTATTCCAGTGCTTAAACATCCTGACAGTTAGGAAGTTTTTCCTAATGTCCAACCTATACCTTCCGTGCTGCAATTTAAGTCTATTGCTTCTTGTCCTGTCACCAAGTTAGGGAGAATATTTTCTCTCCCTCCTCCTTGTAACACCCTTTTAGGTTCTTGAAAACTGCTATCATGTGCTCTCTTGGACTTCTTTTTTCCTGACTAAATACCTAGTTTTTTCAGTTGTCCCTCATAGCTCATGTTTTCTAGGCCTTTCATCATTTTTGTTGCTCTTCTCTGGACTTTCTCCAATTTCTCCACATCTTTCTTGAAATGCAGTGCCCAGAACTGAACACAGTACTCTCACTGAGACCTAATCAGTGCAGAGTAGAGCGGAAGAATGACTTCTCGTGTCTTGCTCACAACACTCCCGTTGATGCATCCCAGAATCATGTTTGCTTTTCTTGCAACAGTGTCATACTATTGACTCACATTTAGCTTGTGGTCCACTATGACCCCTAGATCCCTTTCTGCAGTACTCCTTCCTAGAGAGTCGCTTCCCATTTTGTATGTGTGAGATTGATTGTCCCTTCCTAAGTGGAGTGCTTTGCATTTGTCCTTTATTGAATTTCCTCTTATTTTACCTCAGACCATTTCTCCCACTTGTCCAGATCATTTTGAAAAATAGTCCAAGCTAGCCTCCAAATAACTTGCTACCCCCCCAGCTTGGTATCATCCTCAAACTTTGAGTACTCTTTATGCCAAGGGTGAGCAAGTACTAGCTCGTGGGCTGGATGAGTTAGTCCCTGGCAGGCCACCACACCACAGTATTTTCCTGTGCCTCTGCAGGTGCGGAGGAATCACAGCTCCTATTGGTCACAGATCGCTGTTCCCAGCCAATGGTAGCTGTGATCTTCCGTTCCTGCAGAGGTGCAGGTAAATATAGCGGCAGTGGCCCACCATGAGCTAACCTTGGTAAACTGCCACATTTTTATTGCCCACCCCTGCT
This sequence comes from Pelodiscus sinensis, assembly GCF_052426305.1. Taxonomy (NCBI): domain Eukaryota; kingdom Metazoa; phylum Chordata; order Testudines; family Trionychidae; genus Pelodiscus; species Pelodiscus sinensis. Next base: position 12,752,415 of record NC_143074.1, read on the forward strand.
CTATGCCATTATTTAAATCGTTGATAATTATATGAATGATGATGTGGGGATCCAGAATTTAGCTCAATAAAGCTTGAAGTGATGGCAAGTGAAAATAATTGGCTAGGGCCATTGCCTTGTCTAGTCGTTTAATATTGTACCAAATGGTCCAGACACACTTCTGCTTCTTAGTCAATTCTTTCAGCCTTGAAATCCAAGATGCCCCTCTTAAGACGTGTCTGCACTTGAACTGTGAGTCATGTTTTAATATTTCAGAGGGGTAGCCAAGTTAGTCTGTAACAGGAAAAACTTTAAAAACAATGAAAAGTCTAGTAGCACCTTAAAGATTAACAAAACATGTAGCTGGACTATGATACTCCAGTCATTTGAAGACGTGGGTTGTGCCCACGAAAGCTCATGATATCGTCCACATGTTTTGTTAGTCTTTAAGGTATTACTAGACTTTTTGTTGTTTTTTTTATGTTTTTTTCATGTTTTAACGTGTTAGCTATCATGATTGTAAAGTCCAGTGTGGAAAGTATCAAATGTTTGTATCCTGGAATAAATATTTGTCCTGTCCAGTTATGTTTACATATGTTAATCCACACGTATTAAAAACACAACTTAGTATCCGACTGTAGCCAGACCCATATTTCTTGAAAGAGTTGAGCCATTGGACTTTAAAGCCTTGCAGCAGATGGGAAGTGCTCTGCTGTAAGGAGCACGGTGGTTGTCCAGCCAGCTATCCTGTGGTGGTGATAGCTGTTTAAATGATGATTATGTGAAGCAGCCAGAAGAGTAAGGACCGATGATCAATAAGGTGCTAGGAGTCCAAGGTCATGTGCACTATATAAGCACCTGCAGTGTATACAAAGATAACTCAGTGCAGAGAGGTGATGTCAGAGACCACCCAAAATCACACAAATAGCAGAGTGAGTTTCAAAGTCAAGGGGAGGTGCTTTGGGGTAAGTCTGCTTCTACTGGGTCTCACTTTCAGATTCTTTTCATTTCTGCTGGAGAGGATCTGATGTGGTTAGTCTAATGAGGTGCAAAAACGGGACAGTGGGGAAATCATGAATGTTGCATTGAAATCTTTCAAAATGGAATCCTCACTGAAATTCTGAAAAATTCCTGTTTGCCCAAATGGTCTGTAAGGAGATGAAAAATGTTAAACTTCTTAGGAAGAAAACGTGCTCTCTACAGGTATTTTATCTCTCCACTGAAATAAATGCCTCCCTGTTTCCTGTGCTGTTTATTCAAGCAACAAATATGAATAAAAATAAAATGAAAGAGATGCCAGCCAGGTGCATTAAAACAAATGGAACCCATTCAGCTGATTGTGGTTGTCAGATGAAGCTTTTGGGACCTCTCTAGTTCTAGTTGGGCTTGGGATCATGCAATACATTTTATTATGGTGGCATCTGAGAACCCTTTTCAAAGATCACAGTAATGTTGGCTAGACACTGTCTACTGCAGAGAGCTTATGACTTAAGAGCAAGAAAGGGTGGTCTCTAGGACTATGTCTCCATAGCAGCGTTATTTCGGAGTAACTGACGTTATTCTGAAATAACATAGTCCGTGGCTACACGCAAGCCATTATTTTGATATAATGTTGAGCTGGAGGACATCTTACTCCGAATCCTGTAACCCTCATTGTACGAGAAGTAAGGGAAGCTGGGGGAAGAGCATTCTGTCTCGAAATAACTGATGTGTAGACAGTGCCAAAAGTCGAAATCAGCTATTTCGACTTAAGATGCACAATTAGCATAGCTCAAGTTACATAGCTTATTTCAAGTTTAGCCCTGCTGTGTAGATGTGTCCTAGCATAGTTGCTTCTAGTTTCCTCCTCTGCATCTCTGTATTTACACATGTAGCTGGATTTGTAATTGTCCCTGCCCCTGTCCTCCTAACACCATTGGGCAAAGTCTTGGCCCCATTCTGCAGGGTGCTGAATCTGACAGGAGGTGAGGGTGCTCAGCAACTTGAAGGAGCTGGCCTTGTGAGGGGCAAGGAAAGTCCTAAATCAACTGTTTGTGCTAACAGAGGCCCAGAGCAGCCAAAAGGTTTCTGTTTTCTTAATGCTTGCTCTGTCCTAGCTTCAGATCAGCTAGGGAAAATCCTTCAGGGTGATCCCAACTGAGTCTGACCGTTGACCGTTGCAGTCATTCCATAGCAGCAATCCACGTTGTCAGCAGAGAAAAATCTCTCCTCCACCCCCGCCTGCTTCCTGGTCACTATTTTGATCGCATTCCTGGTGAGCTGGGTTGCAGATGTGGTTGCCTTATCTTGGAAGGTCTGAGTCAGTTTTTCCTTAGTGTGACTCTCCTAAGAAAGTCAACAGAGTGGGCAGCAGGGAGAGGAATAAATAGACCCTTAAACTTGCAGAGTATGTTTTTCATTGTGGATAAGGTGATGGTCAGGACATACATGTGTATGTACACACCAGATATCCTCCCACATGTAGGGGCACAAAGCAGGTGTATCCTTGGGGTGGTGTTCATATACTTGGAAAACATACACAGTAGACATATAAATGCAGGAAGGAAAGGACATGCCTGGCAGGGGGCACATGCAGTGCATATTAGGGATGTGAATTGGTAACCCATTAGCTGGTTACCCGGTAAGCATCACCCATTAAGGTTACTTGGGAGCAGTCCATGGCCCACCACATACAGTGGGCTGCTTCAGCCCTGCAGGACTGTCAGCTCGAAACCCATGTGGGCTGGGACCCTGCAGTCCCCCTCCCAACCGCTGCTGCTTCCAGCCTCACACCAGGCTTCCGACTCTCACCCCACATGAACTGGGAGCCAGCAGCACAGCACGGGGCCAAAAGCCGACAGGCTGGAGCAGGGTACACTGACACGGGGTAAGGTGCTCCTAAAGGGTATGTCTACACATCAAAGTTATTTCAAATTAACTTTAATAGCATCTATACAGGCAAACCGCTATTTTGAAATAAAATCAAAATAGCAGGGCGCTTAATTCGAATGAGTTAAATCTCATTCTACGAGGAATACCGCCAAATTCGAAATAGCTAATTCGAAATAAGTGCTGTGTAGATGCTTATTTCAAAATAGGGGTCCTCCAGCCCTTCCCAGGGTGCCCTGGTGGCCACTCTGGGCCAAACCAGGAAAACTCCTCTCCTCTTCCCCAGCCCCGGAGCCCTTAAAGGGGTAGACTCTGGCCACGCTGCATGTGCCAGTTACAGGCCTGCAAGCACAGAGCCAGCAGTCACTGACCCTGACCCAGTGGCCCCAATATGAGCCGGGCAGTCAGATCCAGCCAGCCCTCCAGTGCCCAGTCCCCCAGCTCCCAGGAGCCAGCCAGGGGCCGGAGAAGGCGGGCGCCATCCTGGACCAGTGCGGAGATCATGGACCTCATTGAGGTTTGGAGGGAGGCCTCCAATGTCCATGATCTCCGCACTAGATGGAGGAACGTGGCCATCTACAGCCGCATAGCTACCACCATGGCCACTAAAGGCCACGTGTGCACCCCATTACAGGTGCGCATGAAAATTAAAGAATTGCGGCAGGGATATGCCATTGCCACACGGGGCAGCTCCCCAACAGGGGCACACACCTGCCCCTATTTCTAGGCCCTGGACCACATCCTGGGGGGCGGGATGGTCCGTGCCAGCTCAGAGGGCAGCGAGCCGGGAGCAGAGGGCCCTGACCAGGGCGCGGAGGAGGAGCCACCACGGAGGGTACCACTCCGGTCGGACCCCCGCGCTGTCTCAGCAGCGGAGTCACCAGGGTCATCCAGGGAGGCCACACCATGTAAGTGCCATCACTGTCCCCTTCCTGGGGTGGGTGGGGAGGGAAACCAGGGACTGCGCGCACAGGCCTTGCTTACCATGGATCATGCAGCACCCTGTGCATGTGCGAGCACGTGCCGTGCCACCCCTGGGCAGGTGGTTCCAGCTGTGTGCCACAGAGGGGCCAGGGCCTGATAGCCACACGTATGTGTGAAGAGACCTGACATGCTCCTGACCCTGGGGTGGGACACGGCAGGACGCCCTCCCTTCACAAGCCCCCTCTACACAGAGGCATAGGACATCCCCCCCCCCACCTCGGCTGCACTATACACAACACAGGGTCATGGGTGCGGTCTCGGGGCAGCTCCCAGTCCTGGGGATAGCCGGATAATCCAACCATGGCTTCTGTGCAAGCACATCAGCTCTGACGGTGCAGGGAATGGTCATCCTCACCTTGCAGAGAGGGGCTGGGCTTCACCCACCGTGTCCCCAGGGAGAACTGACCACTTCTCTTCTTTCTCAACAGCTGCACCAGCTGCACATGCAGGGCGCACCACCCTGTCTGGGACATGCTCCCGCACACAAGGGCTCTGCAGGAGGACCAGCCGAACACTGCAGGGCTACGTCTAGACTGGCATGATTTTCTGGAAATGCTTTTAATGGAAAAGTTTTGCATTAAAAGCATTTTCGGAAAAGAGCGTCTAGATTGGCGTGGACGCTTTTCCGCAAAAGCACTTTTTGTGGAAAAGCGTCTGTGACAATCTAGACGCGCTTTTCCGAAAAAAAGCCCCGATCGCCATTTTCACGATCGGGGCTTTTTTGCGCAAAATAAATCTGAGCTGTCTACAAAAGGACTTTTGCCTGAACAGGAGCAGCATAGTATTTCCACAAGAAGCACTGGTTTCTTACAGTAGGAAGTCAGTGCTTTTGCGGAAATTCAAGCGGCCAGTGTAGACAGCTGGCAAGTTTTTCCGGAAAAGTGGCCGATTTTCTGGAAAAACTGGCTAGTCTAGACAGAGCCCAGGGGTATTGAGAGCAGCACCTGGGGGCACTGCGAGCCCTGCACCACACCCTGGACTGCTGCGAGGAACTAGACTTGGAACTCTGGCAAGAACAGCTTGCTGAGGCCCCCGCACCCACCGTGCTGGGAGACAGTTGGCCCGGTGAGACCCCGACCCCTGAGTCCTGAGCTTCCCCTCCCCCTTCTTCCCCTTCCTTCCCCCTTCTAGCTCCCTCCTCCTAGTTTTCCCCCTCCCGTCTCCCACCATTTCTCCTCTCCTCTCCCACCTTCTTTCCCCAGTCTCCCCAGAGTTTTATACCCCTCCCTCCAGTTTTGTTAAATAAACAGAGTTTATATTTTTGAAAATATGTGTATTTTATTTGACATCAGGAAGAGGGGGCTAAGGAAGGGTAAGTGGAAGGATGTGAGGGTGGAATAAGGCACAAGGCCCCAGTGGGGCACTCCAGGGAGACTTCAGTCCTGTTCCATTTGGAAGCTCTCCCGCAGGGCCTCCTGGATATGGACAGCCCCCCGATGGGACTCCCAGCTGGCGGCCATGTGGGGCTGCATGTACAGGCCAGCCAAGTGGTTGGCCTCTGTCATCCAGGCTGGCAGCAAAGCCTCCCCCTTCCACTCACACAAATTGTGCAGCACACAGCATGCCGCCGCCACGTTCGGAGTATTCCTCTCGGAGAGGTCGAGGCGGAAAAGGAGGCATCAAAATCAGGCCTTCAGCCGGCTGAAGGCCCCCTCCACCAGAATGCGAGCCCTTCTGAGCCTGGCATTAAAGGCCTGCCGGGAGGGGTTGTGGTGTCCTGTATAGGGCTTCATGAACCAGGGTGGTAGCGGGTAGGCTGCATCCCCCACCAGGCAGGCAGGCATGTCCACGTCCCTGACCCTGATGTGGCGGTCGGGGAAGAAGGTCCCGGCATACAGCCTCTGGCACATGGAGGAATTGCAGTACACCTGCGCATCATGTGCTTTGCGAGACCAGCCCATGTTGATGTCCAGGAAGTGGCCCCGGTGGTCAGACACGGCCTGCAGGATGACCGAGAAGTACCCCTTCTGGTTAATGTAGAGGGAGGCCTGGTGTTCTGGGGCACAGATGGGGACGTGCGTCCCATCGATTGCCCCCCCTCAGCTGGGGAAGCCCAGGGTGCCAAACCCCTCGATGACCGCATCCAAATCCGTGAGGCAGATGACTCTGCAGAGCAGCACTCTATTGATGGCCTTGACCAGCTGCAGAGAGACACAGAAAACCATGGAGAGTCACTGGGGTGCCAGGGTGGCTGTGAGAGTGCTCCTTTCCCACCACTGCCCTGCGCCACCACTCCCCAGGAGCACCCCCACTCCCCTGCAATCCTGGTCACCGCGGGCAGTCTGAAGTACAGCTGGAACAGAACAAACCCTCCCCTGGAGGGGACTTGCATCCCTTCTCCCCCTTTTCCCTTGGGCAGCCCATCCACTCCTTGTCCACCCCACCCCCCCATCCTCTGGCACAATGGTTGGAGACTGCCATACCTTCATGAGCACTGCTCCGATGGTGGATTTCTCCACGCCGAACTGGTTGCCGATGGATTGGTAGCTATCTGGCATGGAGAGCTTCCATAGGGTGATGGCCACACACTTGTGGAGGGGAATGGCGGGCCTCTTGTGCATGTCCTGTTGCCGCAGAGCAGGGGCGAGCCACTCACAGAGCTCGAGGAATGTGTCCTTCTTCATCCTGAAGTTCTGGGTCCACTGTTGGTCTCCCCAGAGCTCCAGGACGATGTGGTCCCACCAGTCGCTGCTGGTGTCCAGATGCCAGATGCAGCAGGGCACACTGGTGTCCAGCCACTGCTCCTCCACAGCCCCCAGGGGGGTCTGGAAGAGGACCTGGGGGTTGGGCTGCCGCAGATGGTGCCAGGCAGTCGCAGCAAAAGATCCAAAAGAAGCACCGGAGTGCCCAGGGGAGGCTCTGGCTCCATGGTGCCGAGTGCTGTGGTGTCTCAAGTGAGGGCAACCAAGCAGACAGAGAGAAAAATGCTTTGCTGTCCCTCAGCGAGGTAGGAAAGCAAGCAGGGAAAGCTGAGAACACAAGCCTCAGATAGCCTCAGACAGCAGCCACACAAAGCAACTACTGACCTGATGCCCTGCCGGAACCAGTTTCAACTGGCCTTAAATGCAATTCAGTGTCCAATCAGTGTGGACGTGCTATTTCAATTTAGCAAAAAGCTATTTCGAATTGCATTTTGTGTCTAGATGCGTTATTTCAAAATAACTTATTTCTAATTAACTATTTCGAATTAAGATATTTTGAAATAATGCTGTAGTGTAGACATACCCATATACATCAGTGGAAGTTAGTGGAACCGAATTACTCTGGTTTACACAAGCATGACTAAGATCAGAATCTGGCCCATACTGTGGGTAGCTATGGCCCAGAAGCATTTACACATGGACTCTGGCATAAATTGAGATGAATGCATCTGCTAGTCACTGCCTGGGTACCTCAGGGCCCAGCATTGCTCTAGAGGATGGCGATTGTTAGCCCAGTGCAAGGTTGATAAGTGAAAATAGTCTGACCCATCTAGGTCTTCTAGCGTACCCACTGCATGCTCTGACCATCTTGATGTTTGTTTGAGACTTGGCCTGGTTTGAAGGCATGTGGCCTACCGTGATGGCCTCCTGTTTGGCCTGGCTTAGAGGTAAGGCCCTGGAGTCTATTTTATAGCTTCATAGATTCCAAGGTAAGAAGGGACCATTGTGACCATCTAGTCTGACCTCTTGTGTAATACCAACCAGAGAACTTCCCTATAGAATTCCTAGAGAGGATCGGATCTTGTGACAAGTTTCATGCTTGATCCTATAGGAGAGCCAGGTTCAGATTCCTGCTGACTCTCTCCTTTCCAGGGGTAGGCATGTGGTGAAGATGGTGCTCTCTGCTCTTCTAAGGAAGATCATTTCAGCCCTGCTGACTCAAGAATAGTCATGGGGATGTGAGATGTGGAGAGGGTGGGGGTGCATGTGTGCATGTGTGTGGTGTGTGTAAAATGGGAGGTTATTAAGGGAGAGGTGACAACTTTATGGAGACTTCAGGTTTCATGAGTTAAGCCAAGTTCCTCTGGAAGACAAGGGCATAGTCTGGCTGGGGAAGTGTCCATTCAGGATAACATGCCAATCCCAAATGGTTAAAAAACATGATATTTAAAATGTAATTTGCGTTCTGGTGTTGGAGGCTTGGAGCCTGCAAGTTCATTGGATCTGGCTTTTCTCCATAAACATGAAACCTAGAAAGTTAGTTTGGGGGACTTTACTGTGAATGAAAGGAGATTACAGAATCATCTGATTTCAGGAGCTGGTGCTTTAAGAAAAATGCCAAATATTACAAGTCTGATGAGTAACATCGCCAGAATTGGCTTTCCTGCATTTGGGGGGCACCTTGCTTAGTGGGGAGAGGGTGAAATCAAGGACAAAGGAATGGAGAAAAACCCCTCAGACTCATGGTGTCTAGCCTAGAGCTACGGGCTGTGTCTACACTGGCACCCTTTTCCGGAAAAGGGATGCTAATGAGACACTTCGGAATTGCAAATGCCGCAGGGGATTTAAATATCCCCCGCGGCATTTGCATGAACATGGCTGCCGCTTTTTTCTGGCTCGGGGAATAAAGGATCTTCCGGAAAAAGGCTTATTTTCCGCATCATCCTGTCTAGACTGGCGCTTTTCTCCGGCAAAACCCCGAGCTGGAAAAAAGCGGCAGCCATGTTCATGCAAATGCCGCGGGGGATATTTAAATCCCCCGCGGCATTTGCAATTCCGAAGTGTCTCATTAGCATCCCTTTTCCAGAAAAGGGTGCCAATGTAGACACAGCCACTATGTGTTCATGCTGAACCTCGCACCAACCCACCGATCTGAGCCTCAGCTTTGGAGATGTATGTGTCTGGTGAATCTCCCAGCTACTAGCCAGCTTGTTTTGCTCTCTTTTGCCAGACTCTATATCAGTGTTTCTTAAATTGTGTTCCATGGTACACTGGTGTGCTGCGAGGCAGTCAGAGGTGTGCCACAGAAAACAACAGAATTCAAAATGGCCACCCTTAAAGGTGCAGGCTACCTTTTTTTCTTTGCTCAATAACTTTCCCCCTGACACTTTTCCCCCCCGACCTTTTTTTTCTTTCTTCTCTTTCTCAACAAAAAATCGTCGGTGTTCCTCATAAAAAAAATTATTTGGTGTTCCTTGGTCTTAAAAAGTTTAAGAAACACTGCTCCATATCTTATCTCATGTATTAGGAGGAGGTTTCCCGAGTCTTGTTGCAGGGACGTGGGGCCAGAGCAGTGTGTATTCCCATTGGATGTCTGGATTTGGCTGATGAGGATTTGCTTCTAACCCCTGTGCCAGTTTTGGGGTTGGAACTAGACCCGTGAGCAAGCTCATCCCTTCAGCATGGTTCATCCTCTCCATCTGGCACCAACCCGCTCCTAGTACGAGTTGAATTTGCCATGCCACAGAGCACAGCGAGTAGACTGAGAGCCTGCTGGATAAGTGGGCAGCTCTCTTCTCTGGTACAGTGAGGGCCGGCCGTAGGATACGGGAGCGTGTGTGATGCAGGGGAGGCTAAAATTGGCCACAGATCCGCCCGAGTTGGAGGAGCTTGTTTAGAATCTTTTGATCTCTCAGCTGCGCTCAGCCGCTAGGAGCCAGGGCTCGGGAGATGGTCGCCATAGCAACTGCTGCCACTCACTCCCCATCTCGGATGTAAATTAGTTACAATATTATTAGTGTGCAGAATTTCAAGAGGCCGGAGCCGGCGTGTGCTTGAGAAGAGACTTTCCAAATTCATTACAGGCGTGTCTGAGGCCTAGACTGTGCGGGGAGCAGGCCCCATCCTCTTTTTGTCCTGGTGAGCTGAGTCCAACGTGCCGAGGCCTAATCAGAGCCAAAACAATGACATGTTAGTGTTATCTTAACCCAGTCTGATTGCCGCACATGAGACTGGTGCAGGTGCAGGATTGAATGGCCTGGTCGGATTGTGGGGGGTTGGAGACCAGGCCTCATATCAGGGCAGGGACTGTCTTGCTACTCTGTTGGAGGTTTGGAACAGTGCAATTTTTATTTTGGCCTTCCCCCATGGACTGCCAGAAATGTGCTGCTGAGTGGAGGCAGGGCTTCTAAAAACACTGGAGCTGCGAGCCTGATCTTCCTCTGATTTGTGCTGATTTAACAAGGTGGAAACACGATTGTATCCCGTAGAGTGTAGGGAGTATATTCCATACTGGTATAGTGAGTGAAGGGTCAGGCATTGTGTTAGGAGATGCTTTGGAGTGAGTGATGTCTCAAGAGAGGAGGGCATGATTCTGATCTCAGTTACATCAGTGAATTAGAGAATTAAACCTGAAGTCTCCTAATATAGGGAGTGTCTCTTGTAGAGGGTTCATTTCATGCTCTAAGCCAGATGGTGTAAATTGGTATAGTTTACCTGAAGACAGTGGATCCATGTTAAGTGACCAGATGTCCCAATTTTATCAGGATGGTGCCAATGTTTGGACCTTTTTCTTATAAGTGCTTATTACTTCCCACCCCCTTTCCAGGTTTTTCACGCTTGCTATCTGGTCACCCTAGATCAATGGTGGGCAACCTGTGGCCAGCAGGCCACATGCAGCCCGTCAGGGTTCTATGTGTGGCCCACAAGACATTCTGTTTACCGTTGCCCACGGCAGGGTGGCCAGATTCTGCTGGTTTCAGTCGGTGTAGTTTTTTCCAACCGGTTTTACTAGTGACAGGCACGTAAAGCTGGGGCGCATGAAGTGAGGTGCGTGCTTACTGCACACAGTATGGACTGCGAGCCCGCTTCACCCTCAGCAGCCAATCAAAGTGCAGCCATGGTCCCATCAGCACATCCTGCAAATTCTAGGTGCGCAAGAGACATTAGCAAAACTGCCCTTTCCCTGGAGACTGTCTTGGTTGCGACACTCTAGCGGCCCCCTGAGGTGAAAGAGGGCCACTCCTGCCCCACTCACTAGCCTAGGTTGCCCCTTGCTGTCCTAGATCCATGCCAATTTAAACCAGCACTGAGGAGCTGTCCCTCTCTCCTGTAAGTTACTACTAGGCCAACATGGCGGGAGGTGGGTGGCAAGCATAGCCAGATGCAAAACAAATCATAGAGACAAGTCAATGGGGCTACCCCAGCTTATACCAACGGAGAGTCTTGGTCCTTTTATCTCTTGGTTGTTAAGATGTTTGCAAAGAAAAGTAAACAATTGAATGTTTTCCTTAGTGCTTCGCTATGTTTTCCACCACATTTGCAGTGGAATGCATTATGGCAGTGCAAGGGTCAGACTGAACAGCGCCAATGTACAGCAGCTGAGCGTGGAAGCCCGTGCAAGCTGATTTACATGGCCTAATGTGAACAGCCTTCACATCAGTTCAAGTGTTACGGTGCTGCCTGTAACCCATCTAGCTCATCATTCTTCCCTTCCCATTGTTTAACCAAGTCCATTTTCAATGGGCTTGCTTTTTCCTGGATCCCTTTGTCTTGCCTGCCCCACAGATGTCCATGTCTTTCTCCTTGAAAAGGATACTCTTCTACAGGCATTCTGTGCATTGGGCAGGCAAATCTTACGCTTCCTTTCTCTCTAAGAAAATATCCCAGTGCAAGTTTGGTGCTTGTGAAAGGTGCTAGTTCAAGAGCCCCGGAGATGAAGCCCTTTGATTATCTGTACAACATACCCAGCCAAAAACACTGTTGCCTCCCCAGAAGGGAGCTCCTTAAATCAAGGCAGTGAGGGCTGGTAGTGAGGTGCATACCCATGAGCTTTATTGATCATGTCTGCACTGCAGGAGTATTTGCCTGGCAGTCAATAAACTCCCAGCATCTCACTGTGCTCTTAAAATTAGGAAGGATCCTTTGGAGTCAGTCGCCTCCTTTTGGTTATTTCAGAGTCCTGGTTAGGAATATGGAGGATTTAATCTCAGGATGTTATAGCAGTGTCAGAGCAAGCTACCCCATCCCATCCATATACTTCAACTTTACCATGGAGGTAAAGAAAGAACAGATCACTCTTCATGCTTAGTCCAATTCTTGGCCTCTTTAAAGAGAATGTCAACAGGGAGCCGTTGGTGGTGGTGATAGGGACCTGTTTTCATTGGGAACTGGGCTGATTATATTGTGATAATTTCTATGAAGGTAGCAGACAAAGACTCTAATCAGGATTGAGTCCCATTTGCATTAGGTGTGCAGCACAGCTATATAACAAAAGGCAGTCTTTGCCCCAAAGAGCTTGCACTCTACAGAGTAGCACTAACATCCTTTATTAAAGAGATTCACTAGCGCTGACTTGAAAACAATTTTTTTGCAGATACCAACTAACACGGCTAAACCTCTGAGATCAGGGGTGGATACACGGCAGGGCGAACGGGGCGGCTGCCCCGGGCCCCGCGCTTCAGAAAGCCCCGCGCATGCGCCGTGGCGCCGCCGCGCATGTGCATGGCGTCACTGCGCATGCGCCGTGGCAAAGGGGGGGCCCCGCGGAATTATGTTGCCCAGGGCCCCGCAAAACAGTCATCTGCCCCTGTCTGAGATCATTTTTGTAACAAATGTCTAGGTTTGGGTATTAGGTTCTGTTCCAGTGTGGAACAAAGCACAGACCTTTCTAGCATTTTAAAGAAAACCAGAGTAAAAAAAGGACACGTCCCTCCAGTGTCCCTACCCTAGTATAGCCAAAAGCCTGATAGTGAGGACACCCAGTGAGGGAGACAGGTTCAAATCCCTGGTCAGCTTGAGATGAGACTTGAATGTGGATAGGATTAATCAATGCACCTCAGTGTATTTGCATAGGACCCCCATCTTAGGAGACTCTTGACCACGACAAAAACACAAAACCCCCCAAATTTAGGGATGCTATGCCCCAAGTTCCAGGCCACACCACTCATTCAATTTTGGCCCAGCTGCCCTTCTGGCATGGCAGGGTTTGGGGGCTGGGCCAAACCTGAGTTGTGTCGGATGGGTAAATGGAACCTGGTGGGTGACTGTCCAGGAAGGGGGTAGGTTCTTGGGGTGTGTGTGTGGAAATGTTGGAGGTTGAGTGGCGAGCTAGATATATGTTGGGGCTGCTCGGATGTGTGTGGAGGCTTTCAGGATGAGTGAGCACTGATGGCATGTTCCTGGATTGTGTGGAAATGGAGAGTTGTTTGAGGGTCTATATGGGGTGAGGTATGTATGAGGTAGGGGCCTCTTTTCCTTAGCAAATAGGGCCACATAATTCTTTACTCTAGATCTAAACCTGTCTCTCACACATGCCATGTGAATGCCCTATCATGGAGTCAATTTCTCTGCTTCTTTAGCTGATCAAAAATGCCATGCTATACCTGAGAAACTTACCCAACATTTTGATGTTACATTTGCACTAAACGCTTCAGTTTTGACAAATCAGCATTTCAGACCCCCAAAAGGGGGTTGTTGAAACCCTCTTCATGGAGTGATTGTCAGAGCCCTGCAAATCCGTGGATATCTGCTTTATATCTCAGAGGTGTAGCGAGGGGTATCATAGAATCATAGAATACTAGGACTGGAAGGGACCTCGAGAGGTCATCGAGTCCAGTCCCCTGCCCTCATGGCAGGACCAAATACTGTCTAGACCATCCCTGATGGTATGGGGGGGGGGGACAGTTGCCCCAGAGTGCCACGCTAGGGCGAGTGCAGGGAGAAAGGTGTGGGCAGGTCTGGGACTGCCTGGCCTCGCCACAGCAGCCATGGCCACATTAGACCCGCCTGTATCATTCTCCCTGCGCTCGCCCTAGCGTGGCGCCTGGGAGCAACTGCCCCCCTTTCTCCTTTCGCTACGCCCCTATTATGTCTGTGAGTATCCACATATGTGGATATCCGTGGCTCATCTTTGCAGATACAGATGTGGATGTGGATGCACATTTTGTATCCACGCAGGGCTCTAGTGATTGTATTCTGCACTGGGGGTGAAATCAAAGCTGGTGAACTACTAACACTTAACTTGTGTCAGGTTTATGCTGACTTCACATGGTTGAAATTGGTGACTTTTCTGCAATTGTTTGCAGGGAGGTTAAGTGATCCTGAAATATTATCTCACTTGCTTTGTGAATAGGCTTGGAAGGATTTGATTTTTGTTGGAAAATGTTGGTAAATGTTGATTGCTCCATGTGGACCTAAACCACAGAAAAAAATATTTCCATCACTAATAATCAACAGTTTACAGATGGGCAAAGTAAGCAAAATGTTGCCTGTGAACCTTTGGGAGTTTGATATAAGGATATTTACTTGGTATATTTTGATGTGATAGTGACATGTTCCGCTTGAATGGTTATAGAACTTGAACTTTTTGAATCTCAGTGTCTATTGTTAAATAATTGTCTGATTTCCCCCCTCCCCATTGTTTGGCTGTCCTAGAATTTCCCACAATTGTGAAAACTTAAGTCCCTAAAAATAAGAGGGGAGGGGGAAAAGCTTAAACTCTGTAATCTTGCACAACTGAGAAAATATTAATCCATAAAAACAGAAGGCATGTTTAAACATAAACATTGATATTATCCATTGAAATTACAAAAAAAAAGATCAAATTCTGCCAAGATTAGCTGAAGTGGCTGATGCAAAGTCTAGTGAAATCAGCCACAACTGGAACAGGCCATAATTTATTGCCTATGATCAGTAGATCCATTTGGGCCAGCTTGTAGATATCAAGGATGTAGCAGCTTGGATTTCATAGTATTCCTCCCATAATGATGCTTTGGACATATGTAGTGCTTTGTTTTTTCCCTTAGTGCAGTGTAGAAACATTAATTGACTAATCCAACTACTAGCTTTTATCCACAAGTTTAATAATATGAAATATTGGTGTGGTGTCATGAAAAAGAGCAATGTGGCTCTGATGGTACGTACCTTTGTTGCACGCTTGAAATCCTGCTGACAGGTTGCAGTCAAGGGAGTCAACAAGGTGAGGGGATGGGGGTAGGGGGCTGGTTATGCACTCAGGGCCAGATTAAGGCATGGGCTAGCCGGGTAGCTGCCCAGGGCGCCAACCTATGGGGGGTGCCTGATGGCAGCTGAAAGGGGGGCACAGCGCCCCTTATAGCTGCCATCAGGAGCCGTGCGCCTGGCTCCCGGATTGCGGGCTGCAGCATCTCCCAGCGGCTACCCTGCAGCGGCCGCCCGGAGCGGGGTCCACGTTAACATCCACAGAGCTGGCCAGCAGTGCCCTTCCCCCCATGGCCGCAGTGCCCTGCACAGCCAGGCTCGGCCCGCCCCAGGTGGCCCTGGGCTGCGCGCCAGCAGCAGTAGCCGGGCTGGGCCGGGCCGGGCACGTGCGTCCTGCCACTGCCAGCTCCGCACGCCCTCCCCCACGCGCCAGGCCGGGGCAGGGCCACGCATGCGCCCTCCCCCAACCTGGGGCACAATTAACCTGTCTGTCCGGGGTGCCGGAATGGCTCGATCCAGCCCTGTCTGCACTCCCAGAAGGGTCAGGGCTTCAGGCAGAAGGGTGGGGCCCACAGCTCCTCAGGCAGCCCTTAGAGACTGTGCTGTGCAGTGCTTTGGTGGCAATTTAAAGGGAAAGGTGGGGGGGGGCAGCTCCATGCTCCTGAAAGAGGCGGGGTCTCAGGTGGAAAGGGGCGGGGCCAGGGGCAGCCAATCCTGAGCACAGCCTGGAGTGCAGTGTGTCCCCTCAATCCTTAGCAGTGCCCTGAGCACGTGGAACAGTGCTCTGGCTGTGATTTAAAGGGCCTGGGGCTCCAGCCACCACTGTTGCTGCTGTAGGGTGGCTGGGAGTCCTGGGCCCCCTTGAATTGCTGGGGCCTGGGGCAGTTGCCCCCTTCTCCCTTCCCCCTCATTGGAAGGCCTGCTCCCACCTTGCAGGGCCCTAGATCCCAGGATCCAGCTGGATCCTGAACATTTGCATCAGAACTAGACAGCTCCGTAGCTGGAGCCCAGTGAGCCTGATTCAGCTGGCACAGACGAGCCAGGGTGTTTTAACTGCAGCGTAGACATAGCCTCAGAGAATCACATGTTCTATGTCTGTCCTGTGACTTCAGTTACAAACCCTCCTTATATTAATTACAGCCTGTGAGAGTATGGGTAGTGTCTTCACAGTGTTGGCAGGAGCTGGGAAAGGTTTCAGTGGGTAGCTCTGCAGTGCAGTAGCAGGTAAGTGTCGCTTTAAGGATAATACAGTTTACTTGGTTCCAAGAAAGTTCCTTGTTCCAAGTTAGAAGAAAGGGACTCTCTGATTCTTCCCTATTGGCACATTGTGCAACTGGGTCCTGTCTTTCCTCTCCTGCTAGGCATGCTGCAAGGACGATCCTGTTTATCCAAACCTTAGACCTCCAAAACGACTTGCTAGCTGCAACGGAACCATGTTTCCCAGCACTGTCTAGCAAAAATAAGCTCAATTCCTAAAAACCTCAATTATCTGACCTTTATTAAGGATCCAGTGTTATATTCAGATCACTGAGGTTCTAAAATATCTAAAAAAATTAGATTTTTTTTCTTTCCCCATCCCCAATCTCTCCTTCCTGTATTAGAGATTTGAGTTAAAAGAGGACTTTTGAATCCATAGCACTTCAAAATGAGGCCCCGATCCTACAGCTGTGTGCTCATGGGAAGAGTCATTGACTTCTAGGTGGCAGTTCTTGCTCTGCTGTTGTCTCATGGTGAGGCCTTAGGGGAGTTGTTCACCCCCATGCCTCAGTTTCCCCATCAGTCAAATGGGGATAGCTTATACCTACCGCATAGACCAGCGCTACTCAACACACGGCCCATGAGGCGCATGCAGCCTGCAGCCCATTTGTTTGTGGCCCATGGTGCAGTTTGGGTTTATGCAGGGCTCAACACATGGCTTGCTAGGATCCTGTGAACATGGCCTCCACTGGGAACACACTCCACAACGGTGAGGCTTCTCCCAAGCAGGGTGAGCACTGAAAGACGCAAGCAGACGTGCTGGCTGGAACAGATGGGTACAGGGTGTTGACGTTTCTAGCCCCCAGAGAGGAGGTGCCAGAAGTGCTGGGACATTGTGTGAACGAAACTATTTGCATATATCTGCATATATATTTGCACGTATATGCAACCACACTTAAGATACAGCCCACGGCATGTGCGTTGTGGCCCCCGGGGCTTCCAAAGTTGAGTAGCCCTGCCATAGACACTCAGGTGAGATTTTCAGCACTCAGTCCCTGGAGGTGATAGAATAGTAATAGAGATGTAGCCGTGTTAGTCTGGTCTAGCTGAAACAAAAGACCGGACTATGTAGCACTTTAAAGACTAACAAGATGGTTTATTAGGTGATGAGCTTTCGTGGGCCAGACCCATCTTGTTAGTCTCTGGAGGTGATAGAGGCCTGATTCTGATTAGGGATGTTAAATATCAGGTTAATTGAATAGTTGAGAAACCTCATGAATTCTTATTGGTTAGTCGACTACTCTATAGTCCTGTGGATGGGGCCAGCAGCCAGTGTGCTCTGGTCTCAGTCCAGAAGAGCTCCCTGCCTCTCGGTACTGCCGCTTCTGATACAGAGGCAGCAATGCGGGGCGCCAGGCGGGAGTTGGTCCACAAGGGGAGCCAGTTTAAAACCCAGCTCCCCTCGCAGACCAGCTGCCTGTCGCCCTGTGCTGCTGCCTCTGATAAAGAGGCAACAGCACAGGGTGGTAGCAGCCTTTAGCTAGTGAGTGGGTCTAAGGATGTTAAGGACTAGTCGACTAGTCAATTCCCCACCCCTCTTGCTGCCTCTATCAGATAGATGGGGGGGAAGTAAGAGGGGATACTTCAAAGTGGCAGCGCCGCATGGAGCCCATACCCAGGCTCCGTGTGGCACTGCCCCTTCGAAATGCCACCTCAGCATTTCAAGGCAGCGCCTCACAGAGCTGATCCCGGGCTCTGTGTGGTGCTGCCCCTTTGAAATGCTGACATGGAGCATTTCAAAGTGCGCAGAGCCCGGGGTCAGCTGGGGAGTCCCCAGCTGATCCTAGGTTCTGTGGAAGTGACTGCAGGCTCCGCGTGGCATTTCAAAGCGGCACTGCAGCATGGAGCCCAGGGTCAGTGGGGGACTCTGAGTCTCCCACTGACCCCAGGCTCCATGAGGGCGCTCCTGCTTTGAAAGGCACAATTTCAAAGGAGGAATGTGGAAGTGCTTATCGACTAGTTGAGTAGTTGATGGAAATTCCATCGACTACACGACTAGTAAATTACTCAATATTTAACATCCTAAGGTGGGTCTGAGCTCCTGGACTAGGTACAAGCTGGAACTGAGACGGACTGCCTTCCTGCCCAGCTCCTAATTCATTTTAAATGCAGTCACAGCAGTGGGAGGTCCCAGACCCATCGCAAGTCAGGACTGAGCTGGGCTGCTGGCCAGTCTGCAAAAAAATTTACTGGCAAAGGGGGCGGGATGGGAAATGGGTGTAGTGTATAGCATTAAGTTATAAGCTTTTGCTTATCAGTTAATTGGTTAATCGACTACACTATTACATCCCTAATTCTGATCTCATTTGTGTAACTCCATTGACTGCAGTGGAGTGAAATCAGAATCACGTTATAAATTTCTTTCTCTCCCTTATTTCCCTCCCTTCTTTTGTCCCCGCATTCTCTTGGTAAAGAAGCTGGCTAAAGGATCCACCTTTCAAACCACGTTCAAAGGGAAGCCACTTAAACCAATACGAGGTGAAGGATTAATTTCCTTGTCCTCATCACTGTGCCTCAGACCAAACCAGAAATGCAGTGTCTCTCTTCCTTTCCTCATCCATTTTCACCATCCTTTCCTTCCCTGTCTCATGTCAGCCTCCACTTTTCCCTTGGGCAGCCCCTCTCTTTGTTCCAACAACCCACTGCGCATAGAGGGGAAACATTTGGCCCAGATTTTTTATTTTAGATCAGCATAAAACTGACCCAGCTCCTTCCATGAGGTGTGTCCCTGAGAAGCAGAACCATCCTTGTTGTGGGTGTTCTTGGGAGCCCCCCTCTACCCGCCTTGGCCTTGTGCACCTGGTGCTCCTGCCCTCTCTGCAGCCACACATCTGGATTATCCAGCCTCGCTGGGAAGCTGAAGCCAGCAGTTGCTGAGAACACAGCAACAGCAGCCTCTCCTTTTCCTCACGTCAGTATTTTTAGCTCCGCTGTGCATTAGCGTGCAGGAGCTCACACTGTGAAGCCTGGCTGAGGTTTTATCTGTTGTGACAGCCCTTAGGGCTGTAGTCAGAGATGCTCACTCGCTTTCTCGTGCTCACTCGCTCTCTTAAAAAAAGTTTTTGGAGTGCAGATCATGTTCTGCCAGGTGGTTCCTCTGTATATGGCTTGGTAGAGGGGAGGGAATGGGACCTGCACTCCACTCAGGGGGCCTTCCTGGCCTAGGGTGAGGTCCCTGTTGCATTTCCCTTTTTCTCTTATCATAGAGGCTATGAGGGTTGAAGCTGATGTTCCAGAGCTGGGCATAGGCTTGCCAGCTGTGTTCTGTCCTGAATGGGTGGAATCTTCACGGTCCTCCTGATTCCCAGAAGATCACACTGCTTGAAAGTCATCCAGGCAACAGGATCATGAAAATGAGAGATGGGGAAAGATCAGCCAAGATTCCCCCTCCCTACCTCCTGGTTTAGCCCTGGCAGGTTCTGGTCATATCCACCAACTCACCATCTCCCTCTCTTACTACAGGAGTGACTTCTCTAAATTCTTTGTGCTCATTTCCCAAGATCGTTGATCAGCATAGACACTGGTGCAATCATGGTATCTAGTTCAGAACAACTCCATCTTAAATTAATGGAGATTGCCTATCTCCTAGAACTGGAAGGGACCTTGAAAGGTCATTGAGTCCAGTCCCCTGTCTTCACAGCAGGACCAAATACCATCCCTGACAAATTTTTGCCCCAAATCCCCTCTGCAAGGATTGAACTCACAACTGTGGGTTTAGCAGACCAATGCTCAAACCACTGAGCTATCCTGCCCCCAAATCTTAGTGTATTTCTACATTGCAATTAGAAACCTATGCCAGCTGACTGGGGTAAAGGGGCTGTTTAACTGGGGTGTCGATATTCATGTCCCTACTTGGGTAGGGGTCTGGGCTCCAGCACTCTGCAAGGGGGGAAGGGCCTAAACATCTACCCTGCAATTCAACAGCCCCTTCGTCTTCGCCCAAGTCAGATTGTACAGGCTAGTTGCAGTGTAGACATACCTAAGTGTGTATGTGGGAGGCACATGTTAGGTGAAGTGGCATCTCCCTCTTTATCCCATTCAAGCTCTGCCGGTTTTGAACCCAGAAGATTTTTACCCTCCCTGCGTGGAGGCTGTCTGACCTACTCCCTTGTCATAGGGAAGATTTTAATGCTTAGTGAATCCACGCTCCTCTTCTTCTAGCCAACATCACTCATCGCTCCTGTAAGCTCCCTTGAGGATCTCTGAGCAGAACCCCTGTCTTCTGTCCACTGTTTTACTCCCAGGTCCCCAAGCCCAATCTTGAGTTCAGAAAATCTCCTTCCTGGGGGGTTACAATCCATGGGCATTCCTCAGAGTCTTACATGGTGGGGTAGCCAGAACTCCTCCTATGTCCCCTTTGTTCCAACTCCAAGGGTGGAGCAGAGCATTCTGTTTCCCTTACCTGGGTCACCGCTATCCTGATACAGACCGTGGAATCCATAACCAGATGACTCATTTCTCCTCTCCTCCAGCTGGTTCCCTTTCTGAGCTTGCCCTCTGACTGCTGGCTGCACGCTGCACTCTCAGAATCCCTATGCAAAAGTATCATCAGACAGGCCACTGAGACTTCATTGGCATGGTAAGATAAACCCCTGTGGCCAAAGGGACAGATACCTGAGGAGACTCTCTCCTTGCAGAGGTAAGTGAGATCTACCCAGGACAGGGCTACATCTGTCTGGTGGGTTTGTTCCTTATGTTATTTATCAGTGTCCATGCCTGGCCTGGTTGCTACATGGCTCAATGCCATCTTTGCCATCTCTGTCCTTTCTCCCAGAGTCAGGAGTATCTTTTTCTCGTGGCTTTTTGATGAGTCTCTTATGATTCCTGATCATTCAGGCATGCAGTTGAAAGTGCCTTTCTGTTTTGATTTCTCCTCTATCACGTTGGCTGCATGGTCACTCCTCTCTGGGTAGCACAACCACAGTCTAAATCCAACCTCCACCTCTAACTTTTGGTCGCTGACACATGACATTCCCTCCTGTTTTTCCTGAGGGTTCTAATCTGCCTCTTAGCCACATTCCTCAGACTTTCTGCAGTTCCCCCTCTTGCTTGGGATTTCAAGCCTTCCTCTTCTCTTCCATTTGTTCTCTAGATGGTTTGTCTTCCAGTGTTTCTGTGGGAATATCAGCAGCTGCTCAACCCATCTCCAGATTGCCCTCCAGAACAGAGCACAGCTTGCACTTTGTAGATATCTAGCACCATTGCCTCCTTTAATAAAAGGAGCATAGTTCCTAGCCACTTGGGTCCTCCTTTAGTCTTCTTCATGGCAGTTTCTACTTGCTTTAGGAGCAATATTTGCTCGTTGAAACCTGTTAGTGTCAAGGCACTTTTGGCGTCCATGGAGCGCCCTTTGTGGGGAGTCTCCAGCCCACCAGCACCCTTGGGAATGTGTGCACTTATTAACTCCCAGCATGGCTAGTCTGGACCTTGTCTTCACTATTTAGCACCTGCCTCCCGCTTGGCTCAAACTCTCTTGTTGTTGGGAATCCCCTTTTCTCATGCAAGTGCTGGACTTTGAGCTCAGATGATGAATACAGAGGAGGCAGTGGCATCTCACTGATTACTGGTTCCAGTTCAAACACTGCTCATCCCAGTTCCCCTTACCTCCTGGTATTGAGGTCTGTCTTAGCACAGTATCCCCCAGTCATTCTAGGCAAGGGACAACATAGGAGTTCTAGTCATCCCTCCTTCACGTGGGATTCACTAATTGTTTCTGCTGCCGCCAAGCTCAGGGGGATCAGAACATCTTAGAGGAGTTTGGAATATGTCCCTAATTTTAGGGGGTCCCTCCTGGTCTGCCCTATGCAGAGGTCTCCCCTGCCTCACCTCAGGCTCTGTCCCAGAGGCTCCATTGCCAGGACTTGGGTGAGTTGGGAAGAATGTATCTAAGGTCCATATCTGCCCCCATTATTGCAGCACCTGAGAGAGTCACCATCTTTTAACGTGTCTGTCCTCATCCTTGTCCGGGAAAGTGGTGTTATGTCCGACTGTAAAATGGAGCTCGCTGAGGGAGATGAACTGACTGGCCCAAGGTCTCACAGGGAGTCAGTGGTGGAGCAGGGAATCAAACTCATCCAAGTGGCCTAACCACTGCACCATCCTTCCTGTTACAACCCCACTGAATCCACTGGCTGGTGACGATCTCACCAGAGAAGATGCTGATTGGCTGTCTTGAGGCAAATATGGGTACTTGTGCCTATAGCGGCTTTTTTGCGTCAGTTACTGTCCATTGGTCTCCATTCTCTCAAACTGATTCTTTCCTGCTTGCAACATGCCCGGCCCATTGCCATGGTCTGCAGGTTGCTGCAGAACCATTGACAAAAAGGGAATAAGGGAACCAGGAAAGAGATTGCGGAGATGGCATCGCATGACACAGTAACCTGGAATGGACACCGCTGGAAAACTAACATAGGGAGTAAAAACCCTAGACAGCAGCGCTGTTGCCCAGTTCTTGAATGCTGTGTGTTTTCTCAAAGCACTCTGGTGGTGTTTCCTGTGGCAAATGTATTTTTGCACCAGGCAAATGTATTTTTGCACCATCTTATAAGTTTTTTTCTCCTTTTGCTATTATTTATTTGTACCATAGTGGCACTCAGAGACCCCTAATCGAGCTTGGGACTCTGTGGTGCTTGGCCATTGTGCAAATCCACTGAAAGATATAGCCCCTCCTCTGAAGAGCTTACAATTTCAGTGGGAGGGGTAGCAGAATGGAAGCATTGCAGCTTCCATTTCACAGAAGGGGAGAACCTCACCAGCTAATCTGGGCCTCATTCCAGGGTATGCCTGGCAGCTGAACTTGTATGAAAGTCTGCTACTCATGTGGCTTGCCCCTGGTCAGCCAGGAATCCTGCAGCAGAGCTAGGAACTGAACCGATATCTCCTC
The DNA here is from genome assembly GCF_052426305.1 of Pelodiscus sinensis. Lineage (NCBI taxonomy): Eukaryota > Metazoa > Chordata > Testudines > Trionychidae > Pelodiscus > Pelodiscus sinensis. The sequence continues at coordinate 12,775,206 of NC_143074.1, forward strand.
TATCCTCTTCCCAGTCCAGAGACTTAGCCAAAAAGGCAGCTTTCTTCTTGAGAGTCGCACTAATTTCAGTTTCAGGTTCTGGCTCATTGTTCCATGGTACTTCCATGATTCCTTTTAATTGGTCCTTTGTCACCTCTCAGTCAGGTACAGATCATTGGCGAATCCCCTTTCCCACCTAGGTAGTATGGGACCATGGTGCCTGGGCTCCACCAATATTCAGGAATGTGGACCTGGCTCCGCCAGTGCCTGGGCATATATTTCAGAGCCATCCCATCCATAGAACTGAATGGGGCAACTGTCCCAGCCCCTGTGCTTTGGGGCACCCCATGCAGGGAGACACGGGGTCCAGAGCAGCCTGAGGGTTTAGCGGGGGGCCTGGTTCTGACAAAAGTGAGTAACCTTGCCTCAGTCTGTCTTGCTTTGCTCTGCCCTGCCCCCACTCCATCCCTTCTCCCAAGACCCCATCCTGCCTCTTCCTGCCCCTGCTTCATCCCTTCCCTGCCTCCATTCCACCCGTTCCCCCAAGCTCCACCCCCCCTGCGTCACCTCTTTCCAGCTCTCCCCCCTCCCCCCAAGCAATGCCAGGACCTGGCAGGGTGGGGGGGAACAAGGCAGGCTGAGGCTGGGTCACTTGCTGCTGCCTGTGCCAAGCCCCCTCGCTAACTCCCCAAGCTGCCCTGGACCCCATGTCCTCCTGAAGCATGCCCCCCCCCCCCCCAAACTGTGTGGCCTGAGGCACTTGCCCTCATCTGTCCTATTGGCAGGACAGCTTTGCTTGGACCTATTCTGGGCACCACCAAAAATTATGCAAACCTGGGACCCCTGCTTTGTCATGTTTTCTCTGGGTGTAAGATTCTCTTCACCTGTCACTCCCAAATGCCAAAGAATAAAGGATACAAGAACTGCAAGGTATTGGTGATAATTTCTCATTAACAATAAGGAATGGCCTTGTGACCACTGGGACCCTTGGGAACTTGTGCTAAAATCTCAAACCATCCACATTAATACAAATCCCTTTTGCATCAGCTGGCAAATGGATGTAATAACAGGAAGAAGTGGTTCTTTGCTTCTGGTCAGTCAGGTATCCATCTACATGGGGACCTTGCTTTTGCATACTATGAGCCAGATTTACCCCCGGCGTCTCGTCATTGAAACTAGCAGGTCATCAGTGATCTATGTCAGGATGACTTTGGCCTTTATCAGCAGCTCTGTCTTACCTGCATTGCCTGTTTTCAGGCTTGGGAAAGCGTTTACAGACTGGAGCAAGGGCAGGAAAGAGCCCTTCTGAAAAGGGGAAGTACTGGCGCTCTGAGCTATTGTATCATCGGCTTTCTAATGGTGGCCAGCAAATTGCTTTATTTAACTAGCATTGGAGTTAATGGAGAAGGTGGGTTGCATGGTGTGGGGATTAGACAAGGGGTCTGGCAACCAGGACTCCCTCATTCAGTTCCTGACTCAGTTTGACCTTGGGCAAGTAACTTCCCATTTGTGCTGGTGAAGGCAAGAACTGTTGTCTCCCAAATTGTGGTGAGGTTTAAGATACTTTTTCAGAATGGGGCTCCCTTTTATGGGTTGAAACTGAAAATGTTGCACCTTATTTTATTTTATTTTATTTTGTACTCACCATGGAATGGCAGCTGCATCTCCGAACCATGTGCCTCTGACTGCCTCATTGTGGATGCAGATCAGGAGGAAGTATCGAGCCTTGCACCTACACTTTATTGTGAAGGTGTAAATTATGCCTGTAAAAAGAGAAGCTAGTTCTTGGCCTGGCTGTAAATGCACTGATTATGGTATGTAGCGGTGTTTCCAGATCCTTGGGGAAAAGGCCCATGCCAGGTATTTCACCAATTATCATTATTTGTTGGCTGGTCGCTTCCAAGGGCTCTCTCTACCCTCATCCACATCATGATTGTAGCACAAGCAGATGGGGGCCGATGGGGTTAGGTATTTTATAGTCATATGCTGTCAGACCAACGCGCCTGCAAGTTTGAGTGCTGCTGAGAGTTGGAAGCAGACTGACTGACAAGAAGGGGCAAAGGGGGCACCTGCCCTGGAGCTTGGCAACTCTAAAGGGTGCGTGGTTCCCAGTCACCGTACCCATTACTGTGGCAGCGCCCAGACCCCCGGACCCTATAAATTGCTGCTGGAGTGCCACAGGGCATGCTCCAGGCAGCTCTAAGGGCGCTATGGGAGTGTGCTGCATTCGGGGTGTGGCTGAGGGCTGTGGAGCAGCTGGTGTGGGGTGTTCACTGCCCTCGGCCCCACCCCTTCCTTCTGAGACTCCCACCCCTTCCAGGAGCCTGGAGCCAGCCTCCCCTCCTTCCCACCTGTCCCAGGGGTCCGGCATGGCTGTTGGCTCCCCTAGTTGGAAGAGATTGTTTTAGGGAAGTTGTGTGGCCTGGGTTATAACCAGATGATCACAGTGGTTCTTTCTGACCTTGGAATATAAGAGCAGATGTTTTGTAATTTAGAGGCTTCCATCACCCACCCTGGAATGCAGAACTTCTCTGAGCCATGCACGGGCTGAAGGACTAACACACGGCAGGCTTCCATGCTACTTCCCTTTCTGCCACACTTGGATCTTTTGCTGACTGCCCTGCCCCATCCCTCCGGCGAAGGAAATCAAAGCTAGTCATCAGGGTTATTCTAGACTTTGTCTCTTGCCGAATAGCTGAGCACATCCCCGAGGCCCAGACTGAATTCTCACCTGGAGCAAATCCTGGATTTAATGTTTACAAATAAATTGATTTTTAAATCAAGGAAAGGATCTGTCCTTCGTGACAGCAGGAGAGAAGGAAACCCAGAAACTGAGGTGGGAGCATGGGCAGATGAAGCTGACCTTGCTTGAAGTGTCTCGGTTCCAGCCTCCCCCCCCCCCCGGCAGCTGCTTTCCACTGTTAGACTAAATATAGCTAGCGAATGCCAAGAGGAAGGGACACTGCCAGAGAGAGGGGGGCCTCAGGGAAAAGCTTTATGGGGTTAAACAGCTGTGTTTGTGGAGGGCTTCCTTTCACTCTTATACATGTTCAAATGGGAAGAAGCCATTCAGCAAATGGTGCGCCTTCCTTTCCGCCACGCCATCCCAGGTGGCATGCAGTGATGGACGGTTCTGGCCATGTGGGATGGTTTTGTGGGGAGCTGATACGCAGCTGTTAAAGAAAATATAAATGTGCCAGGAGACAATGATGATCCGGCATGTTTCTATTGCTGGCTACTGCATGAGGCTAATTGTTACCTGTTGGTATTACAGTAGCTCATAGGGGGCCCATTGTATAGGGAGCTGTACATGTGCGTGGTGAGACAGTCCCTGCTCCAAACAGCTGACAATCTGAGTGGATCAGGCAGATAATCAGGTAGTTAACTGAGGCACACAGAGAAAAGGGTTTGTCTACACTTGAAACGCTATCAGTGCAGGGCTTCAGTGTGAACACTATCTATGCCAAAGGGATGGGTTTCCCATCAATGTAGCTAATTCACCTCCTCGAAGGCAGGAGGTAGGTTAATGGAAGAATTCACTCTGTCTCCAGTGTAGGTTAGGTTGAGGTAGCTACGTCTCTCAAGGGTGTGGCTTTTCACATCCCTGAGAGATGTAGCTATGCTAATTCTAAGCCCCCAGTGTAGACTTCCTTAAGTGATTTGCCCAAAGTTACCCAGGAAACCTGTGGCAAGTCCAGAATTTGAACCTAGATCTCCTGGATCCCAGTCCAGTGCTTTAACACTCATCTTTCCTGAACTAAGGAAGCTGTCATCTGTTAGCCGCTGCAAGTCGGAGAGCAGCTGTGTCTGAGTGGGAGCAACAGGCTTCTACCTAAAATCTGAGGTTGATTAGACTCCAGGATATACATGCACAGCCCGAAAGCTTTGCCTCCCTTCCAGTCAAATTGTGAAGAATAGGTTGGAGGGCTGGAGTTGTACCCACTTCCTTCTGGGCTGGGCTTCACCAAAATTTTGGTGGATCCCTGAAAATGCAGTCCCCACAGTGCAGGCAAGGAAGTGAGCTCTCGCCGATGGTGTGCACGCAAATGTGAGCTCAAGTGTGTGCTCTCAGACGCACTGGTTGTTTCAGTGGCTGGTTCCTTTAAATCCTGGTTTGTCTTTGCGCAGCATTTCCTTCTGGAGTCCCACCACTGACAAGCACAGCAGGTTCAGAGCGTGGCAGCTTCCAAGTCTTTGTCCGAGCCGCTGCAGTCTGTGCTTCCAGGGAGCTAAAAGGCTGCAGCTACAGATTTGAGAATCGTGCGGGATGCTGGGGGCTGCAGTGATTCCTTGCTGTGAACAGATTAGCTGAGCATTAAAAGCAAGGAGTTAGTGGGACAAGCAACTCTGAGTACGCCCTTTTATCGGTGCATCGCTGACGGCCAGTGTCTCTGAATTGGAAAGCCCAGCCCGAATCTCATGAGACCCTGAAGATGGCTTTCTTCCTTCCCTTCCCCCCCACTCACACACACAGTGTTGCTCTGCTCTCCTCTCCAGTTCCTGCTCCTGGCTGGAACCACCAACATGCCACATGCCCAGTGGGCTGTTTTCTTCATGTTCCTGGTTTGGCCGGAAGCAGGAGTCCTGGAAATCTCAGGAGGCCAAACCCTGGCACCCTGGCCCTTTTGCTAAGGGATAGCCTTGGGGCTTTGCAGGTCAGTTTCCTGTCTCGAGCAGATCTGGGTGGTCAGCTGACCCTGTGCTCCTTGCTCTGCCTTGGGCACTGCACTTCCATCTGGGAAACCCCTTGTCCAAGGTTTCCATCTGATGAAGTGGTCTGGACAGCTGAATCTATGCAACTAAGAGGGACTTAGCCCACCCAGTGTCCTTAAAGATCCTGTGAGTGATTACTGTGGGCGTTTTCAACTTTCAGTGCAGACTTCCACCCTGGGTGCTTACACATCAGGGACTCCTGATGTGCAAACCATTAGCACCTTTTGCCATGCCATTGTTACTGGATTACAGTAAGCCGGATCAAGGCCCCATTGTGCTTGTTGCTTGTTGTACACATGGTAAAGGGCAGACCTTGCTCCAGTGAGTTGAAAATGTAAATGGGCAAGACCAAGTGTGGGAGAGAGGAAATGATGTTTATTTTAAAGAGGAGGAATGAAGTGAATAAAGGTCTTTAGGTTGACCGAAGAGGCCGATCCGTGCCTAGTGCAATGTTTAAAAGCACCAGTCTGCCCCTTTCGGTGCTCTGAAAAGCCTTTTAAAATCTGTGGCTGTGCAACTCGCACAGGTCACACGGGAAGGCTGTAGCAGAAGTGAGGAATGAATCCGCAGAAGTTGAGATCCAGTCCAGTGTTGTCACCCTGGACCGTTCCTTCTCTCAAATTCTCACTGGATCTTGCCAGTCTGGGCAAGGTAGTGCTCATACAAGTACATGGGGTTTTTTGGGCAATGTGGGCTTTAGCCCCAGGGGCCTCGATCCCGAGAGGACAAGATCTGATCTCCTGGCCCAGGAAAGAGCCTGCTAGTCATTCACATAGTGCCTGATGAACATAGGTCCTGATCCTGCAATGAACTTTCTGAAGACGGCTGCATGCACTTGTATAAAGCCCATTGATTCTGGGTGTGTGTCGTGCTAGGAACCTTCCCCTCCATCCCCTGTAATCTCATTTGCTTGAGCTTCTTATATCCCTAGAAGTTCCTTTTTCAGACACACAGGGCTTTATCTGATCCCTACTTTTCTTCTCCTCGTTTCCTCTTTCATTTTCATTCTCTTTGCTCCTCTGATCCCTCTTGTGCCTGCCTTCCTCTTCCCCGCCCCCAAGACCAGCAGCTGTGTCTGTTCTGCAAGTGGAATCTTCTCTGCTTCTAATTCTTCCTCCAGTCCTGTTCCATAGTGAACATTGCAGTCCTGGCTGGGGCTGTCTCTGTAGAACAAATGCCTTTCTGCAGTCAGTGGGTTGGTTTCCAAGGCCTCCTAGTTCATGTGTTCATGAGAGAGACGAGTTGAAACGGGATGGGGAAACAAACAGAGGAGGCTGGAGGAAGTGTTCGGAGGTGGAATGCAGAATGGAGGGAGAAGAAAGGGATGTGGAAAATAAGAGGAAGGAAGAGAGGAGGAGAGAAAGGAGGAGGTCATCTCTAGGTGCATACTTGCACCGGTTTAAATTGGTTTAGTTAAATTGGTGCAAACCCCTGTATAGACTATTATATTTCATCTTGAATGACTTATTTTGGATGAGTATCAATCTGTCCATAGTAGGCTGACGAAAAAATGAAAGCAGGCTGCTTTAAACCATGGGCTTTTGCACCAGTTTAAAATCACACCTTAGGTTAAACCACGGTGTATGTGCACACAGAGAAGCCCTGTGATGGGGTAGAGAGAGAGACTTATTGAACATGGCTTTGTGTTCCTTCTGTTGCTCCTCCAGGCCTTTCTCCCTGCAGTAGTTCAAGATCTGAACTTGGAACAAGTTAGGACTTGAGGCGCGTGCATGAGTGTGTGTGGGAGGGGGGATGTCGAGTTGGTGGAATTCCTACAATGTAAGAAGAATTCTTTTTCCTTTTGATTCTTCCTCCTCCATCCCTCTCCTCCGTGCTGCAGATGTTGGCTATAAAAAAAATCCACAAATAAAGTGGCCGCATTTTGTGAAGGCTTTTCCTCTTTGCAGATGTGAAATGTGTGACAGGGTCAGATTAACCCAGCCCCTCTAATTTCAACTCTGAAAAGACACCTAAAACTGTTACAGCCCAGAGTTGGGCATGATGAATTGGTTCAGAGGTGCTCAGGTGATGTACAGACCATAGAGAGGCACCAGCACCGTACTTAGTACAACACGGCACTGGACAAGAAAGGAAGGATCTGCCTCCACTGATCTCAATAGCAAAAATCCCACTGACATGTCTGGAAGCAGGGTTAGGATATCACCCTGGTTCTTTAAAACTGGGGTTTCCAAAGGGGCCCAAGGGAGTTAGATACCAAATTCCCATAGGGTATGTCTACACTACCCCGCTAGTTCGAACTAGCGGGGTAATGTAGGCATACCGCACTTGCAAATGAAGCCTGGGATTTGAATTTCCCGGGCTTCATTTGCATAAGCCGGGCGCCGCCATTTTTAAATCCCGGCTGGTTCGAACCCCGTGCCGCGCGGCTACACGCGGCACGAACTAGGTAGTTCGAACTAGGCTTCCTAGTTCGAACTACTGTTACTCCTCATTCCACGAGGAGTAACGGTAGTTCGGACTAGGAAGCCTAGTCCGAACTACCTAGTTCGTGCCGCGTGTAGCCGCGCGGCACGGGGTTCGAACGAGCAGGGATTTAAAAATGGTGGCGCCCAGTTTATGCAAATGAAGCCCGGGAAATTCAAATCCCGGGCTTCATTTGCAAGTGCGGTATGCCTACATTACCCTCCTAGTTCGAACTAGGAGGGTAGTGTAGACATACCCATAGATTTTAGTGGGATTTGGGTGCCTAACTCCTTTCACTTATGAAATCCCAATGTAAGGCTTTACTCCTCTGGTGGTGATTTTGTCAAGTGCGAGCCTGTCCGTATAGACGATGCTTCCAGTTTCAAAGGAGATGGGTTCCTCTTTGCTCTGATAATGAGATAGAATGTTGAGCTGGGGCTTCATTTCCCTTTGCCAAACAAACAAATCTACATGGCTCCGTCGAGGGAGCCATGTAGTTTAGACGTACCCTTACTGTTTATCAGATGCTTCTGAAAATGTGCTTGGCCTAGGTCTCTGACTACACCCGGGTACATCCTGACCTTGCATCCAAACTGAGGCTGGGCCACTCATCCTCCTCTCTTTAGCCCTCACTGCCCCCATTTTGTTCTCTTCCTGTCTGTTCAGTCAAGTGCATAAATAATCCTGCTCAGAATGGTTGTTTCTTTTTATTGCTGCTGATTGTCACCCCAGAAGCTGAAGTCTTTGTGTGGCCATAGGATAGGTGTGCCATGGCACCTCTCTGAGCAATCTGCTGAGCACCACGGTGTCGAAGTGGAGACAGGATCTGATGCTACACTTCCATTGACTCTCAGTCCTGACCCACCTCTAGGGGCGAAGAGGGGACCTCAACCTCCAAGGTCCCTTCAGTCCTTGGCCTCAGGCTGCCAGCAAGCGGGTGTGTGTGTGTGTGTGTGTGAGTGTTGTGTGTGGTGGTGGTTTAGTGATATGGGCACATGTCTGGGAGCAGCTAGGTGGAGATGACCAAACTCAGAGGCCATCCCAGCACTCACCAAGTGGCTAAATGGTTCCATGTTTGGTGTTGCGAGACAGAGCATCCTGCCTCCACAGCCAGTTCCATGTGTGCGAGAGAATTGTTGCCACCTGATGGCAGGGAGGTGTCTTACATGGAAATGGGCAACGCTGTGGGTTATGGGGCTTGACTACCCCCACAACGGGGACTCTCTGCACAGGAGTGCTGGGTCCTTCATAAAAGTGGAGAGCTCACAGGACTCTGTCCTCTCCACCCCACCCTGCCTCTTCCTCTTGAAGTCTTGCCCCTTGGCCTGGCCAGAAGCTGGAGCCTAGCTGGAGTAACAGATCTGTGGGGAGTCCCAGACCCTCCACCCTGGGAGGCAGGGACATGGGCTGAGGGCTGCTTTTAAGCTCTCTGCTCAGATTGAATGGTGGGTCAGGGGCTCTCCACAACTGCCTGGGCTCCCAGGGTAGCTCTTGCCTTGGCCTGACTCTGGTTCTGGCTTCTGGCTGGAGTAGGGGCAGGAGCGTCGGGTGGAAGAAGAGGAGCAGGAGGGTGGGGCCTGTCCTGAAAAATGGATGGGCCAGGCCCTTCCACATTTGAAAGTGTGAAGTTAATGACCCCCTGGGCCTTCCTGATTCCAGCACCCTTGCTTCCACACTGAGATGCTTAACAAAAGGACCTAGAGGGGTTGACCTGTTCTCTGACCATTCATGGATGGAGCTTTGGTGTATTGGCAGGGCCCCATATTGTGCCAGTTGTGTGCAGACAGAGCAGGCTATTTGACTCTCTTTGCACATGGCGTAGATGGTGACAGAAGGTGCAAGGCAGCGTTCACTCAGGCCCCAAACCTTAAGGACTAAAGAGCTTTCTCTGATTGCCAAACCCATCTGCCTGGTGCCTGCACTGCCTTCCCCGCCAGAGGGAGAGCACATTAACCCTTCCAATGCCATTCCCAAAGGCAGACGTGGGGCCACCCTATGGGTAAAAAGCCTAGCTACATCTACCCTGGTGGCATTTGCCCTGGGTCTGAATGTCCAGAGGCACCAAAGGATTAATATTTCCCAATATGAAAAGTTAAGGAGAGATGGAGCCATGGAAGGATCTAGGTTCAAAGCACCATGTTTCCCAACCGCTAAGCATCCTCCACCACTTAATTTATTCCCGAGTAGCAACTCTCCTGCCTTTCTCTCTTCATACGCTACTCCCCCACCCCTGCCCTGCCCTGCCCTGCCCTGCCCTGTGCCTTCCCAGTTTAAAACTGAAAAGGTGAGTCCCCTGGGGACACTGGATCTGGCTGGAACGAACCTGTGATGCAAACAACACCAGTAAATAACCCTCCTCTGTCAATGCTATAAAAAGGGAAATGATTGCAATGCTTTCTTTAATGTGTGCCCCATAAATCTCCGCTCAGCACTGAAAAAACTATGGATGAGTAGGGGCAGGGGGCACTAAGGGCCTCTCACGGATAGGTTTTTATTTGTTTGTTTGTTTTTAAAAGGGCAGGGGAAAGAAAGTCGAGCGGGAAGAGGGAAAAGAGCAGAAACTCGGGGAGAGGAGGATGGAAAAAAAATAAAACCAAGGAGAGGAGCGAAAAGACGGGAAGCAAACCTCCTTGAGCTAACACGGTTGCTATGGCGACGTGGCAGCGAGGAACAGGAAACAGCAGAAAATAGAATCGCATTCTGCTGAGGCCTGCATGAGCCGTGATGAGCGCAGCCCCCTCCCTCTCCGCCCGCGGGAGCCTGTTACCACAGAGACCCCGATGAAAGGCAGACCCACTCCCTCTCCCTTCCTCTGCCGGCTCCTTGTTAAATCCCACCGCCCGTTGCACCTTTTCAGGTAGCAGGGACTGCAAAGAGAAATTGGCACGGGTGAGACAGGGAGCAGGGTTCCTGCCAGCGCCATGCCGAGCTTCCAGCCCCTGGCTTCACTACCCAGTTTTTAAAATTGTTTGTTGTAGCACAGCAGCGGCAGAGGTGGCAGTTTGCATCAGAGAATATCTGCAGTCACAAAAGATGCTGGCCACAACTTGAGCCTGTGGCAGGCTCTTTCCTGGGCTCGGGGATCAGATCTTGACCTCTTGCTGCTCCCACGGCCAGCTGAGGCCCTGCAGGAAATATTGACGGCATCTCTTAAAAAGCGACTGGTTGCTCTCAACCGTAACTCACTGGGGAGGATTCCATCAGTCTCCAAGGCTGAAAGTCCATCCTGCCACAGAAAGATGGATTTAGGGCCAATTTTAAACCATGCTATGGGTGGATTTATCCCCAGTGGGTTGAGCTGCTCCCCTTTCCTCCCATCCTGATGTCTTCCTGTCAAATTCTACTCCAAAGGCCCAGTCCTGTGGAGTGCCAAATCCCCTTTGCTCTGATGAGCGTCAGTGAGAGATAGGGGAGTGTGACATCTCCCAGAATTGTCCCCCCCCCCCCTCCGCCAGTCAGGAGTTGGTTTAAGTCAGTATGCAATGAGTTGCTCATGGCCCCATTACCTCAGGATGAGGGTCTTGGTCAGGGGAATTTGGAATCAACAGGGCACTGCACTGGCATGTCTGCCTGTAGGCTTAGCCCTGCATTGGCAAATGGCAGCCCCATCCTTGCATAAGTAGAGGAGGCTCTGAACACAGAGTATGGGTTATCTTTCATGGGGCGGGGACAGGGCTGTGGAGCAGGCAAACTGCAGACAGAGACGTTTGGTGGTGCGGCCAGGGAACTGATACTCGGTATAGGCTGGTAGATCCAATACTACATGGATTCACAGGTCTAAGTCCTCTGTACAGGAGGATGTGTGGAGGTCCCAACTACTGATCATACCTGCACTGGGGCAATGGAAATGCTGAGCCTCTGCTCATCTCCAAGTCACTAGATTGAGAAGAGGATTCCTTCCGTCCTGCCAAGCCCCTTCAAACTGTCAGTCAGTTCGAACTAAGGGGATTTAAAAATGGCGCCCGCCCGGGAACATGCAAATGAAGCCTGGGATATTTAAATCCCGGGCTTCATTAGCAAGTTCGAATGCCTACATTAGCCTCCCTCGTTCGAACTAGGGGGCTAGTGTAGACATACCCTAAATAAAATAAATGTAGTTGGGATTTGTTCTTGAGAGGTGTGGTATAGCCCCATTCAGCTAAATGCCGTGTTAACTCTGAAGCAGAATGATAAAGCTTAGACAATGTGGTTAATTCTCTCATCTGTTGTGGGTAGAGATGGAGCAAGTACCATCTGTGAGGGTTGATATCAGTTATAAACTATCTGAGAATTAGAAGTTTCTTGATACCAGGGAGTTTCTTTCCTGTGACACACAAAGCAAATTTGAGAGGCCAGATTGCGTAGGAGCTGCTAATGGGATAGAAAGCCTTTCACTTCTAGGCCACCAGCTCAGAGAGGATCCAGGTGGTTGAAGACCAGAAGTTTGCACTATTTGAGTAAGGGATATTGTGGCTGCAGAGATAGTTTTGTTACTGTGCATCCTAGATTTTGAAGTTCTAGCTTCTGGGTCCCTGTGATATTTCTCCAATTTGAGAGGTGATGCCCCGTTTTAGGGGGGAAAGGAATTTGTGCTTTATTTACTAATTTATGACTTTTTAAATGGAAAAATGATGCCTAGTAGTTAAAATAAATAGTTCCCTCTTCCTGGCTTTAAGTCTCTGATCTTGTGGACAGTGGTGGAAAGTAGGAATTCCTGTGGAAGCCAGTAGAGTCATACAGGTGTAAACTTAGTGCAAGGGATACGAGAATCAATAAGGCATCTACCTTCACATCTTCTGATGGTTCTGCCCCACAAAGCCATTTCACAGACACCTTTGCTAATTCCCCTGAATTTTATTGAGTCTTTGGATATTTGATGTTTTTCTTAAAGCATCATCTCTGCTTCCATTTTAAAACTAAAAAGTAGCTTTTGAGTCTTCATGGCTGCAGGGGGGGGGAGGTTGGCAAGCATAACGAGCATGGGGGTGCAGCCTGCTATTAATTTTTTTTTAAGAATCATGATTTTTCAGGGAAACTGTGATTTGGGGGGGAGGTTTGACTCATGATTTTTTGAATGTGAGATCATCAGTGTTGCAGATGGGGAACTATTTTTGTTTTATTATTAGGTCTACTCCCTAGGGAAAGCGCCCCCACTAACAACTATATGCTGGGCTTCCATAAAACAAACAACTACAGTACCTACATCCAGGGCTACACACACTCCCTTATGTTCTATGGGCTTTTCAAAAATCACCAAGGCTACGTTTACACTGCAGGCTTTTTGCACAAGAATTGTTTTGCACAAGAGTTCTTGCACAAAAGGTCTTGCGCAGGAGCATGTCCACACTGCCATGTGCTTTTGTGCAAGAGTGTCCATGGCAGCGTGGATGCTCTCTTGCACAAGAAAGCTCTGATGGCCATTTTAGCCATAGGGGTTTCTTGTGCAAGAAACCCCTGTTGCCCGTCTACACTGTCTTCTTGTGCAAGAGCTCTTGCTCAAGAGGGCTTATTCCTCATGGGGAAAGGAATAACTCTTGCACAGGAAGCCCTCTGCTCCGACGCTCTACTGTAAATTTACTTGTGCAAGAATGCACGTGCAGTGTAGATGCTCTGAAAGGTTTTGCACAAGAACGGCCGTTCTTGCAAAAAAGCTTGCAGTGTAGACGTAGCCCTATTGTACCCCCTCCTTCCCATCATCCTCCAGAATTTGCATATGTTCTTTATTAGCCATATAAGGTGCACAACTTGTATTTTGGACCATGTGGGCGCTTTGTATAAGTGGGTCACCCCCATGAGGTACATGATGTACAGCGCACCAGGCTCAAATATCACTTTACTGTAACGTTAATGATGTACCCTCCTCATCCTAACCCTAAAACCTGTCCCTGGATCCCCCTATCCATTCCATTGTTGCTAAGCTTGTTCTTGATACTTGTTTGCAAACATTTGTTAAATACACTTGTCAATCTGTTCATTTCTCTTCTATCCTTACTCCTTTTTCACCCCTGCAGTAACTGCTACCACAATGTGTGTGCATACACGCATGTCTGCTGGTATGTGATTACAGATTTGTGCATGTGTCTTGTTGGCTCTGTGCACATGTTTGCATTGTGTACATAAAAGTATTTGCAGAACATGCATGTGTGTGTATGCACGTGTGTGTGTGCGCATGTGTGCATGTGGGGGGAGATTCATGAGTCTCCTTCTGAAGGAAGCCCTATGGAATTCTGAGGAGGTTGTAGAAGGCTACGGCTTCTGTTTCTCAAGCTTCTCCCTGCCTGTATGCCCATTTACAACATCAGGCTGTGGTCTCTAATAACTCATGCTGATGCTGGGTATCCAGATGGCCCAGTTAATAGGGCTCGAAGTAGTAAATCTCCATTATTACTGCCAGTTTCACTGTTCCTTCCGGTGTCTCTGACCATTACCTTGCAGTGTTTGTTGATGGAGGAGTCCGTGGGCTGTAACCACATGGATGGTGCTGACAAAATTCACCCACATTCATACCCCTCCTGCTTGTGGCCCGATGTCAGAAGCAAGTCTCTTCTGCACAGCAATCTGATAGCTACTGTGGGGCTGATGATCGCTCCTGGGCTTGGCTGACTTCCACTTCCACCCATTGGGCACAAAAAAGCCCAGATTGTCTCAATGTTGGCACTCTGGAGCATGGAGAATGATACTGGCACAGCAGGGGTTGGGGGTAGTCTGTACCGGAAGTCTTTGAGACAACTGGCATGGGGTGTGCATGTTCATGTGTACATCAGCAAGGGTCCAGGGCTCGAGTGTGAGTCTGCATGTGTCTGTTCACATCTGCACACGTGTGTGGAAGTGTGCATGACCATGCTCATGTGTACATGCTTGTGAATGTGTCTGTGGTTGGCATTAGAGTCTGTGAGAGAGGGGCATAGTTTAGGGGGATTGTGTGGGAACATGCATGTTATGGCATGGTGATTGTGCATGTTTGGATATATCTGTGCCTTCCCCTACCTGTGTGTGATGAATGTTTGTGGGTTTGTATTGGTGAAAGGCTCTGTGCATGTTTGAATGTGGATGTGTGCACTTTTTCATGTATACGAGAGATCCATGTTTGTGAATAGGTAAATGAAGGCATGTTCATGTGCATCTGCATGCATGTAGGGGTGAGTAAATGTGTGTCTTTGTACAATCCATGTCTATGATTGATAGACATAGATTGTGTCTCTGTACAATCCATGTCTCTGTATGTCTGGCTGCATTCATGGGATTCTGTAACTGTACATGTGTGTGCACTCCCCTGGCCACATGCTAAAATCTCCACGCAGTTCACTCACCCTTTCCCCACAGAACTCCCCTGCAGCACGCCTCCCTTTGCAGTGACAATGCCACCTGACTTCAGCAGCAGCACTTGCCGTAGCCCAGCCGTAGAGCAGCGAGGGGTCAAAGGGTCCTTAATAAAACACCAGAGGAGTGAGCATTGTCCTTGATGCCATTGAGGACAACACTGAGAGTGTCATGTGTGGCTTGGAGTTTATGATGAGAGGATCAGAGAAAGGAGGCCTCTGGGCAGACACCCTGGCCCTATCACATGAAGAAGTCTCCTGATTCCAGCTATTGGGGGAGTCTCCTGGGGAGCAAGGGGCCTTCTGGCCTACTCTCCAGAGCATCAGCTCTTGAATTTTCATTGTGGGAACTACATCTTCCTTGAGCGGCTGCTGTTCCTCCTCTGCTGGCGCGCACCATCTTCCCCCTCTCCTTCACGATGGCATAACCATCCATGTGTCAACCACAGTGACTGCTCATGCAGAAAGGTAACAGGAGAGAGGCATGGAGACCATTCTAATCCTTCCGGGATGGCCTTTGAAGATGGCTCCTGTTACACAGTGGTGTCTCCTATCACAAGCAGGTGGAAAGCCGCCTTATCTCCAGCAGACTTTTCAGATAACCAGGCTCTTCCTTACAACAGAAAGCCTGGAGCTGGATATAGAGCCACTGATGTGAGAGCTCCCCACTCCCTGTGAACTGTCCTATGAAAATCAACAGTGATTCTTTCTCTAGTTCATAATCCCAGGACTGTCCACATGAGTCCCAAATGCCAGAAGTATCTCTTTAAAAAGGTCAAGCTCCACCTTTAGGGGATGGCCATCACCAAGACAGGACAGGGGCAGTTCTATGTTATAGCTGTACATCAAAAGGGGGAGGAACAAGGTTGAGTCAGATTAAAAACAGCCTTGGTGCTGTGGCAAAACAGATTAGAGTTAGCCAATTCTGCTAATGCACCTCGTCTTAGGTTCTTTCCTTCCAGCCTCCAGAAGGTGCCTGGTATCTCACGGTGGGGAAGGGGCAAAGTGCACAGGGAATTAAACACAATCCCCTAGTGACTGTGCTGCTTTCACTGTAGCAAAGTGGGGGAATTGTTACCTGAAAGCTCTCTGCGAGGGGAGTGTTTGTCCTTGGGTAGAAAAAGAGTTGCAACTGGTTTCAAGTGGCTGCAGGATTCTCCTGTCATATTGATTTCATAGTGTTTCTGTGCACTGTTCAACAGCTGCCAGGTTCCACCCCAACGTTGGTTGCATTTTAGTGATGGGTGGATAGTTTGTATGTCACTTTGTTTAGCTGGGATGAAAAGTGCTATATAAAGAGAAGATGTTATTCCTCATTGGCATTTTATGGTGCCCTATTTTATCAGATTTCTGTTTCCCTAATTCACTCTTTGTCTGACATGCACTGCTTTCATCATCTCCGATCCCTCTCCTTTGGAAATTGTCAGTGTTGAAATTAGCACAGTCTCTTTTTCCATGGACTGGGCATATTGCCTTCTTGATAATCTCAGCGCTCCAAGGTTGACTTAATTCCTCCACTGGGTGCCTAGGCAGAACCTCACTGCTCCTCCCCTCATTACCTTTCCTATCTCCTCACGGAAATGTGCCTCCATAACTCAGAGGAAAGTCTCAAAGGTGGAAACTGGACTGGATTCCAGTTTTCAAAGAAACAAACTCCTGGGTGTCCAGTGTTCCAGACTTTGGGGAAGTCACTTAATGATGTGTCCCAGGTCCCCATCTGTATGTGGGGATCACAGAAAACATTTAGACTACGTCTAGACTGGCATGATTTTCCGGAAATGCTTTTAACGGAAAAGTTTTCCGTTAAAAGCATTTTCAGAACAGAGCGTCTAGATTGGCACGGATGCTTTTCCAAAAAAGCACTTTTTGCGGAAAAGCGTCCATGGCCAATCTAGACGCGCTTTTGCACAAAAAAGCCCCAATTGCCATTTTCGCGATCGGGGCTTTTTTGCAGAAAACAAATCTCAGCTGTCTACACTGGCCCTTTTGCACAAAAGTTTTGTGCAAAAGGGACTTTTGCCCGAACGGGAGCAGCATAGTATTTCCGCAAAAAGCACTGATTTCTTACAGTAGGCAGTCAGTGCTTTTGCGGAAATTCAGTGTAGACAGCTGGCAAGTTTGTCTGGAAAAGCGGCTGATTTTCTGGAAAAACTGACCAGTCTAGACACCACCTTACTTACATCCCAGGGCATTGTGACTGACCACTGACTTCCCAAAAGCACGTGGAAGAAGGAAAAGTGCTATATAAGGGATAAATAGTAAGTGCCCAATAACTGGTGATAGAAAAATATCTGGAGGACTTAAACACCATGTAAGGAGAATAATTATTTAAAGTGGTTCAGGGATGTCATGAGTGGTAGGATGAAACAAGAAAAGGAAGATGCAGTATGAAAAATCTTCCTGATACCATGTGTAGTGTTACTGTCAGAGATTTTTAAATACTGATGGGCAGGTGGGTGGATGAATGGATGGATAAAATAATATATTATATTATGGAAAATTTCCTAGGAGAAATTGTGGACATTTGAAATTAGACTGGGGAAAACATTAAGAGCATAGGACTCGCCATGCTGGACAAACTCCATGGTCTGCCTACATCAGCATTTCACCATTGTCTGAGGTCAGAACTAGATGTTTCAGAGAAGGGGTAAATGTTCCAAATAGACAATTATGCAATAATGCTTATGGGGAGAGCACCGTCCTAAGTCAGTGGTTGATGTCTACTCTGAAGCGTGAGGCTTCATATCTACCACATAGGATTTGTGGAAAATACAGGGAACATCTCAAACTGACCTGGCAGAGGGGGGCTGGCATCCTAGGTCTTTTCCATTTAAGAATCTGTATTTAAAAACTGGCTAAATGTCATGCCTGGTGGAACAGACTGTACTGCACGCCATGACACATTGGATTTGAGAGATTCTGACCTGTGTCTTTAAATAAACACACAAGTAAAAATAGGCTTACTTATAAATGAAGGACTTCAGGAGGCTAAAGATGCTAGATCACAAATAATAGCTTATGGAAAACCCACACATAGTGGGCCAAAAGCAGCAGATCAACAAGAGGTTTCTGTCTAGGCTTTCTCTCCATGAGAGGGATGGTTGAAAGATGTGTTGAAAGGACACTGGGAGATCAAGTGTAGGAAGCAAGGCCGTGGGTTGACACGATCCTTTTTGGTGTTCAGCTTATCTCCCCTCAAGTGTTTGTGGAGGATTAGCAGAGCAGAACGTGGTTCCCCTTGTACTCCCAGCAATTGGAAAGGAGCAGTGTCTGGCTCATGCTAGGCTACCTGCTATAGTTGCCGTGGAGAGTCAAGAAAGCAGGAATGAATGGCCTTGGAGATTCCTAGTGTTCTCAGACTCTCTTCACCTCACCTCTCCTCTCCCAGGGCACTTGGATGTTTGAGTCTCTCAGGATCTAGCATTTCTCTTTGGTGCTGAGACACCTGTCTCCTGCACTCTTGAGTCATAACAGTCAATGAGAACCCCACGGATTTGTCCAGTGTTCATGTTACTTTTTGCAGTGTGCATCAGCTTAAGCACATAAAATGGCCTTATTGGGTTAGACAAAGGTCCATCTAGCCCCGTATCTTTTCTTCCAACAGTGGTCAAAGCCAGATGCCCCAGAAGGAATGAATAGAACAGATAATCAACAAGTGGTCCACCAGCAGTCACCCATTCGCAGTTTCTGACAAATAGAGGCTAAGGGCTCCATTCAGGGGCGGTGCATGAGTATAGGCTGACTTGGCCATCGCCTAGGGCACCACCTTCAACGGGGCGCCCAGGGCACCCAAGGATAATGTCGCAGCATTGAGGGCCGTGCAGGCAGGGGCGCTGATCACTGGGGTGTCAGTTGCCGCAGCCCGCCTCAGGCCGCCACGGCTCTATTGCTGCCGATCTGGGCAACTAGCCATTGCTAGACCTAACCTCCATGAATTTATGTAGTTCTTTTGAACCCTGTTAAAGTCCTGGTCTTCACAACATCCTCTGGCAAGGAGTTCTACAGGTTGACTGTGCACTGTGAGAAGAAAAACTTCATTTTGTTTGTTTTAAATCTGCTACCTATTCATTTCATTTGGTGACCCCTAGTTCTTATGTTATGGGAACAAATAAATAACTTTTCCCTATCACTTTTTCCCTATGGCTGTGTCTAGACTGGCAAGTTTTTCTGCAAAATCATCTGCTTTTGCAGAAAAACTTGCCAGCTGTCTACACTGGCCGCTTGAATTTCTGGAAAAGCACTGACGATCTCATGTAAAATCATCAGTGCTTTTCTGGAAAAACTATGCTGCTCCCGTTCGGGCAAAAGTCTTTTTCTGAAAGACTTTTGCGCAAAAGGGCCAGTGTAGACAGCATAGTACTGTTTTCCACAAAAAAGCCCCAATCATGAAAAAAGCGATCGGGCCTTTTTTGTGGAAAACCGCGTCTAGATTGGCCACAGACACTTTTCCGCAAAAAGTACTTTTCTGAAAATGCTTTTAACGGAAAACTTTTCCGTTAAAAGCATTTTCGGAAATTCATGCCAGTCTAGATGTAGCCTATCTGTCATGATTCTATAGACCTCTATCATATCCCCCCTTAGTCTCCTCTTTTCTAAACTGAAAAGTCCCTTTCTTTTTAATCTCTCTTCATATGGGACCCATTCCAAACCCCTAATCATGTTTGTTGCCCTTTTCTAAATCTTTTCCAATGCCAATATATCTTTTTTGAGATGAGGTGACCACATCTGTACGCAGTATTCAAGATGTGGGTGAACAATGGTTTTATATAGAGGCAATAAGATACTCTTTCTCTTGTTCTCTAACTCTTTTAAAATTATTCCTAACATTGTTTGCTTTTTTGACTGCTGCTGCACATTGAGTAGATGTTTTCAGAGAACTATTTACAATTATTCCGAGATCTCTCTTGAGTAGTTGTAGCTAAATTAGTCCCCATCATTTTGTATGTGTAGTTGGGATTATTTTTTCCAGTGATTAAGGGGCTGGAGAACATGACCTATGAGGAGATGCTGAGGGATTTGGGTTTGTTTAGTCTGCAGAAGAGAAGAGTGAAGAGGGATTTGATAGCAGCCTTCAACTTTCTGAAGGGAGGTTCCAAAGAGGCTGGAGAAAGGCTGTTCACAGTAGTGACGGATGGCAGAACAAGGAGCAATGGTCTCAATTTACAGTGGGGGAGGTCTAGTTTGTAGCGGAAAAACTATTTCACTAGGAGGGTGGTGAAGTACTGGAATGGTTTCCCTAGGCAGGTGGTGGAATTTCCATCCCTTTTAAGTCTTGGCTTGACAAAGCTCTGGCTGAGTTCATTTAGTTGGGATTGGTCCTGACTTGGGCAGGGAGCTGGACTTGATGCCCTCCTGAGGTCTCTTCCAGCTCTATGATTCTATGATTACTTTACATTTATCAGCAGTAAATTTCATTTGCCATTTTGTTGCCCAATCCCTTAGGGTATGTCTACAGTACTGCACTAATTCGAACTAACTTAATTCGAATTAGCGCATCTAGACTTAAAAATTAGTTCGAATTAGCGTTTTTCTAATTCGAACTAGCATGTCCACACTGAGTGGACCCTGAACCGAGGTTAAGGATGGCCGGAAGAAGTGCCGGCAGGGCATCAGATGAGGACTTAGAGCGTGGAGCTGCTGTCTCAGGCTAGCCGAGGGCTGTGCTTAAAGGGACCCAACCCCCACCCCGGACAGACAGTTCTCAGGGGTTCCCCGCTTGCAAAGCAGTCCTGTCTTGGAGTGCCCTGAGTGCCCACACTCGGCACATCACAGCACTCGGCCATCAGCCCGGCTGCACTTGCCACAGGCTGCCATCCGGGGGGGGGGGGGGTCAATCAAGGGGCTTCAGGAGAGCTTCCACCCCGAGGAGCCCGCAGAGCCACCCCAGTCCTCCCCATCGGGGGCTTGTACCCCATTCCTCCCTCACCTTCTTCCACTTACCCCTCCCTAACCCCCCTTCCTGATGAACAAAATAAAGGACACGTGTGTTCAAAAATAGAAACTCTCTTTATTGAACAAAACTTGGGGAGACTGGGAAAAGGAGGTGGGAGAGGGGAAGAGAGAGGGTGGGAGAGGGGAGGGCAACTACAATGATCAGGGGTTTGGAACAGGTCCCATATGAAGAGAGGCTAAAGAGACTGGGACTTTCAGCTTAGAAAAGAGGAGACTGAGGGGGAATATGATAGAGGTCTATAAAAGCATGAGTGGTGTGGAGAGGGTGCATAAAGAAAAGTTCATTAGTTCCCATAATAGAAGGACTAAAGGACACCAAATGAAATGAATGGGTAGCAGGCTTCAAACTAACAACAGAAAGTTCTTCTTCACAAAGCAAATAGTCAACCTGTGGAACTCCTTGCTGCAGGAGGCTGTGAAGGCTAGAACTATAACAGAGTTTAAAAAGAAGTGAGATCAAGTCATGGAGGTTGGGTCTATGGAGTGCTATTAGCTAAGGGGTAGAAATGGTGTCCCTGGCTTCTGTTTGTGGAAGGCTGGAGATGGATGGCACGAGACAAATGGCTTGGTCATTGTCTTTGGTCCATCCCTTCCAGGGTACCTAGTGTTGGCCGCTGTTGACAGACAGGCTACTGGGCTAGGTGGACCTTTGGTCTGACCCAGTACGGCCATTCTAAGCTCAGGGCTCAGGGTCAGGGGTCTCAGTGGACCACCCTGATTTTCATGCAAACCTGCTCCTGGATGGCCAGGCTGGCAGCTATCCTGCCCTAGATGGCCACTTTCCTGTGCCTAGTGCGGAGGTTGTGGATGAGGTCCATGATGTCTGCACCAGACCAGGCGGGCGCCTGCCTCTTGCGGACCTGGGCAGGCTCCCGGGAGCCGCCAGCCTGGTCCCGGGAAGAGGCGGAGGGCTGGGTGGCAGCGGGTGGCTGGCTTGAGCCGTGCCAGGTGCAGGGTCTGCTGGCTGGGTGCTGGCAGGCTTGCACCTGGCATGGGCACTGTAGCCAGCCAGTGCCCCTTTAAGGGGTCCGGGGCCGGGAGGGGGGCAGAAGAGTTTCCCTGGTGGTGCCCAGAGTGGTCACCAGGGAAAGCTGGGGAGGGCTAGCCTCCCACTAGTTCGAATTAAGTGGCTACACAGCCCTTAATTCGAACTACTTAATTCGAACTAGGCGTTAGTCCTCGTGGAATGAGGTTTACCTAGTACGAATTAAGCGCTCCGCTAGTTCGAATTAAGTTTGAACTAGCAGTTCGCGTGTGTAGCGCCTATCAAAGTTAATTCGAACTAACGTCTGTTAGTTCGAATTAACTTTGTAGTGTAGACATACCCTTAGTTTTGTGAGATCTTTTGAAGCTCTTCACAGTCTCCTTTGGTCTTAACTATCTTGAGCAGTTTAGTATCATCTGAAAATTTTGCCACCTCACTGTTTACTCCTTTCTCCAGATCATTTGTAAATAGGTTGAATAGAATTGGTCCCAGTACGGACCCTTGCAGGACACCACTAGTTACCTCTCTCCATTCTGAAAACTGACCATTTATTCCTACCCTTTGTTTCCTGTCTTTTAACCAGTTATCAGTCCATGAGAGGACCTGCCCTCTCATCCCATGGCAACGTACTTCACTTAAGAGCCTTTGGTGAGGTACCTTGTCAAAGACTTTCTGGAAATCTAAGTATGCTATATTCACTGGATCCCCCTTGTCCACATGTTTGTTTGACCCCCTCAAAGAACTTGTGTAAGGCATGATTTCCCTTTACATAAGCCATGCTGACTTCCCCCCAACAAATTATGCTCACCTATGCTTCTGACAATTTTATTCTCTACTATAGTTTCTACCAGTTTTCCCGGTACTCATGTTATACTTACTAGCCCGTAATTGTCAGGATCACCTCTAGAGCTCTTTTAAATATTGGCGTTACATTAGCTATCTTCCAGTCATTAGGTACAGAAGCTGATTTAGAGGATAGGTTACAAATCACTGTTAACAGTTCCACAATTTCCCATTTGAGTTCTTTCAGAACTCTTGGGTGAATGCCATCTGGTCCCAGTGACTTGTTACTTTTCAGTTTATCAGTTTGTTCCAAAACCTCCTCTAATGACAACTCAATCTGGGACAATTCCTCAGATTTGTCACCTAAAAAGAATGGCTCAGGGTTGGGAATCTTTCTCACATCCTCAGCGGTGAAGACAGAAGCAAAGAATTAATTTACTTTCTCCGGAATGACCTTATTGTCTTTGAATGCTCCTTTAGCACCTCGATTGTCCAGTGGCCCCTCGGGTTGTTTAGCAGGCTTCCTGCTTCTGATGTACTTAAAAAACATTTTGCTATTACTTTTTTGAGTTTTTGGCTAGCTGTTCTTCAAACTCCTTTTTGACAGAGTTTATGCGCCTTTCTATTTTCCTCACTAGGATTTAACTTTCACTTTTTAAATGATGCCCTTTTATCGCTCACAGCTTCTTTTACTTGTACTTGTCTATGTCGACTTTCATCTGCCATCATGTTGCCTGGTCACCTAGTTCCCTGAGGTCCCTCTGGAGTTCCTTATGGTCTTCTCTAGCTTTGGCTGCCATCCATCATTTTGTTGTACCACCTTATTACTTAATAAATACATTAAATAGCACCATGCCTAGTGCTGATGCTTGGGGCAGCCTGCTGTTATCCTTCTTCCAGTGCTGAGAATTCCTCCTCTTTTTGTTTTCTATCTTTTACCTGGTTTCTGATCCATGATTTTTTCTCTCACCCAATACTCCTCCTCTGGTTTCTTAAATAGCCTCTTTTGATTCCCTCAAAGACCTTCTAACAAACTGGACAGCAATGCTTAGCCTTTACAGAAACCAGGCTGGCTTGTCCCAATTACACATTGGTCTATTGTTTAAATAATTTTCTTTTAAGCAACTACTGCTTTGTAGTTGCCAAGAGATCACCCCTTGTAAGGGATACAATATTGGCTTTCTTAGGTGTAGTATTTAGTTGTAATGACTAATTACATATTTCTGGTCTCAGGGACCATCTTCTTTTAGCAGGCGTTATTGACCCAAATCCCAGATGGGGATGAATTCAGTTTTGCTTAAGTAAAAATGGAGCTAGGCTCTCAGGAAGTGACCTGTAGATTGTAACATGTTCCCTGTTTGGAGTTGAGAATCCAAATAGCTGAATAAAGCTGGGTCTGAAATAATCTGTGCTCCATAAAAGCCATGTCGGTTTGGAACAGAAACATGTAGCTTTGTTCTCTCTGTCATGGTTTAGTTAGCTCAGCCCTTGGTCTTGTTTTGTTCTAGCCAAGGAAATGGGAGTCCTTCTTTGACCTGGCTGCTGCTGGCTGTGTGGCGTGAGGAAGAGAGAAGCAAGAGAAACCAGCTGGCGAGGGGTTAATCGGTTCCATTGCAATTGTGTCATCTCTTTGGGGACCTCTCGCTCATTTTGTGAGCAGCCGCTGAAAGACGAGGCGCGGGGGCTCTTTCTTATTCAGCTGCACGCAGCTTCAGAAGCACTGGACAGCAGCACAGCTGTGCTCAGCCGGCTTGGCCTTGCAGATGGATGGAGAAAAGGATTTGTGTGTGCGCGTGAGCGCGTGTGTGTGTGTCTGAAACCTAATTGTCTGCTGTCTAATCCGTCAGCCAGGGGGACAGCTTGCACGAGCCCCTTCCAGGCAGGCTGATAAATGCAGCTCTGCCAGGCCTCTTTGCAATGGAGTTTGGTTTAATTGGTATTGCTACGTGCATGGACTCCGCACGTCCGTCTTTGCATGTATCGGGGATCACCCTCGGAGAAGTGCACAAGCAATTCCCTCCCCAGAGTGGCAATCCTAGCTCCCACAGCTTTTCTGGATCCAACACTGTTGTGAAAACACCGTGCAGCGCTCCACGCAATGGCATCAGGGCAACCCAATGGTGGGTCAGGTGATGTGAGGTTTGCACTGCAGATCATGTCATGACATTGGCGTTAAGGGGGGATTTCCAAAGGTGCTGGGCAGCCGCAGCTCCTTTTGGCTTCCGTGACATTTGTGGGGACTTAATTCCTCTGGAAATCAGGCCAGAAATCAGGCAATGCTTTTGGATGTGAACAGTGTTGCCTTGTAGGAGCCCTATAGAGTCTGCATTAATTGTGCAGCACCTGGTGACATCAGGTGATGTTGTGTGCTGTCCCATGGCAGCATCAATCTTCAGTGGGCTTTGGATGGGGCCTGGATGGCACACGTGCTAGATTTGTGGTGATGTAGCCAATGGTGATGCCCTGATTGCAGCATGTGAAGTTTGCAGTGGGTGTTGCGTGATAGCATCATCAGCAATCGCTTAGTGCACAGTGCTACTGGAATGTCATTGTATCATGTCTGATTGCATCAGGTTCTGGCAGGATTTTCAGGAAGTTGCAAGTCCCCCAAAAAGAAGATCCGAGGAGAAATAACAAGAGTTTGCCTTCATGTTTATCCCTTTCATTTAGGAATCTCAAAGGGCTCGATGAGAATAATTGTTTACTAAGCTTTGAAAGGTCTTTGTGAGGCAGGAGCGGCATATATATGCACCACTTCATGCATCACTGAAATGCAGTCATCTCTGGGGTGGTACACAGTAGCTATTTAACACTAATTATATATAACATTTTAGGACAGGAAGTTCACAAAAATCTCCTCTCCAACAGGAACTGCTGAGGGATTCTCAGGAAGCAAAATGCGGTTACCTATGCGGGAATTTGACTAGGTCTACTAAAACTCCTGAACTCATGTAAAAATTATTATTCAGAGTGTAACAATCTGAAGTGTTCAGGCTCTGGATTTTCAGTTCCATCTGAAAGATGAATCCTTCAGTAGCATTGTGCCCACTAGCACTGTACTGGGTCTTGGTTCAGGACTGATTGCATGTAGCACCTGAATCTCCTTGTGAATACAAACCCAGCCTAACCCTCCTGTGCTTGTGAGGGCTGAGTATATCTCTTCGCAAGTTGGCCCAGCTGCTGGACAAGAGGTAGGAGACGGAAGCTAAAGGGGGAAAATGTGGTGTCCGATCTACACCAGCACATTTGGGTAAATGGGCAATAGGCAGGACTCTTAGAAGACTGGCCATTGGCATGAACAGAAAGGCTGTACAGGCAGTCCCCGATTTACAAACGGGTTACGTTCCGAACACCTGGTCATAACTCGATTTGGTCATAAGTTGGAAATACCCTTAAACGCGCTGCCTGCGCTGTTCGAAAAACTTGACATACATGGTTCTCAACTTGAAAATATTATAATAGGGTTAGTGGGAGGCTGGTCGTAAGTATGGATGGTCATAAGTCGGTATGTTCATAAGTCGGGGAGTGGCTGTAATTGCTTTCAGTGCCCCATAAGATGGAAACGTCTCATCTCCATTCAATGAGCTGGGAGAAAATTGATGTCCCACTAAAGCTGACGGGCATGGGGGTTGGGGAGAGCATGTCTGAGGAGCACTACTCTCCTTGTTAAAGCAAATGGATACCTGAATTATTGCTGGGGCAGGTGGTGGTGTCAGCGTATTTGGGGACTGCCCAGGCGTGAGAGGCTGCCGTTGGTTTTGGTAGGAGAAGGTGCTGGAGGATTAGGCAGCGGTGGTCACAAAGCAGGGTTCTGTACCAAGGCTTGGGCTGGTGTTGCAACTAGTTCAGAACTGAAACTGCAAGAGAGGGAGTAGGGCTGGGTGGGGCCTGGAGGTTTGGGGTCACAGAGGCTGAGAGAGAGAGAGAGGGCCAGACCCCCCCCCCCAGTGTTGAATATTTCCGCCCCAAGGACATTGGCTCCCAAAAGCAAGTTATCCACATCCCTGTCTGCTCTCTTGTCCAGTGCTGCTGTCCTGCCCTGTCCCACCTGCTACTGCTCCTTGTCTGAGCCATCTCTCACCAAGGCAGCACTGGCGGCTGCTCCCAGAAGGATAAACCCACCTCATGTTTTCTGCAGCCTCTCTTCTCTTTCTCTCTCTCCTGGCTCTCTCTCTCTTCTTCCTCTCTTTCCCCCTTCTGTTTGTTTTCCTCTCCCCTCACACTCCTTTTCGCCCGCTCCTGCTCCTCTCCTCCCCTCCCCTTCTCTCTTTCCTCCTCCTCCTCCCTTTGCGCCTCTCTCTATCCTCTTATCTCACCCCCCTTGTTTTTCTCCTCTGCCTGTCCAGCTGATTTGCATGCATGCTGCGTGGAAGTGGCTCAGCTGGAGCTCATGCCTCCTGCAGCGAGGAGAAGAGCCCGGAGCTGGACTCAGCGTGGCCCTTCGCCTCCCTGTTAGAAAGGAGCTGGACACATGGCGTCAGAGTGACTCATGGGGCACGGAGGAGCCTCAGAGCCCTGTCATCCCCCATTGCTCAGCACTACCTGCCGTGCCCACAGACACTGGTGCGAGGAAGAGCGAGGCGTTGTGGGGGCTGCCAGGCCCAGCCGTCTCCTCTTGCTGCACCGCCACTGCTCCCACACAGCAGCGTGCTACGTTTGGGGAGCTTGGGGCTAAGCGACAGCGAAGGAGGCTGGGGAGCCAAGCTGGGCTGGCTGCCCACCCCACCCATCTGCAGCGGGGGGATTACTGCCATGGCTTAGAGCTCCGTGCCAGCTGCTCTCCAGAGCTCTGCTCTGTGCTGCCGCTGATGTCCAGCCCTGCTGGGGAGGGCACAAGGGAGTTTGGGGGCCCCCAAGAGGATTTCAGAGCTGATGCCACAGGAGGAAATCCTGGCTCCAGCCATCCTTGCACTGACACCACCCTTGCTCTTTGATCCTGCCTCCCCTTCCCTTCCCCCTCGCTTCCCTTCCATCCGTGCCATCCCACCTGCTGTGCCCACCTCTTTCCTTTCCTCTGCCTCAGCTCTCCTCTTCCTCCTTTCCCTCATGCCAGCTGCCTTCCCCCTTCCCTTTATCCCTTTACTCTCATTGTCTTCCCTTACTCCCCTCTGTGCCTCCTCCTCCCCTCCCCTCTCTGTCCTGTTTCCTTCTGAAGCTGTCCCTTCTGCCTCTCTCCTCCAAACCCCTCCCCAACCACCTCCCCCCTCAGGGACCTGCTCCTGGTGTCTCATGGCTGGTGAGATCCCCTCTCCAGAGGGCTGCTCACAGCACTCCCAACACTGCAGGAGAGGGTGGGTGGGTAGGAACCCAGAGGTCTAGGGGCTAGGAGTCTGTCGGCCTGACTCTGTTTCTGAGGGGAGCACTGTGAGAAGAGCAACCCACATTATGGGCTGGATTTTCAGGCTCCATCCTCTATTTGTGCAGGTACAGACTTGTGCTAGGACAAAGTCCCTACTAAAGCTGGCCTGAAAATTTTGGTGCTCAGTGTTCCCTGAGTGAGCTTTGTTGTTACATTTCTTTCATTTCCAGCAGGGAGTATAACTCTCCGTTAGAAGCTAGGTTGTTGATGGAGGCTCAGAATGAAGCCAAGGCCTATCATTCTGCCATCAGATACATGCCCCCTGCTCCACTTGCTTGCAGTTAGGACGTCTAGAGGATCTGTTCTTGCTACTGCACATTACCAGGTCACTGTTGGGTTTAGCCCTGCTCTGTTCCGTTTGCTCGCCTTGCCAAGAGCAGAGATCCAAGTCCTAGCTCCCGTCTGCTGATGTTCTAATCACTTGAGTTTCCTTTCTGCTGATTTGCATTTCCATGAGAGGAAGATGTCCTGATTAAAATCTCTTCAGAGGCTCCTGCCTCTCTCATTGGAAAGTGGTCTTAACCTTTCGGGCAAGTGGGCGGTACATTTCCTGGCCGCTGGAAAACCTCAGGAAGGTCATGAAGAGCCAGCACTGTGCTTGCGTGAGGGATTCGCCAAGAGGCTCGGAAGGTTTGGCTAATGTCCTGCAAATCAGTGCACCTGTCCATCTGTTCTAGATAGCTACTTCTTATTTCCTGTGGCCTGGCTGCAGTCTGGAAGAGAAGTGGTCATCTCCGTCCGATGATGTGGTTTTTGACTCTAGCTAAAAATAACTATCAAACACAGCAGAAGGGGATTTTCTCAGATAACACAAGCATACCCTATGTCTGTAAGGGCCTAATCCTTTCCTATGCCTGGCAGACAGACTTCATGCTCACAGCCCAGAATGGGCAGGCCGACTAAAAGAAAGATGATGTTTCATGTTCTCAGGGCCCAAATGCTTCCCATGTCACCAATCACATCCCTTCTGACACTATATTTCCTCCTGGGCAGACTGGAAAGAGGGCAGTTCAGATAGTGAGGGCCACAGAGACATTAACTATGAGGGTCAGGCAGCCTGTGAAACTGCTGGGAGTTGAACTCATCTGTTTTGAGACCTCACATAGGGGTAGGTCTAGACTACAGGCTTTTGTCGACAGAGGCTTTGTCGACAGATACTGTCGACAAAGCTTCTGTCGACAAAGCATCTAGACTACATCCAATTCTGTCGACAAAGCAAGCCACTTTGTCAACATGAGAATGTAGACGCAAAGGACAGTGTTGATGCAATAACACCTTCTGTCGATAGAACTCTGTCGACAGAAAGCGTTATTCCTCGTAGAATGAGGTTTACTGCCGTCAACAAAACTGCTGAGTTCTGTCAATGTTATGTTGACAGAACTCGGTGGTGGTGTAGACGCAGGTATAGTTTTGTCGACAAAAGTGGACTTTTGTCAACAAAACCCTGTAGTCTAGACACACCCCTAGTGCCATAAACGTGTGACTTGCTGACCGTCCTTCCTCTCAACCTCAAGGGTGCCGCTTGCACATCAGCCTTTTCCATCAGCCATTCTCTCTTAGAGATTGCAATTGTACAATCGTAGGCCTGGAAGGGACCTTGAGAGGTCATTTAGTTCAGGCCCCTGCCCTCATGTCAGGACAAAGCATTATCTAGACCATTTTTTATCATCAAGTGGTACGAGTACCCTTAGGGGTACTCAAGAGAAGTCTGGGGGATATGTCAACACAACTGAAATTTGGAGAAAACTGAATTTTTGTTTTAAGTTTTACAGCGCTTTATGATTTTTGTACTTTTTACACCCAAAAATTTCATCGCCCGCCTGACTACGATTAAGTTGTTTAAAGAAATGTGTTGCAATGGTAGAAAAAAAATTGTGTCTGAAAACTGTAGGTATTGGGAGTGTGTGACGGGGCAGGGGCGCCCCGCACTGAGATGACCCGCCCGACCGCGTACGCGGCGGTTCTC
This sequence comes from Pelodiscus sinensis, assembly GCF_052426305.1. Taxonomy (NCBI): domain Eukaryota; kingdom Metazoa; phylum Chordata; order Testudines; family Trionychidae; genus Pelodiscus; species Pelodiscus sinensis. The sequence goes on from NC_143074.1 coordinate 12,804,665, forward strand.
GAGGGTCAGGCCGGGAGCCCCGAGCGGGGCGCGCCGCGAACAGCCGCCCGTGCGGCCCCTGCACGCCCCGCCAACTGCTGTGTCAGCTGTTCGGCGGCGGCGGCGGCCTTCCGGCTAGAAATGCCGGAGGATCTCAGGGAGGCGGCAAGGCGGATGACGCCATCGTGCTACTCCGGCCGCCGATGGGAGACGTCACCACGCCACGCCGGGTGGGGCCGCGGCGGCAGAGCAGATCCGGGGGATTTAAACGCCACTGGCAGGGAAGGAGGGGGAAGCAGGCCGCGAATGGCCTCCCTCCCTGGGGCCGTTAGGTGGAGGGGCCCGAAGCCGAAGGGGTAAGCCTTGCTCAGCAGGGTGAACTGGACTGGGGAGAGGAAGCAGCCTAGGGCGGGCGAAGGGAGCCTGCGGGCTGACGAGTTGCGGCTACGGCCCCGTCAGTCGGACCGGACGAAGGTTCCGTCTGAGTCCTTAGGGCCCTGGGCTGGGGTCCGTGAGAGGGGGCGGGCCCGGACCCCCCTCTCCCCACCAGGCGGAAACCGCTCAGCCGACGTCTCGGGGAGACCCGGCAAGTTAATGACCTGATTAGTTGGGACGCACATAGGCGACCGCGAGGAGGGGTTTGAACTAACGACCCCATGGGTGATGGGAAGGGGGAGTACCCCGTAACAAAGGGGGAGGGGTACCCCACTACAGGGTGCTTTTTTTTTTTTGAAAAGGGGTATTTTATAAAAAAAGGGTGACACACACTGATCTAAACCAGTGGCTCTCAACCTTTCCAGATTACCGTACTCCTTTCAAGAATCTGATTTGTCCTTGTGTACCCTCAAGTTTCACCTCACTTAAAAAACTTACAAAGTATCACAGCCACACTATTACTGAAAAATTGCTTAGGTTCTCATTTTTACCATATTATAAAATGAATTGGCATATAAATATTGTACTTACCTTTCAGTATATAGTATATAGAACAAATAATTGTCTTATGAAATTTTAGTTTGCACTGACTTCGCTAGTGCTTTTTGTGTAGCTTGATGTAAAACTAGGAAAATGTCTAGATGAGCTGACATACCGTCTAGAACTGTGGCTTCCAAACTTTCTTGCTCATGTCCCAGTTGAAGAAAATGGTTGATGCCCATGACCCAACATAATTATATCTTTTGACTAGACTGCAGGCTCTGGGCTGGGGCTGGGGATGAGGGGTACAGGAGGAGGTTCTGGACTTGGGTGCGGGCTTACCTCCAGTGGATCCAATGCAGCGGTGCAGCAGAGGTGCTAAGGCAGGTTTCCTGACTGTCCTGGCACTGTGGTATGCACGGTGCTCCAGAGGTGGCCAGCAGCAGGTCCAGCTCCTAGGTGGACGTGTGCTGCTCTTGCACACAGGCACTGCCCATCACCCTCCACCAGCTCTCATTGGCTCCCGCACCCAAAGTCGGCTGCTGGCCACTTCCAGGGCACAGCACAGTCCCTGGGGAAGGCAGGACGCCTGCCTTAGTACCCCCACTGGACACCTGGTCATCTTACAGTAAAGCGACCCAGTGCCTGGCACTCCATGACCCAGGACTGGGTTGCAGCCCGTAGCTTGAAAACCTCTCCTCTAGAAGACCTCTGTGTACTCTCAGGGATACATGTAACCCTGGTTGAGAACCATTGAGCTAGGTCATCCCTGACAGGTATTTGTCTAACCGGCTCATAAAAATGTCCAAAGATGGCAATTCCATAACCTTCCTAGGCAATTTAATTCAGTGTTTAGCAACCCTGCCAGTTAAAAAGGTTTTCCTGATGTCCAGCTTAAACAACCCTTGCTGGAATTTAAACTTGTTGCTTCTTGTCCTATCCTCAGTGGTTAAGGAGAACACTTTTCCTCCTTCTTTCTTGTAATAACATTTTATGTACTTGGAAACTTACTGTGCCCCCATAGGTCTTCTCTTCTCCACACTAAACAAACCCAATGTTTGCAGTCTTCCTTCATAGGTCATCTTTTCTAGACCTTCAGTCATTTTTGTTGCTCTTCTCTGGACTTTCTCCCATTTGTCCACATTGTTCTTGAAATGTGACACCCAGAACTGGACATAAGACTCCAGCTGAGGCCTTATCAGCATGGAGGAGAGTAGAAAGAATTACTTCTTGTGTTTTTACATTACTGCTAATTACATCCCGGAATGATATTAACTTTTTTTGCAACAGTATTACACGGTTAACTCCTATTTAGCTTGCAGTCCATGATAGCCCCCAGATTCCTTTTAGCAGTACTCCTTCATAGGCAGTCATTTCTCATATTCAAAAGCTTCAGGGGGTAGTCGAGTTAGTCTCTACGGGTATGTCTACACTACCATCCTATTTCGAAATAGGAGGGTAATGTAGGCATACCGCAATTGCAAATGAAGCCCGGGATTTGAATTTCCCGGGCTTCATTTCATAAGCGGGGCGCCGCCATTTTTAAATCCCCGCTGGTTCGAACCCCGTGCCGCGCGGCTACACGGGGCACGAACTAGGTAGTTCGAACTAGGCTTCCTAGTTCGAACTACCGTTACTCCTCATTCCACGAGGAGTAACGGTAGTTCGAACTAGGAAGCCTAGTTCGAACTACCTAGTTCGTGCCGCGTGTAGCCGCGCGGCACGGGGTTTGAACGAGCGGGGATTTAAAAATGGTGGCTCCCCGCTTATGCAAATGAAGCCCGGGAAATTCAAATCCCGGGCTTCATTTGCAATTGTGGTATGCCTACATTACCCTCCTATTTTGAACTAGCGGGGTAGTGTAGACATACCCTCCAGGATAAACTTAAAAACCAACAAATAGTCTTGTAGCACTTTAAAGACTAACAAAACATGTAGATGGTATCATGAGCTTTCGTGGGTACAGCCCACTTCTTCAGAAGACCAGAGTGTTGGATGTCCAGAACTAAAATAAATAGGGGAGAAGATGGGGAGGGGGGTGACGTAGTGGGGGTGCTGTCTGCTCTGTAACCCGGCGATATGTGATTTCCACTGACTCACCCACATGTATATTAGCCCAGATAACAAGGCTCTTTCCCCAGGGGAGAGACAAAGGGAGGGAGGCAGAGATGAACACCTGGTTTGGGGGCAGGGTCTGGGAGCGAGGCATTCTTGGGCTGGAACCATAAAGGAAACAGACGAAGGAGGGGGCTGGAATCTAGGGGCCCAGGGACCCCATCTAAAGGGGGCTGAGACATTCTGGCCCAGACTCCTGTAGACACATCACATCTATGCTGTGCTGTATTCTGGAGAAGCAGTAAACCCTCACTATTCTACTGGCTGGTGGAGTCTGTTCTTGCTGCTATGGGGCTGCAGGATCAGAGGAACCCCAACTTGCCATCACAGGGGGTGAAAGAAAGAAATGGGAGGGGGGGGGGGAAACAAGAAGAAGCAGTGGGTATAAAAATATCAAGGGAAAAGCCGAGCTGGAGTGTAACAGGAAAAACAAATAGTCTATAAGCACCTAAAGACTGGATAGTCAAAAGAGGCAGATAAGAACCATTTGAAATTGATTGTTCCTTCCCAGATCTGAAAGTATTTGCATTTATCCTTTTTGATTTTCATCCTATTTAATTCAGAGCATTTCTCCCATTTGTCCAGATCATTTTGAATTTTAATTCTATCCTCCAAAGTTCTTGCAAACCAATCTTGGTATTGTCCACAAACTTTACAGGAATATTTTCTACACCATTATCTAAAGCAGGGCTGCTCAACATGTGGCACTCAACTGCCCCCCCATGTATTCCCTAGTTTGTTTATGAGAAGGTCATGTGAGACAGTATCAAAAACCTTGATAAAGTCAAGAGCTACCACATATGTGGGCTTCCAAAGTCTCCATGGGGGAAACTTCAGTGGAAATCCTCCTCAGGGCTGGCCTTATCATGAGGCGAACTGAGGGGGCCGCCTCAGGTGTCAGACTCTGTGTGTGGGGGGGAGGGCACCACTAGGACCCAGAGGGTGTGTCTAGACTACAGAGTTTTGTCGACAAAAGTGGACTTTTGTCGACAAAACTATACCTGCGTCCACACTACCCCTGAGTTCTGTCGACATAACGTCGACAGAACTCAGCAGTTTTGTCGACGTATGTAAACCTCATTTTACAAGGAATAACACCTTCTGTCGACAGAGTTTCTGTCGACAGAAGGTGTTATTGAATGGAAACTGTCCTTTGCGTCCAGACTACCATGTCGACAAAAGCAGCTTGCTTTGTCGACAGAACTCAATGTAGTCTGGACGCGCTTTGTCGACAGAAGTCTGTAGTCTAGACGTACCCAGAGTGTAGAAATGTCTGCTGCTGGTGCATATGTATTCTCTCTGCTCTAAATGCACAGAGATGGTGGAGTGCCATGAGAGGAGTAGAACAGGAAGTCAGAATTGAAACCTTTCAAAGTTTTGGCCCAAGCAAGGGGGTATAGGAGCGTCCTTTGAGCTCCCCACCTCAGGTGCCAAAATGTTGTGGGCCGGCCCTGATCCTCCTGTCCCACCTAGCATGGTCCTTCGGACAGAATGGCTACGTCTACACTGCAGCGCTATTTCGGGAGGTATCCCAAAATAGTTGTCCCTTGTCTTAACAGCAAGCCCATTATTTCGAAATATAATGGGCTTCTCATTCCGATGTTCCTGTAAACCTCATTCCACAAGGAGTAAGGGACGTTTCGGAATAGCGGGTTATTTTGAAATTTAGTGCCGTATAGACAGTGCCAAATTACAAAATAAGCTATTTCAAAATTGACGTGATAGAAGCTATGCAAATTTGAAATACTTTATTTTGTAATTTTGCGCTATCTATACAGCACTTATTTTGAAATAAATTGGTGTTCCGAAACCTCCCTTACTCCTTGTGGAATGAGTTTTACAGGGATGTCGGAATAGTGAGCCTCTTGTGTTTCAAAATAACGGGCATGCTCAAAAGACATGGAATAGCTATATCAGGATATCTCTGGTATCCTGAAATGGTGCTGCAGAGCAGACATAGCCGATGAGAGCTAGTGTCCACCCTTTGCGGCATTACTGAGCATGTATTAATCAACGCCTGCAGCTTTCTGATTAACACTAGTAAGGCTGGCCATCTTTGGCATCATGTGTCCAATGCATGGGTTTGCAGGGAGCATTCTGCATGGAAAACAGACATAGCTGGAACTCCTACTGCAGCCTCCTCCTTTGTAGCCTCCTGAAACTTCCCCATACATCTCCATTCCGTCCTCTCCTGGTACGCTTGAAACACATCACTCCTGCTTTGAGATCCCTTTCCTTGCTCTCTCCGCAGCAAGTTCAAATTAAATTTCTTTGCCTCAAGTCTGTGCCCAGCTCTGTCATAGTCTACGTGTTTGGTCCCGTTTCCCTCTGCAGCCCTCTCTTCCCTTGCTTCTTCCACCCTAACTGCACTCTCTCTCTTCCCACTCTTGGCTTTGCACTTTCCTGCAGGTCACCCATGACCCTCGCAGTAGGATACCACTCTCCAGCATCTCTCTTTTTCTTCCTCCAGTCCCCGTGTAGGGTCCTCTTCGTGCACAGATTTGTCTTGCTCTGAGCACGCCCTTGCACCTGAACTGTTGTGCACGCCACTTGCAAACTATATGGACCTGAAATCTTGTCTTTGCAAGATGATTTGTGCAGTCATGCTCCTGGGCAATGCAGAAGTCTCTGCTCCCTTCTAGGGATGGTGGGTGGGTGGCTGCTGCTGTTGCCTGCCTGTTTGGAGTAGTGATGGCTTTTGGTGGCGGCAGTGTTGATACTGAGCCCAGAAGCAGCATCCCAAATAGGCCCTGGAATAGGAAAGCATGTGCATGTTGGAACTAACAGACGTTAGTTCGAATTAACTTTAATAGGCACTACACATAGAAACCGCTAGTTCGAACTTAATTCGAACTAGGGGAGTGCTTAATTCGAACTAGGTAAACCTCATTCTACGAGGACTAACGCCTAGTTCGAATTAAGTAGTTCGAATTAAGGGCTGTGTGGCCACTTAATTTGAACTAGTGGGAGGCTAGCCCTCCCCAGCTTTCCCTGGTGGCCACTCTGGGCACCACCGGGGAAACTCTTCTGCCCCCCTGCCGGCCCCGGAGTCCTTAAAGGGGCACGGTCTGGCTACGGTGCCTGTGCTAGGTGCAAGCCTGCCAGCACCCACCCAGCAGACCCTGCACCTGGCATGGCACGAGCCAGCCACCCGCTGCCACCCAGCCCTCCGCCTCTTCCCGGGACCAGGCTGGCGGCTCCTAGGAGCCTGCCCGGGATTGCAAGAGGCGGGCACCCACCTGGTCTAGTGCGGAGATCGTGGAGACCTCATCCACGACGTCCGCACTAGGCACAGGAAAGTGGCCATCTAGGGCAGGATAGCTGCCAGCCTGGCCACCCAGGAGCAGGTTTGCATGAAAATCAGGGTGGTCCAGTGAGACCCCCGACCCTGAGCCCTGAGCTTAGAACATAAGAACATAAGAATGGCCATACTGGGTAAGACCAAAGGTCCACAAGGAGTAACGGTAGTTCGGAATAGGAAGCCTAGTCCGAACTACCTAGTTTGTGCCGCGTGTAGCCGTGCGGCATGGAGTCCGAACTAGTGGACATTTAAAAATGGCGGCGCCCGGCAACATGCAAATGAAGCCCGGGAAATTCAAATCCCAGGCTTCATTTGCAATTCCGGTTGACTACATTACCACCCTAGTTCGAACTAGGGTGGTAGTGTAGACATACCCTCTGTTATTAGTTTGAAGCCTGCTACCCATTCATTTCATTTGGTGTCCTCTAGTCCTTCTATTATGGGAACTAATGAAGAACTTTTCTTTATGCACCCTCTCCACATTACTCATGCTTTTATAGACCTCTATCATATCCCCCCTCTGTCTCCTCTTTTCTAAGCTGAAAAGTCCCAGTCTCTTTAGCCTGTCTTCATATGGGACCTGTTCCAAACCCCTGATCATTTTAGTTGCCCTTTTCTGAACCTTTTCCAAGGCCAAAATATCTTTTCTGGGGTGAGGAGATCACATCTGTACACAGTACTGAAGATATGGCGTACCATAGTTTTATACTCCTCCTTCTTCCCCTGGCTTCCCCCTTCCAGCTCCCTCCTCCCAGGTTTCCTCCTCCCCTCTCCCACCTCCTTTTCCCAGTCTCCCTGAGTTTTGTCCAATAAAGAGAGTTTCTATTTTTGAACACGTGTCCTTTATTTTGTACGTCAGGAAGGGGGCTAGGGAGGGGTAAGTGGAAGGAGGTGAGGGAGGAATGGGGTACGAGCCCCTGATGGGGAGGACTGGGGTGGCTCTGCAGGCTCCTCAGGGTGGAAGCTCTCCTGCAACCCCCCGGTTGACCTCCCCTCCGGATGGCAGCCTGTGGCAAGTGCAGCCGGGCTGATGGCCGAGTGCTGTGATGTGCCGAGTGTGGGCACTCAGGGCATTCCAAGCCAGGACTGCTTTGCAAGCGGGGAACCTCTGAGAACTGTCTGTCCGGGGTGGGGGTCAGGTCCCTTTAAGCAGAGCCCTCGGCTAGCCTGAGACAGCAGCTCCACTCTCTAAGTCCTAATTTGATGCCCTGCCGGCACTGCTTCCGGCCATCCTTAACCTCGGTTCAGGGTCCACTCAATGTGGACATGCTAGTTCGAATTAGCAAAACGCTAATTCGAACTAGTTTTTAGGTCTAGATGCACTAGTTCGAATTAGCTTAGTTTGAATTAACTAATTCGAATTAAGTTAGTTCGAATTAGTGCTGTCGTGTAGACATACCCTTAATGACTAAGCATTGGACACAGTGGTGGAGGAAGAGAATGTTCTGTTTTGCTGGAGATTTCAGTGGTTCAACGTGCAGGTAGGGTGTGTCGACGATGAAACTGGAGGTGTAGTTTTTGCAGCTTAGGCAGACACACCTGCGCTAGCTCTGAGCAAGCTTGTGCGCTAAGAAAGCAGCACAGCTGCAGTGTGATTCAGGAGCGGGAGGAGGGGCTAGCCGCACTGATGCACTTCCATCATAAACACTAGGTAGGCAGTTGCAGCAGCTAGCCCCTTCCAGTGACCAAGTAGCTGTGGCTATGTTGCTATTTTTAGCTCACTAGCTCAGTCAGAGAATTACAAGTCCCAGCTCCAGTGAAGATGTATCCCCACGTTGGAATTTTCCCAGGATCCCAAGGGCTTTTTTGAGATTCACGGCTATGGGGTCATCAGAACCCCATATCTTCAGTGATGGGTGAAGGAAGATCCCAGTGGTTTCTGCTCCTTTCCAATGGAGGGAGGGCTTTCTCTGGAAAATGCTGGTTCCCAGGTGCTGGTGCAGGGCACAAGGACATATTGGTGGTGCATAGAAATGATGACTTAGCAAATGCAGCTGGGCTGTGATGAGCAGCTGGATGTCATCAGTGAGCAGCTGGGGAACTCCTCCTCACCTTGTAAGGATTCCTTTCAGTGTGAGCTTTGCCTTGGCTGTGCTGCCTATTGGGGAAGGAAGGGCCCCAGGTCTCAGATTCGTATGAGTGAGCTGGAGCTGTATCTCAGCATAGCCCTGGGGTCTGTGTGGCTCATTCCTTCCCCTCGCTCCCCTCTCTCATGCATTTTGCAGTGAACACATGAGCCTGTGGCTTCAAAGGGGCCAGGAGTTGGCCTGTTTGCAGCCATGGAGGGGCTCTAGTACAGCTCTAAGGGTCCTGCTCTGGGGGAGAGGGCTGAGTGGTCACATCCTGCTTTCCATTACCACGATGGTGGTGAGTTACTCAGAATTTCCACAGGTCAGGGCGGATTAGGACATGCAGAAGCCCTAACCTATGTCCAGTGTAAGAAGCCCCTTAGCAATGCCAAAAAATGTGTATTCTTCTACCAGAAAGGACAATGAAAACAGACATCATAAAGTTTTATATTTGCATACATACCGGTACATAGGTAAAAACTAGTAATTGTTTTGTATTTAGAGGCTCCTCATCATCTGAGGCCCTAAGCTGTATCTCATTTTGCTTGTGCACAGATCCGGCATGCCACTGGTGTAACTGGGGCCAGAGACCTCCTGGGGCTGCTCTGCAGGGCCTAAGCAATGGGCAGAAGGGGCAGAGGAATGTTGTCACTTGGACTCAGAAGGTTTGACTCTAGTTTTTATGGTCCTTCGGCCAGTCAGTGGCAGAATCAGTGATAGAATGGAGGAGACCTACTTTTTCCTCCCACCACTAGCCAGCATTGCCTGCTTGTGTGCCATCCTCGCAATTAGTCAAGAAGAACGGCTCTTGCACAAGAGGCTATTTTAGCGCAAAAACGGAGCCTCATTAATTATGCACGCTTTGCCTCATTTGCATATTTTTTGCGCAAAACGGGGGCAGTGTAGACATAGACTTACTGTGGAAATGGGGAACCTGGTTTTTCAGAGCCATTGAGCACCAGCAATGCCACACTTCTGGAATCTGACCTCACTGGTTTCCACCCTCTCCAGCCACTGGGTATGGCCTCTTGTGTGTTTCATTACCCCTGAGCACACATTGCATCTCTGAGCACAAGCTGCACACGGGATTCTTGCATTCTGGGAAGTCTCCTCATCCAGCTATGGCAGGACTGGGGCAATAACTTCCCTAGTGTCTTTTCCCAACTAGTGCAAGGCTGACCAAGTGGGCCTAGGTGCTCACAGGTGAGTGGATGACGCTGTTAAGTTGCTGGCATCCCTTGACACTGCTGCTGTCACCTCCTCTGAGTCCTATTGCCAGCCTTCCCTCTTGCGTAGGGCATGTGGAACAAGTAAACGCCCAGGCAATATTCTCTGAGGCTCTCAGCAACACGGACCTCAAACTGTGGGTCAGGACCAGTGTTCCCTGTAAGGTGGGCGCTGCTCAGGAGAGATTCCAACGCTGCCCAACTGATTTGCAGAGCGCCCACAGCTAGATTGGTTGTTTCTATTGGTTGTGCACATTCACACATGCCTCGATGCACATCAAACGTATTCCACATATGGATGGGAAAGAGTAGAGGGAATACTGGTCAGGAGTCAAGACCCCAGAGTAGGTCAGGACCCCATTTTAATGGGATCGCCAGGACTGCTGTTCGACTTGCTGAATCCTGATCCTCAGCTTCCAGGGCCAAAGCCCGAGGGTTACAGTTTAGGGCAGTGGGGATCAGGCATCAGCTCCCACCTTGGGATCATGTAGCAATTATTTTGTCAGAAGTGGGTCATGGTGCAATGAAGTTTGAAAAGCCTGACCTAGCAGGACAGCCTGCCCTTGGTGTAGCATCACCATACCTGCCTCACACTACTCACCGCCATGCCGAAGCAAAGCAAAGTCACTGGGAGACAATCCCACTTAGACAAGGGCTGAATTTGACCTGTTCACTTCCTCTGCAGGCTTTGCAATGATGTCCCTCTCCCCAGTGCTTGGAGGCTGCCAGGTTCCCTACTAACAACCTGTGCCTCTGTCCCCTTCAAAGGGGACAGAGTACATCTCACCCTCTCGTAATATGACATGGGTTATCAATCCCGTGGTCGCAGCTCTAGATGGAGCCTGGCTCTGGAACTAGATGGAGGCTGGTTTTGCTGTTGCATATCTGGGGCTGGTGAGGTCTCCTCTGTTTTGTTATGAATCCTGTTTGTCTCCCAGGCATCCTTTACCTTCTCTTCTGACTGACTTTGACTCCCTCTCTTTCTCTGCTTCTGAGGTTAGGGAAGTGATTTAAAAAAATTTTTTTTTGGTATTTAAACTGGTTTAGCGGCTGCAGCAGTGAGCGTTCCTGATAAACAGCCTGGGAGATCCAGAGAATAATCTCTCGGCTTGGTGACGGCAGAAGCGCATATCAGAGCTGCTGGCAGCCAGGCAAAAAGCTGCCCTCATCTCTAGTGTGTGCTATCAGCCCAGGGAAGGGGGGAAAATCACCTCAGCCCTTAATCAAGAATTTGAAATCCCAGCTAGTCTACACCATTCATTTCCACAGGCTCACAGGGCTGGTTTCAGTCTTAAAAAGAAAGGAAGATAATTTCCTAACCCTTCTCCCCTGAACATTTCACTCTGCCTGAGCTGGGGTGTTGAGGGGGGTGCCATTTGGGAGGTGTTTTGCATAGATGTACCCTCCACCTCCTACCCCGAGATTTGCTTTGTGCCATACCCCTTGTGGTGAGGGAAGAGGCTTACTTGGGGTGGGGGAGGGAAATAAGCGCCTGAAAGGCAAACAAGGTTTGGGGACAGGAGCAGACCTGATTAGTGTGATTGATTGGGGGGGGAGGAGGGGCGGGAGTCAGGTGGGCAGCATTGTTTCTAGGGTTGGTCAGTCAGTGCTCCCTGACTCTCCAATGCCCTCACAGCCAGGCAGGCTTCCAGCTGCCCTGGTGTATGACAGGGCCTCCTTCTCTGGTACTGGGAAGACACATTCAATGTTTATACTTCCCTCTAAGAGAAGCCACCTCACCAAGCCCCACTAGCTCGTGGAAGTAACACACACTGAGGGGGAGAATGGAGGGGAAAGAGTTCAGGCCTCCCTCCTGGGGGGGGGGGGGGACCAGATTCCTCTCTGACATGGCCCCCTTGCCTTTGGTCCATTGCATGTCTCTGCTGAGATACAGCAAGAGGCGCCTCAAGACACCAGGTGACTGGACCTGTTAGAGGCAGCAGCTGTGGGGGGGAGCTGTGCCTAACAGGGCTGTGACACTGTGTGCGTTTGTGAGGGGTGGGTGAACAGGGACTCTGCCTTTGTTAGACTGGGCTTGGCGGGATTAGCCCTTTCTATGAGGTGGTGTGGGAGTCAAGTCTGGCAGTGGTTTCCTCTCCTTGCCTTGCAGCCGAGATCCAGGAAGTCTTCCCTTCCAACCAAAGCTGCCCCTCAAGGGCTCCCTTTCATACCTCCTTGAAGGAAGCACTGCATGCCAATCTTCTGTTTGTGAGCCCAGCTACTTGACCCTCTTTGCCAGGAGGACTTTGCAAACTGCAGTGTCGGTCTCCCAGTGTGCTCACCTCACCTTTTGCTGTCTCACAGCCTTGTTGGAAAGTCGTAATTCCCACCTGGGAGCCTGCAGTGGGAACCCTAGTAGCACCATAGCTGTATTCCTTGGACAGGAAGTTATTTCAGAGGGTTCTGCTGCTTTATGAAATGCAAGTCAAGTGTAACCTGCTGGTAGAGCATGATGTATCCCTCTCTGTGCTCAATCTACAGCAGATCTGAGTCTGTCAGCACTACCAGCCGAAGAGTTTGGCTCTTTAATTCAGACTGTTAAGATTCCTGTTTTTAGCTGTGGGGGTCCCCAGTTAATCCAAACTGTGTCAGCTAAGATGGCAGCCTTCACACGGGTTATAAGCCATGCAGGTCCAACACCGGACAATGTTCTATTTAGCCTGATATTTTGCCCGTGACAGTGGCCTTTGGTAGATGTGCCAGAGAATGGCTTAAAAACCTATCCACCTAGGGGCAGAATTTCTTCCTGACTCTCCCAGGGTGGTTCTGAAATATGGGGCTGATGACTGTTATCACATTATCCCTAGCTAGTGTACAGATCCTCTTCTTAGTCATATCAGTAGGGCTTTACCGAATGTACAGCCATGCAAAACACGTCACGGACCATGAGATCTGTAGTCCTCCTGTGAAGTCTGGTCTTTTGTGTGCTTTTACCCGGTACTATACAGATTCCATGTGGGAGACCAGTATTTCTCAAATGGGCAGTCTGATCCAAAAGGGAGCTGCTGGGGGACCACAGGGTTATTTTAGGAGGGTCACAGTATTGCCACCTTTCTGTGCTGCCTTCAGATCTGGGCAACTGGGGTATGTCTAGACTACATGGCTCTGTCAATGGAGCCATGTAAATGAGTTTACTAGACATAGGAAGATGAAGCGGCGATTTAAATAATTGCGGCTTCATTTACATCAAAATGGCTGCTGCGCTGTGCCAATCAGCTGTTTGGCAGCACAGCGCACTAGTCTGGACGCTCCGCGGTCAACAACGGAAGCCTTTATCGACCACTCCGTTATGGCTCGTGGAACGAGGTTTAGCAGAGCGGTCGACAAAGGCTTCCGTTGTTGACCACGGAGCAGCCAGACTACCGCACTGTTTCGCCAAACAGCTGATCAGCACAGCGTGGCAGCCATTTTGATGTAAATGAAGCGGCGATTATTTAAGTCGCTGCTTCATTTTCCTATGTCTAGTAAACTCATCTACATGGCTCCGTCCACGGAGCCAAGTAGTCTATACATACCCCTGGAGAGCAGTGGTTGTAATCTTGGCCGGGTGCCCAGCTCTGAAGGCAGCACAGAAGGATGGCAATACCGTAACCATGGTATTGCCACCCTTACTTCTGCTTTCAGAGCAGGGTGTCCAGAGAGCAGTGGCTGCTGACTAAGGACCTAGCTCTGCAGGCATCAGCGCAGAAGTAAGGGTGGCAATACCATATCATGCCATACCATCTTTACTTCTGTGCTGCTGCTGGCAGTGTCTGCCTTGAAAGCTGGACTCCTGGCCAGCAGCCACTGCTCTCCAGCTGCCCAGCTCTGAAAGCAATGCTCCTGCCAGCAGCAGTGCAGAAGTAAGGGTTTCAATACTGCAACCCCCCCACACTAACCTTGCAACCCCCACACAATTCCTTCTTGGGGCAGGGCCCCCACAATTGCAACACTGAGACATTTCAGATTTAAATATCTGAAATAATGAAATTTACCATTTTAAAAATCCCATGACTGTGAAATTGACCCTGAATTTGGTAGGTTCCTATTCATCAGTGTCTAATAGCTTGGTTAACTCTTACCAAGTTCACTGCCTCAATAATATCCTGCGTGGACAAATTCCACAGATCACTCACATGTAAAAACAAAAACAACCCCCTCCCGCCCCACTGTATATCTGTAATGAAGGTGTTACCTTGTTAATCTTGAGTTCCCAGGGAAAGGCATAAATATATGCACCCTGATGGCCTTCTCTGTACCCCTCATCATTTGGGTTTAGTACACGGAAAATGTCAAACAAGCCATTTCATCCCTTCCAGCAGAAGCTTATTCTTTAAACTGGGTTTGCTCCTACAACAGAACTTTGGTGCACTTCACTCCACAAGGCAGCCTGTTCCTGAACACTTTACTCAAGAATGACTCCCAGTGAAATCAATGGGAGCTGACCATTGCCTAGTGAAATCAATGCAAATGCCATAGCGAAATACACTTTCTTTGTGTGCCTTCTTCCTTGTGCTTATGGAGAGTCAGCTGCAGATGGGAAGAGAGGACAGGCATGGGGACTGATTCTCCTCTTGCTCAGGCTAGCGCACATGGGGAGTGACTCTACTGAAGTGTTGCGAGAGCAGAATCCTTGGCTTCCTAGCAGCTTTATCTCCCTCTGTCTCCAGCTCTCTTTTCAGTTGATTTATGTCACGGTTCTAACGTTAGATGGGAAGCACCTTGGGAACATGTCTTTGTCTGTACCATGCACACATATGGCATGATAATAGCGCTTCTCCTCATCTCACCTTTGCTGCTCTCCACTGTCTTCCACCATCAGTCTCCAGTGATGGATCCTGAAATCTCCGAAGAGGTCAGAGGGAGTTAGCAGCTGCACACTATCATGAAAAGGAGAGCAGACAGCTGTCACAGTTCAGGGCAACTGCACCTGTATTTCTCCCCCTCGTGGTCCACCAAGGGCACTCACTCCAGGCTTCTGGCTCCTCAGCTGTTCTTAAGGTGAAAGCATCACAGAGAAAACATGTTAAAAACAATAAAAGAACCTACATGCCTGCTAAGAAGCTTGCCACACATCAGCTCAACTGCAGCCTCAGGCCTTGCTACGTGCCAGTCCTTCAAAACCCACAACTGGATTGTCCCTGTGGTTACAAATTCGCAACAGCTTCAGCTTCAGAACCTGACCCCAGCCTGGGAATATCAGATGGTTTCTTTATAAATCTTGGACCTTTTGAGTTCTACCCTACAGAGACAGATAATCAGAAGCCAATCATTCCTTGGCAAGGCATCAAGGGCACCATTTTGGGAGAGCTGGAGGGGCAGCAGACCTGAGTACCAGGATGCTGCTTGCTTTTCTTCCCATTCCCCTGATTATCAGGGAGCAAGGGGAAATTAGACAGATTTTGTGAATTATTTCTTTGCGCCTCTCCTCACCAGCCAGGAGTAAGAGGCATGCACACAAGCCATGTACTTTCCCCTTACTCCCTGATAGTTAGGGGAATGGGAAAAAAACAAGCCAGTGTCACAGTACGTATGGCTTCTGCCCCCCTGGTCTCCCAAAATGGAGCCCTTGCAAGGCATAGCTACAAGAGGCTGGGGCTTGGGATTTTTTTGCATAGCCAGAAGTAGGGAATCTGCATTAACTTCTTCCTAGGTATTCCCCAGAAAATCCACTTCACCCTCATTCTTCCAAAAATGCATCTTTTCTGGCACACAAACCGTCTTTTTACTTTCAGGCTTTGCATCACAACTCTCTTCTAGAGAGATTAAGTATCGTTCTAGTCCACAGTAAGACACAAACTTTGCATTTAATACATTAAAGCGTTTTTTTTCAGGAATATTGCAAGAAATCGGTGTCAATCAAATTGGACTGTTTTGGAATGAAAGAGAGTTTGAGCAAAAATGTTCAGATTTTGCAGTGAGATGAAAAACCTCATTCAAATTGCAGCCCATTCGATTTAGTTGGTAGCCTGCTATACCATATAACATGCTTTTCTTGGGTTGATTTGTACTAATTTGTGGCTATGCCTGCTGTCACTGAATTATATTTTCAGGTGCTGTGCTTAGGAGTTCTGGTGGGTGTTATTTATCATAGTCATTCATATTTATCCATAGCACTTGGCTTTAATGCAAGATACCTATAGGCTTGTATCCTTTACAATTAGCTAAAGCAAGTTAGTAGAAGTTCTTGTAACCTTTGGCGCAGATAAAAATGGCCTATCATTTGCCCTTTGACTTTGGGGAACTGAATGGGGCAACTGAAGATAACACTGAATCCGTTTATCTGGTGTCTAAAACTGGTCGGTAACCATAGAGTATACGACAGAACATAGAAGTTACATGTAAGGCCAAAGGTAACAGTTTTTGGAGTGAGATCATCCTTATTAATAGCTAGACATAGGTGTCAGAATATACTAACCTATAGAATAAGTATGCCTGAAGGTTTCTTAGGGTAAGGAAAGAAGATTTGGGCATGGTAGGTTCGGCCTGAATTAAGCAGTGCCACGGTTCTACAAAATAACTATGCTAGTGGTCATGTGGCATTCGCCCTTCAACTCTGCCTACCTTCTACTGAGCTATTAGCTCAGCTTTGTGGTATAGCATAGCCACTCAACACTCCACCTGTTTGAACCATCACATTCGTCGAGCATGCCAGGAGCGAGGCTGGTCGTACATCTCTTACCACCAGGCCTTCAGGGAAGGGTGTGAGTATGTGAGGCTAAGTAGTTCTTTATCATCAAAATGTTACCAAAAGGAGTCATAGAATTGTATAATTGCATTGTAGCCCTATGTTTCATAACATTTGCTATTCTTTCATTTCCTTTAATAAAGGCTTTAATGGTTTGGTATTGTCCTCAGATTCGGTCCTTGCCACATATCCCGAGAGTCTCTTCTGAGGTCGAACTCTCTCTGTTCTCTCACTCGGCAGCCTGAATTGAGACATCTGCAGGGGCGGCCCTTGAGCATAGGCCAACTCGGGCGTCGCTTGGGGCACCGTCTTCAACGGGGCGCCCAGGGTGCCCAATGATGACGTCATGGCCATTGACGGCCGTGCAGGCGGGGGCACTGATTGTACGTTCCACCTGGGGCGCCAGCTGCCGCAGCCCGCCTCAGACCACCCCTAGACATCTGACAATATCTTCTGGTCAGATGTGGCCAGTGGCAGGCCATAATCCCTAGCCCATAAATCCAGGTCCGTGCAGACGAAGGTCCTTTTCAAACTAAAACCAATTAAATACAAAATTTCACCCGCTTCAATGGCATGTTGCTATTTGGAAAAATTTTTGCAAAGCCAGGAAATATTTGGGTGGCTACATTGCCTGACATAAAATGATGCACCTCCACTGACCAGTGCTTACACTTGTATTTCATAAAATTGCAAAGCATGTGCACTGCTGCTGGGTTAGATTACAATACCTTTTCGTGTGCAAAGTCCATTGTTCCTCAAGCAGTCCCATTGGTAAAGTGCCCAATGTAAAAGGATGATAGTCTAGCCGTGATTTGGTATATCTCTGATTTGAACTGTGCTTTATTTATACATCAGGCTACTTGGGCTTATGTTCCATTGGTCCTTTCACCTTTCACCCCACCTTCCTGCATTCATGTGCTTTTGTCTCTCTACACATCACAAACACCAGCAAGGCAACAGACAGTGCCTTATTTTAAATACCAGTTGAATAATTCCCAAGGTATTTCAATCATGGCTGTTGAACTGGATTGAACTGAGAGGCGCAGGATGGAGACCCCGAAGTGGATCCTTGGCTAGGATAGCACAGTGTAGCTTCATCGAAGTCTGTTCCATGGATCTGACCTATAGAATTTTGGGTTAAGCACTCCCTAATCCTTATGAGAATGAATATAAACATATAACACAAGCAGGTAGGGGCAAAATTAGAAAGGCCAAGGCTCAAAATGAGCTCAAACTAGCTACAGACATAGAGCAACCTGAAATAGTCTATATAAATACATTAGAAACAAGAGGAAGACCAATGGCCCATTGTGCCTTTCCTCCCTCACCCCTCTTTTCCCACCTTCCCCCTCCTCTCTTCTGCAGACACAATAAATCACACTTTTTGATTTGGAGACTAATTTAGCTACAACTATTCAAGAGAGAGATCTTGGAGTAGTTGGGGATAGTTCTCTGAAAACATCCACTCAGTGTGCAGCGGCAGTCAAAAAAGCAAATAGAATGTTAGAAATCATTTAAAAAGGGATAGAGACTAAGACGGAAAATATCTTAGTGCCACTATATAAAACCATGGTGCACCCGCATCTTGAATACTGCATACAGATGTGGTTGTCTCATCTCAAAAAAATTATATTGGCATTGGAAAAGGTTCAGAAAAGGGCAACAAAAATGAGTAGGGGTTTGGAACAGGTTCGGTATGAAGAGAGATTAAAAAGACTTGGACTTTTCAGCTTGGAAAAGAGGATACTAAAGGGGGATATGATAGAAGTCTATAAAATCATGACTGGTGTGGAAAAAGTGAATAAGGAAAAGTTATTTACTTATTCCCACAATATAAGAACTAGGGGTCACCAAATGAAATGAATAGGCAGCAGGTTTAAAACAAACAAAAGGAAGTTTTTCTTCACTCAGCACACAGTCAACCTGTGGAACTCCTTGCCAGAGGATGTGGTGAAGACTAGGACGTTAACAGGGTTAAAAAAAGAGCTAGATAGATTCATGGAGGTCAGGATGGGTAGGAATGGTGTCCCTAGCCTCTGTTTCTCTGGAAGTGGGAGACAGAGGAGGGATCACTTGAGGATTACCTGTTGTGATACCTCCCTCTTGGGCATCTGGTATTGGTCCTTGTTGGCAGACAGGATACTGGGCTAGATGGACCTTTGGTCTGACCCAGCATGCTTGTTCTTATGTAAAGAATAAACTGGTTTTGTTTAATTGGGGTAAATGTATCTGGAGATGGACTGGGGAAGGAACCTGGGAGGGGGGAGGCAGGCAGAAGGGTCAGAAGGAGGAGGAGGATAGGCTCAGGGAAGGGGCTGGGACTGGCATTTGCCTCGGGTGGTCCCCCCACCTCTTGTGCAGGGCCCTCGATGGCCATGGGTGGGACTAGGAGGAGAAGGCTGGGGGACAGGAGCAGGAGCAGCAGCAGCAGCAGCAGCAGCAGGAGTAGCCACCAGGCAGTCGAGGGCGGCAGTGAAAGCCACGCACATGGTCTGGCCCTGCTGCAGCAGCTCTTGCCAGGTGTCATGGTGCAGCTGCAGGTCCTCCTCCGGTCTCCGATCCTGCCAGTGCATGGAGTGCGGCAGGGCTCACAGGGCGGCAATGTGCTCTCTCTGGAGGTCCTCGTGGGCTCGCCTGTGGGTCATGTGGGGTCGGGAGGATGGCACGGGAGGTGTAGAGCGCACCCCTCTCGCAGCTGGTCCAGCTGTGAAGAACAAAGAGGTCAGTCATCCCGGGAGACACTGTGCATGAAACCCAGCCCTCATCTCTGAGCTGAGACCGAAAAGTCTGGGGTCAGACAAAGGCATTGTGCTTCGAGCAAGGCCATCTGTGCCCTAGACAGTGGGTCCTTTCCTGCAAGGGCACAGATATCCCGGGGGAGTCTCACTACCCCCACGTCCCGGGGACAAGTAGGCATGGGAAGGTGCCGGCCAGACCAGGAGCCTGTGGGCGGGAGGGGGTCACAGGGCGACTGGGCTTCCTTCTGTGCTGCGCACGTGTCAGGTCCGACAGTGGTGGTGTCCCACAGGGAGAAGACTTGTATCCCTGCCCGCTGGAGAAGAGGGGGGCAGGATGTTGGGGGGAGTTGTTTGTGAGTGGCAGATGCTCCTCTGCCTTTCCGCACTGTCCCTGGGAGCAGATCCTGCCCTGAGAGTGTGAGCATGCTCATGTGCCGTGTGCGGCACTGCTCTGTGTGTGTGTGTGTGTGTGTGTGTTGCCATGTCCCCAGCCTCCTTCTACTGGTGGCTTGTGGTGGTCTCCAGACACCCTGTGAGCATGAGCAAGAGCACAAGAGTCCTCTGTTGCAGCCTCCTGGGGCTGTGTGTCCCCAGGATGAGAAGGCCGAGCGAGGAGTGCATTGCTGCCCCTTGCCGCCTACCACCTCCATCCGTGGATGTCCAGGGAAAGTAATGGCGCTCACCTGATGGGCCTTCCCAGGCTTCATATGATGCCTGGGAGACATCCTGGAGGGAGGGGGGGTTGTACCGGTTCCTGGGCGAGCATGACCTCCTGGCTGGTGCGCATCGAAATGCTGCTGGCCTCTCCAGCTCCTCCTCCTCCTCCTCCTTCTCTATACCAGTTGTGCCCCCCGGGAGGGTGACGATGGGTATCTCCAGCCACAATGTAGTGGGGAAGAACTGACCCACCCCCTGGGATGTGGTGGAGCTGGGCATAATATGGGCAGCTCTGCAGCGCCATCCCAGAGCAGGAGCTGTGCTCCCTGCCCTTGGCATCGGTCTGCCTCAGCTCCTTGACCTTCATGTGCACCTGCTTCTGAGTGCGCACGTTACCCAGGCTGTTGGCCATCCGGCCATAGACAGCTGCATTCATGCGCCTGGTGCGGAGATCCTGGAGGTTTGCCTCCTCTCTCCAGATGTCAGTGAGGTCCAGGATTTCCGCACCAACCCAGGAAGGGGCACGCCTCTTTCGTCCCCAGCCAGGGTCCTGGGAGCTGGCTACTGGCTCTCTTGCAGCTGTGGAGGGCTCAGTGGGAGCAATGGGGTCGCTCATGGTGGCTGCTCTGTGGCTCAGGGCTGTCAGGCCCTGCCTTGTGACACAAGCCCTTTCCCCTGTGACTGTACCTTTAAAGCCTGCAGAGGAAGGAGGACTATAGAGTGCTGATGAGTGTGGCCAGAGTGGCCAGCAAGGCACTTGTGGGAAGGCCTGGAGACCTCTTATTTCGACATAACTCCGGCTGCCCTGTCTAGCTATTTCAGAATAGGCGTTATTCCTTGTAAAATGAGGGCTACAGAATCCGGAATAAGATGCCTGTTGTTTCGATATTATTTTGAAATAACAGGCGTGCTGTGTAGTTATTTCAGAATAACGTGCCCTAACAGAAAAAGTGGAAATGGCAGAGGTGCTTAATGACTTCTGTGTTTATCAAAGAGCTGACTATGGAAATATCTGAGTTATTAGCTATTATCTTAGAAAAGTCATGGCATATGGCAGAGAGAAGACTGGGAAATGACAAATATAGTACCCATCTATATAAAGGGAAATAAGGACAACCCAGCAAATTACAGAGCAGTCGTCTTAACTTCTGTACCAGGAAAGATAATGGAGCAAATAATTAAGGAATTAATTTGCAAACATCTAGAAGATAATAAGGTGATAAGTAATAGCAGGATTTGTCAAGATCAAATCATGTCAAACTAACCTGATAGCTTTCTTTGACAGGGTAACAAGCTTTGTGGACAAGGGGAAAGCAATAGGTTTGGTATATCTAGATTTTAGTGCGGTGTTTGATACAATCTTACATTATTTTATTAACAAATTAGGGAAATACAATTTACATGAAGCTACTATAAGGTGGGTGCATAACTGGTTGGATAACAGTTCCCACAGAGTAGTTATCAATGGTTAACAGTGATAGTGAAAGGGCATAACAAGTGGGGTTCCACGGGTATTGTTTCTGAGTCTGGTTCTGTTCAATAACTTCATCAATGATTTAGATAATGACATAAAGAGTATGCCTATAAAGTTTGCTGACAATACCAAGATGGATGGGATTGCAAGGGCTTTCAGGTTAGGATTATAATTCAAAATGATCTGGACAAACTGGAGACATAGTCTGAGGTAAATAGGATGAAATTTAATAAGGACAAATGCAAAGTACTCCACTTAGGAAGGAACAGTCAACTGCACACATACAAAATGAGAAATGACTGCCTAGGAAAGAGTACTGCAGAAAGGGAGTATTGAAAGCAAGACATGAAAAGTAATTCTTCATAACTACTCTGTGTTGACTAGGCCTCAGCTGGAGTACTGTGTCCAGTTCTGGGTGCCATATTTCAGGAAAAATGTGGAGAAATGGGCAAAAGTCCAGAGAAGAGCAACAAAAATGATTAAAAGTTTAGAAAACGTGAGCGATGAGGGAAAACTGAAAGGATTGGGTTTGTTTAATTTGGAAAAGAGAAGATTGAGAGAGGACATGATAGCAGCTTCCAAGTACCTAAAAGCGTGTTACAAGGAGGAGTGAGGAAAAATTGTTCTCCTTGGCCTCTGATGATAGGACAAGAAGCAATGGGCTTAAGCGGCAACACAGGACATTTAGATTGGACATTAGGAAACATTTCCTAAATTGTCAGGGTGGTTAAGCACTGGAATAAATTGCCTGGGGAGCTTGTGGAATCTCCATCCATGAAGATTTTTAAGAACAGGTTAGAACAACACCTATCAGGGTTGGTCTAGATGGTGCTTGGTCCTGCCATGAGTGCAAGGGAGGGGACTTGATGACCTCTCAAGGTTCCTACCAGTTCTATGATTCTATTAGATGAGTATGGACATCACTTACTTCCTAATGAATTCTGCATAAACTTTTCAACAACCCTTTCCCTCCCTCCCTCCCCCCGTCTTTATTTCCAATCTGAAAACATGCCATTTTATAGACCTGGTTTCCCTTTTTCCCCCTTCATTGCCTCATCTGCATATATTTACATAGCACACAGGTTTCTGGGATGAGAGGAGGAGCAGAAAAGCACGTCCTTTATTCCCTTTTCTCTGAGTAGAATTGTATTTATTTATTTAAATTCCCTGCTCTGTTGGCTGTGCTGTTGCTGAAAATGGTTTGTTTCTCTCCACGTTTCTCCTGGATTCTGCTGCTCAGGGAGGGGCAGGGCAAGAAAGGTTTGAACACAACACACTCCGGTAACTTGAGCTAGTTCTTTATCCAAGGGACAAACAAAGTGCAGGCAGGTGAAGTTACAGACTTCTCCTTCCCCCTACCTGGCATATTGGCTGCTCTTGCACAGTCCATTTCTACCCATCAGTTTAAAAAAACACACCCTTAGCCATTTCTATTAAAAAGTCCCTCTTCACGTGCCCCCACCTCACCCCTGGAAAACAGATTCCCATTGTCATGTATTACTGATGATTCTTTCCTGATTGGAGAATAAAGTTGTTTTGTGGGGTAGGTTTTCAGAGAGAGATTTTTGTGGTTTACTTGTCAGATTAAAAACAAACTGCTTGCCGTTCCCTCAAAAATCAGGCAGCCAGAACTCCTGACTCCCAGCAGAAATTCTTCTCTGAAAAGACTGCTTCCAACCCAAGAACACATGGCTCAGCTTCAGCCCTGATAGCAACCCATTGGTTCTATGGGATTGCCATCAGTGTGCATGGCCCAGTGACATGGAAAACAATTCCCCACCTGAGTTATGGTTCACTGTTTGCAATACGTCCATCAGGCTCCTGACAGGAGGGCAAAAGGGGCAACTGCCCCAGGGCCTGGTGATTCGAAAGGGCCTGGGGCTCCCAGCTGCTGCTGCTCCCAGCTGCTGCCTCAGGCCCTTTAAATTGCTGCTGGAACCCTGTTGGCATGCTCTGGGCATCACTGAGGACACCTGGGAGAAGCTAGCTCCAGCCCCGCCCCTTCTGCCTGAGGCCCCGCCCCTCCCCTGCCTTGCCATGGGGCTTGGCGAGTTTGTTGACCCCACTGACATCCTCACAAGGAAAAGAATGTTTAAAATTCTACTCTTTTTGCTCTTCAGGCAGCTGGTTCCCGTCCTTTGTGCTTCTCTCTATCTGGGATGTGGGCTTTGCTAGTTGGCTCAATTTCACCTTTGTTTTAGTCAGTCCCTCCCGCCCCTGATTCTCAGGAGGAACCAGCCCAGTACTCTCACCCTTTCGATTCACAGTGCTGCAGGGGGGAGTTAAATGAAGAGAAGGGCATGGCAGTAACACGTTTCTATTCAGAGTGGGTTGGACCTAATCCACTTGGGTGTAATCTTGCCTCTACTGACGTTAATGGCAGGTTTGCATTCACTTTGGTGGGGGCAGGATTTTCCCATCATACAGATTTGTGTATGAGCAGGAACGTTTCTGAGAAAGGAGGTTAAGGATATGTCTACACTTCAAGTGCTATGGTGGTGCAGCTGTGTAGGGTTCTGCACAGACACTATCTACATCAGCAGGAGCGGTTCCCCTGTCTTCGTAGGTAATCTGCCTCCCTGGGAGTTGGTAGTTAACAGAATTCTTCTGTCAACCTAGCACTGTCTACACCAGGGTTTAGGCTGGCCTAGCCTTGGGGAAAGTTTCCTTTCTATCTTTCAGGTGTGGATTTTTCACACCCCCGACAGACCGATGTAAGATCCCAGTATAGACCAGCCCAGAGTTAATGTTACTTATGCACCAGGGAACCTGCAGATGTTACAAAATGTAAGTTAAAGTAAGAAGGGGATTGCTTGATTTTCCACTGTATTCCTGTCCCTTGTTTGAGTTAGAGGATTATAGACTCCCTTAGGACTTGTCTCTGCACTCAGCTGCGCTGGTTTAATTTAAGGCGTGGCTTTCAACCAATTTAATTAAACTAGCACAAAAGGCTGCCTGGACACTCTTAGTTCAAACCATGTTAATTTTGGTTTAGCTAAATTCGGCTAGCAGCTGGTATAATGTAAATCGGAATAAATGACTAGGGCCTGGCATAGTTACATCACCCCTGACGGTGTAGCTCGGCTAACACAATCCCTAGGGTAGGTCTACACTGCAAAACTACGTCAACCTAAGTAACGTCAACATACAGCCACCACCGCAATTAAATCCATTTGCATGTCTAAGCTACTCTCCTTGCATTGGTAGTGCCCGTCCTCATCAGGTGCACTTGTAACATTTGTATTGTGAGTGCAGGATGTTGTGAGGCAGCTTTGGAAAGGCCTCAACAGTCAATATCAGCAACATTGTGTCTGCACTGAAACTACATCCACCTAAGGCCTATGCCTCTCACAGAAGTGACGTTCTCAAGTCGGTGTAGTGTGCAAGTTACATCAATGGAAGCTGCACTGTACTGTAGACGCTGCAGAGATTGGTCTACATGAGCAGCCTTACATATACAGGCAGTCCCCGAGTTACGCGGATCCGACTTATGTCGGATCCGCAGTTACGAACAGGGCCCGTCTCCCTGGTCTCCAGCAGACCAGGGAGAGCAAGCAAAGCCGTGGAGCATGCGGGCAGCGGACAGCCCAGACGCGTCTGGGCTGTCCGCTGCCCGCGTGTTCCGCCGCTTTGCTCCCCGTCCCCCTGGTCTACAGACCAGGGAGACGGGGAGCAAAGCAGAGCAAAGCCGCGGAGCCCGAGGGCAGCCGGACAGCCACGGCGCGTCTGGGCTGTCCCGCTGCCCCCGTGCTCCGCGGCTTTGCTCCGGACGCCTGTGGTACAGCAGCTGGGGCACTGCCGGTTGGTCCCGTAGCGCCGCTCTGGGCGCTACTGGACCAACCCGGCAGCACCCCAGCTGCTCTGCCCCAGGCGTCCTGATTCAGCCACTGCTGGTCAGTTTCTGCAGCGGCTGAATCAGGACGCCTGGGGCAGAGCAGCTTGGGTGCTGCTGGGTTGGTCCAGTAGCGCCGAGGAGCGAAGGCGCTACTGGACCAACCCAGCAGCACCCCAGCTGCTCTGCCCCAGGCGTCCCCAAGTCAGCCGCTGCTGAAACTGACCAGTGGCTGAATACAGGAAGCCCCTGCCCCGGGCTTCCTGGAATCAGCCGCTGATCAGTTTCAGCAGCAGCTGACTTGGGGATGCCTGGGGTTCTTAAGTTGAATCTGTATGTAAGTCAGAACTGGCGTCCAGATTCAGCCGCTGTTGAAACTGATCAGTTTCAGCAGCGGCTGAATCTGGACGCCAGTTCCGACTTACATACAGATTCAACTTAAGAACAAACCTACAGTCTCTATCTTGTACGTAACCCGGGGACTGCCTGTACGTAACACTGTATTGCAGACTAAGCCAGAACCTAGTTATTAAATCACTGCACACTTGGCTCCTTGTGTCAGTGCACATCCTCTCCAGAAGCACCTCTATTGATTCTTTTGTGAGTATGGGGCATCGTGGATCAATTCCAGAAAGCCGGTAACAATTGACATAAGCAATACAGTTGTCGACCTGTCTTCATCACCGTGACACTACCCTGCTTGGCATAGAAGGATACGTACGTTGGCAGAAGCCACATTTTAAGTGAAGACGCGTCCATTACAAGGATGACACAAGGCAGCTAATGTCAACCTAACAGTGTAGTGTAGACCTGGCCCTTTGTTGTGTGTAGGCTGTTAAATATCAATGGAAAGTGTCTAGGACAGTGTTTCTTAAGCTGTGTTCCGGGGAACAGTGGTGTGCCACGAGGCAGTCGGAGGTGTGAATTGTTTTTGCTTCCCCCGACCTTTTTTTTTTTCCCCTCAATAAAAAAATCCTTGGTGTTCCTCATAAAAAAAATATTGTTTGGTAGTCTTCGGTTTTAAAAAGTTTAAGAAACACTGATCTAGGAGATCCTTGCCTCCTCTAGAAAACGTTTGATTGTATAGCTGTACCAGCACACTAGAGTAGATGCAGTTTATACTAGCATAAAAGTGTTCCTGCTGGCACCGTTTACACCAGTCTCCCAAGAAACATAAGCTCTACCAGGAAAAGCTTTTTTCTGTTAGTATAAGCACAGCTACAGGAAGGCTAATATTGGCACAACTCTGTTGGTAAAATCTCACACATCTGACTGACATAGCCGTGTCAGTATGAGTTTTAAGGTGTAGACCAAGGCTCAGTGTAGGCAGATCCAATTTACTCATCACCCCTGAACTTTGCCCTTTGAATTCTAGTCCCATCTGATTTTTTGCTCTTGGGCATATCCCGTAATGCCTCTGCTGCAGCCTTCTGAACTGTAAAATGGGCTTAATAATATTTGCCAAATGTACTGGGCTCCAATAAGGATTAGTTAGATATCTAAGTACTGAGTGTTACACCAGCTTTTGGGGGGGTTGCTGTATGTATGGATGAATTTATCTGAGTGGACAATATAACTGATGTCATCCCTTGAATTTGGTTTTTCCCTTAGGATGAATGGAGGAGAGAAATCTGCTTGTACTCCTGCATATTGAGAGCAAACTTTCCCCATAGAAGATGGGATAAGAAGGATGACCACTGTCTGCTAGTCCCAGGTATCAGAGGAGTTAGTGTGAATCCCAGTGGATCAATGTGGCTCTTTAAGGATACGTCTCGACTGGCATGATTTTTCGCAAATGCTTTTAATGGAAAAGTTTTTCCGTTAAAAGTATTTCCGCAAAAGCACATCTAGATTGGCACGGATGCTTTTGTGCAAAAAGTGCTTTTGCACAAAAGCATCCGTGGCCAGTCTAGATGCAATTTTGTGCAAGAAAGCCCCGATCGCCTTTTTCGCGATCGGGGCTTTTTTGCGCAAAACAATACCGTGTTGTCTACACTGGCTCTCTTGCGCAAAAGCATTTGTGCAAGAGGGCTTTTGCCCGAACGGGAGCAGCATAGCATTTCCGCAAGAACACTGACAATCTTACATGAGATCATCAGTGTTCTTGCGGAAATTCAAGCGGCCAGTGTAGACAGCTGGCAAGTTTTTCCGCAAAAGCAGCTGCTTTTGTGGAAAACCTTGCCGGTCTAGACGCAGCCTAAGAGAATAATGCCTTGTACTTTTGATTGCCCTGCTTGGAATAAATATGGAACTGAGCATTATGGTGGATGAGCTGGGGGATGATCCATAGTGGATTAGGTAGGATGCTATCACTCCCGGTACCATTTCTATATGCTACATACTTTGCGACGCAAGTCAGGCCATCAGCTGCTGTGTAATTGGCACAGCTCCCTTGTTTTCAATGGTCCTTTTACACCAGCTGGGTATCTGACCTACAGCTGATGATGTTCTCTTGAGAGGTGAGATGTGCCCAATGAATAAAACAAAACCACATGGGAAGAGGAGAGCTCAACTCACAGGAACCTAAGGCTGTTTAGAAACTTTTACATCTATCGGAAATGCTTTATTTTTATATTCACTTTCGCTGTACTAAATGTCGTGTTCTGGATAACAGGCAACTTAGCAAACTGCCGGCTTTTATCAAGGGTTGAATCCAACTGAGGAAGGTGATGGACCAACTCCAGCTCAAGCTGATTTCAGTGAAACACCAGCTGCTAGCCTCCCTACACTTGTTGCACACAGCTGATGCAAGACCAGATAGAATCAGTGAAGGATGGCCCTCTAATTTTTTCCCCATGCATGTGTGAAATGAATTTTGTTATGTGCACCAAAGCATTTGCAGATACGCACCACACACAGAAACACAGAAACACATACTGCTGGCTATGGGAGGCTGTTGCTGCTCTGATAATCAGCTGGGTGGCCTCTGAATCTCTCCTGGGTGGCTGCCCAAGCGCTCAGCTTACAGGGAACACTGGTTATTGCCATGATGACACTGAGCCTGGGCCCCAAAATCTGGATTGGTACCACAAAGGCTTTTCAGATCTGGGCTCAGGTCAAAGACCAGGGTAATTTAAATTAAGAGCTGGGTTTAGATTTCAAATGCTTCCAATGCCTAGAGCAAACCTGGAAATTGTGTCTCCTGCACCCCAGCGTGAATTCAGGGGTGACTAGAGAGGACAGATTGTCTCTGTTCCCAATAGTTTCACGCCAGCTCTGATGCTCTGTGAGCTATTCTCCTGCAAGGGGACAGAACTCTCTCTTTGCCCCCCTGCCCTCTCGCTGTAGAGAAACTTTCCAACCAGTATGGCTCAGAGGCTGTTTATCTCCAGCTTGCCTGTTCCTTCCCTCCTCCCCCGCCCTGTCTCCTCGACTTCCTCATTCCCACTGCGGTAGGGTTGAGCAAGAGCAGGAGGGAGCCTCTGCTGGCTTCGGGTGAGGCCGAGGGGGCCTTGGAATCCAAGTTCCTTTTTTCACACACACAAACGGACTATGATGAAACTCCTTTTCTGGGTCTGTTCAGTTGCAGCATCTACACGCAGGGCATGCTGGAATTCATCGGCCTCGCTCAAGACCTGCAGCTCTGTGGAAAGGACTTTTAAAAATGTTTGGCTGAAATCTCAAAGCAGCGAAGACCCCTGATCCAAAGCCCATGGAGAGATGCCTATTGACCTCAGTGGGGTTTGGTTCAGACTGTAGGGCTGGGATTTTGGGGAGGTTCCAGACTCTGTACAAAAGGGGGCCAGATTTCCTGTAGAGCTAGGGTTGCTAGGTGTCCTGTTCAAAACTGGACAGTCTGGTATTTGAGCTTTCTGTCCAGGAAACAAATTAAGAAAATACTGGACATATAAATGTCCGGTATTTTCCAATTAAATAAATTTTATTATTATCATGAGTATCAGTACGTAGCTGTGTACTGCCTGGCTTGTAAACACGCTCACACTGTGTGAGCATGTCTACCTGTCAGGCAGTACGCAACTACGCAGTAGAGAGAAGGGAGGTGGGGCCGGGGCAGGATGGAATCCCCAGGGCCAGACTCGCCTATGCGCCCCGCCAGGACCATGCGTGGGACGGGCAGCACCCTGGGATTTGCATGCTCCCTGGCCAGCCCTACTTCCTGGCGGCTGGTTCCTCCGCCCCCCGCTCCCCTCGTCGGCCAGCCCCGCTCCCCCTAACTCCCTCCCGGCCAGCCCCGCTTTCCTGGCAGCCGGTTCCTCCCCCCACCCCCAATCTCCTCTGGCCAGCCCCACTCCCTCTGACCCCCTCCTGGCCAGCCTTGCTTCCTGCAGGCCGGTCCCCACCCCTCCACGATCTCCCCAGGCCAGCCCCGTTTCCCCCCCCCCCCAGCCAGCCCTGTTCCCCCCCAGCCGGTCCCCCCATCTGAGATCAAGTATGTCTGGAATTTTTTTTAAACCATCGGTAACCCTATGTAGAGCTCACTACTGGGGGTCATTTCAAAAGATCTCTGCACTAAGGACGTTAAGTGTCGACTGACTAATCAATGCTTTTTGCATCGACTATTTGATTAGTCGATAGGGCGCCTCTGCCTTTGAAGTGTAGCAACAGCCCTTGGGCAAAAGCTGTGTGTGGAGCCCAGAGTCGGCTGGGGACTCCCCCACTGACCCCGGGCTCCATGTGGCGCTGCTGCTTTGAAACGCCGTGTGCAGCCTGGAGACATACCAGTTGGCCCTGGGCTGCACGTGGCATTTCAAAACAGCAGTGCTGTATGGAGCCCAGGGGCTGGCCCCAGGCTTCAAGTAGCGCTGCCACTTTGAAGTACCGCCTCTTCTCCCCCCTCCCCCCGCTGCCTCTATCTGATAGAGGCAGTAAGGGGAGAGGAAGTGACTAGTTGACTAGTCCTTCACGTCCCTACTCTGCACCCATCCTGCACCCAAAGTGCCACAAAGGGAACTATAATGTGCTGAGCACTTCTGCAGATCTGGCCATTATTTGGGTTCCTAAACAGTGAACCTGTGGAACTCCTTGCCAAAGGATGTTGGGAAGGCCAAGCTTATAAGAGGGTTCAAAAAGGAACTAGGTAAGTTCATGGAGGATGGATCCATCAATAGTGATTAGCTAGGATGGGCAGGGATGGTGTCCCCAGCCTCTGTTTGCAAGAAGCTGGGAATGGGTGACAGGGGATGGATCACTTGATAATTTCCTGTTCTGTTTTTTCCATTTGGGGTACCTGGCATTGGCAAGTGTCAGAAGATAGACTACAGGCTAGATGGACTTTGGTCTGGCTCAGTTTAGCCATTCTTATGTTCTTAATTAAACAGGAACATTAATGCTTTTGTAATCCTGGTTCTATGTTTTCTAGCAGCAATAACTAGCTCATGTCCTGGTGAATATCTACTAGTAACATTTCCCATATTTTTGTTTCAATGTGTACAAAGCAGAGAAATAGCCTAAAGTGCGTGTGTGAGGGGGGAGGGGTTGCTCCAGAATCCAGATCCTGACGTTTTGATGCTTTGAGCACTTTGATCCAGGATTTTGCTTTGATCCATCAAGAGAAAAAAATCAGTTGCAAATTTAGGATTAGGTCCAAAATCCCACAAAGTCTGGAGAAGTTTAGCTCTAGCAGTCTGGGAACCCAGGAACTCAGAAGGTCCCCACCACTGTAGGTATTGGAGAGCTCAGGGTTTTAGGTTCTGGCCCATGATCTCTAGCAGAAAGAAACACGGCAAGAAAAGATCAGCATTTTCCCCAAACTGCGGCAATATGTGTCTCTCCCCCTGATTATATTTTCCCTAGTGGAGCTGATACACTCCTCTAGCTGATGTGGCATGTACCTTCATTTTCCAAATGGCTTTTTGTTGCTCTTGTTATGTATTTGCTTTGTGGTGGTGCCTACGACCTCATTGCACAAGGTGCTGTACAAACACAGGGATGTATAAGCCAAGCGTTGGAGCTCCAGGCACAAACACTCAATATTATGAGACAGTTTCTGCTCTCCTTTTCTTTGGAGTGAGTTCACCTGAGTCACGTCCTGTTCCCAACCAAATCCATAACAAACCTGCTGTCATCGTTGCTGGCGCCTGGCTGTGCTCTTTTTCTCCAGCTTGCCTCCATGTTGGAAGACCCTTATGCAGTGTCTGGCTGTTATCCTCAGTCTGAAAACTCCCAGTCCTTACCGAGGGAGCCAATAGCCCCTGTGGGTCCCCAGGCAAGGGGGTGTTGTGGCTCTGCACTCCCAGAAGGGGCAGGCCCTCAGGTGGAAAGGGTGGGGGCAGGATCAGCCACCCGGAGCGCTGTGTGCCTCCCCACACAGCCCTGAGAGCTGCATGGAGTACATGGTGTGGTTCTCCAGAGGCAATTTGAAAGGCCTGGGGCTCTGGGCGCCACCACTGCTGCAGTAGCAGAGGCAGTGGTTGGGAGCTATGGGCCCTTTGAATCTCCAGGCAACTCCTCCCCTTCCCCCCCACCCCCAACAGGCCTGATCCTTACAGCTCCTATTGCAACGATGACAGCAGGTTTGTTATGGATTTGGTTGGGAACAGGACGTGACCACGTCCTCTGATCCCAGTCATCGCTGGTACGCCTCCTGTTTCCAACCTCAGTGCATGTGTGTACACGCTCCCCCTCTTCTCCTGCTCCATACCCTGTATTATTAGCAGTTGTTGAAAGCATAAGGCCAAATTCTGCCTCCACTTGCATCAATACAATCCATCTGGACTTGGGGAGGTTTCACAGGGTGAGCCTGGAGCCCGAGTTTGGCCCTGGACCCGAGAGTTAGTGGTGTTGGTGGAGACTGTGCAGTGGATCACTAGCATGGCAGATCCCGCCCACTGGACCTGCCAAGGGAAGGAAGAGCCAAGAAGGAAGAGCCAAGGGAAGGAAGAGGGCCTATTTCAACCAAAGCCGTTTTCCTTCACTCCCCACCCTGCGAATGCAGGATGCCTTGGTCGTTTCTCTTTGGAAGGCTTTACTTTTTCTTTTTTGCTCTTCGCTGAGAGCCTGCCCTGGGTACAGCTTGTAAAAGTGAACCAGTTCTGGGTGGCCTAGTTAGCCAACAGAAATGTGGCTGTGAGCCCAGAGGGAGCACTTGAGCGGGTTAGCGAATGTAGCTTGCAGCACAGACTCTGTGCCCGGACTTCTCAATGGCAGACGGTCATTTGGGAGCTGATCCAAAGCCCATTGAAGTCAATGGGTGTGTCGGTCTGGTTCCCCCTTGTACTAGAAGCCCTGGCATGGCAGGCCTCATCCAGCTTATGCACTTGGCCTGGCTGCTGGCCCCAGAGCTGGCTGTCTTTCTGTCTGAGGTGTTCTGTGTGCAGAGTGTGTGAAGCACTTTGGGACTTTTCAGGAGGAAAGATAATTCTTGAGCTGAGTCCAGAGAGATGCTGAGTGCTACCATTTCCCATTGAATTCAGTGAGGGCTGCACGCAGGCAGCAGGTGTCCAGCTCCATTCAGGATATGGCTCATTTTTCCATTATTTTGCACTTTCTTTCTGCCTACTCCATTCCCCCCCCCCACACACTTTCTTTGCCTGGCTTTCTCAGTTTGCTCCTGCCTCTTAGAGGTTTTCTTTTCCCCTCTTCCCATTTCCCTTCTTGTTTATCATGTCTTCTTTCTGCTTTATTCTGCTCAGAGCGCAATGGAACCCCAGCCCATGTTAGTCCCTTTTTTCATTTGTGGAGTAGCTGCGAACCCATCGCAGTTTCCTCAAATGTACGGTTCAGAATATCTCAGGGCGTTATTTTATTAATCTTTGTAGTTCTCCAGATTGATCACCCACCGAGCTCTGCCATTGGCCATCGGAGCTGGGTTGATTAGTCGGGATTGGTCAGAAAGCTCATATGGGACTGTTTGTGTTCGCATTGGGTGGGTGCCCAAGCACTTCTGGCGTGTGCATTACAATGAAAAATTCACAGCTCCACTGCGTAAGCCTAGCTCAGTTGGGGAGCAGAAGTCCCTTTGACACCACTGCATCTACTCATGTGAGTAAGAACCGGCTAACGTGAATAAGGGGAGCACAATCTAGACCTCAGTTCCCATGCTTGAGCAAGCCTACAACCTCGAAATTGGCTATCGACAAATATCTATAAAAACCTGGATCTCACGAGTGTTCCTTGGAAGCCTCAATGAACCCATGAGAAAATCGGAAGGACGATGCACAGGGAATTGCTTACATTATTTGTTCTGTTCCAGAGAAGGAGCCTGACTCAAGCCTGGTGTAACTGCTCTTAAGTCAATGGAGTTAGAGCTAGAGTCATCCTGGGATATCTCTGGTGAAGTCAGGGGAATGAGGATCACAGTCCTCCCTGGACTGACAGATCCATTCGTGGTTACACGCTGTGAGCCCACTGAGTGGGAAATCATTGCGATTTGGGTGGTGGGGTGATTGAGTTCCCTGCCTTGGCTGGAAATAGTCCCAGCAAGACTTCTTAGGGCCCAGTGGCCAATGGGATGACCCTCTCGCCCCCTCTGTGGTGATCTCTGGCAACCCCTCTGGTAGATTTGAGGTTGGGGGAGCAGCCTCTCATTAGCTGGCAGCCAGGATTTCATGAAGCTGCTTTTAACAACTCTGGAAACCTCTAGCACCTGGTCTCCTTGGTCCTGTCCCGCCCCTGGTTCTTGCAAGCCCCCCAAAAGGCATTCTTCTTCACAGTTGCTTTTATTTGTAACCTCCACTTGCCTCGCCTCCCTCCCTCCCTCTCTCTCTCCAGCTCCCTCCCTCCCTCTCTCTGGGGGGAAAAAAGGTCATTGCGCAAATGATTAGTCAGAGCTCAGTTGCTGTAGCAACCAGCTGCTGTAACTGGGACAGGCATGCATCGAGGACAACAGAGAGGTCGACCATTAGCGAGTGCTGGGGAGCTGAAAGCCTTTGTATTTGCTTTCAAGAGCCGGCAAGCCGGGCAGAGCTGAGCCCCCTGCTCCATGCTGTGCGCGGGGAGGCTTCAGAGGCCTGGAGCATCGCAGAGGAGCCTTGGCAGCTTGATTAATTTTTAAATAATAATAATAAATAATAATAAAAAAAATTCTCTTTGCCCCCCCCACCCCCACTAGCTTCTGTGTCTGTGTTTCCAAAGGAGCCATGGCGGCCCTGGGGGTCTCTCACTTCCGTGGGCTCTGCCGGCTTCGGCTTCCCAACCTCGACCTTCGCTAGTGGCGCCTTCTCTTTCCCCGTCCTCCTCCTGGGTAGTTGCGTAAGCTGCTTTGTGCCCAGGGCTGGCCTGGGGGAATCTCGTCCCCTTGCAGATCAGGGGATGTAGCTGGACGCTGGGAGTCCTTCCCTGTCTGCACTCCCTGATGTAGTGCGGGGCTCTGAGTAGGTGAGCTGCTATCCGCTCTTGTAGGAGGCAATTCCGCGGCCTCCTGCAGCATCTTCCTTGCGCAACGTGAGTTCCAGAGTCACGGGGGTGCTGCTAAGCCCTTTGGCTTGGCTTAATGTCCCTCTCCAGCCTGACACCTTATTTCTTCCCCCAGCTGGGATGGGGTTCTCCTTTACCTCCCGTCGTACACCCTTTGGTGGGCACTGCTGTGCAGCGTGAGCTGCTGCACTCTGCCCCAGAGGTGGCTGCTTTACCTAGGTGCATGGTGCAGTGTCTCTTTTAGAGGACAGTGTGTGCTTGTCATGGCTATGGAGGTGGATTCTTTGTCAAGGCCGGTAGATGCAAACAGACCCCCTGGTTCTAACTGCCAGACTAATGCTGCCTAGGATCCCCCCACAGAGCCTGAACAAAGCTGCCAAGGACGGCGTTACATTTTACGTCTAGGCACCAACAGCTCCCACGAACATCAGATGGAGGTGTGGGTGTCCCAAGCCACATCTCTGAAAATCAGGTCCTGTATAAGGTGAGGCCTGCCTCTTGGACCCCTGATCTTACACCATTAAAGTCAGTGAGAGCTTTGCCACTGGCTTTAATGGGCTCTGGGTCAGACCCTTGTTGTTTTGGGATCCTGTTGGATGCGAGAATTTCCATAGAAATTTCCATAATTTATCCCGGCTATTGGAGAGTTCTGCCTGGAAAGGTTGCAGCAGAGCTTTTTAATGTGTTTAAAAGAAGCCTGTGGCAGCTGGACAGGATATTGGGGTCTTGCTCCTCACTAACGCCTGCCCTTCGCTGTCTGTCTTCCGCCATCCCCCAAGGATTGCTGCATGGGAAGATTTCTCCCTAGGAGAGCCCGTCACTAACTCTCTGCCATCTCTCCCTGCAGGTTAAACGGCTCCCATCAGACACGTTGTCACCAATGTCTAAGGATCCCCTGCTGTGTTCTAGCAGCGTTAGACGAGTGTCCACCAAGCCATTTGGGCCAGAGGGGGCTGTGGGCCCAGTGCTGACACAGAGCAGTGCTATCGGAAGGGCTGAGTAGGGAAAAGGCCCACCTGAAGACTGAATGCCCAACCCCCTACCTACAGGAGCAGACCCCAAGTCAGCCATTGTCAGAGCAGACCCCAAGTCAGTCCATCTACATTGAGTTGAAGGGTCCCATCTTTAGTGTTAGGATTTAAGAAACTGGTATCTAAGGGAAACGATGTGGTAGGGATGGAAATCGTGCTGTTGGACTGGCGCCTGCTATAACAGTCCAGAGCTCAGATGCTGAAGTAGGAAAGCTACATGGCCTGTCTTTCACCCTGCACTTAATACGGCCCTACTGTCATTTGGGGCTTCCAAGCCCTTCTGTCGTACAAATAATAGTGATACCTACATGGAGAAATCCTATGATCTTTTGATTGTAAGGGTTTCCTCGATGTGTTCAACATGATCCAATGGCTCTTAATCCCAGCTTTGACCCTCATCTGCCACATATGTCTTTGAACAGGAAACTTAACTCCCTCAAAGCCCCAGTTTTCCCATGTGTGTCATAGGACTTGTACTTACCTACCTCCAGAGCAGGGTTGGGAGGATAAGAATTTAAGAAAGGTCATATTGGGTCAGACCAAAAGTCCATCCAGCCCAGTATCCTGTGTGCCAACAGTGACCAATGCCAGATGCCCTAGAAGGAGTGAACTGAACAGGTAATCATCAAGTGATCCCTCTTCTGTCATCCATTTCCAGACTCCCACAAGAAGAGGCTAGGGATACTATTCCTACCCATCCTGGCTAATAGCCATTGCTAGACCTAACCTCCATGAACTCTTTTTGAACTCTGTTAAAAGTCCTGGTCCTCACAACATCCTCTGGCAAGGAGTTCCACAGGTAGACTGTGTGCTGTGTGAAGAAAAACTTCCTTTGTTTGTTTTAAACGTTCTACCTATTACTTTCATTTGGTGACCCCTAGTTCTTTTATTATGAGAACAAGTAAATAATTTTTCCTTATTCACTTTTTCCACACCAGTCATGATTTTATAGACCTCTATCATATCCCCCCTTAGTTTCCTCTTTTCTAAGCTGAAAAGTCCCAGTCTTTTTAATCTCCTTCATATGGGACCCGTTAATACATCTTTTTTGAGATGAGGCAACCACATCTGTACACAGAATTCAAGATGTGGGCATACCTTGGATTTATATAGAGGCAATAAGATATTCTCTTGTCTTATTCTCTATCCCTTTTTTAATGATTCCTAACATTGTTTGCTTTTTTGACTGCGACTGCACATTGAGTGGATGTTTTCAGACAAACTAGCCACAGTTACTCCAAGATCTCGCTCTTGAGTGGTTACAGCTAAATTAGTCCCCATCATTTTGTGTGTATCGCTGGGATTATTTTTTCCAATGTGCATTACTTTGCATTTATCAACTTTAAAATTCATTTGCCATTTTGTTGCCCAGTCTCTTAGTTCGGTGAGATCCCTTTGAAGCTCTTCACAGTCTGCTTTGGTCTAAACTATCTTGAGCATTTTAGTATCATCTGCAAATTTTGCTGCCTCACTCTTTCTCCAGATCATTTATAAATATGCTGAATAGGATTGGTCCCAGTACAGACACTTGGGAACACCACTGGTTACCTCTCTCCATTCTGAAAACTGACCATTTATTCCTACCTTTGGTTTCCTGGCTTTAAACCAGTTATCATTCCATGAGAGGACCTTCCCTCTTATCACATGGCAACTTACTTTACTTAAGAGCCTTTGGGGAGGGACTTTGTCAAAGGCTTTCTGGAAATCTAAGTACACTATATCTACTGGATCTCAATTGTCCACATGCTTGTTGACCCCCTTAGGATGAGCTCGCTAATGTTTGCAATGTGTTGAGATGCTTCACAGGAAGGTATTAGAGCAGAGCAAAGTGTTGTATTACAGTGTTTTTCAACTGGTGGTACATGTGCCCGTAGGGCTACGTGAGAGAAGTCTGGGGGTACATCAACACAAGTGAAATTTGGCAAAAAATGTCTGGGATTTTGCCCTGCAAAGGAGATTGGGGAGGGGTCAGCAGCATGTGCCTGTCAAATTGAATGTTCGGAGCCGTGCACCCGGATGTTAACAGCCGCTCTACGCGCGTGGGAAAAGTGTGTGTTTGCGGCAGCGGCAGCTCCAGTGAGACCCAGGGCAGTTCCAAGTTGGGTGGCAGGTTTGGCCATTGGCGTAGTGAGAGGAGGCAGGGGGGGCAGTTGCTCCTGGGTGCCACACCAGGGGGATGCTGAGTTGGGGGGGAGGAACCCTACGCAGAGAGCCTGGCACTGGAGGGCCACTTGCTCTCTGCAGTCAAGCTGCCAAGGCAGAGCTGGGAGGCAGAAGTGGGCACTTCAAAGGTAGGGTTACCATACATCCGGTTTTTCCCGGACATGTCCTCGTTTTCCCATGTAAAATGGCTGTCAGGACAGCTTTTTTAAAACACAAAAAATGTCCGGGATTCAGGGAGGGGGTGGCGGCACCTGCCTTCAAGGGAACATTTGACTGTTGTTCGGAGCCGTGTGCCTGGACAGTTCACGGCTGCTCTGTGCACGTGCCCCAGCGCCTGGAGGGAGAAGCTCGTGGCTGCGGTGGTGGCTCCAGTGAGACCCAGGGTGTTAATGAAAGAATAAAAGAATCTGGGGCTGCCTGACTCTGGGGAAGAGGGAGGGCATTGGGTTGGAGTGGGGAGCCTTGGGGGTACATGCATTGGGTTGGAGTGGGGAGCCTTGGGGGTACATGCATTGGGTTGGAGTGGGAGAGCTGGGGGGTCCTGGCTCTGCGGGAGGGGTGAGGGCACTGGGTTAGACTGGGGGTACTTTTAATTATTTTTTAAAAGGGGTACTTTATTAAAAAAGGTCGAGAAACACTGTTACATTACATCATGATGATGTCGGCTCTGGGGGTAAACAGAACATGTGTAGACTTGGGGCAGATGAGTAGATTCAGGCTGAGTTTCCCAGGGACTCCCTGGACTCACTGCTCTAGGCCAGTGGTCTCCAACCTTTTTAAGCATGAGATCACTTTTTGAATTTAAGTGCACTCCAAGATCTACCTCAAACCCAAACACAGGTGCCCTGCCTCCTTCCTGCCCCTTCTCCAAGGCCCTGCCCCTGCTCACTCCATCCTTCCTCTCTCCTCCACTTTCAGCAGTCTGAGGCAGAGGGCTGGGGTTCAGGTTCTGGTCTTGGATTAAGGGATTTGGAGTGTGAGAGGGGCTCTGAGCTGAGCCAGGGGCAGGCAGTTGGGGTACCAGAGGGGGTTCTAGGTGCTGGCTCTGGGAAGGCATTTGGATGCTGGGGTGCTTGGGCAGGAGCTTGGTGCAGGAGGGGTTCATGGCTGGGGTAGGGTTTCGGGATGTGGGCACCAGCTGGGCCCTGCTTACCTCAGGTGGCTCCTGGGTGGTGGTGCAGTGGGGCTAAGGCAGTGTCACCCCTGTCCTGGCCCTGCACCACTCCCAAAAGAAGCCAGCAACCTCCATTCCAAGTCCGGCTGTGCTCCCTTTCTGCTCTGTGGAGACAGGATACAGGGTGGGAGAGGAGGGGGAACCTGGACATCAGCGCCCCCCTCTCTCTCTCCCTGCCCTGCACAGAAAAGCAGGAGGCTCCTGAGGAGACAGCTCCAAGGCAAAGGGCAGTCTTGGGGGTGTGCAGCTGAAGTGCTGGGCTCGATAACCTCTTGGCCAAACCAGTTAGGATCACTTGTCAGAGGCTTCAAGATCTACCAATAGATCCCGATCTACTGGTGGGTGACCACTGCTCTAGACTGACATCAGCCACTCATCTGGAAATCTGGAGGCCTCGGTTCCCAGCCACAGGAAATGATTTAACTGGACCTGTAGGGGAGCAAAAAGATCAGCTTCTTCCATATGTCCCATGTGTCCTGCAAATGGAGTATCCAGTAAATGTCAGAATACAGGAGAGATTGTTGTGATACAGCAGAAGCATGTTTCATCCCCATACTGAAGGGGACGGGAATAGCCAGCGTGGCCAAAAAGTTATAACTTCTTTATTATGGTGAATTTATTATATTGAGGATCATTTATACAGTATTGCCAACTCTTCTGATTTATAGCATGAGTCTGATTTATAGACCTAGCTCCCAGAGTCATGTGATTAAGTGAAAAAAAATCTCATGATTGTAGAGAAAAACTTGAAAGCATGACCTACGTGTAGTCTAAAGGTTTAAAAACAGAAGGCAAATATGAAATAACCCAATATTTATTTTTTAAAAAAAATCTTATGCTTTTTTGGGGGGAAGGGAGGCTGGCTTATTGTTTCTGTATGCTTGGGGCTGGTCATACAGTGTGTTTTCCTTTATATGCACTCAGTAAAACCAGCAGTTTCAGATTAGGAATTTGACTAATAATATTTCAGGCTAAAGCAAATGACAAATCAAGAGTGAATATCAGGTCTCCACAGGAGTAAAGAAAACCCACAAAGACGCGCCCTGGCATAAAGTGGAACAAAAAATGGTGCCCACCTCTAGCTGCCTCTTGCACTTAAAGAGTCAGCGCCCAGCAAACCGAATGACCTTTCCTTTTGGTTACATGACTCCATCCACCAAAATGCATGTATTATTCATTAGCCTGTTATACCTTTCTATAGGCCATCCCCTCACTTACTCCTGGAGGATTCCCAAATGCTTTACAAGCTACAGATTAGTACATATGGCTCCTCTGACATGCAGCCAACTCTGCGGTGGAGCATAGCTATCATAAAGTGCATGGCAGGCTGTAGGAGAGTGACAGGGAGGAATGGAAATTTTGACCAAAGGCGCTGGGGCAGACTCCTGGCTCATATGAAAAGTGGCCTGGGAGGTTTGCTATCCATACAGAGCAGACAGGCATTCTCTTTTTAAATCTGAGCTGAAATGAACCTTGCTGTCCAGTAAACTTCATGGGAGCCGATGTCTCTCGCCTAGGGACACAAAGGGACCAGACACCTGTGTCAGGATTTGACCCTGGGGGCTCCATGGAATGTAATAATTTCGAAGCTCAGACCTAACCAGGCAGCCATCCCTCCCATCAATAAGGTACAAGACATTTCCAGCCAAGCGTCTTTCATATTCTCCTCAGCTTTAATTAGCATAGCGACCGGGCCTGTTGGAGGAACCATCTCGAAAGCTTGCCTGGCCAGATCCCCTGTCATGGGTTTACCCATTTGGTTTGGGTGTATTCCTGGCAGTTTCATCCCATCTTTAATCTTTAATTCTTGGAGATTCCAGGACAGTCCTGAAGGGGTGGCGACCCTATTCTGAAAACACATGCATGGTGATCCCTACACCTCTTAGGGAAAGTGAGTAAGCACAGCTGGGGCAGGAAACGCCCCAAAATCAACCCCCAATCCAATAAACTCCCCACCCAGGCAGACATGGAGATGAACATTTCCCTGAGCGGCAACAGGGTCTGAAGAGGGAGAGGAGGTTCAGGCAGTGCTGGAAGTGGATGGTTGTGTTTTTTTCTACAAACCACAGTCAATAAAGACTAAGGATGAAACCAGCCAGCTGTGACTGTCTGTGGGATATGCCTGGATCTGCTCACAAGCTCCATTGTTTAGTGAACACTGTGGTGTATTTCATACTCAGTTTCGAATGTAGCTTGTAGTCTGCCTTTGAGCCTTCATTTTGTAGCTAGAACTCGACTAGCTAAGGTGTATCTTCACTGTGCATTGAACTCAGGCCTTTGCCTGGCTGTTGGCCCATCTCCTACCATCCACAGAGCAAAATCTTTTACCTGGGCTTGGAGCTCAGCCTTGCTGGCCTGGTTGAGGGAGCCCAGGCTGCACCCTCCCACGCTGCAATGAAAACACAGGCTAAATCACTCAAATGCTGATTGTCCACTAGTAACTTCCCACAATCCCTCCCCCAAAGAACAGAGACGTTCCCCTGCAATTATCGGCATTAAATTAAATGAGATTGCCTGACTCCTAGAACTGGAAGGGACCTTGAAAGGTCAGCAAGTCCAATTCCCTGCCTTCACAGCAGGACCAAGTACCATCCCTGACAAATTTTTGCCCCAAATTCCTAAATGGCCTCCACAAGGATTCAACTCACAACCCTAGGTTTAATAGGCCAATGCTCAAATCATTGAGCTATCCCTTCCTCCAGGCGCAAGGAATACAGGTAGTTCGGAATAGGAAGCCTATTCTGAACTACCTAGTTCATGCCGCGTGTAGCCGCGGGCACGGAGTCCGAACTAGCGGACATTTAATAATGGCGGTGCCCGGCAACATGCAAATGAAGCCCGGGAAATTCAAATCCCGGGCTTCATTTTCAAGTTCGTATGACTACATTAACCACCCTAGTTCGAACTAGGGTGGTAGTGTAGACATACCCTAACATGTTAGATAGACGTGTTGCGTAAATTACAAGAAACATCCCACATCAGCCTGAGGCCTTCTTTCAAAATTCCCCATTAA
Organism: Pelodiscus sinensis; assembly: GCF_052426305.1. Taxonomy (NCBI): domain Eukaryota; kingdom Metazoa; phylum Chordata; order Testudines; family Trionychidae; genus Pelodiscus; species Pelodiscus sinensis. The sequence goes on from NC_143074.1 coordinate 12,846,334, forward strand.
CAAGTTTGCATTCCCTAGAACCCCACTCATGAACATTTGACAGTAATTCCCATTGAAGCCAGAGACAGATTCTTCACTTGGGAATCTACCGTATATACTCGAGCATAAGTCGACCCGAATATAAGCCGAGGCACCTAATTTTACCTCCAAAAACTGGGAAAAAGTATTGACTCGAGTATAAGCCTAGGGTAGGAAATGAGGCAGCTACTGGTAAATGTAAAAAATGAAGATAGATACCGGGTCTAGCCCCGGAAGTCGGGGCGAAAGCTGCTCCGGTGCCCCTGGTCTGCTGGAGACCGTCTCCAGCAGACCAGGGGCACCGGGCGGTTCCCGCGCTTCTGAGGCTTTGCCAGAGCAAAGCCTCAGAGGCGCGGGACCCCCGCGGCTGCGGCTTCAGTCCGGGAGCCTGTGGTCTGCTGGGGACGGTCCCCAGCAGACCACAGGCTCCCAGATTGAAGCGGCAGCAGCGGCGGTTCCCCGCGCCTCTGAGGCTTTGCTCTGGCAAAGCCTCAGGGGCGCGGGGAACCGCCGCTGCTGCCGCTTCAATCTGGGTGCCTGTGGTCTGCTGGGGACCGTCCCCAGCAGACCACAGGCTCCCGGACTGAAGCCGCAGCCGTGGGGGGGGGGGGGTCCCGCGCCTCTGAGGCTTTGCCCGCCTCAGTTCTCGAGATGCTGACTCGAGTATAAGCCGAGGGGGGCATTTTTCAGCACAAAAACTGTGCTGAAAAACTCGGCTTATACTCGAGTATACGGTAATTCCAATCTACAAGGCTTTCCAGCCCAAAGAGAAAAGCATGGGGCTTTTGTCTGCCCCTTGTAACCTCCCTCAGCTGGCCCCATCCCAGTGTTTAAAATTTCATCTTGCTGCCCTGGTTCTGCTCTGAGCATCAGTAGGGTTTTTGGCGGAAGCTGGGTTTTGGCTGTATTGCTGCTGGCTTTCATAGAGCTGGGCTACGTCTAGACTGGCCACAAATTCCGGAAAAGGGATGCAAATCAGGTAAGTCAGCATAGGGAAATCCGCGGGGGATTTAAATATCCCCTGCGGATTTAAATAAACACATCCGCCGCTTTTTTTCCGGCTTGGGGAAAAGCCGGAAAAAAAGCGTCTAGACTGGCGCGATCCTCCGGAATAAAGCCCTTTTCCGGAGGATCTCTTATTCCTACTTTCAAGAGATCCTCCGGAAAAGGGCTTTATTCCGGAGGATCGCGCCAGTCTAGACGCTTTTTTTCCGGCTTTTCCCCAAGCCGGAAAAAAAGCGGCGGACATGTTTATTTAAATCCGCAGGGGATATTTAAATCCCCCGCGGATTTCCCTATGCTGACTTACCTGATTTGCATCCCTTTTCCGGAATTTGTGGCCAGTCTAGACGTAGCCCTGGTGTGACACCTTTATAAATGCTGTGGTTTGGGGGAACAGGAACTGACCTCCTGCAGCCTCTCATATTACAGATTAATCGCAGCATCTGCCATCATGTGCCACCTCCCTCAGGCTAGGACTGAGGGGTCTTCTGGCTGCTACTTTGCTCTGGCTGGCCGGGATCACATAATTCCCTGAGCTGATGTGAATCAAGGGAAATCCAACACAGAATGAATGTGGGAGCCATTCTCGGAATAAGGACTCTTGTTACTGTTGCTAAGGGTTTTGGCTTAGCTCCCATCTTAGCTGTGAGGCTGTGAGCATCCGCCTAACAACCAGGGTGGCGTTTATCAACAACTTCTACTGCCACAGCAAGGTGGTGTAAAGGGAGGGGGGTGATTCCTCCTTAGAAAACATCTTTGGAGGCCAGAGAAAGAGCAGTTCAGATAGTTCAGTGCCCAAAGGCCAACGTGACCATTGAAAGCATTTTGCTACTGCTTACCCAGATGAGTTCACCATCAGAGATTTAGTGAAAGAAGCCCAGGATCATAGGGGATCACAGGGAAAAGAGTTCACCTTCTCTACACACTGGAAGATTGGTGGGGACCACCGGAAAACAAGCAGAATCCCTACGGAGGTCTGTTTAGCCCAGCCCTTCCTAATATATTAGTGTGTGAATGGGTCTTTGAGTCTCACCAGAATTGCCTGGAGTGAATCCTGGCCCCAGTTAAGTCAATGGGCTTTTTGCCATTAACTTCAGTGGAGCTGGATTTTACCTCTGCTGTCTGAGCAGAGAGAAGGCTTGCAATCCAGCTGGCCCAGAAATGAAGCTGGTGTTACCACAGGGCTTCAGCTGTACAAGCCAAATGTTCTCTTGTAGGGGTGTTACCCCATTGTGTTGCTAAGGATGCAGTAATGTAACTGGTCCTGTCTCCGGGACTATGCTGAGAAGGCTGGTTTGTGCAGAAGGAAGAACATTACCCTGTCCACACTTTGCAGTGGAGTCTCTTTGAACACAAACTTAAAACTAAACAATTGCTGTATAAGGGCCCCAGGATTTGGCCATTTCTGTTTGTCTTCTTTAAAGAAAACCTTTCTGTTTTATAAGGAGTTTGCCTCTTCCTGGTTCCTCATTATTTTTTATGATTTTTCCCACTCGTGTCATTTAAAGACTTATTGCATTTTGGCATGAACTTGGCTGTCTGGCTCACTTTGGTTAATTTCAAATGTTGTCCACATAAATGGGATAAGGAGTTATTTGTTTTATAGGCATAAGAATGAGAAAGCAAAGGAATGGTCTAATTTTCACATCCCTTTCTGGCCCTTAACTGTTGCCTAGTGCTCCTTTGCACCGACAGACAGCTGCCTTATGCCAGCCAAGATGTGGTTGCACTTCAGGGATGGTTAGAATCAGTTCTGTTGTAAAGCATGTTTGGATCCTTAAGGTTGAAGATGCTATTTGGGATTAGACTGACTCAGACACAGACCATAGAATGGGGTCAGGCATTGCTGGAAGCATTCCAAGCTGGCAGCTGGTATGAGTAGGTATAACTCCCCTGCGGGAGCTATCTCCGATTACGTGAGGGGTGAATTCAACCCCAAATTTCTAACAGTGGCAAGGGGGGAAATCAGGCATCAAAATGGCACAAGGGGAATGACGCAAGCAAGGTGAAATATCAAAGTGAGAGAGGAAGTGCATAATGGGAGAAAGGGAAACAGATGAGAGAACAGCAGGAAGTGACCTCATAGAGTCGGGTGGAGGTAGAGAATCCAACAGCGGAGATGAAAGGGAAATAGGAAAAGGATACAGATGGGACAGGTTATGCTGGGGGTGTCGGCTAACAAGTGCTGCTGCCCTTGTGTTCCAGCTGTCTCTACTTGCAACAGAGTTCGGGTCCTGCTGTTATACTCATATACAGGCTCAGCGCTTTGCTAATATCTTGCAAACAAAAGGCTGGCTTGAGCCCAGGGTAGTGCCAGCTCCCACGGCAGCAGCAAACACCCCTGCTGGGAATGGGCCAATTCCATTCATCACCTCTTCCATGAGACCCTTGCAGTGGGACCTCCTCTCCTCTGAAGTTTCTCTCTCTCACCTTCCCTCTGAGTGAATCCATCCTAGGGGATAAGGGCCAGGTTGGTGCTGGGGCACCCTCACCAGCAAAAGTGGATCTGACCCTATAGCTTTCGAGCTTCCAGACTCCCTTGGGTTCATTCTCTGTTCTGCCTGTGGGAACCATCTTCTGGATGAGAACGATTCAGAGCTGACTTCTTTGTGTTATGAGCAGTGTTCTAACTGGGACCAGAGGTGATTGACAGGTGTTGAAGGTATTGGAGAAAGGGCATTGGATGGATCAGGGATGGCACGTGGAACAGGCATTCTAACCACCTTGAAAGTGAACAATCTGGAACAATCGTGCCTGCTGCTGCCACTTGCAGTCATTTTTCTATGCCTATCCAGTTACCCATGAGGAAGCAAAGTGTGATCTGGTTATTAGCAGCTCAGGTTCACTGCAGATCTGCTGATGATTTCAGTGCATGATGGAACCACCTTCCCAGTGCTGTGAAAGCGTCTAAGAACAAAAGCTGGTGGGTAATGTGGTACTTAGAACCTTCCGTTGCACATTGCATGGACTGGTAGGATCCAGGTCTTGAAAATTGGGCCTTCACATTGAGAGCAGCCAAAATTGAGTCCAGCTGGAGCTGCTGTTCCCTGAAGTGCTCTTACCTCAGCTTATAGAAGAGAGGCTCCTCTAAGCTGATTGAAGAGATGTTTTTAATTGAAAACCAACCTTTTAAAAAACCAAACTAACTCAGCGTTTCATGAAAAATTCTCAACAGTATGGAGTTTTTCCATTCCTCCCCCTCTCAAAAATGGCCCATGAGCTTTTAAAATCAATATTATTTCACATTTTCCTTTGCCAAAAAAGTCCCTGCAAAATAGAAACAACTTTGAAATTTCCAAATAGTTTGCAAAATTATTTCCCCATTTTCCAGCCACCTTCTGTTTGCCATAAGCATTTGGTGCACAAGAGCTTTGAAAACAAGGGTCTCTTTCGCCAAAGTGAATGAGTTTTCAGTTCCAATAGTGGGTTTACAAGATGGAGCTCTGAGGTAGAACTAAAATGTTGCCATCCAAAAGCCAATGCCTGGCAATCCTGGTGCCTTCTCCAGCAATGGACTAGGATTGGGAGCATATTCAGAAATAGTGCCTTAAGCTTTACCTGAATCTGTGCCTAAATGGAGATGAATTTAGGCCTGTACAAGTATGGGCATTGATTAAAACTCACGCTAATCTTTTCCATCCATGTGGGGATTTTTTCTATCCTTGTGTGGAATATATGTTATGTGCACCGAGGTATGTGCACCACCAGTAGAAACAAAAAACCTAGCTGTGGACACTCAGCTATTCAGCTGGGTGGCATCTGAATCTCTCCTGAGCGACCACACAAGTGCTCAGTTTTCAGGGAACACTGGTGTTGATCCATGAATGGGATAAGATGGTAAGGTTTGGATGAGATGCAGAGGAGGCAGTTTTTCTAGTGGTTTGAGCAGGGAACTAGAATTCACCACCCCAAGGTTGTGTTCACAGCTCTGCCACAGCCTTGCTATGTGTCCTTGGAAAAGGCATTTAGGATCTTTGTGACACCATTAGCTCATTAGGATACAGGCCTGGTCCTCACCTACATCCTTAGGTTTAATTAATGAGTATTTAGAGCACCTCAGTGAAACTGTGAGGATCCGATTCCCCACTGAAAGTCACTGTATCCATTTAAAGGCCAGTTGTTTCCTTTATAAACTAAAAAGACCAACATTTTGGTCCCTATGGCCAACATTTGCAAAAACAGGGACTGGTTTATGGAAGCTGAGCTCCTACCACACCTGCTGAGTCAATGGAAGCTGGGGGGTGCTCAGGTCCAATTAGACTCCAAGTGTCCTCAACTGAGCACCCAAAATCAGGGGCCACATCATATATATAGTAGCCCAGTGTCTATGAGTCTGTAACGCCAAAATGCTGGCTGTTCCCTCTGGGGGGCACTGTTGCCTGAAATGCTGGCTGTTCTCTCTAGGAGGCGCTGTTGCCCGAAATGCTGGCTGTTCCCTCTGGGCGGCTGTTGCTGAAATGCTGGCTGTTCCCTCTGGGCGGCGCTGTTGCTGAAATGCTGGCTGTTCTCTCTAGGAGGCGCTGTTGCCCGAAATGCTGGCTGTTCCCTCTGGGCGGCGCTGTTGCTGAAATGCTGGCTGTTCTCTCTAGGAGGCGCTGTTGCCCGAAATGCTGGCTGTTCCCTCTGGGCGGCGCTATTGCTGAAATGCTGGCTGTTCTCTCTAGGAGGCGCTGTTGCCCGAAATGCTGGCTGTTCCCTCTGGGCAGCGCTGTTGCCTGAAATGCTGGCTGTTCCCTCTGGGCAGCGCTGTTGCTGAAATGCTGGCTGTTCCCTCTGGGCGGCTCTATTGCCTGAGTCGCGTTCTTCGCCTCCCACCTTGGCTCTCAGCTGACTTCTGTGTTGCTCAGCTGGGCCGCCGTGGGGGAGCAAGCAGCGCAAGTGGTTTTTTGGGCACCGCGGTCCCTATACAGCACCCCCGTACTGCATGGGGAGCGCGGGGCCCATATGGCCACTTGTGCTGCTTGCTCCCCTACGGCGGCCCGGCTGAGCAGCGCAGAAGTCAGCCGAGCGCCATGGTGGGAGGGGAAGGGGACGGGGCGGTGACGTACACAGCCAGGGGGCAGGACCTGGCCATGTATGTTACCACCCAGCCCCCCTTCACATCCACCTTCGCCTCCTGCCATGGCGCTCGGCTGGCTTCTGCACTGCCCAGCCGGGCCACTGTGGGAGAGCCCAAATGACCGCTTGCTCTGCTTGCTCCCCTGCAAAAGCCTGGCTGAGCGGCGCAGAAGTCAGCCGAGCGCCATGGCGGGAGGTGAAGGGGGACGGGGCAGTGACGTACATTGCCAGGGGACGGGGCCTGGACAAGCATGCCAGAGGAGAGCGGAGAGAAAATGAGAGGCAGGAGGGGGAGAAGAGAAAGAGAGAGACGGAGAGATAGGCAGAAGGTGGAGGAGAGCTGAGAGAGAGGGGGGGAGGCAGTAGGAGGAGGAGAAAGAGAAAAAGAGACATGGAGCGAGAGACCGGAGGCTCAGGATTGAAGACCAACATGGAGGAGAGACCTGAAAATCCCGCCTTATGACGGGCTAATTGGCTAGTATATATATAGTAGCCCATTGTCTGCCCGGAGGAAGGGGGGAGGGAAGCGGTGCTGGCTGGGGGGAGAAGGGCGGTGTCCAGGGGGCTGTGGGACTGGCCGGCAGGAAGAGGGGGCGGGAAGCAGAGCTGGGGGGGATCGGGGGCCGTGGGGCTGGACGGGAGGAGGGGGGCGGGAAGCAGACCGGGTGCATGCAGCCACTGGCCACAGCCGGACCCCAAATGGCCACTTGCGGCTGCTTGCTCCCCGTCCGTGGCCCAGCTGAGTGGTGCTGGCGCTGCGCCGCTCAGCTAAGCCCCGGTGGGACAGGAAGGGGAGCGGGGCGGTGATGTGGCGGGGCCGTGTATGTCATCGTCCCCCTTCCTCCTCCCGCCATGGCGCTGAGTAGTGCGCCCCTCAGCTGGGCCGCCGTGGGAGAGGGGAAGGGGGGGCGGAGACGTAGACAGCCCCACACCCTGGCCGTGTACGTCACCGTCCCGCCCCTCCTCCCCTGCAGCAGCCCAGCTGAGCACACAACACTCAGCCGAGCCGCCACGGAGGGAGGGGAAGGGGGCGTGGTGGTGACGAACACGGCCAGGGGGCGGGGCCTTGTACATTGCTGTTCCCTCTGGGTGGCCTGTGCTGCATGGGGAGTGCGGGGCCCAAATGGCTGCTTGCTCCCCCGCGGCAGCCCGGCTGAGCGGCACAAAAGTCAGCAGAGTGCCACGGCGGGAGGGGAAGAGAGGCGGGGTGGTGACGTACATGGCCAGGGGGCGGGGCCTAGCTGTGAAAGTCACCGCCCCGCCCCCCTTCACCTCCTACCGTGGCGTTTGGCTGACTTCTGTGCCGCTCAGCCAGGCCGCCGCGGGGGAGCCCAAATGGACGCTTGCTCCCCCGCAGCGGCCTGGCTGAGTGGCGCAGAAGTCAGCTGAGCACCACGGCAGGAGGCGAAGGAGAGTGAGGCGGTGACCATTTGGGCTCCGCGGTCCGCCGAGTGAGAGGCAGAAGGGGGAGGAGGAGAGACAGAGAGAAGCAGGAAGCGGAGGAGAGCTGAAAGAGAGAGGAGGAGGAGGAGGAGGGGAGAGAGACAGAGACAGAGACAGAGAGACACCGGAGGCTCAGGAGAGAAGACCGATGTGGAGGAGAGACCTGAAAATCCCGTCTTATGACGGGCTAATTGGCTAGTCATATATATAGTAGCCCAGTGTCTGAGAGTCTGTAACACCGAAATGCTGGCTGTTCCCTCTGGGGGGCGCTGTTGCCTGACATGCTAGTTGTTCCCTCTGGGCGGTCCGTGCTGCGTGGGGAGTGCGGGGCCCAAACGGCCTCTTGCGCCGCTTGCTCCCCCGCGGCGGCGCAGCTGAGCAGCGCAGAAGTCAGCCCAGTGCCACGGTGAGAGGGAAGGGGGGGTGGGGTGGTGACGTGCGGCGTGACAGCAGCTCCAGGCCCCACCCCCTGGCCATGAACATCATCACCCCACCCCCTTCGCCTCCCGCCGTGGTGCTTGGCTGACTTCTGCGCCGCTCAGCCAGGCCGCCGCGTGGGAGCACGCGGCACAAGAGACTGTTTGGGCTCCGCGCCCCCCATGCAGCATGGGGAGTGCGGAGCCCAAACGGACATTTGGGCTCTGCAGTCCCCTGAGTGAGAGGCAGGAGGGGGAGGAGAAGTGAGGAGAGAGAGCTAGAGAGACATGGAGCGAGAAACCGGAGGCTCAGGAGAGAAGACCGACATGGACGAGAGACCTGAAAATCCCGTGTTATGAAGGGCTAATTGGCTAGTTTCAAAATATTAGCCAATCTCTTCACTTTTTGCCCTAATGTGCTGCAGAATCAGACTCATCGGGTGCGACTAGACTGGCAAGATTTTGCGCAAAAACTTCCCAGCTGTCTACACTGGCCGCTTGAATTTGTGGAAGAGCACTGACTTTGTAATGTACAAAATCAGTGCTTCTTGCGCAAATACTTTCACGCTCCCGCTCGGGAAAAAGCCCTCTTGCGCAAGAATACTTGCTCAAGAGGGCCAGTGTAGACAGGGAAGAACTGTTTTGCGCAAAAAAGCCCCGATGGCTAAAATGGCGATCGGGGCTTTTTTGCGCAAAATCACGTCTAGACTGGCCATGGATGCTTTTGCACAAAAGCATCCGTGCCAATCTAGACGCACTTTTGCGGAAATCCTTTTAACGGAAAAATCATGCCAGTCTAGATGCAGCCATCCTGTACTGGATTTTCTCATTTCAAGCCCCAGTTTCGGGTGCAGCTTTCTCATCAGCCTGTGGTGCCAAAGACGGCTGATCAGCGATGGAGGCGTTAAAAGAGAATTATGTCAGGATTTAGGGTGAGCCTGCCATAGCACCTTTCATGCTGGAGAACTGCCCTCCCCTGGGCTTTGCCGACTTTGGCCCCGAACTTGAAAACCAAGTTATATGCTTTTCAGTGGGCCCCCGTTAGAGTTGATGGGGCTACGTTGCCACATACAGCCAATCCTATTGACTTCACTGGGAGCTCCTTGCACTGGAAGGCTTGTAGGCAGAGTTCCCTGTAAGCTGAACACTTGGGCGGCCACCCAGGAGAGACCCAAATGCTCCCCATTTGATTAGCAGAGTGCTCACACCTGGCAGCGTGTGTTTCTACTGGTGGTGCACATCTGCACATGTCTTGGTGAATATAAGAAAATTTATGCTGCACATGAACAAAAAAAATTAGAGGGAAAGTTGCTTGTAGGCCCTGTGTTTGTATGTATACCTGTAGTTATAGCACATAAAATCTACTGCATCAATCTCTCTTCCAAAACTACATTACAAATATTGCTATGTGATATAAATATATTTTGTGCTGCCTATGTGGAGGCCTGTCTAGCACCACCCATACAAATCAGGACACAGCAAAGAAAGCAGAAAAAGTGAACCATCAATAACAACAAAAAAGGCCTGAACAAAGTATGTGCTGGAGTAGAGGGTTTACTGTCTGAGCTTTGTGGTGAGTACGTTACTTAGCTGTGATGCCACCAGTGAGTAATAAAATCATTCCAAACTGATTGCAAAATCTAAAAACAAGAAACTCAACCCTCTGTGATATAGCCACCTCCTCACATACTCGCTCTTACATCATCCACCGCTGAAATGCAGCTACCTCTGGTGTGGGACCCAGCAATTGCCTGACAGTATGCAGCAGCAGCTTGAGATTGGGAACAAAGAACAGATCTAAATCCATTTGAAATACATATTTCCAAGCTTGAATTTGGCCAGAGAATCATGGCAGCGTCTTTATTTTGCAAACAGTATCAGGAGCTTTAAAATACATTGTGTGATCAAGTGCCCGGGTTCATATTAATGTAAAAGGATGATGCAGGAGAGTGCTCCCTGTTCTGTGCTGGGAGACTGGTTCAGAACTGAATCTAAGGGCACGTCTACACAGCAGGGCAAACATCGAATGAAGCTACACAATTTCAGCTACATCAATTGCTTAGCTTAAGTTGAAATAGCTGAATTTGGCTTTTGGTGCTGTCTCCGCACCAGGAAGCCAAAGGAAGAACACTCTTCCTTCAACATCCCTTACTCCTCGTGAAATGAGGGTTACGGGAGTCGGAGTAAGAAGACCTCCAGCTCAACATTATTTCAAAATAAAGGCTTGCAGTGTAGACACGCACTATGTTATTTCACAATAATATCAGTTATTCTCAAATAACACTGCTGTGTAGATGTACCCTAAGAGTGTGTCTAGACTACAGGATTTTGTCGACAAAAGTGGACTTTTGTCGACAAAACTATACCTGTGTCCACACTGCCTTTGAGTTATGTCGACATAACATCGACAAAACTCAGCAGTTTTGTCGACGTATGTAAACCTCATTCTACGAGGAATAACGCCTTTTGTTGACAGAGTTCTGTCGATAGAAGGCATTATTGCATCTACACTGTCCTTTGCGTCCACACTGTTATGTCGACAAAGCGGCTTGCTTTGTCGACAGAACTGGATGTAGTCTAGACCCTCTTTGTCGACAGAAGCTTTGTCGACAGTATCTGTCGACAAAACTTCTGTCGACAAACCCCTGTAGTCTAGACATACCCTAAGACCGTGGTCCTCAACCCGGTGCCCATGGGCGCCATGGCGCCTGCCGGGCCCTTTACGTGCGCCCGCGGAGCAATCTGGGCTGGCCCCACCCTCGAGCGTGCGGCAGGTGCCAGCCCCGGGCGCATGGCCGGCCCCGGCCCCGGGGGTGCCACACCTGCCCTTGCCGGCCCTGGCGCTAGCCTTGGCCCCGCCCCTGGGGGCGCCGCGCGTGCCCTTGCTGGCCCTGGCGCTGGCCTTGGCCCCGCCCCTGGGGGCGCCGCGCGTGCCCTTGCTGGCCCTGGCCTTGGCCCCGGCCCTGGGGGCGCCGTGCGTGCCCGCGCCGGCCCCAGCTGCGCAGAACCTGGGCAGCCCCTGCCCGGGATCGCAGCACATGCCGGTGCCGACCTCGGGCGTGCGGCGCATGCTTGGCCCCGCCCCCAGTCACATGGCCTGTGAGTGGCCCCGCCCCCGTACTCGCAGCGCGTGAGCGGCCCCGCCCCCAGGCGCCCGGCAGCCCCAAAACGTTGGGGACCACTGCCCTAAGAGAAGACTACCATCTATGCTACTTTTCTGGCTTGACCCTCTGTGGGTAAAATATCTCAGAGGGGTTGCTGTGTTAGTCTGTTTGTAGCCCATGGTGTTATGGATGTTTGTATAAGGTGTGTGGGGCAGGGTGCATAGATACCTGGGATTATGGAGATTGCCCTGGAGCAAACCCCAGACCAAGCCCCCTGGTTGAAGTCTGTGGCTATGTCTACACAGCAGCGTTATTTTGGAATAACTGATGTTATTCCGAAATAACAGTCCGTGTCTACACAGCAAACAGTTATTTTGACATAATGTCGAAATAATGTTGAGCTGGAGGGAAGTTGGAGGAAGAGTATACTCCCTGCTGTGCAGACAGCGCCAAAAGCCGAAATAAGCTATTTTGATTTAAGCTTCGCAATTGACATAGCTGAAGTTGTGTAGCTTATTTTGGCTTTAGCCCTGCTGTGTAGACATTCCCCATGGGTGTATCTACACAGCAGCGTTCTTTCGGAATAATGGCCTTTATTCTAAAATAACACAGCAATTCTGTTATTTCAAAAGAAATTTGAAATAATGGACAGCTCATTCTGACTTCTGTAAACCTCATTCCACGAGGAATAACGCCTATTCCGAAATAGCTATTTTGGAATAGTAGTAGTGTGAATGCTCCACTGCTGTTATTTCAAAATAGCTCCTCCCCAAGGCCATTCAAAGTAATTCCTCCCCAGTGCCTCCTAGGGCTCTAACTCCAGGTGACACATCCACATTAGGGAAGCCTGCCTCAGACTAAATTTGAGGTTTCCCTGTAGCGTAGACGTGCTACTTCAAAATAAGCTCTTTCTTCCGGAATAGTTTATTTAGAAATAAGCGTGCAGTGTAGACGTACCCCATGACGTTGCAATGAGCCAACTTAGTGTGATGTCCACACATGATGTCAACCACATGATGTCATGTGGCCTTCTCAATGGACAAATGCTCAAAGGCATCCTCAGCAGTTCCTGAGCTGGTCATTGGTAGCTCCCAAGAGTCAAAGCCCCAGCCACCCCCAGACACTTAGGCTATGTCTAGACTGCAGGCTTCTTTCGAAAGAGGCTCTTTCGAAAGCATCTTTCGAAAGAGCCTCTTTCGAAAGATCGCGTCTAGACTGCAGGCGGATCTTTCGAAAGAAAAATCCGCTTTTTCGAAAGAGAGCACCCAGCGAGTCTGGATGCTCTCTTTCGAAGACAGCCTCTTTACATTGAAGAACGCCTTCTTTCGAAAGAGGAACTTTTGAAAGAAGGCGTTCTTCCTCGTGAAATGAGGTTTACCGCCATCGAAAGAAAAGCCGCGTTCTTTCTAAATAATTTCGAAAGAACGCGGCTTGAGTCTGGACGCAGGGGAAGTTTTTTCGGGAAAAGGCTACTTTTCCCGAAAAAACCCCTGAGTCTGGACACGGCCTCATGGGTGGCTCTGGGGAACACAGAGGACCGTCTGCTCCCCTGGATCAAGCTGGACTCAATGGGCTGGATAAACTCTTCTCTCTGTGTCTAAATGCAGAACTGGTGGCTATTGCCTCATGGCACCCCAAGGTGAGAAGTTGGAGCCCTGCAGAGAAGAGCTCCTGGCATGCCCCTCCTGGCTTGCTGAATCCTGCCCCGCGGGGCCAAGCTGTCTTGTCTGTTTTCACATTGTGCATGCCTGTGGAGAGGGGTGGGTTTCCTTATCACGGTGGGGGGGGGAGCCACTCCTAGCAGGGATGGGCCGGCACTTTGTTTGGTTGAACCCATGGCATGTGTTATGAAAACACACACTGAGGATTTTAGTTCCGTTGAGTTTGTGCCCTCCGGCAATGAAGGAACTCGAGAGGCATATGTCCCACGACTACTCCTGTGGAGTCAGGGGGGTGGTGGTGGGGTCCAGGGAGGAGCCTGCTTTCTGAATTGTCTTTATAAAAGCTTCCTCTGCCAACTCAGAGGCCTCTGAGCCTGCTTTCCCCACCCCTTCCCAGCTACGGAGCTTAAATAATTGATACACTGATAAATAATAGATCTTGTATTTGCGCCTTCCCTTCTCTCTGCCTCTGTGTGCGTGTGTGTGTGAGTGTGTGTGTGTGTGTGTGTGCTACCGGTTGCATTAGGGTTAGAGAAATTTGGGCTGGCTGTGTGAAGTATTTCCAGTCTAGCTGTACTCTGTGTTTATGTTTCCAGCCCGATTGTGCTGCTTTAGGGATAGAGCAATTCTGTGTGTGTGTGTGTTTTATCAGCTCACTGTGCTCTGTGTGTGTTTGTGTTTCCAGCCCAGCTGTGTTGAATTAGAGTTAGAGCAATTCTGACTCTGTGTGTGTGTGTGTTTCCAAAATGACTGTGCTGCATTAGGGTTAGAGCAATTCTGTATGTGTGTGCGCGTGCAAGTTTTATCAGCCTGACTGTGCTCTGTGTGCCTGTTTTCTGCCTGGCTGTGATGCATTAGGGGTAGAGCACATTCTGGCTCTCCGTGTTTGAGTTTCCAGCCCAAGTATGCTGCTTCTGGCAATGTGTGTGTGTATCTAGATGGGTTGTGCTACATTAGGGTTAGAGTACATTCTTCTGGCTGTGTGTGTGTGTGTGTGTGTGCGTGTGTGTGTGTTTCCAGCCCGATTGTGCTGCATTAGGGTTAGAGCAATCCTGATTCTGTGTGTGTGTGTGTGTGTGTGTGTGTGTGTGTGAGCGCGCATTTTCAGACTGACTATGCTTCGTTAGGGTTAGAGCAAATCTGGCTGTGTGTGTGTATTTCCAGCCCGGGTGTGCAACATTCGGTTTAGAACAGTGCTGGCTGTGTGTGTTTGTGTGTTTGTTTCCATTAGGTTTAGAGCACTGTGTGTGTGTGTGTGTGTGTGTGTGTGTGTGTGTTTCCAGGCTGACTGTGCTACATTAGGGTTAAAGCACATTCTGAACTCTGTGTGTGTGTGTGCTGCATTAGGTTTAGAGCAATTCGGGCTGTGTGTGTGTTTTTTTGTTTCCATTAGGGTTAGAGCACAGTGTGTATGTGTGCAGCTTTTGGTTTAGAGCTGCGCTGGCTGTGTGTGTATGTGCTTCCATTATGTTAGAGCACAGTATGTGTGTGTTTAGAGCAGTTCTGGTGAGTTCTGAGTATGTGTTTTTAGAACAGTTCTGGTGGACTCTGTGTGTGTGTGTGTTTAGGGCAGTTCAGTGGGCTGTGTGTGTGTGTGTGTGTGTGTGTGTGTAGAGCAGTTCTGGTAGGCTCTGTGTGTGTATACAGCCATTCTTGTGGGCTGTGTGTGTGTAGAGCAGTTCTGGAGGGTTCTGTGTGTTTGTGTGTGTGTGTGTGTGTGTGTAGAGCAATTCTGGCAGGTTGTGTGTGTGTAGAGCACTTCTGGCGGGCTGTGTATGTTTGTAGAGCAGTTCTGGTGGGCTATGTGTTTGTGTGTGTAGAGCAGTTGTGGTGGGCTCTGAGTGTATGTGTAGAGCAGTTCTAGCGGGTTTTGTGTGTGTATGTGTATAGAGCAATTCTGACAAGCTCTGTGTATGTGTCTCTGTATGTGTGTAGAGCAGTTCTGGCGGGCTGTGTGTGCGTGTAGAGCAGTTTTGGCAGTCTGTGTGTGTGTGCAGAGCAGTTCCAACGGGCTGTGTGTGCATGTAGAGCAGTTATGGCAGGCTGTGAATGTGTGTAGAACATTTCTGGCAGGTCGTATGTAAGTGTGTGTGTGTGTGTGTGTAGAGCAATACTCCTGGGCTGTGTATGTAGAGCAGTTCTGGCAGTCTGTGAGTGTGTAGAGCAGTTGTGGTGGGCTCTCTGTGTGTGTAGAACAATTCTGGCAGGTTGTGTGTGTGAAGAGCACTTCTGGCAGTGTGTGTGTGTGGGTGTGTGTAGAGCACTTCTGGCGGGCTCTGTGTGTGTGTGTACAACAGTTCTAGCGGGCTGTGTGTGTAGAGCAGTTCTGACGGGCTCTGTGTGTGTGTGTGTGTGTGCGTGTGTAAAGCAGTTCTGGCAGGCTGTGTGTTTCTTTGTGTGTGTAGAACTGTTGTGGTGGGCTCTGAGTGTATGTGTAGATCAGTTCTAGTGGGCTTCATGTGTGTGTGTGTAGAGCAATTTTGACGAGCTCTGTGTGTGTGCGCGCGCACACACGCGTGTAGAGCACGTCTGGCGGGCTGTGTTTGTGTGTGTAGA
Source organism: Pelodiscus sinensis (assembly GCF_052426305.1). Lineage (NCBI taxonomy): Eukaryota > Metazoa > Chordata > Testudines > Trionychidae > Pelodiscus > Pelodiscus sinensis. The sequence continues at coordinate 12,861,592 of NC_143074.1, forward strand.
GCACGTCTGGCGGGCTGTGTTTGTGTGCGTAGAGCAGTTCTAGTGGGCTGTGTGTATAGAGCAGTTCTGATGTGTGTGTGTTTCGTGTGTTGAGCTGTTGTGGTGGGCTCTGTGTGTGTGTGTGTGTGTGCACATGTGTGAAGAGCAGTTGTGGTAGGTTGTGTGTGTGTGTAGAGCACTTCCGGCAGGCTGTGTGTTTGTGTGTGTGTGTGTGTGCAGAGTAGCTCTGGTGGGCTGTGTGTTTCTTTGTGTGTGTAGAGCTGTTGTGGTGTGCTCTGTGTGTGTGTTCAGAGCAATTTTAGCAGGCTTTGTGTGTGCATGTGTGTGTGTGTAGAGCAGTTCTGGTGGGCTGTGTGTATGTGTCTGTAGAGCAGTTGTGGTTGGCTCTGTGTGTGTGTGCAGAGCAGTTCTGGCAGCATGTGTGTGTGTGTGTGTGTGTGTGTGTGTCTAGGGCAGTTGTGGCAGGCTCTGTGTGTGTGCATATAGAGCAGTTCTGTCGGATTTTTGTGTTTGTAGAGCAGTTCTGGCAGACTGTGTGTGTGTGTGTGTGTGTGTGTGTGTGTGTATAGAACAGTTCTGTTGGGTTGTGTGTTTGTAGAGGTGTTTTGGCAGACTGTGTGTGTAGAGCAGTTCTGGCGGGTTCTGTGTGTGTGTGTGTAGGGCAGTTGTGGCAGGCTCTGTGTGTGCATGTAGAGCAGTTCTGTCGGGTTTTGTGTTTGTAGAGCAGTTCTGGCAGACTGTGAGTGGTTGTGCATAGAGCAGTTCTGGTGGGCTCTCTGTGTAGAGCAGTTCTGGTGGGTTGTGTGTGTGTGTGTAGAGCAGTTCTGGTGGGTTGTGTGCATGTGTGTAGAGCAGTTGTGGCATGTGTGGAGCCTTTTTGGTGTGTATTTGTGTCCGTAGAGCAGTTCTGGCGGGCTGTGTGTGTGTGTGTGTGTGTGTGTGTGTAGAGCAGTTCTGGCGGGCTCTGTGTGTGTGTGTGTGTAGAGCAGTTGTGGTGTGTGTGTGTAGAGCAGCTGTGTGGGTTGTGTGTGTGTGTAGGGCAGTTCTGGTGGGCTGTGTGTGTGTGTGTGTACAGCAGTTGTGGTGCGCGTGTGTGTGCGAGGAGCAGTTGTGGCGTGCTGTGTGTGTGTGTGTGTGTGTAGAGCAGTTGTGGTGTGTGTGTGTAGAGCAGTTGTGTGGGTTGTGTGTGTGTGTAGAGCAGTTCTGGTGGGCTCTGTGTGTGTGTGTGTGTGTACAGCAGTTGTGCAGGTTGTGTGTGTGTAGAGCAGTTCTGGTGGGCTGTGTGTGTGTGTGTGTGTGTAGAGCAGTTGTGGTGTGTGTGTGTAGAGCAGTTGTGTGGGTTGTGTGTGTGTGTAGAGCAGTTCTGGCGGGCTGTGTGTGTGTGTGTGTGTGGAGCAGTTGTGGTGTGTGTGTGTAGAGCAGTTCTGGTGGGCTCTGTGTGTGTGTGTGTGTGTACAGCAGTTGTGTGGGTTGTGTGTGTGTAGAGCAGTTCTGGTGGGCTCTGTGTGTGTGTGTGTGTGTGTAGAGCAGTTGTGGTGTGTGTGTGTAGAGCAGTTGTGTGGGTTGTGTGTGTGTGTAGAGCAGTTCTGGTGGGCTCTGTGTGTGTATGTGTGTGTAGAGCAGTTGTGGTGTGTGTGTGTAGAGCAGTTGTGTGGGTTGTGTGAGTATAGAGCAGTTCTGGTGGGCTCTGTGTGTGTGTGTGTGTGTGTGTAGAGCAGTTGTGGTGTGTGTGTGTGTAGAGCAGTTGTTTGGGTTGTGTGTGTGTGTAGGGCAGTTCTGGTGGGCTGTGTGTGTGTGTGTGTGTACAGCAGTTGTGGTGCGCGTGTGTGTGCGAGGAGCAGTTGTGGCGGGCTGTGTGTGTGTGTGTGTGTAGAGCAGTTGTGGTGTGTGTGTGTAGAGCAGTTGTGTGGGTTGTGTGTGTGTAGAGCAGTTCTGGCGGGCTGTGTGTGTGTGGAGCAGTTGTAGTGTGTGTGTGTAGAGCAGTTCTGGTGGGCTCTGTGTGTGTGTGTGTGTGTGTGTGTAGAGCAGTTGTGGTGTGTGTGTAGAGCAGTTGTGTGGGTTGTGTGTGTAGAGCAGTTCTGGTGGGCTCTGTGTGTGTGTGTGTGTGTGTAGAGCAGTTGTGGTGTGTGTGTGTAGAGCAGTTGTGTGGGTTGTGTGAGTGTAGAGCAGTTCTGGCGGGCTGTGTGTGTGTGTGTGTACAGCAGTTGTGGTGCGCGTATGTGTGCGAGGAGCAGTTGTGGCGGGCTGTGTGTGTGTGTGTGTAGAGCAGTTGTGGTGTGTGTGTGTAGAGCAGTTGTGTGGGTTGTGTGTGTGTAGAGCAGTTCTGGCGGGCTGTGTGTGTGTGTGTGGAGCAGTTGTGGTGTGTGTGTGTAGAGCAGTTCTGGTGGGCTCTGTGTGTGTGTGTGTGTGTGTGTGTGTGTGTGTGTGTGTAGAGCAGTTGTGGTGTGTGTGTAGAGCAGTTGTGTGGGTTGTGTGTGTAGAGCAGTTCTGGTGGGCTCTGTGTGTGTGTGTGTGTGTGTAGAGCAGTTGTGGTGTGTGTGTGTAGAGCAGTTGTGTGGGTTGTGTGTGTGTGTAGGGCAGTTCTGGTGGGCTCTGTGTGTGTGTGTGTGTGTGTAGAGCAGTTGTGGTGTGTGTGTGTGTAGAGCAGTTGTGTGGGTTGTGTGTGTGTGTAGGGCAGTTCTGGTGGGCTCTGTGTGTGTGTGTGTGTGTGTGTGTGTGTACAGCAGTTGTGGTGCGCGTGTGTGTGCGAGGAGCAGTTGTGGCGGGCGTGGGGGTCTGGGGGGCGCAGCGCTGCCGCGGCAGCGAGGGAACATTCCGGGGAGATAAAGGGCCGGTTTGATGTGCGCTCATATGGCGGGGCTGTTTTGCCTCACATGCCTTTCTCTCTTTCGCTCTTGCTTTATTTTTTTCCTGGAGTGAAGCCTGGCGCCAGCAGTCTGGAACCAGCCTGACAAGCTTTTGAGTTATGGGAGGGGGAGGGGGAGGAGAGGAGGCGGGCGGAGGGGAAGGGGGAGAGAGGCAGCTGGGATATGGATTATTACAGCAGAACAAGAAGACACACAAGGGGCTCGGGGGATGGGGGGGTTCAGAGGCTTGGGGGGATGGAACCAGCTTCTAGCAAATGTTTCAAAGGGCATTTTGGTACTGGGGGGAGGAGGGGGATGGAGTCACTCCCGGTATCGAGCGACACTCGGCACGTCCGGAACAAGAACTGTTTTTTAAAGCTCCAATTCAAGAGCTTGAAGAGGTGCAGGGTTTTTAAGCGGAGCTTGAAGGGCCTCCTGGCCAGGGCTCAGCCTCTGTGCCCCCATCAGGAGATTCCTGTCTGCTGAGCGCTGCCACTCCAGGCCCTCTCCTGCTCCGCTTTCAGGCTGCCCTTTCCCCTTCCAGAGTGGGAACCAACAGACCTTGGCTCCCCTTTATCCTTCATGGCCCCCCTCTGGCCTCCAGCTCCGCTGGGCACTTTGATCACTGGCTGCTGAGAGGGAGAGCACATGGGTGGTTGTGCTCTGGAGCTCCGTTGGCAAGAACGTCTAGTCCAAGTGTGCAGAGGGGGGCACTGACCAGCCTTGCTAGATGTGGCCTATTGGGGCTGTTGTTAGAGCCATCTGATACCACTGAGTTGCCAGGGGAAGGTGAGGGACTTACACTAGGAAATCGCTCCGGCAAAGGTTGGTTTTGTCAAGGTACCGGCTGCTGGATGCCAATAGCCAAGATGGACGGGCGCATGGCCTGACGGTGTGTCCCTCGCGGTTGCATGTGTCTCCACACAAAACCAGACCAGTGGCCTGGGCAGATGCTTGGGATGATGTTTTAGAGGCACCATCATGGCCAGGGCTGCACATGTGTCAGAACATGTAGCTACCATCTGGAGTCCATCCATGAAAGCTGCCTTATGTGGGCTGGTTCAGTATTTTCCATGGCCCATGAGAATACATAGATAGTGTCCCTGGGGCCTTACAAGTCCTCATCAATGAGACCCATACCTTTTCACTATTTCTCCAGAACTAGAATATCTCTGTAGCATACTCCCTTTCCCTCTACCTCCCTGTTTCACTCTCTCGCACATGTGTGTTCTCACTCACACACGTATGCTCTCAAATTGCTCCCATAGGAGACCTTCACTTCACTCCTCTGTGTCCCAGTGTCCCCAGGAAGACAGTGGTGCATATGCTGCTAGTAAAACGATGTCCTCAGAGTCTAGAGAGCAAAGATTGGACACTGGAGAGGGGAAGGCCAGAGTGGTCCAACTATTTATAACACTTTGATTTTTTTCCCCTTAAAGCCTATTTAACTCCAATGCCTGATTAGTATTTTGGAGAAAGCTCATCTTTGTGAAACATTCAACACCTCTGTCCCTTTAGTGAAGGTGTGCAAACTGACAATGTATATCTACACAGAACTTCCAGAAGACCTCCAGCAAGCCAGAGAAGGCAAGATTTTACATCCCTTTACATTTCTAAGGTAAAAAATAAAAAAGACAAGATCAATTTTTTTAAAAACAACAAAACCCTAAGACTATTTAGGTTTTATTCATCTGTCCCAGAGAGCCAGAAACCAGAAAGCCCAATTTTTTAAACCTCATTTGTAGGTTATCTGTAAACTGCAGATCTCAGCAGAAATGTTCCCAAAGCTTCTTTCCTCTCTGTTTCCATAACGCAAAATGATGCCCTCCCATGTTTGCTGTGTTTCAGGAATGCAGGTCCTAGTGTACTACAGCAAACTTAGTGTTTCAACTAGTCCAGTATCTTATCTTTGGTAGTGGCCAATGCTGGGTGAGTTAGAAAACGCAAACGTATAATACCTAGGTGTGTTAGTAGCTGTGCTCTAGAGAGACCTAAGGTAGATACTGTACTACATCTAACTGGTATAGGGTATGGGGAAATTTCTACCAAACCCTAGTGCAGGTGTAGTCAAACTACAACCAGCCCATATGCTGTTTTAATCCGTCCCTCTGAGGAGCAAGATCTGCGTCTTGCCCTGCTTCGCATGGCTTCTGGAAACAGCAGCATGTACCCACTTTGGCTCCTATGCGTAAGGACAGCCAGAGGGCTCTGCATGGTCCCTGCCCCAAGTGCTGGCTCTGCAGCTCCCATTGGCTGGAAACCACAGCCAATGGGAGCAACAGAGATGGTACCTGTAGAGGGAGGGACAGTACACAGAACCTCTTGGCTGCACCTCCCATAGGACCTGTCTAGAAGGGAGACATGCCACTGCTCCTCAGAGCTGCTTGAGGAGGTAAATGCAGGGTGAAGCCTGCACCCCTGAATCCCCCAGTGCCCTAACCCTCTGCCCCCATCCAGAGCCCCTTCCTGTTCTCCAAATTTCTCTGTCCCAGGCTAGAGCTCCCCCCTGTACTCCACACTCCTCATCCCCAGCTCCACCCCCAGAGCCCACAGCCCCAGCAGAGCCCTCACCCCCTCCTAACCCCAACCCGAAGTTCACAAACAATCATGACACACCATACAATTTCCATACCCTGATGTGGCCTTTGGGCCAAAAAGTTTGCCTGTCCCTGCCCTAACTGGTGATCTGCTTACTCCTTGAACCATGAGGATGGGTGTTAGACAAGGGTGGGGAACCTTTTGGGATCGGGGACCACTGATCCTCAGAAAAATCAGTCAGGGGCTGCACACAAGTGAGAAGGGAAGAAAAACACCCACCCTTATTGATGTGAGGAGAACGACATTCCCCTCACACACCAGAGCCTAGGAGGGCCCAGACTAGTAGATTTTGTGTGCTCCAGCCCCATGGACTCCTCAGTGCTGGGTGGAGGTTACTGAGCCTTGAAGGGCAGATCCAGGCAAGCCAAGGGCTGCATCTGGCCCCAAGGCCTTAGGTGTTAGATATTGTCCTTTTACCTTAGAAGGTGTAACTGGGTATCAGACTAATTCACATGGATTTTTAAAGCATTTTGAAAAATACTGCAGCGCTGAGTTCCACCACTTAATAGCACATGATGTTAAAATAACCATTGGTTTGCCTTACTCTATTTTAAATTGGTTGCTGTTTAAATTATTTTGCTATTTGACTAAAAGAAATATAAATAACACTATCCTCAAGCATATCAGTGATGGACAAGCTGTAAAAACATAGCTCATTAGACCATATCAATAGGTCCCGGAAAGCGAATAAGCATATACTTTTAATAACAGTACCTACCATTTGTCTCAAAGCAGCGGCTTTTCATCCCTATCTTGTAGCAGAGGAAGAATAGAGGGTCTGTCTACACTGCTATCAAATACATGTGGCTGGTCATGTCAGCTGGTTTGGGCTGGGGTGGGGGAGCTTGAGCTGGAGGGCTATAAATGTGGAGGCTGTCGCCTGAGCGCTGATGTCCACATTGCAATTTTATAGCTCCATGAGACTGAGTCAGCTGCCATGGGCAAGTGACGGGTGGGGGTTTTTTTTGTTTTTGTTTTTTTGCAGCATAAGAACAGCCCCACAAAGGCTTGCCCAAGGTGACACAAAGAGTCAGTCACAGAGCCAGGAGGGGAGCCCGGTGGCAGAGCCCAGTCTGGTGCCCAGCTACGTCAGGCTCAAATGAGCGAGCAGGAGAGAATCGCACAGCACAATCCTCTGGAGGCAGTGGGCGAAAATCAAATGTCATCTCTGGGCTGCTGGGGCAAAAGAGAGGCATCTTGGGGAGGACGCTCTCCCTGTAGCCAGCCTCACCTTTCATATTCTAATGCTTTCCCTTTGCCTGATTTGTGAGCTCTCCCAGGCTCCTGCTGGGAATTCTCTCTAACAGAGGCACATGCTGCTGGCCCTCCCTGGGTAAATTACACAGAGATCTAATGAAGGAGGAGAAATCAGTTACTCTGTGACTGAGACTCCCCGGGGACCTTAATTCAAATATTTGTGGAGCTTAGCAAGCGGGGCATTGGGGAGCCTTGGAGTTGTGTCTCCTGGCAGGTCTCTTGCAGGTGCAGGGCGGGAGGGGGGAGAAAAGGAGACGTAGCAGTGGTGAGCACACACTGGGCAGAGTTCTCCCGGAGCTAGCCCAGATGGCCCTGCATGTGGCCAGTACGGAATGGTTCCTGTATCAGTCCAATCTCACGCCGAGCGTGCTCCTGCCAGTGTGCTGGATGTCGTGATAGTAGGAAGGGAAGATTGGTACCTTCAGGGTACTTTGGTGCAGTGTCCTGCAGGGCACAGAGTGAGCTGGTGCTGTTAACCCTCATTGCACAGGATTGGAAGGCCCATGGCTTCAGTAGGGGCTTGGCTTTTCCTTGCCCTGTATGTCATGCAGTCATCTACCCCCCAGAGCAACACTGCCACTCTGATTCATTAGCATCATGTACCTACCTACCACTGGTGAAGACACCTATGCCAGGTGCTGGCCCAAGCTCTCAGCAGTGGGTAGAGAAGTTTACGGGCCTGCTGCAGTGTGCTGCCCCCTCTTTGGCTGGGAGTCTAACCAGTTGCATCCAGAGGGGAGAGAGAAGCAGCAGAGGCTGAGGGTGGCATTAATGTACAGTCTGTGTCTTGTTTCCTCCTTGCTCCTTTCTTACAGCTGGAAAGGAGCCCAGCTGGTTCAGGGGTAGGATTTCCAAATATATGAGGGGTTCCCTGCCACCATTCTCCTTCCACAAGGATTCCCCTCAACTGCCCAGGGCCTCAGCTAATGACATGCAGCACCAGGGACACTGATAGGAAGTGGCAGAGTAAGATGGGTTGCCTGGAGCATCGGCCTCTGGCCCCCGAGAGTTCAGGGCCCTTGACCTTTGGGACCACAGAGCACTGGTCTCCAAGGAGACCCCACCCTTGGTGAGGAAGCAGCTTCTCACACTACAGATTTAAGCAAACTGCTGGGTGCCAGCCCCTCCTGCCCGAGAGCAGGCTCCAGGAGCAGTGTGGTGCTCAGCAAGCTTGACGCCAAGGGCCCCATGGCATGTCAGAGCCTCCCACCCCATGTGGGAGCTTGGAACCTCCGTGGAGCCAGGCCCCATTATGCTGTCATGCACCCTACTGGTTAGCTGGCACCATCAACCCAACGGCTTTCTGAGTGGCCTATTGATTGTTTAACCTTCTCTGCCTAACTGGTCCCTGTTTGGAAGAGAGCTTGGTGCAGGAGACCCTTGGGCCCGGATACAGAGGGTCAGGAGACGTAAGGAACAGAGAAAGCAGAGGAGAGTGGGTGTTAACAGGGAGCAATCTGGGTTTACATGCCCTGAGACACCGGTTGGTCCCTGTCACCAGTCAGAGTCACTGCCCATTGACTTTGTGCTCATTTGCGGTAGGGTTCCACATTGTTATCTGAGTCCGGGACAACATAACAGTTACAGAGAGTTGCAGCACAGGATGTGAACAACACCCTCGCACACTCATGCAACACAGACACATTTCACACTCATTTCTCACTATCATGGGATGCTAACTGTTGCACACTTGCTCCCATGTACCCTAAACATGGACACACAGTCATAAACAACATAAACACGTATGTGAATCACATTTGCATGCCTGCACACTTGTAGAAATATACAACAAACCAGATCCATAGATACAATCATACACACACACAATGTGCACAGTCCTCATACCTGCAAACACAGACACCTACAGATCATGCATATCACTCATGCAAACATACATGACTACATACATAGACATTGAGTGCATGCAGCTAAATATGCACACACAGACTTGCACAGAATCTTCAGCACACCAACTGTTTGGAAAGAAAGAGAGGGAAAAAAACCCTCAGATTCAGCCCAGAGAGATGGAGGGGAGGGGGGCGAGAGGAGAGAATGACAGACTGCAATCCCCCTTGAGTGCCTGTCCTCATGAATATTAATAAGGTGGTAATTAAAATGCAGGGACACAGCAGGATGGATGCAGGCACTGCCTTCGGAGCGCTGGGAACGGGGGGAGTGCATCTTTCCAGGCAGGTTTTGATTCCGTTCTCTGATGAAAAGAAGAAAACGGAGCCTTCAACTTTAATCAGTTCAGAGTTTTTTTGACACGACATATCTTTAATTGCTGATATTTCTGCTCTCCCGAAACCTGGCTGTACCATCTCCAGTCTAACCGGAGATAACGATGCACAACACAGCGCCATGGCTTCGTGCCGTTTTTCTTTCTCTAACTTGTTTGTGAGTTTCCTGGTGTTTTGCCTCTTGGCCACGGGTTGAAGGGCAGGGTCCCACTGTTGCTTGACCCTACCTTCAGAGAACTAGGAGATGGAAAGTGCCTTTGAGTCTCTCTTGACAGCACCTCCCCCCAACCCCAATGTTAAGGAAACTTGGCTTTTTCTGAGTGCTGAAATGACACCCTCCCCATCTGTCTTGCCCACTAGCTGTGGAGATCAGAGGGGCCTAAATATGGACCTACGCCTTCATGTCATGAGTTAGGCATTCTCAGCTCATTCCTTTTTGTTGGCTCATGTGCACTGGAGAATGCAATGACGGCGGGGAGGTGAACAGACACAGAAAAGGAATCAACCATTCCCTCCCAGTACCAAGGGGTGAAGTGATTTTTTGGTGGAACAGTGGACATAGGGCAGAAAGGGACTGAGTAACTATGGAGAAGGAATCCTATTTCATGGCATAGAGAGTGATTCCTCCACGGCAGGGATGGGGGAAGCACTCTAGAGAGAACCCAGGACTAGAGGAATAAAGAGAATTAAATCATCCCGACCCACTGGGCTTTCTAGATCATGTTTGGGTCGCCTAGAGGCAAGGATGCTCAGGATTCTTTGAACAAGGAGAACTATCTGTTATTCTCTCCCTTTGCAAGATGGTGACCAATTTAGATCAGAGGGAGGGCCTGTTAATGGAGAAGCTTAATCAAGGCCAAGACTTGATGGAAGTTTAAATTCCCCCCTCCACCCCTTCACCCAAGAGGTTGAGAGCTGGGGTTCCATTGTAGAGCTGTGACGAGGGCCGTAAGAAGACTGAACGCCCCAGGAGAGAGTACAGATGTGGTCATCTCACCTCAAAAAAAGATACCTTGGTGCTGGAAAAAGTCCAGAGAAGGGCAAAAAAATGATTAGAGGTTTGGAACTGCTGGCAGATGAGGAGAGATTAATCAGACTGGTACTTTTCAGCTTGGAAAAAAGACGACTCAGAGGGCCTATGATAGAGGTCTGTACAATCATGTGGAGAAAGTGAATAAAGAAGAGTTATTTACTCCTACCCATAACAAAAACATTAAGGGTCACCAAATGAAATGACTAGGTAGCAGGTTTAAAACAAATGAAAGGAAGAATTTCTTCACACAGTGCACCTGTGGAACTCCTTGCCAGGGGGTGTTGTGAAGGCCAAAACTATAACAGGGTTCAAAAAAGAGCCAGATAAATTCCTGTAGGATAGACCCATCAATGGTTTTTAGCCAGGATGGGCAGGGATAGTGTCTTTGGCCTCTGTTTACCAGAACCTGGGAATGGGTGATGGGAGGGAATCACTTGATTGCTACTTGTTCTGTTCATTCCCTCTAGGGCACCTGGCCTTCGTCATTGTCAGAAGATAGAATACTGGGTCAGATGGGCCTTTGGTCTGACCCAGTTTGGCTGTTCCTATGTACGATTCTGGACAAGGGAAGGAGAATAAAAGTTCTTCGTCTTGTACCTTTAAGAAGTTTCATCCAAAAAACACTTGGGTCCAGAATCCAAAGTGGCCCAAGTGACCGTTGTCCTTTGTAGTCGGCACCTGAGCTGACAGACTACTGAGTCCCTGGCACTTCCTGTGACGCTTCCGAGAAGTCCCCATGTAAGTGTCTATTGCCGGCTCCTGGGAAGCTCTGGACTTCAAGCTTGCAGTGAAGAAAGATGCCCTGTGTTCTGTTCATTCCCAGGGAATGGCAATATTCTTGAGCGACGCCCCATTTGTCAGTATATGGACATACAGCCCTGGGGCTTTCTCTCCTCCTGACTTGTGCCTCTGTCTTCCTGCGCTGAGCAAAGTGGTCTCCCTGGTGGCAACAAGAAGCAGAACGCCGCTGTCTCCAGTTGGAGCTCCCATCACTTGCTTTGCTCATGGGAAGAACAAATATTTGAATGTCAAGTAAGTTTGGAGACCTGAAGGCCCCTGCCACCAATCCTCTTGAAAGGGGTGGAGTGCCGCAGGGAGAAAAGGCTGATGTTGGAGAGGAGGAAGGAAAGTCGGGCTCCCAGCCCCACCTCTCTACCACCCCTCCGTTTTTACAAGGAGGTTACCATTGTATTCAAAAACCCAAGAGCAGGAGGTCTTGGTTCTGCTCCTGGTTCTGCCCCAGACTCAGTGTGTGGACAAGGGCAACTTGCTTTATCTTCTTATCTCTTCAGTTTTCCCCATGAGAAACCAATGATATACTCGAGATACAACAATGATCTTTTCATCTTCTGGACAGATGGCTTCAACTCCTCATAGATTTCTACCACAACTTCAACAACCATCATCTGCCCATTAAACTCTCTCTGGAACACTGCCATGCTAGCATCAGCTTCTTGGACACCAGTCACCTTCCGCAGTGGAACCCGACAGACAGTTGTATACAAGAACCCCATTGATCATCGCTCCTCCGTTCATAGATCTAGTACCCACCACAAACATGCCAAGAAATCAGTTATCCATAGCCAGGAACTGATACCACACAATGGCCAAATATTCTCTTATAGCAAGAAGGCTAACAGCATATTAGGGTGCATTAGGAGGAGCATTGCCAGCAGATCTAGAGTAGTGATTATTCCCCTTTGTTTGGCACTGATGAAGCCACATCTGGAGTATTGCATCCAATTCTGGAGCCCCTGTTGCAGAAAGGATGTGGACTCATTGGAGAAAGTCCAGCGGAGGGCAACAAAAATGATTAGGGGGCTGGAATACATGACTTACAAGGAGAGGCTGAGGGATTTGGGCTTATTTAGTCTGCAGAACAGAAGAGTGAGAGGGGATTTGATAGCAGCCTTCAACTATCTGAAGGAGGGCTCCAAAGAGAATTGAGAGAGGCTGTTCTCAGTATGGGTATGTCTACAATACCACCCTAGTTTGAACTAGGGTGGTTAATGTAGGCAACCAGAGTTGCAAATGAAGCCCGGGATTTGAATTTCCCGGGCTTCATTTGCATGTTACCGGCGCCGCCATTTTTAAATGTCCGCAAGTTCGGACTCCGTACCCGCGGCTACACGCGGCACGAACTAGGTAGTTCAGATTAGGCTTCCTATTCCAAACTATCTGTACACCTTGTTCCTCGTGGAATAGGAAGCCTAATCTGAACTACCTAGTTCGTGCCGCGTGTAGCCGCGGGTACGGAGTCCGAACTAGCGGACATTTAAAAATGGCGGCGCCCGGCAACATGCAAATGAAGCCCGGGAAATTCAAATCCCAGGCTTCATTTGAAACTCCGATTGCCTACATTAACCACCCTAGTTCAAACTAGGGTGGTAGTGTAGACATACCCTATCAGAGGGGTAGCCGTGTTAGTCTGAATCTGCAAAAGCGACGAGGAGTCCTGTAGCACCTTAGGGTATGTCTACACTGCTTGCAGGAGGAATAACGGTAGTTTGATTTGGGAGCTTTAATTCGAACTACCTAGTCCGTGCCACGTGTAGCCGTGGACAGGTATTTCGAACTACGGGCATTTAAAAATGGCGCCCGCCTGGGAAGATGCAAATGAAGCCCGGGATATTTAAACTGTTAAATCCCGGGCTTCATTTGCAAGTTCGAATGCCTACATTAGCCACCCTAGTTTGAACTAGGGTGGCAGTGTAGACAAACCCTGAGGGCAGTGTAGACAAACCCTAAGTTAGTTCGAATTAGTTAATTCGAACTAAGCTAATTCGAACTAACGCGTCTAGAACTAAAAACTAGTTCGAATTAGCGTTTTGCTAATTCGAACTAGCATGTCCACATTAAGTGGACCCTGAACAGGGCTTAAGGATGGCCGGAAGCAGTGCCGGCAGCGCATCAGAGGAGGACTTAGAGCGTGGAGCTGCTGTCTCAGGCTAGCCGAGGGCTGTGCTTAAAGGGACCCGACCCCCACCCCGGACAGACAGTTCTCAGGGGTGCCCCGCTTGAAAACCAGTCCTGGCTTGGAGTGCCCTGAGTACCCACACTGGGCACATCACACCACTCGGCCATCAGCCCGGCTGCACTTGAAGCAACGTAGCTGAAGTTGCGTAGCTTATTTCGGATTTAGCCCTGCTGTGTCGACGTGCCCTGAATTCAGTCTCCGGGTCTCACTCATCACTATACTGATGGGTGGCAGGGTGTGAAGTTTCTCCTGGACAAGTTGAGGTAGGGTGACCAGGTGTCCTGACTGCATAGGGACAGTGCCGATATTCAGAACATTGTCTTACACAGGCGCCTCTTCCCCCCATCCTGATGGTTCACCCTTTCTATCTAGGCACCCTAGGTCGAGCAGCCAGCTTTGGATTCTCCTGGGTTTAGTAAGAGGGAAGAAACAAGGTGGAGGAGGAGGAGTTGTACCCAGTGATGAGCAGTGCCTAGATGCATTTGGGCTGCATTCTGGGGCTAGCTCACTGAGCAGCCACACTTGCTGGGCTGAGGTAATAGCTGTGGCTTGGGCTCATTCCCAGGTTGCCCTGATGGTGCACTGCAAGGGTCAGCCGGTAGCCATGACTGATCCTGCATAGGTGTGTGAAGTAGAGGTGTGGCAGGTTTTATGTGGGGCCGCCCTGTGTCCTGCTCCCCAGGTGATGGCTCCATGCATAAAAGCTGGGAATGCTGCACCAGGCCTTTAACCACACTCCCAACGTCCCATCTCACTGGGGTCTTGAGTCCCAGCCACTGGCTCCATGCCTGGAGTCCTACATCCCACCCATACTCCCACTCTCTAGCCCAGCCTGCTCCCAGCCCCATGCTCTGGGACCTCCACCTCCCTCCCTGACCAGTGCCCCCTGCCTGCGACCATGTGCCTGCCTCTCCATTGCCAGAGCTCTACTCTCAGGGTCTCTGACGTGGGGTTCCGACTGCTAGGGGGCTCCGCTCCTGGGCCAAAGCCCACTCCCAGCTGTGGCCTCTGTCCTTTACCCCTGCTCAGGCCCTTCCTTCCCAGAGATAGAGCCCTGCTCCCAACCTTAGGGGGGCACACAGGGAGCATTCAGCACATCCACTGTTAAAACTCTTCCAGCACCACTGACATCCTGTCCAGATGTGTCTCCGCCGGGGCAGTAAGTCCTGCCTGTGCTAACCAAAACGTGCCTTTTAGCCGTATTGAACAACCCCTATTGCTGCTACTGATACTGAAGAATCCAGCTCCTTCTCCCTAGCTGGCTTATCACTGCAGTGCTGACAGGAGCAAAAAGGCAACATTGGTTTGGTCGTTGGAGGGATTGGTTGAGTGGCGGTCCATGAAGGCCAGATCCGAAGCTGGTGTAAATTGGCATGTAAGCGCCACTGAAATCAGTGAAGCTACACCAGTTTACATCCACTGAGGATCTATTGTGCTGCTAAAGGCCCTTTTTTTAAAAAAAATGTTGTTTGCCTTTTAGTGCCACAGCCTTTTAGTGTCTCTGAACTGCTCTAGTTAATAGGCAGGCTCTGAGTTTCCTTTTAGGCTCGGGTCTCTCCACAGAGCATGTATCTGGTTCTATTTCCAGAGCAGCTTGGGTGGGAGTTTCATTGTGTTATGGAAACAGGCCGCGCTGGCAGGTCTGTATCCATGGGAGACACAAGTCAGGGAGACAGAAGTCAGGCTATGTCTAGACTACAGGCTTCTTTCGGAAGATGCTTTTTTCAGAAGAGATCTTCCGAAAAAACTTCTTCCAAAAGAGAGCATCCACACTGCAAAAGTGCATCGAAAAAGCAATCTGCTTTTTTGAAAGAGAGCATCCAGACTGAATGGATGCTCGCTCGCATGTCAGCTGTGATTGCTATGGATGGAATGGCCACTAGAGCACCTGTGCTTTTTCCTCTTTCCTCTTCTTCAGAAAGAACTCCCTCTTCCCTGTCCACAATGCCTTTTTCCAAAAGAGCTCTTCTACAATAGCTGTGGGACACGTGGAAAGTGGGAATGGAACCCTTGATGGTGATAGAACAGCATCGGGCTGCTCGGTGTCTAGGAAAAACCAGTGCAGCTGTTTGAAAAGTAAAGTGAAAAACATGGAAAGGCTCTGATTTTTGGATGGAAGAATATATTTAATTTTGCTTTTATTTTTCTCCTCCTGCCTCCCTTTTTTATTTTTACCACTGGAAAAAATGGGCACAGAGCTGGAACAAAAGGATAAATAACCAACACCCGGGGGGGGGAATAATTTTATTAAAAATAAAAGATGTTTGATTTGTTATTGGTGTTGTTGAAAAATCAGAAAAACACCAGCTCTTTCATAGCAAACTGTTGCCTTAAAAAATGGGGGAGATGGTGATGGGGCAGTTTAGAATTAAAAAAAAAAATCAACCAGCTCTTAAAACCATCTATCTAAAGAAGCCTATTAAGAACCTCACAATACTCCTCTTTAAGCTTGTAGACGGGCAGATACTACAGTGATGAATTCAGTAGCAACTTGCATGGAACTTGGCAGAATCAACACAAGCTGCTGCAGGGAAGAGTTTGGAGGAGGCACCGGGTGTCAATCTGTGTTCCCATGGCTGGAATGAATGCAAGCTGCAGTTAGAGCATTTCTGTAAATAATTCTCGTAACAAAGAGCCAGTTTAGTTTTAGAAACACAAAATCATCCCCATTACCCAGCTTGTGGGTCATCAAACCCTAACATGGATAGAGATGACAGGCTCTCTTAATCATCTCTTTGGGATGATTGATCCCAAATGATGCTACAATTTTCTAGGTTTTGAAATGAAAATGTGGCTGCCCGTGGCTGCCTTGTTATGTTAATACCTAATGTTCAGCTGATGTTTAGTGTGGTCTCATTCAAATGTCTAACCACATTGCATAGAATTCTAGAACTGGAAGGGACCTTGAAAGGTCATCAAGTCCCGTCCCCTGCACTCACGGTAGGACCAAGCACTGTCTAGATCATCGATAGATATCTATCCAACCTGCACTTAAATATCTCCAGTGATGGAAACTCCACAACCTCCATAGGCAATTATTCCAGTGCTTAACTACCCTGACAGTTAGCAAGTTTTTCCTAATGTCCAACCGAAACATCTCATGCTGCAATTTAAGACCATTGTGACTTGTCCTATCATCAGAGGTTAAGGAGAATATTTTTTCTTCTCCTTGTAACACCCTTTTAGGCACTTGAAAGCTGTTCTCAGGCTTGTCTACACTATGAGGGTTTTCCGGGATACCTCTGGTATCCCGGAAAAACCTCACCGCGTCCAAAGAATGCATTTGCTCTTCCGCTTTTTTCGCAGAAGAGCAAACGCACTCTTTCGGGGAGCCCTGTATTCCTCATTCTACAAGGAATAAGGGCTCCTCTGAAAGAGGAGGCCTTTCTGCCATCTGGCCCTGTCCAGACCTCTTCCAAAAAGAAGCCTCTTCCCCCCCCCCCCCCCAAAAAGGCGGAAAAAGGTATGAAAAATGCAGAGCGCATTTTGTGTTTCTTTTTCGGCAAAAACGTTGAAGTCTAGACGTACCCTCTGGTTCTCTTTCTCAGTCTTCTCTTTTTAAACTAAACAAACCCAATTCTTTATATTTTCCTTCATAGGTCGTATTTTCTAGGTTTTAATCATTTTTGTTGCTCTTCTCTGGATCTTCTCCAATTTCTCCACATCTTTCCTGAAATGGGGTGCCCAGAACTGGACCCAATAACCCAGTTCAGGCCTAATCAGTGCAGAGTAGAGTGGAAGAATGACTTCTTGCATCTTGTTTACAACACTTCTGTTAATGCATCCCAGAATGATGTTTGCTTTTTTGGCAGTAGTGTTACACTGTTGATTCATATTTAGCTTGTGATCCACTATGACCCCTCAGTCCCTTTCTGCAGTACTCCTTCCTAGGCAATCACTTCCCATTCTGTATGTATGAAACTGATTGTTTCTCCCTCACTGGAGTACTTTGCATTTGTCCTTATTGAATTTCATCGTATTTGTCTCTGTCCATTTCTCTAGTTTTTCCAGATCTTTTTTATTATAATCCTGTCCTCCAACACACTTGCAACTTCATCCAGCTTGGTACCATCCACAAACTTTATAAGTGTACTCTCTATGCTATTATCTAAAATATTGATGAAGATGTCTTTGGTTGCTTGGGTTAGTGTCTAAGAAACTGGTGTGCCTCCTTTTGTATGCACATGCCCGCACACCTATTCTGGACTGTGCACATTCCAAGCACTGGTGGTTCTAGGTCCCCGTTCTAGCCCAACCCGTCTGAGCTACCTATGTGCTCTTTACTTGTGGGCACATTTGAAAGTGCCCGTCTCTCCTCTGCTGTGGCTGCTTGAGATCCTCCTGGGACAGTGGGTTTCCCTTCTGGAACAGAACTTTTGCAATGTGAAGCTGCCCTTGCAAGGAGCCTGCATCTGGGAACGCACCAGATGTGAGCAGTGAGTAGGACCTGGATGGAAGGGAATGGATTTGACCCTGATTATAGTTTGGCTGAGCGAGGCAAAGTGCCACGTGCCTCCCACTGGCGGACTGACTGTGGCATATTTTATATACAGTCCTAGAGCCTTTACCTTGCAGAGTGAACTCCCCTGAATGAACACAGAGTTCCCATGAAGTTCCAGGACTCCAGATTTTTCAGCTCCTTCCCCTGGGTCTATCACTGCCAAAAGCAGAGTCAGGTTCATTGTGGCATCAACTCATGGCCTCAGCATCATCCTTTAGTCACATCCGGCCCCCATGGCAGTCATGTCTCATCCTGTTGCCTGGCATTTCCTTATGCCTGTCTTGGCTGCCAGGCAGTTTTGGGTGCTGAGGTTTTTGCTTAGTAATCAAAAGCCTGGTGATTAAGCTTTGGGAGAGAGTCCCTGGGAAATGTGGGATAGCAGCACTAAGGCTACCCAGTAAAACACTTGCTTCAAAGAGAACTTGTTTGTGCACCTGTGGATCTCCCTGTATTCATCCCCTCTCCTTTTGGAGGTGCTGTAAACATGGGTGATGTCTGTAGCGTGGCAGCCACTTTGTAAAACAATGAGAAGTCTGGTAGCATCTTAGAGACTCTCAAAAATATATAGATAGTATCATGAGCTTTCGTGGGCAAAACCCACGTCCTCTGATGACCGGAGGCGTGAAGACCAGGGCCATGTCCTGAATAGCTTGAATTGACAATAGATGAGATACCAGCTGTCTAGGTTCTCACATCACTTTAATAGCTGCACAGCTCACATACCCCCCGCCCCAGCATACCTGTGAGGAAAGGACAGTTCATCCCCGTTTTGTAGCTGGACTCTGCAGCATAGATAGACACACCAAAGGCTTGTTCCAAAGCCTGCTGCAGTCATTCCATTGAGGACCTGAGTGACTTGCCTCAGGTCATGTGGGTAGCTCGTGGCAGGGGCAGAAATTAAACCCAGCTCCTCTGAATCCCAGTCCAGTGCATTAATCGCCAGACCATCCTTCTTCTTAGACACTGGGTAGTGAATAAGGTGATGTTAGAAGTAAAGGAATTCAGTGGGAATGTGTCACATGGATCAGGTCCATGCAATGATTTTTGGCTGGATGGCTGTATTTTTAATGCTGCGGGTTGTGGTCTCTGCTTGGGGAACATGGAGGGATGCAGACATCTTGGAAGGAGAAAGGTGAAGAGGGAGACATGGCAGGCTGAGTCAGGGAAGGGGGATTCAGATGTTAGGTACCTGCAAGGAAGAAGGGCTGGAGATGAGAATGGGGAGACACGGAGAGTGGGATACAACATTGTCAGAGGCTGTCATTTACGTTGTGTTTGGACAGCACCGAGCACAGTTGGGCCCTGGCATCTAGACATTCTTGCCACCTGACTATGAAATATTAGGGGAAAACTGAGTCGAGAAGAGCTCCCACCTAGCAGCCTGGGTATTTGGAAAGTCGCTTTGTATTAGGAATTGTTTCATTGTTTCCTTGCACTCCCCCAGGGGTCTGCGGACAACTGTTGTCATCTCTTGTTTTATACTCAGCCTGCAAGTTCTTTGGTGCAGGGATTATCTTTTTGTTCTGTGTTGTACACTTCACCTAGGACAGAGAGGTCCCGGCCAGGGGTGTGGCTTCTATCTAGGTGCTACAGCAATGCAAATCTACTGTATATTTGGAAGAGCTTGTCTGTCTGTCTGTCCGCCTGTCTATTTGTTCAAGGAGTCCCCCTAAACAGTAAGAGCTAGGAATTCTAGGTAGGAAGCTTCCTCTTATCCTAACTTAAAGCAAGGTCAGGGTTTGGTTGTGCCAGGAAAATGGAATGTGCCTGGAATGGGAGTGCTTCTCATAAAACCAGACAGAAAGAGACCGAAATACCAGACAGGTGAAGGGGGCTGGCTAGGGGCGTACCTGCCCCATCCTCAACTGCTCCAGCCCTGAGCCTCCCCAAGGCATTTCTTGTTCCCTCCCCCATTCATATGGGGACATTGCTGGATGTTCCCCCTTGTCAGGGAGTGAGGGGAAAGTGCACAGTTTACTCCATTCCTCACTCTGGCTGGGGAGTGCAGGGGGCAGACGAACCTGAACCTGCCCCAGCGAGGGGACATGCATCTCTCCCTCGACTGTGCCTGCTGAAGCTGCAGTGGCCATGGACAGGTGCTTTTTACCTGGCCCCAAGCTGCTGCGGTGAGGGAGATCTGGGATTGTCCTCTCTCCTGGGGGCAGCCTGCCTGCTGAACCCCTCATCCCCAGCCCCACCCAAGAGCAAGGATTTCAATGAAGCATGGACATTTTCATTTTATTTTCCAAAAAACGAAACAATAATCGAGTGAAGGACCCGAGAGACACCAGGTAAATCTTCTAGTAATAAATAACATGCTCGCCAACCCCGGATCTCTCTGTCCTGGCTTTCACACCATGTCATCAATTCACACCTTCTCCCAAGCAGAGGCTCTGGGCAGCACAAGTCAGACCACATGCTCTCCCGTTTCAGAAACTGACACCGTTGCTGAAACAGGGCTGAGTATGGCTTGCCTTTGTCTATGTCATGTTCAGCTGCTCCCATCCTCGGCAAGGGATGAGTTTGCTTGTGTGGCTGCGATTTCAGAAGGAGCAAGCCGGAGTCTGTTCTTGCAAGTGAGTCATCAACAGGATCATTTGCTCAATTCCCAGCCACGTACACCTGTGCAAAGCCAGGTGAGGCAATGGGGTTGCACAGATGTCACTGGGTGTATCAGCTGAAGATGCTGAATTGCAGAGGCCTGATGTGCACTGCAGAACCTGGTGAGAATGTCAGAAGAAAGAGCTCAGGTTGAGTCTAAAATCCCAGCCTGAGTTTGTAGTTGTGTTGCTCTTGAGTCCTGTAAAGAGAACAAACCCTGAGCCCTGCAAGGCCATTTTCCAGAGCAGAACTGCCTTTTAAGGAGGGATGTGAAGTGGAGAGACCCTCCCCCATAGGCTTCAGATTCCTTCCTGATCTCTCTTGATCTGCTTACTTCTTAAAGCATGAACTTTATATGATTACCTTAGCTTGCATAGCCACAGATGTGACTTGCAGTCAAGGCGATGTCTAGAATATTTGTCTTTAGGGCCTCCTGCAGCAGTGAGTTCCCCAGGTTGAGTATGAGGCAGTATTCCATGTGATGTCACAGAACTTCTAGCCCAGGGTGTCACATGGCCTCTCTTGCAAATGCACCAACTCACTACTTGGAGCACCCTAGGAGATTAAGTATTCTCTCTGGAAGGACCGCTCCTATGCCCCAGTGGACATCTGCTTTGTATCTTTTCATCTCCCATCCCCCACTCTATTGCTACTGCCTCACTGACTTAGAAACAAGGGAATTTGCAGTTTGCACCACACACTACTCCCCCAGGGTATGTCTACACTAGCTCGTTAATTCGAACTAGGTAGGTAAATCAGGCAACCGGAGTTGCAAATGAAGCCCGGGATTTAAATATCCTGGGCTTTATTTGCATGTTCCCATCCGGCCACCATTTTTAAACCCCCCTTAGTTTGAACAAACTGCCAGCGGCTACATGTGGTAGTTTAAAGTTAATGCGAACTAACTCCTTGGTTCGGATTAACTGTTACTCCTCGTAGAATGAGGTGTAACAGTTAATCCGAACTAAGGATTTATTTTGGATTAACTTTAAACTGCCGCATGTAGCTGCGGGCAGTTCGTTCAAACTAAGGGGGATTTAAACATGGCAGCCGGATGGGAACATGCAAATAAAGCCCGGGATATTTAAATCCCAGGCTTCATTTGCAACTCCGGTTGCCTGATTTGCCTACCTAGCTCAAATTAACGAGCTAGTGTAGACATACCCCCAGTTCCCTGACCAGAATACAACTATGGCCTCCAAATATACTGTGTCTGCCTAGGTTATGCGGCAAGTTGGTCAACTCAACTCAACTAGACCACATGGGCTGGAACACAAAGAAGTAAATACACATGACATCACAATATGATACATGGGCCAGTGAGGGCTGAGGTCTGGGCCTCATGAATCTGACCCTTCCAATCCTTTCTCAGGCAAATCTGCCATTTGTTTCAATGTGAGTTTCACTGCGACTAGGAGCAAAGCTGGGCTGCTGCATAAGGCATTGAACTTGCATGCTGATTTGGGTTCAGGTCCAGGACCTGCCACAGATCATTTTGTGTGACCTCAGTCAAGTCACTTAATCTACCTTGTCCCTCAGTCCCCAGCTTTAAATGAGGAGTGATACATGGATCATTATCTCACAGGGCTGTTGTGAGGATAAATCCGATAGGAATGGGGAGGGGCTCTGAAGCTGCAAAAGTGGGGGCCTTATAAATGCTTGCTTGGGTAGACAGTGGGGCCCCAAGAATGGGAAGATGAGGAGAGGGGTTCCCTTCCCATGTCCCCATGTGGTTTTACCCAGCCTTGACATTGTATGTGCTCAGTGCTTCCTACCCACTGTACTCGAGGAGACTGCTAATTTGCCAGCAACTCAGAAGGCATTCCCAAGCCGTCTCCTGCCAGCACCGCACTGCAGTAGCTTTTAGCCAGTGGCTTTTTAATGTTGCTGCCCTCTTTGCAAGGGAGTGACCCTCCAGTGGGCCCCACAGCCTGGTGCCCCACCGCGTGGTACTGAGAACTCTATCCTGGTGCAGCCCACACACAAGAATCTTCACGGCCCTGGTGATGAATGGGCCCTAGCTGGGAGCTCTGCTCTCCACTAGCTCCCAGCCCCTGCCCATGTGATTGGAAATCTCATCCACCCTTGGCGACTGCCTGGTGCTCGAGGCTTCTTCGCCCCGCTTCCTAGTGGAGGTACAGGGGCGCCTCTGTGGCTCCGGGGTTTCTCCAATAGCTGGGTGGGGTAGGTGGAGAGACAGCCCATTGCCAGGGCAGAGGGGCGGCTTCTGGGGATGATGAATTCATGCACGCCCCCATCCGCAGGGGTGGGTGGGTGAGTCCCTGGAATCCTTGTGGCTTGTTGCTAGAGAGCCACGCTCAGGCGCAAGAGCCCAGGAAGCTCCCAGGGATTGGGGGGGGTGGGGGGGCTGTGCCTCTGTGTGAGCGCTGCCCACTCTCAGCCCTACAGGCAGCTGGAGTTGGGGGTGGTCTCTGCTTTCCCTCTCTCCTGGTCATGAAGTGGTTAAATTCCTTTCCAGCTGAGCTGGCAAACGGAGCCCAGGCATATTAGTCAGATCACAGTGGGAGGGGGCAGGGGGAGGAGAGGAGAAAGGAGGGGCTGGGGTTGAGAACTGCAGAGTGCTAGTCTCAGGGGCTCTGAAGTACTGGGAGGGAGGCTCAGCAGGAGTTCCTGCTTCCCAGAAACTTGATTATTTTTAACCCAGGAAGAAGGGGGGTGGGTGTAGCAGGAGGAGGGGCAAACAAGTTGTTGGGGTTGAAGAAGCTTTGCTGAAGGCACCGTTGGAAGGAGAGAGCTGACCACGGTCGGTGCCGTTCTGGAGAAGACTCATGCCAGAGCTGCCAGCTGTGCACTGCTCACCAGGGTGCTTCCCTGGCACACGACTCCCCCAACAGTGGGCAGAGAGCAGAGAGGGCTCTAGCAGACCTGGCTGGATATGCCCTGGGCTCCCCTTCCTGCAGTGGGAGAATCGCTGCTCTCCAGCTCTGGATGGGACTGGGACCAGCATCCCTGATGGATCAGAAGAGACGTCATTAGGCCCAGCATCTTATCTCTTCCCACCTCGGAGAGGAGATGGGGCAGGGCAGAACACGCTCCATCAACAAGAAGCTGGTGCTGACTCCTGGAAGCACCTGTCTTGTGTAGCTCTCTCACTTAGGAAGGCCTGTCCCAGAGAACAGCTGCTTTCTGGAAGCCAACGGGGCCTGGATTTGGGGGCCCCATAAATTGGACTAAAGTGGAGCCTCTTCCCTCTCCCTTTCAGAAGCTCCCTTTATGTCACTTGTGATCTCCTGCTATACCAGCCCCATGTGTCGCATGCCACCAGCCCAGTCCCAAGCTAACGCTGGAAGCTATTGCTTATGTCTGCAGGGAAGGGGCATGTGCGCTTCCCCATGAGCCCTTGAAGGCTGCAGTGGAGTGGCGCTCACACCATGGTAGAAGGACCGAGCAGAAGGAAGAAGGGTGGCAGAAGTGCTTAGCAGCTGCCTCTTTGTAAGGATCCTTCCATTCCCGCCAGCCATGGTGGAAGGGCAGCTGTGCTCTGTTCTAGCTGTAAAGTCTTCTAGCCTGAAAATCTTCCAGCCCAATACCTGGAGGACCATCGTGGAGGCTGCAAGCTCACAGGGCGTGTCCCCAAGGGACCCTGACTTCACTTATGCCAGGCCCATAAGTCCCTGAGTGCACTAAACAGCTGATGGATTTGCACATCCCAAAGATCCACATTGGGGTATGCAGGACCTGATGCAAAACCCAGTGAAGGGAGTGAAAAGATTTCCATTGTCTTCAGTGGGCTTTGGATCAGGCCCTAAGGAGAGAAAACCACAAAGACCTGCCAGTTCATTGTCCATTGCACTTGTAACATCAGGTTCAAATGTTACAAGCCCTGGCCCCCTCAAACATCTCTTCTTTTCATCAGAAAACCCCAGATTCTCTAAGCTTTCCTGAGCTGTTCCCCTAGACACGCCCTTTTTACAAGACTCTAAGCTGCCAAAGGGGGGAATCAGACTGGGATCTGACTCGTTTTCTCTGGTCCTGCTGGGCTGGCCCATGAGTTGCTTAGTCTGTGTTGGGACCCCAAGGAGGCCAGCTCTGTATCCCTCCTCACCTCCAGGCTGGTTATCTTGATGGCTTTGCTCCTGAATGGCCAAGAGGTGACACTGGAGTTATTCACGCTCAAGTGTTTCTGGGGCACGTCTGATCACTGGTTCAGCTGTGTTCTGACCCCAGCGCCCAGGAGATGGGACTCTGGCTAAGGTACTCGAAGTATAGGAGGGAAATCCCTCAAGAGGGTCAGCCGGCAGTAGTTTGCCGTTGTCCAAGTGCTCAAGGCTTCTGGGAATACTTTTCTATTGCAGAGCTCAGCACAGTGGTCTGTGGAGTTGGTAGATGCAGGACGGGGACGGAGAGCAGTCTGGAGTGAGGAGCGATGCTAGGCTAATCGGAAGAAGCTTTTGGGAGCGTCTTAAGCTGCAGGCTCCCCCCGCCTGCCACCTTGAGGGCCAGAAAACACGTACTATCTCCAATAGTGAAGGACATTACACTTGCGGGGCCAAACATTTACACGGGCCACAAACTTTCAAGCTTTGCAGCAAAAACCAGCCACCAACTCCTTAGAGTTGAGGAGAAATTTTCTCTTTTCTGGATTGTGATTATTCTTCACAATCCATTATAGGTTGTTTTGCACCTTCCTCTACATGGTTGCTGGCCCACCAACGAGAGGGTGGGGCAATTCCCAGAGCCCTTTAAATTGCCTTTGGAGCACTATGTGCATGCTCAAGGTGTCTCTGAGGGTGGGAAAGGCGCATCACATCAGGTGGTGCTGAGGTTCTAGATGCCTCTCTGCCCAAGGCCCCGCCCCTTCTGGGAGTGCAGCGCCATCCCCGCCCCATACACACACCTTGCCCAGGGACAGGCAGAGGCTGTCCACAGGATACTGTATTTGATGAGAGCAAGATCTGGCCCATCATGGCAGTTCTTTTGTTAAAAAAAATCCCATATTTGTGCAGTTCCCAAGGGGAAAACGCCCTCCCCGAGCCCCTCTTCCCAAGTGAGCATCCCTCTGAGCACAGACAGAACTGGTCCGCACATGGGATTGTGTCCCATGAAAAGTTTTGCCTGAAAGGGAGAAGGGGACTCTGTCGTGTCTGAAATAGAAAAGCCAGTTGTCACAGGAAAAAAAATGTTTTGCACCAACGATGCCGACTAGCTGTAAGCAGGGCCCATGCTGGAGTCCCTGCCACTTTCACCAGCTCTTTAAAATGTCACCAAGAGTCAGTGTGAAGAGGATAAAGCAGGAGCAACAAGAATAGCTTGGGGCGGCGGCGGGGGGGGGGGGGGGGGGGAACAAATCAGTGAGCAGCAGAGGGTGTGAGAGAAGTCCCTGAGGGCCAGCTCATGTAGCCCTTTTCCCAGCTCCTGGGCTCTTTGTTGCCTTGGCCACACAGAGTGAAATGAGGCGATGCCGCTGGCCAGCCCCCGCCCCACTTCGGCCACGTCTTGCTTCATATGCGTGGCTGGGCTGCAGCGTGGCTGTAGCACTCTCCTGCAGGTGGATTCAGAGGTTGGCGGGGGGGGGAGGGGGGCGGGAGAGGAGGGTATCTATTCCGTACCAGAACCTTCTATAGCCCCTTCATGTCTCCCAGAGAACGCGAGTTTCAGAGGCCGCCACGTTAGTCTGAAATTCGGGCCAGGACAGCCCCCTCCCGACGAGAGCGAGTCCCTCAGCTGTCAGGGGCCTCCCCTTCTCGGCAAGTCTCAGCCACCCCCTCAGGCAGAGTTCTCGTGTGGGTAATCAACCCCGGCTGCTCTGAGAAGCAGCCTCCCCTTTCAGGATTGCACTAGGGAGCTGATGACACCCTGTCCCCATATGATGCTCAGAGCCATTTCATCCTGTTCTCTGTCTCCTCCCCTTAGCGCAGCCGCCTCTGCTTCCTTTCCCAACTACTCTCCAGGAGACTCTAGGATCCGAATTCTTAATTGAGGTACAAATGTTTAAAGGTCATAGGACGGGGTCCTTCTTCTGGGATGGCCCCTCTCTCCATTTCCAAAGTTGCCTCAACTTGTAGGGCATCTGCTTGATGACCCCTCCCCACATGTTTCTGCATCACATTCTGGGGGGCAGGTCCTCTTTCTGCCCCTCTGTTATATTCTCTATCTGGCTGCACTTCACAGAATTGCTGAAGCTGTTGGTAGTTGCTTGCAGAGCCACTGGCCGCTATCATGTTTTGCATCCATCTGGGTGACTTGCACTGCCGGATTAACGCTTCTGGGGGCCCCGGGCTAGTAAATTGTGTGGGGACCCCGAGGCTCCAGAAGGGCCCCAAAATGTGGGGTTCAGTGTTGGGAGGGGGCTGCCAAGGAGCAGGCTGGAAGTGGAGTTGCAGGGTCTAGATGGTGCAGGAGCGGACTGAGGATGTGGGCTCTGGGCCAGGGCCGACTTATCCATTAGGCACAGTAGGCACAGTGCCTAGGGCCCACGATACTTTTAGGGGCCCACAAAAATGTTTTAATTTCTTTTAAAATCAGAAGAAAAAAAATGAACTTTCAGGGTCGAAGAAAATGTTTTAATTTTTTTCTCACATCAGAAAAAAATGAAACTTTTAGGGCCCATGAAAATCTATTAAATTTTGCCTAAAACAGAAAAAAAAGTTGAAGTATTTAAAGTTATATCAAAAATCATTTTTAATATTTTTTTTAACGGAGGAAGGGGCCGACAAAGGCAAAAGTGCCTAGGGCCCATGAAACTCATAATTCGGCCATGGTCTGGGCGGGAGGTTGGGTGCAGGAGTGGGGTGGGGATGTGGGGTCTGGGCGGGAGGTAGGGTGCAGGAGTGGGGTGGGGATGTGGGGTCTGGGTGGGAGGTTGGGTGCAGGAGTGGGGTGGGGATGTGGGGTCTGGGCGGGAGGTTGGGTGCAGGAGTGGGATGGGGATGTGGGGTCTGGGCGGGAGGTTGGGTGCAGGAGTGGGATGGGGATGTGGGGTCTGGGTGGGAGGTTGGGTGCAGGAGTGGGGTGGGGATGTGGGGTCTGGGTGGGAGGTTGGGTGCAGGAGTGGGATGGGGATGTGGGGTCTGGGTGGGAGGTAGGGTGCAGGAGTGGGGTGGGGATGTGGGGTCTGGGCGGGAGGTAGGGTGCAGGAGTGGGGTGGGGATGTGGGGTCTGGGTGGGAGGTAGGGTGCAGGAGTGGGGTGGGGATGTGGGGTCTGGGTGGGAGGTTGGGTGCAGGAGTGGGATGGGGATGTGGGGTCTGGGCGGGAGATAGGGTGCAGGAGTGGGATGGGGATGTGGGGTCTGGGCGGGAGGTTGGGTGCAGGAGTGGGGTGGGGATGTGGGGTCTGGGAGGGAGGTAGGGTGCAGGAGTGGGATGGGGATGTGGGGTCTGGGCGGGAGGTTGGGTGCAGGAGTGGGGTGGGGATGTTGGGTCTGGGCGGGAGGTTGGGTGCAGGAGTGGGGTGGGGATGTGGGGTCTGGGCGGGAGGTAGGGTGCAGGAGTGGGGTGGGGATGTGGGGTCTGGGTGGGAGGTTGGGTGCAGGAGTGGGGTGGGGATGTGGGGTCTGGGGAGAGAGGTAAGATACAGGAGTGGGGTGGGGATGCGGGGTCTGGGCGGGAGGTAGGGTGCAGGAGTGGGGTGGGGATGTGGAGTCTGGGCGGGAGGTTGGGTGCAGGAGTGGGGTGGGGATGTGGGGTCTGGGTGGGAGGTTGGGTGCAGGAGTGGGGTGGGGATGTGGGGTCTGGGCGGGAGGTTGGGTGCAGGAGTGGGGTGGGGATGTGGGGTCTGGGTGGGAGGTTGGGTGCAGGAGTGGGGTGGGGATGTGGGGTCTGGGCGGGAGGTAGGGTGCAGGAGTGGGGTGGGGATGTGGGGTCTGGGCGGGAGGTTGGGTGCAGGAGTGGGGTGGGGATGTGGGGTCTGGGCGGGAGGTTGGGTGCAGGAGTGGGGTGGGGATGTGGGGTCTGGGCGGGAGGTTGGGTGCAGGAGTGGGGTGGGGATGTGGGGTCTGGGGAGAGAGGTAAGATACAGGAGTGGGATAGGGTGGGGATGCAGGATCTGGGAGGGGGCTAAGGGCACGCTGGGGATGTGGGACTGGGGAGGGAGCTAGGAAGCAGGAGGGGGCCGGCAGTGGGAGGGGGCTGGGCAGAAAGATTGGGGCACTTACCTGGTACATTTCCTATGGGGGGAATAGGTGGTTCTGCGCCACCCTGTGCTTACAGACAGCTCTTCCCTCCCCCCCACTTCCTGCTGCTCCCATTGGGTGCGATTTCCAGCAAACGGGAGCAGCGGGGGAGGGCGGGGGGAAGCCTGCCCGCGAGCACAGGGACAGAGCTTCCTTGCGCTCCCAGCAATGGGGCACCAGCCCAAGGGAGGAGGGGGAACGGCAGCGCGCAGAACTGCTTCCCCCTCCCCGCCAGGCAGAGCTGGCCAGGAATGCAGCCCCTAAAGCCCCTTTCATAATCCAGCCCTGGTCACTTGTGTCCAGGGACAGTCAGACTCCAGGAGGAAGCCGCCATGGAGACAACAATGTAACAAGGACGGCACCGCAAAAACGTTTCGGTGGCCCTCCTCCCTGCCAGGCACTGACACTTGGCTCCCAGCAGGGCGGCTAGGCTGGGAGCTCTGTGGCTATTTCTGGAGGAGGGGCAGGCGTTCCTGTGGCAGCCTGGCCTGTGCTTCAAATCCCGCCCCGGGGCCTTGCACATTCCAGAGCCAGGAGAGCAGGGACAGCAGAGGCCCTGGGGCAAAAGGCCTGAGAGGGCAAGGTCTGAAAACTCCTCTGGGATAGTGGGAAGGAGGACAGAGGGGTGAGGAGGGAGCAGGGCGAGGTGAAGGAATGGGGACCGTCATCTCTCTCACGGTTCCTCAGTACCCCTCTTTCTTAACTCCCTCTTCTTTTCCCTGTATCCTCGCCCCTTTCAGCTCCTCTCTCCTGCCCTCACTTTCGTGGCTTCCCTTGGGCTGTCTGACTCCTTCCCTTGTGTGGGTGGCTGGTGTTTTACAGACACACTGGCCCTTTCCATTGAGCATTTGAGGAGGAGGCTGCAGGAGAAAAGACCCTCTGGGTCAGGGAGTGGAGAGAGAGTTTCTGGGCTGTGTCCCTCAGGATGAAATCCGAGACCTCGTCTGGGACTGGCAGTGGTGCTGTGACTAGTGATAGGGCAGCTGGTATGCAGGGGAAAGTGTGTTACCTTGTCTAGTGACACAGGCAGGGGACCAGACACCATTGCCCCTAAATTGTGTGTACTCTTGGCTCTGTCCTGTTTCCCTTATGTGGCCTCAGTTTTCCCAGCTTTAAAAGGGGGTTAAAGCTTGGTAGCTACCTGTCTTCCAAGAGCGCTGAAAGGCCCTCAGATAACAGACCGACCGCAGCCCCTGGTGTTGCCGTTCTGTGTCTCCTGATGGGTTGTGTGGAGCCTCTGGTTGCCATAAGGACACCTGGGCTGAGTTTGGCCAGACCATCTGGATTGTTATGGGGAAGAAGCTGCCCCTTGTAATCAGGTGAGGATGGTTCTCCCAGGCTGTCCTGCTATCCCCCTGCCCGGTGCCCAACACAGCACATCAGCATCAACCCTTCTTTGGAGGGTCCCCTCCTCCACCGTCCACTTCCTCCTTGGTCCCCCATTATCTCCATGGCTCCCTCTGGGCCTGGATTACAAGGAAGTGGCCGAACACTAACCAGGCAAATAGGGGCTGATCACTAACCCACACTCCTGAACAGAGACCAGACCCCCTTTTTCAGCCCAGCCCAGCCCAGCCCTGCAATCTCCTTGGCCAGGCTGAAAGCTCTTCTGCCTATGTGCGACTGCCTGTTTTGCTTGCCCACTCCACAGGGTAAGTTCTGCTGCTATTTGCCTGGAGGGCTGGGGGAGGTGGACGGCGGCTGAGAGAGACCCTGGCGCTGGAAGGAGACTAGCTCTCTGCTGGCAGGGTGTTTTTTTCTTTCGTTTTTTTCTCTCTTTGTTAAGCTCCCTTTCAGCTGCAATGGCAATGCCTGGGTGTTCTGAGCTGACAATAATTGCTGCAGTCTAGACAGTGTCTGGTATGAGGCACACGGAATCAAAGAGGCCCCTTCTCTCGCTGTGACTTTCACACATGCTCCCTTGGTTGGTCCCCTTCTTTCTCGCATGTTTCCTTGGTCTCTCTCACTCTCTCTATTTTTTTTTGCACCCCTCTATCTGCCTCTCGCACAGACAGAGGAGAGAATGCACCAGTGTCACTCGCCCCCTCCCCCTCCCCGTCTCTCCTGCGCTCCCTTCTTTTTGTCTGCTTGCACGCTCTTTCTTTCTCACATACCCTCCTCTCTCGCTTTCCTCCACCCTTCGCTTCGCATTCTTCACTCCCAGAACTAGGTGGAGAAGCTGATTCACTCTGTGGGAGGACAAGAGCCAGTGGGTCAGGTCTCCCTTTTGGAAGGGATTTAACTCTTTCTTTGCCTGCTTGGTTTTCACTCTTTTTACCCCAGATGCCCTTGACTTGGGCCTGAGCATAATTTGTTTCTTGGCACAGTTGTCCAAAAGCTGCCAAGTCCAGCATCTGCAGCAGGCAGAGCCAGCACCCGATGCACAAGACCCAGGAGATGGCCTTACTGTGGAACCTGATCCAACTAGAATTTGCCCCCAAGCTCTGCGCTCTGCGAGCTCTCACCAGAGTTGGGTTATTCTTTCTTCCTTCAGACCAGAGGTTCCCACCTGGTATTGCTACTGGAATCAGACTGGGGGACAAGAAAGAGCCATCCAGGGACCTTCAGCTCCTTGGCAGGGTGCCCCCAAACCTGTAAATCATGCACAAAGCTGATCAGCTGCTGGGATTCAAATGACTAGCAGGTGATCCAGGAGACACTAGGTACAGGCAAAGACACCAGGTGTTTTTATCTCCATTCGAAACTGATGACCATGTAACTGCATGTTCGGTGTAGCTGTGACACCCAGCCAAGTGGCCAAGGAAGGTCTTATTACCACAAATATTGGCCATCCCCAGGTTAATTGGGATGCACACCGAGCCTGCATGTCAGAGACAGTCCTGATTTGGTGCCTAATGTCCCATGATTCTGTGGGACGAACCAAGTATGCTCCTCCGCAGTGATCGTATACAGGGCTTATGATGTTGTGCCACGGTGAGGCGCTGTCCCTGAGAAATAAACATTGCCAGGTCTTTTTCATAGCGTTATTCTTCATCTCCTCGGCACACAGGCAATTATCCTAGGCCTATTGAGTACCCAACAGCAGTTCTCAGTCTCTGGGAGTCCACTCAGATCCCTTCCCAATGAACCTGGAGTTTCCATAGATAGGAGCCTCCTGACAGCAGATACTGACGCACTGCCACTGGAGTTCTTTCCTTTCTGACTACAGGGAGGAAATTACAAGCTAAGACAGTAGCAAAGATGCAGAGTCTATTTGCTGCCTCCCATGTGACTGCGGCAGGTTGTCTTCTTGACAGAGCCCTTGGTTAAAAAGCATTGTTTGACATCCGTTCCCAGACTGATGGGATAGCCCAGGACAGGACCACGCAGGCTCATCTCATGGCAACACTTCCCTTCTCCAAGCCCACTCTATATGGACCACTACGATCCCCGGGCAGAGTCTTTCATGGCTCAATGCACAACCCCAGCAAGCATGCAGCAAATCCGCGATAAACACAAGCCCAAGACGGGCCTGCTGAATTGTACAAAAGGCAAATGTTTCCGGGGTGTTGTGTACATGATGCGATAGATAATTGCCCTACTCTGCTTGGCAATGGAAGAGTTGACCGGAACACGACATCCAGTTCTGGGTGCCACACTTGGGAAAAGATGTGGAGAAAATCCAGCAGAGAGCGACACACGTGAGAAACGGTTTACAAAACCTGACCTGGGAGGAGAGGTTAAAGAAACGGGCCATGGTTAGACAAGGTTGAGGGGGGACCTGAGAACAATCTTCAAATAGCTAGAGGGTGCTATACAAAGAATGGCGGTCAAGTGTTCCCTGTAGACGAAAAAGGTAGGACAAGGAGTAATGGGCTTAATTTGCACCAGGGGAGATTTAGGCTAGCTCTTAGGAGAAACTTCTTAATTCTAAGGGCAGCGAAGCTCTGGAATAGGCTTCCAAAGGAGGGTGGGGAACCCCCTTCATTAGGTGTTTTAAGAA
The DNA here is from genome assembly GCF_052426305.1 of Pelodiscus sinensis. Classification (NCBI taxonomy): domain Eukaryota; kingdom Metazoa; phylum Chordata; order Testudines; family Trionychidae; genus Pelodiscus; species Pelodiscus sinensis. Next base: position 12,893,721 of record NC_143074.1, read on the forward strand.
CAGGCTGGGTGAACACCTGTCAGGGATGATCTAGGTTAACAGACCTACAGTTCCTATGGTTCGATCCCACATTAGGAATTGAGTGTGGTGGTGTGACGGCGCGTTGGGGGTCCCCCGTCTCCTGCCCCCCGAAATGGCACAAACAGACTCCACCAGCCAGTGGAATTGAGGGTGGTTTATTGCTTCTCCACGATACAGCATAGCACAGATGTAATCTGGTTACAGAAACTGGGGGCTAAGAGGCCTCAGTGCCCCCTTGAGATGGGGGGATCCCAGCCCCCTCCCCAGTTCCTTCTTCCCTGCTTTCCCGACAGGAACTAACTCACTCTCCTCCAGCTCCGCCCCCCAGCCAGGGCAGCATTCCACCTTCCTTTGTTCCTCTCCATGGGGGTCAGCTGGCCAAACCAGTTGGGATACCCTCTTTGCATAGTGACTCATCACTTGTCTGCTTGGTGGTGCTACAGACAGCAGCCAGAGAGTTAGCAGGTTACCCCCCACTACGTCACAGGTGGAAACACAGAATCCTCCCTCCCAAGGCTTCACGCGGGGACTATGTTCGCCCATTGGAGATTTCCAGCCAATCAGAAGGAATATAACTCCCTGGCCAACTACCCAGCGACATGTCCTGGCTTTGCACCAAGGCTCCATGGTACTCATGACTCTCATAAAAGGGTTAATTTGTAGGAGGCAGCTGCCTTACACAAGCAGCCTGCCCTGTGCCCTAGGGGTAAGATCAGCCAGTTAGAATGGGATCGGATGAAGTCATGCTTGTAACTTGAGATCCTGCTGGGGAGAGTCGGGAGGTGGCCTTACTGTGGAACCCGATAGAACTAGAATTCACCCTCTGCAGCCTGTTCCGGCACTTTCAATGAAGCTCAGTGGAATTTGACTCTCATTTCATGCGATCAGCTGATGTTTTCCTAGGTTGACAATGGACCCGTAATAACTGCTGATCAGTGCTCTAAAGGCCCTTTCCCCAAAAGGCTGCAATGATCATTAATAACTCTTCTATGGTGCCTTTCAAAATCTCAGTTCAGCAGGGAGACCCGTATCGACAAGTGAAATGTTCCTGACTCCCGATTGAATAAAGTTATCTTCTGGAACAGCAGATAACAGATAACAATCCCTTTCCTGCTCAGCCTCACCCACTCCAATCCCTGTCTTGGTTCTCTTTTGCTTTGGATTGGGAGGAATCAGTATGTTCTCTATTGGTGCATGGGGATGGCTGATGTGCTAGTCCTGCCACAGCAGCCATGGGCAGGCACAGGATGTGTTGGCTGTTGGGGATCTCTCACTCACACGCTGCTGAGACCGGGAGGGGGAAGAGGATGTTGACGGACTCCATGGTGGTACCAGGCATCTCTGTGGTCATGCTGCTCTGGGCAGGGAGTGTGAATCCAACAGAGACGTGTCAGGGAGCTGGTGGCATGTGCCCCTGGCCAGCCCACAGGGCTCCTGGAAATTAATTTGAACGTTTTGGTCAGTATGGTGCTTTTCACTAGTAGATCGCAAAATGCTTGACCAAGGATGTCAGAATCATTATTAGGGATGTGATTGTGTAAACGAGTAAATGGTAACTGATGAGACTGGGCACACTGCATCAGAGGTGAGCTGGTATGTGTGGGGAGTCAGCTTTTAAGCCGGCTCCCTGTGCACACCGGCTCCTGGGGAGCCACCTACTGCCTGCATGTAAATGCTGAAAATTTCACATTTACCAAAATAATCACATTTTAACATCCCTAATCATGATCCCAGTCAAACAGATGGGGGCACAAAGGCCCAGGGAGGTGACCTCAGGCTCACTGACAGGGGGAGCAAAGGGAGCAGTTGCCCTGTGGCCAAGCAATTCAAAGGGGCCCAGGGCTCCCAGCTGCAGGCCCAGCCCTTTGAATTGCCACCCAGTATGGACATGTGGTTGCCCCTTTTGGGAGCATGGAGCCAGGTTCCCCCCTCACACACACTTTGCCCAGGGAGACCGTCAGCATCTCTGGAGGAAATGACTTGCCAACAATCACCAGGAGGGCAGCACCAGAACTAGGTATAGAAACTAAGTCTTCTAAAACCCAACCCTGTGCTCTGGCAGCCAACACCAATTGCCCTAGGGATGGAGCTGGCTCCTGCGTTAGGAAGGCGGGATAAGGGACACTCTGAAGATAGGGCGGGGGGTGGGTTCTAGAGAGTCTTAGGGGGTAGGGCATTTGCGTGGGGAGTACAGGGTGGTGGGCTTGAGCCCTATTTCACCCAGCAGCCCTGGCCCCACCTGGCCCACCCTAGGAGTGAACAGAGAACCAACACTGGATAAGTGACCCTCTGAATGCAGGGGAGGGGTTGGGGTTCTGGAGTGCCTGCGGGGATTCAGCATCAGTGTCTGGAGCACAGGGCGGTGGACTGGAGTCCCTCCTGGCCCCCACGCAGGCAGTGGCTGGGTAGCCAACACCAGATGCCCCAGGGATCGACCTGGCTCCTTCACTAGGAAATCAGGATAAGGGAGCTGATGAAGATAGGGTGGGTTCTGGAATGTGCTATGGGATACGGCATTCTCCTGGAGAGGGCAGGGTGGTGGGATTGGGTCCTCCCTCCCCCCCCCCCCCCCCAGCAGCTCAAGTCCTGTGTGCTCTGTCCACCCTGGGAGTGACCAGACAGCCAACAGAGGATAAGGGGCCCTCGGGAGATGGGGTGGGTTCTTGCGTGGACATGGGGAATACAGCATTTGCCTGGGGAGCTCAGGGGGCTGGAGTCCTCCTCTGCCCACCCTGGGAGCAGCCAGACAGTCAACACAGGCTGCCCCAGTGATGGACCTGGCTCCCGCATGGGGAAGACAAGATGAAGGAGCTGCTGAAGGCAGGTTGGTGGGGTGGGTTCTTAAGTGGACAGGGCGTTTTCCTGGAGAGTGCAGGGTGGTGGGTTCAAATCCTATCCACCCTGGGAGTGACCAGACAGCAAACACAGGATAAGGAACCCTCTGAGGATAGGAAGGTGGGCTGGGTTCTCTGGAGTGCCCTAGCGTGTTCAGCATGTGGAGCACAGGGTGTTTGGCACACTTTCCCCACTCCACCCACCAAGGCAGTGGCCTGGCACCCAACACCAGTTTCCCCAGGAATGAAGCTGGCTCCTGTAATAGGAAGAAAGGATAAGGGACATCCTGGAGGTAGGGTGGGTTCTGGAATGGCTTGGGGGCAGGGCGTTCCGGGGAGTGCAGGGTGGTGGGTTCAAGTCCAGCAGCCCAGGAGCAACCAGAGCACCAGCACTGCATAAGGGACCCCCTGAAGGCAGGGAGGGGTGTGGGTTCTTGAGTTGGACATGGGCAATATGGCATTTGCCTGGTGAACAGAGGGGGCTTGAGTCCACCACCCTGGGAACTGCTGGAAAGCCAACACAGGCTGTCTCAGGGATGGAGCTGGCTCCTGCACTTGGCAAGCAGGATAAGGGACTCACTTGGAGGTAGAGTGGGATCACCAGTCAGCTCAGGGATAGGGTATCAGCCTCTGGAGCACAAGCCGGTGGACTCAAGTTGCCCCCACTCCACCCACCAATATAGCAGTCTGGCAGCCAACACTAGTTGCCCAAGGGGTGGAACTGGCTCCCATACTAGGAAGGCAGGATAAGGGATCCACTAGCATTCGGGTGGGTGCTTGAGTGGCGTAGGGGCTAGGGCATAAACCTGCAGAGTATAGGGTGGTGGGTTCAAGCCCCACCCACCCTGGGAATGACCAGACAGCAAACACAGGATAAGGAAACCAAACGTGAGAGGGGTGGGGGCAATGGGTTCTTGAAGCTTCACAGGGGCTTTGCAACAGCAGAGCTGGGGAACAAAAGGGGCAGCACAGCATTAACCCCTGTGATTAATGTGTTTAAAAAAATAACCTGTTAATCAGAGGTGTTAGCACAGGTCAATTGACAGCCCTGTCAAAACCAAAAAGAACCAACTTTGCAAGCAGTAAAGCTAGTAACAACCCTGCCCCCTGTGTAGATGTAGAGACAGGAGATGAGAGGGAAGGACAGTGCGTGTTTGTGAGAATGACTGTGGCACACACAGTGTGTGAGAGTGACAGAGATTTGTGTTGCCAAGCTCCCTCCAGCCCCTTCTCTCTGTGTGGAGATGGGGTACAGAAGTGGGGGCAGGAGACACACCCTGAAATCAGCCCCCCCCCCCTTCTCTCTCCCACCCACACTCTGCAGAGCAAGCAGGAGGCTCCTAAGGGGCATCTCCAAGGCAGAGGGCAGGACAGTGGGTGGAGAGACAACTGAAGTGCCAGCCCTTGATGAGAGCTTCCTGGCCAAACCAGTTAGGATCACCTGTCAGAGGCTCTAAGACCTACTGGTAGGTCACCACTGCTCTAGGAGGTCTGATCACGTGGTTCCTTGTATGACTGTTTTACTGACATGATTGGAGACCTTAAGTTGAGAATCTGCAGCAAACAGCCTTGTATCAGTTATAACAGACACTGCGTAAAGTAAAGAACAGTCCTTGCCTGGATGGATCCTAGCAATAGAGTTAAAGATTCCAGCCATGTCAAACAGCACAAAATCACCCCCTCAAGCCAAGCCTGGAAATGCTGCTTATGAAAATCTGCCCCCATGGATGTGTTTTGAAAGGCAGGCGCCTGCCATGCCGGCTATGCCTTCCTCTGTGCACACATGGGGTCATGGGCATGTAAGATCTCACTGGCAAGTGCAGTTTCCCAGTCTGTGTGTGGGGAAACCCTGGTTCCACGTGTAACTGGGGGGGAGAAGGCGGGAAGGCAGGTGCAAATTTAGCCAGCCCAATGTAGGCATCTGAAAATGTAGTGGGTAAAATGTCACCGTAGTGAGAGATGCAAATGGCAGCCCTTCTTACGCACCCCGTCTGTTTGCAGAGAGCTAATCACTGCTTCGGTTGGAGCCCTTAGAGTTAGAGATTGTCAGCATGTGGTTATCCCAGGTCCTAAGTGCTAAGAATCCCTCCTTTTAAGAACCAATGGTTGGCACAGGTGGCTAATAGTCACCTGGGATTCCATGCCCCCCATTCTTAGGGAATGGATTTCTGGAAGGTGCTCAGAAGCTGCAGAGAGTAGAATTCTGGGGCATGTAATCCTCCTGTCTTAAGGGTCCCTCACACAAGACCCTACATTTGTGATTCAATCACTGGGTGTTGTTTCCTTTATGAGTTGTATGGGGTTCAGCTGGGGGTTACCCGTGCAAACACTGCATTGCTGGCACTGTGCGCCAATAACTACTTAGCTGGCAATGTGCATCTCCTTACCCACTAGGCTTTGCATCCCAGTTCTGCTCTGCATGATTAGCTCAGGAACAGACTGATTTACTGAATATTCCGTGCCAGGGTTGTTGCTAACGGGAGGGATCCAAGACGAGACGCTTCGCGGTGAAAGAAATCCAGTGATCAGAAAGTAATAAAATCGGTTCCAACTTCCACCTGCTCTTAGTCTTAAAACTTCTCCATTTTCGGGGGAGGCTTACAACCGAATCAAAGACTGTAAGTAACTGTAGCATGGTCAGAAAATGTGTTATGCTCGGTTCCCCTCTGGCAGCTAGAGCGCTAAGAAGGTGACAGCCTACTAGTGTCACGGAGTTTACTCCTTCAGTTCAATTCAAGTAGCAGAGGACTAGTTAGCCATTTGGCCTAAGCCTGACCAAACAAACTTGGTTTGTCCTGGTACATTAGTGCAATATGTGCTTGTTTCACAGAAGATATTAAACCCAGCTCCTGCAATGTGCCAGCATTACAGCTCTCCTCAGGGACAGCAAGTTGTATAGGCCCGTAGTGCCTGGGCTCCACCAATACTCATGGGGGCTCAGCTCCACCAAAGTTCAGAACCAGGACTCTCCCCTGGCCCTGTATGCCTTCCCCAGTGCATCCCTCAGCTCCGCCTACCACTCCCAGGCAACTTAGAAGGGCCCCGAGGCCCCCAGCGCCAGCACTGGAGGGCTAAAGCCACTTCCCGCCCATCCACTCCACGCTGCTTACGAAACGGGAAGTGGATGCTGACACATCGCTGTGGCCTCTGGGTGGAGGTGGGGGTTTGTTTCTCCATGCTCTGCCCCCATCCCAAGCATCCCTGCAATGAATGGGAGCTGTGGGGCAGTGTGTGCAAGCAGCAGTGTGCTGAGTCCCCCCCACTTTGGTCCCCTGCCTAGGACCCGTTGACCAAGGGGGTGCAGGTCATGTACAGGCGCTGCCCCAGGTAAGCACCTCAGGCCTCACCCTCTCCTGCACTCCAACCCCTTGGCCCAGCCTAGAGCCTGCACCCCGCACCCAAACTCCTTCCTTAAGTTTCACCCTTTACACCTCCCACACCCAAACTTCCCCCCAAAGCCTGCACCCCGAATCCCCTCCAGCACCCAAACTCCCTCCCAGAGCCTGTAACCTGCACTCCCTCCTCTACCCCAATCTCCTGCCCCAGCCTAGAGCCTGCACCCAGTATCCAAACTCCACCCCAGAGCCTGCATCCCAAATCCAAGTTCCCTCCCAAAACCCACACCTCTCCCACACTCCCTCCCAGAACCTTAGGCAGAGGCAGGTGATGGTGGGGTGGGGGGAGACTTGGATCTGTTCTGGGAACCATCAAAAATTCTACAAACCTGCCGCCTCTGGCTCTCAGAGAACTTCTCCAAGAGCTTAGGGAGTTTGACCCAGGTGTCTAAATTCCACTGGGCTGTTCCACTGCATACAGGGGGTTCTTCACTTGCTGGTCTCGCCATTGCGCGGGGACAGCTGTGCCGCTCTTAAAACACTGGCTGAGTCTCACCCCAGAGTTGCTTGCATTTCAGAGATGGGATGCAATGATCTTTATATCTCCCTTTTCTGCTTCCCAAGGATTGTTGTAGGGCCTCTCTCTTGTGACATGCTTTGAGATCCTGTGGGGGAGGAGCTGCAATTTGTGACTATTATTGGGTTCTTTTGTTTTTTGTATTTTCATGTCAGTGGGGGGCAGGGGATCTGACCATTCAATTTCCAGTAGCCTGCTGTTAAAACAGCCTGGTCCCAGTAAGGCTTCATTGCAGCGATCGGGGTTAGTTTGCTAGCAAAGTGGGGTCGTGTGCAGGTTTCTTGATGCATCCTTAGAACATCTGGAGTAATCTGGGGGAAATTGGCTGCAATCGGGTTTCAGCGCTGGCCCTCCTGTGATGCCACCATGCCTCCAAGGTCTAGGGAAGGGGGCAAGGTATCTGAGCTGCCTTTTATTAGCAGCTAAGTGTTCGGGAGGGAAGCACTGCGCGGGGAGGTTTATATATTCAGCACTTCGTGCACACGCTGTGCAAACAAAACAGCGCATCTCGGCTTCCCAGCAGTGGCAGACAGCTCAGCTTCTTGTAAACCTTGCTGAGTGAAGCAGCAGCGGACCCCGGGAACTGCAGGAGGCGAGGCTCAGGACTGAGCCATGGCAGCACTCGACACTGCCTCTGCCCACACCTCCTGAACTGGGTGGATGCTCAGGCTTGCTGCTATTGCCTCCCCATTCCTGCTTTCCTCCCCCCAGTCCCATTTGCGCCGGCCGCAGTGTGGATTCCCTGCAGACTGCAGGCTCCCCTGTATTTTGGGGTTCGCTAACCGAGGGGTGCAGGGTGTTATTTATGTCTCGGGGAGGCAGAGCTCCCTCTCCCGCTGCAGCCCCGTCAGCTGACGTAATCGTCGCCCTGCGCGCAACAGCGCGACTCGGTTCCAGGGTGCACCAGGTGTTTGCCCAGAGCCATTCCATCCCTGGGGTTACGCAGGCCAGGTCCCTGAGGCATGGCTGCGTTTGGGCTTGAATATAAATGAGAATTGCGAGGCTGGAGAGCCCACCCGCTCACCGCTGCTATTAGAGCCGCCGCTGCTTTTGTTGCCAAGTCCACCACGTACTTTCCCTTGTCTTTGTGTGTTCGCATGGCAGTTCAGACAGACTCTCCCTCCAAATGGTACCTGCCAGACAGCCTGTTTGGCTGGGGCCTTACGCCGTTTGGTGCTTTGACTGCTTGGCAGCACCGGGCAGTTGGCTTGGCACAGGCCAGTGTGCTAGGCTAGTCCTAATTTCCCAAACACACGTCCGTGTTGGCTGAGGTTGTAGAATCATAGAACCACAGAGCTGGAAGAGACCTCAGGAGGCCATCAAGTCCAGCCCCCTGCCCAAGGCAGGACCAATCCCAACTAAGTCAACCCAGCCAGGGCTTTGTCAAGCCGAGACTTAAACACCTCTAGGGATGGAGATTCCACCCCCTCCCTAGGGAACCCAGCCCAGTGCTTCACCATCCTCCTAGTGAAATAGTTTTTCCTAATATCCAACCTGGACCTCTCCCACCACAACTTGAGACCATTGCTCCTTGTTCTGCCATCCGTCCCCACTGAGAACAGCCTCTCTCCATCCTCTTTGGAACCCCCCTTCAGGAAGGGTAGAATGGCTCTGTCCTCACTCCAGGAAGCGAGGTTTTGTGCTGAGACGACCGCACCGGGAGCCGAACTCCTGGGTTCCATCCTGGCCCGGACTCCCCCTATGACCAAAGTGTTGTTACTTGGGAATGGTTGTTTTTAAGGCTATCACAGGGCAAATTCATTCTTGGTATCACCCTGTTGACTCCTGTGGAGTGCCTCCAGGAGTAAATTAGGCCCAGTGTTATAAATATTATTTATTTATAGAACGGTAGGGCCTAGAGACACTAAACGAAATCGGATCCTGTTGTGCTTGGCAGGCAGCGACACAGCGCTTACTGCAATGTGGCCCTAATCTCTAGGTGTCACCATAATGCAAATAAATAACAATTATTAATAAAGGGCTAATCTAACTAGACACGCCTGACAAAGGGTGAGTAGAGGAGTGGGCACAGAGCAGGGAAGTGACTTGCCCAAGGTCACCCTGCTGTTCAGTGGCAGAGCAGGGGTCCAGAATCCCAGTCCAATGCCTGAGATCCATAGACTTTTGCATCCATTACTAAAACAATTGTTCTGTGGCTCTTCATGTATCTTATGTGGCTGCTCACAAAACGCTGATTTGTCCAATTCTTTCTCTGCATTCCCCGATACCCATGGGAAAATAGAGAAAAAGGGTGCAGTGCAAAGGAATACTAGCAAGGGGCTAGACTCTCTCTGCTGGCTCTACCTTCCTGCCATAGGTCATGGGTATAGACAGTGACTTATATAGGCCCATGGTGCCCAGGCCCTGCCAATATTCAGGAATAGGGGCTTAGTTCCACCAGGGTTTGGGGTTATATTTTCAGAGACACCCCATCCACAGGACGGAGCAGAGCAACCACCCCAGACCCCGCGCTTTGGGGGGACCCAGGCATCAGGGGGATGTGGGATCTAAGGTGACCTGGGGGGTTAGCAGGTGGCATGATGCCGGTAGCAGCAAGCACCTGCCCTGCTTCTTCCCACCCCTGCTCGCCCCCTTTGTGCCCCATTGCACCCTTTCCCCCAAGCACTCACCCTGCCTCTTTCCAGCTTCCGCCCCCTTTTCTAAGCAATGCCAGGAGCTGCCAGCACCCCAGGCCACCCTGTACTCTGCCCCCTGGCCCGGAGCCGTTGCCCCAAGCCATTCCATAAACTGGCTCCCCTTGGACTCATTCTGGGCACCACCAAAAATTACATAAACCTGGCATCCATGGTCGCGGTTCTGAGTTAGTCCCTTGCCACATGACCTACGCTATCTGTTACTAATTTATGTGAATTTCTTTGCCACCTGAAATGAAAATCAAAATACCCAAAACTCACAGGCAAATCCTGGTGTTTGACTTGGACTTTCCAAGATGTGAGTCTAAGATCAGCCACCCACTGGTCCTACATGCAGAGCCAGCATCTCAGTCTGCCTCTCTGAGTCTATGACCAACCACACCAGGGTACCTGAGTACCTCAGTCAGGGCTGGATTTCTCCTTGCAATTCCCACCTGCGGCTCAGCACAGCTGTTATCCTCACGGTACAGAGGGGAACCTGAGGCATGTAATAAATCAAGGGTAACATTTCCAAAGCACCAGCGTGATCTGGTCCTTGAAATCCCATTGACAGCTGACGAGACATAGGGTATGTCTACATTGCAACACCATTTCGAAATAACTAGCGCTATTCCAAAATAACTTAGTCCGTGTCTACTCAGCAGGCAGTTATTTTGAAAGAGTGTCAAATTACTGTCAAGCTGGAGGACTTCTTACTCCGACTCTTATAACGCTCATTGTACGAGGAGTAAAGGAAGTCGGAGGAAGAGGGTTCTGTTTCGAAATAAGTGCCATGTAGATGCTCCCTATTTCAAAGTAAGCTATTTCGAAATAAGATACTCAACTGACATAGCTCAATTTGCGTAGCTTATTGCGAGTTAAGCCCTGCTGTTTGCCCTCCCCCGACTCCTAAGTCACTAAAGTGCTTTCGAAAATGTCACCCTAGTGCCCATTGAAAGTTTGTGAAGCAAGTGGAGAGACAAGAGTGGGAAAAAGCCAGAGGGCGAGTGGATAGCCATGGATGGAGAGAGAGTATCAGTGGGAGGAGGAAAACCTATGGTTGGACCATAGATGCTGACATGGTGGGTGTTCCACATCTAGAGCACTCGCCAGCCACAGCTGTTTGGCGAGGCCCCTGATTAGCTGTGGCTATGGAAGGGGTGTAGAGGAGGGCATGGGGCTGCAAGTGAGTGGGAGATGGGGAAGGGGGACAGAACAGCACTGGAAAGAGGTGGAGGGAGGGCGGGGCCTTGGGGGAGGAGGGCGGAGCAGAGGCAGGAAGAGACAGGTGGGACCGGGGAATGGAGTGGGGCTTCGGAGCAGAGCAGAGGTAGAGGCGGGAAAAGAAAAACTCTTAGGCTGTGTCTAGAATGGCAAGTTTTTCCGCAAAAGCACTTGCTTTTGCGGAAAAACTTGCCAGCTGTCTACACTGGCCACTTGAATTTGCGCAAGAACACGGACAATCTAATGTATGATCATCAGTGTTCTTGCGCAAATAGAATGACTCTCCCATTCGGGAAAAAGCCCTCTTGTGCAAATGCTTTTGCGCAAGAGGGCCAGTGTAGACAACTGAGAACCGTTTTGCGCAAAAAAGCCCCGATGGCGAAAATGGCGATCGGGGCTTTCTTGTGCAAAACCGTGTCTAGATTGGCATGGACGCTTTTCCGCAAAAAGTGCTTTTGCGCAAAAGCATCCGAGCCAATCTAGACGCGCTTTTCCGCAAATGCTTTTAACGGAAAAACTTTTCAGTTAAAAGCATTTGCGGAAAATCATGCCAGTCTAGACGTAGCCTTAGGATATGTCTACACCATCGCCCTAGTTTGAACTAGGGTGGCTAATGTAGGCATTTGAACTTGCAAATGAAGCCCGGGATTTAAATATCCAGGGCTTCATTTGCATGTTCCCGGGCGGGCGCCGTTTTTAAATCCCCTTAGTTCGAACTGACTGCCCGCGGCTACACACGGTAGTCAGAAATTAATCCGAACTAAGTCCTTAGTTTAGATTAACTGTTAAACCTCATTGCAGGAGGAGTAACAGTTAATCTGAACTAAGGACTTAGTTCGGATTAACTTCTGACTGCCGCGTGTAGTCGCGGGCAGTCAGTTCGAACTAAGGGGATTTAAAAATGGTGCTTGCCCAGGAACATGCAAATGAAGCCCGGGATATTTAAATCCCGGGCTTCAATTGCAAATTCGAATGCCTACATTAGCTTCCCTAGTTTGAACTAGGGGGATAATGTAGAAATACCCTTAGTTCCTATGGCTGGAGCAGTGCTGGGCAGATCCCGAGAGGTCAGGGTGAGGAGCTAAACACGAGCTGGAAGCTGAGAGGGGTCCAGTGGTGGGGTGCAGGGTGGGGTTCAAAGAAGGGCTTGCAGCAGAGGTCAGAGAAGATGGTTTTGGTAGAAGGGACCCAGACAGGCTGCAGAGATGCAGTCTGGGAATCAGGAGGGTTTGCAACATCCGGAGGAGGGATGGCTCGAGTGTGGGCGAGGGTTATAAGGCCGAAGGCCAGAGAATACAGCAGACTTTGGGGATGTTGTACAGGAAGAAATGCAAAAGTATGACAATCCCCAGAATGTGGAAAAGGAGAAATGTCTAAAGTCAGTGCAGATAGCAACCTTGCAGGGGAAACAAGGAAAAATCCAGAAATAACTCGCTATCAGGGCCATGTCTGGAAAAAATATAACCGACCAAAGGAAAAGCCAGACAAGCCTTGAACCTCTGGCTGTAAGACTCACAAACCATTCAATTACATCATGAGCTGTCTGGGACGGGGAGCTGCCGACTCCATAGATCTATACTCACCAACCCAGGAACCTGGCATGTCTGAGCACTACCACACTGACTGGAAATGGGCTGTAGTAAAGATGAGAAGTGGTAACAAGATGTGAACTTTAGAATAAACATCGTATGAAGGTGTCTTTTGACCCATATACATTGGGTGCTGTCAGAGTGCTTGGAGCTGTACAAAATTTAGAAGAAAGCACAATCTCAGCAAACACCCAGCCAAATCCTGAAACTCCTAATCTGTTTGCACAATGTCTGATGCTTGTTTGGGCAGACTACCCATTGACAGCCAGTGGGTCAGTTCCAGGAGTCACTAAACATCTGCTTAGTCCGTACTAAAAATAATAGTAATGACCGCTTGACTGGGCCACCCTCATTCTTACTGGTTGACGCTCATACAAGTAGCCCCACTGAAGTTAGCCTGAGGATGAGGCAGAATTGCACAGTCTAGCCTTGAGTAAAGAGTTCAGGATTTGGCCCTGAGGCAATGAGTGAGGTATTTTGATGGTGCCAAAAGGAATTGGGCACCCAGTGATTTTCAGCGAATTGGGCATCTAAATCCCTTTGGAATCACCTACTAAGCACAAGGATGACAGAAGTGATCAGCAAGGGGAACCAGACCCACCATGAAAAGAATCGCTTGGAAACCATAAGACGGGGGACAAAGGAAAACAACAGTTCCCTGCAGTGCTGGGCTACAAGGACAATGAACTTACTGCCAAGCCAGGGCATGTCTATGTAACCCACACACCTAGGCTACGTCTACACTCGTGGCTTCTTGCGCAAGAACATCTTGCGAAAGGGTTTCTTGTGCAAGAAGTCTTGCGCAAGAAAACATCCACACTGCCATGTGCACGCTGTGCTTTTGCACAAGAGCTCCCATGGCAGTGTGGATGCTCTCCTGTGCAAGAAAGCTCCGATGGCCATTTTAGCCGTAGGGCTTTCTTGCGCAAGAAATCCCTCCCGAGTGTCCACACTGCCCTCTTGCGCAAGAGGGCTCACACCTGTTAAAAAAGAGCATAGCTCTTGTGCAAGAAGCCCTCTCTTACCACGCCGTACTGTAAATTTCCTTGCACAAGAGCGGACGGGCAGTGTAGACGCTCTGCGGATTCTTGCTCAAGAATGGCCATACTCGCGCAAGAAGCCGCGAGTGTAGACATAGCCCTAGTGTGGTTACTGAATACTGCAAATGGCACCTAGACCACTGCAACAGTTACGATCAAGAGACCTTTGCAGCATGGACTGGGAGTCAGCTAGCTTTTAGCTCAGAGGGTAGAGGCTCCTATAGTCAGCTCCCAAGATCGCAGGTTCAAATCTGCCTTGGTGGTGGTTACATCTACACTAACCACCCTAGTTTGAACTAGGGTGGCAGTGTAAACATACCCCCAGAGAGTATCATGAAGCTTAAAGCAAAGCTCTTCTGCAGTGTAAGTTTCATTCTCCAGCTGTTATTCAGATAAAACACGGAGGAGGAGTCCACTAACACTGAGGAGGAGTCCACTAACATAACAGAATTACGTGGGCATCTGCTTTCATGGGTAAAAACCACTTTGTCAGATGCATGGAGTGGAAATCACAGAGGTAGGAACATATATAAATGTATATACTAGCATATCAAAAGATGGGAGTTACTTATCAGCTGTACCTTTTGTGTGTGTGTGTGGGGGGGGGGAATAATGATACTTTCTCACCTAACCTTCTATCAATCACATGACCTACTTGAAGTGACAGTAGCAACAGCTGCACGGGTGTCTTGAGACGGAGGAAGAACTGGAGCAGCTATAGATGGGACTTCCTGTTTTGTCCACAAGCCCACTTCAGTAAAGGAAGGTACCAGCTCACTGAAAATACACTACAGAGGTGTAACTCCATAATTATTTAAAAATGGGAGAGGGTGGGTGTTGTTGTTTTTACAATTCTGTGTTGCACCGGCTGTTGCCTCTGGGTGCATTTGCAATAAATATTACTCCAGGAAAGATCTCCAGAACAAGCTATTACCGTGCTTTGAACTCCTAATCAAGCCTCTCGTCTGAGGATTGCAAAATGAAATATAAACATTAATTACTCTTCTCAGCCTACCCATATATTGGGAGGTATTATCCCGGACAGGACATATGCCAGCACAGAACGGGTAAGGTATCTTGCAGAGGGACTGAAGTATGACTGGGTATAGAACACAAACACATGACTTCCAGTTTACTGTTCAATACACTACACTCATGCCCCCAAAGAACGCAGACAAGAAAATCATGTGCAACTTTGGACTTTCAGCAACTGTTGACATTGAGAGTGTTCTCTATTTGTCTGCTAGAATCGGCCTTGAGATCTGGATCCTGCATAAAAACTAGTGAAGGTGGGATTCCTAAACAACCTTATTTCGGTGGTATTCCTAAACAAGATTATTAAGTTTGCAGATGATACCACACTGGAAGGGGTTGCAAGTGCTTTGGAAGACAGGGTCGTAATTCAAAATGATCTGGACAAACTGGAGAAATGGTCTGAGGTAAACAGGATAAAGTTTAATAAGGACAAATGCAAAGTACTCCCCTTAGGAAGGAACAAGCAGTTTCACACTTACGGTACAACTACACTGCATAGCTATTTCGAAATAAGCTATTCGGGTATGTCTACACTACAAAGTTAGTTCGAACTAACTTTAATAGGCGCTACACTAGCGCTCCGCTAGTTCGAATTTAATTCGAACTAGCGGAGCGCTTAGTTCGAACTAGGAAAACCTCATTTTACGAGGACTAAGCCTAGTTCGAACTAGCTAGTTCGAATTAAGGGGTGTGTAGCCCCTTAATTGGAACTAGTGGGAGGCTAGCCCTCCCCAGGTTTCCCTGGTGGCCACTCTGGCCAACACCAGGGAAACTCGTCTGCCCCCCTCCCGGCCCCGGACCCCTTAAAGGGGCACGGGCTGGCTACGGTGCCCGTGCCAGGTGCAAGCCTGCCAGCACTCAGCCAGCAGACCCTGCACCTGTCACGGATCGAGCCACCCACCCGATGCCCCCCAGCCCTCCCCCTCTTCCCGGGACTAGGCTGGCGGCTCCTGGGAGCTTGCCTGGGACCGCAAGAGGCGGGCACCCGCCTGGGCTAGTGCGGACATCGTGGACCTCGTCCATGACCTCCGCACTAGGCACAGGAAAGTGGCCGTCTAGGGCAGGAGAGCTGCCAGCCTGGCCACCCAGGAGCAGGTGTGCATGAAAATCAAGGGGGTCCACTGAGACCCCCGACCCTGAGCCCTGAGCTTACAATGGCCGTCCTGGGTCAGACCAAAGGTCCATCTAGCCCAGTAGCCTGTCTGCCGACAGCGGCCAACCCTAGGGACCCTGGAGGGGATGGACCGAAGACAGTGACATTTGTCTCGTGCCATCCCTCTCCAGCCTTCCACAAACCTTGGGCAGGGACACCACTCCTACCCCCTGGCTAATAGCACTCCATGGACCCAACCTCCATGACTTGATCTCACTTCCCTTTAAACTCTGTTCTAGTTGTAGCCTTCACAGCCTCCTGCAGCAAGGAGTTCCACAGGTTGACTCTTTGCTTTGTGAAGAACAACTTTCTGTTACTAGTTTGAAGCCTGCTACCCATTCCTTTCCTTTGGTGTCCCCTAGTCCTTCTTTATGGGAACTAATGAAGAACTTTTCTGTATGCACCCTCTCAACCCAACTCCTGCATTTAGAGACCTCTATCCTGTCCCCCCTCCGTCTCCTCTTTTCTAAGCTGAAAAGTCCCAGTCTCTTTAGCCTCTCTTCATCTGGGACCTGTTCCCAACCCCTGATCATGTTAGTTGCCCTCCCCTCTCCCACCCTCTCTCTTCCCCTCTCCCACCTCCTTTTCCCAGTCTCCCCCAGTTTTGTTCAATAAAGACAGATTCCATTTTTGAACACAATTGTCCTTTATTTTGTACATCAAGAAGAGGGGCTAGGGAAGGGTAAGTGGAAGGAGGTGAGGGAGGAATGTGGTACGCGCCCCTGATGGAGAGGACTGGGCTGGCTCTGCGGACTTCTGAGGGTGGAAGCTCTTCTGCAGCCCCCCAATTGCCCCCTCTCCCCAGATGGCAGCCTGCGGCAAGTGCAGCCGGTCTGATGACCGAGTGCTGTGATGTGCCCAGTGTGGGTACTCCGGGCAATCCAAGCCAGGACTGCTTTGCAAGCGGGGCACCCCTGAGAACTGTCTGTCCAGGGTGAAGGGGCGAGACCCTTTAAGCACAGCCCTCGGCTAGCCTGAGACTGCATCTCCACGCTCTAAGTCCTCCTCTGATGCCCTGCCGGCACTGCTTCCGGCCATCCTTAAGCCTGGTTCAGGGTCCACTTAATGTGGACATGCTAGTTCGAATTAGCAAAACGCTAATTCGAACTAGTTTTTTAGTCTGGATCCGTTAGTTCAAATTAGCTTAGTTCGAATTAACTAATTCGAACTAAGTTAGTTCGAATTAATGTTGTAGTGTAGACGTACCCTTCCAGAATAGTTATTCCGAAATAGCTTATTTCGAAAAAACACATCTACACTACAGGAAAGACTTAAAATTAGTCTGAGGCAGGCTTCCCTAATGTAGACGTGCTATCTCAATTTAGAGCCCCAGGAGGCAATGGGGAGGAATAACTTAGAATGGCCCTGGTGAGGGACTATTTTGAAATTCCAAAAGTGGAGCATCTACACACACCTTATTTAGAAATATCTATTTTGGAATAGGCGTTATTCCTTGTAGAATGAGGTTTATAGATTTTTGAATAAGTCATCTGTTATTTCAAAATTATTTTGAAATAACAGAATGGCAATGTAGACATTCATATTGTTATTTCAAAATAATGCCAGTTTTCTCGAAATAACAGTGCAGTGTACAAACACCCATAGGATACGTCTGCACTTGCTCCCTAGTTTAAACTAGGGATGCAAATGTAGGCAACTGGAATTGCTAATGAAGCGGGGATTTAAATATCCCGCGCTTCATTAGCAAGATCTCGCTGGCGCGTTACTCCGCTCAACAGCTGTTTCAAAAGTGAAAGTGCGCGTCGGGACGCGTTAGTTTGAACCAAGGGGTTTGGTTTGAACTAATGTGTCCCGGCGCGCATTTTTTGAGGAGTAATGTTAGTTTGAACCAAGGGGTTTGGTTTGAACTAACACGTCCCAGCGCATACTTTCACTTTCGAAACAGCTGTTGAGCAGAGTAACGCGCCGGCGAGATCTTGCTAATGAAGCATGGGATATTTAAATCCCCACTTCATTAGCCATTTTGGTCGCCTACATTTGCATCCCTAGTTCGAACTAGGGAGCAAGTGTAGACGTACCCACACAGAACTGGAAGTGACTTGTCTAGGAAGGAGTACTGCAGAAAGGGATCTAGAGGTTATAGTGTTCCGTAAGCTAAATATGAGTCAATAGTGTGACACTGTTGCAAAAAAAGCAAACATGATTCTGGGATGCATCAACAGGAGTGTCGTGAGCAAGACACGAGAAGTCATTCTTCTGCTCTACTCTGCGCTGATTAGGCCTCAGAGAGAATAATGTGTCCAGTTCCAGGCACTACATTTGAAGAAAGATGTGGAGAAATTGGAAAAGGTCCAGAGAAGAGCAACAAGGATGATGAAAGGTCTAGAAAACATCAGTTATGAGGGAAGACTGAAAGAACTGGGCTTTTTTAGTTTGGAAAAGAGAAGATTGAGAGGGGCCACGATAGCAGTTTTCAAGCATCTAAAAGGGTGTACAAGGAGGAGGGAGAAAAATTGTTCTCCTTGGCCTCTGAGCATAGGACAAGAAGCAGTGGGCTTAAATTGCCGCAAGGGAGGTTTAGGTTGGAGATTAGAAGAGCTCTGTGCATTGCACACTATGGCAGAATTGTAGCCTGCAGGAGCCCTGACTAGGGATAATGACTTTGCAAGCAGAATGCCTGCAGTGCAATCCTTGGATGTGGAAAATGGAAAGAAGGGGGATGGGCCTGATCCTGCAGAGTCCCTCCAAATAGGTGCAAGTGCTAGGAACAAGCTCTGGCCACTAGCTCCCACACAGTACATCTGTATGTCTTTTGCTGTTGAATGCAGAATTCTTGCACCAAAGCTGTGTCCATTGTGATGCATGCAGACAGAGTCAGCTGGCATTCCAATTTCTCGTTTCTCCAGCTCTTCCAGGCTATGTCTACACTGCACATTTATTTCAGAATAAACTATTCCTCAATCGTTATTCCGAAATAGCTTATTTCAACATAGCACGTCTACACTGCAGGGAAGCCTCAAAATCAGTCCGAGGCAGGCGTCCCTAATGTAGACGTCTTATCACGATTTAGAGCCCCAGGAGGAATAACTTAGAATGGCCCTGGTGAGGGGCTATTTCAAAATAGCATCTACACACGCCTTATTTCGAAATCGCTATTTTGGAATGGGCATTATTCTTCATAGAATGAGGTTTACAGAAGTCAGAATAAGCCATCCGTTATTTTGAAATTATTTCGAAATAACGGAATTGCTGTCTAGATGCTCGCATAGTTATTTCAGAATAACAGTCGTTATTCCGAAATGACATTGCTGTGTAGACACACACCCAGATAATCCACTCTGGGTCTTTCCTCCTGTCTGTGGACTCTCAGGCTACGTCTACACTGGCATGATTTTCCAAAAATGCTTTTAACGGAAAAGTTTTCCGTTAAAAGCATTTTCGGAAAAGCACGTCTAGATTGGCAGGATGCTTTTCCGCAAAAGCACTTTTTGCGGAAAAGCGTCCATGACCAATCTAGATGCGGTTTTCCGCAAAAAAGCCCCGATCGCCATTTTCGCAATCGAGGCTTTTTTACGGAAAACAGTACTGTGCTGTTTACACTGGCCCTCTTGCACAAATGATTTGCGCAAGAGGGCTTTTGCCTGAATGGGAGCAGCACAGTATTTCCACAAGAACACTGACAATCTTACATGAGATCGTCAGTGTTCTTGCAGAAATTCAAGCGGCCAGTGTAGACAGCTGGCAAGTTTTTCTGCAAAATCAGATGATTTTGCAGAAAAACTTGCCAGACTAGACACAGCCTCAGAGCATGTCTACACTGGGGAGTTATTTTGAAATAACAAGGCGAGTGTACACACTACCCACCCCATTATTTCAAAATGCTAACTCCTGCTTGTGAAGAAGAATAAGCTTATTTCAAAGAATAAGCTTATGATGGAAAAACAGTAGTTTCGGGAGTTATTATTTCAAAATAGCCCGGTAGTGTGGACATAGCTCGAGGGCCTGATTTGCACAAATGGCCTTCATCTTTTGTACGCAGAGATTGGCACCTGCAAATAATGGCACCCACATTTTTGCACCTGCTATTTACTGCATTCACTGCCATAGAAAAAAAAGCAGGGGCATTTACTTGCAGCTGTAAAAATGTGCAAAATCAGGGAGTAAACTGATATATGGGCTAAGTTGCCAGCAACTCAGCAGTACATGGAATCCACCAGCATTGGCCATGCACGAGACAGCATTGACCTTGCACTCATTTGGGAGGTAGAGGCAGTTCTCCCAGGAGTTATTGTTTTTTGGCAGAAAAAACATTTGGGATGTTGAAGCTGGTGAGCCAAATGCTGCTTTTGAAAGTTTGTTATAGGACAGATTCTGCTGTCAGTCATGCTGGTATCAATCAAGAGTAAGGCTTTGGTGGAGTTACTCTGGGTTTACATGGCATTTAAGTTAACTTTGGTAATTGATAAATGATTTAAGGAAAGGATTTGCAAGGGAGCCTCTGGGATTTGGGCTCCTAAATAATATTGTGTGTGAATGGTAGTTGGGCTCCTAAATCCCATGAGCTCCTTTTGACAATCCCACCAGCAAACTCCACTGAACTTTATTCCAAGTGTCAGCCAGAGAGACTCTAAAAGGGATTGGAAAGTTTTTACACTCCTTTCCCCACAAAAATTGGGTTCATTCTTTATTTGGAAATCAGTCTATACACCCTTCCATCCAGCAGGGCTGTCAAACTGTGACAGGTTTAATGAAGGAGATTTCAAAAAGCAGCCAGCTAGATTTGCAGTAGTTTTGCATTGCAAAATTATTCACTGCAAGGGGAAAGATGCTTTGAAAGCTGGCCCAAAGCAGGGAGGTTTCCCTGGAAGTGAATAAAACATGGTGGGTCTGGGGTTCTGTTGCAGAGAACACGCTGCATCTCGGACTTCTGCTTTGGGAGCAAATCGGGTTGTGACTACAGGATACTGCCCTGTTTCTGTGTAAAACTGATGATGGAAAAAGTGACTGAACTTGCTAACCGAAGCAGCAGGGCAGAGCGCTGATATCATGGTGCAAGGAGAGAGAAGGCTTGGTTTTTCAAGCAGTTTGTTTAATATTCCCAAACAAAAAATTATATTCAACTGGCGTTTAAATTGGAGGAGGCTATGGCAGAAAATTAAGGGTAAAAAGCATCACGAGGCTTTTTTAATGATCCCTAAACTGAACATTGTAAATCCTGAAACTTTAGCAGGAAGGTTCCTCTTAAAAGAAACGGAGCCATGTCCAGATACAGAAATACACCCACACACCCTTAACGCTGCCCATCATGCAATAGCTGTGCTGTCCTAATGCAGTGTTGCATCTGTGCTTCCAGAAGAGAAGAAACAGAATTTTAAAGCCCCAGGTAGAGCATGGGGCCATTTTTTCTGTTGTGGGGCAGAGTTAAGGTGGTTTAGGTGCCTCATTCTCTCCCCCCCCCCCCCAATAGATTTGTAGTTTTAGATTCATATATTAGAGAGTTTAAGGCCAGAAGGAACTATCAGCTGATCTGGTCTGACCAACACAACCCAGCACCTGCTCATCAAATCCAGCCACTGAAATTAGACCAAGTATTACAGCCCACGGCTCCTCTCTCTCTCTTTGCTCACCCATTTCCCTCTGTCACCACTTACTCTCCTGATCTAGCTGTTCCCTCCCTCCTTTTTTTCCTCTGCACCCTCCCACTCCTCCCCACTCCCCCCCCCTCGCTGCATACAGACCCCTGGCACCCTGGTTGGGCAGCCACTCGCTCTCCCCACACTCTCAGCCGAACCGGCTGCTTGGAAGCGGGCATGGTGCTGGTTGAGTGTAACGTGATATTTTCCTGCGCGTCCCCCCGAGGGTTTTTTCCATTACACAGGCACAGCAGAATGGAGCTGCCTTCTCTCGCGCTCGCTCGCTCTCCCCCGCCCGCAACCCCTGGCACAGCTTTCCAGAGGCACATTGTGCAAATGTAACCTTTCAGTAAGCCCCGCCCACGTCAGGAAGCCGGGAGGGGGGGGGGGGTTGTTGCCAGAAACGCAGTCGGTTTGGAGCTGGAAGGCAGCCTGTTAATCAGAGACGGCTGACAGCAAAGCACACAGCCTGGGCACCAGATTTCTGCTTACATTCTCCTGTTCCCTCTCCCTCGCTCTCTTCTGCTTCCATGGCTGCCTCTGTACCCATCTCCCCTTCCCGTCTCTCTTTCCATCCCTCGCTCAGCTCCTCTGCCTCGCTCCCCCCTCCTCCCGCTGTCGGCCTCCCTGGCCTTGCTCCTCGGGCATGTTCCCAGGATGCTGTCTCTTTGCAGTGTGCTGTTGTTCTTAAGTATCTTCCTCGTTGGGTGCGCTTCCCGAGCTCCACTGGGCCACACGCAGCAAAGCTGCTGCAACAGGGCACGGCAGCCCAAATCCACTGCAGCACGGGGCACCAGATTTGCCATGTGGGGGGATAACTATGGCATGGAACAATAGCGCTCACAGGCCACGCATCAAAGCCATGGTGGGGGGGAGTGCAACATGACGGGTACCGCGCCATGGTGCTCGTGGTAGTGTGAAAGTGCAATGCATGAGGGGACACTATGAAGCCAGAGCTGCACCTGAGGGTCTTTGCCTCACTGAATCACACTGTGAGCTGCAGCACTCCCGCTGTAGCAGGGACCCGTCACCATGACACGGGGGCTGCTGCAGCATAACACCGCCCAGGGGCGCTGTGTTAGGGGGCCCTTGAGACCCAGCATCTGGCCATCGCCTGTCTTTCTTTCTCTCTCTGACTGAAAGAAACAAGCGGAGTGGAGCGTTTGACACACGGCACCTCCCATTTCTGCTATTTTTAATTCTACCCTGTTTGCTAAGAGCACTGTAACAACAGGAGCATTGGCGTCAACTTGAAAGGGCAATAAACATGTCAGACAATCCCACCCCAGTGAAACTCGTTGACTTCCATGGGCTTACATCAGGGATCCATTTGGCCTGGTAAGTTGGCTACAGCACCTTGATTCTTGTAGACCCTGTAAAATCCAAACCCGGGTAGATACATTACTAACCAGGGCTTGTACTGTCTTTTTTACACACACAGTGCAGGAACCAGCAAAGTGTCACGTCATGAGAAGGGAAAACTCCAGCCTTCTAATAGCTATTGGAGACTGATTCCTTCCCTCCATTAAAGTAATGAAGCCTGCTCACTGAGCCATGCCACGTCCATGGAAAACCCTTTGTTTAAAAACAATGGGCCCAATTCATCCCTGGTGTAACTCCAGTGCCACCTACCTCCGGGTGGAGAGCCCCCTGAGAATGCAATGGATCGATGGGTAGGACTAGGTGCCTTAGGTCTCTCATAGAGGGCACCACATAAGGCCACTACGAGGTTCCAGGCTGAGGAGACGGGAGGTGGTGGCTTGGGACTGAAGCTGTTATATATCACCATGTTGGCTAAAGCCCATGGGTCATACAATGGTGTCGAAGGATATAACTGGTAGGGAGAGAAGAACTTCTGAGCCTAGATAAAGCCATTGCTGTCAGAAGTATCGGGAAGCTCTGAACCAAGTAAATGTGTTGCACTGATGTTGGATGGATCGTTACCCTGTACACGCCATATTTTGCATCAGCGCTGTGTGTGTATGTTAGGAGTTGGCACAGATGTTACACCAGTGCCCGTTTCCATAGCTTAGATGGGACCTTAAGAACTTAAAGGGTGCGTCTACACTGCACTGTTATTTTAAGATAACTAGAGTTATTTTGAAATAACAGTATGAGCATCTACCCAGCCATTCTGTTATTTCGAAATAATGTGGTAAGCACAGACAGCTTATTTCAAAATCAGTAAGCCTCATTCTACAAGGAATAATGCCTATTCCAAAAATAACTATTTTGAAATAAGGTGTGTGTAGATGCTCCACTGCTGCTATTTCAAAATAGCTCCTCACCAGGGCCATTTTAAGTAATTCCTCCCCAGTGCTTCCTGGGGCTCTAAATTGAGATAACACATCTACATTAGGGAAGCCGGCCTCGGACTAATTTTGAGGCTTCCCAGCAGTATAGATATGCTATTTTGAAATAAGCTGTTTCAGAATAACTACTCCAGAATAGCTTATTTCAAAATAGCCATGAGGCGTAGACATATCCAAAGTGGCTTGATTTTAGTGGGGCTGAGCACATTGGGGTCAGTGAGAGTTGTGGGTGTTAAAATTGTTAATTATGAGTCAGAAAAGCCAAAAGTGTTCAATAAATATTTTTGCATGTAAAAAGAAGCAGGATGATGTATTTGTATCACATGTGGGTGATGAAGGACTTTCTAGCTCATTAAGGAGGATGTTGCCTTTTACTGACAGGCATTATCAGTCAGAAGGCCTGGATCTCTTGCACCCAAGAGTCCTAAAAGAATTGACCGAGGAGAACTCAAGCCCACTAATGTTAATTTTTAATAAAGCTGGGAGTACCAGTGTAATTCCAGAAGACTGGAAGAGTGCTACGGTTGTGCCACTATTCAAAAAGGGCAAATAGGAAGACCCCACTTGTTACAGGCCAACTAGCCTCACATCAATCTTGTACAAAATAATGGGAAAACTGGCACAGGATTCAATTGATAAAAAAATGAATGGGTAGGAATATAACAGTTAACATGGTTTTATGGAAAATAGGCCCTCTCAGAGGAACTGGATTTCATTCCTTGTCAAGATTACAAGTTGGATTAATAAAGGTAACTGCATTGATGTAATATTCATTGCCTTTTGTAAAGCATTTGACTTAGTACCGCACAACATTCTGCTTGAAAAATTAGCACTATACAGTATCAATACAACACACGGCAAATTGATTTAAACCTGTCTGACAAATCTCAGAAAATAGCCGTCCGTGGGGAATCATCATTGAATGGGGGTGTTTCTAATGAGGTTTCATGGGGATTGGTACTTGGTCACACGCGTGTCAACATTTTCATCCAGGATCTGGAAGTAAATGTAAAGCTATTGCTGATCAGATCTGTGGATGACACA
Source organism: Pelodiscus sinensis (assembly GCF_052426305.1). Classification (NCBI taxonomy): domain Eukaryota; kingdom Metazoa; phylum Chordata; order Testudines; family Trionychidae; genus Pelodiscus; species Pelodiscus sinensis. The sequence continues at coordinate 12,918,112 of NC_143074.1, forward strand.
CAGGAGGGCGGAATGCTAAATATTGAGGAGCAAGGAGCACAGGCAAAAGAGGGGGGAATGTCCTGGAAAGACGTGGCTCTGCAAAGGATTTAGGGGTCCTAGTGGACAAGCAACGGAACCGGAATTCCCAGAGCCATGCTGTTGCCAAAAGGGCTCGTGCGATCCCTGGCTGTACAAAAAGGAAGAAGGGGGAAGGAAGGTGATTTTACCGCTGTATACAGCAGTGGTTTTCGAACTAGGGGTCGCAACCCAGGACTGAGGTGTGGAATGTCAGGCACTGGGTCTCCTTGTGCAAGTGATTAGTGGGGATGCTAAGGCAGCTACCTGCCTGTCCTGGCACCGCAGACTGCGTTGCACCCCAGAAGTGGCTGGCAGCAGGCCTGGCTCATAGCTGGGGGGGGGGGGGGGGAGCGCGCAGGGCTCTGTGCACTTTCCCTGCCCTGAGCACTAGCTCCGTACTCCCATTGGCTGGGAGCCTGATGCTGGCTGCTTCTGAGGCTCAACATGGTCTGTGGTGCCAGGAGAGGCAGGAAGCTGCCTTAGCACCCCTCCTTCCCCAGCCCTGACCTGCCCCAACCAATGCCAGACCCCCTCCTACATCCCAAAGCTCTCATCCTCAGCCCCAGCCAGAAGCCCACACTCCAGTCAAATTATGTTGGGTCGCCGCCATCAATGATTTTCTTCAACTGGGTCATGAGAAAAGAAGCTTGAAAACGGCTGGTGGACAGCATGGGAGATTGAAACTGGCATCCTGTGTCCAGCTCTGGTGCTCACATTTTTTAAAAGGCTGTTTTAAAACTGGAGCGAGTGTGACAAGAGCCACAAACCAGCTCAAGGTCTGGAACCTAAGGAAAGTGGAGGGGGTGGGATTCAGAGCCTGGCCCAAGCCAGATCTTAAAAGCGCTGCCGGCACAGCTGTTTTTAGCAGTCCTGTGCAGAGGGGAAAGGAAGCGGGTGTGCCCAAATGCGCAGCTCCGGCAAGCTGCAGCAAAAGCCAGCAGGGAGCTATTTAAAGAACTGGCAGGGACCCAAGTTGCAATAGGACGGTACCTGTAAGAAATTCTAAGTTACTCTCACTGCCGTGAGACGGAGTCTGCTGCCACTGGCTGTGTGGACATACCCAATCTGTTTAGCTTATCGAAAGAAAAGTGAGAAGTGACTTGATTGCAAAATAGAAGTCCCTGGATGGGAGAAAGTATCGGGTACTAAAAGGCTCTATAATCTAGCAGAGAAAGAAATACCGAAGAACCGATGGCTGGAAGCCAGACATACCAAAATGAGAAACTGGGCACAGTTTTTTTAACGATGAAGGTGATTAACCATGGGAACAAACTCCCAGGTATATTTTCTGTGTCTTAATTTCTTCAAATCGAGACCGGCTGCCTTTTCTAGAAGATAAGCTTTAGTCAAACACAAGTTATTGGGCTCAGTGCAGGGGTAATGGAGAAAATGTAATGGGTTGTGATCTACAGGAGACCAGACTAGATGATCTAATGTCTCTTTTGGCTTTAAACTCTATGAATTAGTGCTTCTGAAAATAACTCCTCATAGTTAGAGGCCCAGATATGGACTCGAAGTGCTGGCATTTCAAATTGTTGACTTTTTTTCATTTTTGCAGCAGCATCTCTTGGTTTCCTCCCAGGTCTTGGGACACTAAAATGCAAGGTATGCCCTGTTTTTATGCGGTTTCCAGCTTACCTCGAAGCAGGAAGCCCCCCCAAATCCCAAATCTCATTAGAGAGCAAGCCACATCTAGTGAGATTTTATTTTTCTGCTACATTTAGCAGAAGCAAGGGGTTTAAGAGAGTTTTGAGGAGCAGCTGAGCTCCTGGTGCGGACCCAAAACAGTCCCAGACTTTGTGAGGTTTACCCATCCCAGATCATTCCATCCCATTCACACTGTCTCCAAAGCACTGTCCAAGCAGCGAGCCAGTGCCGCGTGCCCTAGCTGGACACATAATGCATTCACTGGGCTTCATCTCTTCCTCTGGCTGCACATTGTCCTGGAGCAGATGGTGATTTTCTCAAGTGTTCCATGATTCAAAATGATTTCCTGACTCAGGGAGGGTTCACACAACCTTGGGCCCCCCTGCAAAGTCATCGGTGGGCTGGTCCATTTGCCCAGCCTGGTGGTCAGTGTGTGGTCATCTTCAAACAGCTCCACAGAGCCAGAGGGGCAAGGGCCGAAGCTGTCGAGTGGAGCCAGCAGGGAATGGTCGGAGAATTCTCCCTGGTTTCTCTCTCCAGCCAGCTCCACCAGCACAAAGACGACTGAGTGATAAATGCCCCTTGTGAGCTGGGTGCCTGGCAGCTGCAGGTATGACAGCCCTGTGCTAGCCCTGCTGTGGCTCCTTCTGGAGCCGTTCATTGCTCCTGAATAGCTCACTGTGAGCGAAGTTCCCCCTCAGCCACATGGCTGCGCAGCTTCCCATTAAGCCCGGTGCAGAGGCTCAGGGCTGCAGTGGGGAGAGAGATCTCACCCCTCTCCCCTGCCCTGAAGCTGCCAGGAACCATAGGGAAGAGCCCCAACCCACCAACCCCAGCAGGGAGCTGCTGCATCTGGGGGAAGGGGCCCCTCCTTGCCGAGAGACACACAGATAAGCCCAAGCCCCGAATCCCTGCCCCACCTTGAGCTCCCGGTATCTTAAGCACCCTCCTGCACCCTACTACCCACATCCCTGGCTTCACCACAAAGCCCACACTCCCAGCCCAGGGCCCATACCCACTCCTGCACCCCAACCACCAGCACAAAGCCTGTACCCCCTTCTACACCCGCAAACCACTCATCCCCAGTGCCTCTTCCCACACTCATCTTGGCCCCACTCCCGCCACATGAATTTTGTCATGTGCACCAATAGGGTGACATGTCGCACATCCCCTCCATGTCACACATTCCTGCCGTGCCACACATCTTCGTGTCACACATCCCTGTGTTGCACATCCCCACCGTGTCGCACATCCCCGTGTTGCACATCCCCTCCGTGTCACGCATCCCCGTGTCACACATCCCCGTGTCACATATCCCCATCATGTCGCACATCCCCTCCGTGTCGCACATCCCCATGTCACACATCCCCGCCGTGTAGCACATCCCCGTGTTGCACATCCCCTCCGTGTCACACATCCCCACCATGTCGCACATCCCCTCCGTGTCACACGTCCCCGCGTTGCACATCCCCTCCATGTCACACATCCCCACCATGTCGCACATCCCCTCCGTGTCGCACATCCCTGTGTCGCACATCCCTGCCGTGTAGCACATCCCCGTGTTGCACATCCCCTCCGTGTCACACATCCCCACCGTGTCGCACATCCCCGCCGTGTCACACATCCCCGTGTTGCACATCCCCTCCGTGTCACACATCCCCATGTCGCACATCCCTGCCATGTCACACATCCTTGTGTCGCACATCCCCTCTGTGTCACAAATCCCCATGTCGCACATCCCCTCCACAATGGTGCACATAAGAAAATTCATTCTGCTCAGGAGTGGAACAAATGAGAGGGAACACTGACAAGGAGTACTTGGTGTTCAGCATTTGAGGTGTGGTGGTATCTTTTCATTGCTCAGGTAGACCAGGAGCAAGCAATAAAATGGCAGCTGTTCACCAAGGTTAACCCCTGGCAGGCCAATGCTGCTATATTTAGGTACCAGCAATTGCAGCTCCTGGACACTGTTTGCTGCAGCTCCCCTTGGCCAGGAACGGTATATAGAGCAGTGGGGGCCCACCTGGGGCTAGCCCTGGCGGACCGGATCCGGCCCGAGGGCTGGTATTGCCCATTCCTGAGGTAGACCGAGCGGATTGTTTCCATGTCCCTGATTGGATAACTCTTGGACTTGGATTTCCCATAAGGTTACTCGTGATCATGAAAATTCAGTTCACAGCAGTCTACAGTAAGCTGGAATAGTCGTGGAAAAGCAATGTGAACGTGGCCATTGGGGAATTCATTTTAAACTCCAAACAACTAAATGCGTAGTTGTCTGGCTCGGCTTACATCAGCGCCTGTGAGCCAGGCAACTATTAGCCCCATGTTACAGATGGGGAAACTGAGGCAAGAGGGTTTTTTTTTATGACATGCCCAGGGTTGTGCAGCAAGCCAAGGTTATATTTGGTCACCTTCTCATGTGAGTACAGGGAGCCTGGGACTCCATTGCCCGGCACTTTGTGCCCTCATGTACACTCATGCAAAATGGGAGCCATGCTAACTTACATCTCCTTCCCCCGATTAGTCACTAGAGTGTGTGACAATGCAACATTCAGGGGAAGGGAGTGGCAGTCCCTGTAACTTGGCTGAAAGGCCATCAGAGGCCTGGCTCAGCGGTCTGATCTGTCTGTCCGCTCACCCAGCTGGATCCCACCTGTTGCAACGCATGCAGTCCCTCCCGGCCCTGAGCCCCCTGCACACAGCCCCAGCAATGCACAGCCGCTGTGACCGGCGCTGCCTGCTTCTCCAGGCCTGCCAAAGGGCCAGGCTCGCCTTTGGAAATGGGTCCGTCGAACAGGCTAACAAAATCACACCACGATTCTCAAGGCTCGTTTCTGGGGCGGGACCAATACACAGCAAGGCGCTGACTCCCTCCGGACTCCCTCCGCTTGTGCTGTGAAGTCCCTCCCAGGTTAGGTGAAGAGCTGGCTAGGATAAGGCCTAAGAGCAGAATTAAGCCTTTGCGCTTTCTTTCCGCTCCCTCCCTCCTGCAGCTCTGCCCTTCTCTCAGCCCTGAGAGAGGCCGGCGGCAGGGTGGGAGGCGGCGGAGCGGAGTTCAATGTCCCACCAGGGTGAACTTAGCTTGGGAAGGGAACAGGCTGCTCCCAGCTTCTTGGAAGGCAGCTCTGTAACACGAGCTGCTCTTGAAGCAGATCCCTCCTGGGCCAGGACCCCCCTGTGCGCCTGTGTGTGGAATGCACAGGGGGGGGGGAGGGTTAACAAAGGGTGAAATACTTTGAAAGTCGGTTTCCTCTCCTCCCCTCCCTTCCACAGGCCCCGCTCCCCTGAGAGGGCTCCCCCTCCTACCCAGCAGCCCATTGTTCCACTGGCCTTTTGTTGGCGTCAGGACAAGGGGAAGGCCAGGCGGTGGTAAGGGAACAGCCTTCCCTTGGCTCCAGGACCGGTCAGGTGGCTGTCACTGAGCCTATCCATCCGACTCCAGCCCCTCCAAGTGCCAGCTAGAGCTCCCGAGTCAGGGGAGCCCGGCCAGAGGTCTCTACAACTCCTCTCCAGAGGGGTGCTGCCCCATCTGCCAGAGGGGAACTGGGCTGAGAGCGGCTCCCCCTCTGGCCCCACTGTTAGAGGTGAGAGTGGCTGCCGGAGACTGGGCCAGAACACGGGCCTCCTGTCGGCTGGGGACCCCACCCCAAGCCATCCTCTGGGGGGCTTGTGTGGGAGTGATGCAGCGCCTGTGTGGAGATCTCTGTATCCACCACTCACAGGGGCACCACCATCCTTTCCAGGCAGATCACCATGCGCCCAGTTCTCCTCCTCCCTGCCCTGCTTTGCAAGGTAGAGCCACACCAAGAGCTGCAGAGCTGATGGCTTTGGTCAGGCCCGTTACCCAGAGAGGCCCTGGCTGTGAAGTTCCAGCCTGGATCTGAGGAAAGCGTTGGGTTTTACTGAGCTGGGATTCGGCTTTCGGCTCTCTGCGCTGCAGCATCCCACAGACCTTCCATGAGGTATCCTGGCTAGGCTGGGGCCTCTGGCTCTCCGCATTCCTTCCCAGGTCCTGTGTCTCAGCTCTCCCAGACGCCGCTCCCTCCAGGGCCGTTTGGCTGGAAATGGGGTCACGTTCCCAGAATTTCAGTGTGGTCAGATGCTGGCGCCGTTCTAGCCAAGGCTCAGAGTGGGCTGAGAGCTGGAGGGAGCTCCCGGAGCGCTGCAGGGGAGGCTTGAGCTGGGGAAGAGTGCCTAGCTGCCGCTGCGGGTATGTCTGCATGAGCTGGAGGTGTAATTCCCAGCATGGGGCGATGCCCACGTGGTAGCTCTGCTCAAGCTAGAGTGCTACAAATAGCAGCGTGGCGGTGGCAGCGTGGGCAGAGATGCAAGGCAGCCAGCCGAATATGGGGTTGGGCAGGATTGTGCTTGGGCGGCTAGTCTGAGCCACTGCCTGGGTCACCATGGCCATATTTTTAATGTGTAGGTAATGCGCATGGGTCTTCCTGGTCACTTTGGCAGATGACACAAAAATTGGGGGAGTGGTAAAAAATGAACAGGACTGAGAGACCCAGATCCCTTGGTAACCCAGGCGCAAGCAAACAGTGTGTGTTTTAATGTGAATTTAAATGTGCACATCTAGGAACAAGGAATGTAGGCCAAACGTACAAGAATGGGGACGGTATCCCCATTACTGGGCAGAGTAATTCTGAAAACAATTTGGGGTCATGGTTTGTGTTCCCTGTAAGGCCGTGTCTAGACTACATCCCTTTTTCGGTAAAGGGATGTAAATTAGGCACGTCAATATTGCAAATGAAGCCAGGACTTGAATTTCCTGTGCTTGATTTGCATAATGGTGGCCGCCGCTTTTTTTCGAAATGGGGCTTTTCAAAAAAAAAAAAAAAAACCAGCAGTTTAGATGGGGCATTTTTGACAGAAATGCCCTGTTTTGAAAGATCCTGTACTCCTCAAAACACGAGGAAAATGCCCCATCTAAACTGCTGGGTTGTTTTTCAAAAAAGCTCAGTTTTGAAAAAAAGCAGCAGCCGCCATTATGCAAATGAAGCATGGGAAATTCAAATCCCAGCTTCATTTGCAATATCGATCTGCCTAATTTACATCCCTTTACCGAAAAAGGGATGTAGTCTAGACGTAGCCTAAGATGTGCACTCGTGTAGCTGCTCAGGAGCAATTCAAATGCCGCCCAGATGATTAGCAGAGTGCCGACAGCTAGGGTTTTGTTTTTATAGGTGGTGCCTATTTACACTTGCCTCGGTGCATATAGAAAATTATTCCACACGTGGGTGGAAAAAATTCACAGATGGATGGAAAAGATTAGTCATCAGCAGAGCATATGACACTGTGACCAAAAGAGCGTATGTCATCCTGGGATGCATAACTAGAGGACTCTCGAGTAGGAGGAGAATGGTTATTTTCCTTTCACGCCTATTTCTGGTGTGCTCAGTTCAAGAAGGATGTTGATAAATTGGAGAGGGTTCAGAGAAGAGCCATGAGAATGATTAAAGGGTTAGAAAACCTGCCTTCTAGTGATAGGCTCAATGCTCCCAATCTATTTAGCATACCAAAGAGAAGGGTCTAGGCTGACTTGATCACATCTTGTAAGCACCTTACATGGGGAACAAATATTTCCCCTTCCCTCTACCCGCAAAAGATCTAACACGATCCCACGGCTGGCAGATTAAGCCAGTTCAGCTTGGAAACAAACATACAATTTGAACGGTGAGAATAACTAACCATTGGAGCAGTTTATCGAGGGTGATGGTGGGGTCTCCACCAGTGGCAGGTTTTTTATCAAGAGTATATGTTTTTCTCAAAGCTCTGTGGAGATTCAGGAGGTCTGGCTAGCTGTTCACAGTGGGCCCTTCTAGCCTTGAACTCCATGAATACATGAGCCGGGAATGTGCCGTGCAGATGTACTCTAAAAGAGGCTCTAAACACCAAGTAAGTACCCTGTTGACAGGGGAGCGAACAGACTTGCTGGACCCCTGAGTAAAGTGAGGGGGCAGCTCTGGGAAGGGACGGGGCCTTGGGTGGAAAGGGTGAGGCCAGTGGCAGTCAGTCCTCAGCGCTGCCCAGGGCATTTCACATCACCCACCCCGCCAGCCCTCAGAACCACCGGGAGCGTGCAGCGCTGTGCTCCGACAGCGATTTAAAGGGCGCAGGTGTCCAGTCCTGCCGGAATGGCGATGGTGGCTGAGAATCCCAGCCCTTTGGAATTACTAGGCCCTGAGGCCTCTTTGTTTCCTCCCTTTCCCCATTGCCAAGCCTGCCTGTTGGTACACCGACACCAAAGGGGGATGTGTGTTCACCCACACTTTTCAAGGCAGATGGTTTCAATCCATTGCAACTTAGCACAAGACCTTGACTGGGTCCAAATGGTTCTGCTACCAAGGTTTTTGGCCCATTTCATCCCCAGGGACTGAAGGATAGCGGGATGCAAATTCCCCTTCTTGTAATGTCGACTCAGTTCTTTCATCCATTCCTCTGTGCTTCTCCACAGACTTTCCCCTTCTCCATGATAGAGAGAGGCACTTTACCTCCATTGTATCCCGAGGAGGGGGAAAAGGTCCCGTTCCCAGCAGGCTCTTGGGAGACTGAAATCTCCCCAGCTGAATGTGTCAAAGGGGCATTATGAAGTGAGAGAAAAGGTTCCATATTTTGTAGAGGCAAGGAGCCCTTCTCCCTGTGACCAGAGCTGAGCAGGAATTTCTTGACACAACAGTTTTCCCCAAGAAAATGCCCATTTGTCGAAACGGAGGCTGTTCCAGGGGACACAAATTCCTAGTTCCACACACTGTTAACCAACAAACGTTTCTAAACGGTTGAAATGCCCCAGATTTCTTGGTTTGTTTTTTGTGTGAAACAACGTTTCCTTTTGAAAGAGAAGTTAACGTACGATAAAAATAATAATACATAGAGCATCCAAAGGGCGACCTTGAAACAACATTTTTGAAGGGATCGAATTGAAGCATTGCAAATGACCCAAACTTCAAATACTAATTTTTGCATGTTTGATTTGCAAACTTGTTTTGAGACTTTGGTTTTTCATCCTATTTCAGGTGGAGAACAACTGTTGGAATCTTGACAGTTTTCCCAGATAAGAAAACCATTCCCTGCCCAGCCCTAGCTATCATCCCCCCTTCCCCTCCCCTGTCTTCTGTGATTATGTCCTTTGGCCTCAGCTGGGCCAGCCCCCCAAATTATAACATCCAGGGTTAAAATCCAGCTCCTTCCCACAAGCTGTTGCTGTTGGGAGAGAACTGAGAGTGGGGAAGGGACCCCCCAGCCAGCCTGCTGCCTAACCCTGGTGGGCTTGAGGGAGAGTGTTTACATTTCAGGCAGGGAGGAACAAAGCTCCCTGCCCACAGATTTGCCCTGCAGCAGCCCACCCTGTGATGTAAAGAGCCTTTTTCGGGACAACAAAAGGCCCTTAGATTGCCTGATTTCCTGCTGTTATCTGCACCCGTATCCTGGGCTCCCCAAGCTGAGCCTGACCAATTATCCAGAGGTGAAAAGAGTCTCAGGAAAGGCCTTTCTGTGATCCTGCTCTCACAGCAGTTGGAGACCAAATGGTGAGGGGCAGTAGAGATGGAGGATCTCTGGGGAAAACACACACACACACACACACACACACACACACACACACGCACAGTCACACATGTGCACAGTCACACACATACACACACGTACGCGCACACAGTCACACTCATACACATACATGCACAGTCTCATGCACATACACGTGCGCACGCACACATGGTCACACACATGTACACATGCATGTACATGACACACATGTACACACAGGCACGCGCACACAGGCACGCACAGTCACATGTATGCACGCACGCGCGCTTGCAAATGAACAAAAGGGGAATTTGCTTGTGCACGCAATACCGCTGCGTGGCCAGGGCCATATTCACCAGCTGGCTCCCAGGACTCTGTTCAGTGCTGGCGGTAGCCTGGGGAGCGGGCAGCAAAGGAAGCACAGGAAGCCGGGTGGGTAGCTGGCTGGCAGACACTAATCAGCTGTGCTGTGCCAGCCGAGGGGGTAGCTGGGCAGGAGGAAGGGGAGGAGTGAAGACGGGACACTAGACGCAGCTCAGGGGAGCTCCATTTGCGCTCCAGTCCTGAAGCTCGGTGAGCGTCTTCCCTTTCCACAGCCAGCAGCAAGACTTGAGGGCACCTCACAGGGTCAGGCCCTGGAGCGTTGCTGTGGTGATGATGTGCTGGGGTGAGCAGGAGTGTTCCCTCTAATCTTTTCCATCCATGCGCAGAATAAATTCTGTTACATGCACTGAGGCATGTGCGAAAGCGCACCACCTAGAGAAACACAGACCTAGCTGTGGGCGCTCTGCTCATCAGCTGGGCAGCACTGGGATCTCTCTTGAGCAGCCGCACAAGAGCCCAACTTCTGGGAACACTGGGCAGTGGTTCAGAATAGGGATTTATGGGGGGGGGGCACTGCTCTGGCCCTTAATGTCTCTTCCGGTGCAGACCCCAGGACCTGGGCTTGCTCTTGCACATCAGGATTCTCTGACTGGCTCCTGTTTCTTGTACCTGCCCCTGTTTCCCCTCACTAGACTCACACAGGGGGGTCATGACTTTCTTAGAACAGCCTTCCATTTAGAGACCGGGTGGGCTGTGGTGTTTGTGGTGGGAGGGGAGCCCCCCAGCCTTGTGCCTTGTGTGGCGCTCACCAGCCTTGTGCGGTTGTCAGGAGCTCCCCAGCTTTCCCACTCTCCAAGGCATCTCATACCGCTGGAGGTGTCTAGCTGAATGGCCCCCTGGACTCTCCCTCCTGTGACAGACCGGGCCGTGTCTGGGCACAGCTGAGGGCGTCCACTCCGAGCGAATTGCTCAAATTCGGGGCTCCTTACAGTCCCCAGACTGGTGACCTCTCCAAACCGGCCACAAACCAGTCCCACAAAGCGCTTCAGCTGCCTGCCTGAAGCCTCACGAGCAAAACCCCTCCGGCTCCCCAGCAATATCCGTGCCCCAGATGGCCCCGGGCCTCATACACAGGTGGGGGGTCCTAGCACCCAATCCCACCTACCCCGAACAAGTTCTGTCCGGTCCCAAGAAACCAGCCACAGATCCCTGGTCAATTTACCCTTTGGACCTTACCCACAAATCACGCTGGGCCAATCCTTTAGCATCTAACAACTAAAGGTTTATTATCACAAGAAAGAAAAGCATGAGAGTAAGGTTGCTAAAGGATCATACATTACATGCATCAAATCTCCCAGTTCTCGATGCAGGTTCTAGCAGAGATGTTACAGCTGCTGGTTTAAAAGTTCTTGTTGCACATCCTAGCATCAGAATGGGTTCACAGGTCTTCCGGGCTCTTCGATCCCTGCACTGCTGCCTCTGGGATGAAGTGCTGAGCTGAGAACCAAATGGAGTCCCCCACATGGCCTCTTTACACATCCTTCCTGGCCTCTCCTTGGCTGCAGCCAGTCACCTGGCCGTCAGCCTCTCTCTGCTGCAGCTCTTAGGCCTCCGCCCTCAGGCTTTAGGTGTGTCCTTGGCCCATCGAGTGCCTTTGTCCCACAGGGCCTCACTAATTAGCATGTCCATAGGCCAGGCTCTGCCCAATGCTCAACCACATTCAGAGAAATATTCAGTTTCCACACAGATTACAGATTCCTACCTACACACACAGACATTATACACTCACATAAATAGCGTACCCAGGATCAGCAGACAGTAAGCTTCTATTCAATACCTCACATGGCCCCCTTCTGTACCATTCTTGGGGCCAACATCCCACCTATGGGTGCATCAGTGATCTGGCTGCTCCCCTCAAGATCCAGTAACGTGACACCTCCTCCACCACAAAAACAGGGGGGAGGCAGAGACAGGGAGGCTGGGGGCAGCTGGGGTTCTGAGGAGACAGCACCAGAGCAGCTCTGAGGCTCTGCAACTGCAGCAGCAGCAAGGAGAGCCGAGCCTCGTCACCCAGACAAGAGATCAATAACTAATTTCACTGCAGCAGCAGCACAGGTTTTTTTCCAATAATTGTAAGCTAGCAGTTGGGAATGAGGCTCTCACCACCGCTCCGCACTAACCTGCACCCGATCAATCGACAACGCCACTGGGGCAGCGGGAAAACTCATTTTTCTCCTTTTCTTTCCTCTCCTCCTCCGCCCCCCGCCTCCGGTGTTTGCTTTTTCGGAAAGTTCTTCTCTCCTGAGCGTAGGGTCAGTGAGTCCCAAGCCTCATGCCAGGAGATGGGATAAGAGCTCCCAAGCCACCTCCCAGAAGTGCAGCGTCCAGCCACGCCGGTCCCTACATTTTGGGGGGTTTGGGGACGTTCTTACTTTAGATCCTCTTCTTTTTTTGCATGGGCAGTCTGCTACAGGGGGGTTGCTGCTGGCTGTACTGTTGAATCCCTCTGTGTCCTTGGCCCCCAACTGTCCTCCTTTCCCCATTAGTATACGGCTATAATAATTAGATGGGTCTGAACCAAAGTCTGGATTTGCGCCTCCTACCTCACACATGGATTTGATTTCAGGTCCAACCCCCTTAATGCAGGGGTGGGGAACCTAAGGTCTGGGGGCCAGATGCAACTTGCCTGGATCTGGTCCCCAAGACTCGTGGTTTCCTCCCCACCCCCACCCCCCGCACTGGGGAGCCTGTGCTGATGCTCCAGCCCCACACCTGTTCCTCTGTGGGGCTGGAACACACAAAATCTACAAGCCTGGGCCTGGCTTGGCTCCAGTGTGCAAGGGAAATGTGGCCCCCTTCTCAGCTGAGGCCACATCAGTGAGAGGTTTGGGGGTGTTTTTTTTTTTTTTTGCTTCTCATTTGTGTGTGCCTCTCCCCACTGATTTCCTGTGGACAGCGGCCTCCCACCCAAAAACAGTTCCCCACCCCTGCCTGAATGGACTGACTCAAACCCTTGGATCTGAACTGTGGCAACCTGTGGAAAGCTTGAAATCTGGCTCCAAATTTTGCCGGTTTGTCCTACCTCCAGCAACAATCTCTCCCTCCTTCCCAGGGTGCTTCACAATGAAACCTCCACTGAGAAGCGCTCCCAGCACTTTACCTTAATTTCACACGATGGGGCAGAAGGGGCTGAACTCATTTCTGGCTGGGGCTGTGAAACAAACCTCCAGAAGTTCTGGAGGTGCGGTGGGTTTGATCACATTTAGAGCTGTGTTGATTGGGCCCTGTTGAGTCGGGTTCTCTGTTGCTTGGGGGTTTTGTCAGCCCTTTCTGCAGCATGCAGCACCGCTGGCCGGGTGACCCCTGTGCAGGTTACAGCACCGCTGGCCGGGTGACCCCTGTGCAGGTTACAGCACCGCTGGCTGGGTGACCCCTGTGTAAGGTTACAGCACCGCTGGCCGGGTGACCCCTGTGCTGGTTACAGCACCACTGGCCGGGTGACCCCTGTGCAGGTTACAGCACCGCTGGCCGGGTGACCCCTGTGCAGGTTACAGCACTGCTGGCCGGGTGACCCCTGTGTAAGGTTACAGCACCGCTGGCCGGGTGACCCCTGTGTAAGGTTACAGCACCGCTGGCCGGGTGACCTCTGTGCAGGTTACAGCACCGCTGGCTGGGTGACCCCTGTGCAGGTTACAGCACCGCTGGCCGGGTGACCCCTGTGCAGGTTACAGCACCGCTGGCCAGGTGACCCCTGTGTAAGGTTACAGCACCGCTGGCCGGGTGACCCCTGTGTAAGGTACTCTTGGGCCGTCACATACGGCTTTGCCTTTGTTTACAACATCGATCAGAAGCAGCTCTCGGGGGGTCCATTTAACTGAGCTTCTGCTTTCAGCTTTGTGCATTGCCTGCATCAGGGCTCAGAGGCCAGATCCTTTAGCTGCTCTTCTTGTCCTTGCAGGGGCCATTCATGCCCCAGTCTCTACGCCTGGGGGCTGTGACTGCTCCTCCAGCTGCTTATTCCACAGCTGCATAAGGCGAGCACGTGATTTCATTAGACCTTGTCCACACTGGGTGAGCAGTGCTAACCCGCATAGTCAGGCTTCCAGAGACACCGGGAGCTCCCGCTCCAGTTGTGGGTGCCAAGTTTTTGACTGGTCTGTGCATTTCATAGCTTTCATTTCTCTTATGCTTATATTTAATGCTTTGAGTAGTGAGTTCTAAAATGCCCAACCTGTCATGGCTGGAGTAATTCTCCCTGTGGTAACTGTGCTGCTGCTGGAAGGGGCTGGGTGTCCCTGCAGTCCCTGAGAAAGTCATGGCAGGGATCCTCCACATGCTGTCCTTGTCCTGCAACTCCAGCTCCCATTGATCAATAACAGAGAACTGTGACCAGCAGGTCAGTGCATTGCCTGAATATGAGGGGCAGCACATGGAGTCACTGCCAGCCAGCTGCTTTCAGGAGTGGTACAGGGCCAGGGCAGGTCTGCCTTAACTCCACTGCTTGGGCAACTGTCCAGAATTCCCAGGGTAGGACTTGAACCCACAGCCCTCCCCTCCCCAGGCAAATGTCCTATCCTCTAGGCCACTGCAGAACTCACCCCACCGCCCTATCTTCAGAGTGTCCCCTCCCGCACTCAAAAACCCCTTGGCCCAAGACCAGAGCCCGCACCCCAACTCCCTACCCCAGCCTGGTGAAAGTGAATGAGATTCATGGAGGAAGGGGGACGGAGTGAGCAGGGTGGGGCCTCAGAGAAGGGGTGGAGCAGGGGCAGGGCCTCAGAGAAGGGGCGGGAAGGAAGCCGGACAAGGGTATTTGGGTTTGAGGTAGATCTTCCATTGCACTTATATTGAAAGAGTGATCGTGTGATTAAAAAGGCTGGAGACCACTGCTCTAGTACCATTGAAGCACGTGGCATTTACAGCCATAGAAGGAAAGATCTCTGCTGTATGCAGCACCATTGCAGTCACATCAGACCCAGGATGTGAGCGAGGTGGGTGAGGGGATACCTTTTATCGGACCAATGAGAGCGACAAGGTTTGAATTTACACAGGGCTCTTCTTCTGGTCTGGGAAAGGTTCTCAGGGCGTCACAGTGAAATACAAGGCCGAACAGATAGTTCAGCACGAGTCGTTAGCTCACTGAAGTCAATGGGCTTTGGATCAGGCCTCTAGTTGGGGCATTATATCGAGATGGGATTTGTCAGGCCTACAGTTGGGCATTGTATTGAGATGGTGTGACGTAGTGGGGGTACCTGGCTGGTTTCTATGCTGCTGGCTCTGGGGGAACCCCCACTGGCTGCCGTGGGTACCACGACCCAGCAAAACAGGATGAGTCACTATGCAAACCAGTATGGCCAGACACCCCCCATGGAGAGAAACAAAGGAAGGTGGAATGCTGCCCTGGCTGGGGGGCAGGGCTGGAAGGGAGTTAATTAGTTGCTGTCGGTGAGCATGGAGGAGACAGCCTAGGGAGAGGGGCTGGAGTTTAGGGGCCCAGTCTCCCCCCAACTCAAGGGGGCCTGAGGCATCCTAGCCCAGCTCTGTGACCAGATTACATTGGTGCTGTGCTGTATCCTGGAGAGGCAATAAACTTCCTCTAGTCCACCGGCTGGTGCGGTCTGTTTGTGCCATTTCGGGGTGCAGGAGACGGGGAACCCCCAACGCGCCGTAACAGATGGGTCCGTAACTAAAACATCTTTCAGCTCTAGAACATACAGGCTGAAACTGTTGCTCAGTCAGAAGGAAGCTTTGGGATCACTGGTCAGAGCTGCTGTTTCCCCCAGGCTCAGTGACCGGTATTCTTTGTTTGATGATGGCCCCAATTACAGTCACTGCAGAATGGTGCAGCCCATTTAGTAAACGTTTTCCTTCATTTAAGGTACCCAGGACTTTCCATTTAGTTCAACTCCACTTTAACTATGGAGCTGCACCAGGCTCCTGCATAATTTCTAAGAGTGACTGCCCAGGTTCCCTTCCTTTTTAACATCCATGTGTGGAATAACTTTTGTTATGTGCACTAAGGCACATGCAGATGTGCACCACTAGTAAAAACACATGCTGCCCATGGTGGGTGCTCTACTAATCAGTTTGGCGACATTTGAATCTCTCCTGGGTGGCTGCCCAAGCACTCAGCTTACAGGAAACACTGGTTACTGCTCACTTTTAAGGCACGTAATGACTGTGGCCCTCTCCATGTCCTGGACCATCAAACAAGGGTGGACTCTCAGGCCATTTGGTTTGTCTAAATTACCTCTTAAAATATCTGTGACAAAGGTTTGTTAAAAGCTGCTCCCTGACTGAATCATTCACTTTCACAAACAGTTCTCTTCATCGGAGACAGTTCTGCACATAAAAGCGTCTCATCCATACAGAGGTATTCTTTCCTGTTTGGCCTACAGAGTGTTTGCAGTCCCTTTAGATCACTTTTAAACGTTCAGTTTTCCATGACAGGTATAATTTTTGCTTGGGGTTTACATTCACCAGGGCTAAGTCAATTTCCCAGGCATAATTTTATATTTGGGCAGAATTTTCTTGGCGTGCTTGAGTCAAATGTAAAGATTTTAGGCCAAGAGCGGTCCACTTCTTGAACCTTTTCTGTAAGTGTTGTGATTCCTCACAGCGGTAGCTCCGAGGTGAACGTAAAGAAATCCCCTCTCTGTGACATGACGTGATTTGACTTCTTTGGTGTGACGCTGCTCAAAATCAGCTTTCAGTCTGGAGTATATGGCACGCCACCAGATTTTGTGTTGCAGGAGCGGCCCTAGACGAGCTGCCAGCAACTGGTGCCCTAGGCAAACCATGCAATCAGGCCCCCACCTCCAACCCCTCAACAATATTGCACCACCATTTGGCACCCCATTTTGCCCCATTTAACTTGGCGCCCTAGGTGACCGCCTAGTTCACCTACATGGACGGGCTGCCCCTGTTGTGTTGGCACAAAACATCCACTGAAGAAATCACAGCACACAGATACATGGGAATCCTGCTGCATTTGCACACAGTTTGGCAGAAGAAAAAGTGGCTAAATTGGTCAATTCTTGCAGTGCAAATAGTCTGTCCAGCTCCGCTATAGTTGAAAGAGTCTGGACTGGGTACCACAAACATGAAATTATTTAATGTTAATGTCTGATGGTAGATTGTGAACCCTTTACACTGGTAAGTAATTATACACACAGAGATTTGACTGGAGTCAACAGAACTACTTCTGCAAGTAACTGCTCACCAGCATGTGTAAAAAGTTCACAATCCAGCATTTACTCAATTACCCTCTAGTACAATTTCTTGCCCTGGATCAATGGCTTCAGGTTATATACACCTAGCTACTCTGGGCCGATACCTGTAGATGGATGGCTTAACTTCTACAGTAGCTAATTGCTGAAGGAATTGAAATATGAGCTTTCATGTTTTAGTCCAGAGCACGTGTTTGTGTGTTATAATCACAGTTAATTATATCCCAAATCTCTCTCCTTTACAAAGCTGTTTATAAACTTTATACATTAATGCAGCCACTTCTTGGTCGAGACACAGTAGCTGTTTAAGAGCATGCAGCCAAACTACACGTGGATGGAAGACAGAAGGTACTGCCTCCAGTTGAAACTGCAGGGGGGATTGAGACTGACAGGACATGATTGCTCAAACTAGGGATGTGAATAGTTAACTGGCTAACTGGTAAGCATCACCCTTACCAGGTCAAGTTTACTAGTAACAGTTAAGCTGCATGGCTGGAACAGCCTCCTGCCTGCTGTAGGGAGGGGGCTGCTCCAGCCCCATGGGGCACACAGCAAGTGGGGGGTGCTCCAGATTGGCCGGAGTAGCCCCTATCTGTGGCAGGCCTGGCCCGGGTGCACCAGGAGCAGTCTCTGTCTGCGGCGAGCCTAGGCCAGGCCCGCCATGGACGGGCACTGCTCTGGCCTGGCCATGCTGGGAGCAGCCTTCGCCCATGGTGGGGGTGGGCTGGCACTCACCCCCGTTACTGATTAAATATCCCAAACTCAAACTGGCATTTGGTCGAGACATCAAGACCAACGACACTATCTTGTGAAAAAGAGCTGTGAGATCTAATGCCCACGGGTTTTGAGAATCTCCGCAAGACGGCACCTCCTGCAGCATAGCGCCCCTAGCCCCAGGCTGGGTCCTTGGTTCATTACTGACCTACAGGGCAGAGTGCCAGCTCCCTGAAGTTCCGGCCCCCTCTCTGTGCTGTCTTGGTGGGGTGTTGTTTGTATGAGTGGGAAGCTGGGCTGGTGTGTGAGCTTGTGCTGGACATGCCCGAGGAGGAGGGGTTTGCACATTGAGAGGGAGGGAGATTTCTCCCCTCAAGGTGTGACCCAAGTTCAAAGCTCTCTGGAAGTACCCAGTGCCTGGAGATCTTGGGTTCCCCGGTAGGACTTGGAAGTGGAATTTCCCTTTGAAGCTAAGGGCCTTTAATCTTTGTGCAACGCTCCCATTTACGGAGCTGCTGTTGGTCAGGCTGAACAAATTGTGCTCCTTGAATCTGATCACTAGCCCTTTGGAGAGCAGACCCCCACCCCGGCCTTCTAGGTCAAAGGCTTTCAAATGTGCCAAACTTAAATGAGTCGAGCCCAACAGACCCGCAGAGACCTGCTGTGTATCCGTGGGTATCCCCGTTTGCTGAAGTGGATGCGGATATCCACAGCTCATTTTTGCAGCCCCTGATGCAGATGCGGACACATATTCTGTATCTGCACAAGGCTGTGTAGATGGGGACTAAAACCCACTGGAGGGTGGGAGGCAGAGGTGCCTGGTACAGAAGCAAGAAATAGCCTCCACCTACAGTGCTACTATGGCTGAGACATAGCAGCCACTGATTGGAATGACCCGTCAGTAACTGTGGCTACTACCAGCTTGGAGCAAGCAAGTTCCCCCAGTGTCAGCTGTTCACGCCCTCCCCTGTTTGCTGCCAGAGTTGTGCACCCCCTTGGCCACTCCCTCTCTGCCCACAAAGGGTCCTGGCCCAATGGAGCTTGGCCTCTTGCTTTGACCGGCAGCACCAGGACACAAATGGCCCCAGGGACAGCGCCACAGGTGGCTCCTTTAAGAAACCCACCACCAGCTCCAGCAATCAGCTCAAGGTCACAGCAGGAAACCTGCAGACAGGGCAGCAGGGCAGGGCGAGAAAAGCAGGAGAGTTGGTTTGAGATGAGAGAGAAAGAAGATTGGGGGGGAAAGCGAGATAGGGACAGGGAGGGAGCAAAGGAAGAAGGAGAGAGAGCTGAGGGAGAGGGGAAAAGGATGGAGATGTTGCAATGTAGGAAGCCAGTTTGGTACCCGCGTGTTACAAATATAGGCAATAACAGGCTAGTACACAGGAATTTCTGCGGTGTGTGCGCTTTTTTTGTAAATGTGAACCACAAGGGTGTGAATGCACCCCCCTAGTTCCCCAAGTAAGCAGGGAAATCAGCCTTCCCCCAGCTGGCCGGAACATGCTTACTTGGGGGACTATGGGGGCTGCTTTCACACCCTTTGCCTCCCCCCCCCCGCGAACAGGCCTGAATAAACTGCCCATAGTGAGCCTTGAGGCTGTGTCTGTTTCCCCCTTGCAGCCTGCACTAGCTGAGCTGATAGCCCCCAGAATGGCAGTTCAGAAAACATCCCCGCTCCTTTAAAGCAGAGGAGGAGACCTTCCCTGACACGTCTCCACCTTCTCCCCAGGCCAGTTTCTGCTTGCAAGCCTGGATTTAGTAAAGCACAGAAGCAAGTGCCAAAGTCCATAAGCAAGGGCCCAGATTTTGAAAGGGACGTAGGTGTTGCTGCGCTTGCTTAGCACTGCAACTCCTGACCATCAGGAGGAGCCTAAGGCCCATTTTCAAAAGAGACTTAGGCACCTACGAGCCACAACTGTCATGAGATTTTGGCTCCTAAGTGCCTAAATCCCTTCTGGAATGAGGCTACAGCCTAGCTCTTTAGCTCCAGCTGTAGAGGTTCCTGCTTTCATCACTGGAGGTCCCCCAGTGTTCCCAGCTGTTCTCATTTTACATGAGTCTTGGGATACTTTCTTTTTTCACACACCAGGGAGGTTTCGAGTTGACCATTTTTAGTTTTAATTAGATCAGCGAGTTTTCTTTCTCCCCCCCCCCCCCCTTCCAGATTTTGTGTGGAATTTGATCTTTTCTCCAAGGAGCTAAAAAAAAGCCCATTCAAATTCGCTCCCAACTGTAGTGAGTCGATGTGCCTTGTACATTGCTTCTTCCCTGTGGGCTCCAGGGTGTTGCTTCATATGGGACGCAAGTCACTTTTCAAACAGGATTTGTGCACAGTGGCAGAGCCCACTGCCATAGCAGCAGATGCTCAGTGGTCCATAGAGGTAACTGATCTGCAAGAAGACTGACAGCATTGAAACCTGAGCCACTGGCCTCTTGATTGGCGAGTGGGCCGTAGTCATCAACGCTGCCAAACTCCAGTGGCCATGTGGAAATATTTCTAGGGTCACTTTTTTTTTTTTCTGTAATTCTGATTTTGACATTTGGGTGGGGAGAGGAATCAAGTTTCTTGAAGCTGTTTTTCCTTTAATATCTCTTGTAACTATTTGCACTACTCCAGGCAGCTGAAGAAGTGGACTGTGCCCACGAAAGCTCATGATCCCATCTACATCAGTGGTCCCCAACCAGTAGATCAGGATCTACTGGTAGATCTTGGAGCCTCTGACAGGGGATCCTGACTGGTTAGGCCAAGAGGCTATCAAGTGCCGGCACTTCAGCTGCCTCTACCTGCACTGCTGCTCATCTCCTGCCCTTTGCCTTGGCGCTGCCCCTCTCCCTGGGAACCTCCTGCTTGCGGTGCAGGGCAGAGGAGGGAGAAGAGGGGCACTGATGTCAGGGTGCCCCCTTTCCCACCCTGTATCCTATCTCCACAGAGCAGACAGGGCTTGGGAGGGAGTCTGCTGGCTGCTTTAAGGAGTGGGCCAGGGCCAGGACAGGGATGAGCCTGCCTTAGCCCCACTGCACCACCACCCAGGAGCCACCAGCAGTGCCCAGCTGGAGTCCACATCCCAAACTCCTATCCCAGTTGTGAACCCCTCCTCCACCCCAAACCCTTGTCCTAGCCCCAAGCACCCCTGCCCCCGAGCCTGTACCTAGAACCCTCCTACATCCCAACTGCCTGCCCCAAGAGCAGCTCAGAGCCCCTCCCACACTCCGGATCCCTTAAGCCAAGACCAGAGCCTGCACCCCAACCCTCTGCCCCAGCCTGATGAAAGTGAATGAGGATGGGCAAGAGGGGGAGGATAGAGTGAGTGGGGGTGGGGCCTTGGAGAAGGAGCAGGAGGGAGGTGGGGCCAGGGTATTTATATTTGAGGTAGATCTTGGATTGCACTTAAATTCAAAAAGTGATCTTGTGCTTAAAAAGGTTGGAGACCACTGATCTACATGTTTTATTAGTCTTTAAAGTGCTACCAGACTTCTTGTTGTTGTTTAAGTTTATCCTGTACAGACTAACTCCTCGACTTCTCTGAAGCTTATCTACTCACTGTCTCTCTTTTTATCCCCCACCCCGACCCCTTCCCTTATTTATTCTTGGATCTGGACTTATTATACTCCAGTCATCTGAAGAAGTGGGTTTTGCCCACGAAAGCTCATGATCCCATCTACATTTTTGTTAGTCTTAAAGGTGCTTCTAGACTATTTGTTGTTTTTTAAGTTTTTACTGTTACTGACTAACTCGGCTACCCCTCTAAAGCTTTTGTAACTAGCAATTGTCAGCACTGAATACAGAGGCACAACACTGTTTTAAAAATCCCTTCCTTTAAAAGCGTAGAGTCTAGTCTCATCTCCATGGGAATAACTCAGGCAGAGGAGAGCAAAGCAAGAGAGTTGAAAAGTTTCAGTTTCCTATTCATTCTTCTACTAGGTAGAATTCCAAATAGCCCCCTGCAAAAGAAGTGAGGAGTCCCATCCCCTTAACCTAAGGATCTCCTAGGAGCCAGACAGATTTTGGGACATCTCTAGAAGATGAATGCCTATTGCCACCATTCTGATGCCTAGGCCCATGGTTTCCCACAGGACCCTGAATAGCAAGAGCTGATCTTCCAACTATACCCCCTCCCGAATTTGCCTTTAGTGTTTCTGAGTTCTTGGAAAGCATTTTCAAGCTTTTCTGTGTAACCAGGAGGACTAGAAGTCTACTTTCTTTGTACATGAAAGCTGAGGTTCTCCAGTAATAGCAGAGACTGGTGCTTTAAGGAAACACAGACTATCACCTTTACAAAGGTTGTGAGAAAATCACAAGTGTGAGAGCTGGCAGCACGGAGTGCTTTCACTTTACCTTCGTGGAACTTTGTAGTTAATTTCCCACTTTTTTTTTTTAAAAGAAAGGGCAACAGACCTAGCCGCCGCAAGCCAGGCTCAGGAAGTTTTGCAGTGTTTCCCAGGCAAGAGGTTCTTGCTGATATTCATCATGTTCTCTTGCTTAATCTTATCCTTTGATTCCTAGTGCCACCTTTTTAACACCCTAGTGTCTTTAGGGTTCAAATACTTGCAGATAGTGAGGCCTGCACCAAAATAAGCCTTGATGGTTTCATCGCCTGCTCCCACTGGTGTTTTGCAATTGACTTCCACACTTACTGGGTCAGACTCTTGATAGGCATCTGGTGAAAAGGTCTTGGCTATCAATAGGCCTGCCAACAAGGGGGGGCAGTTGTCCTGGGCCCAAAGATTCAAAGGGGTCAAAGCAGTGGCAGTGGTGGGAGACTCGAGCCCTTTAATTGCCGCTGGAGCACAGCACCGCCCTGCTCTGAGGGCAGAAGCGGGGAGTGCGCCATGTCCTGGGTGGCATGGAGGACTGGCTGCCCAGCCCCCCACCCCTTCTGCCTGAGGCCCCATCCCTTCCGGGAGCATGGAGTTGGAGGCTCCTCACACCTTGCCCAGGTGCCCCTGGAGGCTGTCGGCTCCCCTGGGTACCAAGGCAATCTGGTGAATCTGTAGAGGGGCAGATGTGCTTGTTTTTTATCTCTACTCCAGGATGTGGCAGATTGGCAAGAGAGGAAAGAGCAGAACCAGCCCCCTAACTTGACACATCGGAACAAGGAAGCAGGGTGAATTAATAAACTGTGGCCAGTGAAAAGTGACTCAATGTTCAATGGCGGGTGTATCCCTTTATTCATTGTAACTCAACTCTTTTGGAACCGTTGTGTGTGAAAGGGCCATTGGCGCTCGCTGGCATTTTGCAGTTAAGCAAAAGTTCGATGCGTATAAACTTCATAAAAGGATATATGTCAGATTTGTAAACCACAGACGATTCAGTTTAACCAATCTGACTTTTATTGGGACAGTTTTCACTTTTGTTTGATCTTTTCTTGCACTAGGAGTTTATTCCTTCATTCTGGTCCTCATCCAAACTCCACTGAAGTTTATGGGAATCTTTCAGTTGACGTCACTGGGTTTAAATCAGGCCCTGTGGCCAAATTATCAAAAGAGGGTTCAAAATTGGGGCCAGATTTTCAACAGAGCTCAGCAGGTGAGTGCACATTCTATGGTGAGCTCCTTGGAAGAACACGGGTCTTTGTGTCACCCTAGGAGCTGCAAACTTGAAAATCTGTCCCTAGATTTCCCCAAGGAAATCCAGCTGTGAGGCTACTTCAGGCATATGGTCTTAGCTGGAGTGGATGCTCTAGGATTTAGAGCTCTTGGCTCTGCTATTATTTTGCTGGGTAATCTTGGGTAAATTAATCTAACCTCTCTGTGCTTCGGTTTAGCCCTCTGTGAAATGGGCCTCATGGCATCTGCCTGCCTCCCAGGGGCCAGTGAGACTACGTCATTCATGTTTCTAAAGTGCTTTGAGATTATCACCCAAAAGATGTGACATCAAAGTGAAGCATGATGGGGAAACTTCAAACTTGGGTGCCTAAAACCGGACCCCTAAATCCACATTTAAGCCCATGATTTTCATTGATTTCCTGGGCAAGTGTGGGTGCTAAGGCCATTTATTAAGGCATCGGACTTATTGAGACAGCTCCCCCAAATACTTTCCCAGCCCTGCAGCCAGAAACAACCTGCTCCGTCTTGGGTCTCTTGTGCCCTGTGAGAGGTATTGGCCATGTCTCTCAGGCTGATAAAAACTTTCACGCCTGCAGAAACATTGGAAATCCAGCCCGTACCTTGGTGCCCGATGCGGTTTCCGCCTAAAGAGGCCAATGATATTTTAGGGTCGATATCAATAAATCTCTCCTTGCTGAGGTGTTGGTTTCTAGGCTAGCACTGGAGCTCCTGCCTCCCCTCTGGAGGAGATTTCCCAAGTGGAAAGTGTGTTGCGATAAATCCTGAGTCGCCTGCTGGCCAGCGCTGCCTCTATTGACACAGCTGTATATCTCACAGCTGTATCCATAACCCCCAGGAGGCAGTTTTCTCTCTCTCTGCAGCGCGGTGCTTACAGATCAGGACTCCTGTCCAAGGTGGCTAATCAATACAGGGGAAGAGCAGGCTGTCGAGATTATGGATAGCAGTGAGAGAGAGAGGAGCCCAGGCTGCAGTGAGGAAGGTTTAAAGCAGCCTGCGAGGCAGCTGCCCTCCCCTAACAAAAAGCAGCAGGCTTGTCAGCAGAGGCTTGGGGAACACAGTCAGCACAATTTTATCTAACCTACCGTGGTGAGCCAAGGAACGCTGCAAGTCCAGGCTCCGGGTCTGGAGTCTTTAAGAAGCAGGTCTCATGGATGCAGTTACTCAGATAAACAATCGGGGAGCTGGCAAGCTCTCGCAGGAGCAATGATTGGATCATTTTATTTTTGCACACACGCACAGCAGAGCTAGAGAGAGAGGTCTGTCCTCCAACATACATAGTCTATAGATGATAGAGCTCCTTCCGTGCCATGCCAAGACTTGTCCTTTGCTTATTTTGAGTCTTATCAGGGACACAAGGTCAAGGACAATTAGGAAAGTAACAACATTAGAACTATTTATCTCACCCACCCAATATTCTTTCTAATCTTTTCCATCCATGTGCAGATTTTTTTCCATCTCGGGGCAGAATAAAATTTCGGCATGCACCAAAGCATGTGCGAATGTGAACCACCAATAGAAACACAGACCATAGCTGTGGCAGCTCTGCTAATCAGCTTGGGGGCATTTGAATCTGTCCTTAGTGGCCGCGCAAGCACACAGCTTACAGGGAACACTCCTCCCGACCCATAAATGTGTGTGTGTGTCGGAATCCAATCTTCCCCGAGCTCATGGCTGGAACCAAAAGTCTTAGCATTCCTTGGGATTCAGCTCCTAGTAATTTCCTCATGGCAGTAGTGGCTGAGATCCCATGGTCTTGATATGCAGTAGCTTACTTCTGCCTTCAGACAGGGCTTGAGCTAAAACACAGTGATGTCTGCGGTTGACTTCAGTGGGAAGCCAGGCTTATAAAGAATAAACGGAAACAAGAAGACTCCCCTTGGGAAACAGGGGTAATTTCCAATGCTTTTTACTCCCCTTCCATGCATTATCTTCCTCACATGCTAATCAAAATGGTACCCTAAGTAGCCGTCAGTTAAAGGGCTGCTGCAGGGTAATGTGGGAGCAGCGGCTTGGAGCAGCAAGGGGATTTCACAGTGACTAATATCACTCAAATATTTCTCCTAATTTAAACAAATATTAATAGAAGCATTATGTACATGCATGCATACACACACACACACACACACACACACACGTACACACACACACACACACACACGTACACACACACACACGTACACACACACTTCAAACGCATTCCTGGTGGAAATCTAGTACTAGTGCAGAGCTGCACTGTCTGGGTGTCCAGTTGTATGAAGGGAAATTGCTTATAAATGGGAAGTGAAACTAAGAAGTCCAAGCCCAGTGAAGAGCAAAGGAACAATTTAGATATTGAAAAACAAATGAGATTTTAAAAATTCTAGGGAGTTTTGATAATAGAAAATATCATCTCATTCAGAGTGAAAGCTGTTGCTCTGAGCAGAGCCTGCACATGTGTCCCTTCAGCCCTGATCAGACTGTATTTTGAAGACTTAAATGGTGCATAGGTCTGCTGTCTGTCTGCACAGGGATGGATTTCAACCAATGAGTGAGTCTCATTATGCTAAGGCCCCTTTACACCACTCTGAGGCTATGTCTACACTGGCGGGTTGTTGTGCCAGAAATATGCAAATGAGGCTAAGCGTGGAATATCACCAAGCCTCGTTTGCATACCTAATGAGCTGCCATTTTTGTGGAAGAGGCTCTTGCACCAGAAGAAGTGTCTACACTGCCCCTTCTTGTGCAAGAAAAACCCTCTTGCGCAATGCCCTTATTCCTGAAAATAATCAGCGTAGCGGCATTGCGCAAGAGGGTTTTTCTTGCGCAAGAAGGGGCAGTGTAGACGCTCTTTCTGGCGCAAGAGCCTCTTCCACAAAATGGCGGCTCATTAGGTATGCAAATGAGGTTCGGCGATATTCCACACTTAGCCTCATTTGCATATTTCTGGCGCAACAACCCGCCAGTGTAGACATAGCCTCTCTGTATAAATTTAAAGAGGTTTTAGATTAGGTGTAAATATTCTTTACTCCCACTTCAAAGTCCTTTTACACTGCCAGATCGGCATCAAGGTGGCCTCAATGTAAATGAGATTTGGGTCTTTGAATTTTTAGGAAAGTTTTAATGTGTGTTAATAAGACTGTAAATTCTACTGTCAACACTACACAAATGTGTGTTGCAGAAAACAAATGTTTGTGTCCTGTCTTACAATCGCATTATTTAACAGGTGTGAAAACATGTCTAAAAATACAAGTGTAGTCAAGCTGTAATGGAACTTCAAGTTTGTTCAGCGAAGAACTCCAAAGTCCAGGAATGTCTGCTCAAACCGAATTCTGCTCCTGTGCCTGTGCGTGGAAATGCAGTAATAATAGGGTTGTGATTTCAGTTCTCTACCCCCAGCTGTTTCTTCTGTAGAGGCAAGCAAACAAAGCTCACAAGATGTTCCTTTCTCATGCTGATATGTTTTCCCTCATCTTGTCCTCCAAACTGGATGAATGGTTTTGGCTCCAACTTTCCCAACAAATTCATCGGCAGGCAGAGGCCAAGCCTGGAAAATGTCAGCCCTCAAAAGTGAACATTTCAGAAGTGACTGGACAACAATCCCTTTGTAAAGCATCAGGTAGGGCGTTAGAATGGAGCCGCCAGCAAGGTAACGGCTAACACGCAGCTGATTTGAATAGGGAATGCAAAAGTGACTTGGACGACAGGGCAGCATTAATGGGCTGGGATTCCAAAGTCCTGGCTTTCCCACTCACCTGTTCTGTGACCAGGGCCGACTTTAGGAAGTGCCAGGCCCGATTCGCATGCGCCGCTCCCCTGGGAGTGGGGCCCTCTTAGGTGCGGGGCCCCCCTCTTAGGCACGGGGCCCGATTCGGGGGAATCAGGGGACTCGGCCTAAAGCCAGCCCTGTCTGTGACATTGTTCAAGCCACTTTGCCTCTTATTCCTCTCTAAGGTTTCGTCTGCTGGTTAATTCTTTTCACTGTCATGTATTGTTATCAGGAAGCACCTAGGAGTCCCAGGCATGGACCAGACCCTTCCTGACATGGGCTGCTGTACAAACACAGAACACATTGATGCATGCCCTGCTCTAAGGGGCTTTCAGTCTCAGGCTCAGACCAGAGCCAACAGGTAGGTTGAGTCTAATGAGGGAGCACCAGGAAACAATGAAACAATATTGGTAGGCAGAGCTCAGTGCCCCAGCTGCCTAGCCAGGGCCGTGTTTTTTGTAGGCGGCGCAGCAAAGGAGAGTTTTAATGGTATTAGTACGTAGATGGTAAACACTTCACTGTGTGTATGTGCAGCACCCCACTCTTGGATGGGACCCCTACATGCTAACATAAAGGTAATAATAACTGGACTATAGCCATCATGCCTGTTCCATCATAACTAGCAATACATGTCGGCTGTGTCTAGACTGCATCCCTTTTCCGTAAAAGGGATGCAAATTAGACACATCGCAGTTGCAAATGAAGCGGGGATTTAAATCCCCCCTGCTTCATTTGCATAAACATGGCTGCCACTTTTTTTCCGGACGGGGCTTTGCTGGAGAAAAGCGCCAGTCTGGACGGGGATCTTTTGGAAAAGGCTTTTTTAAAGAGGAATAAGGGATCTTTCAGAAAAGGCTTTATTTTCCGAAAGATCCCCGTCTAGACTGGCGCTTTTTTCCGGCAAAGCCCCAAGCTGGAAAAAAGCGGCAGCCATGTTTATGCAAATGAAGCAGGGGGAATTTAAATCCCCGCTTCATTTGCAATTGCGATGTGTCTAATTTGCATCCCTTTTACGGAAAAGGGATGCAGTCTAGACACAGTCATAAAGAATTATTATTTACATTTATGGGGCTCCATTGTGGTCATGTTTACACCCGTGTAACACCCCCCATTGTTACATTGGGGCCTGGGTGACAGTAACTGAGAGCAAGTGGCTTTTAGGCTGACTGTGTTCTGTAAACATAATACAGAAGATTGTTCTGCCGTAAAGGATGGCAGGTGTTACACTCCTACAAGAGACAGTGCTTATGAGGAAACAGCGCCAAATACCGAGGGAGAAAGGATGGTTAGCTTGGGTTTGATTGTGAAATAACTGTGGTGCTACAGGTGTAAGAGCCAGGATTAACAGAGACTAGCTGGAGTTGGAAGCTTGAGGCAGAAACATTTCAGTAAGTTCATTCTGAACCAGGTTTTCTTCTCCTCAGTCCACCTGCATTGCTCAGCACCATCCTGTGCTGGTTCTGACCATAGAGAGTCAGTAAGAAAGGCTAGAAAGTCAAGCTCTTACTCATTGCCACCTTACCGTGACAACTGTAACCATAGAGATCCTCGAAGAGAGGCTAGAAAGTAAACAGCCTGGTTGAGATTGACAGAAAATCGTTGGCTGTTTGAGGGGAGGGGAGTGAAAGAAGGAAAAATGATGTTTCACAGCGGTGTGCACACAAACCCATTCACGCTGCACGCTCCTGATGCACAAATCCTCACCAGTCAACATACTTAACGCATTCATGTGTCTCCCCCTCCCTCGCTCCGCATTGTCACATACGTGCGAATCCCTCCATGCACCCAGATCTCCTCTGGCTGGCCTCCTGACTGCTCCCCTCTTTTGTGGCCAGCCCTCAGAGTAGAACGCCTCCTTCCACAGCTCTGAAAGTCCCTGAAGGTTGTATGGGCCCCCTGCAGCATGTGAAATGAGTTTGGTGGGTCTCCACCAACTTCCCAGTGAAAGGCACACACCCCATATACATACCCCAAGAAGCATAACCAGGACTGGCCATAATTGGCTGCTTGTTGGTAGGTGCTAAAGGCAGAAATGGCTCTGGGGGTTGTGGTTCCCTCTTGGTCTTATTGGCTGCCTGACCAAAGCAGGGCAGAGAGAGGGACATTGGCCAAGAGGAACAGGGACTCTGGGACTGCTATCCCCTTGTGCCCTCCTTGACAGAGGACCTCCCTCGCCAGGGCACTCACGCCGTCAATTTTCCTCGGTAGCGAGGCTTTCTCAGAATTGGAGAGCAGTTCAGGGCAGAGGAGATAATGAGCCTGGGGCCCATTACCAATCAAAGGGCCAGACTCTTCCCTGGTCTAAGACCTTTGGTTTTATTTGAGTTACACCAAGCTTTACACTGGCTTGGGGGGCTCTCTGGGTTGCTGCAAAGCCCTGGCATGGAGGGTGGAGAAGGAAGACGGCCCATGCCCTGGACAAGAAAAGCCAAGTGCTACAGAAGACAGGAGAGAAGTGGGACGCAGCCCTCCCCCGCATTCCTGCCGCCTTTAATGGCAGCTGGCCGGCCGGCTACCCAGCGCAGCAGAAAGCGCCAAGCCCGTCCGGGGCCGGGTGGCGTCTGTGGATTACAAAACAACCCGAGCAGGGATTGAGACTTTGCTTGTGACCTAGAAAAACGAGGCTTCTTGCGCTGACTCAGTCGGGACTTGGGCCAGAGCCAAAGTCTTTCTGGAGCTCAGCTTGAGTCACCAGGTGCTGTCGTAACATTCCGTCCCGCGGCTGCACAGACGGCTGGGGAACGGCTGGCCCCTCGCTGGGGGGAAGCCGGGGGCAGCATTCAAGGGCAGTTGCTCACTTCCTGTTTGGCTGAAACTTGTGGAGGGAGGCGGTGAGGATCACCTGCCTCTCCCCCGCCAGAGCCACGGCTACAGCCAGAGTAGGTGACTTGCCCGGGGACACCCACGCCTGCGAAGCCCTGCGCTCTGGCGGTGGACGGATGGCAGCTCATCTCCTCCCCTTTAAGCTTGGATAGAGACAGATCTTTTAATCCCACAGCTGAGCTGACCTAATGGGGCTGCAGGGCTTTTGAGAAGCAGCCACTAGCGGGAAGGGTGCAAGCAGCAAGCGAGACTCCCCCAAGCTTTGAGAGCATCTCCACTGTGTGGTGACACAGAGAGATGCTGCACATGAACGGTGCATTTGTCTCGCGCTGGGTGCTGGAGAGTTCAGAGGCGCAGGCTATAATGTTGGGGGCTCAGCTGTGAGATCTCTCAGGAAAAGGCTTAGATATTTATAGGGGACTGGATTGCATGCAGAGTGCAGACCGGCATCACATGACAGGGCCTGAGCTGTAAACAAGCAGGCTGGAGAGAGAAGGAATGGTTTAACCCTTCCCTAGGCTGCATGTGTGTAGGCAGTGCTAGAGAGTGGAGCAATGGGCAACGTGCAGCCCACAGGTCTTGTCCATTCGGGCTTCTATGTGAGGCCCACGAGACTTTGTGTTTCCCACTGCCCGCGTGCACGGTGGTTGGATTCCGCTGGTTTCTGTCCACAACGGGGGGGCGGGGGGGGGGAGGGTTCCTACCGGTATTCCTAAAGTGACACACACGAAAAGCCAGGGCACGTGAAATGAGGGCCGGCTGATTGCTCACAACATTGGCCATCAGAGCTGGGCGCTTCCGCTGCATCCAACCAGTCAGCACCCCCCACAATTTTTAGGTACACAAGAGCAATTAGCAAATCTAACCTATCCCAAGAGACCCCTCTTGGTTACCATGATCTTGTGGCCCACAGAGATGAAGGAGGGCCACTCGTGTGCCCCGCTCATTAGCCTAGGTTGCCCCTCCCTGGAGTAGAGGGTTGTGTTCTGCCCTTCGTTACAAATCTATCTATCTCTGTCTGTCTGTCTGTGAGTCTGTTTGTTCAAGAACTCCTCCTAAACAGTAAGCGCTAGGGCCACCAAATTTGGTATGAAGTTTCCTCTTCTAAGTTAAAGCAAGGTCAGGGTTTGGTTGGGCCAGGACAACTGGAAGCCCTGGGAAAAGGACTGTTTTCCATGACATGCAAAGGGAGGGGCTGCTCTTTGGAGGAACATGATATGAGAGTGCTGGGAGGCAGCAAGCCTGCAGGGGAGAGCTGTCCTGCAGAGTGTCCCGTGGGGGGCGGCCACACCACCAAGGGAGTGGCCAGCAGGGCTGGACTTCTGCCATTTTGCCTGCCATCTGATCAGGTATGTGGGGTCCCTTGCCCCAAACCTTTACTCCCGCTCCTGGCCCTTGGCCACAGACTGGGATGGGGTGGGGGGACAGAGAACAGGCCCCTGACAAGCTGGGGGGGTTGGGTTGGAGGGGGTAAGGCAACATTTGGGGGAGAGAGACCATACTCTTGGCAGGCAGGGGGAATCCCCACTGTGAGACGGTCCTCACCCCCCCCCCCCCGCAACCCTCACACTCACACACACACACACACTGCCTCCAGCTTCCTACACCCGTCCCCTCCCACACACACACACATCCCCAAGGCCGTGTCCTGACAGACTTGAGCAACACAGGTAGTCTGCTAGTACCTTCTATGCGCAAATGCCAACAGGGTATTATACTGTGATTGATGGTTGATACCACATGACAAAACCTCCATCAAAGGTCACTGGTAAACTGCCCCTCTCCCTGGACAGTTGCAGCCCTTCACAGCAGCAAAGCCCAGCACAGTGGTACAGGGTCAGTGGGTGCTGCCCCTGTAGTGCCATGGTCTTGCACATTTCACCCTCAGAGGCAAGTCCCCTGGCTCAGACCCTGACAGCTGTGGGGCCCAAGTGTTTGCAAGGCTATTGGCGCCTTTGTCTGGAGGAGGGAGATGCAGAACCAGAGCCATAGGGACTCTCATTCACTCCAGAGGGCATTGGCTCTGTCCCCGATCCGTTCTTTGCAAACATAAGAGATGGGCATTGAAATCCAAGGAGCTGGTGCCTGCGCACTTCAGGGCTGCGCTTGGCCAAGAATCTCTGCTGCAAGGAGCTTCCTGTCTAGCTCTGCTAAGACACAGTGGAAATGGACAGGGGCTAGGTGCTGCGAGAAGTGTCTGGGATGACAAATGGGAAGGATCCTGGGGGAGGGATTGGCAGGTACTTTTCCAAGAGCAGGCTAGTCGTAGGGTCAGTATTTTGGGCGTATTCTTGGAGTCGTCGTTTTCTGCATGTTTTGCCTGGATTGTCATTTCTTGACAATGTTAGCACTGTAAATGACCACACTGTTTGGTGACCAGGGAGAGGAGATTCTGGGGGAATGATGAAAAGGAGACTAGATCGCAGCAGAGAATGTAAGAACATAAGAACGGCCATACTGGATCAGACCTAAGGTCAATCTAGCCCAATATCCTCTTTTCCAACAGTGGCCTATGCCAGGTGCCCCAGAGGGAATGAACGCAACAGGCAACAATCAAGTGATCCCTCCCATCACCCATTTCTAGCTTCTGGCAAACAGAGGGTAGGGACATTCTCCTTGCCCATCCTGGTAATAGCCTTTGATGGACCTGTCCTCCATGAATTTATCTAGCTCTTTTTTGAACCCTGTTAAACTTCTGGCTTTCACAACGTCCTCTGGCAAGGAGTTCCACAGGTTGACTGTGTTGTGTGAAGAAAAACTTCCTTTTGTTTATTTTAAACCTCCTATCTATTCCTTTCATTTGGTGATCCCTAGTTCTTGTGTTATGGGAGCAACTACATAACTTGGACACCCACACATGCACATACACAAATGATAAGAGAGACACACCAAGAAAACACACACAGAGGTCACTGATGTGTTTTTATTTGGTCTCTGTGATAGTCTCATGAGTTACACAGCTCATTAATGGGTCTGCACACAAGCTGCAACACACCGGTCATGATTTTATAACGAGCACAGCTTAATGACAGCCTTGCTGCCAGCTTTACACCTGGTGCAGATCTGTTGGCTGAGCTGGCCCCTTACCAGAGCCTAAATCAATGCAGAATTTGAGCTCTAAGTTTCAAGAGTTTTCTGTCCTTTACATGTCTTCCAGGGCCTGAGCCTGAGTAGCTGCCACCTTCCTTTGACTTCCCTGAGAGTGCAGGGGTGCTGAGCTGCCAAGAGTGATTTTGCAGGAAAGGGATAAATCCTGCGCTCTGGATCTGAGAGCCCGAGAGTCAGTTCCGAAAGCACAGAGCATGAGGCAGTGAGCGGGTGAGGGGGAGAAAGAAGAAGAGAGCATTGATGTGGGGCGGTTAATCTAGGCTGCAATATGGTTCTAGAAACCTATGGTTTCAAGTAAACTCTGGGTTGCTTTGCACAGCACAGCAAACCTGGACAGTTCTACCCAGCTTGGCTTCATGTTAAACAGCCTCCTCCTTTCCTCTTCTTACCTGCACATACACATTCAGACAGCCCCCTCTTTCCAGCACTGGGGAAGGGAGCAGGTGCTTCGAGAGATGGAAGCTTTCAGCACTTCTGTTTAAACTTCTCTGAGCTTAGGTTTTCTGCTGTGCTCCTTCTTGGAAGCCAGGAGTCAGCTAGACTCCACTCCAGTCCAGGTTTTCCTCCTCCTTTCTCCTCTAAAATGCAATCCTGAAGGAGTCCTTCTACCTGTCTGACATTAGTGCACTGCAGACTCCTTCTGCAAACCCTGCTCACCTGGGACAGTGGTAGAGAAATCCCAGGCTGGATTCTGTGCTCAGCTTGGAGCGGATTGTGCATACGCCCCTTGCTGGGAGCCATAGAAACTGCTTGACAAACACACTGCAACCTTGTAAGCGGCATATGAGGGACTGGATGGGGATCTGTCAGGACTGTTAAGCAGCGGAGAGGAAAACCGTTCTCGATTCCCCCGTATAGCAGGCAGATCTCCCGTTTTGAAGAGGACAGTGAGGATTTGGAAGTGGGTGATTTATGAGAGATAAAAGGGGCACCGCAGACTATCAGAACAAGTGAACGTGTGTTTCCTTCTCATGCCCGTTACCGGAGATAGGGTGGGACAATGAGCCCAGTCTACACTAGGACTTTATTTCGAAAAAACCCCAAACCCCTTAGGTTGTATTTATACGTGGAGCAGCCACACTGCCAAGCTCATTATTTCGAAATAATGGGTCACTTATTTCGAAATCTGTATGCCTGCGTTATTAAGGAATAATGCTCATTTCAAAATAGTTCTTTCAAAATCACGGTAGTGTGGACGCTCTGGTGCCGCTATTTCAAAATAACTACTCCCCAAAGTAATTTGAAGTAATTACTCCCCAGTGCTTCCTGGGGTTCGTGTCCACATTAATGGAGCCTGCCTTGGGCTAATTTGGAGGCTTCCCTGTAGTATTTTGATTATGTAAAACTGGGAGTTATTAAGTCGAATTGAGTTATTTCAGAATAATTTCCTAGTAGTGTAGACATGGCCTGAGTGAGTACAGAACTGGGAGCCAGGACTCTTGAGTTCCAGCCCCCACTTTTGCTATATT
Organism: Pelodiscus sinensis; assembly: GCF_052426305.1. Taxonomy (NCBI): domain Eukaryota; kingdom Metazoa; phylum Chordata; order Testudines; family Trionychidae; genus Pelodiscus; species Pelodiscus sinensis. The sequence goes on from NC_143074.1 coordinate 12,952,326, forward strand.
TGCAAACGTGGCCCCCCATTTTAAGCACTTAACTTTTTGGGGTGCCCCTGCCACTAGTTGAAGTAAAAGGGAACTGAGATTGCTTTTCAAATCAGGCCTAACGGGCCTCAAGCTGAGCACCTAAAAACAGGGGTGTCCAAAATGTAAAAGTGTTTGAAAATTTGTTTGAAAAGGGCTGCCCTTTCCGGGCCTCAGTTTCCAGAGAGTGAAAAAATGGCTTAAAATCACCTTTCCTGTCTCCTCTCCTCCCCCCCAAAAGTACAGCTCAGAAAGGGCAGTGAGTGACAGACAGACACACTAAACAACCACATGACCACACACACACACACACACACACACACAGAGAGCCAATGAAACATACCACACAATGAGACGTATACCAAACAATGAGAAAAAATACACACACACACCCCAAACAATGAGGCATATCAAACAATCGGTTAACACAGACAGACACCAAATAATGAGGCATACCAATCAGTTAACACAGACAGACACCAAACAATGAGACACACAGAACAGTGGGAGAACACCCATACTAGACAATGGCAGAACACAGACACACCAAACAAAAAGATTCCCATAATGCACAGAGCAACATGAGAACACACGGACACTCCAGACAACAAAACACACACACACACACATGAGAGACACACACCAAGGAAACACACACAAAGGCCATCGTTGTGTTTTTATTTGTGCTCTGTGATACAGCTCATTAATGGGAGACCTGCACACAAGCTGCAAACCACTGGTATCTGTGGACGCCTTGTCTCCTGGTGCGCGCGCGCGCGCACACATACACACACACACACCCCTGCGAAAGACAATGAAGACAATGTCATGCTCCCTTTCTCTCTCTCTCCACACCTTGGTATTTGCCCCTGGAGGCAGAGAACAGGTTGGGCGAGTCTGACTGAGCCTGGGAGCTGAAATGCTGCCAGGTGCAGCTGCTCCAACCTCCCTGCCCTGGTCTGTGCCTGGCTGGAGAATGAAACTGCAGAGGCTGTAGGGGAGGAGGAATAACCCGCTCTAGTTACCACCTGCTTACTCCTTGCTCTGGTATGTTACAACTGCTGGTGGGAGAAGGTTCCCTGGGGAAAAGTAGGAATGAAATCACCCCAGGCCCAATCCTGTGAGGGGTGAAACCTCCCGCACACTCCACTGACCTCAAACGCCAGGCACTCAGTACCTGTCAGAGGGAGGCCTGTGTCACTGTAATGCCGGAGAGCTCTAAGCACTGGATTGCCTTACATGTGCTTAGAAACAGATATGTCCCTAGTAATAGGGCAAGGTACTTGTGGCACCCTGCAAGGCTCTGTCACTGCTCTACTAATGTTAATTGATGAAGACTTATAATCCTCTGTGTGGTAGAGAAATATTTATGATGGGGAAACTGAGGCATGTAGCTGCTAACGCTAAGGCTTACTTTTTCTGAGGGGCCCGGCACTCTCAGCTGGGCCCAGGTTTTCAGAACTCAGCTGCTATTTAGGCACCTGAAGAAACTGCCAGATTTTCAGAAGACCTCAGCTCACTCTTTCCTGGACTCTGTTGCCAGCCTGGCCCAAGGACACATTGGGGCTTGTTTACACTACCCCTTTCCTGCGCTGTGACTTTCTTGCTCTGGGGTGTGAAAAACCCCAGGACCAAGCACAGCATGTTACAGCTCTGTAAAGTGCCAGAGTACAGAGCCTCCCAGCGCTGTTAGCTGCTCCCCTCTTGGGGGTGGTTCCCCCAGAGCACCGGAAGAGCTCTTGCCCCGCGCTGGTGTGGTGAGAACCACGCTACCAAGTGCTGCTGCCATAGGACGGTTCGGGGCAGACTCTGCGCTTTGGGAGGCCCTGCAGCAGCTGCCTCAACCATCCTATGGATGAGTCCCAGGCTGATTATCTGGGAGCCTGATGCCCCCACTGCGGCCACCACGGTGGCAGGAGCTGAAGCAACAGCAGCCTGCTCTGCTCCGCACCATCCTCTCCCAGCCTGCTCTTCTAGACTTCACTGCGGCAACAGGCTGCCAGGCCACTCCAGTTCCCACAGCCTGGGTGAGTTCCTGGAGGAGGGTGTTGCCCTAGGCCACGCAGCTGGGGCACTGGGTAGGGGTTGCCCCAGGCTATGTGCCCCTTAGGGTTGGCCCTGGCTGATGCAGCTGCACTTTGAACTTACAGACAAAGCCATAGCTAACCAGTGACAGAGCTTTCCAAAGTCCCTACTCCACCTTCCCTGCTATAACCACTAGACAACATGGCCTAACTGAGAGATCACCACTAACCCTCTCCATAGCCATTGTGGCCAAGCCTGTTTTCTTTGCAGTTAAATTTTTGCTGTAACCATCTGGAGGGAAAACATGCCCTGGTTGTTTTAACTGTGTAATGTTGCCATGTCACAAGCATTTGCTTGGGATGGCTCCCCAAACATTGTATTAAGGTAAAGTTGATCTTTAGTGGTTTGGTTAATATCATGGAATTTTAATTGAGTTAGTTAAGTTCTTTTAATAATGTGAACTTGTTAAGTGCTTTGCATAGAGTTATACTCATGAGTAACATTTATCAAACAGAAAGCCCAATTAATCAAATATGGAAGCTTTTATAATTCAGAGTACTTTGTATTCTCTCTCTTTCTCTCTCTCTCTCATATGAACCCTCCTCTGCATTTCTTCCTCCTCCCTCTCTGTCTCCTTCAGACTCTCCACATCCCTCTACCATTCTGTTCTTCCTGACTAATGTATATTGGCTTTGCACCATTTAAGTCAGTGGAGCTATGCTAATTTACATCAACTGAGGGTCTAGTCCAGTGTTTCTCAACCTTTTTTTATAAAGTACCCCTTTAAAATATATATAAGTACCCCAAGTACCTACAGTTTTCAGGCACACAAAATTTTTTCTACCATTGCAACACATCTGTTTAAACAACTTAATTGTAGCCGGGCGGGCGATGACATTTTTGGGTGTAAAAAGTACAAAAATAATAAAATCCTGTAAAACTTAAAACAAAAATTCAGTTTGCTCCAAATTTCAGTTGTGTTGACGTACCCCCAGACTTCTCTCGAGTACTCCTAAGGGTATTGGTACCGCTGGTTGAGAAACACTGGTCAGCTGTGTCTAGACTGCATACCTTTTCCATAAAAGGGATGCAAATTAGACACATCGCAATTGCAAATGAAGCGGGGATTTAAATCCCCCCTGCTTCATTTGCATAAAAATGGCTGCCACTTTTTTTCCGGCTCGGAGCTTTGCCGGAAAAAAGCGCCAGTCTAGACGCGGATCTTTCAGAAAATAAAGACTTTTCTGAAAGATCCCTTATCTCTCAGGCTTTATTTTCTGAAAGAGCCGCATCTAGTCTGGCACTTTTTTCCGGCAAAGCTCCGAGCTGGAAAAAAGCGGCAGCCATTTTTATGCAAATGAAGCGGGGGGGATTTAAATCCCCGCTTCATTTGCAATTGCAATGTGTCTAATTTGCATCCCTTTTACGGAAAAGGGATGCAGTCTAGACACAGCCGTTTAGTCCATAGTTGCTGGCCTTCTAGATACCAAATGTGGGACATGCAGGTTTCCCGTTAAAGATCTAGTATATTTTCTAAGTGTGCTGGGGAAGAGTGGGGGGAATGGGGTTGTCTCTCAAGAACAGGTTATTGGTATTATGGGTACTAGAGAGGTGAAAGTGTAATTGTGTACACAGTTAACCAATGAGCCAGGGCTCATCAGTTAATGTTCATGGTTACATGCAGGCTCCCAGAATGTGTGGGGAGCCAGCTCCCTGAACACACTAGCCCCCAAAGAGCCACCTGTCCCTCTTCCCACCTTTGATACAAAAGCAAGCAGTGTTGGGGGGTGGGGGGGGGGGGCAGGTGGAAGCCGGTGACACAGCAGTGACACAGTGTTACTTAATTACACTCATTTTAACATCCCTACTTTGTACTGCAATCGTACTCGAGGACAGAACTCTAATTTGGGATTCGAGCCCCTTTGTGTTCGGTGCTTGTCAACCACCTCCGATGCTGCCGGGTTCAGGCAGGCGCATGCACTTTACCCTCTTTGCTGCGGTTCAGGGAGCCAGCCATTGGGTAGGGCGCCATAGACACACACAGAGCCTTCCTGGAAAAGTGTCTGCAGCAAAAGCAGAATCCTCGCTGGGGCTGATCTGTCTCTCCTCTGACTGTATTGCCATCCAGCAGGCTGAGCCAACCAGAGTAAATGGGATGGACGAGCTTGCATCTATGTTTATTGATGCCCATGGGGCTCGGGGAAGTAACTGCATGGACCCGCCAAATGGGTTTGTCTGAGTGGTAGGATGGGCTTGCTAAGCTTTAGTCTGAAATGGACCCAGGAGGGTCTGTATCCAACATCACTGTAGCTTTGCCGTGTGACAACAGGAAATATTTCAATGTTGCATCACCGTGAGCGTCAGAACGACGCCTTCCCCTTTAAATGTTTGTTTCTTTTAAAGAGGTGAGAACAAATTAAGAATTATCGGACCAGCCAGGCTCACTGACCGGGAGAGGCAGCCAAAAGGGACAACTGTCCCAGGCCCCAGCGATACAAAAGGGCCTGGGGCTGCCAGCCACCACTGCCGTTACTGCAGCACCAGCAACGGCTGGAACTCTGGGCCCTTTCAGTTGCCACCGGAGCTCCATGCAGCTCGCTCTGGGCAACACTGAGGTCTGGGAGAGAGGGGCGCACTGGGGTCTGGGTGGTGCTCCGGGTTTACTGCCCCAACCACGCCCCTTCCACCTGAGGCCCAATCCCACACACACCTTGCCCCACACATACCTTGCCCAGGGACCAGACAAGACTGTTGGCCCCACTGGGAAAAGCCCAGTGAGGAGATGCATCCCATTTAAACCACTGAGAAAACTATCCAGAGGGAGAGCATAAGGTCTTACAAGAGCAGGCCACTAAAAATTAATGGGAGTTTTGCAATCGACTAATGATAGCAGGATGAGGCCGTTTCTCTCTATCGACAGGCATATCCATAGATAACTGTAGCTATATAGATATATACTCACACACATAGAATCATAGAGTCATAGGCTTAGAAGGGACTTTGAAAGGTCATCTAGTCCAGGCCCCTGCATTCATGGCAGGACAAAGTATTATCTACACCAGGGATGGGCAATCATTTTTGCTCAGGGGTGCACCACAAGATTTTGGTAAGTGCTTAAGGGCTGCACATTTCTATGGAGGGGGTGCAGGGTCTGGGATGGAGATTGGGTGCAGAAAGGACTTTGGAGTAGGGAACTGAGGTGCAGGAAAGAGTGTGGAATCTGAGAGGGAGTGTGGGGGAAGGAGGAGGTTGCGATCTGTGGCAGAGGCTTGGAATGCAGGGTCCAAGAGGGGGAATGGGTGCAGGAGAAGATTTGGATCTGGGGTCTGGTGTAGGAGCAGGTGCAGGCTCTTGGAGGAAGTTGTTATCTGGAGGAGGGAGGGAGGGTGTGTGGAGGGATTGGGTGGTAACCTGGTGCAGGAGGGGGAATGGCCTTGGGCAGGGAGGGGTGCAGGATGCAAGAGGCAGGCTCTGGCTAGGAGGCACTTACCTAGGTGACTCCCAGCCAGCAGCCCTGCAGGACCCTGAGGCAGGCTCCTAGCCTGCTGCAGCCCAAAGGCTGGCTTGCTTCTTCATGTGGCACTTTGCTCCAGGTGCCAGGGGAGCCCCCCAGCAAAATCTCTGAGATCCTATTGGCTGATTTCCAGACAGTGGGAGCTGAGAGATTTTCCTGGGGGGCAAGGACAGTGTGCAAAACCTCTCCGTTCCCCACAGCGCCCAGAGCAGAGAGCCACAGGGAGCAGCTAGCCACTTAAAGCTGAGAGTCCTGGAGGGGCAACCTGTGGGCTGGATCCAGTGGCTTGGTGGCCTGGATCCGGCCTGCGGGCCATATATTGCCCACCCCGATCTAGACCATCCCTGAGATGTTTGTCTAACCTGCTCTTAAAACCCCCAATGATTCCACAACCTCCTTAGACAATTTATTCTAGTGGTTAACCACCATGATAGTTACAAAGTTTTTCCTAATATCCAACCTAAACCTCTCTTATTGCAGTTTAAGACCCATTGGGTACATCTAGACTGGCAAGATTTTGTGCAAAAGCAGTTGCTTTTGCACAAAACTTGCCAGCTGTCTACACTGGCCACTTGAATTTGCGCAAGAGCACTGACTTTGTAATGTACAAAATCAGTGCTTCTTGTGCAAATACTTTCACGCTTCTACTCGGGAAAAAACCTGTTGCGCAAGAGGGCCAGTGTAGACAGGCTAAAATGGTGATCAGGGGTTTCTTGCACAAAATCGCGTCTAGACTGGCCACGGATGCTTTTGCGCCAAAGCACTTTTTGCGCAAAAGCATCCGTGCCAATCTAGACGCGCTTTTGTGGAAATACTTTTAACGGAAAAACTTTTCCGTTAAAAGTATTTCCACAAAATCATGCCAGTCTAGACGCAGCCATTGTGTCTTGTCCTATTATCAGAGGTGAAGGAGAATAATTTCCCCCCCCCCCCCCTCCTCCTTGTAACACCCTTTTAGCTACTTGAAAACTGTTATATCCCCTCTCAGTCTTTGTTTTTCCTGACTAAACAAAACCAGTTTTTTCAATCTTCCCTCATAGCTCAGGTTTTCTGGACCTTTAATCATTTTTGTTGCTCTTCTCTGGACTTTTTCCAATTTGTCCACATCTTTCCTGAAATATGGTTCCCAGAACTGGACACAGTATCTAGCTTAGGCCTAATCAGTGTGGAGTGGAGCAGAAGATTTATTTCTTGTGCCTCACAACACTCCTGCTAATTTTTTGCAACAGCATCACGCTGTTGACTCATATTTTATTTCTGGTCCACTGTGACCCCTAGATCTCTTTCTACAGTCCTTCCTAGGCAGTCATTAACTCCACTGCTATTAAGTAGACAGTCTCACACACACACATATTTAACTCCTTAGATTATTAAAAGTTAGGAAGAAATACAAAAATTAAAATTTCTTTTTACCATGTCACTCATCATTTCATCATGAGTCTCATGGTGTTTGTTAAAACTCCAGCTCCTGGAGTCACGTGACGAAACCCAGAATCTCAGTTTTCCATTTTTAATAAACAAACCAAAGTAGGGGCCTAGTCCTTGTGATCTTGGAAGAAAGATAAAATCACAAACCGTAAACCCCACAAAACCAGAAGGCAAATAAAAAGAAATCAACTTTAAAAAAATCCCGTGATTTTTAAGCCTCCACTAGCAAAATTATCCAAGGCTAACCACCAGTGTTAGGGGAATCTGTGCTGAAACAGAGCATGGCTTCTAAACCAGCACTCAACAGGGATTGTCCTTGGCTGGGCGTGGCATTAAATCTCACGAAGATGCAAAGGGTTTTACTGTTATCTTAACAAACAGCGTAACTCTTTGTCAGTCTATTGGTGTCAATGGAGCTGAGCCAAACTGCATTAGCTGAGGATCTGTTGCACCCACTGCAACAAACTAAGGGTATGTCTACACTACAAAGTTAGTTCGAACTAACTTTCCTAGGCGCTACACTAGCGCTCCGTTAGTTCGAACTTAATTCGAACTAGCGGAGCGCTTAGTTCGAACTAGGTAAACCTCATTCTACGAGGACTAAGCCTAGTTCGAACTTACTAGTTCGAATTAAGGGGTGTGTAGCCCTTTAATTCGAACTAGTGGGAGGCTAGCCCTCCCCAGCTTTCCCTGGTGGCCACTCTGGCCAACACCAGGGAAACTCTACTGCCCCCCTCCCAGCCCCGGACTCCTTAAAGGGACACGGGCTGGCTACGATGCCCGTGCCAGGTGCAAGCCTGCCAGCACCCAGCTAGCAGATCCTGCACCTGGCACGGCTCGAGCCAGCCACCCGATGCCACCCAGCCCTCCCCCTCTTCCCGGGACCAGGCTGGCGGCTCCCGGGAGCTTGCCCGGGACCGCAAGAGGCGGGCACCCGCCTGATCTAGTGCGGACATCGTGGACCTCGTCCACGACCTCCGCACTAGGCACAGGAAAGTGGCCGTCTAGGGCAGGATAGCTGCCAGCCTGGCCACCCAGGAGCAAGTTTGCATGAAAATCAAGGTGGTCCACTGAGACCCCCGTCCCTGAGCCCTGAGCTTACAATGGCCGTCCTGGGTCAGACCAAAGGTCCATCTAGCCCAGTATCCTGTCTGCCGAAAGCGGCCAACCCTAGGAACCCTGGAGGGGATGGACCGAAGACAGTGACCAAGCCATTTGTCTCGTGCCATCCCTCTCCAGCCTTCCACAAACTTTGGTCAGGGACACCACTCCTACCCCCTGGCTACTACCACTCCATGGACCCAACCTCCATCACTTTATCTCACTTCTCTTTAAACTCTGTTCTAGTTCTAGCCTTCACAGCCTCCTGCAGCAAGGAGTTCCACAGGTTGACTCTTTGCTTTGTGAAGAACAACTTTCTGTTACTAGTTTGAAGGCTGCTACCCATTCCTTTCCTTTGGTGTCCTCTAGTCCTTCTATTATGGGAACTAATGAAGAACTTTTCTTGATGCACCCTCTCCACACCACTCATGCTTTTATAGACCTCTATCCTATCCCCCGTCAGTCTCCTCTTTTCTAAACTGAAAAGTCCCAGTCTCTTTAGCCTCTCTTCATATGGGACCTGTTCCCAACCCCTGATCATTTTAGTTGCCCTCCCCTCTCCCACCCTCTCTCTTCCCCTCTCCCACCTCCTTTTCCCAGTCTCCCCGAGTTTTGTTCAATAAAGAGAGAATCTATTTTTGACCACACGTTTTCTTTATTTTGTACATCAGGAAGGGGGGCTAGGGAAGGGTAAGTGGAAGGAGGTGAGGGAGGAGTGGGGTACGAGCCCCCGATGGGGAGGACTGGGCTGGCTCTGCGGGCTTCTGGGGGTGGAAGCTCTTCTGCAGCCCCCCAATTGTCCCCTCTCCCCAGATGGCAGCCTGCGGCAAGTGCAGCCGGTCTGATGGCCGAGTGCTGTGATGTGCCCAGTGTGGGTACTCCGGGCACTCCAAGCCAGGACTGCTTTGCAAGCTGGGCACCCCTGAGAACTGTCTGTCCGGGGTGGGGGTCGGGTCCCTTTAAGCGCAGCCCTCGGCTAGCCTGATACAGCAGCTCCACACTCTCAGTCCTCATCTGATGCCCTGCCGGCACTGCTTCCGGCCATCCTTAACCCCGGTTCAGGGTCCACTTAATGTGGACATGCTAGTTCGAATTAGCAAAACGCTAATTCGAACTAGTTTTTAGTTCTAGATGCGTTAGTTCGAATTAGCTTAGTTCGAATTAACTAATTCGAACTAAGTTAGTTCGAATTAGCGCTGTAGTGTAGACATACCCTGGTAGGTTCTCCTCCTCCCTGCGCCAGCCATGTTCCCAGGTTGGAGTATATACAGTTGCTGGTTGCCTTTTCCAGAATTCCTAGCAAAGCATTGGGCCAGTTGATCAGCTGATATAAATGGACGTTCCTCCATTGCAATCAGTGGAGCTGTGCTGGTTTAAACTGGCATGAGTTACTGACCTGTGTGTTAATATAACAAACCTTTGAACCTTTAAGTATATTAGGAGCAGGAAGCTTGTGAAAGAGCTAGGTGGTCCACTGGATCACCCAGGGGATAGAGAGCAATTAAGGATAATAAGGACATTGCTGAGATGCTATATGAATCCTCACTGCTAAGGCTACTGGAGAGGTATTTACCCTGGTCCTGCTCTTTCCTGGTAATAATGATGGGATACAATAAGGGGCCGAGGTGTCAGAAAAAGAACCTCCTGCAGCAAATCGATCATTTAAACTGCAGTAAGTTGCCAGGCTCAGAAGATCCATCCAATAATTCTGAAGGACCTGAGGTATGAAGGAGATGAGCTGCTAAGGGAATATGCAAAAAGTTGCTGTTCCAGAGGGCTGGAAGGTAGCCAATACTGTACCTATATTTAAAAAAGGCTCCCGGGTGATCGGGGTGATCTAGACCAGTAAGTCATACATGTGTACCTGGCACATTGACTGAAGCAACAATTAAAAAACGGAACATCTAGAAGATCATATGATAGTGTGTAACCAGCACAGTTTCTGCAAAGGAAAATGTCTTTCTCGTTTCTTAGAATTCTTTGGCCATGTCCATAAAGCAGTGGACACAGGAGAAGCAGATCAACTAATTTATTTTGATTCCCAAAAGGCCTTTGACAATGTCTGACACAAGAGGGTACTGCAGATGCTAAATAGGTCTGGGACGAGAGTCAAAGTATTCTTGTAACACCAACAGGCAGAACCAAACCTGGGACCTCAGGAGTTTAGTGCATTAGCCTCCATAGCAGTGGTCTCCAACCTTTTTAAGCACAAGATCACTTTTTTAATTTAAGTGCAACCCAAAAATCTACCTCACACCCAAATACTCTTGCCCCACCTCCTTCCTCAGAGCTGGCCCACAACATTCTGGTACCTGAGGCGGGGAGCTTAAATTATGCCCCTCTGCCCCCTCGCTTAGGCCAAAACTTTGACAGGTCTCCATTCTGCCTTCTTCCTATTCCACTCCTCTCATGGTTCTGCTCTGCTACCTACATATGCACCAACAGCAGACACAGTTTTCTACACTCTGAGTCCTAGTGGCGCCCCCCCCCCCCCCAGTCTGGTACGTGAGACAGTAGCCTCAGTTCGCCTCATGGTAGGGCCAGCACTGTCCTTCCTGCTCCTTTTCTGAGGCCTTGCCCCCCGCTCCCTCCCTCCCCCATCCTCTCTCACTGTCACTAAGCTGGGGCAGAGGGTTGGGGTGCAGGCTCTGGTCTTGGATTAAGGGATCTGGAGTGCGAGAGGGGCTCTGAGCTGAGCTTGGGGCAGGCCATTGGGGTATCAGAGGGGGTTCTAAGTGCAGGCTCTGGGAGGGTGTTTGGGTGCAGGGGTGTTTGGGGCTAGGGCAGGGGCTTAGGGTACAGGAGGGGTTCATGACTGGGGTAGGGTTTTGGGATGTGGGCTCCAGCTGAGCCCTGCTTACCTCAGGTGGATCCTGGATGGTGGTACAGTGGGGCTAAGGCAGGCTCACCCCTGTACTCCCAAAAGCAGCCAGCAAACTCCATCCCAAGCCCTGTTATGCCCCCTTCTCTGCTCTGTGGAGATAGGATACAGGGTGGGAGAGGTGGCACCCTGACATCAGCACCCTCCTCTCCTTCCCCTGCCCTGCACAGAAATCAGGAGGCTCCTGAGGGGCAGCTCCAAGGCAAAGGGCAGGAGAAGCACAGCAGTGGGGGGAGAGGCAGTTGAAGTGCCTGCATTTGATAACAGTCTCATGGGCAAATCAGTCAGGATCCCCTGTCAGAGGCTCCAAGATCTACCAGTAGATCCCGATCGACTGGGTGGTGACCACTGCTCTACAGCTCAAGATAAAAGCCAGCTGATTCTCAACTAAAACTGTGGAGCAAACTCATTACCTTTCTCTGTAAGTGGTCTAAGTACCACACCATGGGACAGTGAACCTCACCCAGTAGGGGTGTGTCTAGACTACATGCCTCCGTCGACGGAGGCATGTAGATTAGACAGATCGGCAGAGAGAAATGAAGCTGCGATTAAAATAATCGCGGCTTCATTTAAATTTAAATGGCTGCCCCGCTCTGCCGATCAGCTGTTTGTCGGCAGATCGGGACAGTCTGGACGCGCTGCGTCGACAAAGAAGCCTTTCTTGATCGGCACAGGTATGCCTCGTGAAACCAGGTTTACCTGTGCCGATCAAGAAAGGCTTCTTTGTCGACGCGGCGCGTCCAGACTGCCCCGATCTGCTGACAAACAGCTGATCGGCAGAGCGGGGCAGCCATTTAAATTTAAATGAAGCCGCGATTATTTTAATCGCGGCTTCATTTCCCTCTGCCGATCTGTCTAATCTACATGCCTCCATCGATGGAGGCATGTAGTCTAGACACACCCTAGGTGTGTGGGCTACATTCTCATGGAGCAAAACTTTGCTAGACACTAGTAATCAAAGAGTAGGGTTAAATGGTCACATTTCATAATAGAAAAGGGATACCGAGTGTGTGCCTCAAGGATCCATATTTAGTCCCCTATATTTAAAGTAGGGTAAGCAGAGAGGGCAACATTTGCAAATGAGAGGAAGTTATTTAGGACCAGAGTGGAGTGTGAGGAACTTCAGCGAGATCTAAAGAAGTTAAGTGAGTGGGCAGTGTGGAAAAAGAAATTCAGAGTTGGCAAATGCAAAGTAATGCAGATGGGAGGGAAAATTCTAAACGACTCCTAGATCTTAGAGAGTTCTAAATTAACGGCTACAACCCAGGAAAAGGGCCTGTATGTGGCTGAAGACAGCTCCATGGAGACCTCTGCTCAGCCAGCAGCTACATTCAGAAAAGTTAACCAAGTTGGGATGCATAAAGTTTGTGATGGTGAATAACACATTGACTATTAGAATCCTTCTGCAAAAATCACTGGTGTGGCTTCCTCTGGGAGACTGCATGCAGCCGTGGGTGCCCCACCACAGAAAGGATATTGCTGAATTAATGGGGGTTCGGGGAAGGGCTATGAGAATGATTAGAGGCCTGGAAAGGCTCTCCTGTGAAGAGCGATTGAAAAGATTGGCATTGTTACCTTAGAAAGTAGATAGATGATCAACAACTGCATGGTCTAAAGAAAGAAGGTCAGGAGCGGTGTTCCCTCTAAGCTGAGTGCTTGGGTGGCCACTCAGGAGCAATTCAAATGCTGCCCAGCTGATTAGCAAAGTGCCCACAGTCAGCAGCAACTGTTTCTACTGGTAGAGCACATCTGCACATGCTTTGGTGCACATAACAAAATTTATTCTGCATGTAGATGGAAAAAAAATTAGAGGGAACATTGGTCAGGAGCTCCTGTTCATCCTGACTCATAACATAAGAATAAAGGGACATTTGGTAAGAATGTAAGAATGGCCATGCTGGATCAGAACAATAGTCCTTCTAGCTTAGTATCCTGTCCTTCAACAGTGGCCAATGTCAAGTGCTTCAGAAGAAAAGAACAGAACAGGGAAATTGTTGAGTGAACCATCAAGCCCCATCATCCAGTCCAAGCTTCTGGCAATAAGAGGTTTAGGGACACTCAGGCTACATCTACACTGCAGCCTTTTGTCAGCAGAGACAATGCAAATGAAGTGCTCGTTAGCATTTGTTGTGCTGTAATTTGCATAGTCTCTGCCGATGCTTTTTGCAGAAGAAGTTTTTGCACAAAAACAAGCAGGCTTTGTCTACACAGCAGGGTTTTTGCACAATGTAGGGATTCCGACTCCCCCTACAGCGTCGCCCATCGTCGATTTTGGGGAATTGGCTCCGACGGCAGCGGCTCTATTCTATTTGGGTCGCTGTCCTCCAACAGTGCCCACACGGCCTGGGCTTTACCCCTTCCGGCGATAGTTCGGGGCATCTGAGCGCGGACGGAATAGTCTGGTGCTCCCTTGTTCCACTCCCTTATTGTCGCCCCCTGTGATGTACCTTTCTCGCCGGTCTCCAGCGACACATGTCCAAAACGCTCCTTGGTCACTCTCTTGGGCGTTTCCTTCTTAGCTACTCCAGGAGTGGGAGAGGAGTAGAGAGGGGAGAGAGGGGCCCGGGCCCACCCTCACTCCCGGGCCCCAGCCCAGAGCCCTAAAGGACATGGACCGGTTTTGGTCCGGGTCCGGCTGACAGGGGCATCCTGCTGAAACCTGCCAATCTGCGGGGTTCTTATATGACCCCGCCCTGGGCTACTTCCTCTCCGTTCCGGCTCCCCTCCCGTGCTGCTGGCTTATCCGGCCATCCATGGGCCAGCCACTCGTCGCTCCAGACGGCCTTCTGGACCCCGTTGCTCCATGGGGGTCTGCAATGTCCTGCCTTCCGTGGCCGTGGGTTAGTGCCCTCACCCATCTTCCGGGGTTGAAGGCTCTGATCTCCGGTGTTTGTCTTCCCACCGCATCCTCCTCTTCCACACAGCCCGGGGGCGGCATTTAAAACACCCGGCACTGGAGGTGGACGTCATGCTGACGTCACTGGCTAGCTCCGCCCCTCCCGCAGCGTCTGTGCCGCGGCCGCTGTGCCTAAGGCTGCCAGCTGGTCCGCAGCACGCGTACACCCAGCACAATGCCGTTGCACACCTCCGCGCTGCCCAAATAAGGCGCTTGCCTCAGCGGCTTTAGTGCGGGGTTTCAGGGACCTGTCACACACAAGAAGCTTTTTGTGGAAGAGCTCTTCTGCGAAAGCTTCTTGCGCAAGAGCGTGTCCACATCTCAAAAGCGCACCGCAAAAGCAATGTGCTTTTGCACAAGAGAGAGTCCACACTGCATGGACACTCTTGCACAAAAAAGTTCAGATTTCCATTCACAGAATGGCCATCAGAGCCCCTGTGCTTTTTCTGATAGGCTCTTTTTGCACAAGAAACCCCTGTTAAGCGTCCATACATACCTTTTTGCACAAGAAATCTTGCGCAAAAAGGAATTATTCCTCATAGAAAGAGGTATACCTACAGCACAAAAAGTCCTCTGTTTTGCAGTTTTACTGTAAATTTTCTTGTGCAAAAATGCGCTTGAGGTGCCTCAAAAAAGGAGGTATACTGGATCTTGTGCAAAAGGGGGGTTTTGCTCAAAAAGGCCCCATCTACACTGCTTGTTTTTGTGCAAAAACCTCTTCCGCAAAAAGCATCGGCAGAGACTATGCAAATAATAGCACGACAAATGCTAATGAGCGCTTCATTTGCATTGTCTCTGCGGACAAAAGGCTACAGTAGATGTAGCCTCAGATATACATGGGGTTGTATCTCTGACCATTTTGGCCAAACGCCATTGATGGACCTGTCCTCCATACATTTATCTAAATCTTTTATGAACCCAGTTATACTTTTGGCCTTCATAACATACCTTGGCAGCTGTGTGTGTGATGAAGAACTTCCTTAGGTTTGTTTTCAACCTGCTGCCTGTTAATGTAATTGGATGGTCCCTGGCTCTTGTGTTATGTGAAGAGATAAGTAATAGTTCCCTATTCATCTTCTCCGCACCATTCATGATTTTATAGACCTCTATCATATCCCCCTTTAGTTATCTCTTTTGTAAGATGAACAGTCCCAGACTTTTATGGAAGTGTTCCTTACCCCTAATAATTTGTGT
Source organism: Pelodiscus sinensis (assembly GCF_052426305.1). Classification (NCBI taxonomy): domain Eukaryota; kingdom Metazoa; phylum Chordata; order Testudines; family Trionychidae; genus Pelodiscus; species Pelodiscus sinensis. The sequence continues at coordinate 12,967,383 of NC_143074.1, forward strand.
TGCTCTTCTCTGTATGTTTTCCAATTCTTATATATCTTTTTTGAGATGTGGCAACCAGAAATGCATGCAGGTGTGGGTGTGCCATGTGTTTATATGGTAGCATTATGATATTTTTGGTCTTATTGTCCATCCTTTTCCTAATGGTTTCTAACATTGTTAGCTTTTTTCCGTTTTCAGCAGTTATTTTCAGAGAACTATCCACGATAACCCCAAGATCTCATTCTTGAGTGATAACAACTAATTTATATCCCATTGTTTTGCATGTATCATTGGAATTATGTTTCCCAATGTGCATTACTTTGCCTTTGTCAACATTTAATTTCATCGGCCTTGTTGTTCAGTCACCCAGTTTAGCAAGATACCTTTGTAGCTCTTCACAGTCGTCTTTGAAATTAAAAGCTTGCAAAATCAAAATCAATAAAAGGAAACACTTTTTTACACGATGAATAGACTCTGGAACTCCCTGCCACAAGAGATTGCTGAGATCAAGGACTTAAGATTTTAAAAGTGTTTGGACATAATTAACGATGGCAAATTTTGTGGTATTAAAGGATATTAAACCTTATATGTCAGAACTGAAGCTAATCTCTGACTGGCAAAGACTGGGATGAGACCTAAATGAGGAAAGATTATTCCATACCTGCTACTGCAGATTTCTCACATGATTCTCCAAAGCATTATCTGAGGGGCTGGTCACTATGGCTGCATCTACACAGCATCCTTACCTTGAAATAAAGCGCTATTCCGACAAGTCCCTTAACCTTTGTGGAACGAGGGTTACAGGGATGCTGGAATAGTGCACCTGTTATTTTGAAATATATTTCAAAATAACGGACGTATTTAAAGACGCGGAATTGCAATTTCAGGATACTTCTGGTATCCCAAAATAGGTTGTGTCTAGACAGCGGGGCTATCTGAGACAAGATACTGAGTTAGATGGACTTTGGATCTGATCCTGTCTGGCATCCTGGTTTGGATGTTTTTGGCAGATTTTGTTCCTGCATGAAGATGTTATGGCTTTAGAAAGGAAATACCAGATTTTTTTTGTTTTTGTTTTTTCAGGCTTTTATTAAATCACAAGTGGCAGAACCATGAGTCAGGTCATGGCTAGGGAGTAGAAATATAATAAAAAGCCAGTGGTATTTTTCACTTGATGAAGGCCATTTTTCAGCCAAAATGTCAACACTTTTTGCCCTGCTGCTTACGATTATGTAAGAGAAAGTTAAGGGTCCATGAATCTGAACAAATTGATCTTGCAAGAGGAGGAGTCTGTGTGCTCAGGAATTAAAAGAAAGCAGACATTTCAGTTACCTTTTGTTGATGGGAAGGATGGTCTTGTGGTTATGGGACGGGCTGGGGTCTCACAAGCTGGGCTCAGTTCTTGGCTCTACTGAAGGTGAGGCAAGGCATGCAAGTTACACTGGGATTTTCCAAAAAGTGTGGAAGGGTTTCAGTGGGAGTTGAGCAGATTATGGCCTTAATCTCTGAAAATCCCAGCATTCCTCTCATTGGGTATGTCTACACTACCCTCCTAGTTCGAACTAGGAGGGTAATGTATGCATACCGCACTTGCTAATGAAGCCCGGGATTTGAATTTCCCGGGCTTCATTAGCATAAGCGGGGAGCCGCCATTTTTAAATCCCCGCTGCTTCGAACCCCGTGTAGCGCGGCTACACGGGGCTCGAACTAGGTAGTTCGGACTAGGGTGCCTATTCCGAACTACCGGTACACCTCGTTTCACGAGGAGTACCGGTAGTTCGGAATAGGACCCTAGTCCGAACTACCTAGTTCGAGCCCCGTGTAGCCGCGCTACACGGGGTTCGAAGCAGCGGGGATTTAAAAATGGCGGCTCCCCGCTTATGCTAATGAAGCCCGGGAAATTCAAATCCCGGGCTTCATTAGCAAGTGCGGTATGCATACATTACCCCGCTAGTTCGAACTAGCGGGGTAGTGTAGACATACCCATTGTGCCTTAGTTTCTCATACACATGATAATTCTGAGGTGTCGTGATTGTAAACTCTGTGGAGAAGGGACTGTCTCTTGCTTTGTACAGCACCTGGCACAATGGAGCCTCTAGCTGCTACTGTAATATAAATAGACAGAGACCAACTTACAAAATCAGTGAGCTGCGGTTTATTTAGATTAACTGGTGATGGCCCTTCCTTGATTCATTTTTAATAGCAGTTGGGGTGCTAGTGTGATGGATCCAGCTTTCAAAGTAAGTCATTTATTTAGAGGGCCATCAGAGACTGAACCAGATACCATTGCTGGCTGGAAAAAAGGACGGAGTGGCGTTATAACCATTTGGATATATTCTAGCTAAACAAGATAAGGCAACAGGAGCAATCAGCTCCCTCGTTCAGGGCACAAACTGGTGGCTTAGAGGGGTCAGGTGGGAATTCTGTCCTTCCGCGCTATATGCAGCATTACAGAATTAGGTAGGAGCGTTACAAAGGTGTAACAGGGTATATCAACACCACACGAGGGTTGAAGGGGTTAACCTGGCTCATTTGGCTGAGGAGGCCCCACCCCCACAGGCCTGCTGGGCATGCTCCAGCTGGAGGCCAGCTATAAAAGCCTGTGGAGCTGGTCAGTCTGGGCTGACTGCCGCAGGGGAAGGAGGTGCTACTGGCTCTCCTGAAGAGGAACTACAGCAGACCAAGCCACAGAAGCCAGTCAATGGGTGGCGGCAGTTGAGGGCCCCAGTCTGGCAGGGAGAGACAGAGAGAATCACCCAGAGGACACTGGTAGAAAGTAGTCCATGGTGGGGAATTGGACCCTTGGAGGTTGGTGTGTTGTGATAGAATTCCCTGTTGAGCTACTGGTGCTCCATTCCACTGCTGACAGGGCCCGGAGTGGGGACCCAGTGGAGTGGTGGGCCCAGGTCCCCCTACCACCTCCTCCTCATCAACCCCTTGAGGGGACGCACATCTGTTATGACAGACTGTGGCTATTAGGCCGCACTGCCCTGCAAGAGAGGAGAGTTGTTATAGATTCTGGCCATTAGGCTGCACTGCCTTGAGGGAGAATGGTGTTCCCATTGACTCCGGCCACTAGGCCATGTGGCCTTCCAAGGAAAAGGCTGAGTTAGAGGCATGCCAAACAGCCCCGACAGCTGGAGAAGAATGCACGCGAGGCAGGTGCTATTAGAGAGGTCACTGAGTTCTGCCCCCTCCCCCCTGGAGAGCAGGCAAGAGGCCTCGTGACACACAGGAAGAGTGACTGTCTTCGTCTGAAACATCAGGTATGGGCCATGATGATACTTGATATTCTGATCCATTGGGGCGAACCCTGAGCTCTTATTAAGCATGACTGGCAAATATCCAAACCTGTAGATAGTTCAGAGGCCTAAGCCTGAGACCCTCACTCTGGGGTTCCTCACGTCAGTCTCCCATTGACTTCAGAGTCTGGCCGGGGTCAGTTCTGAGAGACAAATTCTGTTCCCATTTCCCAGTGTAACATGGAGCAACGCCATTTACGATGATTATTCTGTGTTTGTATTACAGTAGTCATACAAACCTTGTACATTGTGCAAGGCACTGTACAAATCAGAAATATACTGGAGCCACTGAGAGCTGAATGTATGAGCAAGCCAAACAAGAGAAATCATTCTTTTTTTCCCCCCTTGGGAACTATTTTTCCTGGCACTGTGATATGTAGACTTAACCTATTTCAGAGCAGGGACTGGGAGCTTAACTCCTGGGGGTTGTGCTTTGCTCCAGTCTGCATCTCTTCCAGTGCCTTGTGTACTCCAGGGCTGTGTCTGCCTCGTCTCCCCCATGTAATATGCTGGCCTTGGGTGTATGGCAGAGTGTGTTGCTGCTAGTGCCTGACCTGCAGTGGGGATAGGAAACCTCCTGGTACAGGCTGAACCTCTCTAAACAGGCACACTCTGGTGCAGCAACATCCATGGTCTGGCATGATGTTCGTTAGCCAGATGTCCACTTATCATGGGTGCGGCCAAGTTTCCTGCAGTCTCATAAAGTTTGTTTCCAGCCACCCGTCCTGGCTCTCAGTGTTCTGTGCTGTTATTTAGTTCTAATTTACCCCTAAATGTCTTCTAAGAGCCCAGCAAGCACTGGAAGTGCTGGTAATGCTGCTAGACAATTTCAGCAAATTCCCTGATCCGACATCGGTCAGGTCCTGAGGGTGCTGGACCAGAGAGGTTCAACTTGAGATAAAGGCCATGTTGAGGGCTGAAGGAGCAGAACTCTCGTGATGTCTCCTCTTGTGGCTGTGATCGACAGAACAACGATGCCTGCTGCACATCTGGATGTTCGGCTGCTGATGCCTTGGGGGTGACCTCCAGCCCACCCATGGCAGAGAGGAAGGGAAATTGCAGGGAAAGGAGAGGGATGCATAACTCTCCGTACTGCCACAGCTCTAGATGAAATAGCAGCTTCTTCCTTGACCCCTTACCACACTCCGATGTCAAACAGACTGGTGGAGCCCTCCTCCACTTGGATCCCCAAAACCTCTCTCCCTCTCCCCGCTTACATTGTTCTTTTCCCTGCTATGGGTTATTTCTTTCAAAGCCCTATCAACACCCTCCCCTTCTGCTTCTCGCCTGCAGCCTTGTCCCCCTCCTGCACTGCTTTGCATCGGGGCTGGAGGTGGGTGTGCTTGGGGGTTGAGGAAAGCGCAGCTGGGAACCAGAGAGGTGCCAGCATAGCCCATCCGCAGCTGATGTGCCCAGCACAATAAGACATTTGGCCTTGTCCCCGTTCCCTGGGTTCAGCTGGTGAGCAGGGGGCGCGGGTGTTTGTCCTTTGATGTTTGCCTCATTGTCTCCTCAGCTCCTTTCTCTCCTTTAACATCAAAGGGCCGGTTGCCTTGAGTGAGATCCGGTTGCTGAAAGAGGGAGGTGATGTGATCTGTGAGGGGAGACACGTTTCAGCCGATTCCTTTTCATCCTGTGATGCTTTGACGTGTCAAATACCTTTGGAGGCCCCGGCAAGTTCAAGCAGATTGGTCACTAAGCTTAGCAGGAACAGCCTTATGGTGTGTGCTCCGGCATTGCCTGCTAGCGACTCCAGGGGTGTTTGGAAAAGCAGAGGCGGGGCTACTGAAGTGGTGATCTCGTTCTGCGGGTGGTTCTGATTGGCCCCCTTCACCATCGCAAAGACAGAGATGGGCCTTATCAAAATCCCGCATCCTTGCCTTTGGGGGTGTTCAGAGCTGTACCTGACCCTGGACTCCACCTCGGTAACAGGTTGGATCAAAGCCCAATATCCAGAGAACCTGGGATTTGGGGAAGGTTCAGCTCCTCCTCCTTACTACATGGCTCAGGCCAATCTGGCATCTCCTCCAACCGCAGCACCAGACATAACCAACGACTCAGGCTGAACGTTCATTGCTCCCATTGGCAGTGCTGTAATGGTCCCCCAATGAAACCTGCTGCCGAGGGACGTCACAGCAGTTCCACTAAAGCAAGAGCGCTGAGCCTCATTCCCCACGTTCAAAGATGGTTCAGAGACAGAAGCTCAAACCCCAAGGGCAAGCATCACCTAGGCATTGCACGAGGAAGGCAGAGAGCTCGCCATTGCCCACTTGATAAGGGGAACCCGGTATGGGGAGATCAGGTTTGGGAAAGATTAAGAGGTGATATGGAAAAACACACACTAAGTTAGTCCCTCGATTTCCTGTGCATCTTTGCAATGAGGAAGGCTAGTTAATTTTGCAGTCAGGCTGGATAGCTCTCTCTAGGTAAGGTAAGGCATGAGCGTGCTAGGGGAAGCAAGTGAAATCTTCGCTTGCATAGCACTGGTTTTGGCACCTGTTTCCAGAGCCATCAGTGATTAGAGAGACAATGGTGGCCAACTTTGCCATGTTTGTGTGTATTTGGGAAGGTCTTGCTGGACGGAAAATCTCAGAATTGCACGTGTGCTGCTGGGAATCTGTCATTCAAGGGGACGGATGATGAGGAGCTTTTGGCCATTATCTTTGAAAAGTCGTGGAGATCGGGAGAGATTCCGAATGATTGGAAAAAGGCAAATGTAGTGCCCATCTTTAAAAAAGGGAAGAAGGATGATCCAGGGAACTACAGACCAGTCAGCCTTACCTCAGTCCCAGAAAAATCATGGAGGGGATCCTCAAGGAATCCATTCTGAAGCACTTGGAGGAGGGGAAAATGATCAGGAATAGTCAACATGGATTCACGAAGGGCAAGTCATACCTGACCAATCTGATTAGCTTCTATGATGAGGTAACTGGCTCTGTGGATATGGGAAAGTCAGTGGATGTGATATACCTTGACTTTATCAAAGCTTTTGATACGGTCTCCCACAATATTCTTGCCAGTAAATTAAGGGAATAGGGATTGGATAAATGGACTGTAAGATAGATGGAAAGCTGGCTAGACTGTCAGGCCCAACGGGTAGTGATCAAAGGCTCGATGTCTGGTTGGTGGTCGGTTTCTAGCGGAGTGCCACAAGGATCTGTTCTAAGACTGGTTTTGTTCAACATCTTTATTAATGACCTGGATGAGGGGATGGATTGCACCCTCAGCAAGTTCGCAGGTGATACTAAGCTAGAGGGAGAGGTAGATACACTGGAGGGCAGGGATAGAGTCTGGAGTGACCTGGACAGATTAGAGGATTGGGCCACAAGAAATCTGATGGGGTTCAACAAGGACAAGTGTAGACTCCTGCACTTGGGACGGAAGAATCCCAAGCATTGTTACAGGTTGGGGACTGAATGGCTAAGTAGCAGTTCAGCAGAAAAGAACCTGGGGATTACAGTGGATGAGAAGCTGGATATGAGTCAACAGTGTGCCCTTGTAGCCAAGAGGGCTACTGGCACATTATAGTGCATTTGGAGGAGCATTGCCAGCAGATCTAGAGAAGTGATTATTTTCCTTTATTCAGCTCTGGTGAGGCGACATCTGGAATATTATGTCCAGTTCTGAGCCCCCCGACTATAGAAAAGATGTGGACGCATTGGAGAGGGTCCAGCAGAGGGCAACCAAAATGATAAGGGGGCTGCAGCACATGACCTATGAGGAGAGACTGAGGGATTTGGGTTTGTTTAATCAGCAGAAGAGAAGAGTGAGGGGGGATTTGGTAGCAGCCTTCAACTTTCTGAAGGAGGTTCCAAAGAGGATGGAGAGAGGCTGTTCACAGTAGTGACAGATGGCAGAACAAGGAGCAATGGTCTCAAGTTACAGTGGGGGTGGTCTAATTGGATATTAGGAAAAAACTATTTCACTAGGAGGGTGGTGAAGCACTGGAATGGGTTACCTAGGGAGGGGGTGGAATCTTCATCCCTAGAGGTTGACATAGCCCTGGCTGGGTTGATTTAGTTGGAATTGGTCCTGCCTTGGGCAGGGGGCTGGACTTGATGACCTCCTGAGGTCTCTTCCAGCTCTATGATTCTATGAGGCAAAAGGTCCCTTGGGCCCAGGAAAGGAGTGGAGACCAAGGAAAATATGGAAACAGGTTTTTTTGTTTATTTTAAAGCATGTTCTGTTGAGTTAATAATAATGAAAAGGAAGATCCGGGTGGAAATCTGCAAGATAGATTTACTATCCATTCAATTAACCCTCTGAAATCTCCAGAAAAGCAGCATTAAGGGCCTAACTTAAAACCATAGAGCCCAAGGAAATGGAGAGTTAAGGACACTCCATCTGTAACGCCTCCCCACTCTTCCTGAGGATTGGAGGACTCTCCAGGCAGCAAGGCTCCTACTGGTCCAGCCATGACAGTAGGAGCGGCAGCAGCCCTCTTAAAACTCTGTGTCAAATTTCTTGGTGTTTGATTTTTAAAAGTCTTCCACCAAGACTAGAAAAATGTTTTTGAGCATGTGTGGACCAGATCCTCTCCAGCTGCTGGGCAGGCAGAATGGGGTTCTCCAGCAAAAGCTCTCAGGGTACACCAAGGCAGCAATAAAAATCCCACCACACCAAGTTGCAGAGTCTGGGCTGTGAGATACTGGGGGCAGGGTGGGATCTCCAAGCCCAGGCTCCAGCCTGAACCCAAATGTCTATCCTGCAATTTTATAGCCTTGCAGCCCAATCCCCCCAAGCTTGCATCAGCTGACCCAATCCTGTCACGGCCATGCCACAGGCTTTTGATTGCAGTGTAGCTATACTCTAATTCAGGATAAACTTAAAAAACAACCAGTGGTCTGGTAGCACTTTATAGACTAACAAAACATGTAGATGGTATCATGAGTTTTCGTGGGCATAGCCTGCTTCTTCAGATGAAAACTCTGGTCATCTGAAGAAGTGGGCTGTGCCCACGAAAACTCATGATACCATCTACATGTTTTGTTAGCCTTTAAAGTGCTACCAGACCATTTGTGGTTTTTTAAGTTTATCCTGTACAGACTAGCTCAGCTACCCCCTGAAGCTCCTAATTCAGGGTTAGTCAATAGGTGAAATTTGGACCATCTGGACAGCCAGACAGTTTTGAACGGACTGAAAATCTCCGGGATCTGGATCTTGACTAAACTAGTTGGCCACAAAATTTGGATCTGGACAGAAAATTGACTGCCCCAGTTTAAGTGTCGATCTGACTCTGCTTCCATTGAAATCAATGGGAATTTTACCCTTTGGGCCAGTTGAAATGTTTTTGTCAAACCAATGTTTAAGCAAAACGATTTGGGGTTTGGTTTTCTAGTGCAGGGAGAGATTTCCTGAACATGGTTTTCACAAATCCAACCTTATTTACTTTGGCTTTTCATTGAAAAAAATCTAAAAATTTACTTGCAGAAATTCAGGGGGAAAAAAGTTTTGAAATTGCCATCAAACCTTTTTCAGCCAGCTCTTTTTATCATGGATGCCAGGGAAAGACCGATGGGCCGTGGTGGAGTACTTTGGAAAATCCCAACTTTACTCCACAGGATCCCAGCAGAAGAGCATGAAGAGTCCAAGGGCAATAAGATAACTGAGTCCTGCCAGGATGTACTGTGCCGATTCTGCTCCTGTGACCCATGCCATGGCCCTGATGCATGGCCTGTCTGCAGCATGAACCAGAGGAGCGTGATGGGAAGCAGGAACTAGCAATGACCAACTCTGGGACTTTGTGTCATCCCTGCAGGAGGGTGCAGTTGCAACCCGAGGCTGGGGGTTTTTGGTTTTTTTTTTTGGAGGGGGAGGGGATTCCTCACAACAAAAGGGAGATTGTCTGGGATCAGTGCAGAAATTGCTGCACTCCCACACTCTGCGGTGTGGTGTAGGGGCACAATGGTAGCATGGTCCATAAGACAGACCACTTGTCTAGGAGGGTACGTCTACACTATAGTGCTAGTTCGAACTAACGCGTCTAGAACTAAAAACTAGTTCGAATTAGCGTTTTGCTAATTCGAACTAGCAAGTCCACATTGAGTGGACCCTGAACAGGGCTTAAGGATGGCCGGAAGCAGTGCCGGCAGGGCATCAGAGGAGGACTTAGAGCGTGGAGATGCTGTCTCAGGCTAGCCGAGGGCTGCGCTTAAAGGGTCCCGACCCCCACCCCGGACAGACAGTTCTAAGGGGTGCCCCGCTTGCAAACCAGTCCTGGCTTGGAGTGCCCGGAGTGCCCACTCTGGGCACATCACACCACTCGGCCATCAGCCCGGCTGCATTTGCCGCAGGCTGCCATCTGGGGAGAGGGGGCAATTGGGGGGCTGCAGGAGAGCTTCCACCCCCAGAAGCCCGCAGAGCCAGCCCAGTCCTCCCCATCGGGGGCTCGTGCCCCATTCCTCCCTCACCTCCTTCCACTTACCCTTCCCTAGCCCCTTTTCTTGATGTACAAAATAAAGGACAATTGTGTTCAAAAATGGAATCTGTCTTTATTGAACAAAACTGGGGGAGACTGGGAAAAGGAGGTGGGAGAGGGGAAGAGAGAGGGTGGGAGAGGGGAGGGCAACTAACATGATCAGGGGTTGGGAACAGGTCCCAGATGAAGAGAGGCTACAGAGACTGGGACTGTTCAGCTTAGAAAAGAGGAGACGGAGGGGAGACAGAATAGAGGTCTCTAAAAGCAGGGGTTGGGTGGAGAGGGTGCATTCAGAAAAGTTCTTCCTGAGTTCCCATAAAGAAGGACTAGAGGACACCAAAGGAAAGGAATGGGTAGCAGGCTTGAAACTAGTAAGAGAAAGTTGTTGTTCTTCAGAAAGCAAATAGTTAACCTGCGGAACTCCTTGCTGCAGGAGGCTGTGAAGGCTACAACTAGAACAGAGTTGAAAGGGAAGTGAGATCAAGTCATGGAGGTTGGGTCCATGGAGTGGTATTAGCCAGGGGGTAGGAGTGGTGTCCCTGCCCAAGGTTTGTGGAAGGCTGGAGAGGGATGGCACGAGACAAATGGCTTGGTCACTGTCTTCGGTCCATCCCCTCCAGGGTTCCTAGGGTTGGCCGCTGTCGGCAGACAGGCTACTGGGCTAGATGGACCTTAGGTCTGACCCAGGATGGCCATTGTAAGCTCAGGGCTCAGGGTCGGGGGTCTCAGTGGACCCCCTTGATTTTCATGCACACCTGCTCCTGGGTGGCCAGGCTGGCAGCTCTCCTGCCCTAGATGGCCACTTTCCTGTGCCTAGTGCGGAGATCGTGGACGAGGTCCACGATGTCCGCACTAGCCCAGGAAGGTGCCCGCCTCTTGCGGTCCAGGGCAAGCTCCCGGGAGCCGCCAGCCTGGTCCCGGGAAGAGAGGGTGGGCTGGGGGACATCGGGTGGGTGGCTATGTGCCGTGCCAGGTGCAGGGTCTGCTGGCTGGGTGCTGGCAGGCTTGTACCTGGCACGGGCACCGTAGCCAGCCCGTGCCCCTTTAAGGGGTCCGGGGCCGGGAGGGGGGCATAGAGTTTCCCTGGTGTTGGCCAGAGTGGCCACCAGGGAAACCTGGGGAGGGCTAGCCTCCCACTAGTTCGAATTAAGGGGCTACACACCCCTTAATTCGAACTAGCTAGTTCGAACTAGGCTTAATCCTCGTAAAATGAGGTTTACCTAGTTCGAACTAAGCGCTCCGCTAGTTCGATTCAAATTCAAACTAGAGGAGCGCTAGTGTAGTGCCTAGGAAAGTTAGTTCGAACTAACGTCCGTTAGTTCGAACTAACTTTTCAGTGTAGACATACCCGGAGTTAGCAGACCTGCATTCTATTCTTAGCCCTGCTTCTGCCCTTGGGCAAGTCTCTTTGCCCCTCTAGCTATATTTACCCTCCATTGCAAAGCAAGTGGAGAACTGTGGAGCGAAAGCGAAGGGTAATTATTGGACAGTTTTAGTCTCTGCTCTGTCACTGACCCACACCGTGTATGCACTTGGGGAGACAACCTACCCGACTACATCCTTGGATTCCAGCTTCCCCATCAGGTGAAATGTGGTTATTAATATTGACCTACATCATAGGGCTGTTGTGACAATTAATTCATGGTTGGCAAATGCTGGGTGACTGTTAGACCAAAGGTGCTGGATAAATGCAAAGCGCTCTCATTATAACCGTGGGAGTCCTGCCTATTTGTGGGCTTTGGGATCAAACCCCATAAATAATTTTCTTTGACTGCAGGTTTAACATGGTCGGTGATGTTAATAATTAATAGCGCTGGGCCGGGGCCATGAGTCGGATCCGGAGCTGAGGGGGCCGGGTCGCGTGTGCTTCATTTCAAGGTGTTCTGGGTTTGGTCCCTTTGCATCCATGTGATTAGTTTGTGATCTTTCTCGGCTGGCTTTGAACGCAGGGAGCATAGTGGGAGATTTTCAAAGGCTCAGTTGGGAGTAGCGTCCAGGTCCCACTGCCCTTTGTGTCTTTACAAGTCCCCCCTATAATGATGAACAAAGCGGGCATGCACTGCCAAGGAGAAACAGGGCCCCTCCTCAGCCACTCTGGAAATGGGGAGAGGGCGCCGGTAACTTATTGGAAGCGGCACGCTTTTCCTCCCTTGACGACATACCTAGACCAGTGTTTCTCAGCCAGTGGTACGAGTACCCTCGGGGGACTCAAGAGAACACAACTGAAATTTGGAGAAAACTGAATTTTTGTTAAGTTTTACAGTGCTTTATTATTTTTGTTCTTTTTACACCCACATTTTTTTTCACCCGCCCGGCTGCGATTAAGTTGTTTAAACAAATGTGTTGCAATGGTAGAAAAAAAATGGTGTGTCTGAAAAAGGTATTGGGGGTGCTTATAATTTTTTTTTTTTTAAAAAGGGTGCTTTATAAAAAAAGGTTGAGAAACACTGACCTAGACCATCCCTAACAAACTCCTTCTCAGTGTTGGGGGCTGGACGATGTGACCTCTTGAGATCCCATCCTATGGCTGTGCTCAGTGAGCCAAAGACCCTCCCTGCAGCATGCCATGTCCCTGAGCAAGGGTTGAAAGGAATAGGAAATCTGTATGCCCCCTTTTTTTGTGCCTTGGGTTTGTAGGAATCTTTTTCTGGCTCAATTTTTGTATCAAAGCCATAATAATGATTCTGCCTTAGAGTGCCTCTCATCCCAATGTGCTTCCCAGTCAGCTAATTAAAATTCCCAGTAGAAAGGGACCATCAGTAGAATTTGACTCCCAGGACAGGAAATACCCTGCAGACATGGGATTTTTAAAGGGCCAGGATGTTATCCTGTGGCACTAAACTGCAGCCACCTCTGTGGAGGAGAACAGCAGCCAGCCAGCTCTCGGCACATTGCATGAAGATGGTGAAAGGTGCTGTTCTTGCTTGTGGCAAACCCTCACTCTTGCATGCAAAGCACAGGTCACAAAGTGACTTCTGCGAGTCACCCCAAACACATCCCCTCTCAAAATGAAGTCCAGGGAGGAGGATGAAGAGACCATGTTGCGGTTGGAACTTGGGTTTGCAGTGAATTGGGGTGTTTAGAACTCTCCGTCCTCCCCTCTAGTTACCATGGCTCCTTGCAATAGTAATAAGATTACTATTGCTTTGCAGGAGCAGAGAGCAAACCAACTGAACCATGCAACGGAGACACCTTTGGACTGGAATACTGCCAATGCACCCCAAATTCTCCCTGGGACCAGGCTGGCCTTACACTGTAAATGGGAGACATGGGGTTCCACCCCATCCCCCTTCTGTAAAGGGCAATAGATAGAGCTAGGACAGGCAGTCAGATGGGTGAGGGAGAGCAAAGCTCAGAGGCCTGGCCTGCCCTGCTTGCCCTTTCCTCTCTGCCCAACGTGGCACTGACCATGACAGGCAGAGGGTGTCCAGTGGGTCTCCAGCTGCCCTGGAGCTCTGGCTCTCTGCAGCGTTGCCTGCAAGCTGCTTGTAGCCCAGCCAGCGTTCACATCACATTTTCCCATGGAGCCCTCTGAAAGGAGCTTGGCTCCCGTCCAGCCATTAGAAATGGAAATGCACCATCTTCCGGAAAGAGCCGACCAGCCGGGCTTTTATGTCTCTCCCTCCCCCCACCATCAGGGGATTTGCTCCAGCGTTCGACAGCAGGTCTTCCAGTGATGCAGAAACCCAGCCCGGTGGGCTCCTCCACCCCTACCCTCTAGCCCATATGTTCCATGGCCACTCCCGGATCCATCCCGTTCAGGAGACCTGGAGTCCTTGCTTGTCTCCCTAGTGACTGCTTGGCTCTGATGCCGCTATAACCTCAGGCTGCACTCTCCAGAGTCACCCTGTCTTGCGATGAGGCAGCCACTCAACCCTGCCCAAGCTCTGCCTTGCTTTGTATGCAAATGGTTTTGCTGGCTGAGAACGAAGGCTAGAACCCACGTCTGGGAAGCTTGGAGTAGGAGGCAGGGTTCCCTCTAATCCTTTCCATTCAGATGCAGGTTTTTTTATGTGCAGAATAAATTGTAAGTGCACCAGGGCATGTGCACCACCAGCAGAAACGAAAGACCTAGCTGTGGGCACTTTACTAATCAGCTGGGCAGCATTGGAATCTCTCCTGAGTGGCTGCACAAGCACCCTGCTTACAGGGAACACTAGTGAAAAGGTGGGAAAATATGCATGTGGGGTGAGTTTATTCCACTGAGGATTCCCATCATTCGCCTGCCTCCTTCCCCCGTGACAAAGAAAGGTGGGAAGTGACCAGAGTTTGGGAAACATGTTGGTATTCAAGGCTTAGGGAACCTCAAGCTGATTAGACTGTCTTCTCGGGGAGGGAGTATTTGTTGTGTGTATGTGCAACACCTAGCACAATAGAGCCCTGATCCCAACTGGGGCTCATAGGTGCTACCCCGATGCAAATAAGGGTGTATCTACAGTGCAGGGCTTAGCTCAATTTGCGTAGCTTATTTCGAGTTATATCAGTTGTGTAGCTTATTTCGAAATAAGTGCTGTGTAGACGCTCCCAGTTCAAAATAGAGCACTCTTCCTCCGACTTCCCTTATTCCTTGTACAATGAGGCTACGTCTACACTGGCCCCTTTTCCGTAAGGGGCATGTAAATTTCACCTATCGTCGTAGGGAAATCCGCGGGGGATTTAAATATCCCCCGCGGCATTTAAATAAACATGGCCGCCGCTTTTTTCCGGCTTTTAAAAAAGCCGGAAAAGAGCGTCTAGACTGGCCCCGATCCTCCGGAAAAAGCGCCCTTTTCCGGAGGGTCTTATTCCTACTTCAAAGTAGGCTTTGAAGTAGGAATAAGACCCTCCGGAAAAGGGCGCTTTTTCCGGAGGATCGGGGCCAGTCTAGACGCTCTTTTCCGGCTTTTTTAAAAGCCGGAAAAAAGCGGCGGCCATGTTTATTTAAATGCCGCGGGGGATATTTAAATCCCCCGCGGATTTCCCTACGACGATAGGTGAAATTTACATGCCCCTTACGGAAAAGGGGCCAGTGTAGACGTAGCCTGAGGGTTACAGGAATTGGAGTAAGAAGTCCTCCAGCTTATCAGTATGTTGACACTATTTTGAAGTAACTGCCTGCTGTGTAGATGCAGACTACGTTCTTCTGGAATAGCACTAGTTATTTCGAAATAGTGCTGCAGTGTAGACGTGCCCTAATTAATCATCCTAATCAGGCCATGTTGAGCTCTGGAGCCTTCCCCCTCTTAGTAATGGAGCTGGGCAGCAGGGTGAGACTGGGATCCAACTGACCCCAAGGCTGGGAGTGCTCAGCTCCTATTCCCATTGAGACCACTCACGCGAGGCCTGGCCCTGGGATGAAGATCCCAGCTTCCCCAGATCTCACTGGGGGTTGGATCTACTGCTCTGGGTTTGGCCACAGCTCTGCAGGAAACATAATGCTTTTCAAGGGGGCGGGGGGTGTCAGTTTTTAAAAACCCTACTTTTTTAAATCCAGACCAGCTGAGCTGGAGTGGGGCGAAGAGGCTGTCTTGTATGAACTAGATAGAGGGTAGGGATGTAAAAATGTGCTTTAAAAGGTAACCGTGCAGTCACTGAAAATCTCAGCGGTTACACGGTTATCCGTGCGACGGACTTCAGTATAAAGCTAAAATAAGCTTTATACTGTACAGCTTGCAGTGAAGCTGCTTCCCTGGGAATAGGCAGGCACGGGGGCCAGGCCTGGCCCACCACAGACAGGGGCAGCCCTTGCATGTGGTGGGCCCCACAGGGCTGGAACAGGCCCCTGTCCAGCGTGGGCAGGGAGCTACTCCAGCCCCTACCAGTTAACTGTTTAGGGTGATGCTTACTGGTTAGTTGGTTAACCTTTCACATCCCTAGCAGAGGGAAGGTTTTCCAGTGGACTTTTCCTATTCCCCAAATATCTGTACCTGTCTTTCACAAGCCTCACATTCTGCCATCCCCGTCTCCCCCTTGACACCTTCTCTGTGTCCCTTTCTCTCCTTCCTGCCTCTCTGTAGTCAGCGGAAGGTGAATTCAACAACTCTGAGTTTGCAACAGGGCCACTGCGTAGCAGGGCTTTGAAACCGGGCAGAGTAAATCTCCCTCACCCTAGAAGTAGCTGGGGAGTGCTGGCACCTTCTGAGCTCGAGAGGATAGGTAGCAGCTTTCTGCTGTACCCCTACAGCAGAGCTTCCCAGAAAGCAGCCAGGCAAGGACAGGTTCCTGGAGAACAGACCCTGCTGTTGGGTGTGGGTGCAGGGTGCAGTCCTTGCACACGCAGCTCGACAAGTAGAGGTTGCCAGTGAGACAGCTGCTGCCCCAGAACCCTGTGGGAGGGCTGTGCTGGCAGAGAAGCAGGGCCCATGGGGGATGGAACGAGGCTGGAGGGCATCCACGGGGCACCCTCTTGCTGAATGCCCCAGAGGGGTTCCATGCACAGTGCCTGGCTCAGGCAGTGGAGAGGCCAAGGGAGACACCCCCCACCCAGTCATCCAGGGGGCAGGTGCCTTTGAGCTTAGGAACAGGAATCCTGCTTTTCTCTGCAGGTTTCCGGCAGGTCCCCTTGACCTCCAGTGCTGTGCAAATGCAGCCTGCGAGGAGCCTGCTGGTCCTGCCAGGGAGGGAGACAGCCAGGCAGACTGCCTGGGAGATGTTGCCTTCAGGATCCAGTGAGACTGGCTGCACCCTGCCTGACCTGGGAGCTACAAAAGGGGAGGGGGTTAAATCCCCGGCCCTGCCCCTTCGGCTTCCCGGGCAGGGTGAGGGAAGCAGGCGTGGGATAAAGCTACTAGCGACCTGCCCAGGAAGGGTGGAGGCGCTGGGACGGGGGCGGCTCCCAGCTCGCTGGAGTAGCTCCCCTTGGCAGGGGGCTTGGAGATGCTCTGAAGGCAGGCGCTGGAGGGGGCTTTGCTCAGTGCAGGAGAGAGGCTGGGACCTGGACCCTTTCTCCCGCTGCTCCGTATGCCCGGGCTCCTTCCTGACTCCGTTTCCCGCGCTGCTGCAAACCTGGCCGCGAACTCAGAGCCCTGGGGCTGGCAGAGAAGTCAGGAGTCAGCGAGTCCAGCCCCCCTGCCCGAAGCAGGGCTCAGCCCAACTCACTCATCCCAGCCAGCGCCTTGCCAACCGGGGATTCAAAACCTCTCGGGTCCTTCCCCTCCCCTATTTATTTCACTCTGACGTGGAGGCAGAGGGGGCAGGAGAGGCGCGATCGCGGAGTCTGCAGCCAGCCACAGCCTGGTGTTAGCACCGGCAGCGGGGGGCCGATCCCAGCCCAGCAGCAAAGAAGGAGCCAAGTTTAGCCCAGCTTAGCGTAGGGGAAAAAAAGCCCAGGGCTGGTCAAAGGAAAGCCAACACTGCCCCCATGCGCCGGTGCAGGGGTACTGCAGGCTGCCGTTAGGCGGGCTGGGCTCTTGTGATTCCATGGGGGGAGAGACGTTTGCTGGAGGGGGGCAGTGTTAGAGGCCTGCCTGTGGGGCTGTGCAGTGGTTCAGATTCTGCCCCTGGTCCTGTTAGTTGAATGGGCTCATCTCAGGCCCCATTTCCATGTCACTAAAGCACCAGACAGTTCTCTGGAAGTCCAGGGCCCAGGAAATGCTAGAGGTTGGGACAAGGGGCCTGGGCCAAATTAATAATACTGGGTGATATGACACTGGTGCGGAGAGTCTCCAGGGGAACAGTGTGTCTGGGAGCCCAGGACTGGTGTGGAGCTGCTGCAGAGCTGGAGGGGAGTGAATGGGCAGAGCTGCAGGGTGGCTGAGTCTAGCTGCTGCTGCTGTTAGTCCTTCACTTTCAGCCATTGCTCTGATACCCAGCCGCAGCTAACTGTGTGTGTGTCCCTGCAGTGTCTGACCCAAATGGGGCCATTGGCACTGTGCACTGACTTCTATGTCAGTGAGGAACTTGGCTCATTGTAGCCACTGGAGCTCTGCGGGGAGAGCTCCAGACCTGGGCACTTTACCGTCCCAGTGCCCCCCCCCCCCCAAAAAAAAACCAAACAACCCCACACACATTTGAAGGCATAGTCGGAAGAATCATAAGCCCAGCTTCTTTGACTCCGCTGCCCCTCACCAAGCGCAGCAGAGCCATTCTGGACTGCCCCTGTGGAGAATGCTAGGCTCCATGCCCCTGAATTCAGAATGGGGGTGGGGGTGTTAGTGGTAGGATTCTAGACAAGCCTGTGACTGAGCACACCAGGTGCCAGTGTGCTGGGTGCAGTGCAGCCCCTGCCAAGCCCCTCATCAGCATGCCAAAGGCAATGGCCACCTCCCCGCTCCCTGCATACCAACTGCTGTGCCACCTGCCCTCCTCCCTGTTTGCCTGGTGCCACAGTGTGTGCTGAGCCCCATGCCCCTGCATGCTAGGTGTGGTGCTTGCATGCCAGCCCCCCATGACACCAAATACACCAGCCACATGTCAGCTCTTTCAATACCAGTTGCAGCAGCCATATGCCACCTTCCTTTCCTCTCTCCCATATTAGCTGTAGCCCATGCCAGGCCTGCAAATATCAGCCCTCGAATCAAGCAACAACAGCTCCTTTATGCTAGACGTGGCAGCTCCATGCTCTCTCCTTGTATGCCAGTGGCAGCAGCAACATGCCAGGCTCCTGAACACTAGACAAAATGGTTACACAACCACACCTCCTTCCTGACAGGTGTGGCGTTATCTGCCAGTCCTATTGGCATGCCAAGGTGTAGCAGAGCCCCATGCTGCTTGGACATACTGAGAGCCTAGGAGAAAGGGCCCCAGCCACAGACACTCCGTCCAGGAACACCATGGCCTCAAATCCCCGTGGAGTTTAGCTGAGGCAGTGAACGTGACAGTGAACAGCAGCTGACTGTAGGGTTTATTTGTATGGTTCAGCCTTTGTAACTGCAGAGGAGGCACACAGCCCACTCACATGCATGTGTCTACATAGCCACTCCCTCTTCATCCATGCAGGATCTCTCTGGGCTGTGTTACTCCCTTTTTGGGGGTGTTTTATCAGTCTCTTACTAAGTGCCCCAGTGTCCGGGCCCCCCCTCTGGCAGGGGCTGAAGTGTGAACGATCGTTCCTTCCAGTGGACTGTCTCCAGCAGTAGCCTCCCCAGGAATTGAAATTAGGAGGGGTGTTCGAATTTACAAGGGGGGGGTGTCAGGGCCGATGAGGGGTGACACCGTGAGGGTGAAGGTGGGCTGTATGGCACCATAGTTCACAAAACTGGGGAGGTGTTGGGGAAATTCAGGGGGAGTATACACCCCTATAGGGGGAGTGTTGGGAAATCCCTGGTCTCCAGCCTGGCCTTTGTTTCAGGAATGAGTGTTGTGATGTTTCTGTTGCTAGGAAGGTGGTTGTTAACAGATGGCTGTGGAGTCTTGCACCTGGCAGGGCTTTGAAAAACTTTCCTAGACTCTGCCCTTCACCCTACCTCATACCCCTTGCCTGCATAGCCGCCTGCCACTCAGGTTGCCTGGTAACAGGAGGCAGCCTCACTAGCTGCGGAGTTGGAGGCTTAGGCATGGTTGTGCTTGAGCAGCTGGGTGGAACCAGTGCTCTAGAGCCCAGCAGAGTTTGATACCCTCCTGTGCCCACAGAGAAAGGACATTGAAAAGTACACGGGGCCAGGTATGCTGGTGCTCAGCCAACCTGGCTCTGACAGACGCGGAGCTGTGCTTCCCCTCTAGACCTCGGCAATGCTGGACCTGGGCCCATTCCTGCTCCCACTCAGATCCGTGGGTGTCCTGCCATTGAGTTCAGTGTTTTTAGCCCCGGAGGCCCTCCTGCCGCGGGAGCAGAAAAGTCTGTCATGAGCGTTGCATGGCCTGCTCCTGATCATATTCCAATCTGCGACTGTAAATCAGGAAGTCACTACACCCTCCACCCTCGAGTGGATCAGAATCAGGCAGAGCTGGAAAAGGCCCATGAGCGGCTGTCCCTGGTCCCCATGAATAACACGTCCTGCTGCATTCCCAACATGCTGCCTGATCTGGTCTGACAGAGCCATGGCCAGGATGCTTTTCATGCTCCCCAGTGTCACAGTTTAATCCTCTTGTTCTTACAGCCTCTCATGGCTTCTTAAGCAACTCTCCTCTCCCTCCCCTTTCACCTCCCCCTCCCCACACTGCATGTGTGTTTACGACCTTCAGAAATTTGCAGGTCCTTACCAGGCCCCAAGGCAGCTGAGGTTTAGCCAAGCTCTGCATGTTTAATTCTTTTGATCTTTTCTTCACCAGGCTACATTGCTCTTCTCCAAAGTCCCTTCCAGTGCAGCTGGACTGGAGATGCCCAGAGCTGAGCGCAGCGAGCCAGGGGCAACCTTACTAAAGCTCAGTGAAAAGAGACTAACCCCTCAATGTGCTATCAGGAGATGCCTTGATGTAAGCAGCCCAGAGTGACAGCGACTTTGACAATGCTGCTGCATCACACACAATTTATTCTTTAGTGATAGAAATGTAGCCGTGTTAGTCTGGTGTAGCTGAAGCAAAAAAACAGAATTATGTAGCACTTTAAAGACTAACAAGATGGTTTATTCGGTGATGAGCTTTCGTGGGCCAGACCCACTTCCTCAGATCAAATAGTGGAAGAAAATTGGCACAACCATATATACTAAAGGATACAATCAAAAAAATGAACACATCTGAAAAGGACAAATCAAATTTCAGAACAGAAGGGGGATGAGGAGGGGAGGTAAATGTCTGTGAGCTAATGATATTAAAGGTGATAATTGGGGAAGCTATCTTTGTAATGGGTAAGATAATTAATGTCTTTGTTTAGACCTAAGTGAAAAGTGTCGAATTTAAGTATGAATGACAGTTCAGAGGATTCTCTTTCAAGTCTGGTGTTAAAAGGTCTTTGAAGCAGGATGCAGGTAATCAAGTTGTTGAGACAATGCCCTTTCTGGTTGAAATGGCAAGAAACTGTTTTTTCTTTGTGATCCTGTCTAATATGTGTTTTGTGGGCATTGATTCTTTGGCGAAGTGTCTGAGACGTTTGTCCAATGTACATAGCAGACGGACACATGATAGCATAAATTATATTTCTGGATGAGCAGGAATATGTGTTCTTGATCTTATAACTCAGTTGGTTAGGTCCAATAATGATATCAGCAGAGTGAATATGTGGACAAAGCTGGCAACAGGGTTTGTTGCAAGGGAAGGTTCCAGGGTTGGTATTAGTGTGGTATGTCCTGTGGTTGTTGGTAAGAATCATCTTGAGGTTAGGTGGTTGTCTATAGGAGACTATGGGTCTGTCTCCCAGAGCCTCTCAGAGTTTAGTATCCTGTTCCAGTATAGGTTGTAGTTTATTGATAATGTGTTGGACAGGTTTAAGTTGGGGGCTGTAGGTGATGACAAGTGGTGTTCTATTGTTGGTTTTCTTGGGTCTGTCTTGAAGTAGATGGTTTCTAGGTATTCATCTGGCTCTTTCAATTTGTTTTTTTATTTCTCTGGGTGGATAGTTGAGGTTTATAAATGCTTGGTAGAGATCCTGAAGCTTCTGGTCTCTGTCAGTGGGATTAGAGCAGATGCGGTTGTATCGAAGGGCTTGGCTATAGACGATGGATCGTATGGTGTGTTCTGGATGGGAGCTGGAGGCATGTAGGTAACTGTATGAGTCGGTGGGTTTTCTGTAGAGAGTGGTGTCTAATTTTCCATTGGTGATTTGTACGGTGGTATTCTTTGTGTTTGTTGTTTGTATTGCAGTAGCGCCTAGAAGCCCCGGTCGTGGACCCACTGAGCTAGGTGCTGTACAAACACAGAATGAAAAGACAAACCCTGCCCCTGGTGAGCTCATGATTGGCTTGGAAAGGTTAGATTTTTATTGATAAATGTCAGTAAATGCCGATTTTAGCAGACATACAAACCAACAAAATAATCCATCAATGATCATTCAAATTTACATACAGGCAAAGTAAGAAAATGCTGCTTGTGCTTATCCTGTGCTTCATTTGCATATTCGCGTTATGGTGCTATTTCGAAATAGCGCTATTTCAAAATAACAGATGCTGTGAAGATGCGGTTATTTCGAGAGAAAACTCTTCTCTCGAAATAACTGGTAAACCTCATTGTATGAGGAATAAGGGTTATTTAGAGAGAAGGGTTTTCTCTTGAAATAACTGTGTCTTAACAGCATCTGTTATTTCAAAATAGTGCTATTTTGAAATAGTGCCATAACGTGAATATGCAAATGAAGCACGGGATATTTAAATCCTGGCTTCATTTGCAATTTCGAATGTCTTCATTTGCATCCCTCTCTCGAAAGAGAGTGCAAGTGTAGACATACCCTTACAGAAGTTTGATTTAAGGCTATTTACTTTATATATTTTGACATGGGACATTGACAATTTGTGTTCTAATGCTTCAGAGGGGTAGCCGAGTTAGTAACAGAAAAAACTTAAAAAACAACAAAAAGTCTAGTAGCACCTTAAAGACTAATAAAACACGTAGATGGTATCATGAGCTTTTGTGGGCACAACCCACTTCTTCAAATCATAGAATCATAGAACCATAGAGCTGGAAGAGACCTCAAAAGGTAATCAAGTCCAGCCCCCTGCTCTAGACAGGACCAATCCCAACTAAATCAACCCAGCCAGGGCTTTGTCAAGCCAAGACTTAAACACCTCTAGGGATGGAGACTCCACTACTTCCCTAGGTAACCCATTCCAGTGCTTCACCACCCTCCTAGTGAAATAGTTTTTCCTAATATCCAACCTGGACCTCTCCCACCACAGCTTGAGACCATTGCTCCTTGTTCTGCCATCTGTCACTACTGAGAACAGCCTCTCCATCCTCTTTGGAACCTCCCTTCAGGAAGCTGAAGGCTGCTATCAAATCCCCCCTCACTCTTCGCTTCTGCAGACTAAACAGACCCAACTCCCTCAGCCTCTCCTCATAAGTCATATGCTCCAGCCCCCTAATCATTTTGGTCGCCCTCCGCTGGACCCTCTCCAATGCGTCCACATCCTTTTTGTAGTTGGGGGCCCAGAACTGGACACAATACCCAGATGTGGCCTCACCAAAGGGGAATATTGACATCTCTGGATCTTCTGCCAATGCTCCTCTTAATGCAACCTAATATGCCATTAGCATTTTTGGCTACAAGGGCACACTGTTGACTCATATCCAGCTTCTCATCCACTGTAATCCCCAGGTCCTTTTCTGCAGAACTACTACTTAACTAGTTGGTCCCCAGCTTGTAACTATGCTTGGGATTCTTCCATCCAAAGAGCAGGACTCTGCACTTGTCCTTGTTGAACCTCATCAGATTTCTTGTGGCCCAATTCTCCAATTTGTCTAAGTCACTCTGGACAGGATATGTCTACACTACAGCACTATTTCGAACTAACTTAATTCGAATTAGTTAATTCGAACTAAGCTAATTCGAACTAGTGCATCTAGACCTAAAAACTAGTTCGAATTAGCGTTTTGCTAATTTGAACTAGCATGTCCACATTGAGTGGACCCTGAACCGAGGTTAAGGATGGCCGGAAGCAGTGCTGGCAGGGCATCAGGTTAGGACTTGGAGCGTGGAGCTGCTGTCTCAGGCTAGCCGAAGGCTGTGCTTAAAGGGACCCCGACCCCGGACAGACAGTTCTCAGGGGTTTCCCGCTTGCTTGTCTAACTCGATGAGGGACAGCAAAGCAGTCCTGTCTTGGAGTGCCCTGAATGCCCACACTCGGCACATCACAGAACTCGGCCATCAGCCCAGCTGCACTTGCCTCAGGCTGCCATCCGGGGGGGAGGGTCAATCTGGGGGCTGCAGGAGAGCTTCCACCCCGAGGAGCCCGCAGAGCCACCCCAGTATTCCCCATTGGGGGCTCGTACCCCATTCCTCCCTTACCTCCTTCCACTTATCCCTCTCTAGCCCCTCTTCCTGATGTACAAAATAAAGGACACGTGTGTTCAAAAATAGAAACTCTCTTTATTGAACAAAACTCGGGGAGACTGGGAAAAGGAGGTGGGAGAGGGGAAGAGAGAGGGTGGGAGAGGGGAGGGCAACTAAAATGATCAGGGGTTTGGAACAGGTCCCATATGAAGACAGGCTAAAGAGACTGGGACTTTTCAGCTTAGAAAAGAGGAGACTGAGGGGGGATATGATAGAGGTCTATAAAATCATGAGTGGTGTGGAGAGAGTGCATAAAGAAAAGTTCTTCATTAGTTCCCATAATAGAAGGACTAGAGGACACCAAATGAAATGAATGGGTAGCAGGCTTCAAACTAATAACAGAAAGTTCTTCACAAAGCAAATAGTGAACCTGTGGGACTCCTTGCTGCAGGAAGCTGTGAAGGCTAGGACTAGAACAGAGTTTAAAGAGAAGTTGGATAAATTCATGGAGGCTGGGTCCATGGAATGGTATTAGCCAGGGGGTAGAAATGGTGTCCCTGGCCTCTGTTTGTGGAAGGCTGGAGATGGATGGCACGAGACAAATGGCTTGGTCATTGTCTTTGGTCCATCCCCTCCAGGGTATCTAGTGTTGGCCACTGTCGGCAGACGGGCTACTGGGCTAGATGGACCTTTGGTCTGACCCAGTACGGCCATTCTTATGTTCTTATGTTCTAAGCTCAGGGTCGGGGTCTCACTGGACCACCTTGATTTTCATGCAAACTTGCTCCTGGGTGGCCAGGCTGGCAGCTATTCTGCCCTAGACGGCCACTTTCCTGTGCCTAGTGCGGAGGTCGTGGACGTTGGAGGCTTCCCCCCAAACCTCGATGAGGTCCACGATGTCCTCACTAGACCAGGCAGGCGCCCGCCTCTTGCAACCCCAGGCAGGCTCCTGGGAGCCGCCAGCCTGGTGGCTGGCTCGTGCCGTGCCAGGTGCAGGGTCTGCTGGCTGGGTGCTGGCAGGCTTGCATCTGGCACGGGCACCGTAGTCAGACTGTGCCCCTTTAAGGGCTCCGGGGCCGGGATCGGGGCAGACGAGTTTCCCTGTTGGTGCCCAGAGTGGCCACCAGGGCAAGCTGGGGAGGGCTAGCCTCCCACTAGTTCGAATTAAGTGGCTACACGGCCCTTAATTCGAACTACTTAATTCGAACTAGGCTTAGTCCTCGTAGAATGAGGTTTACCTAGTTCGAATTAAGTGCTCCGCTAGTTTGAATTAAATTCGAACTAGCAGTTTGTATGTGTAGTGCCTCTCAAAGTTAATTCGAACTAACTTTGTAGTGTAGACATACCCTATCTCTGCCCTCAAGCATATCTACCTCTCCCCCTAGCTTAGTGTCATGCGCAAACTTGCTGAGGGTGCAATCCATCCCCTCATCCAGGTCATTAAGAAAGATATTGAACAAAACCTGGTCCTAGAACTGAACCTTGGGGCACTCCACTAGAAACAGACCGCCATCCTGACATCGAGCCGTTGATCACTACCCGCTGGACCCGGCCTTCTAGCCATCTTTCTATCCATCTTACTGTCCAATCCACATTCCGTTAACTTGCTGGCAAGAATATTGTGGGAGACCGTATCAAAAGCCTTGCTAAAGTCAAGGTATATCACATCCACTGACTTTCCACGTCCACAAGAGTGTTAGAAGTCCAGATCCAAGAATAAATAAGAGAAGGCGGAGGGGTGAAGGGGAGGGAGAAGGAAAAAAAGGAGGAAAAAAAAGGAGGGAAGAAAGAAAAAAAAGAGAGACAGTGAGTAGATAAGCTTCAGAGGGGTAGCCGAGTTAGTCTGCACAGGAAAAAATAAAAAAACAACAAATAGTCTAGTAGCACCTGTGTTCTAATGCTTAGAGCTTTACCTTTGTATAGCTCTGAGTCTACTATAATTAAATATTGATTGTGTGACCCTCCCTTTTTCAGAACCTCCCCATAATTTTCTGCAATTAAGAAAATTTAAAACAATAATATCAGAAAGCATGCTTTGGACCCACAATTTTAAAATAAATTTTGATATTATCTACCAGAATTTGGGAGGAAAAAGAAGTAAAAATTGAATTCTGCCAGGCCTGCTTAAAATCTTATAATTTGCAAGAGGCAATAGATGGAGACAGACAGACAGACAGGGAAACAATGTTGTTTGGCAGTGATCTCAGCACACTAGCTACCTGTCTGTTGTCATGCATTTTGTATGCATCATGGCAAAGGACAGTTGGGGGGTGGGTTTGCGGGACAGACAGGTGGCTTTGTAGATATTTATAGGAACTTTCTCCCAAGCGTGAGGGACAGCATGGGAGAAGTCATGCAAGTGCTTATTGACAGGATAATAAATGGGTGATAGAGTTGGTCAGTGACTGAAATTCACAGGGAGTTCATTGAGTGGTATGACCCTAATGTTGCTGTGACCAGTGCCATTCTGCAAGGGTCTCATTTCTATTAAATAGCAGTGATTTTAGCTTCCATTTGCCCAGCCTAGCTCTGCCCATATTTCTAGCCTCTCTAGTTCCCTTTGCATTATGTCACTGTCCTTGCTTCTTTTCTCATCATTCCCCCAGTCCAAGACCCTGTCCCAGTCCAGTTATTATGCTATTGACCCCCAGGTCTCTAATGAAGATGTCAAATAAACCAACCCTGTACTGACCCCCCCTCCTCCCCACAGCACATTGCATTACCTTCTATCCTCAGCCCTGGCCTAGAGGTTAGCGCACTGGTTTAGGAGTCATGAGCTATTTCTTGGATCTGCCACTGGCCTGCTGGATGACCAAGGGCAAGTCACTCCACTGCCCCGTACCTCAGTTTTCTCAATGGTAAAATGGGGAGAATAAGACTAACCTCTTCTATAAAGTGCTTCAAGATCTACTTATGGAAAGTGCTATATCAGAGCTAGGTATTACGGTGCCATTATTATTACAGGCAGTTTTCAGTCCCCAAGGCCATGTGTAAGAACTACTGTGAAGTAATTTTTTTCTGCATAAGGTTCATTGACACTATGTCAAATGCCTCACTGAAATCCGAATTTACTATATCCACTACTTTCTCTTCTTCTGCCAATTTTGGGATTCAATCCATAAAAAGTACTTAAGATCACAAGAACTGCCATATGGGGCCAACCATACTCCATCTTGCCCTGTCTCCAACAGTGGACCATACAGAGCTTCAGGCAGAGTGGGGAGTTTATAAAACAGGGCAACTATGGAGTGACCCACCTGTCTTCCATTCCCTTCTTCTGGTAGTTGGAGGTTTAGAGTCACCCTGAGCATAGGGCTGTGTTCTTGGCCATCTTGGCTAACAGTCATTGATGGACTTATGCACCATGAACTTATCTAATTTTTTTTTGTATCTAGTTATACTTTTGGCCTTCCCAACCTTCTACGGTGAATGAGGAGTAACGGTAGTTCGAACTAGGAAGCCTAGTCCGAACTACCTAGTTCGTGCCGCGTGTAGCTGCGCGGCACGGGGTTCGAACGAGCAGGGATTTAAAAAAGGCGGCGCCCAGTTTATGCAAATGAAGCCCGGGAAATTCAAATCCCGGGCTTCATTTGCAAGTGCGGTATGCCTACATTACCCCGCTAGTTCGAACTAGCGGGGTAATGTAGACATACCCCTAGTTATTTTGTTGCCCAGTCATCACTTTTGAGAGATCCCACTGTAACTCCTTGCACTCTGTTTTAGATTGTCTTGAATAATTTTGTTTAGGTTGCAAACTTTGCCACTATGCTGTTCACCCCCTCTTCCAGATCATTAATTAGAATAGTGAATAGCACATATCCCAGTACAGATCCTTGGGGGAGCAGAGCAACCCAGCTGGGAAAGAGAGAGGATCAAGAGGGGTCGTTCCACTTCACATGGCTCCTGCCACCGGTGGTGAGTGTGGGGATGCACCCGATTCTTGCTGCTGGTGCCAGTTCCCTAATAATCTAACCTAATAATCAGGCCTCCCTGGGCATGTCTACACTAGGAAATTATTTTGAAATAATAACTCCCAAAATAACTATTTTGAAATAGCGTGCCTACACTACAGGAAAGCCTCAAAATTAGTCCGAGGCAGGCTCCATTATTGTGAACGTGCTACCAGGAAGCACTGAGGAGTAACTACTCTGAATGACTCTGAGGAGTAGTTATTTTGAAATAGCAGTAGTGGAGCATCCACACTAATGCTATTTTGAAATAACTCCTTAGTATAGATCAGGGCCTTGGGGCTTACTGAAGCACGGGACCCCCAAAGCACAGGGCTCGGGGTGGTTTCTCCAAACTGTCCTATGGATGGGATGGCTCTACCAGGTTGTCCAATACTGAAGTTAGGCTCACCAGCCTGTAATCCAGGCTCTCCTAAAGTCAGCATTACATTGGCTACCTTCCAATCATTTGGTACAGAGGCTGATTTCAGTGATAGATTACATACCACAGTAGTTCTGCAATTTCATATTTTAGTTCCTTCATTACGCCAAATATATCTGGCATGATTTGTTCATTAGAAACTCGTTTCATTATCCTCTAGATGTGTATACAGATTTTTTTGCTTTTAATGTTTGGGTTAGGGATGTAAAAGTGTAGTCAATTAACCAATAAGCAAAAGCTTATAGGTTAATGCTAGAGACTACACATATTCCCTCCCCTCCCCAGTCCCCAATTGCCAGTAAATTTTTTAGCAGGCTGGCCAGCAGCCCAGCTCAGTCCTGGCTTGTGACAGGTCCAGGACCTACCCCTGGTGTGGTTCTGCATTTAAAGCATTTTAGGAGCTGGGCAGGCAGGCAGTCAGCTCAGTTCCAGTTCATGCCAGGTCTGGGAGCTCAGACCACCCCCTAGATGGGGCTGCTGCCACCCCATGCCACTGCCTCTGTATCAGAGGCAGCAGCACATGGCAACAGGCAGCTGGTCCACAAGGGGAGCTGGTTTTTAAACTGGTTCCCCTTATGGACCAGCTCCCACCTGGCACCCCGTGCTGTTGTCTCTGATACAGAGGCTAGGGTTGCCAGGTGTCTGGTTTTGAACCGGACAGTCCAGTATTGGAGCTTTCTGTTCGGGAAACAAATTGAGAAAATGTAAATGTCTGGTTTTTTCTAAATAAGATGTAATGTAGCTTGTGATGTAACATCAAGTTTGTCCAGTATTTTTGTTGAAACCATCTGGCAACCCTAACAGAGGCAGCAGCGCGGAGTGGCAGGGGTCTTCTTGGGAGTGAGGCCGGAGAGCACTGGCTGCCAACCCCACCCCCAGGAACTATAGAATAGTCGACTAACCGATAAGAATTTATGAGATTATTTGATTATTCAATTAACCGATATTTAACATCCCTAGTTTGGATTCATTAAAGTTTGAAATGAGACTTAAAAGATGGTAATTGCCAGAATCATTCTGTTTTCCTGATTTGAAGACTAGTACCACATTTGTTTTTCTCCAACATTATGTTACCCCCTCACTTTCCTGCTCCAAAGAAAAGGGCAAGAAATCCAGGGATGGGAAGTTATGGATTAGCCTGTCCATTCAGGAAGTTTCTTCTCAACTCTCTCCATTAGAGGTGTGAAAATGTAGTGTGTTTGTGTGACAAGTACAACTGTGTGTGCTTGTGGTAGGGCATGTGAGTGTGTTCGTGTATATTGAACATGTGAACAATTTAAAGCATGTTTTCTCATTCCTTAGAGATGGGCCTAAATCTCAGATCTCAACATTTCCCTGACAAATCTGGCTCTGAATCCAGATTTTTATGGCTCCAGTTTGAAATCTGGACCCTTGAACTTTGGAATTGTGGACCATAACTTTGTGGATTTAGCTTTTCCTGAGTTTACTGAACCCAAGTGTCTGACACCACCTTGGTAGGTTGTGAGTTGTTGTTTCTGTTTTGGGGATCACAAGCTGTGCTTCTTTTGTCAGCAGTGGAGCCTGCAGAGAATGGTCCAGGATCTACACCACACTGATTTGCACGTGGCCACAAGGACCTTTCTCATTTTGCTGCCAAATGAGCATTTTTTGGAGTTTACTTCTGGTCATGAAAAAATAAGACGATTTAGATTAAAAAAAAAAAAAGATACACCCTATGGAACACTGAGGCTGAAGTGCTGCTTTCCTGTTGGTTACTGGACCTGTCAATGATTCCTAAGAAGAGACAAATAATAGAACTCTGATGTATCCACGGTAACATGTGACTGAAACTTTCCATCAGAAGGGAAGGTAATTTGTTGGATCTTTTTTCACATTTGATTTATTTCCCTTGAGTGACCCAAGGCTAGTGGGGAGACAGGATATTCAGGGCTTTGCCCTGGCACCTGGAAGACTTGAGTTCATTTCCCTGCTTATGTGGGACCTTGGTCATTGTCACTTAGGTTCCTAAATCCCAGTTTTAGGCTGCACTACTGCCCACAAAACGGCTGCAGGTGCCTGCATTCCTGCCTCTTCTGCCTTCTGCTAAGTGTCTGGACACCTGTCTTCTGCCCAAGACAGGGCCCAGGCTGATAGGTGTGCTCAGAGCCTGCCTACATGATCAGGCCCGAATCAAAATTCGGCTAGAGGTGATGCCCACTTTCTAAGTTTCAGCCTGGTGCTTATAAAGATCTTGTGGGAGATTCAATTCCCCCCTCTGCCTGAGAGGGAGAAAAGATTTGAACAGGGATTTCCCCCTTTCAGGAGAGTGCTCAAACCACTGAGCCAGGAGGTACTCTGAGGTACGTCTCTCAATCTCTCCTGGTGAAACTGTTCCTGTGGGGATGATGAGTGATTGGAGTAGGTAGACTGGGCCTGCTACCTCCCAGGTAGCAGCCCTAACCACCAGGCTAGTCATTCTCTCACTCACCCTCTGGCCCAATGACTGTTCTATGACACATAAATACTTACACAGTCATGGAGAGGAAGGAGAGCTTCAAGTAATGGGCTAAAAGTTATAAGGTGGGCACCACCTGTGTAGAGCAAGGCAGATGCGTGCCTAACTCACTCCCGCGAGAAAATACTTTAGTGCCTACATTGCCTGACTCCTGGGCTACGTCTACACTGGCATGATTTTGCGCAAATACTTCTAACGCAAGAGTTTTTGCGTTAAAGCATTTGCACAAGAGAGTGTCTACACTGGCATGTGCTTTTGCGCAAGAGATGTGCTTTTGTGCAAAAGCATCCGTGCCAGTGTAGACGCTCTCTTGCGCAAGAAAGCTCCCGGGCTTTCTTGCGCAAGAAATTAACATTGCCTGTCTACACTGGGCTCTTGTGCAAGAACAGTTGCGCAAGAGGGTTTATCCCTGAGTGGGAGCGTCAGAGTATTTGTGCAAGAAGCACTGATTTTATACATTAGAACGTCAGTGTTCTTGCGCAAATACTCGCGGCCAGTGTAGACAGGTGCCAATGTAGACACAGCCCTTGAGATGGGTTTCCAATCCTGATAGGCACTTTCCTGCCACCTGGTCTTGGGAGCCTTCCTCCTCTCGTCAGGCTCCTACTGCCTTTTAAATTGCAGAGCTACAGCAGTGTTTGGTGCTGGGACTGAGCCGGCTGCTTTCCCCTATTGACTAATCGAGTAGTTGATACAAATTCTGTCAGTAACTCAATTAGTAAAATAACCTCATTTTAACAGCTTTACAGAATCATAGTATGTGAGATTGAGAAGATATGGGGCTCCATGAAAAATGTCTGGACAGGGGATCATCTGCCTGTTGACACTGCTACTGAAATGCAGCCACCTCCAGGGATGACCCTGTCTTTGGAGAAGGCGTTCCGCTGCCCTTGTGCTAGGCGTGCTCTGAGCACAGCTATGGGATCGAGACCAGTTTGTGAGTCAGGCATTCACCTGCCTGGCTTGAGATTCCTGCTTCAGGGCTGTGGGGTCTGGCCCAAGTCTGCACAGTTCATTCTGTCCATACTCGATGTGGCAAGTGGAGAAACTTGGCATAGTGCTGTGATGTGAAGTGATGTGACTTGCAGAGGTCACAGAGTCGTGGCAGAACTAAAGGCGGAAGCCAGCTTTTCTGACTTCCTATCCAAGCCCATACCCCTTGCTCCAGGATACCTCCCCTCATAAGAACAGGACATTTGCCCTGGTGCCCTACCCTTCATGCAAGTTTTGCCTTCTCGTCTTAGTTGTTCATTAATGTGAATGAACAGGCTGCCACTCTCCACCCTAGAGGCAGCTGCATTTCAGAGGTGCTGTCATAGGTGCAGGGAGCAGAGGTGACAGGGGTGCTGCAGCACTTCCAGGTTTTGGACAAGCTTCCCTGTGCCCAGGGGCCAGCCCAGCTGCCAACCTGCTACTGGCTCCACCAGCCCCAGGTACTGCTGGCTTTGCCATCCCCTAGGGTGTTGCCACCCGCTGTCCCCAGGATCCTGGAGGCTCCACTGCTGCTAAGGATGATGCTGCCGGCCCAGGGCTCCACAGCCGCCTCCAGATGAGGCTAATGTGCCAACTCTCCCACATCAGACAGCCTGGACACACCAGTTGCTACAATGGCATCTGATCTGTCCGGTCTGGGAGAACTGGCAACCCTTCATGTGACCCCATCCAGGGGCAGAGAGGGGACAGAGCAGCGGGAGGTGGGGAGAGTGCAGCTCAGCACCCCTGCTCCAGAAATAATTCCAGCACCACAGGGAGAGCCAGGGGCCAGCCAGCTTTTCCACTTGGGCAGCACTGGGAAAGCTCCCCACTTCCAAATACAAACCGGATTGTGCCTGCCTGGGCCCCAAGCAGGCTCTGGGCCCTTACAGCTGAGAAGTGACAGAAAAAGCCAGGCATTGGTCTGAAGGGCCACGTTTCGGTCTGAGCTGTGCAGGCCCTACCCCTCCTGCAGTCTCAGCCCTCCTGGGCCCCGGGGGCTGCTCTAAAGCCTGAGGGCTCTGACTTGGTCTGCGAGAGGGAGGCGGAGCCTAGCGGGGAGCTAGAAAGAAGACAGGACCCGCTCCCCTCCCCCTCGTAGGTGGCTCCCTGCTGTAACCTGGAATAACTCTCCCCCCGGTGGGAGGGATTTCCACTCTGAACTATTTAAGGAAATTACGCTGGCGAGGAGGAGGAGCCGGCCGGCCGGCCAGCATGCAGCTGCCGCAGCAGCAGCAGGCGGGGGGAATTCAGGGGGTGCATCGCTGCTGCTGGGACAGGAGGAGGAGACCCCCCCCCTCCCGCAGCTCAGCCCCAGGCGCTGCAGACGCGGGGTGAGTGTGCCCGCGGGAAGCTGCAGTAGGTCTCCGGGGAAGGGGGCCTGCCCTGGTCAGTTACACTCCCCCCCCCCCCGGTCCGGCCCTGCCGCGGCCCACGTGGCACGAGGGGGGCGCTCAGAGGCAGGCCCGCAAGCTGGGATCCCGGGGCTGGGCAGAGCTTCAGGGGGGCTGACCCGGGGGCCTGAGGAGGGAAGCGCTGCAGCAGCCCCCCCTCCCCAATGAGTCCAGCCTGTTCCCGAACCCCCCACACCAGGCTCCCCCAGACATCGCAGGCGCCAGCGGCCCCAGTGCCTGCCAGGCAGCGGGTCCACCGAGCAGGAGACCCTGGCACGTGGGGAGGCTGCGGTCCGTGGCTGCTAGTGGTGGGTATTGTGAGTGGTGGCTATGGCGTGGTGACACAGGCCGGATTAGCCTCACTCCTGAGCAGGGCTCCTCACACTTCACGGCCCCGGCCCCCTTCTGACTGCAGAATTGCGACATGAGCCCAGCCGAGCCCCACAGCCCAGGATGGGGTGCGGCAAAGCCCCTGGAACTACCCCCCTAGGCAGGGACCATGTAACTTACACCCTGCCACCCCCGGCTGCAGGCCTCGGCTCCAGCGAGTCTGTGGCAGCCCTGGCAACCCCACTGAAATGTGGTTTCATCCCACTGAGAGCCCAAGGTCAGTTCCCCTGGTGAAGCTTCAGGATTTGGGGGTAACTTCAAGGGGGTGGGTGTTGAGCCCTGGCTCAGCTTCCCCCACCTCTCTTGTATGCTGTGGGGTGCAGGAACCTGGGACATTCCTTCCCCAAGCTTAAAAATTTGCTTTCCTCCTGGCTGTGTAAATGGCCAGTAACTCACATGGGGTACAGGCCCTGCGGTCGGTCAGTGTGCATGGGCATGCTCATACACACATCTCTTCCCCAGACTTGCATTACCCTTGGTGAAATCTCAGTAGATAATTCCATTGGGCATTTGCTTCCCCTGAACCATCCTGTCAGGAGGGTCTGGCGGAACTGGGTGGGAGGAAGGCCTGGTTTGCCCTTCCACAGAGCAGACTGGGGCTTCAGCCTTCTTAGTCCACAGGTACCCCAACATCTGCAGGGAAATTGTCACCCTCCCAAGGCCTCCACACCGGTTCCCATTTTGCCTTTTCCCCTGTGGCATCATAGCTCCTGTGGCCTGATGGCTGCCTGTGAAACCTCTTGGGAGAAGGGGTATCACTGTGTGGAGGGGGTTGCTGATGAGTTGAGCATTATCTTGCATGGAGCAGTCCTTGCACACTTGCAGGGGATGCGGTTGGAGGGGTGTCCTTCATGGAAACTTATGTCCAGGAAGTCTGGATCCCTGCGGTGCCTAGATGTAGGGGAGCATGCAGTCCCATCTCTGGAGGAGCTGTCCTCTCCCTGTGTGCTCCTAGTCTAGGCCTCTGCCATTTGCTTCTTTAGCTAAATTGTGCCTCTTCTGGTTGTTACTCTTATGCTGCAGGGGTCATTAACTGGCAAGAAGAGATGGTGTGGGATAGGGTGACCATATGGCCCAAAAAATCTGGGACTTGTCCCGATTATTGATGTTGTTGTGGGGTGCCCCGGAAAACCCCAAATTTGTGTGGAGAAAAGGTCCCTCGCTGCTGCTGATGCTTCTCCTCCTCCCCTTCCCCTCTCTGGGGGAGGAGTCAGGGAGCTTCCCTGAGGCTGGGGATCCAGCCAATAGAAGAAGCGGGAGGCAGTGCCTGTAGGAGCCCGGGAAGCCTGAGTGAGTGGCTGGGCCACGGGCCGGGCTGGACAAAGGGGGGAAGCGGTGTGGTCAAGAGCATCCCGGCTGGGTGGGGGAGGGGAAGAGCGCTTCTCCCCTCCCCCCCCGCAGTCTGGCTGGGAGGGGGTGTGTGTGAAGAGCGGCCAGCTTGCAGGGAGGCCAGAGGAGCATCCCTGTGGCCCAGCTGGGAGGGGAGGGGGGTTGTGAAGAGCAGCACCACTGTGGCCCTGCTGGGCAGTTGCGGGAGGAGTAGGGGTGTCTACCCCCTCAGTCTGCTCCTGCACACTCCCCCTAGGCCAGATCCCCGACCCCCAGGCTATGTCTGCAGTGCCGGGGTTTTCTGGATACAGGAGGTATCCTGAAAAAACTCTGCTGCATCCAGGGAATGCTTTTGCTCTTCCACTTTTTTTTTGCGGAAGAGCAAACGTGCTCTTTCGGGGAGCCCTGTAGTCCTCGTTTCACAAGGACTAAGGGCTCCTCCGAAAGAGGAGGCTTTTCCGTTGTTTGGCCCCGTCAAGACAGCGCCAAATGGCGGAAAAGCCTCTTCTGGAAAAAAAATCAGAAAAAGTTACGCAAATTGTGGAGCGCAATTTGCATAGCTTTTTCCAAAAAAATCTGATAGCGTAGACCTAGCCCAAGTCCACTCCTGCATGCACCGTTCCTCCTGCACCCTCTTTCTTCGCCACACACTGTACCCTCCCTTGCTTCTGCGCCCTCCTCCTCACCAGATACCCTATTCGCAGCCTGTTTCTGCACCCTACCTGCCACCCATACCTTGCAACCTCTCCCTCTTCTGCCCCCCAGCTCCTTCCCAGATCCTGCACCCCATCCCTATCCCATTCTCTGCTGGCCCTGTCACGCATACTGAACCCCTCATTTTTGTCCCCAGCCGAGAAACTAAGGGGGCTCCATTAAATTTATCAGAAAAGATGGGGCTGGAATGCTAGAGGAATGAGGTGTCTCAGTTGGGTCACCTTGGTGAGGGTTGGGTTTTTTTTGGAGTTCTTTTGCTTCTCACTTCTGTGGTCCCCAACTGATTTTTCTGTGAATCAATGGCCCTTGACCCAAAAAATGTTCCCCATGCCTGCCATAAATAATCTAACCTTAAAAAACAACAAATAGTCTGGTAGCACTTTAAAGACTAACAAAACATGTAGATGGTATCATGAGCTTTCTGTTAGTCTTTAAAGTGCTACCAGACTATTTGGCTACGTCTACACTGGCCCCTTTTTCGAAAGGGGCATGCTAATTTTAAACTTCGTAATAGGGAAATCCGCGGGGGATTTAAATATCCCCCGCGGGATTTAAATAAAGATGTCCGCCGCTTTTTTCCGGCTTGGGGAAAAGCCGGAAAAAAGCGTCTAGACTGGCCCGATCCTCCGGAATAAAGCCCTATTCCGGAGGATCTCTTATTCCTACTTCTCTTATTCCTACTTCAAGATAGCTCAGGTGAAATGACGTAATTAACGGTGAGTTCCATTAGCAACTGGTGGTCCATGGAAAAGTTTGCATTGGCCTGTGGATCCCCATGGCTCAACAAGGTTGAGAATCACTGAAATAGAGGTAACCCTGGCTTCTCCCCTGAGAGATCTCCCCAGGCTCTCTGTTCCTCCAGAAGAGCCCACAGAGAGATTGGGTCTGTGGTGAAATCACTGTCAGTCGGGTATGGATGTTGGGCAGACTTATTGTGAGTCTTCCTCATCCAAGCAGTTGATGGTTTAAACAGTATGTTAAGATACCATGTGAAAACACTTGGCGCGTCCACAGAGAGGCAGAAGTATTGTCTCTCTCCAGAGAGGGTTGTGTCATGGTGAACAAGCCCTTTGTGAGCTCTATGATGAGATGAGATGTTTTGACTTCCAGCTTCAAAGGAATTTGTTCTGTCTTTGGGCTGCCTGTTGTCTAGACTTGAATGTGGGACAACACATTTCTGAGTTATTCTGACACGAAGTGAAATCTGTGCTAAAGCTCCCATGTCCAGTGAGAGAGAGCACTGTTGTCAGAAGTAAATTCAAAGTTTCTCCAAATTTCTTCAAAGACTGCCTCTACCAGGCAGTGGGGCTTTGACTGATTGGTCCCTTATATTTTTGAAGGATGACTAAATATTGCCTGGATCTTTTTGGGTAATATCAGATTGCTTTGGGCCCAATCCTAGTTTAAAATTAAATAGGATAAGGTGCTTTGTGAGCAGGTTGAGAAGTGGTCTCATTTGACAATTATTAGCTATTACTTACATAATATAGGCATTGCCATCATGGTATTGACATACATTTCTCAGTAGCTTTACATATAAAATAACGCAGCCCAATTGATCTCCGTGGGCAATGTACCTTTCAAGCAGTGGTGGTCAGGGTTAGTGACATGGTCTCCTCCACCCTGTAATTGTCATGGTTCAGTATTGTCATTCTGGCTTGTGAAAATGGAGGACACTTGATAATTTTGCGGTGACTTCAAAAAATGCAGTTGCAGTCCATCACATTGGGATGTAAAATCCCATTCATTGGTTAACCGGTTAAGGTTAGGTCACACTGGGCCTGCCCCTGGCTCACAGCCCCTTCCGGAGAAGCCCTTGTCCTTAGCAAGCTGGACTCCCCAGGGAGAGAGGCTGCTCTGGACACTGGCGCAGTTCTTGCCTGCGGGGCCCCTGAGTTCTCCAGCGACGGGCTGATCTGGATGAGAGCAGGCCCTCTGTGAGCCTGGAGCAACTCCCATCCTGAAGTAGGTGGGGAGCTGCTCCAGCCCCTTCTGATTACCAGTTAATTGGAACCAGTAGGCAACATCCATTAAGAGGACTATGGAAGTTGTCCCATGAAATTGTGGGATAATTCTGGATGATTCCCAGGCTCTGAGTCAAATGGGGCTGCATCTACACTGCAAAGTAATAGATCTTAGATCCTGGATCTCCTCTTGAATCGAGATTAGATCCGAAGCACTGCACTGTCATGGGACCCTTGGTCTGGACCCTGGGTTAATGCAATTGCAGTGTAGTTGCATGGGGGGCGCCTGTGGGGCCCAAATCCATCCCTATAGATAGAGGATGGTGGGAGCAGTTCTTAGAGGGGTCACATGATACCCTTTACTTCCAGTCATGTGTTCATCTTGACCCTGGAAATACCTCTCCAGGGGTGGGACTTCTTGGGTCAGGTGGGTGGGGCCGAAGGGGTAAGGAGGTGGCCAAGGTGTCCGTATTTTTGGTTCAGAAAAATATGGTCACCGTATAATAGACCTTCCAACAATATAGAGCCAAATTTCTCTTCTCGGTGTGCTGGGTGGCAGGGGGTACGTGGGTTGGGCATTGCAATCCTCTAGTTCTGTCTCTGGGGCATATTCACTTCTGCTTTCCCAGCTGGGCAGTGCCAGGATCTCCAGATGAGTAGCCACTCCGGGAGCTGGGGAATGACATTTAATGTGCTCCACTGCAGTTTTCAGACTGTGTGTGAACTTAGGCATTTAAATAAAAGTAGCTGGATGCTTCCTGCTTCAGTAGGGCTGAGGGTGCTGTGTGTTTAGGGGTCTAAACCTGGGCCTAAGTTTGAAAATGTGGGGCCAGATTGAGGAGTAAGGGAGGGGGAGCCCTCACTGAAAAAGCACAGCTGTCTGCAATGCCTGGGCCTCTTTGTTAGTGATACAAGGCACAAAAAGCTTGACTAGTTGTAGCTTTGTAGACAGCTTTGGGGCTGGCGTGTCCCCAGTGCCGGGTAATGTTCTGGGTCTGCCTCCCACATCCGAAGGGCATGGCTGGAGCTAGAGTTTATTTCCATCTGCTGAGTCTGGCAGAATATGGATCTGTACTTCTCAGCCCATGTAGCCCCAGTAATAGGGGACATGGCAATGGAGTTTGGCTTGGCTGGGTGGCAAAACACCCTTTGTGCTGTCTATTCTGTAGCTCCCTCTTGTGTCCCTATGTACTTGCAGTGTAGCCAAGGCCTCTGATAGCAGGTGTGTGAGTGCCCAGGGCTGTGCAAGTTACACTGAATCCCCTGGAACCTTTCTTCTGGAAGGTAATTGGACCTGTTCCAGTCTGTCTCAAGCATGATTCTTCCTGCGCCAGGAAGGTAAAACATCAGCTCTGCCTGATGGGCACATACTGAAACAGTATCATGGAGATGTCTCGTAAGGCACTTCCTTGGCCTTTCTGAGAGCCAAGCACTGAAAGGCTGAACTCCTAGGCCTTGCCGAGGCTGGGATTTTAGCCACTAGTGCAAGCCCGTAGGGCAGAGACGGGTCCAGTTGGGCAGGATTTTGACTGAGAGTGGGGAAGTTCTGGTTCCACGTTCTCTGCCCTGGGATTGCAGAGTATACTCTGTGCTCTCCTGCCTGTTCCTGTGCTTGGCTGGTCAGAAACATGGGTCAGCCCTGGCAGGGGAGGAGGCAGCCAATGATATTTAGCTGCCTGCTTCTTGCTCCTGCACATCCATGTGACTAGCTCGCTGGCAGTGAGCTAAAGTGCAGAGCCAGCTCCCTGCATTCTTTGGCCTGACAGCTGGAGATAGGGGCTCGGTTGCAGGGCCCGCCCTTTGGCTTTGGGCAGCAAGTTTCCTAGCTCCAGAGCAACGGCTGCCGCAGCTGTTGGGTGTCACTTATGCTCATGACACTCACAGGTGTCCTCCATGCTTGTGAATTGCCTGCGTGGATGCACGTAGAAGGAGGGTTGTTGGGTGAGCTCACTGGGCAGCCATGGCTTGGGGATCTCTTTACTTTGGGCAGTGTCCAGATGCAGGCCTCCGAACACTGATTCTTCCTCTTCAACAGCCTGAGCACAGAGCCATGCAGAGCGCGGGGCCCGATCTCTGCAGCGATTCAGGGCAGATCTGAGCAATAAACCCTTAAAAAAAATAAAAAAAAAAAAACCCTTAAACTCTCCTCTTCTTACCATTTAGCACCAGTATCCCTGTGTTGTGCTTAAATCTCTTTGTTGCTCTATGTACTTTGTTAACGTCATACAGAACAGGGTAAGGCCAAGGGCAAAATGGACTCCCTGTGCTTGCTCTGTGGCCCTCCAACGTTCTCTGAGGCCAGGTCTGCGTTACAAAGCTTTGACAGCGTAGTTGTGTTAGCGAGGAGTCTGGGGAAAATAATCGTGCCCCTGCCTGACATAGCTATGCTGGCTAAAAAGCCTTAAGGTGTGTGCTGTTTATACTGGCAAGAGTTCCTCTGCCAGCAAAACTTATGTTGGCTGGGGAAGTGGTTCAGTTACACCAGCAAAGGAACTTTCGTCAGTGTGTGCTGCGTCTCCGCTAAAGGGCTTTGGTGGATTTAGCTTTCGGGCAGTAGCAACCCATGCTGGCTTGGCTGGTGTTACCCATAAAGCGTTTGTAGTGTAGACAAGTCCTTGATGTGCCAGTGCCCCACTGGGATAGTGTCAACTCCTCCATGAAGGGTTGAGAAGAGATTCTTTTCCTGTTCATAAGAACGCAAGAGTGGGTCAGGCCAGCGGGCTATCTAGCCCAGGGCCAAGTGCCAGACACTTCAGAAGGAAAGACCAGAAAAGGGCAGTTATCCTGTGATCCATCCCCTGTCATCCAGTCCCAGCATCTGTCAGTTAGAGGTTATGGGACACCTAGAGCATGAGATAGTGTCCCTGTCTGGGGCAATGAAATCTGCTGCTCCTCAAGTCCCTGAAAGCAGGTGCAGAACCCAATAAGAATCCCCTGCCCCCTCAAGATGAGGGAGCAAGTGTGACTGCTTTGTTGCATTGTGTCAGTAGTGTCTTTAAAGGGAATTTACTGCTGATTTA
Organism: Pelodiscus sinensis; assembly: GCF_052426305.1. Classification (NCBI taxonomy): domain Eukaryota; kingdom Metazoa; phylum Chordata; order Testudines; family Trionychidae; genus Pelodiscus; species Pelodiscus sinensis. Next base: position 13,007,507 of record NC_143074.1, read on the forward strand.
AGGGGTGGGACTCTCAGCTGTATTCTGTAGATCCTGATGTTGCCTTCATGCCCATAGTACGTGAGCCCCTTCTAGTTGTGCATTGAGGGATGTAGCTAACGTCTCTCAGTCGTCAGGGCAGTCGCGTGACACCCTGAGACCCCTCTCCCCTCCCTCCCACAGCAGGAACAGTGCTGGCATCAAGATCCCAAACATGTAAGTGACTCAGCAGGGACACACTGGAGCCATCTCCAGGACAGGGGAATGCTCCGTCTTTCCCATCCACTCAGCCCACGGTTCCTCTGCTGAGATGGAAGCTAATTGCTTCCACTTGCAGTGCTGAATTTGCATGTGCGCTATGGGCCCTGGGCTGACACCATGCCATTTATCTCCACACAGGCCACAGAACAGGGATCTGCCTTTTTGTCATTAGAGCTCACGCTGGTGGACTAAAGGTGAGACTTTCCATGACCTGCTACAACCTCCCCAAGCTCTTACTCTCTGGGTACTTTTTTACATTGTACCCTCTCTGTTGCTGTTTAACATCATGCCAGAGAATGGATGCTCTTTAGGCTACCTGCAAAAAGATTTGTATATATAATGGAATATTTCTCAGGAAACGTAGCCCACAAAACCATCTGTTTCTACATTGTAAAGGTGTTCTGAGTCCTTGCATTTACCCTTTGGCCACGCTAAATTTAGTTTCTAATCCCCAGAACACTGCATCAAGTCCTCAGTGGTTTGAATTATGAGTTGTCTTTTGGAATTTACAGCTTGTATTCCTGATTATACCTTGACTTTATTATATTGCCAAGTGTCCAACTTATGGTCATGACTGAAATTTACAGTCTTCAGGCAGGTGCTTAGAATATCTTTTAGCTACTCTGGATGTAATTGGGGGTGATTGATGGGGTGTCAACCTAGATAAACATGTAATCTATACACCAGTAACTGTCATAAGACTTTTAGGCAGGGATGGGAAGGGTGTGTATATGAGGGGGAGGGGAGGAATGAGAGCTCAGACTCAGAAAAGGCACATTATGGAGCAGGGTTCTGGCTGTCTGGCCATGGTGCCACTGCCCCAGGGATATTGTGTCCAGTTGTGGTCATTTCACTGCCACATAGGTATTGTGGATGAGGTTGTCACCCCAGCTTCTGCCTCTTCATGCTGCAGAAAGGGCCAGACTGGCATGAAAAGGCCTGTATGTGTCGGGGGGGAGACGTCTGCCCGTGCAGGCACAGCAGAAATCAGCCTTGAAGGCGGCTTTATGAGGACTCCCTCCCAAGCCCTGCAGCTGGGCACTGCTGGGAATGGGAGGGCTGGGTCGGGTGGGGCTGTAGAGATTCTGTGCAGCCCTCACAGGTGACTCCTTGGGGCTGTTCATGGCACTGACACTGGCCGCCTTGCTCTGTGGGGCTCCCCTCCACCCTGTCCCACTGGGCCAGGTCAGCCTCAGGAAGAGCCCAGGACTGGAAGGATAAAAAGCAGCTGAAAGCCCCAGGATGCAGCACAGAATGTCCCCCTGTCCCTGAGAGGGAGCTGAGAAGGATTGAACTGGAGAAAAAAACATTACTGGAGCCCAGTAGGTCTAGTCTGGCTGGGAGCCCTTAAAAGGAGGCTGTAGTGCAGTGGTTCCCAAACTTTTTGGCATCATGCCCCATTTTTTATTTTTGAGAAACCCTCATGCCCCCCCCCCCTCCACACCTGCTCCCAAAAAAATAGCAGCAAAACTTGGGGTGGGATTGACGGGATTGATGTGTATGGCTGGGTTGCCTGGTGCCCTCTCTGGGATTTCTTCATGCCCCCCTGGGAACCCATGCTGTAGTGGATATGCAAACACCTGAAAAGATGGCCGCTCCAAGGGCAACCCCTTGTACCTATTTGAAGAGAGCTAGTGCCAAGAAGGGAGCGGAGTTGGCAGGGCTTGTGGGATGGGAAACTGTTTTTGTGCGAGGTTGATAGGCAACCTTCCTTAATGAAGGGTGGTGCCCAAGGCATCCACTTTCATTTATTTAAAAATGGCCTTACAGCTGCAAAGGGGAAGCTTGCAAGCCAGGGCATCACTCACTTACTGAGCTTGCACGCTGCTCCGCTGCTTTCTGCCAGTGTCCAAAACTTTCCCAAAGTGAAATTAGCCAAGTCTTTCTGCTGCAATTCAGAACCCCACCGATGGCTTGTAGACAGGGCCTGACAATACATTTCTCATCTTGGCCTCGGTGCTTGGTGGCAAAGTTACATTTTGCAGTTACAGGTCTGGCAGCCTGACCTCTCTTGGTTTTCTTTTCCCTTCTTTTGAGGAGCGAGATAAGTCCCTGATCCGGTCCTGGGCCTAGAGGACAATCCTGCTCAGCAGCATGACCAGCGAGGTGGTGGAAGATGAGATGGAATTTTATTCCAAGGCTGAGAAATACTGGAAGGACGTGCCACCTACGGTGGACGGCATGCTGGGTGGGTACGGCCACATCTCCAGCATTGACATCAACAGCTCCAAAAAATTCCTGCTTAAGTTCCTTCGGGTAGGTGGTCTGGATCTGTCCCATAGCTTGCCCATTAACTCTGGGGGGGTGTCTCTACCATACTCTAACCACGGCTGAGTGGGTGGCTCTCTTTCACCCACCGCTTTACATAGCTCTTTGTCCAGAGACCTAAATGTTCTGCACAGAGTGAAATGTATTGTTGTTTTTCCTTGTGTGTGTTGGCTGTCCAGTGCCATGATGCTGGTTGTCTATGAATGATCTCCTTCATGGCCTTGCTAATCATCCGCACCCACTGTTAAAGGGGGATAACCTGATGACTGGTTAATCGCGCCACCCCTCTGCCCAATGGCAAATGATCTGGCTCACTAGGGAGCCAAATCTGGCTCTTTTGAAACTCAAGTCCACCCTTCCCTTGTTCCCCCCGCAGCAGAGAGCCCATGCTGGCACTACAGCAGGGCTGGGCAAAACAATCCAGCTTGTGGACACAGCAGGGAGCCTCCAGGCAGACTCCCCTGCTTGCCCCACCCCTACACGCTGCTCAGAAAAGCGGCTGCGGGCCTGTTTTTCACAAACTGTGAGCTGGGAGGGGATTTGGGGAGTGGTGCTTCATGGCTGCTCCCTCCCTCAGCACAATCCCATTGGCTGGTTTTTGGCCAATGGAAGCTGCCTGTTTCAAGAATAGGCAGTGTGTGAAGCACCAATTCCCCCTCCCCTCAGGCTGTTATTCAGAGCACATGGCTCTGCAGCCTGTGCAGGGGCAGGGCAGGCTCCTGAGAAACGTGCTGGGCTGCTGGCCTGGAGTCTCACTGGTAAGTCTCCTGGCCAGAGCCTGCCCTTTGCCCCCCCATCCCACATAACCCAAATCCTCTGCCCCCCTCCTGAGCCCATACCCCCTTGCAGACCCTGCACCCCAGTCCCCTGCCCCAGATCACAGTCCTCTCCTGCCCAAGGTCACAATCCAAACCCTTGCACTGGCTCACAGTCGAAACCCCGGCACTCCCTCCTGCATCCCAGTATCCTGCCCTAGGTCACAATCCAAACCCTTGCACCCCAATCCCATGCCTTGGGTCACAACTGCCTTCTTCACCCAAACTCAGTGGCCCCCCCAATCCAAAAAAGGTTCCCCACCCCTGCCATAAAGAAAGACAATGTTGAAACCTTTTGTGTTGGAGATAATATTTTACTTTATTTAAAAATGAAGCCTGGCCAACACCCCCCCCCCCCCCCCCCAATTGGGGCCCAGCCCTCATCTGGCCACAGCATCATAACATGCCTGCACCCCCTCATACATCCAACTCTGAGTACATTATACACCTGAAACCCCTGCCCTCCTCATGCTCCCACATCCCCAACCCCCTGCATAAGATTAACAGCCAGAATGCACACATGAAACTGGATTTGACCAGTTATGATGTAAACTTCAAAGAAATGTGCAGCAGCAGAAGTCCCATTAAATAAAGCCTGTGAGCACAATGTTTCATTGATGCTATTATTAATGATAATATCACTGATCGTTGACAAAGTTGTATATTTTCAGTCATGCAAATGGGCATTCTTATATGGCTCTCTTGACCACTAGTTCTCAAATGTGATGATGTTTGGCTCTTTGGTTTGAAAAGGCTGCTGACCCCTGTAGCCAAAAGGAGTCTCCCTGTGAGTGAGGGGGTGGGGAACTCTGCAGACTGATTCCTCTGCCCACTTGGTGTCGGAGCAGATCTCTCTGCAGGGTAACCCAAGGGAAACTTGTCGTGCCGCTGACAGTGGTGTTCTGTGGGAAAGCAGGCCCTCCGACCACCCCCTTCCCCAGCGCTGGTATTGCCAAGGTTCCCTTCTGCAGGGTTCTGGCTCTCTCTCATGTTCACTTTCGTTTCAGGATGGCCCTAACAGGACGGGGACCACCTGTGCCTTGGACTGTGGCGCTGGGATTGGCAGGATCACCAAGAGGCTGCTGTTGCCTCTCTTCAAAGCAGTGGACATGGTGGACGTGACTAAGGACTTCCTGACCAAGGCGAGGACCTACCTGGGAGAAGAGGGCAAGCGAGTGAGGAACTACTTCTGCTGCGGCCTGCAGGACTTCAGCCCAGAGCCCAGCTCCTATGATGTCATCTGGATCCAGTGGGTAATAGGTGAGACACCTCCCTCCCCCCTGCCATACAGAAAGTCCTCATTGGGTTCTGCTGTCCCTGGCCTACTTATGTTCCCTTGTACAGACTGGCTGGCATGAGACTTCCTGAGGAGGGCGGGTAGAAGTGGCCTTCATGGCGTCACCTGTGGGAGTATGTGCAGAAGTGACCCACCCACCTGAATCAGCTTTGAGCAGTTTAGGGCTCCCTCCTTCCTGCATAGATTCAACACTACTCGGCCCGTCCTGTGCTGTGCTTTTCCTTTCCCCCTCCCCCCGCAGTTGTGTAGGTCAGGGATCCAGCTGGTCTGTTTTCCATGGTCCCTGTGAACGCTCATTTGTTCCTCCCCATGCCAGGACACCTGACAGACGACCACCTGTCTGACTTCCTGAAGAGATGCAAGGTTGGCCTGCGCCCCAACGGCATCATCGTCATCAAGGACAATATGGCCCAGGAAGGAGTCATCATGGACGATGTGGACAGCAGCGTGTGCCGGGACTTGAACGTGGTGCGGACAATCGTCCGGCGCGCAGGGCTCACTCTCCTGGCGGAAGAAAAGCAAGAGAACTTCCCTGACGAAATCTACCATGTCTATACATTTGCCATGAGATGAACCCTGGTGGGGAGAGGCTGTTTACTCAGAGGTACCGTGGTGCCAGCGTAGAGCAAAGGACCAGCACATGGGTCCCTTCTGGGGGGGGAGGATCAGCACACACTTGATGGTTAAAATTCAGGGTGGGACGGGATGTCCCAAATAACTCTGCTGGGGCTGGCTGAAAAGAGCGGGTGGGTCTGGTCCGTTGCTGCTTTTTGTGACAAAAGACCTTTGCTAAATACACTCTCCTGCTGTTGCACCTCTGTATGCAGACTCTGTTTAAACACACACGCCTCCCCACCCAGCTGGAGGCTCTATGGAGAGGAAAAGCCTTGATGCCGCACCAGAGGGGGTACAAGAGGCTGAGTGAGAACTCTGCAACTGCCCTTCCTTGGCTGCTTTCTGATCTGTGGCAGGAAGCTGTAGGCTCCTGGGACATGAAATCTGTCGCAAAGGCGGAGCATGGGGTGGATGCTTTGACAGTGACAGAAAAGGGGTGATTTTTGATTTTGTTCATCTGGTCTCTTTTCAAGATCTCTGCTGTTCCCTCAGGATGGAGCAGATTTTCCTCAGGGGAGGAAGAAAAGCGGCTCTGGAGCTATCATGGGGTTTTTTCTTGCTGCCCATCATCTTTGCCCCTGAGCATCTTCCACACAAAATCAGTAGCAAAAGCAAAATGGTTCACGTCTTCATGGAATCGCAGGGAGTTCTCAGAGCAAAAACTATTTCAGGATTTGATTAAATCCATATTTACCTGAGGAGAGGGCTGGTAGGAGTAGAGGGCTTGCAGGTCAGTGCTCCTTGCCCCAGGGGCACAGCCATGCAAACACAGAGATGGGTTAATGAGCAGCCGTAGGCTGGCTTGCTGTGATACCTGTTCAACAGTTGTTGAGTTGTGTAGCCCAGCTTCTTGCTGGGGGTGTGCTGTGCCGTTCCTTCCCTCCCTGGCCAGGAGAGGTGGAATCTCTTATCCTAAAAGATTTTAAAAAATAACGTTGCTGTAGTCGGAGAATCCAAACAGCCCTGGCACCTCGCCCAGGCAGGGGCAGGCTAGCCCCTTGCTGCTGACACAGGGCAGTTGTTGAATTCCAGGCTAGGAAGTATTTGCCACTTCCTGAATGAACTTGTCCCAAGCAAGCTCTTGCACCTGCCACACGCTGCAGAATAAAAAGCCCTGGTGGGTAGGGCTATGGTGTGGCTCTGAATTGAACCTGGCAGGTGCAGCATTTCAGAGTGGAAGGCTGCACCAGGCCTGTCAAACCACCCCCGCTGTAGCAATTTCCTGTCTGTTACCACTACTCGTGTCACTGCTGAGCAGCAACCCAACAGGAAATGCTGACTGGCGGCGCTGTAGCTCTGGGACATGGGTTTAAGGGTTTGTCTGAATGACAGCTTAGCAAGCCAGTAGCTCACAAGCTCTGGATTCACAACCCAGCACTATATATCACTGTGTAGACCAGGGATGGGCAATTTCTTTTTTGAGACATGCTCGAAGATTTTGGTAAGTGATCAAGGGCTGCACTTTTCTGTGGAGAGGGTGTGGAGTCTAGGTTGGAGGTTAGATGCAGAAGGGTGCATGGGGTAAGGGACTGGGGTGCAGGAGACAGTGTGGGGTCTGAGGGACTTTGGGTGAAAAAGCAGACTGTGAACTAGGTCAGGGGAATGGGGTGCAAGATCAGGGAGGGAGTGTGGGTACAGGAGAGGATTCTGGCTGGGGGGAGAGGTGTAGGAGGTGGCATAGGATCTTGGAGGGGGTGGTCACCTGGGGCGGGGGTGCAGAGGGTTTGCATGGCGATCTGGGGGAGGGAGTTGAGGTGTAGAAGGGGTTGGGGTGCCAGAGGCAGGTGCTGGCTGAGAGGAGTTTACATAAGTGTCTCCTGGCCAGCAGGCTGCATCTCCAAGGCAGGCTGGGCTCCCTGCCTGCTGCAGCCCCAGCCCACTTGAAAATACAGGCTGCTCCCTCCACATGGCTCTCAACTCTGGGTGCAGGAACAGGCTTGGCTACCCCAGTCTGTCAAGCTAATCTCTCAGCTCCTATTGGCTGGTTGTTTCCAGCCAATAGGAGCTGAGAGATTGGCTGGGGTCAGTTTGTATTGGCTGGATGTTCCTGACCAATAGGAGCTGAGCATTGGGCTGGAGGCGGGGAGATGAAGCTTCCCCCTCCATCCAGAGGAGGCACATGGAGCAGCGCTGCACTTAAACCAGCAGCAGCTGCATGCCTGAGGATCCCGGCAGGGGGTCTGCGGGTCAGATCTGGCCCCCAGGCCATATTTTGCCCAGCCCTAGTGCAGACAAACCCAAACCGGTCAGGGCAGCTCACCCATGGCTGTTGTACTTTAAATTAGTCCCCACTATGGAACAAGCCTGCTGCTGTAGCCCCTTGGACCCACTGCTGAAAAGAACAACCATGTTACTGAGGCAGGAATTAAGCTACAACAGGGACAACACCTTGTGGCTGTGTTCCAAAGAGGAGCCAGCATGCCCAGAGGCCTGCCCAGTTTGTGCATGGCCACGTACCAACAGAATAAGTTTACAACATGAGATTTTGCTGTTTGGCCGTGTTGCTGTCTAAAACCTCTTCATCCAGGGCCCTTACTGAGCTTAGAGCAGCAAGTCTCTCCTCCCCCCCCCCTCCATCCCCCCCCCTCCCCAGTGCCAGGAGAAGGGCATTCTCCCTCTTGTGCAAACAGCACACAGTTCAGTGCTTTAATCCCGTGCCCAGTACAGAACTGGGAATAAAAACTTGGTGGCCCGCCTCCAAGGCCAGGCTTTAACAAAGCGAAGGCTCAGTTCTTCCTAGCTCTGGATAACTTTGGTGTTTTTGTTCTGTTTGCCTTGCTAACAAACAGCTGAGTCAGATTTCTTTCTTTTAGATTCCGGTCGCAGCCTAGTGTAAATCGGGCATAGCCTGACTGGTGCTATCACTGTAAATCCTCATTGGAAATAAGGAACCTTATGGCACCTGGCCCATCAGACTTGCCCAATGGGGACTGACAGCTGTGACTAGCCTCCTATGTGCTAAGGACTGTTGTAGTTAATTTTCATCACCCTACGGGATAGGTAGATCCCAGCTGTTGCACCCCTAGGAAACCACACACACACACACACCAGCCCAGAGGAAACAAACATCCATTTTCTATTGCAATAGCTCATTTAATGGCTTGATCTCAGCAAGACACTGGCACAGTGGTTCATTTTACACCCATTTGTCAACATGATCATCAGCTGCTCCTGTGACGTGTTTGGGGCTGGGGAGATGGAGTTTGGCAGAACAGTGAATTTCATCAGCTTGCCCTCCTGTCAGCCTTAACAAACGGGTGAGGGTGATGGTCTGGGAGGAAGAGTATTAGCCTCAGATACTGGAAGGCTGTTTGCGCCCAGCTTTGTAATCTGAGGCGCAGCACAGTGGATTTCCGTGGGGGAGCCCTTGCTTTGTGGCTCAGGGGGGAGAATGACTGAGCCGCTGTTTGGCTTTGGCAGCTGAGAAGCAAACAACGTGCAGGAGGGAGGCTACCCTGAGGGGATAGTGCTGTAACTTGGCCTTTCCTCTTGGCAGCCCCAGACTGAGATCACACTGAGGGCGTTGGGTGGGCTGGTAGCCACACGGGCCGAGAGCCCTGCCCATTGCTGCCAGGGCAGGGTAGGCTGGAATAAGGGGGCTGCAAAGTGCTCTCTGGCCAGGAGGAACCCTCCACTGCCTTCAGGAGGAGACACCTGCAGCCCAAGACAAGGCCATAGGAATTGAGGAGCACCCCTACCCCAGAGCCTTGTGTACCCCGATACTGTGTGGTGCAGGTAGCAGTGGGGAGAGCACCTCTAGACACCCCCACGGTGGAGGAGCAGGAAAGACAGTGCTGCTAGGCTAAGCCAAAAGGATGGCCTGGCCTGAAAATCCACATCCAGACCCGTTAGTCCTGTTTCTGCTACATCTTCCACTAGCCCCTTAGTGCCTCCTTGTACGAAGCCACCCTCCACTTGCAATAGCAGCGCATGGTAAAGCCTGGAGCTAGAGATTCAGGTGCTGTGGCCAGCCCTGCCCCTTCCCTCTTGTTTGTACGGGTCTGTCTGAGCCCAAGGCCCACATGGGTCACCGGGACCCCAGCCTCTGCCTCAAGTGCTGGCAAGTGCCTGGGGAAAGACAGAGAAAGCAAACCTCTCTGCTCCCTCTGTGGTCCTGGCAGGCGGTACAGCTCTGAGAGGAGTGCGACAGGCTAAGTGACTGGTTCCAGGAAGTCCTGGGGGAAGTTGGCGTGACACATACTGATGCACCATGGTTCTTGCTTTCCAAGTGCTGGGAGAGCCAGGCCCACTCAAGGCTGTGCACAGAGGGGGCTGGTGAAAGTCCATCAATCCTTCTGGCAGCACCGCCCATGCCTGGGCCTGGCCTGAGGCGAAACCTCCCGCAACTCTTCCCAAGGAGGCGGGAGAGGGAGGCCCTCGCTGAATGTTTTCTCAGAGCAGCTCCAGGCTTCTTTCTGCCTCCAGGCCACACTCCCCCGAGGCGACAGATTTGGAAGCAGCCGTTTGTCTAAGGCACTGCTTCAGCCATTCCCAAATTCAGTGCCTGACAGGAAACTCACAGGTGGGCAGGTAAGAGGGGAACTCTTTGTTCCTTGGTGTATTCGAACAGCACGGCGCATGTAATTGGACAACCTACAGCGTGCATCACCTCATGACTGCAAATCCAGGCAGGCGTTTCTGGCATGTCTGTGTGAAGCAGCCTTCTGACCAACACGCGAGCTTGGCCCGTCACTTGTCCCTCTGCCCTCCCACTCCCGACTCGCTCTTTGTTGGGATTCAGGTAACATGCTGCTGAGGGCCATCCCTTCCCAGAGAAGCCAGGCCCATGCAGCGCCCACATGCACAGGCCCCACAGCGGTATTTGGGGACAGCATGGCATGTTCAAATAAAGCAGTGGAGGAAGCTGGTCTGAACCATAAAGAACCCCTCAGTTTTCCAGGTGGGGAAACTGAATCCCAAGAGTGTTTGGGGAGGGAGCGGTCCAGGTCTGTGCCTTGCCTGGCTCAGATGTCCTCCTCACTGGCACTGCTGTGGTCTATGAGGAGATACCACTTTAGCCTGTCGGGAAGAGGAAGGGCCTTTATTTTCACATCCACTGGCCACGGCTTGAGGCGCTGCCGCAGATACACCCTGCAGAGATGTTTCAGGGACTGCGGGGTGTGCTCCAGCTGTTTCAGGGAATGGAAAAGGGCCTTGATCTTCTCCCCATGGAACCTGCAGCTGGTGGAGTTGATCTCAAAGTTGCTAGGCAGTTTCGGGACCTGCGAGCTGGCCACCATGAGCTCGAGGACTGTTTCTGCTTTTTGCAGGAGGTCAGCGGAGAAGCTGTCGTCTTCTGAGCTGCTGAGGTGGGAGCACAGCCTCTCGAAGACAATGTGAAAGCCGGACCAGCAGGAGGGGCCGTGGAGGGAGCAGTTGTAGGAGGCCCCCGACTCCAGAAGGAAGCGCAGGAGCGGGAAGTGAAGCTTGAAGCTCTTGAGGCAGATGTGCGTGAGTGACTCGTGGGCTGGGCACTCGCTGGGGTCAGCACCATGGACCATCAGCAGCTGAGTGACCCGGAAGCAAAATCGGTTAATCATTCGCACCTCCTCTTTCTCCCCGCCCACCGTCTCGCCCAGCAAGAAGATGATGCAGGTGAAGACGGTGTCTCCATCTTTAGTGGTGGCCTTCACATCCGCTCCTGAAGCAAGAGATAAAAGGGGGAGCAGTGGTCAGAGACCCCAGCGGACATTCCCTGGAATGGGAGGCTGATACCAAAGAGAAGGTGCAGGCATCCATGTCCCACCCCACCGCATACGGTACCGCACCATTGGACAACAGGTCTGAGGTGCTGCTTGATACACGCTCTGCAGAGATGTTTCAGGGCCCGCGTCACGTGCTCCAGTGAATGGAAAAGGGCCTGACCTTTGTGGTGGGAGAGGTCCAGGTTGGATAGTAGGAAAAACTATTTCACTAGGAGAGTGGTGAAGCACTGGAATGGGTTACCTAGGGAAGTAGTGGAGTCTCCATCCTAGAGGTTTTAAAGTCTCAGCTTGACAAAGCCCTGGCTGAGTTGATTTATTTGGGATTGGTTCACGGCCTTGGGCAGGGGGCTGGACTTGATGACCTCCTGAGGTCTCTTCCAGCTCTATGGTTCTATGACTGTTAGCGCTTATCCCCAACCCTCCTCTGCTTGCCAGTTAGGGACTAGGCGTGGCCTGGATGGAGCTCACACTTGCAACAGCGGCTGTTTCACCTGGAGGAACAGGCCTCTGTACCAGCCCGTGCTGCTAGAAGAGTCTCTGCTGAGGATTCATAACGTGGCAGATACGTGGTTTCATCCACACCGTGACAACAGGCTAAGAAAAGTGAAGCTGTCAGTGTAAGGTCAGATGGCACCATACGATCACCGAGTCTGACCTGTACATCACAGGCCCCCCAGCACTCGCCCACTAAACCCAGCAACTCAACTGAGACCAGGTATTGTTATGTAGTGCAGGCAGAGGAAGGGGGATTGATGCTCACCAATGCAGAGACCCCAGTAGTAGAATTGAATAAGCAAGATCTGCCCCAAGGAGCATGGCAAGAAACCCACATCCCATGCTGCAAAGGAAGGCGAACAATCCCATGGGCATTGCCAGTCTGACCTGGGGGAAAACTCCCTCCCTTCCGATGCCGCATGGTGACCCGTTAGACTGACAGCATGAGTGTAAAACCCAGCCAAACAACTCAGAGAATGCCTGGTGCCCTCGAGTCCTGGCTCTCTTCATCAAATGTCCCATCTCCAGCCGAGGTCATCTGCGACACTTGAGGAAGGAGACTCTACAAACCCCAGAATACGATGAGAAGGGGGAATCTCTTCCTGACCCCTAGAGGTGACTGGCTGAAGCATGAACAGGACATGAACCAGAAGGGCAAAGTTGCAAGTTATTTCACTTGGGGTGGGTGTAACAGGAGAGCCCAATCTCCTGCCTGGACTATTGCATGGAGGAAAGGCCAAAGCCAACTGTTGTGGTGTTTGTTCTACAGTAGCACCTCTGAACTCCTGGCATGGACCACAGTGCTTAGGTGCTGTGTGAACACAGAATGGACGGGCCCTGCCCACCTAGCACTTGGTCTTTACACTGAACGGCTCGGCTCACCTCCTTCCAACAGGAGCCGGATGTTTTCGGTGTTGTGGATCTGAACTCCATCGCTGCTGGCCAGGGCATGCAGCAAGGCTGTCTTTCCTGCGGAGAAGAGCGGAGAACGAAGAGGGAAAAAGTTACACCAGGGGACTTCCAGCGAGGCTCCCTTTTGGCCCTGTCCACGAACCACGATGGTATGGAGGGGAACACTTTGCAAATAGCTCTGCCTTGAAAGAGAAAATGGATGCACCCCTTTCATGAGCCATTCCAAGGCAGGGGTAGGGCCTTGGGGATAGCAGGTGTTTAAAGCAGCATTGCGCTGAGTCGCCAGAGGAAGACTGAGATTGTGGCTCTTCCATTAGCCCTTAGGCACCCCGGATCAGAAGTCAAGTCACTGCAAACACAGACTGAGCGTGAGCTCCCCCGACGTGTGTGGGCAGGAATCAAGTGCTAGCCAGAAAGTGACAGACCCCAGCAATGCCAGGTAGTCTGAGCACAGCTATGTAGCCATGCTGAAGCAGGGGCGAGACCCACCTTGTGTGAATATGGTCAAATTCTGCCTGTGTCTGTCTTAGAGATACCAACAGCCCAGGGGCAAATACTCCTGAACCCTGCGAGGGTTAGAAGGTGTTAGCCTGGATCTGAATTTCCACAGGTGGTTCTTGCTTCTAAAATGGGCCAAACACTGAGTGATTCAGAATTAGGGATGTCAAATTTTGATTATTTGGCTAACGGAATAGTCGATAAGGGTGCTTCTGCCTTTGAAGTGTAACAGCAGCCCCAGAGCGAAAGTGCTGTGGGGAGCACGGGGCTCAAGCAGTCCCCCGCCGGCCCTGTGCTCCCCGTGGTGCTTCAAGGTGGCAGCGCCGTACGGAGTCTGGGGTCAGCGGAGGAGTCCCCAGCTGACCCCAGGCTCCATGCGGCGCTACTGCTTTGAAATACCAAAGGGAGCCCAGCGTCATTTAAAAGCGGCAGCACTGCACGGGGACCCCAGGCTCCACACAGCGCTGCCGCTTTGAAACACTGCGTGCAGCTCAGGACCAGCTGGGGACCCTGGGCTGCATGTGGCATTTCAAGGTGGCAGCACCAGGTGGAGCCCTGGGTCAGCTGGGGACTCCCTTGCTGACCTTGGACTCTATGCAGCACTGCCGCCTGAAGCACCCCCGCCTCTTACCCCCCCTCGCTTTCCTTCCCCCCTTGCTGTTTCTATCAGAGGCAGTAACTAGTCGTTCTCATCCTTAATTCAGAACAGAGCCAAACTTAACAACCTAGGAAAAGAATCCAGGGGTCTTGCCTCCCCCGTCCTCTGCTCTAACTGGACCACCCCATCTGCCCAGTCTGTTTTCTCCACATACCAAGGGTTGCTTTCTGCATGGGAATCAAGTGCACCAGAAGTTAGAATGGGGGTAGGGGACCAAGGGGGAAGTTAACCCTTCATGTTGGAGGGAAAGGGACACAGACCGTTTTTGTCAGCTGCGTTGACATCGGCCCCGAGTTCCAGGAGACGCTGCAAACACGGCAGCCGTTCAGGCTCCTCGCTGGCCAGATCCAGGGGGCTGCTCTCGTGAATCTGGGGGGAGGAAGGCAACACCGAAAGCCAATGATCTTCTGCAGGGGAGGCTGATCCTACAGCATGAGGACTGCAGCACAAAAGGGTTCCCCAATGAGACAGCTGGCTGACAAGCAGGGCTGGGACAGCCAGAAGGAAACAGTGTGGGTTCTTCCCAGCAGTGGTAGCACTTTGGGGCAGGCATACAAAGGACTAGTTGCAGCCAGGCCTGAGTACTGCAGTGAAGCCTGTGCAAACTACAAATCCCAGCATGCAGTGCTCCACCCAGACTGGAGCAGCCCAGGACAGCAAAGGGAGAGGAGCTAAGCAGTCTGGATCCCTCTACTGGTAGCAAGTGCTTTCTACAAAGGAGAGCAGCGGCCCAGGTTCTCCCAGGAGGTGTTGTCGGTGCCATAAACCCTGGCGAGATCAGATCCCGTCACCCTGCGTATAACGCTGGTGTTTTCCATACCCGGTCTCTCCGGTTAACGTCCGCCCCCTGGCGCACTAGCAGCTCCACCATGTCTGGCTGGTTTCGGAGAACAGCGATGTGCAGAGCCGTGTAATAGGTGACAGGATCTAGGGCCAGACCCAATGACAAGTCAGAACTAAAGACGCCCTCTGAAAATTATGAGCAGTCCCAGGTATAGCAACGTAACCCGCAGCAGCTGGGTTTGGAGAGTCCAGCTCCCCAGACAGGGCTAAAAGCGTGGGAAGGGGGCTGGCTTGGCTTGGCAAATCCCTGCCTATCCCAGAGTTCACTGGAGATCCCACTCTGTCTCCCTGGGTGTCTGTGTTGGCTGTCTGGCCGCTCCTGCCTGGCTTGGAGCAATCACAGGGGGTATGTCTACACTACCCCGCTAGTTTGAACTAGGAGAGTAATGTAGGCATACCGCACTTGCAAATGAAGCCCGAGATTTGAATTTCCCGGGCTTCATTTGCATAAGCGGGGAGCCGCCATTTTTAAAACCCTGCTGGTTCGAACCCCGTGCAGCGTGGCTACACAGGGCTCGAACTAGGTAGTTCGGACTAGGATTCCTATTCCGAACTACCGGTACACCCCGTGTAGCCGCGCTGCACGGGGTTCGAACCAGTGGGGTTTTAAAAATGGCGGCTCCCCGCTTATGCAAATGAAGCCCGGGAAATTCAAATCTCGGGCTTCATTTGCAAGTGCGGTATGCCTACATTACCCTCTTAGTTCAAACTAGCAGGGTAGTGTAGACATACCCAGGGTGGGCTGGCCTGAAGCAAAGCAACTGACGGCCCAAGCCCGGCTGTTGGGGAGTGCCACGTCTCTCTGGGTACGTCTAGACTACATGTCTCTGTCGACGGAGCCATGTAAAATAGTTTACTTGGCATAGTCAATGAAAAGGGGATTTAAATAATCCCTGTTTCATTAAAATCAAAATGGCCGCCTCCCTGTGCCGACAATCAGCTGATCCGGCAGAGCGCGGCAGTCTAGACACGGCGTGGTTGACAAGGGTTGCCTTGTGAAATGAGGTTTACCGGAGTGGTCGACAAAGGCTTCCCTTGTCGACCGAGCCTTGTCTGTCAACCACTCCGGTAAACCTCATTTCACAAGGCAACCCTTGTCAACTGCGCCACGTCTAGACGGCCGTGCTCTGCCGGATCAGCTGATCGTCGGCACGGTGGCAGCCATTTTTATTTTAATGAAGCAGGGATTATTTAAATCCCCGCTGCATTGACTATGCCGGGTAAACTATTTTACATGGCTCCGTCGACGGAGCCATGTAGTCTAGGCGTACCCTCTGAGATGACGAAGAAGCTGGCCCTAAGCCGCCAGCAGCCGGATCAGAAAAGCCAACTCCATCTCAGCCCCTTTCTGGCAAGCCGCAGCCCTGCTTTTGTGGCAGTGGGGCAGCCCGCACCCCCTACAAGCTCTGCGACCCCCAGGCGGGCCCCAACCACCTCTCTGGCAGCAATGCTGGGGGGAGGGGGAGTGAACGGATGGAGGAGAGACTCACTGCTGTTTGCTCCTAGCCTGCTGCGGCTGGGCCTGCAAGGGAAGCAATTCATGGCCCAGTTCCCCACCCCACCCCTCCCCAACAGCTAGGAGGTGGCTCTGTTTAAACCCAGCCACCCTGCTGGAACATAGCCAGCGTTCTGGCTGTGATGTCACAAGGCCACGGCGGGTTTCTCTGAAGGGCTGAACAGAAGTCAAGGGCTGACTTCTGCAGCTTTTTAAACCCTTCCCCCTATTAAACAGGGCCAGGAGCTGACACAAGGAAAGCGGCTGATAGGCGCCAGGGCTGTCCATCCAGCCCCTTCAGTGCTTGGTCCTGCTGCGGGGGGAAGGGACTGAACTTGATGACCCCTCGAGGGCCCTTCCAGTTCTAGTATTCTACGATCCTAGCCATCCACAGGTACAGCAAGGCCACAGTGAAGGCAAGCCAGCCTGCACAGCACCAGCCAGCCCGCCTCAATCCTGGACTAAAGGGGTAGTTTAATCCTGGTGGCTGGTAGCGCTCTGCTGGGTCTGGTAACCCGGGTGTCTGCTGTGGCCGCAGAACTGACCCTACCTCACTCAAGCAGCCAGCAGTTGGCAACAGCTTTTCGTCACCCTAGGTGGATTTGAGGTGGCTGTCCATAGAGGGTGGAGTGGAGGGGAGGCCGGAAGCGCTCGTTACTCACCTCTAAGCCATGCTGTCCCCCTGCAGAGTCCTCAGCACTACTGTGTTCAGTACAGAGACTGCCAGACAGGCCACTTCCCTAGCCCAACGCCTGCCCCCAGGTGGGGACACCTTTGGTTTGACCATCAGATTCTTACTTAATGTTTTCCCCTCGTTCCCTGGACCCCCTAGGATGCCTGCCTGTTCCTACCGATGATTTAAACCGAAAGGTGCCACCTGGCTCCCTGCAAAGCCCAGAACATCCACACGATGCTTTTCTGCGATGCACTTCTCAGAGACAAGCACCAAGAAACGTGCTGCCCCGTGCCAGCAAGGACATTTTCATTAGCACTGACAGAAAAGGCAACACAGCATTCGCCCCTGGCTTACAAGTTTGGGGGGAGGTGGGGATAAATCCATTGTGAGGGAGAAGGGCATGGTTGGTCTTAGCAGAAAGATAGCAAAGGCCTGATTATTGCCCCCTGAAGGGGGTTGGGAGGGGAAAGTGGAATATCCTATGCACCTGGAAACGGAATGGGCGGGCATTGATGTCTCCCAAAACTGTAACACTCCTGCCACCACTCCAAGCGCCAGCCAGGTTAACGTGGGAATTACCAGCCCAATGAAGAGGGGGAGGTGGGCTGGGAGCCCAATTCAGATCCAGGACACTGCGTTCACCTTAGGCAGCCCCCAAAATGGACCTCTCTCTTCCTCTCTGCCGCCCACAAAGCCGGTTAGCCCCAGGCACAGGAGTTTGCGTGTCGCCGCCTGCCCCAGCCTTACCTTCAAAGATGAGATTGGCCCCATTCTGCAGGAGGACTTCGGCTGCATGCACCAGCCCAAGTTCAGCTACCTTCAGCAAGGAGTAGCTCACTCCTTCGTGGTAGAATGGGGACTGGGTCTCTCTCTCCAGCAGCTCGCTGAGGACCAAGAATTTGCTGCTGTCTTCAGCTAGGCAGCTGGGGCTAGAGACACAGAAGAGTCCCCCATTGTTAGAGCTCCCTGCATTTCTCCTGGCACCGCACTGGAAGGGGGAATGAGGGCAGCCTAAAACTGATGATGGTAATACCTGCCCGTCGGGCCTGAGGCACAGCTGCTGAAGTCAATGGAGGACACCCACCAGCACCCGCAGCGTTTGGAATAGGCCCTGAGACCCCTTTCCTTAGAGGCGTTCAAAGTAGTTTGCTATGGGGGGGAAGCCTCAACTCCACTTTGCAGAGGAGGGGAAAAAAAGAAAAGGCACAGGGAGCACGAGGGACTTGCCCGTGACCACAATGTACATCTGAGGGCGTCAGGAACGGGAAGGGGCTGGCCAGATTCTCAGACCTGCGCTGCAACGACTGTCCCATCTCACCAGGGTTGCAAAGATCAAGGCTGTGATTGTGGTGCCCAGAGTATTTTGACTTTCACTGGGACTTGGGCACCTGACTCTGCTGGGCTCCTTCCCAAAGCCCAGCGCATGTCTCAATCACGCCCTCTGCAGGTGGATGTTAGTGTACATTTGTTTAAACGGTTAACCGATGAACCTGGGTTTATCGGTTAATCCAAACAGCTACACGCATTACCGCCCTCCCCCCTCTGCCCCCCGCCCACTGCCTCCCCATGAGCCACCTGCCTCCTCCCCCCAGCACAGCTGTCTCTGATAGATGAGGGGGGCAAGCGGGAGCTGGTACCTGCGGGAAGCCACCTTTCAAGCTGGCTCCCTGTGCGTATCGGCTCCCGAACCACCTGCCCCTCCTACGCTATCAGAGGCTGCAGTGCGAAGGGAGGGGGCAGTTGGGAGCAGATATACGAGGGGAACCAGCTTTCAAGCTGGCTCTCCATGCATACCGCTCCAGAGACCGTCAAATAGTCATGTAACCGATACGATCTGGTGAGGTTACACACTTATTAAACAATATCTAACATCCCTAGTGCCGCCTTCCCAAGTGCTAGTCCTCCAGCCTTGTGTTGTGGAAGCCAGCAACCTCCTCGGGCCTGCTTTCACCGCCGCTCTCGTTTCATGGCACACTTGCCATGGATGTCTTATTTGCTCAGAATTACAGGCCGGCCACCTGAGAGAACTCCACTATTGCAAGAGTTTACTCCAAGACAACGGAGGCTAACCAGGAAGGTCTCTCTGGATTAAACAGCCCCTCGCTGCAGGTTTTGGGAAACACTGTAATCTGCCTTTTAACTCCGTGTAACGAACTGCCTCCTCTCTAGTACAGTGCTCCCCAAATCTTATTGGCACCTACATCCATTGAACGTTAGTATCAAGCTTTCCTGGGGCAAAGGCCTGTGATAATACAGTCAAGGATGGCCCACTGGACTGAGACTCAGAACTCCTGGGTTCTTGTCCCAGCTCTGCCAGATGACCCTGGGCAAGACACTTCACCTCACTGCTTCTTGTCTATTTAGACTGTAAACTCATTGGGGCAGGAACCCTTACTTCTTACAAGCCAGGGCCGTAATTTCAGCTATGACCTCACATGCTACTGTAATGCAAATAATAATAATAGAATGTTAATTAGATACAATGCAACTATTCAGAGGAGCTTTTGTAGAGCTTAGAGTAACACACAACCACTTATTTAATCCTCCATTCTGTTAGTTTACAAATAAAGTAAGTCACAGAATAAAGGCCACCAGAGTCTTGAAATTAATTACCTCTCTAGAGTTTCCTGCTTGTCAGGATCCTGTATCCCCAAAGATCCCAAGATCTCATCTACCAGTGGCTGATACTCAAAAATGATCCTGCGGAAGCCATGCAAAAAAGGCATAATGCTTGTCTATTCAAATATCCTTTGGTCTGTAGCACAAGAGATGGAATCGTCTTTTCTCCCTGAAATCAGACAAACATTCAAACAAGGTCAGTTACAGGTTTCTGGAAGCAGAGCATCAAAAGTAAAGCTTGGCCAAAAAAAAAAAAAAATTGTACAAAGCTTTTTTCAGCAAAACATGAAGATTCAGTGACACCAAAACATTAAGCGAATTTGTTGGTTTCATCCGATTATTTTGGGTTGGAAAAAAAACATTAAATAATTCTGGAGGAAAAATAAAAATACCTTTTGTTGTTTCAGTATTTTCAAAATGTCTCAATATTTCAGTTCAAAGCAACTTTTCATTTAAAAATATCCTTTGATTTTATTCAAAACAATCCACAAAGTCTTAAAATGGTCACAGTAAAAAAAAGTGATTTGTTTGACCAGAAATACAATTATTTTACTTTTCAAATTGCTGAAAAAGTGTCCAGTTTGACCCAAAACATTTTTTAAATTTTTCTGAGCTGCTAGTGAAGTCTATCATTCTCACAACCCTAGTGAGGCAGTCTCAGTAAGGTTACGGCTGTTTACTCAATTTCACTTTCAGGTTCTCTGAGTGGCAGAGAGGTGACATCTCTGCAGAGAAATATCTGTTTAGAAACACTGGATTTTTCCCTTTTAATTTGTAGAAACCACTGTATTAATTTAAGATTTTTAGAAAAGCTAGAGGGCTCCCTCTCTCTTTTAGGGTATGTCTACACTAGCCCCCTCGTTCGAACTAGGGAGGCTAATGTAGGCATTTGAAGTTGCAAATGAAGCCCGGGATTTAAATATCCTGGGCTTTATTTGCATCTTCCTGTCCGGGCACCTTTTTAAATCCCCTTAGTCTGAACTAACTGCCCGTGGCTACACGCAGCAGTCAAATGTTAACTGGAACCAAGTCCTTAGTTCGAATTAACTGTTACCCCTCATTCCACGCTGATTATTTTCAGGAATAACGGCGTTGCGCAAGAGGGTTTTTCTTGGAGCAGTGTAGACAGCTCCTTCTGGCACGAGAGCCTCTTCTGCAAAAACGGCAGCTCATTAGGTATGCAAATGAGGCTTGGCGATATTCCATGCTTAGACTCATTTGCATATTTCTCATGCAAGAAGCCGGGAGTGTAGATATAGCCCAGGAGTCAGTCATCTCATAGTAGGCCCCAGAGTATGGGCCAGGTAACTCACTGGCTACTTGTTATTTGTAGGGTCATGCCCTTCCTTTTGGGGGCAGGGTGGCTCTCTGAGGCATCTCACACTGAAAGTGGCACTTTGCCTTTACTAAGCACTCAGGCCACTGCCAGCACTTGCCTCTGTGCAGTGACCACACATTACAATAGGGGAAACAGACCAGCACGCCACAAAGCCGGTCACAGGCCCTTGCCAGACACTGAAGTCAGCAGAGTACACACGCATGCCAGTGCACGCACACACCGATCCCTGCGCGCACACACACGCATGACACTGCACGCACACACCGATCCCTGTGCACACACACGCATGCCACTGCACGCACACACCGATCCCTGTGCACACACACGCATGCCACTGCATGCACACACCGATCTCTGTGCACACGCATGCCACTGCACGCACACACCGATCCCTGTGCACACACACGCATGCCACTGCACGCACACACCGATCCCTGTGCACACACACGCATGCCATTGCACGCACACACCGATCCCTGTGCACACACACGCATGCCATTGCACGCACACACCGATCCCTGTGCGCACACACGCATGCCATTGCACGCACACACCGATCCCTGTGCGCACACACGCATGCCACTGCACGCACACACCGATCCCTGTGCACACACGCATGCCACTGCACGCACACACCGATCCCTGTGCGCACACACGCATGCCATTGCACGCACACACCGATCCCTGTGCGCACACACGCATGCCAGTGCACGCACACACCGATCCCTGTGCATACACACGCATGCCACTGCACGCACACACCGATCCCTGTGCACACACACGCACACCACTGCACGCACACACCGATCCATGTGCGCACACACGCACGCCACTGCACGCACACACCGATCCCTGTGCGCACACACGCACGCCACTGCACGCACACACCGATCCCTGTGCGCGCACACGCATACCACTGCACGCACACACCGATCCCTGTGCACACACACGCATGCCAGTGAACGCACACACCGATCCCTGTGCGCACACATGCATGCCAGTGCACGCACACACCGATCCCTGTGCGCACACATGCATGCCAGTGCACGCACACACCGATCCCTGTGCACACACACGCATGCCACTGCACGCACACACCGATCCCTGTGCACACACACGCATGCCACTGCACGCACACACCGATCCCTGTGCGCACACACGCATGCCAGTGCACGCACACACCGATCCCTGTGCACACACACGCATGCCAGTGCACGCACACACCGATCCCTGTGCGCACACACGCATGCCACTGAACGCACACACCGATCCCTGTGCACACACGCATGCCACTGCACACACACCCGTGCCTGCCATTGCACACCGGTGCCCCAGAGAGTCCTGCCTACACCCGAAGCAGCGCGGCGTAGCTCCCGCACCCTGCAGTGTGAACACATGGGCCCGCACCCCCCCTGCACACACACACTCCTCCCCCCAGCAGGATCTCAGCCGGGGGGGGCTCAGTTCCCTTCCCCAGCATCCCCCCCCCCCATTACAGCCTCCCCCCCGCCCTAGGCCGCCCGGGACCCCCCCGCCTACCTGCACGGGGACCCCGCCTGCAGGCAGCGCACAGGAAACGGAAGCGGCTCCCACGGGCGGGCGGGCGGCAGCAGCGGTGCATCCCCGCGGTGCCTCTAGAGGCCGCCGGGCCTGCTGCAGGGAGGCGGCTCGGCAGGGGGCAGCAGCTACCGGGGAAGCGGAGCCGGCCCGTGCACGCGGTGCGGCCGGGGGGGGGGGGGGGGGGCGCCTCCCGCGGGCTGCTGCTGCCGCCTAGCAGGGTTACGGTTCCTGCGCTACTGGGGACGGGGGGGGGGGGGGTGTATCGCCCCCTCCCCCCCCCCCGCCCCAGAGTCTCAGAGACCTCAGAGCTACATCCCGGCTAACGGGTTGCAAATGCAGCACCAACCCTTGGGCCAATATTCAGCCCCCCCCCCCCACTAAAAAAGGTCGGGCATAGATTGTGAGCATGCAGCGTAGGGCGGGGCACCGGGCTGTGCCATCTCTCCAATGCTGGTAACCAGCTTTTAAAACAGGGAAGGGCCCGGGGGCGAATGTGGCCCTTGGCTTGCCTGGATCCGGCCCCCTTGGCTCAGGGCCCCCCGCCCCAGCATCGGGGAGCCTGCGCTGGTGCTCTGCTGGGGGCTGGAGCACACAAAAATCTACTAGGCTGGGACCCCCGACTCGGGCATGCGAGGGGAATGTGCGGAGTGTCTTTCTGCTTCTCAGTTGGGGCCACAGGGGATAGATTGCGGGATGGTTTCAGAAGAAATCGTGAACAAAAAATGGAAAGAAAAGGACCCCGACAGTTGTAGAGTTGTTAAGCAAAAAGAAAAAAAAACAACAACCCAGTGTGGCCCTTGCCTGCCATCTTGCCTTACAGCTCCCCAGTAAGCACTAGGATTGCCAGGCTGCCTCTGTTTTGAGCCAGACAGCCTATTTTCTGATATTTTTTACCGGACAGGAGGCGAAAATATCAAACTGTGCAGGTCAATACTGGGAACTGGCAACCCTAACTGTGAGGTGTTTTTTTTTCCTGCTTCTCACTTGTGAGTGGTCCCCAACTGATTTCACTTTGGGTCATTGGCCCCTGACCCAAAAAAGGTTCCCCACCCCCAGTTTAAAGGGCCAAACAGGTCCCACTGCTGCTGAGAAGCAGCTCAGAGAAGGCCAGGAGAGGGTGATGGGGCACAGCAGAGCAGGCTGCTGGGCATCTCCAGCTCCTACCATCCATGTAGTGAGTGGGTGAGAGCAGATGATCCCTGCTGCTGCCACAGTGCCAGGCCCCAGTAATCCCCTGGTCCTTCTCTCCATAGGATGGTTGGGGCAGCTGCCATAGGGTCCCCAAAAGTGATGGTCTGGGGCGGCTGCCCTGATTCGTCCTATCGATGGCACAGCTCTGGCTGCCTGTGATGTAGCATGTGCTATATCATGACCATATAGGATGTAATTTGGTATATATTTCAGTAACAAAAGTCACCCAAGGTCTCATATGCTATAATACAAATTTTTGATTATTTTTGTACCGTCTATGATTTGAACCAATGAATCGTAAATGAACCACATTGTTCCATAGAATCTTTATGCATCATAATTCCCTGCTCTAGTAATATGAATACAGCAGTAGGGATATATTGCCAACCACCTGACCAGGATAGTAATAGTGACTGTTAAATGCTAGGGGATGTTACTTAGGCTATACATATTTTAAAAAATATGTTGAAATCCCCTGAATAATAATGGGGGATTTCAACCATTATTGACTGGGTACATGTCAGGAACGGGATGCAGAGATAAAGTTTATTGACACTTTAAATGGCTGCTTCTTGGAGTAGCTGGTTCTGTAACCCACAAGAGGAGAGGGAATTCCTAATTTAGTTCTAAGTGGAGAGCAGGATCTGGTCCAAGAGGTGAATATAGCTACACCACTTGGAAACATTGACCATAATATAATTAAATTCAACATCCCTGTGGTGGGAAAAATACCACAGCAGCCCAATACCATGGCATTTAATTTCAGAAAGGGGAACTACACAAAAAATGAGGCAGTTAGTTAAACAGAAATTAAAAGGTACAGTGCCAAAAGTAAAATCCCTGCAAGCTGCATGGAAACTTTTCAAAGACAACATAATAGAGGCTCAACTTAAATGTATACCCTAAATTAGAAAAATACAGTAAGAGAACCAAAAAAGTGCCACGGTGGCTAAACAACCAAGTAAAAGAAGCAGTGAGAGATAAAGAGGCATCATTTAAAAAGTAGACATTAAAGCCTAGTGAGGAAAATAGAAAGGAGCATAAACTGTCAAATAACATGTAAATATTGAATTAGAAAGGCAAAAAGGAATCTGAAGAACAACTAGCCAAAAACTCTAGGGCTACGTCTACACTGCAGGCTTCTTGCACAAGAACAGTTGTTTTTGCTCAAAAACTTGTGGCGTGTCTACACTGGACACGTGTTCTTGCGCAAGTAAATTTACAGTAAAGCATCAGAAAAGAGGGCTTCTTGCGCAAGAGTTATTCCTCTCCCCACGAGGAATAAGCCCTCTTGTGCAAGAAGGCAGCGTGGACAGGCAATAGGGGTTTCTTGTGCAAGAAACCCCTATGACTAAAATGGCCATCAGAGCTTTCTTGCGCAAGAGAGAGCCCACACCACCATGGACGCTCTTGCGCAAAAGCACATTCTTGCGCAAAAGCACATGGTAGTGTGGATGCGCTCTTGCACAAGACAATTTGTGCAAGAACTCTTGCACAAAACAGTTCTTGCGCAAGAAGCCTGCAGTGTAGACGTAGCCAAAAAGTAATAGCAAAGTTACACTTACTAGCCTGTAATTATCAGGATCACCTCTAGAGCACTTTTTAAAAATTGCCTTCTCATTAGCTATCCTCCAATCATTAGTTACAGAAAATTATTTAAAGGATGGGATAGGAGGGAAGGTCCTCTCATGGATTGATAACTGGTTAAAAGACAGGAAACAAAGGGTAGGAATAAATGTCCAGTTTTCGGAATGGAGATAGGTAATTAGTGGTGTCCCCCAAGGGTCTGTACTGGGACCAATCATATTCAACCTATTTATAAATGAGCTGGAGAAAGGGGAAAACAGTAAAGTGGCAAAAATTACAGATGATACAAAACTTCTCAAGATAGTGAAGTCCAAAGCAGGCTGTGAAGAGCTTCAAAAGGCTCTCACAAAATTAGCAACAAAATGCCAAGTTAATTTTAATGTTGGTAAATACAAAGAAGTGCATATTGGAAAACATAATCCCAACTATATGTACAAAACGAGAGGAACTAAATTAACTATTACCACACAAGAGAGAGTTCTTGGAGTCATTGTGGATAGTTCTCCAAAAACATCCACTCAATGTGCAGCTGCAGTGAAAAAAGCAAAAAGAATGTTAGGAATCATTAAATAGGGAACAGAGAATAAGACAGAGAATATCTTATTGCCTCTATATAAATCTATGATACACCCACATCATGAGCACTGCATGCAGATGTGGTTGCCTCATCCCAAACAAGATGGGAAAAGTGCAGAAAAGGGCAGCAAAAATGATTAGGTTTTTGGAACAGCTGCCATATGAGGAAAAATAAATAAAACTGGGACTTTTCACCTTAGAAAAGAGGAGACTACGTGGGAAATGATAGAGGTCTATAAAATCACTGGTGTGGAAAAAATAAATGAGGAAACGTTATTTACTTGTTCCCATAACACAAAAACAAGGGGTCACCAAAAGTAATTAGTAGGCAGCAGGTATAAAACAGACAAAAGGAAGTATTTCTGCACAACACGCAGTCAATCTGTGGAACTCCTTGCCAGAGGATATTGTGAAGGATAGGACTTTAACAGGGTTTAAAAAAAGCTAAATAAATTCATGAAGGACAGGTCCATCAATGGCTCTTTGCCAGGATGGGTAGAAATAGTGTCCCTAGCCTGTTTGTCAGAGGCTGAGAATGGGCGACAGGGGATAGATCACTTGATGATTCCTTTTTCTGTTCATTCCCTCTGGGACACCTGACATTGGCATCTGTCAGAAGATAGGATAGTGGGCTAAATGGACCTTTGCTTACCCAGTATGACCATTCTTATGTACCAATGCAACACTGTGGGGATGCAATACTAGGCTCATGCCCTGCTCCTTTGTTTCCTGAAATGCAGATACACAGCCTGTGTGATATTTTTTGCATTTATATAAGGAGCCTTTGCCACTGTAAAAGGAGTGGAAATGGTGACTGTTTGGCATTGTGTGTGTTCAGTGCTGGCCTTTGACAAAATCCCATCCAAAGTGTCCTATGTCATATTGCTTGTCTATGCTGCTGATTCTGACTGAACGTTGACATAGTGGGAGGGCTTGTGTGTCCCAGTGACCGCCATGAGCTGTCATTTAGAATCATAGAATCTTAAAACACTGGAACTGGAAGGGACCTCGTGAGGTCATCGAGTCCAGTCCCCTGCCCTCACGTCAGGACCCAGGACCCAGTACCCTCTAGACCATCCCTGATAGATGTGTCTAACCTGCTCTTAACTAGCTCCAGAGATGGAGATTCCACAACCTCCCTAAAATGGCAATCACAACACAGAGGACATGTAAACAGCAATCCAGGCTAGACAGGATGAGAGCATCTTATCGTGCCCTAACCACCATTCAGTGGTGCAGGAAGGTGTGGGGTTCAGATGCCCCTGAACCACACAGGTGTTTGTCTGTATGCCTGCTTCTCTCTTTGGGAGAATATTGAACCAAGATTTGTGTCTAGTGAGGCACTCCTGGAGAGCAAACATTTTCAATAAACACATATGTGGCAGTTACAAACCTTGAGGATTGTTGCCTTGGAAATACACAAGGCACCTAGGTAAATAAAACAATACAACTATTTAAGTTATTGCAAGTACTATAAAC
The DNA here is from genome assembly GCF_052426305.1 of Pelodiscus sinensis. Classification (NCBI taxonomy): domain Eukaryota; kingdom Metazoa; phylum Chordata; order Testudines; family Trionychidae; genus Pelodiscus; species Pelodiscus sinensis. Next base: position 13,034,375 of record NC_143074.1, read on the forward strand.
CAAACTAAGTTTTTGCATACTTAGTTCTTACATCTCTCACAGCTGGACAATGAAACCGGGCAGCTCAGATTCACTTTTGTTTAGGGCCAATAGTCCTTGTGAATTCTCCAAGGCAAGGATAGTTTCTCCACTTGGATTTATAAAACCCAAAGATACCCAGAGAATGTCACATTTTAAAAATTGGTTTCTGTGATTTTTTCCCATGTATGTAACTTTCTGCTGCTATAAGGTTTTGCAACCCTCCTTTGTTTTTACATGGAGAGAGACCTGGTCTAAGCAACAGAGAGGGAGCTGAGCAGTCCAGAATTCTAATCCCATTGTTGACACTGGCTCCATCTGTGTCACAGAACAAATCTCTTAGGATGAAATTCTAGTTCCATGGATGTCAATGGGCATTTTGCCATTGACTTCAATAGGACCAAAATGTCATTCCTACACTTCTCAGCCTTGCTTTCCCCTTTTGTAAATAGGGGAAGCACTTGTAATTCCATCATGTCCCTTACATCTGCCACAAAGTGGACTTCACAGAAGCTGAAACATCCCACTTAGTCCTGAAAGACTGGTGGGTGGCAATGCAGTCTCTTGTGACCTGGCATAAAGCCTGTCTGGATTAACTTTTAATCAGTAACTTTTTACTTCCCCAGTCACACACATGTCAACCAAAATATATGTCACTTGAAAATCAAAATGTACAGCTTGGCAAAGTAAGAAAAAAGATGCTTGAGACTGTATTAGCATTTGATTGAAAGATTTTTTTCATTCTGCAAATTTTGGCATGATGTCCGCAATCTATGTGTTGAATGCTTTAACTTTTTGAATTGCAGTGTGTCTGCTGCCATTAAATAATTATTGCCTGACACTATTGGTCATAAACAAAACCACGTCCATAATTTCATGCAAGTGTGAAAATTTATATAGCTAAAAATGGAATAAAACACGGAGCTTAAAAATAAATATCAACGGGATTGCAATTATATCCAAAGAACTGAATTCTACCAACTCTAGCTCTAGAGCAGTGGTCACCAACCAGTAGGTCGGGATCTACTGGTAGTTCTTAGAGCCTCTGACAGGTGATCTTGACCCGTTTGGCCAAGAAGCTACCAAGTGCCCCTCCCCCCACTGCTGTGCATCTCTTGCCCTTTGCCTTGGAGCTCTCCCTCTCCCCTCCCCACCATGCCTAGGAGCCTCCTGATTGCTGTGCAGGGCAGGGGAAGGAGAGGAGGGGTGTTGTTGTCAAGGTGCCTCCTCTCCCACCCTGTATCCTATCCCCACAGAGCAGAGAAGGGGGCATAACAGGGCTTGGGATGGAGTTTGCTGGCTGCTTTTGGGAGTGGTGCAGGGCCAGGGCAGGGGTGAGCCTGCCTTAGCTCTACTGCACCACCACCCAGGAGCCACCTGAGGTAAGCAGGGCCCAGTCGGAGCCCACATCCCGAAACCCTACCCCAGTCATGAACCCCTCCTGCACCCAAGGCCCCTGCCCTAATCCCGAGCACCCCTGCACCCAAACACCCTCCCAAAGCCTGCACCTAGAACCCCCTCTGGTACCCCAACTGCCTGCCCCAAGCTCAGCTCAGAGCCCCTCTCGCACTCCAAATCCCTTAATCCAAGACCAGAGCTTGCACCCAACCTGCTGCCCCAGGCTGGTGAAAGTGAAGGAGGATGGGGAGGGATGGAGGATGCAGTGAGCAGGGCTGGAGCCTCAGAGAAGGGGCACAAAGGATATTTAGGGCAAGGGTATTTGGGTCTGAGGTAGATCTTGGATGGCACTTACATTCAAACAGTGATCTCATGCTTTAAAAGGTTGGAGACCACTGGTCTAGAGCATCCCACGCTCTGCTCTGGGGACACTGAAGCAGTAGCCATGGATCAGCATTGTCACAGGAGCTCCCGTCTAGCCATAGGCCCAGGTTAATCATGTCACCCTCTGCCTTGCATCAGAGTGAGAAGTACAGTACATGTGGCATGGCACATGCAGTGCTTGTGGAGAAACAGAACAAAGTTTCAGAGATAGAGTTGTGCACATTTCTCCCCCCCCCCTCCGCCCCCACAAATGCAGTTTGAGTGGCACATAAGTGTTTTGCAAATTTGTGTCAATTCCACTTAATTGCTTTGGTCAAACACAAGCAAACAAACAAAACCCCAATTCCTAAAACTCTCCCCATCAAACCCTTCAGATATACCAATTCAAAAATGACTTTTTGTGTTAAAATATCATTTAATTTTCCAGTTACAAAATTTTAAAAGGCCAAAAATCAACCTGAAACAATTTGTTTCAAATGAGACTTTTCAACTTTTCAACTCAAAACACTTTTTAGAAAAGTTTTCCATCCAACCCAAAACAATTTTTTTCCAGTGGCCAACTGAAGACTCCATTAGTCACACAGCTTTATTCAGATGGGTCATCTAGGTCCTTCCAGGGCCTGCATCATCTAAGGGCAGTGGCCACCAACCAGTCGATCGGGATCTACCACTAGATCTTGGAGCCTCTGACAGGTGATCCTGACTGGTTTGGCTGAGACGCTATCAAGTGCTGGCTCTTCAGTTGCCCCTCCACCCACTGTCATGCTGCTCCTGCCCTCAGCCTTGGAGCTGCCCCTTGGGAACTTCCTGCTTGCTGTGCAGGGTGTGGGAGGGAGAAGGGGGGGCTGATGTCAGGGTGTCTCTCCTCCCCCCACTCCTGTACTCTATCTCCACACAGAGAGAAGGGGATGGAGGGAGCTTGGTGACACAAATCTCTGTCACTCTCACACACTGTGTGCGCCTCTGTCATTCTCACAAACACGCACTGTCCTTCCCTCTCATCTCCTGACCCAGCATGTACGTGGGGGGTTGTTACTACTTTTACTGCTTGCAAAGTGGGCTAGTTTTGGTCTGTGCATTTCATAACTTTCATTTCTCTCTTACGCTTAAATGTAATGCTTTGAGTAGTGAGTTCTAAAATGCCCAACCTGTCATGTCTGGAGTAATTCTCCCTGTGGTAATTGTGCTCCTGGAAGGGGCTGGCATGTCCCTGCAGCCCCTGAGGAAGTCAGAGCAGGGTGTTTCCACATGCTGTCTTGGCCTGCAGACACCACTCCTGCAGCTCCCATTGATCAATAATGGAGAACCTTGGCCAGTAGAAGCTGTGGGGTTGGTGCCTGTAGATGAGGGGCAGCCCAGGGAGTCACTGTGGTACATGCCAGCTGATTTCAGGAGTGGTGCAGGGCCGGGGCAAGAGTAGACCTGCCTTGACTCCACTGCTCCATCCCTGGGGCAGCTGTCCAGTTACTCCCAGGGTGGGTTGTACTTGGACCCACAACCCTGTCCTCCCCAGGCAAATGTCCTATCTCCTAGGCCACACCAGAATGAACCCCCCTCCCTACCTTCAGAGGGTCCCTTATCCCGCTTTCCTAATGCGGGAGCCAGCTCCATCCCTGGGGCACTTAAGTGTTGGGTGCCCAGCCACTTAAGTGTTGGGTGCCCAGCCACTGACTGGGTGGGCAAAGGGGGTTGGGATCAAGCCCACCACCCTGTGCTCCAGAGGCTGATGTCCTATCCCCGAGTTCACTGGAGAGCCCACCCCACCCTACCTCCCTACCTTCAGCAGGTCCTTTATCCTGCTTTCCAGATGCCAGAGCCAGCTACATACCCGGGGGAGTCTGTGTTCGCTGTCTGGCTGCTCCCAGGGTGGGTGGGAGGAAAGGACTTGAGCTCCCAACCCTGCACTCCCCAAGCAAATGTCCTATCCCCTAGGCCACTCCAGATCCCACCCCACCTCCCTACCTTCAGGGTGTCTCCTCCCACACTCCAAACCCTTTGGCCCAAGACCAGAGCCTGAACCTCAACCCCCTACCCCAGCCTGGTGAAAGTGAATGAGATTCGGGGAGGAAGGGGGATGCAGGGAGCAGGGTGAGGCCTGGGAGAAGGGGTGGAGCAGGGGCGGGGCTGAGAGAAGCGGGGGGAAGGAAGCCGGACAAGGGTATTTGGGTTTGAGGTAGATCTTCCATTGCACTTCAATTGAAAGAGTGACCTTGTGGTTAAAAAGGTGGAGACCCCTCACTGGCCTAGGGCATGAGCGGCGTATGTCAGACACTGATGAAGCAAAACATTTGTTACCAATGGTGAGTCCAATGACTAGTCACCACAACCAGGAGACATTTCCTTGCTGCAGTGGCGGTGACACTGAGGATCTTCCCTTCGGTACCTGTCCTTTGGCCCTTTAAGGGCAAAACCCCAGCCCTGAGTGAGGGCTGCGAGCGTAGCCCCAGCTGAGGCAGTTGTGGCTAACGAGGGCCCAGCTGGGGGCTGTATAAAGGAGGATTCCTGGGCTATGTCTACACTGGCGGGTATTGCGCAAGAATCCGCAGAGCGTCCACACTGCCCGCCCGCTCTTGCGCAAGAAGATTTACGGTACGGCGTGGGAAGAGAGGCCGTCGCTCTTTTCTAACAGGTGTAAGCCCTCTTGGGCAAGAGGTCTGTGTGGACGCGCGGCAAAGGGTTCTTGCGCAAGAACTGGCCTCCAGGAAAAAACACAGGTGGCCTCTCCGACACTCCGTACGTGCAATCACCACTCGCTGGTTCCCCCCAGCCGACCCTCCCCTTAAAGGCACAGGCACCCAGAGAAGCTGCGTGGCACGTGCAGTCTGGGTAGCAGGCAGGGGGAGTGATGGCAGCCACCCAGCCACCCTGACAGCCCCCAGGCCTCACCCAGAAGGCCCACAGGGGCACCAAGCGGTGGGCTCCATGCTGGAGCATTGCCGAGGTAGAGGCCCTCCTGGACCTCAGGTCCAGGAGGAGAAATGTGGACATCTTCGCCTGGATGGCCCAGGCGCTAGCCACAAAGGGACACCCAGCCCGGACCCTGGAACAGGTCTGGGCCAAGGTGAAAGACCTGCAGATCAGCTACGTGTGTGCCAGCGAGCGTGGCGGTGGCGGATCCACTGCCTGCCCCCACTCCCAACACCTGCACAGCATCCTGGGACACGCAGGGGCTGAGGCCCTGCAAGCCAGGGTGGACTCATGACGTCACGCCTGGGATTTTAAAACTGAAAAGTGCCACGCGCTGCCGCCGCGGTGCACGCAGTTCGCAGACCGGCCCTGCAGAAGGCAGAAGGTAGGGGAGCGGGAGCGGTGGGAGGGAGGGGCAGGGGCTTGGATGGGGTGGGAGAGGAAGGGGCTTGTACGGAGGGGAGGGAGGAGAGAGGAAGAGGCTTGTGTGGAGGGGGAGGGAGAAGAAAGGGGAAGGCACCAAGAGGCAGGGTGGAGGTGAGACACATGCCAGGGGTGGGCATGAGAAAGGTGGGGATGGAGCAAGACGTGTGAGGGCACAGAGGGGCAGGAGGGGAATGGGGCAGAGTGTGGTCAGGGGGTGGGCATCAGGGAAAAAGTGGGCAAAGGGGGCAGGGGCAGTGAGGGAAGGGGGAGCACCAGGAGGGTGCAGGGCTAAGGGAAGGTGCAGGTGCCAGGGGATTCTGGGTATGAAGCAGAAGGGCAGACACCTGCAGGGGAGGGACCAGCACCAGAGGAGAGAGGCAGGGCAGGTTTGTAGAGAGAGGTGTTAGGAGAGGGGATGAGGAGGGGTAACTCACCTGATCAGAGTGGGGCTACTGGAGGAGTGGGGAGAGAAGGGCTGGCGGAGGGGGGCAGGTTGCAGGAGGGCTGAGGGCAGCAGTCAGGACAGCAGAGGACGGTGAGGAGTTGGGGGGCAGCAAGCATCCGGGGGAGATGATGGAGCAAGAAGAGGAGACATGATAGCAGAGAGAAAAGGTAAAGGTTTATAAAATATTTATTAATAACATGGTATGCTGCCCATGGCCAGTTTGTTTGTGCCCCACGGTACAATTTGGGTTTATGTGGGGATCAACACGTGGCCAGCGAGTGGGAGCCAAAACAAAAGTAGTCAGTGTAATGATCTTCTGTTGATATGGGTTTTAGTAGTTAAATTCTTGGACTGTCATTGCTCATGAAAAGTGCTGTCACATGGGTAGAAATCAGGTAAATGTTGCATTTTATTAATATCAGCAGAACTGACTTAAATGGGGCCTGTGTGTTGTGTAGTCTTGCCTTAATCTTTGTATTCATGCCTGTCAGTGTGAGAGAAGCTATTTGTATATATTTGCTTGCATATGCAACCACACTTAAGTTGAGGCCCTCAGCATGTTCTGTAAGTATCAGTGTAGCCCCTGGGGCTTCCAAAGTTGAGTTGTCCTAGCTCATCCCTGACAGATGTCTGTCTAACCTGGTCTTAAATATCTGCAATTTAAGCCCATTGCTTCTCATCCTAACCTCAGAGGCCAAGCAGAACAATTTTTCTTCCTCCTCCTTATGATACTCTTTTAGATACTTGAAAGCTGCTCTCATGTCCCTTTTCGGTCTTCTCTTTTCCAAGGTAAACAAGGCCAATTTCTTCAGCCTTGCCTCATATCTCATGTTCTCTAGACCTTTCATCATTTGTGTTGATCGTCTCTGGACTTTCTCCAGTTTCTCCACATTTCCTGAAATGTGATGCCCAGAACTGGACACGATACTCCAGCTGGGGCCTAATGTAGATGGCTCATTCCCTGCCTCAGGGACATGAGAGTGGGTGGGTTAATTTCCAATCCTCCTATTTATTCTTTTCCTAAGTTAGGAGGGCACAGTAGTTCTGATGGGTGTTGGAGAGGGGATGGAAGCCAGATCCAAGATCAATGAGCCCTGGGAAGTGGGCCCATTGAAAGGAGACTGAACCTGTGGATGCCTTGGGGGTCTGCAGCAAAGGCCTGCTTTGGGAAGCCCCCTCTTTGGAGGTGAATGTGGCAGCATTGAGACACCACCCAGAAGCAGGCGCCACAAACACTAACTGCAGATTCATGGGACGGCTCTCACAGATCTTGCACATGCATAAGATGATAGATCTGCAGGAGGGGGAGCAGTGGCGTAGTGATGGGGCCAGAGGGGCCAGTTGCCCTTGGGTGAAAAATAATATAAAATTTAGTTAAAAATAGATGTCACGCGTTTTTAAAAGGAATCCCGTATCTCCTGCCTTTTGTCTATTTTTGTCTCTGTAGGCCCCCAGTTAAAATTTTCAAAAGCTCTTGAGTGACTAAAGTCATTTTTGAAAATTGGACTTGGAAATCTAAGCTCAGATTTTCAAAGGTAATTAAGCTCCTAAAGAGACAATTGCCAGCTCGGATCTTCAAAGATATCTATCTGATCTTTATACACCTTTGAAAATCTGGTCATAAGTGTCCTAGTCAGTTCTGAACGTGAGATGTAGGAGCCCAGGCCTTGGAGTGGGGAGACTTGGAGCTGGGAGAATGAAATGTTGTTATCCATATTGTAGGATTAAAAGACCTGAACTTAATATGACCTGGCTTAGGGTCTACCATAACTTGAACACTAAGTAGAGGATAGTGAGTCACATCTAACTGAAAGTCACAGAAGATGGAAACAGGTTTTATTTCTGGTGATGTAGAGTCTATCTGGGAGTCCTCAATTATATCTGACACTTTACAGCCAGTGTTTAAAGGCAGAGCTGACTAGAATCAATTGAGAGTCCTTGTCTTGTCTCAGTGATCGCTTGAGCAAAAATCATTGATAAAATCTTGTGTAGACTGACCTTGGACTCAACATGCAGGCAATGTGTTGAAGGGTAGTGCAAAGGAGGCAATGGTGGTGAGGGACCATATTACCTAGTGAAATCATTGGTGCTGAAATCACAAAGGACTGGAATTTGACCACAGAACTGACACTTTCTTAACAAAGACTCCATTTTTGCTATTTAAAAAGTAAATCAATATAACAGGGAACTGCAATGCTCTCTGGTAACTTTTAAAAAAAATCAAACTTTAAACTTTATTGAAAAAATTGGATAGTTTGCAATTGAAAATATTTGACCTACACTTAAGGCAACTGATTTAATTTTGTGTAAAATTTTGCATAATAAAGGATGACATTTTTTTGGAAAATATTCAATTATATAGATATACATATACAGAACTACTTGATGTGATATTTGTGTGTGGTTGAGGGATTTTTTTTTGGCTCAACAAAAAATCCTGGGTGTGGGAGGGCAGGGGGCCCTGCCAAAATGGTTTGAATTGGGCCCCACACTTCCTAAAGTGCCTAGGGGCACTTGCCGGGGGCTGAGGTATCTTGAGGCAAGGAGGTGCCTAAGCACACAGCCGCAGGAAAATGGCCGTCCAGGGGTCCCTTTAAGCGCATTTCCGAGTTGGGGTCTGGCGCTCGCCCACAGACGCCGCTGGTGACCTCTTGACATGGCTGAAGTGGTTCCGGGCCCCAGTTCTTGCGCAAGGGTGTCCCGCCAGTCAGCATTGTTGTGCTGCGCTTCTGCCCAGTGTGGACACACTTACGCAAGAACCCGCCAGTGTAGACAGCTGCTCTGGGCACAGAGCAGTAGGGACCTGACTACGAGGGAAGCAGGAGGCTCTGGCCAACCAGGCTGCAGGGCCTGAAGCAGGGCCTAAAGCTATTGGGGCTGCAAGGGGTGGTCATGGCAGGCAGGGGCAGCAGGTCCACACCCCCTTGCCAATGATGAGTGGCCATTCCACACTGCAGTCTGCTCCTGAAGCAGGGGCTAGATGAAGACTGACAGTGAGTCACTGAGGCAAGGTGGGTACGGGGGACTGGGTGACTGTGAGAAACACAGGGGCTATGTCTACACTGGCAGGTTCTTGCACAAGATCACGTCCACACTGCCATGTGCTTTTGCGCAACAACATCCGTGGCAGTGTGGACGTTCTCTTGCGCAAGAAAGCTCTGATGGCCATTTTAGCCATAGGGCTTTCTTGAGCAAGAAACCCCTGCCGTGCATCCACCCTGCCCTCTTGCACAAGAGGGCTTACACTTGTTAGAAAAGAGCATAGCTCTTGCGCAAGAATCCCTCTCTTCCCTCGCTTTACTGTAAATCTTCGTGTGCAAGGGTGGGCGGTCCGTGTGGATGCTCTGCGGAAGAACAGCCGCTCTTGTGCAAGAACCCACCAGTGTAGACATAGCCAAAGAGACACCAGCTAGAGGGAGGCGTCCAACAAGCCAAACAAGCTAATTCCCAGGACAGCTGGCTGGATGCACTATGGGGCTGAGTCTGCCCTGTGACAGTCAGGCTCCTGGCTTTAGAAACTAATCTGCCTTTTAGATCTTTCTGTTAATAAAAAATGCTTTGTTTATGACCCGGCCCTGCCAGTCTGTAGTTAATACTCTGTTTCTCATAGCTGGGGCCTTCTTTATGGCTACGTCTACACTGCAGGCTTCTTGCGCAAGAACTGTTTTGCGCAAGAGTTCTTGCACAAATTGTCTTGTGCAAGAGCGCGTCCACACTGCCATGTGCTTTTGCACAAGAGCGTCCATGGCAGTGTGGACGCTGTCTTGAGCAAGAAAGCTCTGATGGCCATTTTAGCCATAGGGCTTTCTTGCGCAAGAAATTCATGTTGCCAGTCTACACTGCCTTCTTGTGGAGCTCTTGCGCAGAGGGCTTATTCCTCGTGGGGAGAGGAATAACTCTTCCAGAAGAAGCCCTGTTTTCCGACACTGCACTGTACATTTACTTGTGCAAGAACGCATGTGCAGTGTAGTTGCTCTGCAAGTTTTTGCGCAAGAACATCTGTTCTTGCGCCAAAAGCCTGCAGTGTAGACGTAGCCTATAAGTATCCCCCTCATCCACCTGCTACATGTTCTTTCACCCTGGACAATGGCTCACCCTGCTGGGCTCTTGATGTCCGGTGCTGGGTGGTTTGCAGGCTGGCTTTCCTAGGGATGAATTACCGTTTGAGGGTCCCTGAGTTACTTAAGACCATGATCATAAGGAGGGGCTGGCATAGATGACTGGTGTCTGTGAGGGGAAGGAGTGTAGGGAGGTCCACCCAGAGGAACAGGGCAAGGGCATGAGGGAGCACTCCATTTAGCAGTCAAAATTTGGGTGGGGCACAGGGGAGCAGTGCACCACCTGTGTGCTACCATGAGTCACGTGTGGGGGCTGGAGTGGTAGTGATCAGGCCCTTGGTGTTTTCAAGTTATGGCTGTTCTAGTGGTAGGATAGAAGCACCCAGGGCCCTGCAATGTCTCAGGGCTGCAGCTGAGAGCAGCCATGTTTGGGTCCCAGAGCTCAGGGTACATCTACACTGCAAGCTAATTTCGCAATATGCTGGAAGATATCTTCCAGAATAGCTTATTTTGAAGTAGAGCGTCCATACTACGCTCCCAAATTAGTCGGAGGCAGGCTTCCCTAATGTAGACACACTCTCTCGAGTTAGAGCCCTGGAAGGCACAAGGGAGGAATCCCTTTAGAATGGCCCTGGTGAGCGTCCACCCCCCTCCCCCCCCCGCTTCGAAAGAGGCTTTATTCCTCGTGGAATGGGGTTTACCAACATCCGAAAAAGCCCTCCATTATTTTGATTTTCCTTTGAAATAATGCAATTGCTGAGTGGATGCTAGTATTGTTTTTTCTGGAAGAACAGCCGTTATTCCAGAAAAATACACCCCATGTGGCCCAGGCACTCTGTGGAGGGGTGTGAGCAGGAGTGTATTAGGGGTCTGCAGTTGGGGGGAATGAGGAACGAGTTAGTGGCATCACGTACTGCAGCTCGGAGGCAAAAGTGCAACGAGTGCTGAACCCTTCTCTGCAGGGAGCAGGGGGTAGGGAGGCCGAGTGTTGGAGAGGAGCAGGGTTGCATGGGGAGTCTGTGAAGACAGTCTTGGGGAAGGGAGTAGCAGAAACAAGTTCTCTACCACCCACAGACAAGGGTTTTCTCCAGCCACCTTCACTGTACTGTGTAAGCACGGTGGGCTCCAAGCAGTCATTGCTCAGAGGAACAAGGCCTGGGCTTGTGAGCTCTAAGTACCCGACCTTCCTCTCACAGAGCTCAGGAGTGACGCCACAAAAATCCAGGGATTTACACCAATGCTAAACCAGTGCAAGTGTGAGGAGACTCAGGCCTTTACAATTTAGCTGAGACTCCCAGCTCCTTCCACACCTGTGAGATGTTTGCCAGGGTCTCTTGTAAGCCGTGCTTTCTGGAGACGTTCTCCACCACCCACACACGAAACTCCAACAAGGTGCCCCTCAGATGCAGCAAGTGCATCCCCGCCTCGCTGAGTGTCTCTGCCTTTCCATTCGCACCCCAAGAGCATGTAGGGTTACAAGAGGGGTTCAAAAAAAATACCAGGCCCATGCAGATCCCGGGGTGCTGCCTGTCCTGCTCACGGTCCTAGCGAGGCGCACGAGTGAGTCCAGCCTTGGGGATTCCACCCCGCCCCGGGCCTCCCCACTCCTCTCTACTGCGTAGTTGCGTACTGCCTGGCTGGTAGACACGCACATGCAGTGTGAGCACGTCTACCAGCCAGGCAGTACACAACTATGTACTGATACTCATAATAATAAAATTTACTTAATTAGAATATACCGGACATTTATATGTCAAGTATTTTCTCAATTTATTTCTTGGACAGAAAGCTCAAATACTGGACTGTCTGGTTCAAAACCGGACACCTGGCAACCCCAAGAGCACGCTAGCAGTTTGAAAAGTTTACTCGCGCCTCAGATAGGGTTGCCAGGTATCCGGTATTCACCGCGATAGTCCGGTATTTTCGCCTCCTGTCCGGTAAAAATATTCAGAGAATACTGGACACCTGAGATGTCCGGTATTTTTGGAATTTTTCCCCGGCCCGCAGGTGAAAATGCTGGGAACCTGACAACCCTACAAACACTCAGCGCCCGGCCTCCCCAACACACCTCCCCAGCTCCCAATACCCCCAGTCCCCATATTTACCTGGTTCCGCAAGGCTGCCGGCACAAAATGGCTGCTGGCCAAAAGACTAAGGGGAAGCTTCCCCTGGGTTTTAGTGCTCAACCTCTCCCCTGCGCCTATCCCTGCACTCACTCTTAAAGGGGACATGCTGTTTTAATACTGTTTTATTTTTTTAAAAAAATTTTTTGGCTCAATAAGTGTTGGTCTCCCCCCCACACTTTTTTTCCCCCCTTCAACAGAATTTTTTCCTGGTGTTTTTTTTTAGGGGGGGTGTTCGGTATTTTTGTTTCAACCATCTGGCAACCCTAGCCTTGGATGGGAAGTGGTCAGGACATCCCAGCCTGGTGTTTGCTGACCCCTTAGGGAGAAAACAAACCCTGACGACAGCCCGCAGGCTGGCTTCCTCTATGTCACCAATTGACCAGTAGTTTGTAATTTCGGGCGGGGACACGCTCCCCAGCCACTATTCCTGCCCTGGGATGGGTGTGAAACTCATTGCATCTTTCATCAGCGTTTTCCTGGGAAATCCCAGCCATCAGACCTGAGGCCTAGCACCTGGAAGCTGGAGATGCAAACGGGGGAAAATACGTTGGTGAATCTGATCCGTGACAGCTCCGTTTCCAGAGGAGCTCTTCCAGGCCCGTACGTGGGGGGAGGCAGGGGGGGGAGGGTGTGAAAGCACCCCCCATGGCCTCCAAGTAAGCATGGTCTGGCTGGCCAGGGGAAGGAAGGCAGGAGTGGTGTGCTTCCCAAGCCTCCTTCCCCCATGCTTTGACCACCCAGGGGAAGGCTGAGGCCGATTACCCCGCTTACTTGGGGGGCCATGCAGGGTGCAAGCACACCCTTGAGGTCCACACTTACAAAAAAAACCCAGGATTTCCTGTGCACACACCTGTCTCCTGACACAGCTTCCAGCTCCCATCCCTGGTGCACTTTCAGATAGGTTTGCCTCCATGACAAGCTTCCTTTGCTCCACAGATACCCAGGTGCAGCACCACTGTGATCATCTCATCTACGTCTCTTTCTTGTGCTAATTTAATTTCCTCATCTTCTGAGATGCTGGAAGGATTTGTTCGACCCCGCCCTCCCTTACTCCTACCCCCTCGCTGCCCTGGAGCTGACTGTCCTGTAGGAGCAGAACTGAGGCTGAGAAAGCCATTTTGGAGACACTGGGCAGTGCAGCCAGTCAGATTACTCAGGGCCTAGTAAAGAACACAGCCGGCCTAACCTGATAGCCTATCGTCTTTATAGCCATCCGTTTTACACTTGCACATGGCTACACTAAGGGCAGGACACCTGGGAAGCGGTCACACAAACAGCAAAACAGAACTGGAAAACAATTCCATCCCTAGGGAGCATCAAGATGCTACAGGAGCCCAAAGGTACCATCGTCCCAAGGCACTGAAATCCCAGTTTGGTGGGACCGTTGCCTTGCTGAAATGCAACCTCTCTTCCCCCCAAGGCCTCCTTTCCCAAACTCCCCCTCGCATCTGCAGCCCCCAGCACCAGCTCTGCTTCCTGGCTTTCAGGCCTGGCCCGGAATAACAGCACGTTCTGCGGGGGAGCGCTCAGCTGCATGTGTGCCCACCTACCCAAAGTCAGCTTTCTGCCCCAGCTGCATCAGGCACCCTCTTGCATTGCAGCCCCTGGAGAGGGCGTCCTGAGCCCAAGCTCTCCAGCCGAAGGAGTCTGTCAAGCCTACAAACAACAACCTGGTGTGTGTGTGTGTGTGTGTGTGTGTGTGTGTGTGTGTGTGTGTGTGTGTGTGTGTGTGTGTGTGTGTGTGTGTGTGTTGTTATCCCATGATTTTCAATTTTTTTATGTAACTATTCTATTGGAATTTCCAGACACTAGTTGGATCTTTGGAAAATGAACAATAAATGAAGCAGGGCTGGTGAGAGGTAGTTGTTTTTGTTTTTTTTTAATGGAATGAATCCAAATTTCAACACACAGTTGTGTCCCGGGTGGCGGGGGGAGGCATGCGGTCCAAATGATTTGGCATTTTTCTGACATGCAGTCACGAAATGCTCCTTCCTTCTTCCCCTCTTTCCATCCCCGGTAGGGGGCAGACCACTTGCCTGCTTGCTCTTTGCGGTGAGAAAGACCCTGGAGCCGGAGTGCTGCTCTTCCTCTCCACCCCCTGAACAAGTATGACAGCCCCTTGCTTGTGCTCCCAGGGGTGGGGAGCTTTGAATTTACAACCACCAGAGCTAAGAGCATTCACCAGTGCCCTTTTAAGCCAAAGAATTAAGGTCATCAGCTTGCAGCAGTAATAGATGCCTATCTTATGTGGCCCAGCCTCCACTTCACCCAGTACCGGTCATGACTAGTTCCCACATACTCCCCCACCACAGGGCACTTCAGCCCCACTACCCCCGGCGTTGCCTGCCCCCCTCTAGTGGTTAGAAGGGAACTCAGTCTTCACTGTCACCTCTAGACTCCCCTGCTGAGTCTAGCAAGAAAGGAGGGGGAATGAAAAGAGTGCCAGCCTTGCTGAGTTCCTGGAAGGCCGACATCTCTCCCTTGGGCCTGGGCTGATGTTCTGAACTCCGTTCCTGCAGCCCAGCATAGCTCCTTAGTTATATGAGCCTAGTGCCGAGGAGCCCAGTCATGGATTGTCCCCCTCTCCCCCCACCCTGGTGCTCGGCCCTGTACAACCAGAACAAAAAGGTAGTTCCCTGACCCAAAGCGCTTACGATTTAATCATGACAAGATACAACAATGACTGCACTCAGACTGGGCACAATGTTTCCTCTAATTTTTTCCAGCCACACGCAGAATAAATTTTGCTATGTGCCCCGAGACATGTGCAGAGGTGCACCACCAGAGGAAACACCTGCTGCTGGCAGTGGGTGGCTGTGGGCACTCTGCCAACCAGCTGGGTGGCACCTAAATCTATTCTGCCCCCCCCCCACAAGTGCTCCGCTTACAGGGAACACTGACTGGGCGCACTAGCTTTTCCGTGCTGTTGACCTGGAGCAGCTTTGGTGCAGCCCTGGGGATGCATTTTAATGCCACCGGGGTCCTCAGCAGGATGCAATGGTCCCCAGGAATAGGGGAGGTTTCATAGCTGTGCTGAAAGGGCTGGGCTCACGTATGTGTCCGGGGGGGGGGGGAGGGCGGAGCTCTTTCATACAGTGTCACTGATCGGCCATCTTCCCCATCAGAGCGGAACTCACAAAGCTCTGAAGGGGAGGATGAAATGGAAGCTACCACTCTACAGAGCCTTCCACCTCCCCGTGGAGTGTACCTGTCCCCAAACCCTGGTGCTGCTGGGTATAAAGCTGGGGTGGGGAATCTTTTTTGAGTCAGGGGCTGCTGACCCCCAGAAAAATCAGTCGTGGGCCAGGAGAGGCAGTGAGGGGCTGGAGTGCCAGTGCAGGCTCCCCAGTGCTGGGGGAGGCCCTAAGCCTCAGGGTCCAGCTCCAGGCAACCCAAGGGTCACATCCAGCCCCCGGGCGTTAGGTTCGCCACCCCTCACATAAAGCCTTCACGTCTTGGTGTCTCTGGTACTTGGTAAGTTCCCCCTCTCTGCAGTGTCTGAGCACCCCATGAGCTATCATAGAATTAAGTTCATAGCATCCTGTGAGGCTGGGCAGGGCTATTAGCCCCATGCTAAAGAGGGGGACTCTTGTCACTGAGGGTATGTCTACACTACCACCTTAGTTCAAACTAGGGTGGTTAATGTAGGCATTCGAACTTGCAAATGAAGCCCGGGATTTGAATTTCCCGGATGCTCTCTTTCGAAAAAGCACAGTTTGCATTCCATAGCTCCTTTTTTCGAAAGAGCACTTTCAAAGAAAGGAGTTCTTCCTCGTAAAACGAGGTTTTCCACGGTCAAAAAAACTGCTGTGTTCTTTCGATTTACTTTCGAAAGAACGCGGCGGCAGTCTAGACACAGGGGAAGTTTGTTTAAAAAAAGGCCACTTTTTTCGACAAATCCCTGTAGTCTAGACACACCCTCAGAGCAGAGAGGGCCACTGGAATCGTCTACTCTGAGCTTCTGCACATCGCAGGCTGCAGAACCTGGCCCCCTCCAGGGACAGACCCCTACCCTCTGGCTGAGTTACCTCAGGCCTCACATCATGACTGAAAGACACCACACGACAGTGGTGGGCAGCCTGCAGTAACTCCGCCTGTGGTAACCTTTGGGGTTCTGTGTATGGCCTGCAAGACATTTTGTTTACTGTTGCCCACACACGGGGGTGCCAGATGCTGCTGGCTTTCACCCACATAGTTTTTTCCTGCTGGTATTACTAAAGTGACACGTACGCAAAGCAAGGGCACCCGAAGGCTGATTGCTCACAACATTGACTGTGAGAGCCGTGCACTCCCTCTACAGCCCATCAGCGCGCTGCTCCGGTTCAATCGGCACCCCTTGCGAACTCTAGGGATGCAAGAGCAGCTAGCAAAACTACCCTATCCTGGGAGACCGTCTTGGTTACAACAACCTTGCGGCCCTCTGAGATGAAGGGCCACTCATGTGGCCCACCTATCAGCCTAGGTTGCTCATGGCTGCCCCATCCCTTACATGTGAGTAAGCCCAGAGGACTGTGTGCCTGAGAGGAATAATTCAGTTGTCTTGGGAGTGGCAGTGGGATTTCAGGGGACATCCATCACTGCTGGGGTGGAAACGGCTGGCAGGCAGCAACACCAGAGGCTCTTGGATTTGTGGCTGCACATAGACACCTGAACAATTCGCCCCTCAGCAGGTCTTTCCATGAGGCACTCCAAGGATGTAGCAGCCATTAGCACGTGCAGAATGAGGGGGGAGGGCTGTGTGTTATCGCAGGGCACTGAGGGTTCCTACAAGTTCTACTCTGAAAGAGGGAAAGGACCAGGCCTTATAGTCCCATGCAAGGAAACTAGACAATTCCCTCTCGCTATTGCCCACATTACATGGTCGTAAGGGTTTTTCTTCATCTGTAAAGGGGCTTCGAAAGAGCTCAGAGACTGTGTGCATATTAATGAGCTATAGTGTGCCACTGTGGTGAAGTCCTGCCTCCCTGATCAGACTGATTATATCCCCATGCCACCTGGAGACGCGTCCGTCCCTGGGAGTTTGCGCCATCCCATTGAAGTCAATGGAAATTTTGCCACTGACATTAATGGGAGCAGGAGCGGGCCCTTGAGTTCTCTCTGTGCAGTCTTGTCTATTGGGTAGAGCAGTGGGGCTGGGTTTCAGGACTGCAGGGGTCTATTTCCACGGCTACCACTGACTTGCTGTGCCATCATGTGTGAGTCACTGACCCCCTCTTGGATTACTGTTCCTCTCCCCCTTGTGAATTGAGGGCACTCGGTGAGGTGTTAGCATCCTCATCCAGGCCTGGCTTTTGTAAGCTCCTCTGCCTTTCTGGGGGGGGGGGCTACCCGAGGAACTGGCCATCCCCTGGGGCAAAGCAGTGGCCCATGTAGCCCAGTGTCCTGTCTTCTGACCATGGCCAGTGCCTGAAGCTTTAGAGAGAATGAACAGAGCAGGTGTCATCAAGCATCATCTACTCCCAACATCTGGCAACCTAAGACTAAGGGTAACCTGAGCCAGGGCCGGCCCACAACATTTTGGCCCCTGAGGCAGGAAGCTCAAATGACGCCTCCATGCCCCCTTTTCTCCTGCCTGCCTGTTATGTCTCTTGTGCCCTCTTTCCTCCAGCACAGCACTCCGCCATCTCTGTGCACCTAGAGCTGACAGAATGCATGTGCACCAGCAGCGGATACAATTTTCTACACTCTGGGTCCTAGTGGCACCCCACCCCCACCCCACAGTCTGGCACCTGAGGCGGCCACCTCAGTTTGCCTCATGGTAAGGCCAGCCCTGCCCCAAGCATGTAATTGCATCCCTGGCCACCTAGCTACTAGCCATTGACCTAGCCTCCATGAACGTATCTAAATCTTTTTTTTTCTCCCATCAAAGGTCTACTACTGGCCATAAGAGGAGCAGAGCTGGCTGCATAAATGACCCCGGTCAGCCTAGCACAGTTGCTCGTTCGCCATATTTAAAGGAGTCAGGCTCTTCCCCAGCGTGGCCATTTATAGCCCTGAGTCTGAAGTGCTCTTGGCGCGGTGCAATGCCCTATCTCTGGATCTGGACAGGCGGGCCTCTACCCCACCACCTCTGCACAGCCTCTGGCTGGTCAGAATCGAGGTTAGTGGGTCCACACTCGGTGCCAAAGCCAGATCAAAAACAGCCTCAGGAGGCGTAATGGGGAGAGGGACTCCATGGGTCAAGGCCCACCTTATTAATGAATATGAACAACTCTCAAAGCTTCGGAGCAAGTCTCTTTATTGTCCCTCGTCCTGGTGAGAAAGGAGGGGGCTAAGGTATCCGTGTGTATAACATCCCTCTTCAAATCTCTCCCACTCGAGGTATCCAGCTACAACCCTTGCGAGCCAAGCCCTCCCGGTGGGGAAATGACTCCAGATTCCAGAGTTGGAAGAAGTGCATTTTTATGGGAAACAAGCAGCAATTGCCTTGTGAATAAAAGCTTCGCTGGCCACAGCCAGCCACAAGCATTCTGTGCCCTGCTAGAATAACAGAGGTGGGAGCTGCCCCCTTTCCAGATCTCTTTGGCTGGGCTGATTGCAGGAAGAATGCAGTTGGCTATCCATCAGGGAGACAGAGCAAGGGAGAGAGAGAGGGCATTTTAGGAGGAGAGCCAGGGAAATTTGATCATTAAGAAACCCTCCTGGCTGTCTGGGGGAATTTAATTAAATTGCTGGAGAGGGCTGTATACAAGGGAGCACATCTGGATCCAATATGTGCAGCTTTGATTTTTTTTCTTTCTTTCTTTTTTCTTTTTTTTTCTTTTCTTTTTTTTTTTTAGTTCAGTCTTTTCCCATCTCACTGCTGAAGGGGGGGGGACGGACGGGAAATAGCAGAGCCACGGACTCGTACTGGTTCATCTGGGACCAGAATTCCTGGCACAGAAAGAAAGAGAGAGAGAGAGAGAGAGAAAGAGAGAGAGAAATCTGGGAGAAAAGTTTTAACAAGCATGGAACTGGGCACTGTGGAACAACGCTGTCTATTAGAACAAGTGTCTAGATCAAGCCGTGTGTGGTGGATAATCTAAAAGATATATGGAGAGGATCTAAATTCCTGATGAACTGCACCTTCTGGAAACGAAGGTGATGGAGGAAGAAATAGGAATAGATCAGTGAATTAAAAAATGCCATTAATAATTAGGCAGATAAATAGAAATGGATAAACCTACCTCTTTTGCGAGCCCTCTGCGTCCTTTCTTCCCCACAATAAATTTCCTTTCCAAATAGATTTGTACAGCACTCCACCCAGCTCCAAAGCTACATCTCTCTCTCTCTCTCTCTCTCACACACACACACACACACACACACACACACACCCTCTCAGTCATGTAGTATAACACACACACAACCCATACACACAACTTAGATTTCTTCTAAGTTCTCTGCAACCCACCAGCATTCTCTCTCCTGTCAACCTGTAGTCAGTCCTTGCTAAACTGCTAATGGGGAAAACATCCCAACCTGCCCACAGAAGGCCTGATTCCTGTTGACTTCAGGAGAGTGACTCCTGATGTACACCAGTCGAAGCGAAAGGACAATACGTTCAGATACTTCAGAAACGGGGTTGAGGGAAAGCTGCCCACCCAGAAAGCCAGCATTCCCATTTGACAGCCAGCTAGTGAGAGCTCACTCTGCTGAAACGTGCTTAGTTAGCAGACTCTGGCTGCCAAAGGGGTCAGACATATGAAAATGGGCGTTTTTAGTGAAGAGAGGGGATTACGGGCTCTGCAGTGTAAAGCGTGGCTGCTGGCAGGCGAGAATGCCCCACCCCTCCTCCGTTGGTCACCTGTTGTCCAGCCAGGAAATGAGATTCTTGGTGCTGTATCTTAGATTGTAGCCCAGATGTCCGAAGGATCCCTGGGTTAGAAATATGTTATTAGGCTCCTGCTCCAGGCTCTCCACTCAAAGCCAAAGCTGGAAGTTGAGGACAACCATGTGGGCTTCTCAAGTTTGCCCCAGTTGCAAGCTGCAGACATGTGATGGCCAAAGAGGCCCGGACCACTGGCTCTCCTAGCCTGGGATGGTGCCAACCAAAGCATAGCAAGGATGGGGAATCAAGGTGGAAGGAGGAACTGTCCTGCAGACAGAGGGACATCATCAAGAGAAGTGTTCTGTTGTGTCTAGTTCTTGGCACCACATTTCAGGAAAGATGTGGAGAATTTTGGAGACGGTCCAGAGAAGAGCAACAAAAATGATGGAAGGCCTAGAAAATCTGAGCTGAGAGAAGACTGAAAGAATTGGGTTTCTTTAGTCTGGAAATGAGACGACTAAGAGGGAACATGATAGCAGCTTTCAACTACCTAAAAGGGTGTTACAAGGAGAAGGGAGAAACATTATTCTCCTTAACCTCTGATGACCAGAGAAGGAGCAAGGGACATAAATTGCAGCAAGGGAGGTTTAGGTTGGACATTAGGAAAAACTTCCTACCTGTCAGGGTGGTTAAACACTGGAATAAATTGCCGAGGGAGGTTGTGGAGTCTCCATCACTGGAGATTTTTAAAAGCAGATTAGACGGACACCTGTCAGGGATGATCTAGACAGTGCTTGGTCCTGCCGTGAGGCCAGAGGACTGGACTTGACGACCTCTCGACATCCTTTCCAGTTCTATGAGTCTATGAGATTCTATTTTATGAGTGGGCGGCGAGGGACAGAGACACCAAAGAAGCTGGCTTTGCAGTGGGCATAGAGGCAAGTGAGACGAGAAGATGTACTGGACAGCAGTCAAGAACTTGATTGTAAATCTGGCCTGGCAAATTCCCATTGATGTCAATGGGGCAGGATTTCACTTCTTGTGTTTACTGTATCGAACATCACAGAGGAGCTGAGCTTTCCTAACACTATTGTTTACCTCGTCATGCCCTGTGCCATGTGCCTGCACATGTACTCGACTGTGAAGTGTCAGAGCCCGAGGGCAGTACATTTGGGAAGGTTCTTACACCTGCTAGGAGTTAGGAACAAGGTGTAATAATTCTCCCACGGACATGTACACATACACACATTACATTACTTTACATATGTATAGAGAGATATGGGTACACACACACATTACAGTGCATTACGTATGTGTACAGAGACATGGGTACACACATTATATTACGTGCATCTGACGAAGTGGGTCTTTGCCCATGAAAGCTTATGCTCCTACACTTCAGTTAGTCTATAAGGTGCCACAGGACTCCTCGTCGACATTATATTACCTTACATTACATATGTGTACAGAGACATGGGTATACACACACATTACATTACATATGTGTACAGAGACATGGGTACACACATATTACATTACATATGTGTTCAGAGACATGGGCATACACACATTACATTACATATGTGTACAGAGATATGGGCATACACACATATTGCATTACATATGTGTACAGAGACATGGGTACACCCGTATTACATTACATTACATATGTGCATAGAGTCATGTCTACATTAGACTGTGCTGGGGTTGTCTAAGCTATAGGGGGTTTGTGTCATTACTAGAACCTGTGATTAGTGGCCTTTGAGCAAACCCCACAAGAGCTCCTGTTTAACTCTGTCTCCTCCCCTCCAACCCCTGCTGCCCTCCTAAGCCCCCACAGCCTGACACTCCCTCCCTCTTGAAAATAAATAAATAAAAGCTCCGAAGCAGTCAGCAGCACAGCTTTGCCCTCCAGCTCCTGTGCCGGCTTGAGTCTGGCCATTCACTGATGTCACTCCTGGGACTGCCATGGATTTGGTGCTCAGCTTGTGTATTTTGTAAACCGCATCTATAGCCTTGTGATTGCATTTGTATCCATCTAGCTGCCCAGTGGGAAAACTCCTTTCCTGCTGAATCAGCCTGGGTGTGGAGCAGGCCAGGCAAAAGCTTGAGAACTGGAGATGTCAAGTCTGGCAGATCTCCTGGATTTCCTATCAGGCTGGCTGACTATTTACTTCCCACAGTTCACCTGAATACCACTCTCCTCCACACAGCCAGAGAGGAGGGTGGTTATCAACTGCTGCTTTCCATCAGCATCTCCCCATTCCATTTCCTTCTGATTTCCTTGCAGTCCCACAAGATGGGAACAGTGCTGCAGAGGAGGTGGAAATACCACCTACCAACACCCCAACAGTACCATTGACACCCAATGGCTCTGTAACGTTCTGAACCAGCAATGTGCAGGGATACACCCCATCATCAGCTCCTCCGTTGTGGTACCAGATGCCTTCCGCACTCAGCTAGACCATACATAGCTCTAGTCTTCCATACTGAGGAGATGGCACTTTTGATGGGTGCTCAGGCATCACGGAGAGAAGTCCAAAAGCTTAGATAAATATTCTACAGCTTGAAGACTTTAATCCTTATTCAGGCATGTAAACTTTTCTTGAAGCCAATGGGAGCTGTGCAGCTGAATAAAAACCAAGGGGAAAGTAAGATTTTGGCTCTAATCCTGCAAAACATTTAAACCCATGAGGTCCCTTGGCTGCAACTGGACCACTCCTGTGCTTAAAGTTAAGCACATGCCTAAGTGTTTTTCTGGATCAGGTCCTTGAGGACACACAGGGAGAATAGCAATTTCAGCTTTTGCTACAAGAAGTAAAACTAGATACATTCTAGCTGAGATTCTCTCTCAGGCATTACAGGTTCTGTGACTGATGTTTTGAAAGCAGTTGTGAGTCAGGAGACACACGTGTTGTAAATGGTTTCCTAACTTGTAGGGTAAATAAGGAAAATTTATTGGTTTGACCTCTCGGATCATCTCCTCTATGAGCGTACAGGGGGAGAGAGCCCAACAAATGAAACAGAAAGGTCAAAAGTGTACGTGGCTAGGAATTATCACAGCAGAAAGATCGACTGCAAAGACAGATTTTGCCGCTCAGGGAGAAGAGGAGTCAGGGTTTGCACGAGAGATGTTAGAGTGTGCAGGAAGGTGGAAGATGCAGATTCAAAGGTGGAGCAACTCTAATGGGGGTATCATGGATGGAGTAGTCTGGTTCTGACACAACAGTAAACTCAACACTAGTAAAAATGGTCACACCCACTGAACCCAGGTAATTGCATTCTGCCTATGCACTGTCAACGTCCTCTGCAGTTTCAGACAGAAAATACAGGCCACATCTCAGCTGGTGTTATTTCTATCAAGATGCTTATATGTGAGTATGTTAGAGAAACACCAACCCAAATCTAAAGGACAGTCTATACCTAAGAACACTCAATGAGATTATTTTTTAAAAAGTGTTTTAAAAAATCCATCCAAAAGGTTTCAAATGGCAAACTTCACAAATATTGATCGCACAATGGGCCAAATCCATAGAGGGGGTAAATTGACATTGTTTCAGTGGAACGATGCCACATTTACACCACAACTCAGCAAAGCGTTAAATCACATGCTTTAAGCTACTCAGCAAAACACACAGGCTTAACTTTCAGCATGCGCTAAGGTCCCATTGAGCCTGTGCTTAACTGCGTTGCTGAACAACGATAAGAGATGGGTTGTTGATATGGGGTGCTGCTAAGATCTGGGTTGGCTCATTCAAAACAAATGAAAATTTTAAAAACCAAAACCTTAAGATCCCATCAGGAGCCAGCAAAGTGAGGAGATAGGTGTTTTTAAATACACATCTCTAACTCTAGATGCCTCGTACGGCTTTAAAAAAAATCAAATACTACAGCTGAAAAGGAAATTGCATTAATACAGATTGTTTTATTTAAAAAAAGCAAACCCTGACCTCTACTTCAAAAAAGTCATTAGACATTCCCCTTCTGAAAGGCCGACAGGGGATATTATTGAAAGGCCAGTTAATTTCTCAATGACTTACTGTTCTTGCTCTGCTCCTGGAAATGTGTAAAGAGTTGGAGGGTAATTTAAGGCACCCTGCAGAAAGGTGTGTAAATCTTTGCATGTCTAAAGAAACTTTACCAGACCGCTAGGATTGGGAAAAAGAAAACTCTCTGCCTTTTTTTCTTTCCTTTGGAACTCTGATCCCCTTTGATCATAAAAAAGGTCATATTTCACCCAAAAAAATATCAGCAATCACTGGGGCTGAGGAAGTGCAAGCCCAAGGGGGTTTCACTGCCGATTATTCCCTCCATTTAATTATTTAACACCCTGAACTGAGCGAAACTCTCCTCTGAAAGAAACAGGCCTGGCCTAGGTTCAAGAGTAGGTTCTAAATAATAATCATGATGATGATGATGATGATGATAATTATAACCCCGATTAAATAGGGTAGGAGTGAGACAAGGCTAAATCATTCAGCCTCCCCCTCCCCCATGGCCTGAAAATGAATAGCCCTTGCAGATCTCCAGCTCTCCAGAACATAATCACAGCAAGATGTTACCCAGCTAAAAGAAGGCCTCTGGGTTTGAACAATTAGGAGGCTTGTGGGAAGGTCAGAGGCCAGTCCCTAGCCTTCAGGACCTATCCTCTGCCACAAACCCTCAATCCCTAACAGTCCTTGGCTGCTAGCCCTTGAACATTATTAGTCGCCAGTACTGAGCTACTAGCCTTCTTCCAGCCCCAACTTTCTTGCCTCTGATGGGCCTTAAAATAGTTTGTTGTGAGAGATGCCCAGAAGTGCTGCCACTGTCCAGCTGTGGAAGGTTGAGCAGAGCTGGGCAGCCTTGTTAATCCTTCAATGTTCACAACTCGGCGTGAAACTTATAGAACTTCATTGTAAATTACAGTAAGACCTAAGTGAATCATATCTGTCTGATGGTGTTTATGACCTCCCTCGTGTATAATAACGAACGCAGAGAGCAGATTCATGGGCAAACACAATCTTTTCTTAAAGCTATATTTCTAGCCACAGCTGCCAAAATATCTGCCAGGCTATTGCTTGCTCTACTATCATGAGAAAACTTAAAAAATAATGAATAGTCTTGCCGCATGAGAAAAAAAAGGGAGTCTGGTGTGCTCCAGGATTAAGTCCAGTAATCTCAGTCTTGGTCATTCCATGGGATGAGTTCACCCAAGTCAGAACCTGACAAGAGGGAACAAACACAGCTGGGAAAACCTCTAGTAGCAAAACCTGAAACCAAGCAAAACTTGGCTCATGTTTGTCAAAAGGCAACATGGCTGAGTGAACTGCATTTGGAGCTCAAAGCCATGTTTGAGGTCTCCTATCCTGACTATGCCAGTGACTCTCAGGGTAATTTTTGGCAATCCTTGGGACTCAACCCTTCATGCACTAAGGACAATATGTAGAGCAGCAGGCCTTTTACTCTGAGCCTCAGTCTCCCCATCTTTAAAATGGGGGTGATGATGAGTGTTCCCTGTAGACTGTGTGCTTGTGTGGCCACTCAGGAGAGATTCAAATGCCACCCAGCTGATTAGCAGCATGTCCACAGCTAGGTCTTTGGTTTCTACTGGTAGTTCCCACTGATATATCACTTTGTGCACATAAAAAATTATTCTACGCTTGGATGGAAAAAATCTGCACCTGAATGGAAAAGATTAGAAGGCACATTGATGATGATCCTCACTTACTTCCCAAGAAGGTTGGCTTTGTGTGCAGAGCTGCTTGAAATGTGGCCAACATTTTGAAAATTCAATCAATAAAATTAGGCAGGGAAACATTTTGATGAAATTCCCCCTCCTCCTTCCAGCTATGGAGTTGGTCAAAATAAAGTGAATTTCAAGCTGCCAAAACTTTAAAAAAAAAAAGCAGAAACATTTGAAAATAAGGCACCACACTTGTTTTCTTAGCTAGCCTGCTCTATTGGGGAGCATTTGTTTGTGAATATTACTAAAGTACTTAAACATGTAAACTGCTGCAAAAATGGTTAAGTAGGAGAGGTTGCTGGTGAACCAGTTTGGGCCCAGTTTCTGGCAAGTCTGAGCTTTTTTTATGGCTCCCCGTGGAAACCGGGCCAAATGTGGTGGATTAACATTGAGATTGTGGGTTAATTCAAACACAAAATGGAAAGACTGCTATCCATTCCATCCAGAAGCCTCCCTCTTACTGTTTCTCTTGTACTACCAGAAACTCAAACCTTCCCCAGCACACACCAGCACAAGCCTAAGGACAGAGATGGGTCCAACCCAAAAGCTCAACTCCAAAATTCACAAACCTGGAGGACACTGGAATCCAAATCTGATCCAGAGTGCCTCTTGGTAAGGAGAGCATTCCTGGCTCCAGCTGCTGACTCTTCTAGAAAAACTCGTTGTGTTCTGTTTATACCAAGGATGGGCCAGCCCTGTCCAAATTTAGGTTTGATTTAGGCTCTCATGCAGGAATGAGGCCAATTCAGCAGGAGGCTTTCAAGCTGGGATTTGATAGTGGTGTTATCTCATGAGATTTCACCTGCATCAGAACAACTAAACAGGCCCTTCGTGGGTTTGGATCAAAGCAGAACCAAAGGACTAAGAGATTAGATTCCAACCCATCTAAGAATCAAAGGCGGTCTGATTCAAAGGTTTTAGCCTGGGCCTGTATCTCGTTTCTGCATCTTGTCTTGCTATGCATTCATTCTTTAGTATTTTACAGACATTCATATGACAGCAAGACCTTTTACTCCTCCTGACTCCATCCACGCCTGCTTACTACCCATTTGAGGACATAATATACTCTTTGTGATACTAACACCCTGGAGATGAGGACTGGGTCACAGAGGATATTAAATTAGCTAAATTGCTTGGGGGGGGGGTCAGATTATACAGGTCCTGGAGACTACCCTCAATTTTCATTCAGAGATCTGGACCCTGCCACTCAGCTTGTGAAGCTGATTGGTGACGCAGCATGATGGGAAATGGCATGTGTCTGCCCAGGATTTACCTGCCCTTTGGTCAGAGACTTTAGAGCTAACAGCTCATCTCCCTGCTGCATCATATTTGTTATAAAAGAAAACATCTTGACCTGGCTGGTTTATCAGCCCAAATCACCTCTCTCAGGCTATTGAGTTTTTTTCAGAAAAACGGCCATTTTTTTAAAAAAAACTTCACTTACGTCCACACTGCAATCGCGTTCTTTCAACTAAAAATCGAAAGAACAGAGGGGTTTTTCCGATATTGGTAAACCTCTTTCTAAGAGGAAAAAGACTTTTTCCGAAAGAGCTCTTTAGAAAAAAGGTGTGTGTGGATGGGGAAGAGGGAGTTCTTTAGAAAGAAGAGGAAAGAGGAAAAAGCATAGGTGCCCTGGTGGCCACTCCATCCATAGTAATCACAGCTTAAATACGAGAAAGCGTCCATTCAGTGTGGACGCTATCTTTCGAAAAAGCAGATCACTTTTTCAATGCACTTTTGCTGTGTGGACCCTCTCTTTCAGAAGAAGTTTTTTCAGAAGATCTCTTCCGGGAAAGCATCTTCCGAAAGAAGCTGGCAGTCCAGACGTAGCCTCAGATGCAAAGAGATCCACACTTTGATTTCAGGTACACCCATCTTAATCTGGAGTCTGTCTGGTCACTTCAGTGCTGTTACTCCCAATTCACACCAGGGCTAAGAAGATCAGAATTGTCAACAATAAAGTCTAAGGAGCAAGGTTGGAGTCCTGTTTTGGAAACTTAAAAAACAGCCTCTGAACCCAGTCACCCTTGCTCTTATATGAATATAGGCATGTCTGTTACAGAAAGACAGAATGCACAAGTCAAAGCTGTAACAAATCTTAACTTGATTCAGTCATGAGGGTATGTCTACACTGCCATGCTATTTTGGGATACCAGAGTATCCCAAAATAGCCATCCCACGTCTTTACAGCAAGCCCATTATTTCAGGCTCGCTATTCCGATGTCCCTGTAAACCTCATTCTACAAGGAGTAAGGGTGTTTCAGAATAGCACTTTATTTCAAAATTTAGTGATGAAATAAGCTATTTCAAAATAGCATTGAAATAAGATACACGATTTGCATAGCTCAAACGGCGGTATCTTATTGTGAGTTATAGTGCTGTGTAGATACACCCTCAGTGAGCTTCCTAGCTATGATATTTTAGGACATGTTAGAGTGCAGGAGTAGATTTTTATGAGCGAAGAGTTTGACTCTCCCCTACAAGTCACAAAGCTGTGCACATACAAAGTCACACACGTGCCTTCAAAAACAAGCACCTACACTGCACTGAGGAAGAATTGTGAGAGGCACAGATCCATGAAAAGAAAGAAAAAATAATCTCTTCTCCAGTGCCTCTTATTGTCCCGACTGCAGCCCCTCAGAGACACTCATAATAAGCCCCTGCCTCATTTTCAAAGCTTGCTCCTTTTTTTTTAAGAGGGAAAAACTCATTTTTCCTCTCTCCGTAGCTGCTTTTCATTAGGGAGGCTCCTTAGCAATCCCTGGGGACGCAGCCTATGAGTTTTTAACTGTGGTGCAAGGCGTAATTATGTCGTTAAGGCAGGAGAGCTGGGTTTTTCCCAGGGGATGTGACCTTGAGCTGGAGGGGGGGCGGCTATACACAGGTTTTTTGGGGGGGTGTTGTATCTTTGAAGGGGGGAGTTACATTTATGTGTGTGTGAGCTTGGTTTTATGAGGTCCCTTATGCGAAAGCATGGGTCAGATCTTTCTCCAGTGGAATTTGTCCATGTGAACCAGCCCTTCCCTATGGAATCTCTGCTCAACACATTCACTTACACTTGTTGATGGAAGCACTTAACTTTCCTAGGCACAGGGAAAAAAATGTGTGAGGAGTGAGAGGGAAAGAGAAACGGTTCGTGTGTGTGTGTGTGTCTGTGTGTGTGTTTGTGCGTGCGTGTGTGTGTGTGTGTGTGTGTGTTTAAAAAACCTTTGCAGCCGAAAAAGGGGACAGAAAAGCGGGGGCAGGCCGGGAGGGGGGAGCTGTTCCCGTCGGTCCCAAAGAAGGGGCGTTGTGGACACGTTTGTCTGAGCCACTCGCGAGCGAGGAGCCGGGGAGAGGAAAGTTTGGGCTTTTTTCCCCAGACGTCAGCACAAGGCGGATCGGCGCTCGGGACGGGAGCGGGAGGCGAGGGGCTGGCTGGCTGGGGCTCGGGGCTCGGGGGCGTGGGGCGGGCGCAGGGGGCTCGCCGGCGCCGGAGCGAGGCATGGACAGCGCTGCAGCCTTCGGCATGGACAAGCAGTTCGGGCCCGGCCCCGGGCGGGTCCTGGAGCCGCCTGACAACCCGCAGGGCAGGAAAAACTTCAGTGTCAGCCACCTCCTGGACCTGGAGGAAGTGGCGGCCGGCATGAACGGAGCCAAGGCGCCCGGGCCGGAGGCGAGGGACGGCGCCAAGGGGATGCAGGAGCCGTCCGGGGGCAGCAGCGGGAGCGAGGCGGCTCCGCAGGACAGTGAGTACCCCCGGCCGGGGGGGGCTGGGTGCTGCGCGGGGGGGGGGGGGGGAAGAGCCATCGCTGGGCAGGGACAGAGGAGCCCCCAGAAATGCCCGGGGGACACATTTAAGGGGGGGGGGAGAATCGGAGCATCCCTGAGAGCCACAAGAGGGGGGCACGACGTGGAGCTTGGGTTTGCAGAGAGGGGGCAGGGCTTAGTACTGGGGGGCATCCTGGACTTGGTGAGCCCCAGCCCTGGCACCCCTGGCCGTGCTGTCGGACCTCCTGGTCCACTGGCCAGTGCCAGGCGTGTCAGTTCTGAGTGTGAAACAAGCGCTTGAGGCCTGACATCCTTTCCATTCAAATTAAGCGGGGGGGGGGGGATCAGGGTATCCACAGTGATGGAGCCATACTTGTGAGAACCTGCTTTAATAAGGGGCAGACCCCGAGTGTCAGCTGGGATGGGACTAAGGGCCCTGCCCTGGTTTGAATGTATTTCTGGGGGGGGGGGGGGGGAGAGGGGAGAGATTTTTCTCCAGCTAATTTGGAAACCTGCATGACTGGACTGAGCCAGACGTGTGTGCTGGGGGGGATCAGAATGGGACCACACCCAACGATGCGATGCGGGCAGCTGGCGTCTCTGCACTGATTGCAGATGGGACAGGGCCACTGGCTGCCCATTACAAACTGTAGTCAAAAGAGAGTTTTTGGTGGGTCACTGCCACCGAAGAAAGGCCAGATAAGCCTGGCTCCAGTGGGCACAGACGTGCGAGGTTGGGCTGGTGTCGGGTTAGAGCCCCAGGTCGGAGGGCTGGGAAGACAGAAAAGTGCTTGGGAGTGAGGGAGAGAATGGAAGAGCATCCATCCACACTCAAGGAGGGCTATGCAGATGCCCAGTGGCCAGACCTTATGTGCGGAGTACCATGACTTTGCACGCACAAATGCTGCATTTAAGGGACTAGTCAACTGAAATAAAAGCATTTCACACAGGCAGGAAACGCTACAGGCCAAATACTCCCCTGACCAAGACGTTCAAAAGTACCTAGGAGTTTGGGGTGCCTCAATTTTGGGGCCCCTATATCGAGGCATCTGAACGTTGCTGAGTTCTCAGTGAGTGAGGGCTCCACATTTTTGACAAATCAGGCTGCTTTTCGGGTGTCTGGAGCCGGTAGCCAAAAATCAATCGTTACTCTTGACTATTATTTTATTTTCGAGGACAGATAATACTGAGCAATCCTGCCTAGAGTGAAGGCCCAAATTTATTTTAAAAATACAATGAAATGAGCCTGTATTATGTATTTAAAGGGTTCAATTTTGTCCCCCTACACGCAGATTAATCAGTACCTTGCTCCATAAGCCACCGCAAGTGAGATCTGTTGGACCACTCACACAGCAAGGGACAACTCCGTGTAAAACACTGGCAGAATCCGGCCTCTGGTTTAAAATTAACAAGCGCCCTGTGAGGTTTGCAAGCAGGCGTCTAAAGTCACCAAAGTGAACTATTATATTGATATTTTACTGGGTCTGCTACAATGATATCCTGGGCCCGAACCAAACAAAGCCAACTTAAAAGAGCCAGTATTTTTAATGCCATAAACACTCAGGTTTGGTTTCTAACTCTCCAATTTCTCTTTGGAAAATTCACTGTAGGTCTCTACCAGTCCTAAATGTATGTCTCAAAAATTACTCCCCATGCCTTTGTTTAAGTAAGGGAAATAATTTGGCTTAGATTTTCAATCTGACCTTCAATAGCCACCTTTTCTTCTCTGCCGATGGCAAACGGAGACGTAGGCATCACGTCTCTTTCTAAACTCATAAAGAAAATGAAAAGCGACCCCTTGAAGAAGTGGAGCAGAGCACTTGTAAACACCCGTAAGGAGCGTACACCAAAGAGCCGATGCACTAACACTAAGAAGGAATGAGCATTTTTCTTGCTTTCAGTCTGATAGTGGCGTCTTGTCGAGTGACTAGCATCTATCTGAATGCAGCATAGAAGCCGCTTAATCCCATTCCTTATCATTAGAGTCTCCATGTAAGGTCTCTTTCGCAGCATCATTCTTGCCAGGAAGTTGGGGTAGCTTTTGCATTTGTAAAATGACTAATACGCTTGTTGGTCAACGCAAAAACACAGCTGCCTTCTTGCTCCGCCAGTCTGGAAAGATTTTGGGGAGTTTTGCAGAGTGTTGGGTTTTTGCTGCCACAGGAAAAAATATTAGTAAATTTTTCTGAAGTTCTTCCTACTGATTTCTAGCAAGTATTAAGAGAGAAGCTGGAAGGCAAACCAGCTACAGTTCTGCACTGACCTCTCTGAAAAAGGAAAGATAAAAACCCCTCCAGTTTCTCTCCGTCTCTCTCTTTTATTTTTGTGGCTGGTCTTATCTGTTATTGTTACTGAATCATAGCGGAAGAAAGACACTCACTCGGTCTCTTCTCCTTCAAAAGGAGCATACACACCATCTGTCTGCAACAGAAAACCTCCAGTAATACAAATCACAGAGAATGGACACATCACTTTTGATTTCAGACTTTGATACTTCTTAATTTTATATTGTGCTTAAAACAACTTAGATAGATAGATAGATAGATAGATAGATAGATAGATAGATAGATAGATAGATAGATAGATAGATAGATAGATAGATGCCAAAGAAAAGCAAATACATTGGATAGATGGACAGAAAGAAAAGAAAATGATTAAGGGAAAGCAAACCAAGTAACTTTACTTTGGAACACACATTACAAAACTTTTTCAAAGCACATTTTTTATAATTGTGTAGAGATTAAAATACTGTGGGAAGCTCCTTACTCAAAGAAACATCATCTGATTTGCAGGGGGAAAAAAGTGGCAATTGCAAAGTTTCTAAGCTGTGCGGTACACAGAATGGTTATAGGGAATCTGCAGAATTGTGGGGGTGGAGGAGAAATGCTATCAAATGACCTCCTATAAGATTACTTTGCAGGAAAAAAAATAGCACTCAAATAATAATTCTGTTTTCCCTGCCAAATGACACTGGGGTTTCATCCATAAAATATTTGATACACAAAAAAATGGATATAGGGAAAATAAACGCAATTTTAAAAGAGGGAAGCAGCTAAATCACAAGTGGAACCCGTACAGAGGTTGTTTATATCTGAAAGGGGTAGAACGTGACAGCCCTCTAAGCCAGCATTCCCCCACTTTAACCGTTGCACGAGAGACGTGGTCTGAGAGTTAGGGCTAAATCTGAAAAACTCTTATTGAAATAGCCCTTATGGGAGGGAACAACAGTGAAACTACTCATGTGAGTAAGGGCGTGTTGCGGTGATCCCTTCATTATCATACTCTTCAATGCTACCCATGTGGTGATTACATCTAGTGTCCTGAGTGGATTGCATGGCAAAAGGAAAAGGGATGCAGGAGAATATATGTATACAGACAACCTTTCCCACAGATTCCTCATGGGAGTCAAGCAGTTTTAGCGCCCTATAAAAGTGAGTTTCTAAGGATCCTGCTGGTCTGCACATGCTCGATACGTTGCTGTACGGTAACAGGCATCGTGAAATGGGTATTTGACTGAATGTCTGGAAACGGACAGTTTTGCAAGGGTTAATAACAGTCTAGGCCACAGATCAGGCAGGCTAGTTTAAATGACACTCATGACTTCTGCCTATGAGACAGACAACTTTTTCAAAGGCGCCTAAATGACTCGGGAACCTTACGTCCCACTGATTTTTCATGGAGGTCACATAGTGATGTTAAAAGGTTCCTAAATCATTTAGGCAACTTTGTGATTTTTTTTAATGATTTTTTTTACCCAGAAAATCTGAGATTCCTCATGCCACATCTCAAGACCAGGAGAACTCTGGCAATTTTATCAGCTGTGTGTAGGCCCCATAACGGCATTCTCTAGAGCTCATTAATTGGAGCTTTCCACCCTGGCACACTGAGCTCAGCAGGAGGGAGTAGAGCACACAGGGATTATTTTTTAAAAGTATTATTACTTCCTCCTACATTTTGAATCTGCTTTTTTGATTTATAAACATGTTCACAGCAACTCTGGTGCTGTCAGCACATTGCTCTGGAGGGTCCTCAAGGAAGTGCGGCAGCATCAGGTCTCCAGGATGATGTAATCGATTGCTAGAGAAAACAGAGGACCCTTAAAATCCTTTTCAGAGTTGCTGCATGGAGGGAAGGGAAAGTGTTGGTCCCAGCCCAGCCCTGGGGTTAAAACGGTGACCTTAGAGAGCCATCCCATGCAGCAGATGGAGCGACCCCAAGGACTTCCACCTCTAGCCTGCGCTTCTGTCCACCAGAGTCCTGCTGGGTTAACCAGCATCCCCTTCCTAGTGTATTATACCTGCAAGGTCAGAGGCAGGCTGGAATGCAAGGCCCCTCCCAGACGGATTGCAAAACCACTCATTTTATTTTGGACCCCCCCCCCCTCCATCCCTTCCTGCACTGAAAGCAGGAATGGCACTTTGCGAACGTGCAGGCCCAATCCTGCGGCCCTTGTGTGGACAAGACAGAGTTATGCAGGCAAGTTATCCCACCGAAGCCCATGGGACAGTTCTACTCACTCGTGTGCGAAGGGGCTGCTGGATTAATCCGTTCAATGGTAGGAGAAGTGAAATATCTATTCAAGAAATGAATACTTCCTCACGTCCAGCGGCCCCCTTCACTGGCTTTCGTCCTGCCATGGAGTTCACACGGGGTCTGTGTAGCCTAGGAAAGCCAAGAGATATAGCCTAGTTAGGTGGCCACCCCAGTCAGACCTCCCCATGGCCCGATTCCTAGCAGACTTCATTATAATATTCCCTTGGTCCACAGCCTTTTAAACAATGAGCCCCTAAACCATCCAGACATCTTTGTGAATTTAATAGAGCCATAGCTTCCAAGGCCGGAAGGAACCCTGGTGGTTATCTAGCCTAACTTGCCATAAAACATAGGCCCGAGAACTTCCCCAAAATAATTCCTAGAAGCAGATCTTTTAAAAACACAACCAGCCCCGTGTAATGCTCTGGGGCTTTACAGGAGAAAGAGATAAAAATGTACCTCTGTCGCTCCAACTAAATATAAAATAACAGCAACCAATGAAAAAAATTAGAGAGGAGTGATTACTAAAGTCTTCCAGTACGGCACTTAACAATAATTAAACTGCAGATAACGTACGTCTCAGCTAACAGAAATCAAAGTATCTCCACTGAACTAGACTGAGTTACACCAGTTTGTTATTTGGCCCCGCTTGATTGTTCCTTTATTGCCAAGGATTCATTTCCAGTTTTTTGCCGGAGTGAGAACAGAGGAGAGATCTTAGGAGATGACCCTTAAAAAAATTATTTACAAACAGAAGACAAATTGCAAAGAGGCTGCCACAAAAAACCTCTGTTGTGGTCAAATCATTGTTCTTCCTAAGTCAAACTTTGAGGTCTGAGTAGAGGCATTACAATAAATCAAGTACATGCAGAAATTAAAAGTTTGGGACACATCCTCATGAGGGAGAATTTGGCCTCAATGGAACTATGCAGATGGACACTATCGAAGGACTTTTAATCCAGAGTAAATTAAAGCAAAGAAATAATACCTGTACCGAAATTTTCTCCCTGCTGGATAAAGATGGAGCTACGAACAGATAACCACTGCCACTGAAATAAACCTACATAGAAAGAGTTAAACTTTAGAATTATATTTTCCTTTTCAGGATCTTCCCCCCCCCCCCCCGTACATCCCGTCCCCCCCAAAAAATCCAAATCCCAAATTTTTGTTTCTTAACAAGCCTAAGACAATTTTTTTTCCAAAAAGCAAATAAATTTCCCCCTTGAATGTAAAACATGTAATGCTTCTCCCGGTATGATTACAAGAACCGGACAGGGAGAGTTTGATTTCAGCAGCTATAAATCAGCCGCAGATTGAACGCACCGCAGAAGGGTTTATTCGGATCTTGTGAGAAGCCAGTGATTAGTTCTCAGCCCAGCTGTCACCTCACCATCCTGTTTGCCTGGTGTATTATGTGTGTGTGTTGGGGGTGGGGGGAAGATAATAGGAAACTGTAAAGAGATATACCAAAATAAATGGGGGACTTCATTTAAGGGAGATAGATCAAGGGGATGTGGATAAAACGGAATAGTTTCCCCCGGAGCTGAGAGGCATCTGTAAACAATTAGTACCATGGGGAAGTGAACTGGATTTTCAAGGTTCATTTTGCCCCCTTTTCATTGCTTGCTTGGAAACGCTGAGGCTAGTGAACCCGCGTAATGTTACATTTCCCATGTGCTCATGTCGGAAAATTGAAGAGGGTGAGAGAGACAGAAAAGCATTTGTATCGGTACGGGACAGAAACAAAAGTGACTCTTCCCACTGTCACACAAGTGCCTTTGTTTCTTCTGACTAAGACCTCGCCGTTCAATGGAAAGGATCCCTAAGGCCTTTAAGGGCTCGCCAACGTCTCCGTACAGCTAATGACAGGGAAAACGCTCTCCACTGATATGCTCAGATATTCCCCATGAATGTGCACGATAGGATTCTACACTCCCAAGACACTTGCCAGAGCAGGAATGTAGAGGGTTAACCATTGATTTTACCCCCACCAGCCTGGCCCATCTTATCTACAAGGGAGCCAAGAGCAGCATACCAGCCCTGCGGGCAGCAGAAACGAGAACGCTAGGAAAGCCAATCCAGATAACACGTCCTCCCAACAATCCACGGCATGCGTGAGTGTCCACACAGGAGGCAAACAGAAGGATTTACCGACCACACAGGAGGGGGGAGGAAACTGTTCAACAGAGGAGAAGGGAAGATGAAGAGCGGCTGCCTTCTTTGAAAATGTCAGACACGCTCTCTTAATCTTGGAAAGTCGTGGCTGGCGAACGCAGGCCTGGTTCAGCCGTGCATCTGGCTTTCTCATGGGCTGGGGCAGAGAGCACCACAATAGCGTCTGTGCAATGCTTCTCACTCACAAGGCTGGTTGCTTTTGTGGTCTTTAATGGCTGGCAGCTCACAGGGCAGATCTAGTGTTCCCCAAAGTTCTGCTCTCCTACCCAGTTTTACAGCTGCGTTGATAAACCAATGCCCAGCCCAGCCCAGATTCGAACCTTGGATAAACCCGGCTTCCAAGCCTGTGGTTTACACTAGATCATTTGTCCCTGTTTCCTTACTTGGGGTCAGCGGTTGCTGTGAGAGCAATGCCATGCACTTTTGGTGGCTGCCTGATGGGGTTGTGTGCTCAGGCTCTGCAAAAAGTGGCCACAGCCGGCAGCATGCGTTTCTACTGCTGGTGCACATCTGCACATACCTTGGTACATATAACAAAATTTAGTCTGCACATGGAAACAATTAGAGGGAACATGGGGTGGGAGGGGCTGTAAATTTTTCCTTTCTAATATTTGGTAGATTGTATTTATGGCATTTGCTAAACTAAAATGATTTCCCTAATACCAGCAGTCTGCTTGCCAGAATCAGTGCGGACTTCTTGTTCTGCAGCCTTGCTGTGTTGTTAACATGCATGGGCCATCCAAAGGAATGTTATGGAGAGGGTGACCAGATGTTCTGATTTTATAGGGACAGCCCCAACATTTGGGGTTTTGACTCTATTACTTCCCCCCTTCCTCCTTCCCATCCTGATTTTTCACACTTGCTGTCTGGCCACCCTAGTTGCAGAGAAGGGGATAAATTAAAGGGGAAGCAAAGAGACCAAAACTGTTGCACCCATAAAGTACTAGAGAAAATGAAGCTACAGTAAACCCCACCTCTGAGTCACTGGCACCCCAATGGCCTTTTCTATGGAGATGCGGAAATACACGTTTGTAGGATAAATAGAGGGAGCTGTATAAAAACAGGGAGCATAAGAATTGCCAGATCAGATCAGATCAGACCATCTACTTGGTATCCTGTTCCCTTAAGTGACCACTTCAGAGGAAAGGACAATAAACCCTGATGAGGGCAGTTCTGAGATGACCTGTCCATAAAGGAAGTTTCTTCCTAACTCTCCTAACATAAGAACAGAAGAATGGCCATCCTGGGCCAAAGGTCCATCATGCCCAGTATCCTGTCTACCAACAGTGACCAAAGCCAGGTGCCCCAGAGGGAATGAACAGAACAGGTAATCTTCAAGTGATCCCTCTCCTGTCACCCATTCCAAGCTTCTCACAAACAGAAGCCAGAGACACCATTCCTACCCATCCTCGCTAATAGCCACTGATGGACCTAGCCTTCATGAATTTATCTCATTCTTTTTTTGAACGCTGTTAAAGTCCTGACCTTCACAACATCCTCTGGCAAGGAGTTCCATAGGTTGACTGTGAGTTGTGTGAAGAAATACTTCCTTTTGTTTGTTTTAAACCTGCTACCTATTAATTTCATTTGGTAACCCCTAGTTCTTGTGTTATGGGAACAAGTAAATAACTTTTCTTTACTTACATTCTCCACACCACTCATTATTTTATAGACCTCTATCATATCCCCCCTTAGTCTCCTTTTTTCTAAGATAAAAAAGTCCCAGTTTTATTAATCTCTCCCTATATGGCAGCCATTCTAAACCCGTAATCATTTTGTTGCCCTTTTCTGAACTTTTACCAATGCCAATATATCTTATCCCCATCAGTCACTGGTTGGTTCGTCCCCTGTCTACTGCAGCTGGGGCTGTTCTTATTATCGGAGTAATAATTTAATCCTTTTTAAAAATCCTTCCACATTCTCAGTCCCAATGATATCTAGTGGCAATCAGTTCCGCAGGCTAACCATTAAAAAAGTATTACTGGGTATCAGTTTCAAATGTGTTGTTTTTCGGTTTCATTGTCTGTCCCTTGCTCATGTAAATCACAAGTCAGTGCATAGGAGCATCTAATTACCCACTCTGTACCTGTCATTCTTCTGCACACTTCCCCCAGGTCTCTTCTTCTTAATTCCCCCCTTAATAGCCTCACTCTTTTTGATCTCTTATCATATGGAAAGCCTCCTGGTCTTTTTCATCATGCATCCCTTTCTGCTGTGTCCTTTTGGAGAGGGCGTGGCCAGAACTGGACACAGTATTCCAGATGAGGCTACACCATTGATTTATGCAGTGACACTGGAATATTATTCACATTATTTTGTGTCGCGGTCCCTGATCAAGCTAACTTTTTGTTTGCTTTGCTGATTGCTGTTGTCCGGAGCAGAGATTTGCACAGAATAGCCGGTCTTTTACTATTGACTTCAACAGTTTCACCCAGTGTTGACATAAAGGATACAGGATTACAAGGCCCAGTTCTGCATTCCTTGTCCATACACTGATTCAACTGGCCCACAATTTTATCACATATGCAACTGCTATTTTAGGGTACTGACGTTTCACCTATGGGAAAGGGGTCTGTGCTATTGATTTCAGCAAGATTAAGACCAGGGCCTTAACGTTTCCATGTTAACACACAAGTTACTTGTAATATCAGCCTTCCTATTTACTTGCATGTCATTTCCACAGTAGGATAGGGAATGACAGGAAACATTTAAGCACAGCAGAAATGGAATAGTGCCTTTAAAAAAATAAGGCAGATGAGATGGGAGCAGAGTTCCCTGCAAGCCTAACACTTGGGTGGCCACCCACGAGAGATTCAAATGCTGCACAGCTATTTAGCAGAGCACCCAACGCCTGCAGCTTGTGTTTCTACTGGTGGTGCACCTCGGTCATGCCTTGGTGCATATAACAAAATTTGTTCCACACGCGGATGGAAAATTTTAGAGGGAACATTGAGTGTGGGAGGGGTTGTAAATGTTTGTTTTCTAACATTTGGTAGACTGTATTTGTGGCATTTGCTAGACTATAATTCTTTCCCTAATACCAGACATTAAACCTTCCCAGTTAAGAACAAATGTCTTGGCGAAGAGACCAGAATTTTTTTTATTTTTTTTTATGTAAAGCGCCTAGCATGGCGGTGTCCTGGGCCGTGGCAGGAGCTCCTGGGGGCTGCCAATGCATAAATAATAATACTGCCTTGACAGTGGTATGCAAGGAGTAATTAAAAAATTAACCCCACTCTGCCAAATTACTCTAAACATATTAACACAGGCCTGGATTCAGCAAGGTTCTTAAGCAGTTGCCTAACTTTTAGCATGTGAATAGATTGACTTTAATTAAACTATTCATATGCTTAAACTTAAGCCCATGCTTAAGTGCCTTGTTGATTCAGGGCCACGAAGAGTAGCTGCTAGCTCCACATTTGAGACTAATGACCACGTGTAGGAGGAATGCCAGTTTCCTCAATCCACTCATAAGCCTCATCCACCCAGGTGGGTCTCACTCTCTGTTTGGAGAGAAGTTTGTGCTCTCCCCAGCCCTCCCCTATCCTGCACAGAACGGCAGCCAGGTAGATCTGAGAGATGGTAAAACGTGATCCATAGGGACGCCTCCTGATCTCTGCAACACTGGTGTCAATCTGGAGCAACGTCATTGACGGCAGCGGAGTTCCTTTGGCTTTGCATCTCTATTACAAAGAGCAGAATTTGGCCCTTCATTTCCTGAACGGATATTGTTTTCAAAAAGGATGTTTCCTAATGAGTTCCCATTGCACATACGTCAGCAGGACACGTCCAGACGGCTAACTGGGATCCGAGCCGGCACACACTGCCAGGCTCGCCGACAGCAATTCCGGCCCCTGGTGCAGAACAGCCAGTGGGCCCCCACACGCACAAACCAGGCCTGCGCAGACGTGGTCTGCCTGACATTTGCCTGCACTGGCTGGTGCCAGATCTGGGATCAGGCCTTTTGGTTTATGTTGACTATTCTCCCACTGGTACACTGTTGGCAAATTACGTCACCCCATACCTCAGTTTCCCTGTCTGTAAAATGGGGATACGTTATATTTGCGCACCTCAGGAAGTTATTTGAGCTCTTCTGAGGAAAGGCACCATGGAAATGAAGCATTTCTGATTCCCATCGGCCACACCTGAATATCAAGGTCAGGAGTCTCGAACTACCAGTCTGCGGGCTACCCCTGACCGGAGCAGGTACACAGACTAGCCTGGGATGGGCCTGTCCGTTACCAGCCCCCAAGCTTCGCCCCCTCTGCCCATGACACCCCATCACATGGCTTCTGTGGTCACGTGAGGGGTCTGAGGCGCTGCAGCAGCAGCAGTCACAGCCTGCCCCCCCCCACACACACACACACTCTCCGTGGCAGCAGCAGGAGCTGGGGGGAAGCAGAGTGCATTGGCGAGTGCATTTGCTCTGCTGCACTCTGATTCCCTGTGGTGGGGGGGGGGGGGGCGCTGACTGCTGCTGATGCACAGCCCCAGCTTCCCCCCCGCACCCCGAAGCTGTAGCCTGGTGCCGGCCTGACTGTGTGGATGAGATCGGAGAGCATTATACACCCGTGTGGAATCAATGAGGATTTTCACAGCACGTCCCTACCCTGCCTATTAGCTATCTCCGTGGGCCGGCCCTTCACCAAAGCCACAGCAAGATTTAATTCCATCTCTGCTAATGGCTAACAGCTCTCGCTCTCTTCCTTTGGTGCCTTTGCCGTGGATTTCTATTCATTTGTTCACAACGTTTGTTCCTTTCAAAAGCTCATCTTGAATTTCACTTTTCCCTTCGAATGTTGCTTTGCTTTCTGGCCTAAACACATGCAGGAGGGTGAATAAATTCAGCTGGGGAATTTCCCAAGCAGCTCACTTCTCCAGAGTATACTATTGTCGAGAAAGGATTTATCCCAATCCAGCGTATTTGGCCAAATTCCCTATTTTTAGGTCCACTGTGAGTCCCAGACTAGATTGCAAAATCACTCTGGCTGGGGATGACCCATGGGCCAGGAGTTTGAGACCTGATCTAGATAATTGGGTGATGGAAAAATTGGGAGCTAAAACTTACTAAACAAAAGCTGAATCAAAAAGAGGGAGGGGAAATTGTCCAACCATGTAAGTGTCAAAGCTCGTCTTCCATTGATCCTCCACTGAGGATTGGCTTCCTGAGGCCTCTGTGAATCTGAATACAAACCAGGTGAACTTACCAGCATGCCCACCCTTTGCAACCAGTCTCACCCTGACTGCACATCTGGGATATGCTTTCCCTTCTGGAGAAGAGACAATGTGATGACAGGACGAGGGTTCACATGACAACCATACCTTTTATTGTCATGCTAAACTGAAACAGGCATTCCGCATTATGTCTCATTTCTTTTTATGGCCTCTGCGCCTTCTCCTTGATGCACTTTTGATGCCTCAGCTTCCTAGACCGGGGCAGCAAACTGAAATGAAATCATTTCCCTGAGCATGTCCATGAAGGACCCAAATCCCAGAGTCCAACACCCTGTGGCCCCTCCAGAATGTGAGGTCTCTAGAACGGTGACGTTCAGTGGGCTCCAATGGTGGGAACACCATTCTCAGCCATGTCTCCATGCCAAGTCTTTCCCCCAAGCCCCTTATACATGCAGAAAGACCATTGCTGTGAGGAACCAGGGGGCCCAACCCACAGAAAAACAACAGGGATTTCCAGTAGCCTGG
The DNA here is from genome assembly GCF_052426305.1 of Pelodiscus sinensis. Lineage (NCBI taxonomy): Eukaryota > Metazoa > Chordata > Testudines > Trionychidae > Pelodiscus > Pelodiscus sinensis. The sequence continues at coordinate 13,075,767 of NC_143074.1, forward strand.
GTTCTAATTCCTGACTCTGCTATCCATCCCCTTTGTGTCTTTAGGCAAGTTGCTTCCCCTCTCTGAGACCCTGTTTTCCTCCCATCTATAGAGATATTTCCTACCTTATTAGCTGCTGCGAGGATTAACAGCACGGTGAGATTTTTGCAGAGGACATAAAGGGTTATTGCCTTGGCCAGCAGAAAGCCCTGTGCAAGACACTGCCCCTTTTCCTTGTTCTTGGATTATCTGGACTGCTCTTCCTACAGAAAATCTGCCTCTGCAAGACTCCAGGAGTGGTCCTTAATCTAGCCACCTAATACGGCAAATTCATCTTCATCCTTGGCCACACACACCCTTCATAGTCCAGCAGTGGCTTCCCAAAGCCTCCACCATAGACATCCATGTAATGACATTGACTCCTCCTCCAAGTGGCTCCTGGCAAACAGCCATCACCATGTCTTTCTTCTCATCTGCCTGGCCACCCCCACACCCCTCTTCTCATGTTGCATTTGCTTTATGAGTAATTTGCTTCCTTTCTTGCTAGAACACAGGCATGGTTAGCCAGCAGTAGTAGTAGTCTCCAGCTACTTCCAAAAGGACCCATCTATTTGTTGATGCTCAGCTGTGCACATGAATACACATTGTGCAGTCCTTATTCAATGTGACATTTAACTAGATCAAAAATTACAATGCAGAATGATTGCAAGCAACAAAATCAAAGGCAGAAATGCCAAGTGAATTGGCAAGGATCTCTTTTCTCTACCAGAGCAATGCAATAATCTCACATATAAAACCTTATGCAGAACTTTTTAGGTCTTGAAAGCTTGTTCACCTCCTTTCATTAGACTAACAAATAATGTCTAACTCAGAACATCTGTTAACAACAGCCCTTAATGTTCTCAAGATGATAAAGCAGAAGGATAAGTTTAGCTAGCAGGCCTTGACTGATGCCTTTTCAAACAATACACTCACTTTTGGCGTTTCTTGGGGATGGAGGGAAATTGCGAACCTCAGAGCTCATTTGGTTGGGTTGTTTCTAGAGAACTGAAGCAACAAACCTGTAGGAACTATCTGTTTTGTTAGGGTTCCTAGAGAAATTTCTGTAAGTTCAGAGGTTCCATTGCAAGGGCTCACCACGCCTATGTTAAATGTTGTCACCCAGGAGAAATACTTGCTCTTTGCAAAATTTTAAAGATACCTGAAGGTCCCAGCTCTCAGAAAAAGAGACAGTTCATACAACATGGCTAGAGAAAGCCTTCTCAGATTGGAGCAGTCCATGCATAACAGCAGTCAATGATGGAACCCGGTGGTTTACTGAGAATATTTCTTCTGCCTCATGGTACTGGGCACCAGAATGGGTTGATTTCTGGCTATGTCATTCATTTATTACATTTGTCATTATTAATCTTTATATTACCATAGTGCTTTGGAGAATTAGTTCTGGAGCAAGAGCCCACTGTGCTACGTACTGGCCCCAATGAGGAAAGTTAGCCATCAGAATGGAAACGTTTGCTCTTGTTGTGTATAAAGCAACTGAAAACGAAGGAAGAATCAGAGAGACACATACAAGATAGCAGTGGGACCAGTGATGCTAGAGTCATTCTTTTATGTAAATTAGAGTGAATAAAAACAACCAGGCTAGTCAGAGCAATAATATTTCATATTCCTGTCTACAGACACAATATACAGGGCCTTCAACCACTATAAAAAGTTATAGGTCCCTATGATTCTTCCCTCCTCCAGATCTAAGTGACTGATTAGCCCCCATCATTGACACAGCCCTGCTTCTGGGTTTGACCTTAGCCTATAAATAAGGACCTACCAAATTCATGGCCATGAAAAATGCATCATGGACCATGAAATCTGATCTTTTCCCCTGTGAAATCCGGTCTTTTGTGTGCTTTACCCAATATTATACAGATTTCACAGGGGGAGACCAGTGCTTCTCCAGTTGGGGGCCTTGATCCAAAGGGAAATTGCAAGGGATCACAGGATTTTTTTAGGGTGTGTGTGTTGCGATATTGGCACCTTCTGTGCTGCCTTTAGAGTTGGGTGGCCGCAGAGCGGTAGTAGTTGGTTGGGCACACAGCTCTGAAGGCAGCACTTCCCCACCAGCAGCACAGAAGTTAGGGTAGCTGTACGCAACTCCCCCTACAATAAGCTTTCAATCCCGCCCACTTCTTTTTGGATCAGGACCTCTATATTTACAAAACCCTTACATTTCAGATTTTAAATAGCTGAAATCATGAAATTTCCTACAGAGCCCCTAGGCTGCAAAGTAGGAACAGCAAATTAAAGTGGCAACCTAAATTCCAACATACACATCACATCCTCCATTTTGTATGCTTTTCTCCAAACAAGCCAATCCCCTGGTGTAGGGAAGTAAATAATTTAAAACTAAAGAAAGAACATGAGCGGCAGGGAAAGAAAACATAAAAAGAGGGAGGATCAAGGAGATAAGTGGTGGGGTGGAAAGCTTGTCCTTTGCCTGAAATTAAAAAGGATAGTAGGAAAAGAAATAACAAACTTTATTCCTTGGCATTTTCTGGGTTAATTTCAGGCATATCAGGCCTTTCCCAAAAGAAGAACCAGGAGCTGAAACTGACAAACAAGAAATGAAATCAACAAGTCTCAAACAAAGTGCAAATAGTAAACAGAATAAAAAAGGGCAAAATACCATGGTAGAGCTGGTTGGGAAATTGGTGAGGGAGGAGGAGCTTATGGAAAAATTATATTTTTCATTAAAAAAAACTGAAAATCCTTCACTCTTTCGGTTTATTGACAAAAGTTAATTTTTTCCCCACAGATGCTTTTCATGAAAAAAAAATCATTTAATTAGAAATCAGTTTTTCATCATAAAAGGTTTAAAGTGGAAAGTTTCTGACTAGATGAATACAGTGAGTTTTTCAAACTCTTTCAGATGTAGTGAGCTAAAGATGCTTCAAATAGCACAGATAATAGGAAATATGACAGAACTGGTCAAAAATGGTAAAAAGAAAATTTCAAAATAATGTTCACGCTGCAGGTTTTGAAAAAAAAGTCAATATTTTATTTATTTGATATTTTCACAAAAATTTTTATTTAGATCATTTCCTTTTTGGGGGGATTTCAGCCACCCCCTCCATTTCTTTTCCTCGTCTCCCTTTTGCCACTGAAAAAGGGGGTGTGTGGGGGGGGGGGGGGAATTAACATTTTGGGAGGCAGGGGCCCTGAAAATGTTTTCCACTAAACTTTGTGGTTTTGAAAAAAGACCATTTTCAATGGAGGAAAAATTTCATTCAGAGTATTTCAGCCAGTCCTAAAATACATCAATAGGGTTGGTTTTTATCTTGACAGTGCCCTTTAATGAGGGGGTTAACAGTGCCAGATGGTGAGTCGCATTCTGGTTTGGGGGGATTCAATTCTTTCTTGTCATATCTTTGCAGGGCTGCAGGTTCCCACGGCTCTCCGTGGGCTGCCTCATGAGTTCTTAAATGAATTATTAGTGTTACTATTGACGAACCACAGAGAGTTAGAGTTTACGTTTCTATAGAGGCAGAGAAGACCCAAAACCTGATCGTGTCTGTGGCTAGTTTTATAATCTTTGCCAGTTGATGGAATGCTATTTCAGTGGACACATGGCTGTTGGATTAGCTCCCTCTCTTTGTCAAGGTCTGTCCCTTCAGAAGATCTGATGAAAAGGACATGGGACTGGGACAAGACTGAAGTTTTGTATTAATGTCCTCAGTGTCATTTGTAGTTTCTGCCTCAATTCAGTAATTCGGTTTCTTTTTCTCCTGTCAACCTCTTCTTCTCTCAGTTCACCTCTTGCATAGGACAAGGCAAAGTGGGAAGGTATCATGTTTCACTGTCCACAATCTGATTTCTGCAGTCCGGCTCTCTATCCAATCACAGAAAAATGTGCTGGTGTCAACCAAAGGCAAAGAACCACAAGACACTTAATTTATTCTCCTGCTCCGGGGACCAGACAATCCAGGTCCTTGATGGGGCCAATCCCAAACCTATCCAGTGATCAGTTCCTAATCTCACACCAGGTTGAACCAGCCACCCTGCCAAATGAATCACAATCACTCCCAAAGTGTATGTGAGCTATTGTCTAAGGTCAAATCCTTGCCCAGAGCACATAGCCCCAGTGAAGAGAAATGCACCTAAGGGGCATGTACAGGGCTATGGGATGGAATCCTCAGCTCCAAGCTTAACAGCTGGCATGGAGTGACTCTGCTGCCACTCCTACAAGCCACAGGGTGGAGGAGAGGATGCAGCCTGCTGCTATCCCCCATCCCACCAACCATGGTTTGGGTCTCTGTGCCAGCCACAGTCCCCTTTGCACTGCTTCATATGGAAGCCTCCTACCCGGCTGCCCAGAGATGGAGATTGCAACTTGACCTGTTGCGTTGCACAGATGGATCTGCACATAGCATGTGTGTACTGGCCTGGAATCCTGAGTAGCGGCTAGGGGAACACACAGTGGATCTCTGGGGCAAGATTCACAAAGCTATTAAGGGAATGAGGGTATGTCTACACTACAAAGTTAGTTCGAACTAACGGACGTTAGTTCGAACTAACTTTAATAGGTGCTACACTAGCGCTCCGCTAGTTCGAATTTGAATCGAACTAGCGGAGCGCTTAGTTCGAACTAGGTAAACCTCATTTTACGAGGACTAACGCCTAGTTCGAACTAGCTAGTTCGAACTAAGGGCTGTGTAGCCCTTTAGTTCGAACTAGTGGGAGGCTAGCCCTCCCCAGGTTTCCCTGGTGGCCACTCTGGCCAACACCAGGGAAACTCTATGCCCCCCTCCCGGCCCCGGACCCCTTAAAGGGGCACGGGCTGGCTACGGTGCCCGTGCCAGGTGCAAGCCTGCCAGCACCCAGCTAGCAGACCCTGCACCTGGCACGGCACAGAGCCACCCACCCGATGCCCCCCAGCCCACCCCCTCTTGCCGGGACCAGGCTGGCGGCTCCCGGGAGCTTCCCCTGGACTGCAAGAGGCGGGCACCTTCCTGGGCTAGTGCGGACATCGTGGACCTCGTCCACAATCTCCGCACTAGGCACAGGAAAGTGGCCGTCTAGGGCAGGAGAGCTGCCAGCCTGGCCACCCAGGACCAGGTGTGCATGAAAATCAAGGGAGTCCACTGAGACCCCCGACACTGAGCCCTGAGCTTACAATGGCCGTACTGGGTCAGACCAAAGGTCCATCTAGCCCAGTAGCCTGTCTGCCAACAGCGGCCAACCCTAGGGACCCTGGAGGGGATGGACCGAAGACAATGACCAAGCCATTTGTCTCGTGCCATCCCTCTCCAGCCTTCCACAAACTTTGGGCAGGGACACCACTCCTACCCTCTGGCTAATAGGACTCCATGGACCCAACCTCCATCACTTTATCTCACTTCCCTTTAAACTCTGTTCTAGTTGTAGCCTTCACAGCCTCCTGCAGCAAGGAGTTCCACAGGTTAACTATTTGCTTTGTCAAGACGAACAACTTTCTCTTACTAGTTTCAAGCCTGCTACCCATTCCTTTCCTTTGGTGTCCTCTAGTCCTTCTTTATGGGAACTCAGGAAGAACTTTTCTGAATGCACCCTCTCCACCCAACCCCTGCTTTTAGAGACCTCTATCCTGTCCCCCCTCCGTCTCCTCTTTTCTAAGCTGAACAGTCCCAGTCTCTGTAGCCTTTCTTCATCTGGGACCTGTTCCCAACCCCTGATCATGTTAGTTGCCCTCCCCTCTCCCAGCCTTTCTCTTCCCCTCTCCCACCTCCTTTTCCCAGTGTCCCCCAGTTTTGTTCAATAAAGACAGAGTCAATGTTGGAAGAAACGTTATCTTTATTTTGTACATCAATAAGAAGAGGGGCTAGGGAAGGGTAAGTGGAAGGAGGTGAGGGAGGAATGGGGTACGAGCCCCCGATGGGGAGGACTGGGCTGGCTCTGCGGGCTTCTGGGGGTGGAAGCTCTCCTGCAGCCCCCCAATTACTCCCTCTCCCCAGATGGCAGCCTGCGGCAAGTGCAGCCGGGCTGATGGCCGAGTGGTGTGATGTGCCCAGTGTGGGCACTCAGGGCACTCCAAGCCAGAACTTCTTTGGAAGCGGGGCACCCCTGAGAACTGTGTGTCCGGGGTGGGGGTCGGGACCCTTTAAGCGCAGCCCTCGGCTAGCCTGAGACAGCATCTCCATGCTCTAAGTCCTCCTTTTATGCCCTGCCGGCACTGCTTCCGGCCATCCTTAAGCCCTGTTCAGAGTCCACTCAATGTGGACTTACTAGTTCGAACTAGCAAAACGCTAGTTCGAACTAGTTTTTAGTTCTAGACGCGTTAGTTCGAACTATCTTAGTTCGAATTAACTAATTCGAACTAAGTTAGTTCGAACTAGCACTGTAGTGTAGACGTACCCTGAGAGACTGGGAAATAGAGTCAGTGAAATGAATGGCAAACCACAATTAGAACACAAGAACGGCCATACTGGGCCAGACCAAAGGTCCATCTAGCCCAGTATCCTATCTTTCCACAGTGGCCAATGCCAGATGCCCCAGAGGGACTGAACAGAACAGGGAATCATCAAGTGATCCATCCCGTTGCCCATGCCCTGCTTCTGACAAACAGAGGCCAGAGACACCATTCCTACCCATCATGGCTAATAGCCACTGATGGACTTATCCTCCATGAATTTATCTAGCTCTTTTTCAAACTTGTTATAGTCTTGGATTTCATAATATCCTCTGGCAAGGAGTTCCACAAGTTGACTGCATTGTATGAAGAAGTACTTCCTTTTTGTTTATTTAAAACCTACTACCTATTAATTTCATTTGGTGATCCCTAGTTCTTGTGTTATGGGAAGGAGTAAATAACTCTTTACTCACTTTTTTCACACCTGTTATGATTTTATAGACCTCTATCATACCCCCCCTCTGTAGTCTCTTTTCTAAACTGAAAAGTCCCAGTCTTATTAATCTCTCTTCATATGGCAGCTGTTCCAAACACCTAATCATTTTTGTTGCCATTTTCTGAACTTTTTCCAATGCCAAGATACCACATCTGCACATGGTATTCAAGATGTGAGCGTACCCTGGAATTATATAGAGGCAATAAGAGATTCTCTGTCTTATTCTCTATCCCCTTTTTAATGATTCCCAACATTCAGTTTGTTTCTTTCACTGCAGCTGCACATGGAGTGGATGTTTTCAGATAACTATTCACAATGATTTCAAGATCTCCCTCTTGAGTGATAACAGCTGATTTAGTCCCCATCATATTATATATACATTTGGGACTGTGTTTTCCAATATTCATTACTTTGCATTTATCAACATGAAAATTCACCTGCCATTTTGTTGCCCGGTCACCGAGTGTTGACATCTGTGGGGCCAGGATTACACAAACTGGGTGTCTAAATCCCTTGGGCAGCATTGAAAAATCTCTCCCTCAACTTCCACTCCCAACAGTCCTGATGACTCTCCAGGCAGGCAGTGGGAACGTAGCTCACTAATCAGCCAAGGTCCTAATAAAATAAACATCCTAGTCTTAGTAGCCTGGCAGCTGAGAAGCCTCTTTCCCATCCCAATCATAGCTTACATAATGCTCAGAATTAAGTCTAACTTATTTCTCATGATTTAATAAGTAAGCCCTTCCCATAACAGGAGAAGTGGAGGGCTTTCCCTTCCACAATGGGATAAAAATTCACTAAGGGTACGTCTAAACTACATGGCTCCATCAACGGAGCCATGTAGATTTGTTTGTTTGGCAAAGGGAAATGAAGCCATGATTTAAATAATTGCGGCTTCATTTAAATTTAAATGGCTGCCGCTCTGAGCCGACAGACAGCTGATCAGCTGTTTGTCAGCTCAGCGCGCTAGTCTGCACGCTCCCCTGCCAACATGAAAGCCCTTTATCGACCTCCCCGGTAAACCTCATCCTTCGAGGCATAACGGGGAGGTCGATTAAGGGCTTTCAGGTCGGCACGGGAACGTCCAGACTAGCGCGCTGAGCCGACAAACAGCTGATCAGCTGTTTGTCAGCTCAGCGTGGCAGCCATTTAAATTTAAATGAAGCCGCGATTATTTAAATCGCGGCTTCATTTCCCTTTGCCGATCATCCTAATCTACATGGCTCCATCGATAGAGCCATGTAGTTTAGACACACCCTAAAATGCGAAGGGAAAGAAGTTTGCTCTTATGGTTAGAGCAGAGAAGTGGGAGACAGGTTTCTTGGGCTGTATTCCCTGCTCAATTGTTGTCTATTGACTATGAGTCTGATCTAGCCAATGGGCTGTAGCTCGGAACCTGTGTCATCTTGAGTAAGTCACTTACCATAGACAGGCGGCTATGTTTCTCCAGGCGAAATGAGGCTAATCCAGCCTGTGGCACTTACTTTGTAGAGCTGATGTGAAGTTTAACTGACATCTCTAAAGGCCTTTGAGGAGCTTGGATGCATGGTGCTATAGAGATGCTACTCCTGTTTCAGATGGCTCAGTCAGTCGCAGGAGGAGGAACAAGCAAGGACACAATCCAGATGGTGCGTCTTTGGTTGAAGTTTGATATTGGGCTCTCTACCTCTGGATGCCATCCTTTGCTACCTCACTTCAGTCCAAGTCTGTCTACTCCGCAGTCCCTTTATTCTCCATGCCACATGCTGCACCCATGTAGCTGCTATGTACTTGCAGAACAAAAGTAATCGAAATATCCCGGGATTGAGAAAGGGTTTTACCATATTTGAAGTTAATGAAGAATTCTATTCCGAGGTTAACTGTTGTGCCACTTGTAACATACAGATCCTGGGAGAGGTATTGTGTTTAGAGGAACAAAACAATCACAGGTTTCCTTTGGGATAGCCTGGCCAGGAGTTACAATGCAATCCCAGGGCGCCCATAAACCAAAGTCCTACAAATCTAAGGGCAACACTATACACTTTTAATTCATGTAAACACTACACATATTTTCTATTTGATCCCTGCAAATATAAGGACAGCTCTTGCCCCCATTTACACTCGGGCAACCCTTCTATAGATAAGAGCAGCATTTGGTCCACAAGCTTGAATTATAGGGACATACTGTACTTAGGAAAGTAGAGCAAAATGAGCACGGGGGAGAGTCTCCATATTCCAGACAGAAATGGTGCTGCCTTAATAACAATATGGCATCTAGATGCTACAGTGTGAGTGCATTAGACACATGTAAAGAAGGCAGTACTGTTTAATGGCTAGTGTTGCCCTTGGGGGTGATGCCTGCAGAGAGGGCCAGGAATAAATAGGGCAAGGAACTTGGGCTTCTATTTCAGCCCTAAGAAGAATTCTTTTTGGTCAGGCTGAAGTGGGAGGGGGAATTCTGGCAGCAAATACTGTAGAGAGGAAGTCTGGCCCCCGATTAAGTGTCTGGATTCAGACTCAGGCTTTGACCTACATGGCAGGTATGACCCTTATGACTCCAGTCACTAGCCTCTGTCTTAACCTATCTGATTCGTACACTTGAACCGCCTTAATCTGTGACCCGGGAAAACCGGTGTTCAGACCCCCGCATGGTTCCCCCCCACCTCGCACCCCACCCCCAGTATGCTCTTGCACCTACCTCCTTCCCAGACCCCAAGTGAGCTATGAAGTCATATGCTCTGAGCACCTCATAGCAGCTCCCCCAGCTAAGGCAGTGCTGCCTCACTGTATAGCTGGGGAACCGAGGCCAAGAGAAACTAAGATCCAGAGCCTCAAAGGTGTTTAGGTTCCTAACTGCTGTTGAAATCAGTAGAAGTTAGGGTACGTCTACACTGCATCCCTAGTTCGGACTAGGGATGCAAATGGAGACGACTGAAGTAGTTAATGAAGCAGGAATTTAAATATCCCGCACTTCATTAACATGATCTCACTGGCAGGCTAGTTCGAATCACAGCTGATTCAAACCAGGAAGCGCGTGCCGGGATGCGTTAGTTCGGACTAAAGCCCTTAGTCCGAACTAACGTTACTCATTTTGGGTATGTCGACACTGCCACCCTAGTTCAAATTAGGGTGGCTAATGTAGGCATTCAAAGTTGCAAATGAAGCCCGGGATTTAAATATCCCGGACTTCATTTGCATCTTGCCGGGCGCCGCCATTTTTAAATCCCCCTTGGTGTGAACTCCGTGCCCGCGGCTACACGCAGCACGGAGTAGGTAGTTCGAATTAGGCTCTCTAATTCGAACTACCGTCCAACCTCGGTGTACCAGTAGTTCGAATTAGAGAGCCTAATTCGAAGTACCTACTCCGTGCCGCGTGTAGCCGCGGGCACGGAGTCCGCACTAAGGGGGATTTAAAAATGGCGGCGCCCGGCAAGATGCAAATGAAGCTCGGGATATTTAAATCCCGGGCTTCATTTGCAACTTCGAATGCCTACATTAGCCACCCTAGTTCAAACTAGGGTGGCAGTGTAGATATACCCTTTATGAGGAGTAACATTAGTTCGGACTAAGGGCTTTAATCCGAACTAACGCGTCCCGGCGCGCACTTCCTTGTTCGAATCAGCTGTGATTCAAACTAGCGCGCCGGCGAGATCATGTTAATGAAGTGCGGGATATTTAAATCCCTGCTTAATTAACTACTTCGGTCGTCTCCATTTGCATCCCTAGTCCAAACTAGGGATGCAGTGTAGACATACCCTTAGGAACTTAAATATACTCGAGGATCTGGGCCTAAGTGACTTCCCCATGGTCACATCAGAAGTTTGCAGTTGAGGCAGGATTTGAATGGGGGTTTTGAGGGCAAGCTGTGTACCCTATTTACTAGAGCCCTAGACCAGGGGTGGCCAACCCATTACAGTCAAAGAGCCAAAATAGTTGTGCATATAGTTCAAAGAGCCGGGGTGGGGGGTGGTACGGAGTTGTCGAGCAAAAAAAAAAAAGGATACTGCCTCTTTAAAAAAACCTCAGGTTGGCTTTTTGGCCACATCAGGTGCCCATTGGTCGGTGCCATCTTGCCAGCCCCATTTTGCTTTGCTGCTCCAGATGGCTCCTCTGCACTCTGTGAGCACAGGGAACTGGGGGCCAGGGGCCATTTCTAGGGGCCCAGGAGCGGCTTCGCAAGCCGCACTCTAAGGGGGGAAGAACCGTGTGCGGCTCGCGAGCTGCAGGTTGGCCACAGCTGCCCTAGACCATCCTTTCTGCTACAGCTCCCCAGTTGCCCAATGGAGATCATAATGCTTCCATTCTCCTGCCCTCGGTCTTGTCCAGCAGAACTGACAGCAAGTGTCCCGCCTCTTCGGTGGGCCTATTCTTATCTATTTTGATTGTAAACTCTCCGGGCACGGATTGTCTCCAGCCATGTGCTTGTACATTGTATGGCACCCCGCACAAGGGGCGCAGATCTCGAGTGTGACTGTAATACAAATCATTCATAATAAGGATCTGCAGCCTAGGGCCTTTTCAGCAACACTGCAGTCATTTAAAAATAGAACAAACAGACACGAACTAAGGCTTCCTTCTGATGTCGTGCTTGCGATTTGTGGGGAAATGCAACCCCCTAGCCATGCAGAACTGCCACAGCGCCCCAGTGCTGTGAGAATCCGTGGGAGAGAGCGGCGGGGCGGAAAGAGGGCAGCAGCTGGAAAATCTGCTAAAGCTCCCTCTGCTGCCCTGCCACAGTGTGAGTTTTTCCAACCACAAAAAGCAGTCTGAGCAAGGTTAGGAGTCCGTTCCCCATTGGGCACATGGGGTTTGCCAACGCACCTCCTGGAGAGAGTTAAAATCCCCATCTGGTTGCAACACTTGCACTTCATTAGCCGGTTATTACAGTTGTTTGTGCTGACACGGGGGAAGAATACAATTCATCAGGCACCTTAAATCGTCCGGCCCATTGCACAGAGACTGCGGATCGCCGGCAGGGAAAGATTAAAGGCAGGAGCCAAGCCAGGTAATCCTGAGTCGCATAGAGCCCATTGCAGCAGTGGGACCAGGCATAATCAGGGGCAACGAACACGGCTGTTTGCTGCTGACACAGGCCTCAAAGAGAAAGAGACGCACCCTGGGCCAAAAATGCCTCTGTGTGATTCCAGCTTCAATGGCGGCAGCAGCAGCACGTGCTGCCGATGGAATAGGTGCGTGTTGGGAGAGGAGGAAAATTGTTGTGGGAACAGGCCAATATTTGAGAGGTTCTAGTGCTGGTTTGTACTCTGGACTTAGCTCCAAAAACTGGAATGGGAAGAGACCAAGTTTCTTTTCCTGCGAGTACAGGCTGTAGTTTTCAGCTCTGTGTATTATGCTTATTATCAGCACAATTAAAGTCTTGTAAAAGTGGGCAGCTCTTTGTATTGTAACCTGCATAGTGCTGTCAAGGAGCCAGGCTTCCTTAGGCTAACAGGGTCCACCTCATCAACTCTCCAACAGTAGCCAGCACTAGATGTTAGGAGGGAAAGGGTAAGAAATGTCACAGTAGGCAGGTGTAACGCAGCCCTGTGTGCACATGTAGACCTCATTGCAGGACCAGGGCCTAGAAGGAGACAGCATCATTGAAGACCTTAAGCCTGGATCTACAGAGGTATTTCAGTGCCTGATTTCCACCAACATCAGTGGAAATTAGGCACTTAAAGAGTTTTGAGGCTCCAGGCTTTGCAGTGTAAACCAAGAGGTGTGGAGGAGGATTGAGATGCACTGAAGGCCGGCAAGTGAGCAGTGATGTACAGAGTGAAACTGGATAGTTTGGTGGGTATTTGGCAGCACATCTCCTGTTGGGGAACTCCAGGTTCAGAGCCTTGGAGAAGAAGCATCTTCAAAGCTTCTACAAGTTATTTTTAAACGGGGTAAACAATATACTCTTGAGAAATTAGCTTAGAAAAGCAAGCAGGAGATCCTTACCTTTTGTCTGCATGGAAAGCCGTGCTGTGGATTTCAGACCTAACCTCAATTAAACTGATTTTTTTGTACAAGCTAGCAACTTCAGGAACTCTGCAGCGCATTTTATGTTATACTCCAGAATAAACACCATAGATGATCTGCCAGGGGTGGGGACAATAACAACATCCCCATCTTCAGCAGCCCGAACAGGCCTTCCCACAAGGTACTTGGTCTTCTTTGTGCATGTAAGCATCACCTCAGACCTCAGTCCCAGGTATGCTCTCAACGGCACGGAGCAGAGCCAAGGCAATTGAGTTTTAAGTGAGTTCAGGCACTCAGATGCTACGGTGAGCAGGCCGGATGCTGCCTGAAGAAGAGGCAGTAAAGAAGACCTTCTCCGTGCCCCCAAGTAATCTGCAAAGGGCTGTAAACCACTGTCCAAAAGCCCAACATATGTACAAAGTTATCGTGCACTAAGCAGGGGACGTGACAATGACAAAATACTGACATGGCAGCCTAAGTTTACTTTTTCAAGCTCTTGAAATCTAAGAATTTCCAGGGGTCTAACCAGCCTCCTGGAAGATTGTTATTAAACATCACCAAGAAGAAGCCCCAAAATGCCCACTTGCCTCTCCACCCTATAATGGGACCCTACAACCAGCCCAGGTGATGACTGTGGCATCAGATCCTAGATAGAACAGAACAGGTTAACATTTGTACTAGGGCAAAGCCTACAACCTGTTTTATTCTGTTTCCCCTGTAACAGCAAATGCAAATCCTTAGTGTAAATATGCTCCAAGTCACCTTAAACTGGGAAAAGCCATGCTGGGGCCAGTGACAGCATCCACCCTTGTAACGCATGAACAGCTAGTGTGATAGCTACACACTGGGTTGAAGACAGTAACCGGTGAGCAACATCTAAGCCACAGTAATAGCATATGCACGGAGAGTGCTGTCCTGTTTCAGTTCCTATGATTGCAGACCCAAAATGGGGCCTTGGCACTTACTAACATTCTGCGTGGATTCCATTGTCCTTTGCTTCATTCCTGAGCTGTGTGCATGCTGGGATTTTTCTCCTTTTACATGGTGGGAAACATAGTTAAAGCCAGCTGGAAACCAGTGGAATTCAAGGCCTTGGGGTCAAACTCCAAAAGTCATGTGTAGAGCAAAAAACCCCATTCCAGCATAGGCAAGGCTAACATCATTCCATTGAAATATTGCAGGACTCCTAAAACAAGGCGTGATGCTTCCACATGTTTTGCCCAATACTCAGGGGTATTATAGGGTGAATTAATGACGGAGCAACCTCCAAAATATTGCACAGGCTTGAACCCCGTATATAATATACAGAATGCAATCTCCGTTCCCCAAGTGACATAATGGAATAGCTAGAGGTGCAGATAACTGGTTTCATAAAATCGAGGGCATTGTCAATGTTATCAATAGGAATTTTTTTGGGGGGGTTGAACATACAATCCAGTGTCATATAACAAGATGTTTCACATCACAGAGGTTGAAGTTTCTATTCTCTCTCTGCCCTTTTCTCTCCCAAACATGGCATCAATTGGAGATACATTGGTGCGAGCGCTCACGTCCGAACCGATTCCTGTGGGAGCCATAATAACCGCCAAGCTTCAGACAAACCTTTCAAGGATTATGTTAATATTTTTAGGTCTGAATGCCTTTTGTTTTGCACAGAGGGGAAAGAAAGAAACACCAGAAATGGTATGAGGCGTTTGCAGGGAATCTTCTCCGATGTCCGTTGAGAAATATGAGCCAGGAGCATGTGCTGTATCAGTCGAGCTTGTTTCAGTCCTTGTAAGGCTGCTGTGGCCAGCCCTGGTAGTTAAAATATACATAAGGAAGGCTCCATAACAATACTGTGGGCCACACAATACCCCTTCCTAGGAGTGAGCCTCAAGGGAGTCAGTGCCATCCTCACTGGAGAGAGGTGGCTCCTGCAAGCCTTCTGGCATGTGGCCACTGAGGTGCATTGCCATCTGATAGCGAGTTAGCTCTGGTAACTGTCACCCGTTTACCCATTAATTCCCTCTCTGTCATCAGCATGGCATCCTGCACAACTTCCTTTGCCAGCAGCAGCACTTCTTTCGGTTTTGGAGGCAATGGGCAAACATCAATCAATTGGGATTTACTAAGCTGGACAATGAATCAAGCTTGTCTTTTGTCTCTTGGCTTTCTCTCTCCTCTCCAAACCTTTCCCCGCTTGTTTGTCCCTCGTGGAGGCTGGGAACATCTGAGAACAGATCAGGGAAACTGACCAGTTGTGGTGTGTCTGAGTTAATGTTCAGCAGCGAGTGACGATCCAACGGCACCCGAGGCAAAAGATGATAGGGAAACCACCATCTCCAGCCTTCCACACTGCCTTAGTCTCACCCCAAGCTTCAGCAGCATAGAACTGTTTCTGAGACGTGGGCAGGCATCACTCCGGGAAGCGTAACTTCACCCAACAAGCACGCGCCAGCCACACCTCTGTAGTGTGCTCGAATTGTCCTCCCATCCATACTAAGCCTTACGGGGCAGCAGAGAATCAGTGTTGTAAAAAGCAGTGTGAAGATGCACAGCAACCTAAAGTGCCACACAGATCCCAAACAATCTTTCCAGCATATGTTCCCTGAGCCAGAGGAGGCCACTTCTGCCCTTGCTTAGACCAATGCAACTCCACTGAATTCTTAGCATTCTTCCGTTGCATGCCAAATGGGCCCGATCCACATTATGCAACAATAAATAGCAACATGCCATTAAATGCCAGCCATTTTAAACTCGGGGGGGGGGGGGTTTATTGCATGGGTACCCATTGCACAGGACACCTTGTGCTGAGAGAGAGATGGAGCTATCCCAGAGCAAATATTAAGGCAAGCAGAGCAGAAAAGTCCTCCGTGTGCTAGGTCTCATCCAAAAGACCCCCAGGCAGTTTGCTTCTTATTTAGTGTAGCCAGCCCTGCAGGGTGCAGTTCACAAGGAGTCCAGGATCTAAACAACAGTGACATGAACCACTGGGTGAGATAGTATGGGCACTGGTTAGAACACAGTGCTGGAGAGAAAAGGCTCTTTTCTCACTGACTGACATGGGCAAATTGCATCCCTTTAAAAGGATTTAATCTTGATTCAGATGGTTGCAAACCCCTTTGTGTGGACACACTTATAACCAGATTTAAACAGATCTGTTGGTTCACTTTGTGCCCAGAAATTTCCTGATGCAAGCTAAGCCAATCTAAACCAGGTTAAAATCCATTTCAGAGCATCCCTCAGCAAAGCTGCACTGGTTTAACTGAATTTTAAATCAAGCCATTAGTTTCACCACTGTAAGTGCATGTATAGATCTGACCTGATCTTACCAAAGTCAATGGGAAAACACCCAGGGTGTGTCTAGACTACACACCTCCGTCGATGGAGGCATGTAGATTAGACAGATAGGCAAAGGGAAATGAAGCTGCGATTTAAATAATCGCGGCTTCATTTAAATTTACATGGCTGCCACGCTGAGCCGACAAACAGCTGATCAGCTGTTTGTCGGCTCCGTGCGCTAGTCTGGACGCGCCGACCTGAAAGCCTTTTATCGACATCCCCCTTATGCCTCGTAGGATGAGGTTTACAGGGGATGTCGATAAAAGGCTTTCATTTCGACGGGAGCGTCCAGACTAGCGCCCGGAGCCAACAAACAGCTGATCAACTGTTTGTCGGCTCAGCGCAGCAGCCATGTAAATTTAAATGAAGCCGCGATTATTTTAATCGTGGCTTCATTTCCCTTTTTCGAATATACAAATCTACATGCCTCCGTCGATGGAGGCATGTAGTTTAGACGTACCCCCACTGGGTTCAATGGCCTTTGGATTAAATTTATTCCAGTGCTTCACCAGTTTGACAGGAAGTTTTTCCTGAAGTCTAACCTAAACCTTTAGGCTGTGTCTACATTGGCATGATCTTGCGTAAATACTCTTTAATGCAAGAGAGTGTCTACACTGGCATGTGCCATTGCACAAGAGATGTGCTTTTGCGCAAGAGCATCCATGCCAGTGTAGACACTCTCTTGCACAAGAAAGCTCCGATGGCCATTTTAGCCATTGGGCTTTCTTGCGCAAGAAATTCATGTTGCCTGTCTACACTGGCCTCTTGTGGAAGAGCTCTTGCACAAGAGGGCTTTTTCCTGAGCAGGAGCATCATAGTTCTTGCGCAAGAAGCACTGATTTTACACATTAGAACGTCAGTGTTCTTGCGCAAGAACTCCCCACCAGTGTAGACAGGCAGCATGTTTTTGCGCAAAATGTAGACACAGCCCTACTCTTCTCTCTTTTGTGCAGCACACTGAGCCCCTTGGATGATGGTACAATAATAGTACAATGTGATTAAATGGCCCGTGGCCACGTGCTGGACATGGGATGGTACTAGAAGAGGTGGGTGAAGTCAGAAACCTGTTTTCAAAAAGCCCAGCGCTAAGCCTTTTTTTTATTGTTTTTCTTAAATCACCTCTGTGCACCAGCTGGAGTACTGTGTCCAGTTGTGGGTGCCACATTTCAGGAAAGATGTGGACAAATTAGAGAAGGTCCAGAGAAGAGCAATAGAAATGATTAAAAGTCTAGAAAACATGAGCTAGGAGGGAAGACTGAAAGAACTGGGTTTGTTTAGTTCAGAAAAGAGAAGACTGAGAGGGGACATGATAGCAGCTTTCTAGTACGTAAAAGGGTGTTACAATGAGGAGAGAGAAAAATTATTCTCCTTAACCTCTGATGACCGGACAAGAAGCAGTGGGCTTAAATTGCAGCAAGGGAGGTTTAGGTTGGCAATTAGGAAAAGCTTCCTAACTGTAGGGTGGTTAAACACTGGAATAAATTGTCTAGGGAGGTTGAGGAGTCTCCATCATTGGAGATTTTTAAGTTAGACCAACACTTGTCAGGGATAGTAAATGGTGCTTGGTCCTGCCATGAGTGCAGGGGCCTGGAGTTAATGACTTCTCGAGGTTCCTTCCAATTCTATGATTCTAAGGGTATGTCTAGACTACATGCCTCTGTCGCCAGAGGCATGTAGATTAGGCTACCTGACAGAGTAAAATGAAGCGGCGATTTAAATAATCGCCGCTTCATTTAAATTTACATGGCTGCCGCGTTGAGCCGACAAACAGCTGATCAGCTGTTTGTCGGCTCAGCGCGATAGTCTGGACGCTCCCCTGCCGACATCAAAGGGAGTTGTCGACAACCCAGGTATGCCTCCTGGGATGAGGTTCCTTTCCTTCCCTGGACATATTGGCTGTGTCTACACTGGCCGCTTTTTCCAGAAAAGCAGTTGCTTTTCCAGAAAAACTTGCCAGCTGTCTACACTGGCCGCTTGAATTTCCGCAAAAGCACTGACGATCTCATGTAGGATTGTCAGTGCTTTTCCGGAAATACTATGCTGCTCCCGTTCGGGCAAAAGTCTTTTTCCAAAAAACTTTTGCGCAAAAGGGCCAGTGTAGACAGCAAAGATTTGTTTTCCGCAATAAAGCCCCAATCGCGAAAATGGCGATCGGGGCTTTTTTGCAGAATAGCGCATCTAGATTGGCCACTGATGCTTTTCCACAAAAAGAGCTTTTGCAGAAAAGCATCCTGCCCATCTAGACGCGCCTTTCCGAAAATGCTTTTAACGGAAAACTTTTCCGTTAAAAGCATTTCCGGAAAATCATGCCAGTCTAGACGTAGCCATTCATTTTGCAACAATGGGACAATACTTCTCTCCTTTGGCTATAGAAACTGTGCAGATAAATATGATCCTTCCATGCTTGAAAACCAGAACTTGGATTTTGTGCAAACCTCCTGCAAGCTGAGAAACCCAGAAAAACAGAGCATTGTCTCTAAGAACAAAACAATGAGGCATGTTTAGGAGGTTTGTTGGTGGGAGAGTGCTGCAAACTGTCTTCACTTGGGGCTCAATCCAAAACCCATAGAAGTCAATGGAAAGATTTCCATGGACATCAATACTCTGTGCACTAGGCCATATTCAGATCTGGAGCTGGGATCAATATGGGACCGGATCTCTCTATTTCTTGTTGTAATGTGACTGTAAAACTCACAGAGGGGAGTGATAGAAAACAGATTTCCAGTGGAGTAAAGCTATGATCATGCATTGATCATATTTTTGTAGTTGTCAGTTGCACAGCCTGGAGAAAAGAGAAAGTGCTTTATAAACAGACACATGGCAGAGGAGGAGAAAGAAACAAGAAATATTAATTCCTCTGGCTCATTGGCTTCTTAGCTTCCAAGGTTCTAGAAGGAAGAGAGCGAGTTTTGTCCTGGGAAAAATAAACTAGAAAAAAATAGTTTCCATGTTTTCCCTATATTGCACGGGGGATAGAAATTCCTGCGTCTCCCCCACCATGTTTTATTTTATTGGCGTCACTCAAGGTCTCACAACTATGCAGCTGCCTTGGGAGCCAGATTTGTTGTTCCCATTATTTTGCAGACAGGCTAAATATACATTTATATATACAAAACACAACTTCAAAGGTGTATGTTTTTGGTGTTGATATGTGGCATTCACCCTCACCAGTACATGGCAGAGGTGAGACTCACACATATATCTGTGGCCCCATAAAAATCATCCAGGCTGATGGGAAAGGAATTTGTTTTGACCAGTGACAATTACTGAAAATGGAGATGCTTACAGAAAAACAAGCAAACAACCCCCCCCCCCCCCAGTAATTTAAGACACGAGATAAAATATGGCATTTCTGTGGCACAGTCAGATCTTTGCACCTGAGCCTTAATCAAGTTTCCCCTTATAGATTTCCAGAACCAAAACGCGTTCAGCCTCACCAGATCTGGCTCCGATCACAAATAACTACAACCTTGTCCCACGGGTCAGCCTTATTAACGCAGACGCGGCTTGTAACTCAAAGAAGAAGGGGGGCAGGTATTTTGGGGTGTATCGCCAGGGAAGGGGCCATATCAGCATCCTTGGATGCTTTCCGAATAACCCCCCTTTCCCTATTCATGGTTGAAGGGCGGGCGATTTCACAGCCTTCAATTAAGGGGGAGGGGTAAATGATCATTTTTCTTTGCTTTACGCTGCATCGGATCCCAGGTATTGTGCGTGTTTAGATGGAGCCGAACGGTGAAAAAATGCCTGGAAAATCCAATTCTCGGGAGTGGGGAGGGGGGCTCTTTTAGCCGATGAGCTACGCAGGAGTTACTGGGATCAAGAGGAAAAAAAGGACCGAAAGGGTCTGTGGTCCCCAGCCGCTGGTTTAATTGGACACTGTTGTGTGGACCGATCTCTCTCTGCGCACTCCTCGCCCCTCTCTCTCTCTGCGCACTCCTCGCCCCTCTCTCTCTGCGCACTCCTCGCCCCTCTCTCTCTGCGCACTCCTCGCCCCTCTCTCTCTCTGCGCACTGCTCGCCCCTCTCTCTGCGCACTGCTCGCCCCTCTCTCTCTCTCTCTCTGCGCACTCCTCGCCCCTCTCTCTCTCTCTCTCTGCGCACTCCTCGCTCCTCTTTCTGCGCACTCTTCCTGAAGACTGAGTCACTCTTAGGCGGACAAAGTTCTCGCAACAAATCTGCCCCGGCCAGCAGGTTCCTTGTGCAGTGAAACCTTCCAGCCCTGAGAGTAAATGGCCCCTGCTCTAAAGAGTGACCCCCACTTCCCCCTCCCCAGTAGAGACTTGTCCATTTACTAGTCAGATCCCGTCGCCTTCGTTCCCGGGGAGCCTCGCTCCTTTCTGTGTCGCACCCCCGGCCCGGCCCCTGCCACGCCCGCCCCCTGATTGTTTTGCAAAGCGCCCCAGCTAGGCGGTAGGGGGGGGGAGGTAGGGTAGGTTGCAATGCAAAAGTTTCTGCGGGGGGGAGCGTAGAGGGTCCGTCTTCTAATCGTGGGGAGGGGACACCCCCCCACACACACACCCGGTTACCATATTTGAACTGTCAATGAAGAGTCACTCCGGAGAGAGAGTGTATCAGTATCTCTGTATCTACCACCTCACGTCGTATGAATGTGAAGCACTGAGGGGGGAACACAGGGCGCCAAATACTCACTGCTACCAAGAGGAACACTGGCTGGTGACTTTTTACAACAGGAGCCTCAGCAGATCCCGCTCAGCAATGCTGCTCAGCGCTGCAGCATCGCTCGCTTTGCCCAGCCGGAGGGTCCCTACAAGTCTCCTCAGTACAAAGCACAGCTCAGTAGAGAACTTGTCTCATGAACCCCTTCCTCCCTTTCTATCTCTAAACACAGTCACACAACCTGAGCTGGTAGATACGGACACAGGAGTGTCTTCTTTTTTGAAAGTTCTCTACACACGCAGAGACAGGTACACACAGGCAGACAGGCACACCCACCCACCCACAGGCAGACAGGCACACCCCCCCACAGACAGGCACACCCCCCCACAGACAGGCAGACACCCCCACAGACAGGTACACACCCCCCACAGACAGGCACACAGGCACACACCCCCACAGACAGGCACACCCACCCACCCACAGGCAGACAGGCACACCCACAGGCAGACAGGCACACCCACAGGCAGACAGGCACACAGACAGACAGGCAGACACCCCCACAGACAGGTACACACCCCCCACAGACAGGCACACAGGCACACACCCCCACAGACAGGCACACCCACCCACCCACAGGCAGACAGGCAGGCAGACCCCCCCCCCCCCCCCACAGACAGGCAGACACCCCCACAGACAGGTACACACCCCCCACAAACAGGCACACACCCCCACAGACAGGCAGACAGGCACACCACCCCACAGACAGGCAGACAGGTACACACCCCCAGATTCACCCACAGACAGACACACAGTCCAGCTGAGGATCCCGCCAGAGCCAGGCGGACCAGCCCGAGCGGGGCTCCGGCCGCGCAGTCCAGCGCAGGCGAGAAGAGCAGCCCAGAGGCGGCGAATTCTCCGCACGCGAGGTCCGGGCTCGTGCGCCGTGCTGCTGCCTTTCCCTTCCCCGGCTCCAGTGCCCGGCGCTCGGGGGAGTTGCCGCATCGCTCGGAGGCTGAGCCCGGCTGGCCCCGCAGTTCTAAGCGGCTCTCCCGCTGCATAGCCCCTGCACCCGGCCGGCCTCAGCGCAAAGGGTGTTCCTCTCGTCCGCCCGCCCCTCCCTTCTGGGGAAGGCAGGCAGGCGTGCCCACCCTTGTCCAGGCAGCCCGCCCTTCATTAGGGATAATTAGTGGCACGTTTCCCTCGCCTCCTATGAGTCCTCCATCCCCCTCCACTGCAGTGTGAACGGAACTGGGAGTGGGACCGGAGTGACTGACAGGCGGACACGAGCCCCACAGAGCGATTTGCAGTTTACATTTTATTTTAAATCGCTTGCGGGGGAGGGGGTGTTACTCGTGTCTCCCTCTCCCCAACCTCGCCGTGTTTAAGAAGGGCCCTGGAAGGACCTGCGAACGCCTCCTTTCCGTGCGCTGCTCGCATGGGGCTGATTCACGGGGGAAAGATGCCATTTAAACCCTCGCGCTGGGCGAACAGCGACCGATCCGCACTTGAAGGGGACGGGGCATGTGCCCGAGGAGCGTCAGGTGCTGACATGATTTACTGCGTTCCCGGCTGCCTAGTTCCAAAACTTCCCTGCCCGGACTGGTACCGACAGGAGCTGCGTTAGTGCAGAAATGCTAAGGGGCCTGCAAGGGGCAGTGTCTAAGGGCAGGGCCCGCCAGCCCGCCTTTAGAGCAGTAAGGAAATGTCCTAAAACTATGATCAAATGGATTTCACCACCTAATCCTAGCCATAAACTTCAGAAGGAAAGTCTGGACCATGTAAAACTTTCATTCAATACCTTTGCTTTTCCACAGAATGCTTATTAGAAAGACTTTTTTATAGCTTCTGTCCTGGGGCATCACAGACCTACATGTGTCTGTTTGGCAGTAGGTAGATTCACACCCATTTCTGTGCAGACAAGATCATTTGATCTTGGGGAGTGCCACACGCCTGGCATGTACATATGCCATTGGTATAGACAATTATATTCACACAAATATGAATTATTCATTATTAATTGATTATTCAGATGTACACTGAATTTGTTTTTATTTATTTTGTAACCCTTTCCTCTGTATTTCTTTTAGACTTTATATATCATTCATATAGTGCTTATCTATCAAACAAGCTGTACACAATTGCTTTATACACATTGCTGCTAGCTATGAAGAGCTGGCTTTTCCTGTTAAGACTAAAGCCTGGCAAATGAAACTGAAGCCAGATCCTTCAGAATATTAGAGGATTTAAGTGGGCTGATTAAATCCTAACATCATTTAACTCCTGGAGGCTGACTGGAGTTGGAATTGAGGTCACAAGGGAATGGAATGTGAGGTTCAGAATTGAGTACTGTCCTCAGTGGCTCTGATTTGACATCCCTGGCTCATCTCTGTAATTTTCCATGGTGGACAATCTCTGAAGAAGACAATAGTTGGGTGTCAGGACTGAGATACTTTAGCAGAGGAAGGGCAGCTTGTAGAAGGCCTGTTTACCCCAGTGCAAATCCAGAGTAACTATACTGACTTCAGGGCTTTTATTCCTGTGTCACACTTAATCAGAATCTGGCCCATTGTGTTTAAGCATGAAATACTATTGCTAACTGCACTGACATAATGGTTTCCTAGGGGCAGTGATTAAAACCCTCCCCAGGCAATGTTCTCCCATTATAGGGCTGAACTCCAGCCAATGTTTTGTGCCTTTATAGCATCTACATACTGCATTGTATCCTTAAACTCAGTGTACTGTAGTAGTCCATCACCAGCCTTGAAAGCTGTAAATAATTGAGTTGAAAGGCCTGGGTTTGAAGTGGAACTGGGTTTAGTTAACTTCCTGTGGTTAAGCCCCCAGACTGGTTTACACAGGCAATGTTTGGACTTACAAGGGCCAGCACTCCCCCTCCCCTGTGGAGTTTAACAGCCTGCAGCATAAACTCCAATAACACAGTCCACAGATGGAACAAGTTAATCAGGAAGGAGAAAGGAGGCATTGGACTGCATCAGTTAGGGCAGGACAGAAATGAAGGCTAAAAGCATCCCAAATACTTAAAGTCTACAGTGGAAGAGGAACAATGGTTTATCTTTGTGATGGGCAAGATGATAGGCCATGCACTCTATAGAGAGGCGACCAGTTCTGTTGAATGGGCAGGAGGGATGAGAACACACCTCCTCTCTCCCCACTCCCTATAGAGCTATCTTAGACCTGAATACCAATGCACTAAAGTTTGCTTTCAGGTGTCCCTTCAGCTAATCTGGGACATTCTGTAGCCTAGAGATTGTGGTTTTTGCTGCTCTTTAGGCCCAAGTTTCTGTTTTGGAGACTGATAGGCTGTGTCTACACTGGGCCACTTATTCCGGAAAATCAGCCGCTTTTCTGGAATAAGCTGCGAGCTGTCTACACTGGCCCTTGAATTTCCGGAAAAGCAACGATGCTCTACTGTACAAAATCAGCCGCTATTCCGGAAAAACTATTCTGCTCCCGCTCGGGCATAAGTCCTTATTCCGGAACACTGTTCCGGAAAAGGACCAGTGTAGACAGCCCAGTAGTCTTTTCCGGAAAAAAGCCCCGATCGTGAAAATGGCGATCGGGGCTCTTTTCCAGAAAAGCGCATCTACATTGGCCACAGACGCTTTTCCGGAAAAGCAGCCTGCCAATGTAGACGCTCCTTTTCCGGAAAAACTGAAAACGGAATAGTATTCCGTTTTAAGCATTTCCGGAAATTCATGCCAGTGTAGACACAGCCATACTGTTCCAGGCTGCAGTATGAAAAGGAGGCGTGGGAGAAATGGATATAAATTGTGAAGCCAAAACAAGGGAATAAATTTATCAGTAGCCTTAGTTATAACTACAAGAGGTTTTTTTGTTTTGTTTTGTTTTGTTTTGTTTTAAGTACAAAGTACAATGAAAGGGGTTCCAGAGGAAATTGACAGGAAGATGTTTATGCTAGAGACTTACTTTTTATGAAAATAAGTTGAGCTCTGTAGGACAATTTGTAATATTATTCACAGGGAGAGAAAGCAAAAGCATTGGCTTAGAAGTGTAGGCTTAATTTTCCAAAAGTGACTAGTGAAGTTGGAGGCCCAATCTGAGACACTTTAAAGGTGATTATCAAAAGGTGCCAAGCACCAAAAAAAACCAGGCCATTTTAAGGTGTCTTAAATTGGGTCTCCCAAAATCATTAGTAGTCACTTTTGAAAACCTTGATCTTGAACTTTTGAAGAAACCATAATAGTAACAGAGTCCTTATTTAAATACACCTGATGTTGCCTGGTGGGGGACTAGTGTTATCGGACTGTAGCTATGGAAAATAAGACTTTACTCAATAAGAAGTCAGATTATACAGTGACTTTTAATGTGGTCTGATAACAGTCGTTTTCATATTAAAACTTCAGTTCTTTCACTCCATAAAGGAGTCTTTTGTCTTTTCAAACATTACACAGCATAATCACCAAAGCCTCCGTCATTTGCCACCAGAACAACAATTATAGGGCAGACATCATAAAGGATGCCTCTTCTTCTCTGATAGGTGTGAGTTCTTTGCTGGCTCTCTTACACTCATCCTTGCTGCAACAGCAGTGCTTTACCACTATAGCAAGTATAAAGTCACGTAGCTCATCGGAACCTCCAGGAGTGCCATCTTAAGTAGAGACTTGGGCTTTATATTCAGCATTTAGACCTACAGAATGGGTTTTTAATCCTTGCCTACAAGAAGAGTGTGTTGCAACTTCTCTGAGCTACAAGCTTGATTTCTTTAAGAGGAAACATATATTCCTAGAGCACTGGAAGATACTTGGATGCAAGAAAAGAAGGAGACACATGGAAATAAATTTAGTGGAGTTTTGGAATGATGTGCGGGTCTAATTGTTTACACAGTCTGAGGTACACCACACACTTATTTCAATGCAGCAAAGCGATAAGTTCTTTCAGGGGCACAAGCACAGCTTCAGCTGCTCTTGAGATTTTATGTTAGTCTTGTAAGTGAACAGCAATTAGGGGAAGTGTTCTTTCCCAGAAGCCCTTTCTTCCTTATTTGTTACAAGTGTAATATGATTGGCACGGCCCTTTTTTTCCATCTCCAGTCTTTGTAGCAGTGGACTTTAGAATCAAATGTCTTTTCCATCCCTAACTACTACGATTGTAGCTACAATGTTCAGGATGTTTTTATTGATATTAATTCTCCTTGCATGCATTACTTTCACAAAAAATACATGTGTAGACTTGATAATAAATGTATTTTAAACTTCAGGGGAGGAGGAAAAATTAGTTCTGCTTTCACTTACTTGGTAAGATATTAATTCAGAATTCCTTGTTTTGTTTGTAGTATCACGGATATTCGTAAAACAGGTCCCTGATACTCATAGAGATACAGGTTGAACATATCTGGTCTGTGACTCTCTGGCCCAGCAACATTCTGCGTTGCAGGACCAGAGAGCCCATGGACCGGAGAATGCTGGGAGCCCAAGAAACCAGAGCTATCTAGGGAACCGGGAGCCTGGCAGTCTGGGGGAAGGGGAGGCCGATGGTGGGGAGGGGACCCTGGCCAGATTTGCTGACGGACCCTGGGAGAAGCCCAGAGTCCATCAGCAGAGGGACAGAATTGACTTACCCTGGTCCGGCAAACTCTCTCCTTCAGGATCAGTGAGGTCCCGAGAGTGCTGAACCAGGGAGGTCTAACCTGTACCATCAAACACCAAACCCTGACTGCCAGACTGGGCAAGTCCATGAAGGAAGAAAACAAGTTTTCAAATATAGTACTCTCTTGCAAGTGTATTTGCACTTTTGAAGCCTTATTTTATATTATTTTCAATAGTTTGGAACTTCAGATTCATTCTGCGAAAACAGTTTTGCAGATTTTGATGTTCACATTTTAGTAAATTTGAGTAAATTACACTTCCTGTTGCACCTTAAAGACTAAACAGATTTATTTGGGCATAAGCTTTCAAGGGTAAAACCCCACTTTGTTAGATGTATCTGATATGAAGTGGGGTTTTGGCCACTAAAGCTCATGCCCAAATATATCTGTTAGTCTTTAAGGTGCATGAGGGGCTCCTTATTTTTTTTTTGCGGATACAGACTAACAAAACTACCCCTCTGATTCAGACAGTAAGCAATCAGATCCCTGGACCCCTCGGGCTACGTCTATACTGCAGCCTTCTTCCACAAAAGCTTATGCAAATGAAGCACGGAGTAGAATATCACTGTGCTTAATTTGCATAATTAATTAGCAGTCATTTTTGCGCAAGATGTTTTTGTATAGATGGCTCCTTTTTGTGCAACAACCCCTCTTGCGCAAGAGCCATTCTTCCTCATTTTTTCCGGAAAGCCAGTGCAAGAAGGACCTCTCGAGTCACACCCCTCTTACTCCAGAGGAGAAAGAGTTGCAATTCAGGCAGGTTCTGACCAACTTTTTCAAGGACTACCATCTTTTTGGGAAGCTCAAAGCCAGCGCCTTATGAGGGACCAGCCACAAACATGAAAAACAGACCTTGGAGTGGCCCAGGTTTATTAAATGGGGATGCTGCAGCCAGGGCAGGGGATGGGCAAGTCACAAATCCATCAGTCCAGAAGTTTATACTATCTGGGGCCTTATGCCCCCCTACCCTTTACCACAGCAGCTGATGCCAGGCTGGCATTTCAAACAGAGGTAAGCACTAGGTAAGGGAGCAGAAACTGGCAGTCTGCAACCCCCAGGTAGGAGAGCCCTTAAGTCTGCCTGTGCAGCAAAGGGGGGGGGGGCTTTACCAGATAGTTGCATTGGAGACAGGGATTCCTGGCACAAAGCAGCTCCTCTCTGCATGGCCTGGGGTTTAGCAGAAAATTAATTAGTTGGTGGAGGCTCTGGGGGAAAGTGTCTTGTTTGTCTGCATCCAGGGAGCAGAGCCCATATTGCTGCCTGGAGCCTGCACTTGGAGGCCCAGCTCCTGCCCTGCGATCATCCCCATTGGGCAGTGGAGCTAGGGCCGTGGGGTGCTGCCCCCTCCCCCCTCCAGGTGGTTTCCATGATACCCAGGGTTTGCAGTTTGGTTCAATGGCTCTCAGCATCCCCGCCCTACAGACTGTTCCACCGGCTCTGATCCTGTCTCCCCCTTAGGGAGCGCAGGGGAGGGTGGGGGCTCCGATTTCCCCGTTGGCTTGCCAGCCCCCCCCCCGCGCAGAGTCGTCCTGCAGCCCTCGCCGCCCGCCCTCCCCTTCGGAGGGCAGCTCATAAAGCAGCTTTTCAGCTGCGGCGGCAGTGACAGCTCAGGAAGGCTTGTACGAGTCTATTAAAGGCTGTGTGTCTCTGCCTGCAGTCTGTGGCTAAGCCAGGCGCCAGGCTCTCACATTGAACCAGATGTGGAGAGGCGCCATCGCTCCCAGCCACTGAATCCGAGAGGCTGCAGCCCTCACACGCAAGGAAACTGGCGCGCACATGGCAGGGGAGCCAGGGGAGCTCCGGCGCGCACATGGCGCGGGGCTGCCGCGAGGGGACCCTCCTGGCGAACGAGCTGCTACCGGGGGGAGGAGAGAGACTCGCCAGGGAGGCGAGGCAGGGCTCTAGCGGGCCCCGAGGGGGTTCAAAGCACCGCGCAGCCCTGCCAGGGACGCTGCCTATCTGCCTGCCCCGGCGTTGCAATAGGGGGTCCCACCCGCCCTGCTGCCCTCCGCAGCTCTCAGCTCGCCTCGGCTCCGCTGCGCCCGCGCGCCGTGTCCTGGGGCAGGTGCCTCGCACGTGGCGCGCGGCGTGGGGGGGATGCTCCACGCGGGACGCTGGCCGCCTCGCTAGCTCACGCGCGTTTTCCACGTGCGCCCTCGCCCCCTGCAAAATAAAAGGGAGCGGAAAGCAGCGTCCCCCGGCTCCCGCGAGGAAAACACCCAGCCCACGTGCCTGTGAAGCTGAGCTAGGCGAACGGCTTGGCCCGACGGATGATAAACCACTTAGACCAGTGATCACCCCACGTAGCCCTGCCGAGCAGACCCGCCCCGAGCGCACTTTTCCTTCCTTGGGGTGGAACGCCTGGTCCCGGAGACCTGTTATCCGGGAGACCCTCCCCTACCTCGCTCTTCAGTTTGGGGTTATACTGACTGCCCTTGTGATCGGCCTGTTTACAGAACTCAGATTACAGTGCGTTGTACGTGGCTCTCAGTCATCTCAATACCTTGTCTCTCCTGAAGAAAGAAAAAGCGCGGGGGGCGGGGGGTAGAGGAATAGACTGACCGAGCTTTCATTGCAAGTGATGACTTGGCTTAACATTTAGGGACATAAGACAAGACAAATGCAGAGAAGTTGTTTTAATTACTTGCAATAATAATAATTAAAAAAACCAATGGGACCAAAGGAGTAAAAGGGAAATAATTTATAGCACACCTGCAAATTGCGGTCACTAAAAATTAGTCAGTTCCCTGTTTTGTTACTTAATTCTTTAAACACACCAAAAAAAGTGAGTGGGGAATCCAAATGCAGGATTGCTTCTCCTACATCTAGGACTTATTGCTGTTGTGTCCATTTTGCTTTTATTTTCCTGTTTTGCTACCAGAGTGCTCAACAAATCAACTGTAAACTCTTAATTGGCATACACTCAGCAAATGCGGAAGAATGCATCTTCCAATGATCTTTTTATAGTTCCTTCTGTTTACAATACACATTACTCTCCAGGGGAAAAGTTCCAGAAATACACCTATCCTTGGGGTCATACCTGTAACATTATGCATTTACCACTGGTATTTTCAGAGGCCTATTAGATTCTAGTCCATTAAATGTCAGTAAGTAACAGGTAGGCATCATGTGTTCTAAATTAGTTCAAAATGACTTGAGCATTGATTTTTAATAGGTACTTAAGACCATATTAAATAGAGCAACTTTCCTTACAAGTCTTATTAATAACACCTCAGATTATTAAAAATACAAGAATTAGATAACTATTATCTCCTCTCCTGGGAATAACACAGCTAACAATATATTTGTTGCCATTTATCTTCTTTCTTCATCTTGCCTACATTTCATTCACAAAATCAGTTTCAGGTTGGTTTCTTGTTAATTTGTTTCTGGTTCTTTCTGGGTTATTAGATGTACAAATTGTGGGATTCTAAATACTTCAGGGACATTTTTAAATATATAAAAAAAATTCCATTTAAATTAAAAGACTCTGAACTATTTATGCATCAGAGGGGTAGCCGTGTTACTCTGAATCTGCAAAAGCAATGAGGAGTCCTGTGGCACCTTGTAGACTAACAGATTTATTGGAGCATAAACTTTCGGGCTACGTCTAGACTGGCATGATTTTCCGGAAATGCTTTTAACGGAAATGTTTTCTGTTAAAAGCATTTTCAGAAAAGAGCGTCTAGATTGGCGCAGAGTTCGCGTTATAACGATGCGCTTTTGCGGAAAAGCATCCATGCCAATCTAGACGCGCTTTTGCGCAAAAAAGCCCCGATCGCCATTTTCGCGATCGGAGCTTTTTTGCGGAAAACAAATCTCAGCTGTCTACACTGGCCCTTTTGCGCAAAAGTTTTGCCCAAACGGGAGCAGCATAGTATTTCCGCAAAAAGCACTGATTTCTTACAGTAGGAAGTCAGTGCCTTTGCGGAAATTCAAGCGGCCAGTGCAGACAGCTGGCAAGTTTTTCCAGAAAAGCGGCTGATTTTCTGGAAAAACTGGCCAGTCTAGACACAGCCTCGTGGACAAAGACCCACTTCGTCAGATGCATGAACTATTTTTATGAGCTTTTCGGGGCTTATAACCACTAAATGAGGTCCATTTAGTGAACATTGTTTGAAAAGCTGTTTGCAACTGTCATTTTATTTATTTGCTTACTGTTAGAAAACGCAGCTCATTTACAGACCTGGGACTTATCCCTACAAATCCTTACTCACACAAATAGCCCTGACAAACACAAATAAGCCAAGTCAATCAATACACATAAACAAAGCTTCTGCAGACAGACTCAGGTCCATTAGCCCGTATTTAACACGTTTATGTTACAACCCATGTGACCCAATCCTGCACAGTACTGAATGCACCTCCTGCAAGATGCAAATGGACACCTATCTGCACTATTAGGTTCCTAAATACCATTGGAAATTGGGTCCCAAGCAAACTTTGCTCCTGTGAACCCCAGTGAGAGTCGAGGGTGCTCAGCACCTCACAGGATCCAGTTTTTCTGCTAGCAGCATAACACATGGGCTCTAAAATGTGCTCATGACAATTATGCTGCCCATTCAGGAAGAAGGTGAGGGAGGGCACAGCACTGTAACTGCCAGAGTTATCTGCCACAATTATCAAAGCTAGCCTAGGGAACCAAAAACAGGTTATTGATTAAATTTCACCCTCATTAAACAACTTGCCCCAAGGGTGAAACATGCTTTAAACCACTTTGCTTATTTCAGGTAAGACCCGATCCCCATTCCCTTTCCCGTGGGGCTACAAGCAAAGAGCGTTGTCTCCTCCCAGTTGCACTCTGACAGTCTGAACGGACACGAATGAAAATGGATACTTCGATAAATGTTTTCATATGGAGCACATCACAGGAAGGAGGTCACCTTGTATTTACTTTGTCAGTGGTTTTCCCTCACAAGGTTTGGTACTTTGGCCTTTTCCTTTTTTCCCTTTGGAGGAAAAGAAAGAAGAAAAAAGAAGAGAAATTGTAACAATTATCTCAGTTTGATATTAAAAACCCTTTTCCGTTTGTGTAGGGTAAATACACTGGGATGGAATGCTGGCTGCTTGTCCGATGTGCATGGCTTTTTCTTGGGAGCCAGGGGTTTCTACTACAGCCAGGTGTGCATTAAGGAGGAATGTTTTTAGTAAGCGTGCATGGCAAAAAAAGCTATTAAACTTATCATTTGTTCATTTAAATAAACACTCCAATACTGGGAATAACACATTCTGGTGCCTTGGTAGTGCAGCAGGAGAGAGGATTAGCACATTCCTTAATGCCTTTCACTCTGGAGAGTCAGGTTCAAAGGTGAACTAGGTCACCAAACACAAATAAAATACAGTTGGGAAGTTTGGGCTCATCTGCACACATGGCAGTTGCCCAGGCCTGGTCAAGCAAAAGGTGGAACAGGTACAAAGAGGTGAAGAATGAGATGAGGTGGTTGAGTGGTGACAGCCTGCTAATCCCATGTGCTCTGCACCTCTAGATTTCAATCCCACCGCTCAGTTGAGAGGGTCTAACGGTCCCTTCAGGCCTCTTTTTGAAGCCAAGGTGAATTGGCAGAGCTGTGAGGAGAAGGAGGTGTGAGATCACAGAGGATGTTGCAGAGCTGGTCTGAGGGGCTTTGGTAGAGTCTTGCATGGTGGAAATTTGCCTATGTTGTGCTTGTGGCTTTAACAAGCCTTCGCAGCCCTGCTCTTTCCTGGAGCACCATGTTTGCTCTTTGTTATTCTGGGGAACCCAAGTGAACCCTAAGCATCTCTGCAAGCGGTGGACAGGCCCTAACTAAGCACAGACAACAGAGACCACCATCTGGGAGCTACATGGGTCTTACAGTCACTCCTTATGGGAGTCCCAGGAACGGAGGCTAGAAAAGAGAACGCCTTAGAGGGAGAGCGATGTTGCACAGTGCCCCAGGCAGCACGCAAGCTCTGTCCTTCGATTGTATGGATAAGGCTCAGAGACCCCTTGACTCCTTGCTGCTGTTCACATAGGTCATTCTTTCTACGTCTCACCTTCCCAAACATAAAGCAGGAGCCGTGTGAGGCTAATCCATACACTCTGAATTTAGAAAGGGCGAGCCAGCCAACTCGTACTTCTGAAGAATCTATTCTGACAGCCTCTCATTGCATTTCTGGTTCCAGCGGTAGTTAAGCTGACTCAAGGGCTAGATGGTCACAAACTCCAAAGCCCGTTACAATGTTGGGACCACCTAGCCCTGTCTGTCCACTTTCTGCAGACTGGCAGTTCCTTGCACTGACCTGCGGATGGGCTTCCCAAAGCGCTTCCCTGTCTGCCACCCCTGCAACCTCACAGCATCTCTGGCTGCTCGGGTTTTTGCCCACCTGCTGTCTCAGGCAGTGTGAGAAGGGTGGCTGGTGTCACTCACATGGCCAGCGGCATCTGCCCCTGTGAGCCAGGCAGACTGAAGGCCTGCAACACAGTTGCTGTGACATCTTCGCCCAGCTGTCCACAGCCTGGGGCACATTACGTGTCCTGGGGAAGGGAGGGGCAAGGAAGAAGGGAAGAGGCATATTCACTCTTGTCCCCGCCACCATCTAGTGTCCACCCCTGCCCTTCTCTGCTTCTTGCCTGTGACTTTTTCTGGGAAGTCTCCCCATTATGCTAGCACTAGTGAGATTGATACAGATCAGCCATTCTCACTGGCATGTCAACTGGCCCTGCTCAGTGTCCGAGCAAGTGACCCATGGTTGCAGAGGGAGTCTGTGTCAATTCCTGACTCCCCGTTCTCTGCTCATTGCACGAGGGAATACCTCTGTGCCATTTTTAAATCAAGATTGGGTGATTTTCTAAAATAACTGCTCAAAATCATCTCATCTGAAGAAGTGGGTTTTGCCCACAAAAGCTCATGATACTATCTATGTATTTTTGTAAGTCTCTAGGGCATGTCTACACAGCAGCGTTATTTCGAAATAACAGAATGCGCGTCTACACAGCAAGCCAGTTATTTTGAAATAATTTTGAAATAACGGGATTCTTACTCCAACTTCTGTAACCCTCGTTTCACAAGGAGGAAGGGAAGTTGAAGGAAGAATGTCCTTAATTAGACTTTAGCCCACAGTGTAGATGTATCCTAAGTTACCGCAGGACTACTCATTGTTTTTAAGGAATTATTTGGGGGGACTCCTATGGACTATGTTATGCAGCAGGTCAGACTAGATCATCACAAGGGTCCCTTCTGGCCTTGGAATCTGTGCACTCAATCTCTGTACATCGTAGATTTATACATATCCTGGGGAAAATTCTGGCGCTATTGAAGTCAATGGCAAAATTCCCATTGATTTGAATGGGGCCAGCACTTTTCCTGCATTGAGGAGGGGTGTGGCTTCAGGGAGAACAGTGGAATAAACCTCAGTGAACACCTGAAGTTGGTCAGAAAAATAATATGGTGGCCGTTTCCTTTCCCCACCCCTATTTGATATAATCTGGTGCTCTCCCAGTTTGCTTCAGGCATCAGTGGGTGTGCTGCATGTCGGCTTTTGCAACACCTGCCCACTAACATGTCATTTCCCCCTGTAATCAAGGTCTTCCTTTTGTGGATTCCTTAGCATGAGCTAATCACAGCTTTGGTTTAACCTAGAAACAGTTAAAGGGGCTGGGTTTTGAAGAGATACAAGCCACTTATTAAAATGAATGTTTTACTATAAATTTGGCAAGGGGCCATCAACCTCAAATTAAAACCAGATTGAAGGACAGCAACTCTGCGCAGAGCGAGGGTTTCCAGAACGCGTTTGCACATGCACCCACCGAGCTGTCCTCACAGACTGTGCAGGCAGGGCAACTCCCAGGCTGTTCCCCCTGGGATCTTCCCTACGTCACTGGTCCAGGGTTTGAAAAGCAATTCCAGGTGTCTCCATTTTGGGGTGCTTGAGTAGAGATACCTGAAAGGGGCCCAAGTTGCTAAGAGTGCAGGCTCAGGACATCAGGGGCCATTAAGGCGTCTCAGGTTGCACACCAAAAATCCTGGGAAATTTTGGCCCTCCACTGGAAAAGTACAGTCCCGGCACCAGGCCATGGCTCAGGCTATATATAGACTGTGGCAGCAATAAGGGGATTGCAGGGAAACAACCCTAACAGAGGGGAATCTAGGTTAGTACCTGGATGGCAGTTTGCACTTGGCAGTCTCCCTAATGCAATTAGGTCTCTGTTTTAACCTGGAGGGGAGGTTTTGGATTTCAGTGCCAGATGCCTTTCTGGGCTGGTTTGCTGTGGGCTTCTCCTTCTAATTCCTCTGACATTTCAAGAGACCATGTTTTTGGGAGGGGTGGGAGCACTGTGCTGGGGCCCCTGGATGAAAGCCAGGGCTTTGCATAGTAGTCTTACTATGCAGCGCATACGGGATTTATTTTGGGTAGGTAAAATCTCAGCCAGCTATTGACACCCTAATGTGGGGGAGGAACCTACCAATGACAATAACACTGTGTTCGGGAGTGACTAGTTGTATTGCTTGTCTATTCAAATTTGAAACAAGAAGAAGTTAAATACAAAAAGTGAGATGAAAACATACTTTAGCCGAGGGCTGCCAGTAGGGAGGCAGTGTTTCCTAATGGATAGAGCAGCAAATTAGGACTCAGGAGAGTTGCATTCTAGTCTCAGCTCTGCCACTGAATCGCAGGACTTCACCTCCCTGTACCTCAGTTTCTCCACCTGTAGAATAGATACAATGATGCTTATCTCCTCTATAAAGTGTTTTGAGATCTTGAGATGAAAAGCACTATGTAAGAGGTAGATACTACTAGTGCCACAGCCCCAGTGGGCCTGGCAGGAGAAAAACTTGTGGGAACAGAGGACTGGGAGTTGAGAGAAATGGATCCTAGCCCCAGTTTGGTCACTGATGCACTGCATGACACACAGGTCAACAGGTTCAAATCAGGGCACTTGGCATTAAGCACCTTCATCTAGATCTGTATTTAGATCTCAGCCATGCAATGACCTAAGCGTGAGCAGATCCTGGCACCTATGCAGTGCTCCGTTATAATCAGAGGCTATGTCTACACTGGCATGATTTTCCGGAAATGCTTTTAACGGAAAAGTTTTCCGTTAAAAGCATTTTCGGAAAAGCGCGTCTAGATTGGCAGGACGCTTTTCCGCAAAAGTGCTTTTTGCGGAAAAGCGTCCGTGGCCAATCTAGATGCGCTTTTCCACAAAAAAGCCTTGATCGCCATTTTCGCGATCAGGGCTTTTTTGCGGAAAACAAATCTCTGCTATCTACACTGGCCCTTTTGCGCAAAAGTTTTTCGGAAAAAGACTTTTGCCCGAACAGGAGCAGCATAGTATTTCTGCAAAAGCACTGACAGTCTTACATGAGATCGTCAGTGCTTTTGCGGAAATTCAAGCGGCCAGTGTAGACAGCTGGCAAGATTGATGATTTTGCGGAAAAACTTGCCAGTCTAGACATAGCCAGAGGGTACAGGATTCTGCCTTCATGGTGCTCCCAGCAGCATTCGAGGTATTGGTCAAGATCTTCAAAGGAGTTTAGGCTCCTCGCTCATTGAAATCAGTGGGAGTTAGGCTCCAAACTTCATCAAGCACCAGAGCCTTTAGTTACCAATATTTAATTGATTTCTCTGGTCTGGGGGTTGGGTGCTTGGGCTTTCCAGTAAAAGCTGAGAGATTTTAATGGCGCATGCCTGCAAAACAGCAAAGGGCTCCATTTTTAGTGGCTCCACTGGGGAACCCTTAGTAACAGCAATGAGCTCTCCCCAGACACCAAAGGTCAAGGGATTTCATGAGAAGGGTGTTAACACTTCTGCAGTTTTGGAAGGAAATCCATAAAGTCACAGACCAGGCCACAACGGCCAAGGTCTGAAGCACTCATGCCAAAGCAGGATGAAAAGGTCCTATTCCCATTTTGCTCCTTGTTTTATTAGGCAAGTCCTTTCTCTTCTCTCTCCCTCAGTCTCTCCACCTGAGAAGTGAGGACGATAACACAACACCCCTCAGAGCAGTGGGGCTAATCCAGTGCAGAGAGGTTGTGAGGTTGAACTGTGAAATGTTTCGAGAGCCTTGAAAAGCACTGCAGGAGAAATATAACGTACCATGATTGCAGGGAGAGCTGCAACCAGGCCTCCTTATTAAGAGTCAGAATCGATCATACTTATTCACTGCAGAAGCCATTTGCACATCTGTTAACGATCATGGACGTTGTCATCCTCTCTTACAGCTATTTTTTCCCCTCTTACTAATTCTAAAACTTAAGAAGCAAGACATAATGCGCCGCATAAAACGTGTTAGCAAGACAAGGAGATTAAATTAGTCCCAGGTGGGTCAGTTTGGGTCTGTTTCCAGGGGCCCGGTTGTACTGCAAGGCATCCCTGTAAGTAATGCACAGACCTGACAAGGTGCAGGAGTGTCCAACCAAGACTCGGTTCCCTTCCACCACAAGCTTGTCTCTTGGCCTGAAGACGAAGTAGAAACTCATCAGCAAGTCGCTTTACACCTTGTGAACATTCATGTTAGAAGGGGTGTGGGAATGCCCTTTTGGAAGTCTAGGTGCTTCTCAACAGGGGCTGGCAACTCCTTTACTTAATTAAACTGATGTTCCTGTCCACATCCATCCACCATTTTGTACTTGGGCTGATTCATCCTTTCGCATTGTCTCTCCATGACTTGGTCAAGGTGATTGGTGGCCAGCACAGCCCTAGAAAAACGGATGCTCCTTTTGGAGGACTTGTTCCAGTTTGGTCATCAGCAGGCATGTTTTGGTTTTTCAAATTCATCTTCCATCTCCAGGAAGAAGAGAAGAGCTAAAGGGGGCATAAAGGTCTAGTGAACACAGAAGGGGTCAGGAGATTTGGATTCTCTTTCAAGTTCTACCACTGACTTCTTCTGTGACCATGAGCAAGTCATAGTCTGGAAGGGACCTCCAGAGGTCATCTAAACTAAATATGTACTAGAAAATTGTTATGTCTCCTCTCAGTATACGTTTCTCTGGACTAAACAAACCTAATTTTTTCAATCTTTCTTCATAGGTCATGTTTTCTAGACCTTTAATAATTTTTGTTGCTTGTCTCTGGACTTTCTCCAGTTTATCCACATATTTCCTGAAATGTGGTACCCAGAACTGAACACAACACTCCAGTTGAGGCCTAATCAGCGTGGAGTAAAGCAGAAGAATTACTTGTGTTTACTCATATTTAGCTTGTGATCCACTCTGACCCCCATGTCCCTTTCTTCATTATTTCTTCCATGGAGCCATTCAGACAGCTCCTTGATATATTTCATCAGGCTTTGGTGACCTGAAGACATCTTACTTGTCTAAACAATTTTTCACTTGTTCTTTCCCTATTTTAGCATCTGATCCTGCTTTATTTTCACTGGTGTTCACTATTTTAGACATCCAATCACTACTAAACTCTTTGTTGAAAACTGAACAAAAAAGTCATTTAATACTTCTGCTGTTTCCACATTTTCTGTTACTGTTTTTCAATTATCATTGAATAACAGACCTTCCCAATACTTGGTCTTTCTCTTGTTTCTAATGTATTTATAGAATGTTTTCTTGTTACCCTTTATATCTCTGTCTCATTTTGTGTCTTGGCTTTTCTGGTTTTGTCCCTACATACTTGCACTGTTTATAGTCATATTTTTAATTTGACTGAGTTTTCACTTTTTGTAGGATTCACATTTTTTTGAATTTCAGATCATTGAAGATCTGCTGAATAAGCCAGGGTAGTCTCTTACCATATTTCCTATCTTTCTTTTGCAGCGGACTAGTTTGCTCTTTTGGTATTAATGATGTCTCTTTGAAAAACTGCCAACTCTCTTGAACTATTTTCCCTCTTAAACTTGCTTCCCAAGGGATCTTACCTACCAACTCCCTTAGTTTGCTAAGTTTGTCTTCTTGAAAGCTATTATCTTTATTGCATTGTTTTCCTTCCTACCATTCTTTGAACTCATGAATTTTACCATTTCATGACCATTGTCACCTAAGCTGCTTTCCACTTTCAAATTCTCAACTAGTCCTTCACTATCTGTCAAAATCAAATCTAGAACAGCCACTCCCCACCTCCAGTAGCTTTTCCCACCAGCTGGACTAAAAAAGTATCTCCAATACATTCCAAGAACATGCTGGATAAACTGCCTTGCTGCATTATTTTCTCAACAGATGTCTGGGTAGCTGAAGTCCCCATTATCACTGAATCCAGTGCTTTGGGTGATTGTTGTTTATCAAAAGCTCGTCCACCTCTTATTCTTAGATGGTCTGTAGTAAACCCCAACCATGACTTCACTCATGATTTTTTTACTCCTTTTACAATTACACAGAGACTTTCAACAAGTCTGTCTCCTATTTCCATCTCAACCTTGGTTCAACTCTATACATTTTTAATATGTAAGTGTAACAATGGGCCCTGGGGGACACTGCTGATAGAATATATTCTGGCAAATAGTTTAGAGACAGAGCAACTTACAACTCAGTACTGAGGGTCCTCTGCTATACAGCATACTAGACCAGTCACAAAGAGCACTTCTGTTCACCGCACTGGCTAACAAGAAGTCATACAAGCCTCAGACACTCCAGTTCTCCTGTGCCACCACCAGTAACATTCCTTGTACAAATGAGAGATTATGAAAACCAATCTCATCAAATAAAAAAGATTCTTCTGATCCCAAAGGCCCAACCATATTCCTAGGTCAATTTAGAACTTAGGATCTTACTCAAAAAGTATGATGTTGCTGATCTTTTGCAATCTAAAATCAAAATGTTTATTCAAGAAAGAAAGAATAGTTAAAGTAATCAGGGACGCACAACAGTTGCAAAGTTCTTGATTCGGGCTTGTAGCACTGGTGGAATAAGTTGCCAGCTTAAGTCAAGTCTCTGAAGTGCATCCACAGTTAGTCGGTCCTTTGCTTAGAGCTTCAGTTGGTAGTAATGCTCTTCAAGAGGTGATAAGCAAGACTGAAGTCCAACTAGAGTTGTTCCCACAGCTTTTTATATCCTTGGCCACGTGGAGGAAACCCATTGTTCTTGCTGTGTAAAAGTACGGCTACAAGATGGCGTCAGTCACATAAACATGTCCCTGTCCATGCATGACTCAGTCCTTTTTAGGCAGACACCATTGCCCACATTCCACATCGAAGATTTGCAGGAATATCCATTCAGTGGTGCCTCCCATGTTTCATTGTCAGTAGTGTTTTTTCCTGTTTGGGCCAAGCAACCTGAATAGTCTATCCCTGATATGCTGACTAGCTATTTTGTGGGTGTTACTTGAGGAGCTAACATTTGAAATCAGAGTACACAGCTAATGTTCATATCTTCAAGTACAAGGATAACACATGTCCAGCAATGGCATAATCATAACCAGCAAACCATAACTTTTCTAATGATACAAGATTTGTGGCAAATGTAGAACTGTGGTTGCAACAATGATCTATAACAGGGCTACTCAATACACTGCCTGCGAGCCACATGTGGCCCATGGCCCATTTGTTTGCTGCCTGCAGTGCAGCTTGGGTTTACATGGGGCTCAACATGCGGCTTGCGGGTGGGCCCTTTGAACATGGCCTCCACTGGGAACACGCTCCACAAAAGCAAGGTGTCTCCCAGGCACAGTAAGCATTGAAAGACACAAGCAGATGGGCTGGCTGGAACAGAGAGTTACAGGGTGTCAGCATTTCTAGCCCCCAAGGAGGAGGTGCCAGGAGCACCGGGGCATTGTGTGACAAAATCTATTTGCATATATATTTGCATGTACCCTTCAATACCAATATTCCAGTCCTGTGTATTATCCCACCAAGTTTCTGTGATGCGAACTACGCTATAACTGTGTTTATTAACCAGTATTTCAAGTTGTTCTTGCTTATTCTCATACCATTTGCATTAGTGTATAGACCTTTAAGACACTGATTTGATTTCCCCATGATCTCTTGTCTCTCCCTTATCCCTGCGTTAATGGCCCATGCCTTCATAACAACTGCAGTAAAAATCTTAAATTAACCAAACTGTATCAGCATATCTCTATGGTTAGTAATTCCACACTCTAATAATAAGAATATAGCAGTAGGGATATGTTACTGACCACCAGACCAGTATGGTGATAGTGATTGTGAAATGGTTAGAGAGGCTGTTAAAATTTTTAAAAACTCAATAATAATGGGAGATTTCAGCTATCTCCATATTGACTGGGTAAATGTTACCTCCACATGGGATGCAGAGATAAAATTTCTTGGCAGCTTGGAGCAGCTGGTCCTGGAACCCACAAGAAGAGAAGCCATTCTTTTTTTACTTCTATGAGGAGCGGGTGATCTGGTTCAAAAGGTGAATATAGCTGGACTGCTTGGTAATAGTGACCACAGTATAATTAATTTTAACATCCTTGTGGCAGGAAGAAACACCACAGAGGCTCAGTGCTATGACATTTAATTTCTGAAAGGGGAACTACAAGAAAAATGAGGAGGTTAGTTAAACAGAAAGTAAAAGGTACAGTGCCAAAAGTAAAAGTCCTGCAAGCTGCATGGAAACTTTTTAAAGATACCATAATAGAGGCTCAACTTAAACGTATACCCCAAATTAAAAAAAGAAAACCAAAACCAAAAAGTGTAACCATGGTTAAACTGTAAAATAAACAAGCAGCAAGAGGCAAAAGGCATTGTTTAAAAAGTGGAAGTTAAATCCCATTGAGGAAAATAGAAAGGAGCATAAATTCTGTCAGATAACATGTAAAATATAATTAGGAAGGTCAAAAAAGAATCTGAGGAACAGCTAGCCAATGACACAAAAAGTAATATTACATTTTTTTAAAAAAGCTTCAGATGGGTAGCCAAGTTAGTCTGTAACAGGAAAAACTTAAAAAACAACAGATAGTCTAGTAGCACTTTAAAGACTAACAAAACATGTAGGCCACTTTTCCGGAATAAGCTGCGAGCTGTCTACACTGGCTGCTTGAATTTCCACAAAAGCACTGACTTCCTACTGTAAGAAATCAGTGCTTTTTGCAGAAATACTATGCTTCTCCCGTTCGTGCAAAAGTCCCGTTTGCGCAAAACTTTTGTACAAAAGGGCCAGTGTAGACAGCTGAGATTTGTTTTCTGCAAAAAAAAGCCCCAATCGCGAAAATGGCAATCGGGGCTTTTTTGCGCAAAAGCGCGTCTAGATTGGCCACGGACGCTTTTCTGCAAAAAGTGCTTTTGCACAAAAGCGTCCGTGTCAATCTAGACGCTCTTTTCCGAAAATGTTTTTAACGGAAAACTTTTCCGTTAAAAGCATTTCCAGAAAATCATGCCAGTCTAGACGTAGCCGTAGATGGTTCAGCCCACTTCTTCAGATGTCCGGAGTGTTGGAAGTCCAGATCCAAGAATAAATAAGGGAAGGGGGATGCTACTAGACTAATTGTTGTTTTTTAAGTTTTTCCTGTGACAGACTCACTTGGCTATCCCTCTGAAGCTTATCTACTCACTCTCTTTTTTTTCTTCCTCCTCTTCAATTTTTTTTCCTTCTCTCCCACTCTCTTCTTCCCTCATTTATTCTTGGATCTGGACTTCCAACACTCTGGTCATCTAAATATGTAGGTTGCGCCCGCAAAAGCTCATGATACCATCTACATGTTTTGTTAGTCTTTAAAGTGCTACTAGACTATCTGTTGTTGTTGTTGTTGTTGTTTTAAAGTACATCAGAAGCAGGAAGCCTGCTAAACAACCAGTGAGACCACTGGACCATCGAGATGCTAAAGCAGCACTCAAGGACTCTAAGGTCACTGCAGAGAGACTACACGCTGAGGATGTGAGGGAGATTCCCAAACATGAGTCATTCTCTTTTGGTGACAAATTGAAGCAACTGTCCCAGATTGAAGTGTCAGTAGAGGAACTTTTGGGACAAATTGATAAATTAAACATTAATAAGTTACCAGGACTGGATGATATTCACCCAAGATTTCTGAAGAATGTGAAATTGCAGAAATACTACCTGAGTCTGCAACCTATCATTTAAATCAGCTTCTGTACCCAGTGAGTGGAACATAGCAAATGTGACTCCCATTTTTAAAAATGGCTCTAGAGGTGATCCTGGTAATTATTAGTTGGTAAGCCTGACTTCAGTACCAGGTAAACTGGTTGAATCTATAGTAAAAAACAATATTGTCAAACATATAGATGAACATAAATTGTTGGGAAAGAGTTCACATGGTTTTTGTAAAGGGAAATCATTCCTCACCAATGATGCTGGACAAGCAGGATCCAATGGATAGCATGTACTTAGACTTTCAGAAATCTCTTCACAAGGTCCTTCACCAAAGGTTTTTAAGCAAAATAAGCTGCCATGAGATAAGAGGGTGGGAAACAAAGGGTTGGAATAAATGGCCAGTTTTCAGAATGGAGAGAGGTAACTAGTGGTATCCCTCCAGGGTCTGTTCTGGGACCAGTCCTATTCAACATATTCATAAATGATCTGGAAAAAGGGATAAACAATGAGGTGGCAAAATTTGTAGATGATACTAAACTTCTCAAAATAGTTAGGTCCCAGACAACCTGTGAGGAGCTACCAAAAAAAAAAAAAGGATCTCTCAAAACTGGGTGATTGGGCAACGCAATGGGAGATTAAATTTAATGTTGATAAATGCAACATAATTCACATTGGAAATATAATCCCAACTATACATATAAAATAATGGGATCTAAATTATAAAGATCTTGGAGTCATTGTGGATAATTCTCTGAAAACATCCGATCAGTGTGCAGCAACAGTCAAAAAAGCAAACAGAATGTTGGGAATCATTAAGAAAGGGATAGATAGTAAGAAAGAAAATATCATGTTGCCTATATAATAAATCCATGGCACACTCACATCTTGAGTTTTGTATGCAGATGTGGTCGCCCCATCTAAAAAAAGATGTATTCAAATTGGAAAAGGTTCAGAAAAGGGCAACAAAAATGATTAGGGGTATGGAATGACTTCTGTATGAGGAGAGATTTTTCAGCTTGAAAAAGAGACAACTCAGGTGGGATATGATTGAGATCTATAAAATCATGACTAGTGTGGAAAAGGTTGATAAGGGAGTGCTATTTACTCCTTTTCATAGTACAAGAACTAGGGGTCATCAAATGAAATGAACAGGCAGCAGGTTTAAAACACAGGGGCTGTGTCTAGACTACATGGCTCCGACGACGGAGCCGTGTAGATTAGGATTATAGGCAAAGGCAAATGAAGCCGTGATTTAAATGATCGCGGCTTCATTTACATTTACATGGCTGCCGCGCTGAGCCAACAAACAGCTGATCAGCTGTTTTTCGGCTCAGCGCGCTAGTCTGGACGCTCCCCTGCCGACATCAAAGCCCCTTGTCGGCAGCCTCGTTATTCCTCGTGGGATGAGGTTTACTGGGGCTGCCGACAAAGGGCTTTGATGTCGGCAGGGGAGCATCCAGACTAGCGCGCTGAGCGGTCAAACAGCTGATCAGCTGTTTGTCGGCTCAGCGCGGCAGCCATGGAAATGGAAATGAAGCCGCGATCATTTAAATCGCGGCTTCGTTTGCCTTTGCCAAAACAACAAATCTACATGGCTCCGTCGACGGAGCCATGTAGTTTAGACGTACCCAGGAAGTATTTCTTCACACAACACACAGTCAACCTGTGGAACTCCTTGTATGTTGTGAAGGCTGAGACCATAACAGGGTTCAAGAAAAAACTAGGTAAGTTCATGGAGGATTGGTCCCTCAATGGCTATAACCCAGGATAAGCAGGAATGGTGCCCCAAACTTTGTTTGCTAGAAGATAGGAATTAATGACAGGGACTAGATCCATTGGTGGTTACCTGTTCTGCTCATTTCTTCAGGGGCACCTGGCACTGGCCACAGTCAGAAGACAGGATACTGGACTAGATGGGCTTTTGGTTTGACCCTGTATGGCTGTTCTTATGCCCCCTCCCAGAGTCCAACCCTTACCTTCCCCTTACCTCAGTTTCCATACCTGTAAAATGGGGATTATGCCTACCTTTCTGAAATCCCCCATATAAAGGGAGTATATAAGTGCAGCACATATTCAAGTGCTTAAATTCCATAGCTGTAGAACAACTGCATATCACAGTGACAGCAACATCCCTTTTAATGCCTTCCCTACCATATCACAGACAAGTCAGGTTTTTTTAATTATTGTGATAAACATGAGAATTGTGCACAGGTCACTTATTGATTAAATAAAACACCTAATTGATTTACATGGATACCCAGCTTCTGTTGTGCTTCATGGAGAATGCAAATCTATAACTTGTTACTCTGTCACATTATAGGCACTGCTATTTTTTTCTTTTTTAATATGGCCTAAGTTTTGCCAGAGGAAGGACATCAGAATTGGAGCCATGAAAAATGCAAGGAATAGCTATCAGAATAACAACACGCAGGCCTTAATAATAACTCGAAGGCCTTTGTTTATGCAGTCTATGAATGGATCAAAACTCCACCAGAGGCGAGGACTGTTTGACTGTCAACC
The DNA here is from genome assembly GCF_052426305.1 of Pelodiscus sinensis. Taxonomy (NCBI): domain Eukaryota; kingdom Metazoa; phylum Chordata; order Testudines; family Trionychidae; genus Pelodiscus; species Pelodiscus sinensis. Next base: position 13,120,573 of record NC_143074.1, read on the forward strand.
AGATGCGAGGGCATTTGGGTTGAGGCCATTTTTAATCAGAAGCCTTTTCTCCACTCTGCATTAGGCCTTGTCTATGCTTATGCAGGCTGTCCACCTTGTTGTGTATTGGGTTGTAGATATAGATCTTGTAGTTATAGTAACTGAGTTAGGTCACTATGGGTCAGTCCAGCTGTTTTGGGCTGGTTCTAGTTAGTTCTGTGTTATGAAATAAAATGGACACTTGCAACTGCTCAGGCTCTCTGTGTTTCCAATGATTTCTTCCTAAACTGTGGAACTCCAAACGAGATAACACACCTAAATTACACAAGTTCAGCTACGTGAATAACATAGCTGAAGTCAATGTACTTTGGCCTGCTTACCACAGTGTCTTCAACACAGTAAGCTGACAGATGATGCTCTCCTATCGACTCCAGTTACTCCACTTACTCTGGTGGAGTACTGGAGTCGATATATTGCGTCGACCGCCCCTGGATGGATTGCTGTCTGTCAATCCAGCCTGTAGTGAAGACATGCCCTAGACTCTGCTCTCTCCTGAACTGATTTGTCTATCCTTTGGGTACGTCTAGACTACAGAGTTTTGTCGACAAAAGTGGACTTTTGTCAACAAAACTATACCTGCGTCTACACTACCGCTGAGTTCTGTCGACATAACGTCGACAGAACTCAGCAGTTTTGTCGACGCTGGTAAACCTCATTTTACGAGGCATAACGCCTTCTGTCGACAGAAGGTGTTATTGCATGTAAACTGTCCTTTGCGTCTACACTACCACGTCGACAAAGCAGCTTGCTTTGTCGACAGAACTCAATGTAGTCTAGACGCTCTTTGTCGACAGAAGTTTTGTCGACAGTATCTGTCGACAAAACTTCTGTCGACAGAAGCCTGTAGTCTAGACGTACCCTTTGTCTCAATGCAGCTCTGTCTGTTCAACACATGTACGTAGCTACACTAGCTGAAATTTTGAAAGCAGGTTCAAGGATTTTCTCATTAGATTAAATGCCATCCGTGGCTTGAAAAAACTCACCCACCGTTTTTTGATAAAGTGAATTTTGAGCTGGTAAAGTTGGGCTGTCCTATGTGGATCCGAGGAAGGTGGGGATGAATTCACCCAACAGAAAAGACTGCGTCCCCTGAGAGCCACAGGCTCAGGAAAGAAGTAGAGCCAGAGGACAAATGAAAATACAGAAACAGGAGTGAGGGGCATAGGAGTGAGTGGGATCAGACAAAGCTGCTGCTCTGTAAAGTAATTAGCCAGCATTCTGATGCCCTCTGTTTATTCACAGACCAAACAGCAGAAGGGCATGTCTTGTTCCGTCAGCCTGCGTCAGCACTGGCCTGTAGGGATTCACTGTGCATGTCAGAGGCATTTAATTTCCCTGGGCCGTTCAGCCCTTGGCTTCTCTCCTGAGGCGTCCAACAAGCAGACTGATTAATGCCTGCTGCAGTCGTGAGTTAGTGAGATGTAGCCTGAAATCGCCAGGCCACTGAGGGAAGAGCTATGGATTGCTGTCAGCCTGCACCCACAGTTGGGCAGGCAACCTAGAGTTGACAGTCTCTATAGCTCATTAACTTCTGTGAGCCTGTCTCGTTTCCCCTTTGTAAACTGCGAGTGACACCTCCCAGTTTAAGTCATTAACATTTGGGAAATATTTTGAAGAGGAAGGACGTGTTTGCAAAGTGCTGCTGGCATAATGCCATTGTATAAATGATGATTTATTATATATTTTTTCAACAGTAGTGTCTAGTGCCCTAAGCAAGGCTGGTGTCTTTGCCTTGATTATAGTCTAAAATAAACCAACATTCCCCCTCTCTCCTGGTTTACAGATGTGGAGCTGAGGCACTGTATGCTTAAGTGACTTGCCAAAGTCACACATACACAGTGCGTGGCAAAGCCAAGAGGCCAGGGGCTTAACCACAAGACCATCAAAATGAGCATAATAAAAGTGCCACCATCACACACATACACACACACAAACAGCTATGAAGAAGAAATACCTACCCCCACCCCACCGATGAGTTAAAGACAGCTTGAATTTTGACTCTGCCTTAGTTCTTGTGTGGGTTAAAGCCAGCTCGTCAGTACAGCTTTAACATTGCTTCTTTTGCGGTTTAATTTCCGCTGTAGCTCCATCTGTCTTAAAACCATAGGAGATTTGACACAATAGACCCAAGCGGCTGCTTTCGAGCCATCACAGTCTATTGTGCAAGTGTAATTACAGACTCTTTAGCAGACTCTTGGCAGCTTTTGAAAGCTCTTCTTGGGGTTGTAGTGACCCACACGGTGCGTGGCACTGGTCACTGGAAGGAGTTTTTAGTGTACAGATCTTCACTGGCCTAAGAGAGCAGACTTTAACCCTGGGAAGACAGTCAGTCCGAAAACTAGAAGCCTGTATGCAGCAATCATTGTCACAGATCACAGCCTGTTAGAAATGCAGTAGCTAAGGCCTTGTTTACAATGGGGATTTCCTTTAATTCCAGTGGAACCTGCTTTAAGCTACAATTTACACCACTTCTGCTTATTCCCCCTCTGCTGGTACAAACTATAGCTTTGGGCCCACTAGGGGCCTGGTAAAAAAGGAATGTTCCTACATGGACAAGGCCCCTCAGCCTTTCCCAAAGGTCTCTTCACTGTCTGGAATTTGTCGACATTAGAACAGGTCGCTTCTAGGCCTCTGTTCAAATCCCAGCCTGATGGGCAGTGACTGGCCGTTGCTAGGTGACGGCTCTTCGGGGCTTGTGTGAAATGTGCTTGTCTCAGTCAAGGTCCTAGTGGGCAAGTGGCTGCAGCGCAGACACACAGACACCGAGAGGCGCACTCCTAACTGGCTTGCTTATTGGCAGTGTCAGCAGAGAGAGCAAGGACTGCATGGGTTGGGAAGAGGGATTCATCATCTTGCCCTTGAGAATCTGTCTGCCCAGGGCAGAGTGGGAGAATTTTGCCCTGTGCAAAATCTGTCCCATGGGAGGACTTTTTCCTCGATAGCTGTCATTCCAGTTCCTTTCCCACCCAAACACCATGTCCATCTCCATGGAGGACTTATTGAAGTGGGGGACCAAACCAACACCCTAAATCCAAAGGCCCCCAGGCAAGATGGGAGGAGCAACCAAACCTTATTTCAATATTCCTCCCTTCTTGAGCCTTTCCCCACTCACTGAGGTTCTGGCAGCCACTCAAGTTGAGGACCATTCTACCTTTTTATTAATTCTTGGTTATTTACATTGAGCCCATTGTGCAAGGTGCCGCACAAACACTGAACTTAGACATGGTGCCTCTCTCAGAGAGCTCAGGAACCCTCTTCATTCCACATCTTGTGCAGCTGTGGGGTTTACACCTGGACAGGCAGGGCATTCTCTCCCCAGTTCAAAGCACATTTTTTAAAAGGCCTAAGGCCCAGATCTTCAAAGGTATTTAAGCATCCAAATCCTGAAAGTCAGACATAGGCTCCTAAATCTCTTAAACACTTTTGAACCAACCCACCCACACATCTCGTTGCCTCCTCCCGCTCTCCAAGAAAAAGGATAGCTCTGGGCCTCAGAGCGATTACTTTGGGGTATTCTGCATAACTTGGAGCTACACTCCTAGTCCTTTGTGTTTATTGATTATCCTCTCTCTTGTTAAGCGAACCCTCCTAGAAACTTGAAAGTGAACATTGTATTCCCTGAAGGCTTGCCCTTTGCACTCGCACTTTACTGCACTGCAACTTTCTGGCTCAGAAGTGTGAAAAAATACCCCCATGCGCAGCAAGCTACGGTGCTGTAACACACCAGGGTAAACAGGCTCCCAGCGCAGTTCCCCTCACGGAGGTGGTTTCCCTAGATCAGGGCTCAACTTTGGAAGCTGTGGGGGCCACACTGATACTCATAGCACACACTGAGGGCTGCAACTTAAGTGTGATTGTATATACATGCAAATATATATGCAAATATATTCAAATAGCTTCTTTCACACAATGCCCAGGTGTTCCCAGCACCTCCTCCTTGGGGGCTAGAAACGCTGACACCCTGTACCTCTCTGTTCCAGCCAGCCCATCCACTTGCGTTTTTCAATGTTTACCTCACCTGAGAGATGCCCTGCCATTGTAGAGCATGTTCCCAGTGGAGGCCATGTTCAAAGGATCCCACCCGCGAGCCGCGTGTTGAGCCCCGTGTAAACCCAAGCTGCACTGTGGGCCGCAAACAAATGGACCATGGGCCACATGCCACATGTAGAGTAGCCCTGCCCTAGACGTAGAGCCCTGGGATCACTGGGAGACTGCCACGTGAAAGTGCTCCCACAGCTGTGCTTTACACAAAGCCCATGTCAACTACTTCCACTGACAGAAGCACTTTGCCCTTCCCAACCCCTTTCTTTGTGTCTTGGCCTTATCTAGATCAGCACAGCTCTGGAAAAAATGTATTTTTCAGTTGAAGTGCTGCTGTGGAGACAGCTGGAAGCACTGCAATTTTGTAGGTCCTGCCTAGAGTTAATGTTAAAAAGAATCTCAGTAGTGTTGTATCTTAAAACTTAGGGGCTAGCTGGTGTCAGTTGGGGTATGTCTAGACTACATGGCTCCGTCGACGAAGCCATGTAGATTTGTTTTTTTGGCAAAGGCAAATGAAGCCGCGATTTAAATGGTTGCGGCTTCATTTACATTTACATGGCTGCCGCGCTGAGCCGACAAACAGCTGATCAGCTGTTTGTCCGCTCAGCGCACTAGTCTGGACGCTCCCCTGCCGACATCAAAGCCCTTTGTCGGCAGCCCCGGTAAACCTTATCCCACGAGGAATAACGGGGCTGCCGACAAAGGACTTTGATGTCGGCAGGGGAGCGTCCAGACTAGCGCGCTGAGCGGACAAACAGCTGATCAGCTGTTTGTCGGCTCAGCGCGGCAGCCATGTAAATGTAAATGAAGCCGCGAACATTTAAATCGCGGCTTCATTTGCCTTTGCCTACAACCCTAATCTACATGGCTCTATCGATGGAGCCATGTAGTCTAGACACAGCCTAAGTGTCCCTCTAGTGACTTTGGGACAGCTTTGCTGCTTTACACCAGCTGTTGTTCTTTATTATTCATACAGGCTGCACCTTCCAAAACTGGGACTCTCTGGTCTGGCAACATCTGTGGTCCAGCAGGATCACGGATATTCCTGGACCAGAGAGCCCCGGGCTGGGAGCCTAGTGGCAGGAAGGCCAGAGGCACCAGGGCTAGTGTATGGCAGCTGGACCGGGGCTGGTGTCCGGTAATCCAGCAGTAAGGGGGCCAGTGCCAGGGGACCTTCCTGGTCTGGCAAATTCCCTCATTCGGGACTGGTTAGGTCTCAAGGTTGCCAGACCAGGGAGCTCCAACCTGTATTGCAATAATGCGTAGAAGCCCAGTCTTAGCACAGGGCTGTTCAGCGCTCAGTGGTGTACAAACCCATAACAAAAAGATGGTCCTTTCTCCAAAGCATTTACAGTCTAAATACTTTCTGTTCTTAGGACACAAACCATTTGCCTTTTTCCCTTCAAGCATCCCTACTAAAGTAAATGGACTTATTCCCAATTCATGTGAGTAAGAGTGGCAGATTCAGCGTCTTTTAGACAAACTGATATAAATCCAAAGTAGGTCCATTTAAGTCAGTGCAATTGCTCTGAATTTACACTGCGTTACACACAACAAGATTTGGTCCCTAGACTCCACAGCCCATCATCCAATTGTGAGCTAGGTGAAATCAGGGGCACTCTGCATTGGGTAAGTCTTTCTCCCAGCATGTTTTCAAGCAAATTGCAGAATAAAATCAGAGCTGGGAAGAGTCAGCCAGCCCCTTCTCCTTGCTGATGCTGGATTGTTCTCAAAATCATACTACGTCTACACTGACAGCTTCTTGCGCAAGAACTGTTTTGTAGAAGAGTTCTTGCGCAAAAAGTCTTCCACAAGAGCGCGTCTACACTGGCATGTGCTTTTGTGCAAGAGATGTGCTTTTGCACAAGAGCATCCATGGCAGTGTGGATGCTCTCTTGGGCAAGAAAGCTCTGATGACCATTTTAACCATAGGGGCTTCTTGCACAAGAAATTCATGTTGCCTGTCTACACTGCCCTCTTGTGGAAGAGCTCTTGCTCAAGAGAGCTTATTTCTCGTGGGGAGAGGAATAACTCTTCCGGAAGAAGCCCTCCCTGTTTTACAACGCTGTACTATAAATTTACTTGCTCAAGAACGTGCGTGCAGTGTAGCCAGTAGGCAAGTTTTTGCGCAAGAACAGATGTTCTTGCACAAGACGCTGCCAGTGTAGACATAGCCATAATGGTCTAGAAAACAGAACTTCCACTGCTGCTGTAGGAGCATATACATCTTGGATGGAAATGTCTCCTGATTTCTAATCACACATTGTCCCTGCCTGAAGAGTATCCTAAATTGGACACTAGCCCTCAGCCCTCTTCCTCTTTGGTGCTCATGCCTTTCAGATATGTGATTCTGTTATCTGTCATCTAATCTGGAATCCCATCCACAGAGGTAAACACTGCTTGCCCTGAGAGCCATCTACTGCAGACATCTCTGTGGCCAGGATTCAGGAGATGGTGGCACAAATCACAGAAGAGATGGGCTATCCCTTCCGGAGTCGTTCTGGGCCCAGGCTCTGATAGACACATCTAATCTATCCTTCAAAAGAGAGGCCTGAACCAAACAGGCAACCATATAGCATGAGCACACATTGGAGTCTGCATATGCGTATTTTGGTGGCACAATTCTGGAGGTTCCTTGGAAGCCCACTGATGTGGAGGGATACACAGAACACCCAAATATTTATGTAGACTTTTGGATATCCCCACCGGACAAGCACTTTGGGTAGAGACCCTGGCTCCTAATCCATAGAATGGGGTGCTTGCAAACTTCCCATACACCACAGCGAGGTCTGTGGCAGCAGAGGGCTGGTCTAGGTGGTTTCTGACCGGTGAAGACTGGAGCTCCATAACCATAAACTACTCTGCTGCTGCCTGTCAGTGACTGGAAGGGAAAGACCCTCCCGGGACAGCTTTGGCCTCCTTTTTGGTCCAGGATTTCACTGCTCTTTTTAAACAGACACTTTCCCTCGGCAAAACTGGCAGTCTGCATAAACGTGTCAGCATTTCAGTTTTTTTTCACAATTAATGAGGTGAAACATCCTCGGAAACATTCGGCTGTAACAGTGCTACAGTAGCTGAAACCTGCCCCACTTCCCCTCCTTCACTTCTCCTCCCCCCCCCGACATTTTTCACGTACTCCACTTGCACTGGGGAAGTTTCCATAGGATTCAGCAATTCTTCAGGCTCTCGCCTTCCACACGCACTTTGCTTGGCTCCATCCTGAGCCTGGGTCCTTCCACAATGAGCTTGTGCGTTGCTCTTTGTCTGAAAACTCACCACAGAGTGGAAAAAGCCAGAGCAGCAAGCAGGCGGGTTATTGATTTGGGAGCCAAGTCTCTGGGCTCCTTGCATATTTCCTCCTGTTGGGTGGTTTTGCTCCATTTCTTAACAGCATCACATGCCTTCAACCCGACACCGCTGTTGATAGCCAAAGCTTCCCCCTGCTAGACATTGGTTGTCAGTGCCAACTGTATACCTATTGGGGGGGGAGATAATTTTCTCCCCATCTCATATGATGGCAGGGAGGTGGGAGTGACCCCTTGCATCCAGCTATGGTGTTCTAGAGCCAGCGTCTGTGGCTTGGCAGTGCTGAAACGGCGCAGTGCACACTTGATCCGGGCAGGATGCAATCAGCCAGACTGTTCCACGTATGATTTATGCAAACGGCACAGTAATCACTGCTAGGAAAGCTCTCCCCGTAATCCTCAAATGCATTTCTGGAGACAGACAAGCCCCTGAGGGTCTGGGCTGATTGGGGGATTGGCTTTTGGCAGGCGGCGTGGAGAAGAGGCGAGGCTAAGCAATCATTTGAGAGCTAAACTTTTTTTCCTGCCCTTCCTTAGCAGAGGTCTAAAACCAGATCTCTGCAGAAAGAAGGGGTGTGTGTGGGTGCATGTGGGTGCATGTGCAATTCCTGCATTTACATGATGATTCCTTTGGCTGGGCTATAGTTTACGCTCCACTTCTTATAATGCCCAGAAGAGCACTTGATAACAGGGTATATCTATATTGGAGCAGGGGTAGACATACCCGTGCTAGCTTCAGTGTAGTTAGTGTAGCCGTGGTGGCATGGACAGTGGGATGGGCTGGCGGCTCCAAGTGCAATCCCATCTGAAACCCTCCCAACATACCAGGGACAACAAGCCCGCCCTGCCACCCATGCAGTTGTGGCTAACACTGCTATTTTTAGCACATTAGCTGGGTTGGAGCTAGCAAGGCACATCTGCCCAAACTTCAGAGTAGATTTACTTTCCACGTGACCTGAGAGACAGAAGCAGAGAGCATCCATCTCAGCGGCCGATGGCTCCTGGGGAGCGTGGGATGATTCATCCTTGCCAGGGGGCTTGGAAAGTCATACCTTACTCTGCTGGATGTCCCTGGGGGCTTATCTGTTAGCAGCAGGTTCAATGGAGCCCTGATGGAACTGCACATGCATCCCTAGCACATCTGCAAAAACGAACCTCATGCCACAGATGCCGGCCAAATGGGCCACAGCTTTGAGGTACAACTCAAAGGATTGGCACACCCTGCAAAGCCCTCTATTGTACCTGGCTACATTAGAGCTGGTTCTCTCCCTTGCAACAGATGAGTTCTTCTTGCTGGTTGTGACATAACGAAGACTCAAGACAGTTTCTTGCCATTTTAACCAGAAAGGACACTCTCTCAATGACTTAATCACCTGCATTCTGCTACAAAGACCTTTTACATCTGCACTTGAAAGGGAATCCTCTGAACTGTCATTCATGTTAAAATTCGACACTTTCCAAAAAGGACTCAACAAACACTTGAACTATCTCACCCATTACCAAGATAGCTTCCCCAATTATCACCTCTAATACCATTAACTCACAAACATCCCACTCTCCCTACCTCTAATATCATCAATTCACAGACACTTACCTTCCTTCCTTCCCCCCCCCCCCTGCATCCCCCTCCTGTTCTGCAATGTGATTTGTCCTTTTCATATTTGTTCATTTTTTTTAATTGTATCCTTTGTTATATGGTTGTGACTACTTTCTTCCACTATTTGATCTGAGGAAGTGGGTCTGGCCCACAAAAGCTCATCATCTAATAAACCATCTTGTTAGTCTTTAAAGTGCTACATTGTCCTGCATTTTGCTTCACTACCCCAGACTAACACGGCTACATTTCTATCACTACTCAAGACAGTGTCGGTGGTGGGTTCTTGCTTGTGGGCATGGACCACCAGACCTCTTCTTTCTCAGTCATCAGAGCATTTGGCTCTTTGCTCGTGGGTTCAGACTGCATCATTCCCTTCCTTTTCTGGGTGGGTAGATGCTTACCTGGGAGAGGTTAGTATTGCTGATGAAATGCCCTATACATTTAATTTATTTAATAAGTGTCTCCCCATCTTTGGAGTTGCTGGTTAGGGACACAATCCTGCACCACAGAAGTGAATAGGAGCTTTGCTTTGGCATCAGTGGGCACAGAATCAGCTTGCTTGGGCAAAATACAGACTTCATGGTGCGCCTGCTCTGGTCCTGACCCAAAACACTTTGAAGTTGGTGGAGTGATTCTCATTGACTCCAGGGAAGTTTGGATAGAGCCCTGTGCCCGTGTTGGGAAACTTGATGCATAACCTTGCACCAGCAGAATATCCAGTGCACCTCAGTGAACTCTACTTGGGTTCAATTCATTTCACACTGAGAAAGCATCTTTAATTCCTGGATAAAAAAGTTACTTAAACCTCCCTCCAAGCCAAAACAAAAAGTGGCAGCTGGAGTCCATAGGCAAAGTCATTTATGCTTTCTCTTAAGTAAGGCAGTGTAACCTACTGGATAAAGCGCTCCCCTGGGCTCCACAAGATGTGTTCTATTCCTAGCCTGCTTCTGACCAGGTGGGTGATGATGAGCATACACCCCTACCTTGTCTAGCTAGATTGTAAGCTTTTAGGCAAGAGCTGTCTCATAGGCATGTAGAGGCCCTGATCACAGCTGGGCCTCTAGGGGCTTCAGCCATACACATAATTAAAAAATCTCACTTGCAGGATCAGGCCCAGGATCGGTGAACTGATGTCTCTTAATTGCTTCCCACCCTTCACCAGTGGGCAGACAGTGGCCCATTCACAGACCTGTTGAGCATAAGGAGGCAAAGAGACCCACCCTGCACTCAAGACAGGTCTTTCTTCAGTTGTATTGTTCAGTCTATCCAATGGAAAGCACAAACAGCCAGTGGTTGTACAAGTGCAGTCAGCTTTCCAAACCAGAAGACAGTTCAAAGCACAGACACACATATTCCACAGACGCTGCCCTTGGGTGTCAGCCTGCATATACTTCTCCAATCTGTATTTGTGTTGTGGAACGCAGGCCGCATTCAATACAAAAAATGATTGAAAATCACATTGCAAAGGCAAGCAAACACGTTAAAAAGTCAGGGCTCCTAATTACTGCTCAAGCATAACAGCCTTTAGGACATAATTTCTAGAGATTAAATTTTTCTGTAGAGTATTTGGGTCCTATTATTTCCATCACTGTTAAATGGGAAATTTAGTCCAGTCTAGTAGTGGTTAGACTGGAGGCCTGAGCATCTGGGTACCTGGTTCCTATTCCCAGATGACTCATGCTATGACTTTCAGCAAATCTCTTTCGCCCCAATTCAAGGAAGCACATGAGTTAAGGCCATCCCTAATCAAGAGGGCACCATAATTTTAATTTTAAACACAGCAGGTTTCAAATTTAAAAAGTGCTTAAGTGCTATCATGAATAGGAACACTTTCCTGAACCAGAGTCTAAAATAGGGATGAGAATATTTAGGAAATGTGGAGTTGTCTAGTGGTTAGAGCTGGTGACTTGGGGTCAGAACGCCAAATTCTGTTCCCAGCTGAAAACAAATCATCTTACCTCTTTGTGCTTAGTTCCACCATTTACCTCCCTCCTGGAGTGGAATTATGACAAATTAACATCTGAAAAGTGCTTTGAGTTCCTCAGATGAAAAGTGCTGTCAAGAGAGCAAATTATTATTGTTCAAGGGGGGAAAAGGACACAGAAAAATAACTCTGCAGCCCCTGGATCATTTACTCCAAAGATTAACCCAAAGGGAAATATTTAAAATAGATTTCATGATTTAAGGAACAAGTTAAATAATTGCACATGAAATCTATGTGGTCGTCTTTGCTGTAGTTCTTTTGGTTTCCCTGGAGTACATAATGGCAGTCCACATGTGTACTGAGAAAGACCATGGGAGAAATGAAAGACATTGTTTTTCCAAAGGATTTCTTGGCTGTAAAAGCCCTACACCGCCCTGCGGCTTTCCTGATTAGGGCCCAGTGTTAATTTGTTAAATCCACATCAAGTGCCCAGAGAACCAGTTGTTTATTTTTGCTAATTCAGCTGGCTGAGATCAAATTGGGGTTTTATTTGTTAAGGATAAACGTTAATTAATAAAAGCTATTTATTTGGTTAGAGCCGGCCGTAGCCTTGGGGTCATATATGCCGTGATCATTATTTCAAACAAAACAAACCCAAAATGTCTCTCAACGGTTTGAAAAAGGCAGAAACGTAGAGGGCTGAATTTATTTGTCTTAGGAAGAATTTACAGTTAATTCCCTCCAGGCTATTTAAAACCTTCAATTACACTGAATAAAGGGGAAAAAATGGCTGGGATGGGAGGGAGAAAAGTGGGAGGAAGAGGGAAGGGGGAAGTGACTGTAAAGAAGATTTGATCATTTGGCTGGGTGAAAAAAGAAAAGCTTAAAAAAGGTCTTTGGCAAACAGTCCACAAATAAATGGAATGTGTGAAATAATTTAACGGCAGAAAACTGCTCTGCTCGGGGTTTTTAGATTGCAACGCAATAGGGCGAGATGTAACTTTACCTTTTAGAGATGTGGGTCTGAAATTCCCTGTCCCTCCCAGCCAGCTCAAAGATGCACGAAGAGGAATGTTATGTATTAATCACCCAATCATGATGGTTTAAGGGCTGAAGCTGCTCTAGAGTGAATGGGCTGCACATAGCAAAGAAGGGAACGTGTGGTTTGAGGACACAGCATGTGGCTGAAAGGGACCACTCGACCTTCTAAGGCTTTGTCTACACGGCTGAGTTTAACGTGCAGCCCGGCAGTGCTTTCATGCGGCAGTATGGTCATGGCACCAGTCCTGGGGGGTTTTCTTCCAGTGCTCTAGGTACCACCTCCACAAAGGAAGTAGCTAACACCACTGAGAGCCTGTTTACACTGGCGCTTTCCAGCACTGTACTTTGCTGTAACTGGAACTTTTTCACACCCATAAGCGAAACAGGTCCAGCGCAGCAAAGTGGCAGTGTAGACAAGCCCTAAGTCTGACTGCTGTTGATCACAGGCCACCAGCTGCACTGGCACAGCAAGCAGAATCGAGACTGAAATAGGAACAGAGGGCGCTCTCCCTGCACCAGCCAATGTATCCGCACTGCTCCCCAAAGCCAGAGGGAGGGGTGCTCTCCTTCTGCTGTGAGCTGGGCTCCCTCCATTCAGCTTTATTTTAACCTTACCCCTCGCCCATTTTGCATGAGCCACTGTTGCAGTGCAGCTAACCACTGCAGTCCCCCGGACCAGCAAGGGTTCCCCAAAGCTGCCTATCTCAGGAGCTCCCATGGAGGAAAGCTTAGCAGCATCTGGCAATTAGAGTCTTTCCCTTCATAGCCTTGCCCAAGCAGTAGGATTAGGTCTTAAATAAAGAGTGATGGCCTAGTTTTCAGAGATCCAGCCCCTGCTGGCTTAAAGTCCTTCAGGTAGCTCCTGAGAATGAAGGCCACCCCCTTAGGATATGTCTATATACTGTGATACAGCCCCGTTGCTCAAAGTCAATGTGTGTGAGCGATATTTGCCGGCACTTTTGCGACAAAATACTTCTACCCCCAACGAGCAGGTTTCGCTTTGTCAGCAGGAGAAATCTCCCACCGACAAAGCAACATTCACATAGGCACTTGCCGCAGCAAAACTTTTGTTGTTCATGGTGGGGAGTGGTTTAAGCACCCGTGAACAAGAAAAGTTTTGTCGTGCAAGTGTAGACACAGCCTTAAGATCCATCTCAAAGCAAAAACTAAGGGTGAGTCTACACTGCACCATAACACAAAATAAGATATGCAATTTGAGCTACGCAAATTGCATATCTTATTTTGACGCTATTTTGAAATAGCTTATTTCGTCATTTGGCGCTGTCTACACAGTCCCAAATATTGAAATAAAACACGATTCCAAAATGTCCCATTTATTTTGAAATAAAACACTACTCCAAAACATAGACGTTTACAGGGACGTTGGAATATCGAGCCCAAAATAATGGGCTGTGAAGACGCAAGATAGCTATTTCCGGATACTCCAGTATCCCAAAAGAGTGTTACAGTGTAGACGCACCCTGGAGGAGGCAGTTTTCACATCGAAGGTGTGGAAAAGCACAGAAAGACATAAATTCCATTAAACAAATCTCCCCTTTCCATGCAGTGTGACACTAAGAAGAATAGCACACCTCTCTCAGCCTGAGGGCATGCCTCTCCCCAGGAACAGGGAAATTCAGTGTAGATAAGGCACTTTTAGAAATCAAGACCCTTGTAGAATTCCAACATGTAAACAGACGTAAGTTTAATGTCATTCTAAATAAATAAATAAATGTGGATTGGCTATATCATGGCTGCATTGAGCTCATTAATCCCTCTTGAACAGAAGTCATAAATCAAATCTGAAACCTAGGTGGAAATGTAGGGAAAATTCCCTTTCTAATGGCAGATGGTACAACTTTCTACTCCTAGGAGCTCAAGGCTGACCTCTTAGAACCTCTCCCTGTATATGTGTAACTATGTCCCAGATCGGATATAATCCCTGGTTTTACAGTCTCTCAATGCAGCAAAGAATTATTAGAGAAAATTGCTTGGAGGTTAGCGCAGCTGAGAGGTGCAAACTCAACACAGCTGCTTAGAATGCGAACAACACGATACTTCCTTACAGGGCCTGATCCAGCAGCCTCAGTGACCGCAAAGAGGCATGTTACCAAGGCAAGGAATGCAGAATCAGGCCTGTATTTTGATAGAGCAGTTGTCCAACAGGCTACAGGTCCAAACCTGCTCTCACTAAAGTAAAATGATAAAACTTGCCTAGAGGTCAGTGGGACAAGGATGGGATTGTCTCTCAAGCTTTATGGAGGTGCCTGATAGAATTGCAGTGTTAAGTGAAAAATGGCCAGGGTGAGGACAAAGGCAGAAGAGGCAAAGGAGAAAAGTCAGACTATCACACAGGCGTATGGATGCTAATTTAAGAAGAGGATAAGGCAGTGGTGGGCAACCTGCGACCCATGGGCCATGTGCGGCCCATTGGGGTTCTGCGAGCGGCCTGCACACCCCTTTTGCCCCCTCCCCCGGCACCTTTTGTGTGCTGGGGCCCCTGCACATACCTACTCCCCCCCAGCATTTGGAGCACTGTCAATCAGCTGATTCCTGGCATTTAAGCTCTGGGAGGTACCAAATCAGCTGATTCACAGCACTCCAGAAGTGCTGGGAGGGAGCAGGAGAAGGGACCAGCTGCGCTCAGGGAGGAGGTGGGGAAGAGGCAGGGTGGGGGTTTGAGGGAAGGGATGGAGTTGAGGCGGGGCCTGAAGTGGAGGGATGGGCGGAGCAGCCCCTGGCCAAATGAGAAGAGACACACATTTAACACAAGGGCACGTGGGAGGTGCATGCTGATTGCACACAACATTGTGAGAGACGTGCTGCTTCCTTATGTTACTTTGCCACCATTTTAATTTGACCCAAATAATGGATCGCTGTGCACTGAAAGAGACATGATAAAGGAGGAGACCCAAGTGCAATGTATTTAATCTTAGCCTTGGGGTTCTGGTGAGTGCACATGCCCAATTTCCATCTTGAGGCCCACAGAGATGAAGGAGGGTGACTCATGCAGCCCATTCACTAGCCTTTGTTACCTATCGCTGGGATAAGGGCTGCAATTTTCAAAGGGGCCTTAAAGGGTGAAGCTCCAGGATAAAATATTCAGAAGCATCTAACGTCTCCCCAGCATATTGTAGCATGGCTCGGCATAGCTGTTCTTGCTTTAAAAAGAGCAGTCTAGACGTGGTGGCCCAGGCTTCAGCACAATCTAGCAACCACAGCATAAGGCTACCAGGGAGCCTGGGGGCACACACTGGTTGCTAACCCATACTGAAGCTTGTTTCATCATGGCTGTGTCTACACTGGCCCCTTCTTCAGAATAGCCATGCTAATTTAGAACTTTGGAATAGGGAAATGCGCGGGGGATTTAAATATCCCCCGCGGGATTTAAATGTTTAAATAAACATGGCCGTCTTATGACGGGCTATTGGATAGTTATTTCGAAATAACTTAGTCCATGTCTACACAGCAGGCAGTTATTTCAAAATACTATCAAGCTGGAGGACTTCTTATTCTGACTCCTACAACCTCATTGTATGAGGAGTAAGGGAAGTTGGAGGAAGAGTTCTCTATTTCAAAAAGGAAAAGCCGGATCCTCCAGAATAAAGCCCTATTCCGGAGGATCTCTTATTCCTACTTTCAAGTAGGGCTTTATTCCGGAGGATCACGCCAGTCTGGACGCTCTTTTCCAGCTTTTCCCCAAGCCGGGAAAAAAGCGGCGGCCATGTTTATTTAAATCCCGCGGGGGATATTTAAATCCCCCGCGCATTTCCCTATTCCAAAGTTCTAAATTAGCATGGCTATTCCGAAGAAGGGGCCAGTGTAGACGTAGCCCATATGTACACTGCTACTGTTACCTGTGCTAGCTAGATTAACATTAATATGAGTTTGTTTGTCTGGACTCATAATGCATCACACCTTTTCTTGCAGTGCAGACGTTCCCTAAAGCCATGTCTTAACTTCATGGAAGATTGATGCTGCTGCAATCGATCTTCCGGAGTTCAATTTAGCGAGTCTAGTTAAGACTAAGTAAATCAAATTCAGAGGGTGCCCCCAGGGGCATCTGGTACTCCTGTTATTGCAAGGCGTAAAGGAAGCCAGCAGGAGCGTTTGCTCCCATCAGCCTGCTGCTGTGGGGATACTGCTAAGCTCGGCTTATGGTATTCCGACTCCAGCTACGTATTCTGGGGTTGTATACCTTAAGTCAAACTGCTGGGTCTAGTGTATACCTGGCCTTAGAGACTTTGAAGCCTTACTGAGACAATTTGGAAACTAAGGACTCATCTACACAGCAGGGCTTAACTCGAAATAAGCTACGCAAATTGAGTTACATCAAATTGGGAGTGTCTACACAGCACTTATTTTGAAATAGAGAACTCTTCCTCCAACTTCCCTTACTCCTCATACAATGAGGTTATAGGAGTCGGAATAAGAAGTCCTCCAGCTTGATAGTATTTTGAAATAACTGCCTGCTGTGTAGACATGGACTAAGTTATTTCAAAATAACTATCCAATAACCCGTCATAAGACAGGATTTCCGGGTCTCTCCTCCACATCCTATTCCCTTTCTATCTCGCTCTCCTCTCCTGAGCCTCCGGTCTCTCGCTCTCCTACTGCCTCTCCCCCGCTCTCTCTCAGCTCTCCTCCGCCTCTCTCTCCATCTCTCTCTTTCTCTTCTCCCCCTCTTGCCTCTCACTCTCTCTCCGCTCTCCTCCGCCTCCTCTCTGTCTCCTCTGCTCTCCTCTGTCTCCGTCGGGGATGCATGCTCGTCCAGGTCCTGAACCTTGGCCATGTTTGTCATTGCCCTGCCCCCTTCCTCTCCCTCCGTGGCACTCAGCTGACTTCTGCGCTGCTCAGCCGGGCTGCCGCGTGGGAGCAAGTGGCACACGCGGCCGTTTGGGCCCCGCACTCCCCATGCAGCATGCGCCGCCCAGAGGGAACAGCCAGCATTTCAGCAACAGCACCATCCCAAGGGAACAGCCAGCATTTCGGGCAACAGCACCGCCCAGAGGGAACAGCCAGCATTTCGGGCAACAGCGCCGCCCAGAGGGAACAGCTAGCATTTCGGGCAACAGCACCGCCCAGAGGGAACAGCCAGCATTTCAGCGTTACAGACTCTCAGACATTGGGCTACTATAGATATGATAATGTTGCTGTGTGAACATACTCCAGGTCCCATTGAATTTTGAATGAAACTTAGGCTCCTAAGTGTCTATGTCCCTTTTTTGAAGGGAAAAAAGGGACTGAGGGGATTTTTGATTATTTTATCTCATTTTATCTAACAAGCTTGAAAATCCCAGCTCAATACCTTTGGAATATTTTCTATTTGGATGAGATTTTCAAAAAGCCCTTAAGTGACTCAGAAATATCTATTCCACTGAAAGCCAATGTCCTTTGGGCACATTGGAAATGTCACTCTTCATCGCTAACACACCCCAGCAATGAGTGGGATAGATTTTGTGCTAAAGAGACAAGATGCTAGTTGGTACAATATCTGAGACGTACACACAAACTGGTTATAAAACTACAGTTTTCTTCCATGTCTCGTATGTTCCATTTAACGCAGATTTCCCCTGGTGAATATGGTTTTCATCTTGGTTACCGAGCAGTCTCGCTTTCCCTTTTTATCCGTGCAATGTCATCTTTCATTATTCAGTAATGTTATCCCTCCTCTGCCCCACTTTATTTTTTCCCCCTAAGAGGAAATTGTAATCAGCAGAAAATAAATACACCATCAAAAAAGTGACCACAGGAAGGGGGAATGTTCACAAGTCCCCTCTGTTCTCCAGGCTGGACAATCAACTCAGTATCTCCCAGTGAGCCACGCAGGAACCAAAAAATGACAAACACAAACTTGCAAATTCTCTCCCTAACTTTATCCCCCCTCACTCCCCATGCCTGCAGAGTCCTTCAGGAGGGGAAAACATACAGTGCAGAGCTATTTCTGCCTTTCCTTAATTAACGATTCTTATTCTTGGAAGAGCGTCAGGATGGGAAAACACATTCAAATTCCTTGGTGAAAATCAGAGAAGCCAGTTAAGTAACTTTTCCTCCTGTGTGTGTAAAGCTCAAAAGCTAATTGCGTTATCTTATGGCACAGCGGTCTTTGGCATGAAAACGTAATGGCTTGATGGCAAGCCATAGCTGTGGATATCATGTAGGCTTTGTGATGGCAGATGGAAATAGGCTTGGAAATGGGATCTACAGTTTATCCCCCATCCCACCCGGCTAAAGACACAAAAATGGAACATTTAATGACATTCATTTTTAATGTTGATTTCAGCTTAATAACTAGGCATCTTTTTATAGACTGGGTGATCGCTCCCAACCTTGCACGCCATAAACCTGTCAGACACATGCCATCAAGCAAGCAGAGCAGCCTTTATCTGGTCCTCCAGTTCTGGAGTATGGGCAAGGCTCCAGAGCATGAACTAATTGGGAAAAGATGTTGATTCATTATGGAGCAGGAGAACCCTGTCTCTGGGCTAATTAGGGGGACCAGACGGGTACATTTGGACCATGAGCAGCCTTGTGTGTAATCAATGGATGAGTTTTTTTTTTTTAAAGAGGAGGGAAAATGTATCACAGAATGGAGAAGTCGTCTGGCAGCAGAAGGACCACTGTAGAGTTGAGGAACAATGATTCCCTTTGAGCTGTACTGGGGTGCAGCTATCTTTCAAGGGAATGTTTGATTAGGTGAGGAAAGGCTTTCATCAGCTAACAATAGCTTTTAAGTGTTTGCCTGGAATGTATTGCATGGTTTTGGGGCTCGGGAGAAGATTTCACTTGTACACAGTTTGGTTTAGGGACTCATTTAAACAAGCAAATGAACCTGAACATAAAAACGGGACCTGCCGACTTCCCTCCCCGCCGATTTGCAGCTCCCTAAAGGCCCAGACACAAAATGGTCTGCCCCATTCCAAGCATGGAAGGGGGATGTAATCCCTATCAGAACCTTGTCGTCCATATCGGCCCATCTTCGATGCAAATCCAGGATGGCAATCACTTTACACAGTGGGTCTCACCCTATGTCTATTGAATTCCATGTGGGGTTTTATGTTGATTTCAGTGGGAGCAAGATCAGGAGTCCTGCCCTGCAAGGATAGAGGAGGCAGACAGAGCGGATGCTATTGAAAGCACATTCTCTGCAAGGCATTTTAAAGAGTTAAGTCTATAGGTTCTGCTCCCTCATTCTGTCATCAGAATGATTGGGATGGGAGAAAGAAGAGTCCAGCAGGCATATTTAAATAAGGATCAGCCCAGCTGGGTTCTGTAGGAATCACTATAAGAAACAGATGATTTAATGGAGAATGAGATCCTTTTTCTATAGAGCATATTCTATAATTTGTCCATTAAACTCTACAGGGTGGTTCCTAAAAACTATAGGCAAATTATTGCTCCCTACGAAATGCTGTAGGAATTTCCCATCAGAGATGGTTCCTGCATGCTGGCCCATATCGATCCCAGGTTCTGGGAGGATGCGGGGACAGGAGTGACCTGCCATATTTTTTTAATCTACAGGCTCATCAGCTTGCTGAAGAAAACCAAAACCAAAAAAGGAGTTAAACTGAAAGGGGCAATTGGGAAACAGAGCCTGGCAGCAGACTTGAGGCTCTCGACAGAACCAAGGGCTGGAGGGAATTCTCAAAATTTTTCTGTGATGTAAAGTTCAGTGGAGCCTACCCTGTGGTCTCCTGGGTGGCGCAAAGTGCATCTTTCTCTCTCTTGGCTTTTGGACACGACATGTTTATTTCAGACTGAACCAAGCAAAGGTCACTCCCCCTCCCCCTACCATGATAGGGTTTCCCAAATGCAGCAGCGCTCAGCGTCCACCTACCCCAGAGTTCTGCTGTCCTCAGACGGGTTTATAGAGGCAAACAAAGGATGGAACTTACCCGGAATGCAAAGGCAGGTGTAACTGAATGATCAGAAAGTGACCGTACATAAGGAGCCTCCCCGTCCATTCAGATGACTAAACCTAGGACCTATGATAGCTGAGGTCTCCTTTCTATAGCCCATCAAGGGAGCTCCCATCCAGTCATTGGGATGTGGGGGGTGTCTCAGTAGACAGCTTCCCTCCACTATCTTCTTGTTTTGGCTGAGCCAGAGCGACCAGTGTCGCCTGATGCAACGTAAGAGCTATTTAGTCACACCTGTGCAAGAGAAGAGCTGCAGCAATAAAGGCCAGGAAACAGGGCAAGTGCTGTGTTTTGAACCTGTGTGGCGTATTAGGGGCCATTCCTGCAAGGTACAAAGTATTGCTCACTGCAAGACGGCCAGGCCTGGAAAGGTGTTTATTGATGGAAGGCATCTCAGGCACCAATAGGCATTGCAAAGAAGGCACCAAAGTCTCCATGTAGGCTAGTGCATTGTCAGTAGGGTTGCCAGATGGTTTAACAAAAAATACCAAACACGCTCCCCCTCAAAAAAAAACAAACAAAAAAAAACACCGGGAAAAAATTCTGTTGAACAAAAAAAACAGGGGTGAGACCAAACTTGTTGAGGAAGAAAAGGGGGGGCTGCACCTTTAAATGGCCTCACACTCCTCACTCCTCAGCCCCCGCCAGACACGGCAGGGGAAAATTGTCCCCGCCGGGCTTCCGTCCGAGGGAAACAGGAAATACTGGACATTTCACATGTCCGGTATTTTCTGGTTTTTTTCTACCGTACAGGGGACCCGAATAACAGACAGTCTGGACAAAAACCGGACAACTGGCAACTCTAATTGTCAGTACCAGCCACCAACGTAGCCCCCCTCATTCTCGTTGATTTCAGTGGCCACTTCTCCCAGGGTACCAGCTTCCTCATTGTTGGGATTCCTGAGTCGAGCCGGGGGGGGGGGGGGGGGGGGGGGGAGGGGGAGGCTGCCTCTGGAATGCTGACCTGGCTTAGGGCTGCCAATGCAACAAAACCTCCAGGAGTACGTTCAACCAAACTCGGGAGCCCTAGACCTGAGAGCAGTTGGGGCTTCTGTGGAGGGCCATGGAGGCAACTGCACTAACAGAAGTTGGGCCCAGATTAACCAAGTGTGCAAGTGGCGTGCTTGTACAGGGCCCCTCATCTCCACTTTGGCCTGGCCGTCCCTCCAGAGGCCCAGCCCCATGGGGATGGGAGTCGCAACTGCTGAGTGAATGCTCATTCTCCACCTCTAAATTTTTTCCATCCATGTGCAGAATACATTTTGTTACATGCACCAAGGCATGTGCAGATGTGCACCACTCTGGAGCCTGTGGGTGCTTTGCTAATCAGCTGGGTAGCATTTGAATCTCTCCTAGGTGACCACCCAAGTACTCAGCTTACAGGGAACACTGCTCTCCAAGCCCCTTTCTTGCCTAATCTTGGGGCCTCCCCATTGCACCCGGCTAGCCAGGATTAGGGTTACAGTGCTGGGGCAGAGGTGCTACTGGGGGGGAGTGGTTGGTGCCCCCTTAGCAAGCTGAGGAGGAGAATTGGATTGGGAGGCTACGTCTGCCATTGAACTGGGAGGCTATGTCTGCCCTTGCTTGATCGCCACAGGCAGAGCATTGCTGAAGGAGCCTAAGCACAGTCTGTTCATGATTAAAGTGGGAATGTCCTGGAAATCTCTATCCAAGCAGACTGAGAGATCTCTGGTGCTCCTGGCTGCGAAGAGATGCTGGAATACACATCAGAGCAAGGGCAGGGTTCTTCCAGAACTTAGCAGCATGGATGCCTACTTTCTGTGTTCTTAACCAATAAATCAGACAGCACAGACCGGTAATTAGGACAAGGACTCATGACTAAAGCCTTAGGGTATGTCCACATGGGCAAGGTGGGAAGGTCTCAGAGCCCCACATGTTTAGTCAGTTGTCCAGAACGCTGAGACTCATTGCTGCGGGTCACTGTAGACAGACTCTCAGCAGCTATTCTCAACTCTGTTACTGACTCACCATGTGACCTTGGTCAACTCACTTCACTTTTGTCTGCTTTACTTCAGCTCTCAGTAACACAGGGGTAATGCCTACCTCTGTCATATTCTTTGAGATGCTGTTGCACCACAAAGTGTTATAGCAACTACCAAGCACATTTCTCCCGCCCCATTCACCCGAGGTTAGGGTTTTTTGGGGGGCGGGCATTGAGGGTCATCTAAGTTTTCTCTAGTTTTTCAACAGCATGGTAAAAGGAGGGCACATAGGAGTCAGATCTCTCTGGATCTCATTGCCACAGGGGTTCAAATTCCAGGTGCCTCTACTCCAGTATTCTGTTACTGACAATGGCCAGGCACAAGATGTTTCATAAAAAGGTGCAACCAACCCTCTGGTAGCAATGGAGTAAGGCACACAAGTTTCCATCTAACCCTCAATAGGCAGCAAGCAGTTTATGTCCAGAAGCATAAGGGTTTATATTCCTTCCAGGAGATGGAGCCTGGGCCAGTATCATCTCATGGCAATTTTGCAAAGCTGCATTGAAAGCCCTTTAGTAAGCCATTCTTCAGCATATTCCGAAAGGCGAGAATTCCCCACATTGGAGGTACTCACATTGACATAGAGCAGAGAAATCCAATACAACACGGCTGCAAATCCATAGGATGTCATAAAACTATTACAATTCCAAACCATTCAAAAATACTTTCCCGCCACGAGGTACAAATTGAATCCAGCTGCTCTGCTAATGGAAAGAATAGCTGAAGAATACTTCACTAAAAAATGGAAAGCAACATGCTTTCCCCCTGGAACTCTGCAGGCAACCAGCTGTCCTCCAGAACCAATCTCCATCAGCCTGCTCCGTTTCATGTGACCCTAGTGACAAAAAGAAAATGAAAGTTTCTCTGGATGCAGGCCCAAGATGCAAAATATCCAGGCCTGGGTCTGGGCCCAAAAGGCAAACAGTAGGACCAGTGATAGGCTTAAGGTTCCAAATGTCATGAGCCACAAAACAAGGCCTGGGTAACAGTTGTTTCTAGCACTGGCTGGCTGGCCATGAGACTGCTCACCTTAAAAATCACATCATTCTGATTGCCACCCTGCTCCCCCCACACTGCACACTAGTCTGCTAGTCCAGGAGCTGCTGCTAGTCCAGGAGCGGCTGGCAGGGGTTACAGCGAGAGTGCTGAAAGCCACTGAGCAAAACAGGGTAGTATGTCATGGCTATCAGGACTTCAAGCCAGGGAGTGCTGCCTCCTCCTCAGCATCATTCCAGATTGGACTTCCCTGGTCCGGCACCCTCAGGACCTGACCAGCCCCAAATGAGGGGATTCGCCAGGCCAGGGTAGTTCCCTCCCTTTCTGGCCTGTGCTAAACTGCTGCCCCCACCGTCTGGCTAGGGCTCCAGCCTGGCTCCACTGCTGCCTGTCTAGCCACAGCTCCCTGGGCTGGAGCTCCCTGGCCGTTGCTGGGGATGGAGTTCCACGGCTGGGGCCAATCCCCCACTACTGCCCAGATACTAGGGCCATAGCACCAGAATGCCTGGCTGTGCCACACTCCCCTCCCCCTCCCACACACACACACATGGCTCCTGGCTGAGTCGCCAGCCCTTCCTGCCATGCTCTACCCTGCAGCCAGCCCTCCCTATGCCTGGGCTCTGTGGTCCAGGAACACTTCAGACCAGAGGTGTTGCCTGACCAAAGAGTCTCAGTTAAGGGCTGTACAACCTGTATTTCCTGCACTCCTGATGAGTGAAGTGAGAGTCTAATGACCCACATTTGCAAAATGTGGCCACTGATTTTGGCTGCCTAACTTGTGACATCCCAGGGCCTGATTTACTATGGTGCTGAGCTCCTGTTGACTTCAGCAGGCCTTGCTGGCACCTCTGAAAATCAGCCCCCAAGCATCTGATGCAGGGCATCCACCACTTAAAACATCTGGAATCAGTGGTCACTTCTGGAAATGTTAAGCTTTGTACTTAAATAGCACATTGCATCCACTAACGAGTTAAATCCTTTCCCCCTTTGTCCTCTAGGAGGCAAGTATGACCTCCGTTTCACCTCAGAGAAGCTGAGGCATAGAGCAGTGCTGAGACAGGTTCCCAGTGCTATGAGACACAGTTAGTGGCAGAGCTAGACTGGAACTGAAGAACTGCTTCTCTTTCCCTTGAACAGTCTGCTGGACCATATGACTTCCCCTCTTGGCAGGCTTAGAAGATTAGATTTGTATTGGTAAATGTGGGTAAACATCGATTTCACCGTGCGCACACAAAACTGAAGGAAAACATTTCGCCCTCGGTGAGAATTGAAATTTACAGACAATGTAGGAAAAACACTGAGGGAGAACTCATTCCAGCCTGACTTCAGGCTCTTTAGTTTGTACATTTTTGACATGTGATGTTGACAATTGGTGTTTTAATGGTTATAAAGCTTTAGCTTTTTGACTCTGCTGCCATCCAACGATTGTCTGATTCTCCCTATCACCTGACCTCTCCTCTGGAATTTCGCACAACTGTGAACATTTAGCCGGATCACAATCGGAAAAGATGCTTTAAAATAAACATTGATGTTATCCTTGAATACGATATATGAATTGAATTCTGCCAGGCTTGGCTATAGGGCTTGCCGTGAAGGGCAATGTGTTGCGGAATTACAGGTATCGGCACTTAGCAATGTCACCTCCTAGGCAGGGCAATGAAATCCTCGCTAAGAAGGGTCAGTTGCTGTCACAGACCCCGCTCCCTCCTTGAACAAAGACACGGGCACTGCCCTTGCCTCACCCTCCCCGCCAAACGCCCGAGACCAGTTTGGGGGCGTCTCTCTCGCCGGCCAAGGAGCCACAGGCTGCTTCCGGAGAAGTGGAATGTGTACGCAGCCCCTCAGGGATTATCTTCTTCGTGCTCCCCACAGGCGAGAGTCTGAGTCCGAACCGCAGCGCTGCCAAGCGGAAGAAGAAGCAGAGGAGGAACCGCACCACATTCAACAGCAGCCAGCTCCAGGCCCTGGAGAGAGTCTTCGAGCGGACACATTACCCTGATGCCTTTGTGCGGGAGGAGCTCGCGCGGAGGGTGAACCTCAGTGAGGCCAGAGTCCAGGTGAGCAAAGGTGTGGGGAGAAACTAGGCCTCTAGGCCAGGGCTCTGGCTTTCCCCTTTCTCTGGCCAGCTAGAACTCAGGCCTTCAAAGAGTTCAGCATGACAGGGGCATTGCTGCATTTTCCAGGGGCATCACAGCTCACACTCAGCCACCGTCACGGGTCAGACAGAGCAGCGATGCCACAGCCAGGCTGCCAGCCTGAGATCGGCCAGAATGAATTTGACCCCTGCTTGGTGCAATGGCCAACTGCACTGTGCAGCCTCCCCTCTCCCTCCCAACTGCCACGCCTGCACCCGCGCGACTCAGGTTACCACTGCCGCCTCTCCTCCTGCCAGGTGTGGTTCCAGAACCGAAGGGCCAAGTTCCGCCGCAACGAGCGGGCGATGCTGGCCAACAGGTCTGCATCACTCCTCAAATCCTATAGCCAAGAAGCAGCCATTGAGCAGCCCATGGCTCCCAGGCCAACCGCCTTGAGCCCAGAGTATCTCTCCTGGACCACCACATCCCCATACAGGTAAGTCCAGGCAGCCTCACCATTATCCTTCCCATCGGTTTGCAAACTCAGGTGTAGCAGCTGCCTTTCAGGACGTGCTGAGGAGCCAGCCAAAGTCAGCCTAGCTTAGGAAAGACTATAACAGGCGGGTGGCTGATTAGAAATCGGCTCCCCTTTCAAGGGGAAACAGAGAAGGCACATAGGCCACAGTGAAGTCCCAGGGAGTCTGTCCATTGGCTTTCACAGGCATTAGAACTGGTCCTAAGGCCCTCAAGTAGGAAAAAAATGTTAGAACTGAACAAACTGCAGGCCCAGTGAGCCAAGATGTCACCTTGCCACTGGGACAAGCACAGCCAGCATATGAGATGGAGGCAATGATGTGTTGAATTGCATTCAGAGTTGTTGTAGGGATGTTGGTCCCAGAGTATTAGGAGGCAAGGTGGCACCTCATTACTGAACCAATTTCTATTGGTGAGAGAGACAAGCTTTCAAGTTTAACCAGAGCTCTTCTTCCGGTCAGGGAAAAATGCTTCGAGTGTCCCAGCTAAAGGATGAGCCGATAGAATATTCAAACGTTTCAGAGGGGTAGCGAATAGTCCTGCAGCACCTTAGAGATCAATAAAACATATAGATGCTTTCATGGGCACAACCCACTTCTTCAGATGAACTTCATCTGACGTTCTGATGAAGTGATACCATCTACATTGTTTGTTAGTCTCTAAGGCGCTGCAGAACTATTTGCTGTTTTTAAAGTTTTTTTTCAGATAGAATATGTACTAACTCCCAGGGCCGGCGGGTATGCTTGGCTGGGGAAGGCATTCCTTCCCAAACCGGCAGCCTGGCAACCTCCCACACTCCACCCCCAGAATGCCTACTATATGCGTACTGGGGATGGAGTGTTGCTGCCCCGGAGTACCCGCCCTTCTCGTGCTCTGGGGCCGGGGAAGCTGGAGCCACTCACCCTCCTCCCTCCCCATGGCACGCTGCCATGCCTTCCGGAGAGCAGGGGCTGTGGAGGTGGCTTGGCTCCCATGAAGGGCAGGGCTGGGGGCTTGCCTCTCCCAGCTGTACCTTTACCCACTGCCATGCTAATTCCTTACGCTAAACGAAGGGACCATTCCAGGTGAAGTGGCCCTGTTAAACCCACTGCAGTCATTGGACAAAAACAGGGGGTTAGTGGTTATCTGGTTTCCCTCACATCGTTGTTATTAGGGCAATTAGTGCTCTAGATGTGGCACATGCCACCATATGTTGTGGGAGGACTCACAGACCAGTCCTCATCCTCAAAGGAAACCTGCGTAACACTTGCAAAAATATGAATTTCAGCTCCCCAGGCTTGTCATTGGCAAGACACTAAAAATCACAATCTTAACAAAGACCCTGGATTTATAGCTTTTAACAACAACCTGTGACCCACCCACCCTCCCCCTCACTGTCCTGTGACTAGAGGGGGGATGTCACCTTGAATGACCCCTTAGAACATGTTGCTAACTACTCAGGCTGAACTACTGGTTCCCTTGAATCATGCTGAGACACTCTGAGTACCTTTCCCACATCTGAAGAGCTCTGTAGCGCCCCAAAGCTTGGCTCCCACACAGACAGAAATTGGCCCTATAATAGATATTACCTCCCCCTCCTTGTCTTCTCATGGGGAGTTTAAAATCATTGTAAGAGTGAACATGAGGGAGCGCAGTTAACATTCTAAGTGTCAGAGGCACATGGAGCTCCCCATAACCGACAAGGAGCCACAACAGAGTTTTTTAGCAGCCTAAGCACTAAAAACACCCCTCCCAGAGAGTAAAAGCAGAGCCCCAAAAGCTCTACATGAGAAGTTCTTGCAGTGGTTTAGGAATCCCCTAAACTAGGGACAGGCAAACTCAACGGGTCAAATTCCTTTCTGGGGTAACTGCAGCAGTTGCATCAGGGATGAATTTGGCCTGTTTTATCTAATTCAGAACCCACGTGAACATGCTTCATGGATTGGAAATGCAAACTCATGTTCTGCTTTGGAGCAAAGTCAAAATAAAGAGCCAGAGAGAGAGTGGAAGAGGGGAGGAGGGGAGAAATTGTAATGACTAAATCATTACAAGAAGCTAAAGGTAGATACGGGACAACTTCTCCCACCGCCTTGGATTTAAGTCCAGGGGTTCTTCTATCCCTAGTACACTGCCCAGGCTTTGTTTCTGCGAGGAAACACTTCTTTTCACTTTTAAATTGAATTTCCTTTGGAAAATCCATTCCAGGGAAGAAAGATATTGCAAATTCACACACGTCTCTTGACCCCTGGAACCAGATAGAGTCATAAAAACTGCACTGGGTGTGTCCATGCTGGAGAGTTTCCGTCCTCTGTACAGACAGAGGAGCTGAGCAGTTGCAATGGTGGGGGGGAACCCCAAGCACTCTAGTCTGGGGTTCTCTCCAGATTCAGAGGATGGTTTGAATAAGATCACCTTGGGACACTTGCAGTAACGAACACCTTTCCCGTTGCCTGAGAGCATTGAGGGCCTTGGATGAAGAACTTTGCAAAAAGCAGCTGCCATTTTGGTATCTAAGGGTATGTCTACACTAGTCTCCTAGTTCAAACTAGGAAGGCTAATGTAGGCATTCGCAGTTGCAAATAAAGCCCAGGATTTAATTTTTTTTTTAATTTACATTTACAAGTCTGGACTAACTGCCCACGCGGCAGGGACCTGGTATTTCGAATTAAAGCCCTAAATCGAACTTCCTGTTATTCTTCCTGCAAAGAAGTTTAACAGGTAGTTCAATTTAGGGCTTTAATTTGAAATACCGGGTCCCTGCCACTTGTAGATGCGGGCAGTTAGTCTGGACTTGTAAATTTCAAAAATGGCGACCAGCCGGGAAGATGCAAATCAAGCGCGGGATATTTAAATCGAACTAGGGAGCTAGTGTAGACATACCCTAAAAGCCTCCAGGGCAGACTGTTGGTACGGAGACAGACGTTTTCCCCAGCACAATCCCTGTCTGATTTGTTTTAGTATCTACCATCTGGTTTGTTTGGCAGACTTCATTCTCCTCTTGTCATTGAGTGTGTGGCTGAAGCTCAGATTGTGGGTTTTTCTTGTGCTGCCAGACTCAGCTCCGGATCCAGACTTCAGGACACATTCTCCTCTGGGAGTTTGATTTAGTCCATTGCCAAACCTAGAACTTGAATGCAGCCTGGAGCGAAATTCCCCTGTAGCATTCAGAGTGGGAAGGAGAAGGGGAAGGGGTCTAGAGCTAGGTTTTTGCCCTGGGCTCATTTCAAACCTATTCAGTTTAAAAGCTAGGGGCAGGGACTTTAGTCTTGTTTAAAACTGATTTGCACAAACCGCCTGCCTTCATTGAGCAGCATAGAAACATCCAGCCTACGCCATTGTTTATAGGGGAAGTTTACTATCGGCATCAGCCAGCTGGTTCCGAGAAACTGACAAAAGGAGCCAACTTGAAAATCTAATAGAGAGGTGCTATTCCACTTCTGCCTTTGCCCTGTCTTAAGCTTTTCCCTGGGCTATGCCTGAGTCTCATGATTTTCCTTTCCCTTGCTCCTCTCCCCTGCAGCACTGTGCCTTCCTACAGCTCAAGCGGCACTGCGACGCCCGCCCAGGGGGTGAACATGGCAAACAGCATTGCCAGCTTACGCCTCAAAGCCAAAGAGTTCAGCCTGCATCAGAACCAGGTGCCTACTGTGAACTGACTGCACATCCCCAGAACCGGGACAAAATACCAACGTGCCTGCCCTAGGCGGGAGAGCATCTTCCCGATCACAAGATGCCAGCTTGCTGCTCCTGTCCCAGTCTAAACCAAAACCCTAGTGACTCTCAACCAGTGCCAACCGCATCACCAGCATCCTCTTCTTCTCCTTGTCCCTTTGGAAAGCAGAGCCAGTCACAATCCCCTTTGGATAGTGGGGTGTAATTGTAGCCACAGAAGGAGTGAACTTGGGAAGAAAGGTGCTTTCCCCACACGCTCTAGAATATCTATATACACACGTTTCAAGGATGAACAGACTTGCCAAGGTAACATGAAAATGCTTCCGAGCAGGAAAGAATATTGGACAACAGGAACTGACAATTTGGATGTCTCAGCGGGACAGCCCGAGAGCAACTGAGTATCCTCCTATGCTAGGGACACTGGTCTTGGTTGGGAGGATCATTAGCTTGTCTTATGTCAATTATATAGGCCCCTTTTCTTCGGTTGTCACTCAAACCTGGCTGTTCTGCCGTTTGTAGCCGACTCACATTATACAGCAGCATGTCCAAGGCTGACAGATGTGCTCGTGTATTTTTATGTCACCAGCCTGCAATGCTTGAGCAAGAAAGACTTTTGCAAGCAGAATGGCCCATCCCTGCTGTATATATTCATTACCCTCGCCCTGCATTGCGCTGGGTACATTTAGCAGTTGCCAGCTGCCCGTGCCAATGTAAGATCCATGCTACCCACTTTTTAGTAACCATTAACCAAAGGCAAAGATGGCTTCAGTGACCAGCACTCACTCCAAGCTAATGAGTTTCTCACCCAGCTGACGGGACTTTACAGCTTTCCAAAAGTTGCTGTTTGCTCTGCACTTTGTGGTTAAGTCAATGCATTCCCAAGCAAGTCTGAAGGGGCTGGGGTCATTGAACTATCCTGGGCGGAAAAAAAATCCATAGGTTTTAGCTGAGTGCCTTGCTGTCAAAGCTCTATGCAAATGGCCAGGCAGGCTGCCTCCGTCGGAAACACTGCCTCTCTTATGGAGCTGTAGCCTGAGGATGTGGTTGATGGCTTGGGCTTGTAAATTAAATGCCTCTTGCAGCAAGCGGTTGGCTTTCCCCATCACCCCCTCCTCTTAGCAAGCTCGTCCCTGCAGAATAGCCAAAGCCCATCAGCAGGACTTTCAGTTACAATGCAAGATGTGAACAAGCAGAACCTCACCTGGGGGTCTCGGGGGTCCTGTGTTGTGCTTTGTGAGGCAGGGGTATAAGGAATGGGGCTACAGTAGGGGGCTGGACAGACAGCTTCCCTTACATGTGCACATTATAAGAAATAGCACGAGCAGTACTGGTTTCCCTTGGTACGGCTACTCCACTTAGCTCAACCCTGCTCTCATGGGTCTCCCAGCCAGGGAGGAGAAGTCCAGTCAGTTTCCATGCTCCAGCCAAGCGCTGGCCTCTCTGCTGAGTCCATCCACAATACAGTGGCTGGTGTGAGGAGCTGGTTTTCTAACGTGGACAAAGTATCCACTGGAAAAATGAGATGAGACGGCTCATTTGTTTCACACAGGCCACCAAACAGGCAGCAGCTGAAAAAAATCTTTTGGTCGCAACAGACGTGTGCCGATTTGAGCCGATGACTTAGAAGGGAAAGGTCTCACAGGTCAGCGCCCGTCCCCCAGCCCATTCCGGCCCCACTCGCTTTCAGGCCTTTGTCTTGCTGAGAATTTAGGCACGAATAATGGAAGTACTGGTGTTTTTAGGAGCAAAGGTGACCACTTGCGCCCCTATAGAGAACATTCAGTCTATGGGAAGCCCAGCAGTTTTGTTGTTGCCATCGCTACGGAGGGAGAAAGGCCGCATATCCTGCAATGTGGTGTAGGGATGTTAAATTTCAATTAATTGACTAATTGAATAGTCGATGCAAACTGATTAATCGATAGGGTGCCTCCCCCTTTGAAGTGTAGCAACAGCCATGGGGCTGTTGCTACACTTCAAAGGCAAAAGCGCTGCAGGGAGCACGGGGTCAACTGGATCAGGGAGCAAAAGCACTGGAGAGAGCAGGGGGTCAGCTGGGCTCCATGCAGCGCTGCCGCTTTAAAATGCCGTGGGGAGCCCAGCGTCAGGATCCACTCAGCGTTTCAAAGCGGCAGTGCTGCACAGAGCCTGGAGTCAGCGGGGGCGTCCCCAGCTGATCCTGGCTCCACGTGGGGCTGCCACTTTGAAACACTATGTGCAGCCTGGGGACACCCCACCTGGCCCTGGGCTGCATGTGGTATTTCAAAGCAGCATCGCTGCGTGAAGACTGGGGTCTGGCCCCAAGCTTCATGCAATGCTGCCACTTTGAAGCACCCCTCCCCCTCCCTTGCTGCCTCTTTCTGATAGAGGCAGCAAGGGAGGGGGGGAGTGAAGGCGAAACCCCCTTCCCCACAAAAGGCACAGATGCTGAAGGAGCTCCAGGACAAAGGTGCCTGTGGCATTTCTAAGGGGCTGGCCTAGATCATCCATAAAGAGAACCCCACGAGCTAGAGAGCTGCAGTGGGGTTTATATCTGCTAGAGCCATGATAGGATCAAGCCCTACCGAGCCCATCTGATCTTCCACCCAGGAAAGGGATGCGAGGTGCTAACCACCGAGGCTTTGTCTACACTGCCAATTGAGCAACAAAACGTTTGCCGTTCACGGGTGCTTCACCCCCCTTGGGAAAGGCAAAAGCTTTGCTTTGGCAAGAGACCGTGTAAACGCGTATTTTGCCTGCAAAAGTGCAGATAAAACAACACTTACACTGCCAGGCTGTTAGCGATAAGGCTGTGTTGCCAGGCTGTGGCATAGACAAAGCCTGAGTGACTCTTTGCTGCTGCTATCAAGGTCTCCAGGGGAGGGCCACACCTGGCCTGGGGAGTAGCCTGCTGGAGTTACCTTCCCGCCTGCTTCCCCAGCTGATGAAAGCAGTTTCCAAAATGAAGGTGGCCACACCTTGTGTGTGTCTAGCTTGACTGGCCCCGGTGACCCACGGTTCTTAAAGAATCCCGCACAACCGATGAGGAGATCGTTGACACAGTGAGCGGACAATAGCTCCCCCCCGCAGTTGAGCAGTGACTGTGCTCCTCCCCTGCTTGGCACGGACGTGACTCACAAGTGCTACTAGACTATTTGTTGTTTTTTAAGTTTGTGCAGGGGACAGTTCCGATGCTGCTGTCTAGGCTGCTCCAGGCACCAACTCCACTCGGGTGAGTCTGGACTTATTTCTCAATGATCAATTCACATTGCTCTGGTACCTGCACCCCCGGCAGTCTTCAATTCATTTACCCTCCCAGCAGCCGTGAGGTAGGGAAATGCTGTTTTCTCCATTTTACCCCTAGGCACAGAGGCACCAAGATATGGGGGGAGGAAGGGAAGGGGCTTCGGGTCCACCAGTATAGTTAAAGCAGTCGTATTTTTGTGCACAGACAAACCCTAAAAGACTTGCCTCAGTCACGCAGCAGGGAAGTGAATCTGGATTCCCTCAGTCTTTGGGCTGGCACCCAACCCCTGAACTGCCCTCTTTGGAAAAGCAATTCCAGATTTTCCAACGTGGCCAGCATCTTGGGCCCTGAATGCTTTGAAAGTGTGACCCTCGCTGTGAGAGATGTAGGTTTGCCAGATGGTTTAACCCAAAATACCGAGCACCCCCCCCCCCAAAAAAAAAGCACCGGGGAAAAAATTCAATTGAGAAAAAAAAAGGGGGAGACCAAAGTTGTTGAGAGGGAAAAAAAGGACCCTGAGAGTTATTAAGCAAAAAATTTTTGAAAAAAGCCCAGTGTGGCCCCTTTAAGAAATGCTTTCGAGGCTTTTTCGCCCTAACTGGCTGCTGGCGGCCGCCCGCCATCTTACCTCCCTGTGCCGGGCCGGACAGCTCCCCTACAGAACCCAATAAGCACCCGGTATTTTCACCTCTTGGCCAGGAAAAAAACAGAAAATACCAGACATTTTAGGTGTCCGGTATTTTCTGAATTTTTTTACCAGACAGGAGGTGAAAATACTGGACTGTCCGGTTCAATGGACACCTAGCAACCCTAGGGATGGGCACTGGACAGGCTGGGCCTGAGCTCTTTAGGAAAAATCCATCTCCATGAGACCAGATGCACATCAGATCAGGTACCCTGTGATTACCCCTCCCCCGCACACTGCTGTGACTGAGGTGGGGGCTTTTTTTATAACTTAAGGGGAACCTCTTGGCCAGCAAGCACCCACCAGCCTCCGGGTTAATGCTACATTGTGAAGCCCATAACACACGCACAGGTTCAAACACTCGGCACGAGAGTCTTGCAAGCGCAGAGAGAACAGTCGCGACACTCCATGCAAAACGGGTGGCACGTGTTACCAAGGTGGGGCTGAGGCCCCTTAGCCTGAACCAAGAACGGACGTGTAGACGACCTTTCCATGGGAACGAGCTTGAGCACTGACAGAAGAGCCTAAGACTGGAAAAAGAGCAGGGGCTTGAGAGATGGTCTGGCTGAGCTGGTCCCAGTTTAGCACCAGGTGGCATTAGCACACAGCCAAACACCCCAAGATACACATGCAGGACTGGACAAACCTATTTACCCCAGTGAGAAAAACCAGGGACCAGTGAATTCCATGTGTCCAGCATTCAGCAGTGGGGTCTGTTTGGTGCAAAATAAAGACCTCCAAGCACCAATGAGAGACGCAGCGGACAAGGGCGATAGCCTTTCAAAGCCACGGCATGAAGCAATGGATTCACAGAAGATAGCACTCCCAGGAGAAATCTTACTTGGGGGTGGGCACAGCCAAGGGAAAATCCTGGTGCCTTTATTCCCATGGAAAACCTGGGACTCTTTTCTGTTGTATAAGACAAAACCACAGAGATATAAATGTCAGTCCCTTTTTGAGAACATTGATGAAAATAAACCGGTTTAATAGCTTGCAGATGCTGTTTCTCAAAACGTTTAAAAAAAAAGGAATAAATATTTCTTTGCACAATATATACTAGAAAACATTTGCTCTTAATTTTACAGCTCCTTCACTTGTTCTGCTATCTTGGCAGCTTCCTCCCAATTGTCAGCTGATGTTAAAGCATTACTGAGACAAGATACAAATTGCCCCAGTGGAGTGTTATCAGGAACTAGGGATCATCCTAATCTAAGCTTGCTCTCTCCCTTTTGTTTTTTGTTTTTGTACATTTCAATTACGTGTAACAGAATCTATGGGGGGGGGGGGTTGTTTGGGTTGGGGTCTTTTTTTTTGCATGTGTAAGATTTGGGGGGTTGGGTTTTTAGTGGGGAGGGGTCGGTGGCTTTTGGGTGGGAGTAACTTTTGTAAAAAAAACTCTTGTGAAATAACTGAGAAATAAATATTTTACTGAGTAGTTCAGCGTGTAGCTGTATGAATGAGGATTCAGCCCTTCTACCCTCAGTCACCGCCGATTCTGGAACAGTGCCCGCCCTGGAGTTGGAGAACCCAAACAGGCACTTAGCAGCCTTTAGCATCACCTTCCTCCTGTTCAGCTGGCGCTCATCTGCTCAAGCACCCTCATGGGTTTATCTTGCTAGTGCCCTGCTAGCGTAGAACGCTCCCATGGTTCCTTCCGGCTGAGACTCTAAGGAGGGGTGAGGGTGTGTTAGTATCTCCCTCTAATAAGTGAGGAAGCAGAGGCTCAGAATAGCGATCCAGGTCTTACAAGCCCTACTGCAGGCATGGCCTTAGGGCCGGGCAAACTGGGCCCATGCCCAAAGCGCCATAGCCAGAGGGTGAGGGGCAGCTGGGCAAAAGGGGTGGAGGCTTACTGGGCAGGGGGGCAGTGTGTCAGGACATGCTGGAAGCACAGGGCTGAGGCTGGGAGGAAGGGGGCACTGTGCAGAAGTTGGGGCAAAGTGGGTACAATGCAGGGATTAGTGGTAAAGGGGCACAGGAAAGGGGAAAGGGGTTTGGGAGCCCATAGGTGCCAGGAAAAATGGGTGGTGCTATGCCCACAGGCATCAGGGGCACCAAAACACAAGTTTGCCCAGGGCGCTATTTCCCCTAAGGCTGGCCCTGCCCTACTGTAACCAGTAGGTGTGCTGTATTCCTAGTAGGGAAAGATTCCCCTGCCATGTATAGTTCATTAATTCCATGCTAGAGCTGCCCCTGGGTCTTTTCCCAGGGGGTCTAGTCTAGTTAACATCAGTGACATGGTGGTTCAGGTTGAGGATTGGCTCTTTTTATCCCTTCGCAGCCTAGCCTCCCATCTCTGGGCCTTACTAAGGGCGTCCCTATGGAGGCCAGAGGAGAGATCTACATGGCACGGGGGAGCGAACCTCCCCACCGACATTCACAGACTTGTGTGGATGGGCCTTGCGTGGAGCCCTCAGAACACCCGCGCAGGCGTTGCAGCCCGACCCACCGGGGCCAACCAATGTCTACCCGGCCATTTTTAGTGTAGAGGCACAACATCGCCCCCCTCTGTGCAAGGCTGCAGGCGCCAGCTGGGAGGTCTTGCTCTGCCCCCCAAAGGCAGTATAGACATACGCTGAGTGTCTGGCAGGCCATCCTGTAACAACCAGGCATCTCCAAGCCGCATGTCCAAAGGACAAAGGCACACGGCAGAGGCTGAGAGCTGTCCGTGGCCTCCACTAACCCACCCCAGTCTCAGCTACAGTTGAGTGGGCGTGAAAGGAGCTGCAACGGTCCTGCAAATTAGTTTACTGGAATTCTTCAAGCCAGGAATCTTTCAAGGCCTAGCGCAGCTGATGTCCAAAGGGGCTGGAAACTTGCATCCAGGGGCACAGAAACTAAAGGAGTTTGCGTGGCAGGGCTATGACAACACCTGATGATTTCATTACACTTCCCAGGGCAAAAAACGCTGCTTGGCAGTTGAAAGGCCTGAATATTGTCAGAACAAATATGATTTGTTCACTGCTGACAAAGCCATGGCTGCCTGAATAGCACGTGAAGGGGGATTGACCCATAGCAGCCCCCAGTCTATGACTCCTCCCTCCGTGCAATGGGAACAGCCTCTCACCATGACCCTCCGTCTGTCTTAGCAACTCCTGCTTGGGAGGTCACAATGGCACCGCGTTACCATGGTTCTCACACACAGGACGTCTGGCTTCATGCTGCTCTGTTGTGCAGGCCCAGGGGACACAGGCCTGCCACTTGTTTTCACATCACCAACAGTCCCATTTTTTTGAGCTACACCCAACAGTAGAGAAGAACTCAAGCCATGATACCCTGGACCAGATTTTTAATATCCCAGTGCTGGGGGCAGTTTAGACCAACATTCCCTCTAATTTGTCTAGCCATGTATGGAATAGATTTTGTTATGTGCACCAAGGCATGTGGGGATGTGCACCACCCGCAAAAACACCTGCTGCCAGCGGTGGGCATTCTGCTAACCAGCTGGGCAGCATTTGAATCTCTCCTGGGTGGCCGCCCAAGCGCTCAGATTACAGGAAACACTGGTTTGGATACAATGGGGTTGAACTGGAACCATCTCTATCCATGAGGAGAAAACAAATTTAAAAATTTCTCACATGCCGCGTGCATTCAATTTTCACACCTGGCCATAAAGTTCCTACAGCAACCGCACAGCTCAGGGAGTTGGTAACAGGCTGCAGGGCTTTCTTTTTTTTTAACACATTTTCTTTACTACTCAATCAGCGGTTCAAATTCTGGCTCAGTCAGGGGTTGGGATAGAGGTTATGAACAGATGGTGGATGTTTAATGGGCTCAGTGGATGCATGTCTAGGTTACAGCTTCACACACAGAGAATTGACACTAGCAGGTTACCCCAACAGGGCGGCTCCAGCCGTCTCATCTCACAGTGACCATCCATGCTCAGCCTCGGGGAATGTCGGAGGAGTCGATTTGTTCTCCTGTAGCTGCTCAGGAAATAAATGTTCACTTTAGACATGAACAGAGTCAGAACGTTGTACAGCTTCATGAGTGACATGTTTGGGTCACAGGATCCGTCTGCATTTCAAGGGAACTCAGGAGGCTACAGGAGTTGCAGATTCTGTAATGGCTGCACAGGAGTGTCACTGGAAGAGCCAAGTCAACCACTTCTTCGCAACTCCACTCGGGAGAAGCCTGTGCACTGAGGAAGCATTTTAAATAGGGGAGCCAAAGGGTGCCAAAGCACCTTACAACATGGCTATACTTAATCCTGAAGGGGGGTTCCAAAGAGGATGGAGAGAAGCTGTTCTCAGTAGTGGCAGGTGGCAGAACGAGGAGCAATGGTCTCAAGTTGCAGTGGGGGAGGTCTAGGTTAGATATTAGGAAAAACTATTTCACTAGGAGGGTGGTGAAGCACTGGAATGGGTTCCCTAGGGAGGGGGTGGAATCTCCATCCCTAGAGATTTTTAAGTCCCAGCTTGACAAAGCCCTGGCTGGGATGATTGAGTTGGGTTGGTCCTGCTTTGGGCAGGGGGCTGGACTCAATGACCTACTGAGGTTTCTTCCAGCCCTAGGACTCTATGATTCTATGATTCTATGAATGTGCTGGAGATCAATCTTCTGGTATTTGATTTAATGGGTCTAGTAAAGACCCGCTAAATCAAGTGCTGAGGGAAGTTCTGGTCAGCATCAGTACACCTTGCGGTCGCAAGGGGTAAGGGAAGCTGATGAAAGCATTTGCTCCCGTCGGCCTCCCACTGTGAAGATGGCACCAAGTTCAGCTTAAGGTATGTTAAGTCCAGCTGTGTTATTTACATAACTGGAGTTGTATACCTTAAGCCGGCCTTCCAGGTCTAGTATTGACCTGACTTCAGATATCAGGTGGCAGGGGAGAGGGAATAAGGAACACACACACACACTAGTGGCTGTGTCTACATTGGCACCCTTTTCCGGAAAAGGGATGCTAATGAGACAAGTCAGAATTGCAAATGCCACGGGGGATTTAAATATCCCCCGCGGCATTTGCATGAACATGGCTGCCGCTTTTTTCCGGCTCGGGGCTTTGCCGGAGAAAAGCGCCAGTCTAGACGGGATCTTTCGGAAAATAAAGCCTTTTCCGGAAGATCCCTTATTCCTGATTTTAAGAGGAATAAGGGATCTTCTGGAAAAGGCTTTATTTTCCGAAAGATCCCGTCTAGACTGGCGCTTTTCTCCAGCAAAGCCCCGAGCCGGAAAAAAGCGGCAGCCATGTTCATGCAAATGCCGCGGGGGATATTTAAATCCCCCGTGGCATTTGCAATTCCGACTTGTCTCATTAGCATCCTTTTTCTGGAAAAGGGTGCCAATGTAGACACAGCCACTCAGTGTGGGATGAGTTCTGACAGAGGAAACGAGCTACACTTAATGTCTCAATTCATCGATTCCTAATCGCTCAAGTTATACTATAGCCTAAATTATAAAACTCCATCCACCATCCCCTGACCTGTGGGTTGCACCATTGCTTGGTGACGCATCTGCATGATCTAAGACGTGAGGTGCATTGTCCAGCACACTCTTGGCCCTCTGTCCAGTTTGACTCTCCCCAAAGGAAGCTAGAAGGTGGTTCATTTGCAGAATCATCCACAACATTTCACCCCTCTTGGCCTGGAGGACGCAGAGCCTGCTGGACCCTGCCAAAGACCATCTTGGCTGATTTTCTTTACTTGTTAGGAATGTTTGTACAGACACAGCAGCTGCAGGACAACGATGAATGGCCACGTCTCAACGAGATCCAACCTTCAATTAACTCACCAGCTATTTCTGATAAGAGTCTGTGTTAATTCATTTCTGGGAAACTTTCTAAGAGTCTCCCCAGAGAAGAAACATGACAATCCCTACCCAAAGAGCTTGCAATCTAAGCACAAGACAAGAGACAAACAGGTGGAAACGGACGGGAAGAAGAGGGGGAGGCTCAAAGAAACAATGAGGTAATTATTGGCCAACCTGGTAGGCGGCAGTCTCAGTACACCAGCTGCTTTGTCAAGATTTTGTAGGTATCACAGAACCACTTAGCCACCACCTGCTAATTACTAGGTTTAAGGCTGGAAGGGCCTGACCTGCTTAACACAGGGCAAAGAATTTTGCCCAGTAACTCCTGCATCTGGCCCAATAACTTGTGGCTGGACAAGAGCATTGTTTGGAAAGACACCCAGCCTTGCTGTGACGACTCAGAGATGGAGAATCCAGCATACTGCTGGGCAGACTCCTAGTGAGTCATTACTTTCACTGTTAAAAATTTGCACCTTATTTTCCGTTCACATTTTTCAAGCTT
This sequence comes from Pelodiscus sinensis, assembly GCF_052426305.1. Taxonomy (NCBI): domain Eukaryota; kingdom Metazoa; phylum Chordata; order Testudines; family Trionychidae; genus Pelodiscus; species Pelodiscus sinensis. The sequence continues at coordinate 13,159,856 of NC_143074.1, forward strand.
CAGCTTTCAGCCACTTTGTTTGGAGATACAACAGTGGATAGTTACTTGGGGAAGTAGTCCAAGAGTAAACCAAGGGTGACACCTCACCCTCAGAGCTGGTTGAAAATTTTCTGTTGAAATACTTTTTTCTGACAGAATTTTTGATGTTTTGATTAAGCAAAACTTTCCACAGAAAGCAACTGCTTTCTCTGAACATTTTTCATTAGAAAACTGATTTTGTTCTGGTGAAAACATAAAGGCATTTGCTTGCTTGCTTGCTTGTTTCTGACCAAAAACTGAATTTGGGGTGGAGGGAAGGGGGAATTGTCCGTTGGACTGGATGGCAAGCTGAAATCTTCCACTGAAAATTTGGCTGAAAACAAAGTTTTGTTTTCAGCCAATTTTTCTCAGAGAGAATCAACACATCCCAACTTCCAATCAGCACAGAACAGCAGGATGGCTAGTCTAGCTTTAGTTCCCTAGTTTGTACAATACAGACATCTAGTGGATAAACGACCTTTGGTTCATGCTACCATAGCAGTGGATAAGTCTCCCTCCAGAAAAAAAGGAGAAAGTCTGCCTAACATTCAGTTTCATGCCAACTACATCATCCCAGCCAGGGCTTTGTCAAGCCTGGACTTAAAAACCTCTAGGGATGGAGATTTCACAACCTCCCTAGGGAACTTGTCCCAGAGCTTCCCCACCCTCCTAGTGAAATAGTTTTTCCTAATATCCAATCTAGACCTTCCCCCCTGTAACTTGAGACCATTGCTCCTCATTCTTTCATCTGTCACCACTGAGAACAGCCTCTCTCCATCCTCTTTGGAACCTCCCTTCAGGTAGTTAAAGGCTGCTATCAAATCCCCCCTCACTCTTCGCTTCTGTAGACTAAACAAGCCCAAATCCCTCAGCCTCTTCTCATAAGTCATGTCCTCTAGCCCCCTAATCATTTTTGTTGCCCTTCATTGGAGTTTCTCCAATATTTCCACATCCTTTCTGTAATGGGGGGCCCAAATTTGGATGCAGTACACCAGATGTGGCCTCACCACAGCCAAATAAAGGGGAATAATCACTTTCCTACATCTTCTGGAAATGTTCCTACTAATGCACCCTAATATTCTGTTCGTCTTCTTGCTACAAGGGCACACTATTGACTCATATCCAGCTTCTCATCCACTGTAATTCTCTAGGTCCTTTTCTGCTGAACTTCAGTCCCCAGCCTGTAACAATGCTTGGGATTCTTCGATCTCATATACAGGACTCTGCACTTGTTTGGTTGAACCTCATCAGATTGAGGTTAATGTTACAGCCCAACAGGGCTGCCCAGCTGTTGTGGGGGGCCTAGGGCACAAATCTGAAACTTCCAGGGGAGAGAAGAGGAGTAGGAGAGAGAGCCCACCCCATCGCCCCCCACAGCGGGGTAATGTTCCATAGGGCTAAGTCTGCCTCCTTGCTCCAGGCAATGCAACGAAGCACATGGGGCCACAGCACTGCTGCGGTTTGGCAGGGACACTGCGCTGTCGCCACCTCAGACCGCTCCACTCTTCTCCAACCACTAGAGCGATTGTCTCTACCTCACATGAGAACAGAATAAGGAATAGTTTCCTCCGGCTGCCCTGCTCCCAAACAGACTCAGAGGAGTGTGGGATGGGATTATTTCATGGCCCAGGCAAGTAGCGGCTGACCTGCAGCTCTTGGACCGCATGCAGCCCGTTGGGGTTCTATGTGTGGCCTGCAAGACATTTTACCTACCATTGCCCCAGTGCAGGGTTGTCAGATTTTGCTGGTTTCCATCCACACCGCTTTTGTCTTTTCCTACCGGTCGTACTAAAGTGACACACACGTAACGCCAGGACATGGGACGTGAGGTGCGTGCTGAGTGCACACAGCCTGGGCGCTCCCTCTGCATCCAGCCAAAGCAGTGCTCTGGTGGAGCTGGCACTCCCCACAGTTTTTAGGTGCACAAAAGCAATTAGCAAAACTACCCTATCCCAAGAGACCCCTCTTGGTTGCCGCAATCTTGCAGGCTGCCGAGATGAAAGACGGCCACTTATGTGGCCCATTAGGTTGCCCATTGCTGAGCTAGAGGAAAACTCTCTTTTTTCCTCAGCTAGGCAAGGATGAGCTTTGTCTCTGTTGCTCTTCTCTAGCACTGGAGCTCTCCCCGCTGCCATTAGGAGCAAGGAGGGTGTGCCAGGCAGATGTGCACTGAGGAAAGAAGAAGCCGCAACTCCTCCGAGTGCAGGGTGTTGACGTCCTGTCAAGGCCCAGAGATGGCCCGTAAAAATCCTGTACTTCATCCCGACCTGCATCATGTCATCTTCTGGGATTTGCCCAGAAAACCTATTTGAATTGAGATGGAAAGGAACCTGACCAACTAAGACATCCCCTTTGCCCAGCAACACAATCTCACAGTACCTCAGAGCCACGCTAAGTGGCTTACCAGTCTGTATGATACAGGCATTTTTATACCATGCGCATCCCTCAGTGTATGGTTAGCCAACCCTTCGCCAGATGCTCAGTACTGAGGAGAGGAAGCCCCAGGCCTGCCGATAGAAAGTGGGGGCGGGAGGGGAGGAAGAGGGCAACTGCTGCCCTGGAGCCCAGTGATTTTAAAAGGCACCGTAGCATTTGCACTGTATTTAGGAGTAGCCCAAGGCTAGTGCTGCAAGGTAGAACTGAGGCGTTTGGAGAGAGCTCTGTGGAGATGCTGCACAGGCCAAGCTAACAGTAAGATACAGGGGAGAGGTTGCTGTTCACCGCGTATCAAGCCATCGTCCAGCGTCTTATCCTGAGTACCATTTGCAATATCACAATGCCTGGATCTAGTGCAAGCCAGCCTGGATGCTTCACTTGCAGAACCCACTGACGCAGTGTGTGGCTGACACCACCAGGGGGTGCTGTAACACCACACAGAGTAAGCCATCGCTAAGACCTGAGAGTTGACATAGGCACAGCAGGGTCTTTGCATGTGAGAAGGAAAAAAAGACACTGAATTCCCATTGACCTGCCAGGAACAGCCTCCCAATTGCCAGGTTATGGCTTCGTGTATCCATGGCCATATTTTGGTTACATTGCCTGGTTGGATTTTCCTCTGCACCTGGTACCTACCTTAGGGTATGTCTACACTACCACCCTAGTTCGAACTAGGGTGGTTAATGTAGGCAACCGAAATTGCAAATGAAGCCCGGGATTTAAATATCCCGGGCTTCATCTGCATCTTGCCGGGCGCTGCCATTTTTAAAGCCCCGGTACTTCGGACTCCGCGCCCGCGGCTACACGCGGCACGGATTAGGTAGTTCGAATTAGGCTTCCTATTCCGAACTACTGGTACACCTCGTTCCACGAGGAGTAACGGTAGTTCGGAATAGGAAGTCTAATCCGAACTACCTATTCCGTGCCACGTGTAGCCGCGGGCATGGAGTCCGAACTACCGGGGCTTTAAAAATGGCGGCGCCCAGCAAGATGCAAATGAAGCCCGGGATATTTAAATCCCGGGCTTCATTTGCAATTTCGGTTGCCTACATTAACCACCCTAGTTCGAACTACGGTGGTAGTGTAGACATACCCTTAGAGCTCTGCAAGGCACTATTTGTTTAGTTCCACGCTCGTCCTGCAAGAGCCTCCACCTTCTTCTGCACTGTTTCTTGCACATTTAGCCTGCAGCCACCCACAAAGCCTTAGGCCCTGCAAATCCCTCAAGCCAGTTAGTTAATAATATATACAAGCGGAATACAGACGCAAGTTTTACCAATAAAAGAACAAAACAAATCTTGCTGAAACCATGAAGAAGAACCACTATAACTCCTGCTATATCCGATGACTGTCTAACCCTCACTTAAATACAAGTATTAAAATATTTTATTTGAAGAAAATGAAAATTTTGTGTTTTTCCACAACTCACCGCAGTCTGGGATTTTTGCCCACCCAATTCCACTCTCACCAAGTACATTTTACCCTCTCTCGTTGGCATGGCAGAGGGTTCTGCAAGACCCACAGGATCCCAGGCCTGCTATAGGACTCAGATCTTCTCTGCCCACATGTTGGCATTTCAACACTCATCGAGGCAATGAAACAATCATTACACTACTTTAAAAAGCCTTGGAGGAAACAAACCTGTTATCCCCACGTCAGCACAGACCTTTAATCAACAGCAAACAGGCAGGTGTGTACAGACTGGCCCTAACACGAAGTTTCTTGGGTTGGCCACTCCTTATTTGAGGTCAAATTTCCAAGTCCCCCTTACGTTTACTGACAGAATGTGAAGGCTCTGTCAGTGATCACGATCCTTTGCCTAGGGAATTGGCATGTGTGTGTGAAGCTAGCCAGTCCAGCCTTCTATCAAAGTTGATACCGGTTTGAAGTGCCGTGCGTTTATACGTATTCTCTTCACTGGGGATGTTGCACACCTGTGTTTTTAATTATAGCCCATTAGCATGGGAAGTAAGAGTGCGGGAGGGAGGCAGCGAGTCAACCTCAGACAAACCTTCAGCCCCACCGCGTCCGCCCACAGCCATGCCTCTGCCATCTAGGGCACTTGGGAGCCAAGTGCCCCTCTACTATAGGGGCAAGCCACCTCTCCCAGTGGGCAGCCCACAGCCCCAGCCTTCCCTCCAGCCTAGGAGCACGGGGAGAGAAGGGTGAGCAGCTCCACTTTCCTGACCCTGGACAGAGCTCTGGGGAGAGAGCGGGTGGGTGGCCCATGGCCCCAGCCTTCCCCAGCCCCAGCCAGAACACAGGGGAGAGGGAGGGCAGGCAGTGCCTGATCCCAGCCTCCCCAGCTCCTGGAGAGCTGGTAGCACAGCCCTCACCTCAGCAGGGCTGAATCCCAGACAGCCCTAGGAGAGATGCACCAAAGGGAGGTGGAAGCTTGGGGTGGGGGGTGAGCAGGGCCAGGCTGGCAGCTGAGGAAGGCATTGCCTTCCCCTGCCTCTTCTAGCCACCACCCACTGTGCCCATGTCCCAGCCAGTGGTCCTGCTGCCTTTGGGGATCCTGGCCATCAGCTGTGCTGCCTCTGGGGTGGGGGGCAGCCCCACAGGCTCTGCTGTTGGCCCCGGGGTTCCAGCCGCCAGGGCTCCACTACCACCCGGGGTTCCAGCAGCTCTGCTGCAGGCCGCAGGGACCCGACCGTCAGCCTCAGGCCTGGGGCTCTGCAGCCATCCCCAGGAAGAGGGGGCATCACGGCTCAGCACCCCCACCTGAGATGTTGTTCCAGCGCCACTGCTAAGCCCCACTTTCCACAGCCCATTCCTAGGCCAACGGCGTGTATTGTAGGTGTGGCCTTGTGACAGGACCACGGCTCAGTCCGTCTTGCCTGCCCCAGACCAGCCCCACCCTAGCTCCCTTCTTAGAGCAGGCTGTGGGAAAGCCATGCCTAAGCGGTGGAAGGGAGAGCAGAGAGACGCACACTTCCTTTGTGCTGGGCTAATCCTGGGGGTTCCATCTAGTTTGCATCTAGCTGAGGTAGAGGGCAGGGGTGGTGTCATGATCGGCCACAAGTGAGGGCAAGCAAGACAAACACAGGAACTTAAAGCAGCCTGTTGGTGGAGTGTGCCCTTGTAGCCAAGAAGGCTAATGGCATATTACGGTGCATTAGGAAGAGCATTGCCAGCAGATCCAGAGTAGTGATTATTCCCCTTTATTCGGCTCTGGTGAGGCCACATCGGGAGTATTGTGTCCAGTTCTGGGCCCCCCAGTATAGAAAGAATGTGCAGGCATTGAAGAGGGTCCAGCAGAGGGCAACCAAAATGATGAGGGGGCTGGAGCGCATGACCTATGAGGAGAGACTGACGGATTTGGGTTTGTTTAGTCTGCAGAAGAGAAGTGTGAGGGGGGATTTGATAGCAGCCTTCAACTTCCTGAAGGGAGGTTCCAAAGAGGATGGAGAGAGGCTGTTCACAGTGGTGACAGATGGTAGAACAAGGAGCAATGGTCTCAAGTTACAGAGGGAGAAGTCTAGGTTGGATATTAGGAAAAACTATTTCACTAGGAGGGGGGTGAAACACTGGAATGGGTTCCCTAGGGAAGTGGTGGAATCTCCATCCCTAGAGGTGTTTAAGTCTCGGCTTGACAAAGCCCTGGCTGGGTTGATTTAGTTGGGATTGGTCCTGCCTTGGGCAGGGGGCTGGACTTGATGACCTCCTGAGGTCTCTTCCAGCTCTATGGTTCTATGAGTTCTTTGGTCAAACAGGTAGGCTACGTCCAGACTGGCATGATTTTCCGGAAATGCTTTTAACGGAAAAGTTTTCCGTTAAAAGCATTTGTGGAAAAGCACGTCTAGATTGGCACGGACGCTTTTCCGCAAAAGCACTTTTTGTGGAAAAGCGTCCGTGGCCAATCTAGATGCGCTTTTACGCAAAAAAGCCCCGATCGCCATTTTCGTGATTGGGGCTTTTTGCGCAAAACAAATCTGAGCTGTCTACACTGGCCCTTTTGTGCAAAAGGGACTTTTGCCCAAATGGGAGCAGCATAGTATTTCCATAAGAAGCACTGATTTCTTACAGTAGGAAGTCAGTGCTTTTGCGGAAATTCAAGCGGCCAGTGTAGACAGCTGGCAAGTTTTTCTGGAAAAGTGGCTGATTTTCCGGAAAAACTGGCCAGTCTAGACACAGCCGTACTGACTTCCTGGGACCAGGCCCGTTGACAGGGGCAGCAAAGGGGAGAGCTGTCCCGGGGCCCAGCAATTGGCAGCCAGGGCCCCAAACTCTTTAAATCATCAGCAGAGCGCCACACCACACTCCAGGTAGGGTGGAGGTCTGGCTGCCCTCAGGCTCCACCCCTTTTGGGAGCGCAGAGCCCCCCTTGCCCAAGGACCTGCGGAGACTATCGACTCCCCTGCCTGGAGCAGTTTCAGAGAAACCCAAACTCAGCATGGCCAACCCCAACTCCTTAAAGAAAGAATCAGGCATTAGCACACCAAAACCCACGATATTTACAAACGATTGGAAAAAAACAACCCCCAAACAAACAGGCTTTTATTTATTTGTCTCTTCCTCCTGCCACGACTCAGTTTTTACGATTCACTGTTCCAAGTTCCTCTCTGTAATCTTTATGCCAGGAAATGAACTGTTTGTTGTTTGAAGAAAGCCAAGATTCCTGGCGTCGTATGACCAGGATTCCAGGAAAGCTGATTTTACAACAGGCAAATGTCACAGGACTCTCGGTGACAGACACTCTACAAACTGGATTTTTTTGTGCTCCACCTGCCTTTCGCCCCCAAAAAGCAGATCCCAGCACTCTCTTCTCTCCCCTCCATAAAGCAACAATGGGTCTGATCACGGTCCCATTTTATCCAGCTTCTCCCCCCAGCACCCACTTTAAAAGAGGAGGCAGGCTGAAGAGAAGAGGAGTCAGCTAAATGGGTTGAGTTTGGCCATTTCAGGATGGTTCCAAACCTCCTTCCCTTTCTACAAAGGCAGATGGGATACAGACTTGAGCTCATCTCCACTGGCAAGGATCGAAAACTCCTAATCATAGAATTCAGACAAACCCAGAGCAGCCTCTTGCCACTCCCAACCCAAGCTCCCGCTGTAGCAAGGGCAATTACCCCCTCCCCAGACCTCTCTGGCCTTCCAGGCTGCCAACTCCAGCTCCGCAGGGAAAACAGTGGCATATGCAGCCAGGGGCTAGCTCCTGCTCCAATTTGCTCTTCCTGGCATATCATTAACTCCTTGTTTGTCATGGGAGGTGTGAGGGGAGGGACTAACATTATTTCCCAGAAGCGTAGCCGAGTTAGTCTGTACAGAAAAAAACAACAAATGGTCTGGTAGAACTTTATAGACTAACAAAACATGTAGATGGGATCGTGAGCTTTTGTGGGCACAACTGACCAGAGTTTTGAGTTTAGGATATGCAGACCCAAAATAAATAGGAGAGAAGGGGAGGGAGGAAGAAAAGGAGGGGGTGGGAGACAGGGAGCAGGGAGTATAGAAAATTCAGGAAGGTAGAGGGAATCAGTAAGTATCTGAAGACTGAGTAGTTAAAACAAAGCAGATAAGAATCAAAGTCAATTGATAGTATCCTTCCTGACATAGGAATCTACACAAAGAGCTGTTTGCACCTTCACTGACTATTAGGTAGATAATGTCCTAGCCATCCTTCATCATGATTGAGTCCATTAGCATGAAAACTGAATTTGCGGATGAACTCTAATTCCAATGCTTCTCTGTGTATCTGGCTAGTAGAATTGGTTTGTGACAAGACCTTGGACTTCCTTGGAATAGATTACTCTTTGCAGGATGGAGTCTGGAGATGGTCTGACATGCCCCAAGCCAATCCCCCCTTCTCCCTCCAAAAGCAAATGGACCCATCTGCTCTGGAGTTTACAGTCAAAGGGAAGTCTTGATCTCAGGGGCCCGGAGGAGCCCTTTCTTTGGATTGCTGATGTAACTTGGCTTTGGAAGGTGCAAAATCACCAGTTCCCTCTGTGGCTTTACTGCCACCCACTGAGAGATTTAACCCTTTGGGTTCTGCTTCCTAGCAGAGATTCACCGGACAGCAGCAGATGCCACACCCCCAACTTGTTTCCTTCCTGTTCAGGAAGTTAAAAGAGAAACGAAAAGGAGAGGATCTCTCTAACCAGGGTGTGACAGGGTGCTTGCCCTGCACTGGCCCTTTAAGGGCAAAACCCCAGCCCGAAGCAGGGGCTGGGAGCAAAGCCCTAGCTGAGGCAGTTCTAGAGATGAAGGCCCAGCTGGGAGCTATATAAGGGAGAAGGGTCTGCTGATGCAGAGGAGAGCAGTGCAGGCCTGGCTGTTAGGGAAGCAGGAGGCTCCCTGGAGCTAGAGCAGTGCTGGGGAGGGGAGGCAAGGCAGGGTTAGGGGAGCTCTGGTCACGCATGCTTGGCAAGCCCGAGTGATCAGGAATAGTCAACATGGATTCATGAAGGGCAAGTCATGCCTGACCAATGTGATTAGCTTCTGTGATGAGGTAACTGGCTCTGTGGATATGGGGAAGTCAGTGGATGTGATATACCTTGACTTTAGCAAAGCTTTTGATACGGTCTCTCACAATAGTCTTGCCAGCAAGTTAAGGGAATATGGATTGGATAAATGGACTAAGATGGATAGAAAGCTGGCTAGACTGTTGGGCCCAATGGCTAGTGATCAATGGCTTGATGACAGGTTGGCGGTCAGTTTCTAGCGGAGTGCCCCAAGGATCTGTTCTTGGATCAGTTTTGTTCAACATCTTTATTAATGACCTGAATGAGGGGATGGATTGCACCCTCAGCAAGTTCATAGATGACACTAAGCTAGGGGGAAAGGTGGATACGCTGGAGGGCAGGGATAGGGTCCAGAGTGACCTGGACAGAGTAGAGGATCGGGACAAAAGAAATCTGATGATGTTCACCAAGGACAAGTGTAGAGTCCTGTACTTGGGACAAAAGAATCCCAAGCATTGGTACAGGCTGGGGACTGAATGGCTAAGTAGCAGTTCTGCAGAAAAGGACCTGGGGATTACAGTGGATGAGAATCTGAATATGAGTCAACAGTGTGCCCTTGTAGCCAAGGAGGCTAATGGCATATTAGGGTGCATTAGGAGGAGCATTGCCAGCAGATCCAGAGAAGTGATTATTCCCCTTTATTCCACCTTGGTGAGGCCACATCTGGAGTACTGCGTCCAGTTCTGGGCACCCCACTATAGAAAGGATGTGGACGCATTGGAGAGAGTCCAGCGGAGGGTGACCAAAATGATTAGGGGGCTATAGCACATGACCTATGAGGAGAGGCTGAGGGATTTGGGCTTGTTTAGTCTGCAGAAGAGAAGAGTGAGGGGGGATTTGATAGCAGCCTTCAATTTCCTGAAGGGAGGTTCCAAAAAGGATGAAGAGAGGCTGTTCACAGTAGTGACGGATGGCAGAACAAGGAGCAATGGTCTCAATCTACAGGGGAGAGGTCTAGGTTGGATATTAGGAAAAACTATTTCACTAGGAGGGTGGTGAAGCACTGGAATGGGTTCCCTAGGGAAGTAGTGGAGTCTCCATCCTTATAGGTTTTTAAGTCTTGGCTTGACAAAGCCCTGGCTGGGTTGATTTAGTTGGGATTGGTCCTGCCTTGGGCAGGGGGCTGGACTTGATGACCTCCTGAGGTCTCTTCCAGCTCTATGATTCTATGAAGTGTCTCCCCTTCTCCCTCCCCATAGTGACAGAGCCAGACTGCTTACAGATGCCTTACCACTGCCTGGTTTAATTTGTGTTCTTAACGGGGCATCCACCCCATCTTCACCACTCCCACCCCCAAGAACCCAATGCCCAGGTCGCCAGCGAGGAGCCTGGAAGATGCCACAATGCCGTTGCTGGGATGCTAATTGCTGAGTGCTTAATACAAGAGCATCCGTCTGCGTAAAGCATTCCCTTCTGCCTCTGCAGCCTGCCCCTGGGAATGGGGTGCTGCACACACGCAGGGGGGTTTCAAGTGAGCCACGGGCTCTGTCCAGCTGGGAGACTCCTGCACAAAAGCCACAGCAGAGTAAGTCCATCTCCTGGGAAAGCAGCACAGTCACATCTTTCTAAGCCCCTCGGCAGCCCTGGCGGGTGAGTCTTGCGTGTTACCAGTTTGGTATGACCGCGAAGAGGATCTGCAGTGCCATGGAGAAGCAGGGCAGCTGGGCCACGCTGTATGCCACCGAGCGCGTGGGAGCTTTCAGCTGCAGCAGGTAGGCCACGGTGTGAACTATCCGCCCCAAGCAGAAGATCAGGAAGTGGGCTCGTGCCAGGAGGGGATTGGGCTCCAGCAGCGAGTAGATGGCCCCAAGGAAGAGGAAGGGGAAAATGTTCTCCATGTCATTACGATGGGCCCTGAAAATGCAAACAGGATAGTTCAGGCTTATGGGGCTGCTGTGGAGTCTATTCCTTCCCACCAATCACTGAACTGCCCAATTCTTCTTCCCCATCCCCTTTCCCTCCGCCCCATACACAGGCCCAGCCCCGGCGGTACAGGGAGGAGGTGATTCAAAAGGGCTTAGGGCTCTCAGCTGCCACTGTCAAAGAAGCTGCAGCAGCCGGAGCCCTGGGCCCTTTAAAATCTCTGCTGGAGCCCTGTGCGGCGTGCTCTGAGCAGTTTTGAGGACTGCTCAGGGGGGCGGGGTGCAGAGCGGCATGCTCCGGGCAGCACCGAGGGTTGGCTTCCTGCAGCCCCGCCTCCTTCCAGCCAATGCCTCACCTCATTCAAGAGCATGGAGCTGGCTCCCCAGCAAGTCTGCTCCCTCCTCTGCCCTCCCCCCCCCCCCCCCGAAGCCAGCCCATGTTGCCATCCCTGCCTTTCTGGGCTGCATGGACTCTCCCATCGTAACAGCTCCAGAAGAGGACAGATGAATTGCTGTTGGGTGGAATGCCACTGAGGAAACACATGTGCCAAGAAATGAAAAGTTACCAGGCTTTTCAAGGGCGCCTGGCAGCCAACTCCCGCTGGATTTCAGTGGGAGTGAGGCACCTAATTTTATCGCCCAGCATCTTTAAAGCAAGCCTTCTCAATAGCGAAAGCCAAAGCAGGAGGGGAACCACAGAAACGCTGCGCTAAGATATTAGAACCTATGGAAAGATGCACTGTCCCCACTAACCCTTCCCCACCCATCCGGGAAGAGTTTACAAAATGAGGACGAAACAAAGCTTCCTAAAAGCTGGGGAAACCAAAATCCTGGATGAAATCTGCTCACTACGTCAGCACACAGATGTGTGTGTAAATCTTTCCAAATTTCCCATGAGGTACCAAAAGAAAATGTGAAGACCATCCAAGCTTTCACTGATTTGTTGATGCAAGTTTTCCTGGTTCCACTCATCTACCCCCTCCTCTGGCGGGGAGAGAGTCTAATGAGAAGTGTTGGACGACACGAAGTATACGCAGTGCTACCAGCTATGCCGAATTATATATGAAATCACTAGTTAAGATGATGGCTAAGTTCATGATGACCTGGAGGGATCAATGCTACTCCCAGCTGAAGTCCCTGGGAGGCTTTCTATTGGACTTAATGAATTCTGGATGGGTTCTTAATTCCATTTTCTCTCTTAGAGCTCCCATCCTAGAAGGTGCTGAGCCCCCAACTCCTACTGAAGTGATAGGACCTGAGAGCACTCTATACCTGGGAGGACTGAGCCCCTCCCCTTCCAAAAAAAATCAAGATCAGTACAGGCCTCCCCCAAAAATGCCACTAGAAAGGACCCTGCTTAACACTCAAGACTGGGAGCTGCAGTGTGAAGACACCGAGCTCCCCACCCACATGCCTAGAATAATCACGCTTCAACTCTGCCCCAATTCATTCAGCAGAAGCCAGGCCCTGGGATGGATCAGCTTTCCCCACGGAGTCTTGTTTCCTGTATCCTTGTTCATTTGGGCTTCCTCTTCCCAGCCTGCCAAATCCCACGGCATTTTACAGGTAATTCTAACCGAATGCTGCTTTTGAGCTGGAACTGGTTGCGTAAGTCAGGGCAGCAGAACCCAGGAGTAGAGACGGTACAGGAAATAGGTGCAGCTTATTTCTCAAGCCCAGGCTTATACCACAAGCCACTTTAATGTTATATATTCACCTTTAAATTGTTTGGGGGTAAAGATAACAATGCCCTGAGTCACCTGCAAGAGACGCATAGCAGGGCTCCATGTCTGCTCGAGACTGGGCCCGGGGGGAAAAAACCCCTAATGTGAACACTCACCAGGAATGGAATGCTGGAAATTCAGATGTAGCTCTGAGTTATGAGGCTTAGGCCAGTCTCTACAAAATACATTTATAGGTGACCTCCAAGAGGGAAGGCTATTGGATTCTTTGTGATCTCTAGAAATCTGGAGAGTGAGTTTTATGCTTTGTCTTTAACAAAAGAGGGGTGTTCTTACTGCAGGATCACTAACATGCATTAGCTATGCCAGGATAAAACTGCAGAGTTTTACTGCAGATTGAAGTACTATTGTGGTCAACATAGACAGGGGCTATAGGACTGCTTTCACCTAGCTACTTTACAGTAAATCCTACTGCTGGCCTTGTTAGTGAGAGAACACGTGTCAGTTACCTGTAAGCCCCCTTCTCCCAAAAAACACCTGTGTGTCAGTAGGGCAGAGCCTGGAACAGGTTGACCAAAACACAATCCTTCTGCTCTCAGTCAAGTTTCACTGGCTTGGTACCTGTGATGTCATAAGCCTCCTGGGTCCCTAGTTGTCCATAGAGTCTTCCAGGAAGTGAGAGTAGACAAGACTCAAATTTCTAGTGTTAAAAGTAGTCAGAAATAAAGTTGTCCTTTTTCCTATCAAAGGATAAGAGTATAAACCCATTTTACCTGTCCCATTGCATGTCAGCTTTAAAAAAGACCTCCTTCTCCTTATTCCCCCAGAGATGACTGGTATCTCAATATATCTCAAGCCCTTACTTAGAATGCAGCTCTTTGGAACAAGGACTCTTTGTTCTGTGTTTGTACAGCACCTAGCACGGGGTGGGCAATAAACAGCAGTAATTCACCAGGGTTACTATATTTACCTGTGCCTCTACAGGGACTGGCGATTGCAGCTCCCATTGGCCACAAATTGCCACTCCTGGCCAATGGAAGTAGCGTAGACCAGGACACCTCCGCAGGCATAGCCAACAGAAGCTGCAATCACCCATACCTACAGAAGTGCAGGTAAATCTAGCTGTGAGGGCCCACCAGGCGCTAACACTGTTGGACCAAATCTGGCCTGCAGGACAGTATTTGCCCATCCCTGGCCTAGAGCAATGGTCCATGAATGGGACTCCTAAGTGCTACAACAATACAAATAAGCACAGCTGGTTGAATTTGGACAATTCCCTGATTTTAAATTTGGTTTAATCTCAAATCAGGACAAAAATGTGCAGTGTGCCACTTCAGTTTGTACGAGAGAGGGTATCGTGTCATGATGTAATGGGCTAGCGAGACATATCACACGGCACATCCCCGCCTGGTGACCCTCACAACACGACACTGCATCAGAGCCTGACATATTGTGTGCTGGCATTATGATGTCACCCTAGGATATGAAGTCACAATGTTCTGAGGCAAAAGGTCACAGCACCTCACAGTTTCTAATACAACAACAAAAGGCAAATCAAACATTGATAAACGATCCATAATAAAAACTCTGCACATACCCACAAACATTCATATGCTGTCAAATCAGCATTTTCTCTAACAGAAAACATCTGTTGGAAATGTTTTGGACCAGCTCTTGCAATAAGCCTTAAGCAATAAGGCTTTGAAATCCCTGTCTCCAGTTGAGGCTGACCTTTTCCATACCATGTCTAGCCTTAGCAGGAGTGCACCATACTCATCCACACCAGGATTCCCTCTGGCCATGTTATTAGCTAACTTGGCATGCCTGGACTGTCTCCGTGGCAAAGGTGGGGCAGGGGAGGGGGGGAAATGAAAGCATTTGTATTTTGAGCATTTACACTGAGGCAGAAAGGCTGGGAAGAAGGAGCTGGTTGACAGGCCTCGATGCCTTGCAGCTGCTTCCAATCACCATATCCCTGTTTCCGAGGGAGACGGAGCGTGCGCCAAATGTAGCCGTTCCAAAGCAGCCAGTCACCATTTCCTGTCTCCTCATCCTCACTCCAAACCCACAAATGAGGATTTTACGTAAACAAGGCAACCACAGCCCGTGGCGGACACTTCAATCAAGCCATTTCCTGTCCTGAGCGTCCAGGCGTGGAAAGGCAATCGCTGGGCTCTAGTTTGTTTTTAATCAGGATTTTTATCCGCTGACTGGAAGGCCCAAACCCACTCCCCGTTTGTCCTCACCTGGGTGACTCTGAGACCAAAGCTCTTGCTTCCTCAGTGCCTTTTTCTCAGTCACATTTCCCCGGAGACTGCCTCAGTTGCTAAACTCTGGGGGCTAAATTCTTGGTCTCACCAGTGTAAATCCAGAGCAACTCAGCTCTCTCCACATCGCATGCTGGGTGGTCCCATGAGAAATAGGAGGCGGAGGTAAGTCCTGATATTTTAAGGGAAGGTACTCTACCCTCAGCAGCGGGGCTCCACCCCAGTGGCTTGCCTCCTCCCCCAGTGTATTCTATATGAAATGGTATCCTCCATGTGGCATGACCTTACGTGTTCAGTGCATGTGAGATTCAAAGTGTGGGTCCCGCCCCCTTGCTCCACATGGATGTTACAATTATTTGGTCATGGTCCTCCCTCTCTTAGTCGCCAATCTGAGAGATTCAGTGAGAGATTTGCCTGAGCTGATAAATTGGTTTCTTATCCTTCCTGTGGGCAGACACTAGGGGGCAGTAGTCTGTTCTCTGGTATGAAGCCATTCCGTTATAGCTATGGTGACCATATTTTCTGAACCAAAATTAGGGACACATTAGCCACACCCCATGACCCCTGTTAACCATGTCCCTGACCCCCATTAGCCATGCCCCTGAAGGTATCACTCTCGGGGTTCAAGATGGACACATGACCAGAAGTAAAAGGTGTCATGTGACCCCCCTCTAAGAACTTTTCCCACCATCCTCCTACCAATAGGGATGAGTTTGGCCCCCACCAAACCCCCCTCATGCAACTATCCTGCAATTGCATTAAACTGAGTGTATCACATTAACTCGGGGGCGGGGGGGGGGGGGGGGGGAAGGGCGCGGAGAGGCTGGGGGAAGTGTTCCTTCTAAGAGTTTCCTCCCATGAGCAGAATGAATTTTGTGTTGTGCACCAGTACTGAGTTCATGTGGCTTGTTTGGATGTGCCACTGTGACACTCAAGTTATTAATAAATATCTTATGAACCTTTTCCCTCTGCTGCCATGTCTCCTCCCCTTGCTTCATCAGCTCCCCTGGTACCTGCTGTCCTGACTCCTGCCCTTCTTACTCCCCTCAGCCCACCTGGGACCTGCCCCCTGCACCAGCCCTTCCCCTCTGTGCGCACTCTGATCACATGAGCTACCCCTCCTCATCCCCTCTCCTAACACCTCCTTTGCCTCTCTCCTCTGGTTCTGGCCCCTCCCCTGCAGGTGTCTGCCCTTCTGCTTCACCCCCAGAATCCCCTGGCACCTGCACCTTCCCTTACCCCTGCATTCTCCTGGTGCCTCCCCCTTCCCTCACTGCCCCTGCCCCTCTTGCCCTCTTTTTCCCTGATGCCCACCCCCTCACCACTCTCTGCCCCAGTTCACCTCATGCCCCTTTGTGCTCTTCATCCCCGCCTTCCTCATGCCCACCCCTCCTTTCAACCCCTCTTCTCACAGCACCACCCTTCTTGCCCCCAATGCCCTCTCCTCTCCCAGCATCACCCTGTGCCCTCCCCCCTCCGACTGACACCTCCCCTCCTGCCCTTTTCCTCATTGTCTCCACTTGGTCCCCTGACATTTGACTCTCCTTCACCCTGTCCCTTGGTGCCTTCCCCTTTCTTCTCCTGCCCTGCCCCCTCCCCTCAGCACAAGCCCCTTCCCCCCAGTTTTCCCCCTTCCTCTCCCCCATCTTCTGCCTTCCAGTTTGTGGGGCTGGAGTCTGTGGTTGGGCCCCAGAAGTCCCCACAGCCCTGGTCCCAGCTGCTTCCAAGACAGGACCATTTGCTGGGCCTGAAGCTGAGACGCCCGCAGTGCTAATTTTACTGAAGTTCCCACACCAGCTTTGGCTCCCATTAGCAGGAGCCTGGAGGGAGGGGGGGAGGGGTGGGAGATAGGGTGTGTAAGCGGGTCCATGCACTGCTGCTCCCCCAGCGGGGTGGGAAGGAGCGGGGGGGAGAAAGGGCCGTGCAGAGAGTGCACTGGCAGAGCCTGAACATACCCTGCTCTACAGCGCTCCAGCCGGGCTCTTCCGGGACTCTCAGGAGCGGCTTGCCGGATTTATCCCCCTCCCCTTCCAGCAGCGGTGGTGGCCACCTTGGGATGGAGGAGGCAGCATGGCTGGGCTGGCAGTCCCACAATGGGAGGGAAGGGCTATGTGGGGATGTGGGGGCGCGAGACGGCGGTGCATGCTTCAGGGGAGATTGGCATTCTGGATACTGCGTGCCACTGGCAGCATCCCTGGGTGCCCTGCAAATCACCAACGGAGGCGCTTACGTGCTGGGTGGGGGCGGGGTGTTGCTGCTACGCTGAGCTAGTGCTGGCTGTCTGCGAGGGTGTCCCGGAGAGGGGGGAAATGGTGGTGCCGTTTGTAGCCGGAGCCCAACGGCTTTTCCGGGATATTTGCTGCCTTTATCAGGACACTGGGACAGAACCCTTAAATCCGTGACTGACCCAGAAAAAAGGGGTGTATGGTCACCATAATTATAGCGCATGTCCCTGCTTCCGTAAGCCACCCATCCCCAGAGCACACACCACCTGCTTTAGACTTTACTTCAGAAATCCTTTGCTTACATTCCAGATCCAGCTTTATATTCCGCAGTAAACTACTGTAAATCTCCCCACACCCAACTCATTTCGCCACCATTTCTGTGTCATGCAACCAGCTTCTCCTCTGACACATTGGAAGTCCCGGAGAACACAAGGCTAATGGGGCCCACACTGCTTCCACCACTGCCCAGCCCTTAGCTCAACAAAAATAAACTCCCGGGTGCTAGCTAAGCCAGCACATCAAGTCCTCCCAGAGAGATGTCAACCAGAGAGATGGGAAGAAACAAAGGCAGCTTTTAGGCCAACTCTCATGCTAGAGGCTCCTTAAAAGGCTGAGGGATTCTTTTTCCAGCCCTTTCGTATCTCCCGTCGCACAACTTCTAACCATCACCGTCTCGTACTCCTGAGCGGCGCGGCTAGGCCAAGGCCAAGTAAGGCTTGTCCTTCACTTGGAAAGGCGTTCTCTAGCATTGTAGCTTGGGCTAGCTAAGACAAAGCAGCTGTCTCTGTAACTCACAGTAGACTCTAAACCACCCTTGGGATTAACTTTGACCAGCCAACAAGGGTTAAAGTTACTCCTGCCTTGGCTTCACTAGGGCTACGTATTCACTGCCAAAAAGGGGAATTAGTTATCTCTCTGCAAATTCCAGTGGAGGCAACCTGGAGGCAGGAAGAAGAAGGGCCTCAGGCAGACGGGGCAGGAGTAGGGGCCCCCCCGTTCAGTGCTACCCAGACCATGCCATGGAGGGCTCCCACAGCGGTTTAAAAAGTTTCCAGTAGCAGCAAGGTAGCCTGGAGCCTGGTACCTTTGAGATCACCAGGCCCTGGGGCAACACCCCCTTTACCCCGTCATCGCATCAGCACCAGATTGGCCCACTTGGCTGGGCCCTGACTTCGGGTGGGTGGGCAAGAATGGGGGAAGGATCATGACAGGAGGGATGAGGGGGTTAAGCCCCCGTCCCACTCATGGACATAGACCTGGAGTGGAGCAGGGTAAGCCATGTAACCCTGGCCCTGCTCCCCAGTGCTCTGGCTGGGATGGAGCAGGGGAAGCCCTGGTGTCCTCCTCCCCCGCTGTCCTGCCAGCGCAGGGTAAGACCCAGCACTGCTCCCCAGACAGAGCAGAGCAGGATAAGCCTCGGTGCTCCGTCCCTGCTCCCCAGCTGGAGTGCCAGGCAGGTTGGTGAGGGGTAGGCCTTGATAAAAAGGAGATGGGCCATGGCCCACGCAGGCCCACCAGTGGTTACACCCCTGCATCAATGGCCCTGCCCACACACATATATGCTCAGGGCCAACACTGCAAAATTAAGTTAACTTACATTGATATGCTGCCATTGCAGCAGTTAAGTCGCTTTGGCACGTCCACACCACGCCCCTTGTATCGGCAGTGCGCGTCCTCACCAGGAGCCCTGGCACCGATTCACCTGAGAGCATGGGACCATGTGGGACAGCTTCTGAAAGGCAGCCACGATTGATGGAAGCAGCGTGGTGTCTGAACTAACACTGCATCCACCTAACTCCATTGACTTCGGTGCTATGCCTCTGGCCGAGGTGGAGTTAGTCAGTCAGGGTCATGGGGGAGTTATATCTGTGGGCGTGACATAGTCCGGCAGAGGCTTACAGAGGGAGGTTGCAGTAAGCTGTTTCGTGTCAACCTAATTCTGCAGATCCTGAGGCTATGGGTTCACTGTTGTACAACACCAAGTTCCTTAACGCAGCTTCAAAACTCCTTGGCTATGTCTAGATTGCATCCCTTTTTTGTAAAAGGGATTCAAATTAGGCGTATTGCAATTGCTAATGAAGTGGGGATTTATATCTCCCCCGCTTCATTAGCATAAAAATGGCTGCCGCTTTTTTCCGGCACGGAGCTTTGCCGGAAAAAAGCGCCAGTCTAGACGCGGATCTTTCGGAAAATAAAGCCTTTTCCGAAAGATCCCTTATCCCTTATTTTAAGAGAGATAAGGGATCTTTCGGAAAAGGCTTTATTTTCCAAAAGATCCGCATCTAGACTGGCGCTTTTTTCCGGCAAAGCTCCATGCCGAAAAAAAGTGGCAGCCATTTTTATGCTAATGAAGCGGGGGAGATTTAAATCCCCGCTTCATTAGCAATTGCGATACGTCTAATTTGCATCCCTTTTACGAAAAAGGGATGCAATCTAGATGTAGCCTTTGTGAAGTGAAGTGTCTGTGGGTTAATACACTGCTTGCCACCTTTTGGAGTGTGGGTTAAAATCTAGCAGCCGCGCAAGTGAGCTCAGCTTAAAGGGGGAATCGCAACCTCACTTGGACCCATGAAAGCAAAGTTTCTTAAACTTTTTAAGACCGAGGAACGCCAAACAATAATTTTTTTTTTATGAGGAACACCAAGGATTTTTTTGCTGAGAAAAAAAAAAAGAGGCCGGAGAAAAGTTATTGGGGAAAAAAAAAGGTTGCCTGCCCCTTTAACGGCAGCCATTTTGAACTCTGTTGTTCTCCGCAGCACACCTCCGACAGTCTCGCGGCACACCAGTGTGCCATGGAACACAGTTTAAGAAGCACTGGATTGGAGGCAAAACCAATATGCAATGTGACATCACTGACTGTCTCTTCTTAGACCGAGGACTGAAACAGTGGCCATGGTGCATGGGCAGCTTTGTAGGGGAGCCTGGAGCTGCGACAGCAGCAAGCATTTCTGTTCATGGACTGTCGTGTTGTCAGCGCTGTGCAGGGATTAGTGAAGATTTGGTCTGGTGGAGCTGGAGAGACCTTAGCGCATTAATTCAAGACATGCCTACAGCTGTCTGGGACACTGAAAAACTGGACTCAAAGGAGCCAGTTATAATAGGACCACTGGATGGATAGTGTTAGGACCCCAGGCATGAATCCTTCCATGTTTCACCAGCCGGTTTCCCCGTTTAATATTTAACTAGCCCCAGCACGAGGAGCTGATGGGATCCTGCTTCAGGCGCCTGTTGATCGTAACTGCCGAATTAATGAGCCCTTCGCTTTGCCTTTCCCCTGACACCTTGCAGCTGCCGAGGATCATTTCTCCACCCCAGAGAACACAGTACACAGAATTCACAGTACAGCACTTGCCTGCGGCATCGCTCCACATCCGGGTCCTCTCGGTAGTACTGCAGCCCTCCATTCCTCAGGGCGTCCTCTGGATTGGCAAAAGCCTGGAAGACAGAATTGCCATCAATGTTGCCTCTAATTGGTGTGCAGAATAAATTTTGTTCTGTGCACCGAGCCATGGGTGGACATGCACCACCAGTAGAAACACATGCCGCCCCGCTAACCAGTTTTGGAATCTCTCCTGGGTGGCCACCCAAGTGCTCAGGTGACAGGGATCACTGACTGCCATCCAAGAAGCAGGGGGAGATGCTTCTGACCGAGGCTCACAGGAGCATAAGGCGCAGAGCCCTGTGCAGAGCCAACATTTGTATCTGCACCCGAGCCATAAAACGATCTGCGGCTCTGTGGATTTGCAGGGCTCTTGAGTTAAACAAGTTTGCTGCACAAGGTTAAGGCTGCTCAGCTGAAATGCAGCCAGGAAATGGGGAGTTAATGTTCCCACAGCTCCTCTGGGCTGCACAAAGTGTAGGGTGTGATCCATTCCTGTTCCTTATTAACTGTGCAGCAGCTACGCAGTCTTGGGGCCCAGTCCTGCCAGCACTCCAGCGCGTGATTAATTCAGTCACATGCTCAGGCACTGGAGCGGGCAGCTTGCTCAAGCAGGATCAGGCTCTTGGGCTGAGATTGTCAAAGCTGCTTAGGGATTTGGACACCCAGGCCCAGCTCCTCACTGGTATTTAGAGGCCTCATCCGCTCCTTTAGGCACCACTGATGCTTTCATAGCGGCCCTCAGCTGCCACACAGCCCTGCGGGTACCCAGATCCCCTAGGGGCTTGCGTTTCCACCAGTCAGCTGCCTAAGCGCTGACGCCGACCCATAGCTAGCAAGCTGCTCAGAGCCCTGGATCTTGCTTAAGCCACAAAGGGGCCAAAGCATGAGAATACCTGTCTTGCCAATGACCCGTAGGCATGCTTTAGGAGGGCACACCATGTCCCAGTCAGAGCCCAGTGCAGGAGGGCTGGCTACAGGCTGCCAATAAGTGTGTGGAAGGGAGCAGGCAGCACAGCCCCCCACAAAGAGACAAGTGGGGGCACACAGAGCCGCATTATGACTTTCGTGGGCCCTAGGCACTTTTGCCTTCATGGGCCCCTCCCACCATAATCATATCAATATTAAAAATTATTTTTGATATAACTTCAACATTTTTTTTCTGTTTTAGGCAAAATTTAATAGATTTTCATGGGCCCTAAAAGTTTCATTTTTTTCTGATGTGAGAAAAAAATTTAAACATTTTCTTCGACCCTAAAAGTTCATTTTTTTCTTCTGATTTTAAAAGAAATTAAAACATTTTCATTGGGCCCCTAAAAGTATTATGGGTCCTAGGCACTTTGCCTACTGCGCCTAATGGATAAGTTGACCCTAGGGGTACAGGGAAACCTAGGAAGAGCATGAGAGAAACACACACAAGTCGGGCTTCTAGGGCTTCTAGGGTTCTCAAAGTATGGTCCACTAGTGGTCCCCGACCATCCTGCAGGTGGGCTGTGGGCTCACGGCTCAGCTCTCCCTGCAGCAGGGAGCCCGTGCAAGCCATCCAGCCCCATAGGTCCCTCCCCCACCACAGCAGGGTTGGCTTCCCACTGCAGGAGGGAGCCTCGAGCCTCATAGGCCGGATCCAGCTCGCAGGGGAAGGAAACGGCTCCACTCCTGCTCCCCACACCCCGCAGCTGGTGCAGGAAACCGCTCGATTGGAGGCTTCCCCTGCTGCTCTCATTGGCGGACTCCTGGCCAAACCCCCACTCCCAGCCAACTCCTGCACCCAACCTCCCACCCGGACCCCACAACCTCACCCTAACCTGCCCCCATTTTGTCATCATGGCTGGTGCTCTGCAGAAAGGTTCATGTTGAGCAGGCCAAAAAATTTGAGAACCCCCGTTCTAGGGCACGGGTTACGTGAGTGGCTGCCTTGGCTTCAGAGCCTAGCTCCAGGAGATGAAGGCACCTCACTCTGACCTCTCAGCCAGGGGTATCAGGTCAGCTCTGAAGATAACTAAGACCCCTCCTTGGCATTTCACTCCTGTCTGGCTTAGATGAGTTGCTGGCTTCCATGAATCCCTTTCTTGGGCACCTAATGCTCCCCATGTGGGTACTGGAGACTAAATCTTCAAAAGTTAGCAAGACTTGGACCATCCCAGCCCTAGTGTTCATTGCACACAGCAGCGGTGACAGCTATTCCTAGGGGGTTCCCATTCTCACCCCCCTTCCCTTTTCTAGTCGCTTACAAAAGAGCCTGACGCTGTTGGGGGCTGAAGTTTTCCAGGAGGTGAATGAAGGGTTTCATATCGGTACTGCACTGCAGAGGGCAATGGCATGTCACATTGCAATTAAAACTATTTTGCAAGCTTAACTCAGAGTATGTCTACACTACAGAGGTTTTTTTTTTTCGGGAAAATGGTCATTTTTCAAAAAAAACCTTCAATTACGTCCACACTGCAATTGCGTTCTTCCAAAAGAAAATTGAAAGAACAGAGGGTATTTTCCAACATTGGGAATCCTCATTCTATGAGGAAGAAGCCTTTTTCCAAAATAGCTCTTTCGGAAAAAGGCGTGTGTGGACGAGGAAGAGGGAGTTCTTTCAAAAGAAGAGGAAAGAGGGAAAAGCACAGGTGCCCTGGTGGCTATTCCGTCCATAGTAATCACAGCTGAAATGCGAGAGAGCATCCATTCAGTGTGGACGCTCTCTTTCGAAAAAGCAAATCGCTTTTTCGATGCACTTTGACAATGTGAACGCGCTCTTTCAGAAGAAGTTTTTCCAGAAGGAATCTTCTGGAAAAGCTTCTTCCGAAAGAAGCCTGCAGTCTAGACTTAGCCTCAATGTCACCGCCATGTGATTCCCCTGTGTAATATAGAAGATGCTTTGCCCAGCACTGAAATGCAGCCACCCCGGGATGGTATTAGAGTTGCCAACCTTCCTGGAGTCTCCCAGAATTGGAATCAATCTCCGAGGACTACCGAAAGCAATCCTGGAGATTTTAATAGACTCTTTTAAGAAAATGACATGACTTCATCTCTGGGGGTAGCTTCAGCCCCAGTTGGTAGAGTTAGTTCCCAGCCAGGGGACCATGGGGCTGGTGCCCGGGGAGGGAGAAGCTCACAGAGCCCCATGACCCCTCTGCCTATGTCCGAGACATGCTGCTGGCCACTTCTGGGGTGCTGCACAGTCCATGGTACCAGGACAGGTAGCAAGCTTATCTTAGCGCCCCCATTGGCTGCCTGGTCACCCCACAGCATGGCGACCCAGTGCCTGACATTGTTTGAAAACCATTGTTCTAGAGCAGCGGTTCCCAACCTTTTCCAGATGGGGACCCATTTTGACAATTCAAGAAGACTTGGTGACCCAGGGCAATTCAAAAAAATGTGTGAATGGCTCCTTAAGAGCCACCTGGGAGACACCTGGAGAGCCTTTTGAAAAGTAATGGTGACCCATATTTGGGTCCTGAGCCATAGGTTGGGAAACCCTGTTCTAGAGCATAATGCAGGGATGGTGAATGGTTTGGGGCTGACCACACAAGCCCGAACACATCAGAGCTACAGCAAGATAGCCACCGTCGTTTTCACAGTAAGACACAGAATAAAAACAGAGCTCTTATTTAACAAATGCATGCAACCACGTCCCCACAGTTTGACCAGTTTCCACGCCAGTAAGAATTTTACTGTGTTTGAACTGCTTTACAGCCAAGGTTGGAGAGCATCCAGTTGAGATTTTTCTTTATTTTTTTTTAATTAAGGAAAAGGGACAGAATGTCCAAGCAAGAGGAGAAAAAACATGAGCGAATATTTGATTGATTTCTGTTGACATGTGAGCCCTGTGTTTTCTCCTTGCACTAGGAGAATATTTCTGTTCTACTCCCCAATCCAAAAAACAACTTTTCTTCAGACTTGTATAACCCCTAAGAAGTTGGAGCTTCCTGTAACAAACACAGGTAGGAATTTCAGCCTTTAAAAAGTCACAAACAGACTCAAAGTTCATGGGGTGGGTTGTTGGTTTGGTTTTTTTGCTATTCGTTTAAAAACAACTTTAAAAAAATTAGTTTCTTTCAGACAAACTGTCAAATTGAAAGTGAACAAAAAAGGCTGTTTCCAAAAGGAACTCACCTGCAATGGCATTTTGCATTTGCAAATTACTGTTTATCTTTTTGAATCCTGCTCTAAACATGTTGCAGATGGGAGGGAAATACACACACGCCACGCCGTGCTGATCTACTGCAGCTATAAAATAAAATGTTTTGTTTCCAACTTGCTTCAAAGCCAGTCAAACCAGTCAGTTGCTATTTTAAAGGCTCAAACTAAAAACTCAGCAGCTGCAGAAACACTAACAGAAACCCCAAAGCAGCACAGGCAGTTCTGGAGTGCCGAAAAGCTGTAATGTCTTACCTTCTTTCTGAGCCTCACTTGTCCTGTGATGATGGCAAGAACATACATTTTTATAATCAAGAGCGTGCTGTAGAAAGTAAATGATGCAAACACTTCGTTTTCCATCGTTTTCTGAAAAGGTGGGAGAGAATTTGTGTTTCCTTAAGCAGGCTGCAGCCACTCACAATTGCAGTTCAGCTGAGAGACTGAGGCTATGAAGGAGGGGGATGGATCAGTTGTGCTCAAGTCTAAACATAAACTCTTACACCCGCCTCTGTACTGATACACCCAGCTATTCAGCTCAAAACTGCTCAGCCGTATTTTAATTCCTTGGGTCTATCAATGCAAAAATAAATAAATGAATATATAAAAATCCACAGTTAGCCAAGAAAGCTCCCCCGTCCCCCAACACGCACACTTTAAATACTAGAATGGACCTGTTCCACCTTATTTTCATAAACTATTGATGACTCTATGGATAGTTAATCATTGCAAGTCCTGGCTCCACATGAGGCATTTTTGACGCTAGAGCTATGTCAGGGATGTTTGATTCCCCACTGACAGGCCAATGTAGTCACAGCTATCCTAGTCCAGACGTACTTTCGCTGGTAGAGCTTTGTTACAGTTCTGGAGCGGACCAAAACTCCGGGGTATGTGCCAGGGAGTCCCATCAGGTCTCCAGTTATCACCTCTATGGGAGGGAACCTGCAGTCTGCCCACAATTCTGGGATTAATTCAGTGGAGAGATCGCAGCCCTGCACCTGTGGCTGGCTCACTCTCAAAGGTCAATGGCAGGGCCAGCCACCAGCCAGCCTTCCCAGGGCAGTTTATTTCAGCACAAAAGCACTGCTGAGATAGCAGGACCCCAACCTACCCAGATGCCAGCTTCCCTAGTGTCGCCCTTCTACGGGGGCCCTGCAGGACCGGTCCTGCCACGCTGCCAGCTGCCCTCTTGCTTACAGTTCCAGGTCCGTGTTTGGGTCAAAGCGAGGCTCACTCCATGAATTTATCTAGTTCTCTTTTAAACCCTGTTATAGTCCTAGCCTTCTCAGCCTCCTCAGGCGAGGAGTTCCACAGGCTGACTGTGCACTGTGTGAAGAAGAACTTCCTTTTATTTGTTTTAAACCTGCCGTCCATTAATTTCATTTGGTGGCCCCTAGTTCTTATATTATGGGAACAAGTCAATAACTTTTCCTTATTCACTTTCTCCACACCACTCATGATTTTATAGACCTCTATCATATCCCCCCCCCCCCCCCCTTAGTCTCCTCTTTTCCAAGATGAAAAGTCCTAGTCTCTTTAATTTCACCCTCCCCTGGTGAGAGCAGTAAATACCAGGGCTAAAGTGCTCCAAGTCCTGTTGATTTTGGAAGAACTGGGATCCAATTCCTCACCATAGAGACACGAGGCTTCCCCGCAATTCCCTGGGCCCCGGCATCAGGCACACCTTGATCTGACAGTCTCTTTAACTCTTCCCATTTCCAAGGTCTCACCTCCGCCAGAAGCTCATGTGCTTTTGGAGGGGTGTGGCAACGAGCGGTTGGCAGGCATGTGTCTCAAATAAGCCATCCTGGCAAAGGGGAAGTTCTGCTGGTAAGTGGTGTCCACAATAAGAACAACGTACCAGTTGCTGGATGGGTAAAGCACACCTAGTATACCCCTGGCCTGGGCTAGCACTGGAGCTTTAACCTTTTGTTGACATTTCGGATCCAGCCTATTTGAGGCAATGATGCAACTCCTATTACTATACACAGTGCAGGACCAGGTGCTATGTTTTCTAGGCTTATTAAGCATTTCTGTTCCAGCACCTAGGGGGGCCCACTGTAACATTCAGCAGACACTCCCTAACGGCACGTCTACGCAGCAGGACTAAAGCCAAAATAAGCTACGCAACTTGAGCTACGTCAATTGTGTAACTGAAGATGAAGTAGCTTATTTTGGCTTTTGGCTCTGTCTACACAGCAGGAAGTCGGAGTTACGACTTCCCTTACTCCTTGTGAAATGAGGGTTTCAGGAGTCGGAGTAAGAAGTCCTCCAGCTCGACATTATGTTGAAATAATTGTTTGCTGTGTAGATGAGGACTGTGTTATTCTGGAATAACATCAGCAAACACTGATGTGGCCTGTAGGAGTACTTGGCAGAAAGAAGGGGCAGGGGCAGGGGGTCATGAGAAAGGGCTAAGAAAAAGCCTCTACAGGACTTGTTACCAATCCAAACATCAGATTTTTAAAATACGCACACGTGACTGCCCTGGTTTGATGAGACAAAGCAACATTCACAGGAATCAAACCACATCTTGAGGGACCTGTGGTGGTTCTCAGCCAGAGGTCCTGGGGGTACACAGAGGTCTTCCACAGGGGCACATGAACTCATCTAGCCTAGGTCTACACTACAGCTTTTTTTCGGACAAAGCTACGCAAAATGCTTTTTCCAACTTTTTTTTCGGAAGAGGCTTTTCCAAAATTTGGCCCATCTACACTGGGCCAAATTTCGGAAAATCCCCCTCTTTTGGAATATCCGTTCTTCCTTGTGGAATGAGGAAGACAAGGCTTACAAAAGAGCGCATTTGCACTTCCACAAAAAAAAGCGAAAGAGCAAACGTGTTCCCTGGACACAGTGAAGTGTAGACCCTGCAGCGTGAACATACCTAGTTTGCCATATTTGCCTAGGTTTACCACAGGCTACATAAAAAAAAACCCAGCAAAGTCAGTACAAATTGAAATTTTCTACCAACAATGACCGGTTTATACACTTCTGTGTACCATGCACCAAAATGTAAGTACAGTATTTCCATTCCAATTGGTTGATTTTATAGTTAGAGGGTTAAAAAGGAGACAGTGAGCAATTTCTCAGTACTACAGTGCTGTGACACTTTTGTCTTTTTCACTCTGCTTTTGTAAGCAAGTAGTTTTTAAAAGTGGGGTGAACACTGGGGTACACAAGACAAACCAGACTTCTGAAAGGACACAATAGCCTGGAAAGGCGGAGAGCCACCTGATTTAAAGGCCTGGACCAGACCCAGAGATTCATTTATGTAGAAAATCGGGTGGACTCTTCTCGGGGAGCGAACACAAGCTTTTCTCCCACAGCTCTAGTATGACCTGCGTCCCCTAGTCCCTCCCCAGGATATATGACCAAGCCTGTTAAAGAGAACAAGGGAAGAGTGAGTTAATGCAGGATGTCTTGCTTCTCTGCCTCCCATCCCCAAGGAGCTATTAGCCCCAGAGTCTCACTGAGGCAGGGACACGGCCATGTTTGTTCTACTCCAAAAATGTAACCTTGAAACACAATGAGTCGCGAAGCATTTTCCGGTAGGGATGAGGGATGTGGAATCCGTTTCTGCTTGAGCCATTCATCATTCCAGATCACGCTGCAGCCACACACAAAAGTGCTGTGCAGTGGAGCAGAGACGCTTCCCTGCAGCCCTCCAGCATCCATCTGCTGCCCCCTCCCACATTCACAGCATAGGGCCTGGATCTCTAAGATCAAGCCTGAGAGTGGGAAATCCAGTGGGAAGAGGAAGCTAGGACCAAGCCAGCAACAGGCACTGCTGAACAGTGAGCCCCAGCAGCATGGGGTGCTGTGGTTAGTACAAAGCCCACTGGCAGGCGAAGCGACACAGTGGGAGTGGGCAGGAACAGGTGAGCCTGAAGCAAAACATGAGACTCATAGCCAGCCCCAGAGCCAGATACTAGAAAGGTTCATATTATTTTAGAACTGTGCACCTGTCTGTCCATCCATCCATCTGTTCAAGAACTCCTCCTAGGAGCGGTCGCCAACCTTTTAAAGCACGAGATCACTTTTTGAATCCAAGATCTTCCTCAGACCCAAATACCCTGGCCCCGCCTCCTTTGTGCCCCTTCTCTGAGGCCCTGCCCCAGCTCACTCCATCCTGCCTCCCTCTCTCCCCCACTTTTACCAGGCAGGGGCAGAGGGTTGGGGTGCAGGCTCTGGTCTTGGATTAAGGGACTTGGAGTGCGAGAGGGGCTCTGAGCTGAGCTTGGGGCAGGCAGCGGGTGCCAGAAGAGGTTCTAGGTGCAGGCTCTGGGAGGACATTTGGATGCAGAGGTGCTCAGGATTAGGGCAGGAGGGGTTCATGACTGGGGTAGGGTTTTGGGATGTGGGCACCAGCTGGGCCCTGCTTACCTCAGGTGGATCCTGGGTGGTGGTGGTGCAGTGTTGCTAAGGCAGGCTTATCCCTGCCCTGGCCCTGAACCACTCCCAAAAGCAGCCAGAAAACTCCATCCCAAGCCCTGTTGTGCCCCTTCTCTGCTCTGTGGAGATAGGATACAGGGTGGGAGAGGTGGCACCCTGACATCAGCACCCCTCTGCTCCCTCCCCTGCCCTGCACAGCAAGCAGGAGGCTCCTGAGGGGACAGCACCAAGGCAAAGGGCAGGAGATGCTCAGCAGTGTGCGGGGGCAGCCGAAGTGCTACACTTGACATCTCGGCCATACCAGTTAGGATCACCAGTCAGAAGCTCCAAGATCTACCTGTAGATCCCTCTCTAGGGGATGGTGACCACGGAGCTAGGAGCACCAAATTCGGTAGGCAGCTTCCTCTTATCCCAACTTAAAGCAAGGGCAGGGTTTGGCTGTACCAGGATAATGGGATAGTTTCATATCAAGTGGAATGGGAGGGGTGTGAGAGCAGGGACAGTTATATGCATGCATGACCACCGGGGGGCAGCAAGCATGGGGGACAGTTATATTCACAAATGACCACAGCGGGACAGCAAGCATCCCAGTGAGCAGTCGCTGGCTGACAGCTTGGGTTCTGTCATGCCAACTTGTTTTGGAGAGCAATTGCTAGCCACCTCATGGCCCTTGCCACCCCAGGCTGGCCCCAGAGAGCAGCCAGCGGATGGCTTGCATGGCACCCCCACTACGGGAGAGAAGCTGGCAGGCAGGGAGAGAGGCCCATGGGTGCCATTTATGGGGGATTAGGGGAGCAGTAGCCCTCCCACTCCCAAGTTTGAATCTTGGGATTTCATACTTGAAGTCTGCTTAAAGCTGCATGCCCTTGCTCCAAAGGCAGCTCTTAAACACAATAGAGTTCGAGCTGATGGCAGCTTTGCCTTTGGGGCAGAGAGTTATAAAAAGAACAAAAGGCTGGGCAGTCCAGTAATTAAGGGATCATTAGATCATCATGAAAATATTGCCAGGTTCTTAAAAGCTGGGGGAGGGGTAAGAGTAGCAATGAGTATTGTGCTTCTGGGATTTGCATTTGGACCAGTACTGTTACACTTTTGAATGTTCTTGCAAAAGGGGCAACTAGTGAGATGGCAAAATTTGCAGATACTACAAAATTACTCCAAATAGTTAAGTCCAAAGCTGACCGCAAAGAGTTACAAAAGGGATCTCATGAAACTGGGCGACTGGGCAACATAAAAGCAGATGGAATGCAGGGCTGAGAAATGCAAAGTAATGCACATGGAAAAATATAATCTCAACTATACACACAAAAACGATGGGATCTAAAATACCTGTTACCGCTCAAAAAAGAGATCTTGGAATCATTGTGGATAGTTCCCTGAAAACATCTGCTCAATGTGCAGTAGAAGTCTAAAAATTAAAACCAAAAAACAAAAACCAAAACAAAAAAAACACCCTAACAGAATATTGAGAATCATTAGGAAAGGAATAGCCAATAAAACAGAAAATATCATATTACCTCTATAGAAAGTCATATGCCCACATCTTGAATACTGGATGCAGATCTGGTCACCCCATCTAAAAAATATATATTGGATTTTGAAAAAGAACAGAAAGGGCAACAGCAATGATTGGGATAAGGAACAGCTTCCATATGAGGAATAATTAACAAGACTGGGACTTTTCAGCTTGGAAAAGGATGGGGGGATATTTTAGAGGCCTAGAAAATCATGAGTGGTGTGGAAAAATAGACTAAGGAAATGTTATTTACTCCTTTACTAAAGTAACACAAGAATTCAATTGAATTTATAGACAGCAGATTTAAAACAAATTATTTATTCACAGTCAGCCTGTGGAACTCTTTGCCAAGGGATGGTGAAAAGGCCCAAATTGTAACAGGGATCCAATAAAAACAAAGTAAGTTCAAGGAGGTTAGGTCCATCAAAGGCTACTAGCCAGAATGGGCAGGAATAGAGTCCCTCACTTCTGTTTGCCAGAAGCTGGGAATGAACGACAGGGGATGGATCATTTGGTGACTGCTGCTTCTGTTGATGCTTTCCAAAGCACCTAGTATTGGCCACTGCTGGAAGGCAGGATACTGGGCTAGATAGACCATTGGTCTGGCCTGGTATGGCCATTCTGATCTTCTATAGAGCCCAAATATATCTGTTCCCTGCTGTAATCCTAATGACCCCACTCCCCGTCCACAGCTGAGAGACAGAGATCAGGAGTCCTGACGGTCTCTCTCTCTCTCTCTCTCTGCAGTTAGTAAGAAAGTAAGACTATATATTAAAATTTTAAAGCTAACCAATGTCCCTTAACTGAACATGTTAATATTAGAGTTGAGTGGGTCTAATATTTATTTAAATTTCCTTTATTTTATATAGGAATTAGATACAGTGCTCCTGTCAGCTAATTGCTAAGTTATCTGCCAGAAAACTCTAGAATTTTCTACTGCTTTAGTAGCTGTAGAAAAAGGTGATGTGCGGTTGTGGATGGTGAATGGACTTCCCCACCACCACCACACCTAATTTGCTGCTTAGCTTGTACTGGGCATGCTTAGTAACACTGCTGAAACAGCTGACCTCATCTGCCTCTCCCAAGCTCTCACTCCCCCCTATCAGGGCGTGCACAGGTCGCCCCCTACCAAAATCGGAAATAGTGCCCTTGGTGAAGCCTCCCCTGTCCTGGGCTGGCCCCGGGGAGAAGCCAGTGGATGGGGTTAGGGTTGCCAGGTGTCCGGTTTTGAACCGGACAGTCCAGTATTTGAGCTTTCTGTTCGGGAAACAAACTGAAAAAATATAAATGAGAAAATATAAATGTCTGGTATTTTCTAAATAAGATGTAATATAGATTGTGATGTAATGTCAAGTGTATGCGATATTTTTGTTGAAACCATCTGGCAACCCTAGATGGGGAGCACAATCCTCCAGAAGCGGGAGGGCAGGGTGTGTGGCCCTCTTGCTCTGTGCTGGACACAGACACTGGGTAAATCTTCTAGTCCCCCAATATCACATCTGGGGAGGAGCAGCTTGTCAACACCCACCCCTATGTCACAGACACAGACTACAAAAGCCAGACTTTCTTTCCCCCAGGAATTTTGCAGCAAGGGGATAGAAAATTCCCTCTGCTGATGGCCCTTTGCAAAGTGGAGAAACAATCGAAGCCAGGAGCCATAGGATCAGCCTAGAAATCCACTCCACTTCCTCTCTAGCTTTTCATTAGTTGGCAGAGTGGAAGAACACAGCAGCAAAGCAGAGGAAGGGGAGCCACAGGGGGACGGCTCTTTGGAGCCCCTAGCCAACAGCCAGCTGGGATTTCAAGTGCTGACACAGATGGTCAAATCCTCATGTGGTATAAATCAAGGCGGCATCGTTACACTTTGTGGAGTTACACCAGCTACGGATCTGACCAGAGGGCCTTAGGGCCAGTAACTTACTAGACTGGATTCCCATTTCTGCTCCTTCCCCACAGCCCCTTTCCTTCCTTGCAAAATGATCAACACGGTGCACAAAGCACCAGCAATACCTGGCCTCTCAGGGTTCCCACCAGCAGACAAGCCAGCACCTTGGGCATGACTAATTTCCTCTTCCTTGGCATTGTTAAAGGGTCATGTGGAGGCCACAGGTGTCTTGGAGCCAGAGGCCAATTAGCTCAGACAATACACACAAACCATCCACCTACATTTCAATCAGGTGAAATAAACAGCATGCTGAGTTCATTTATGCATGTGTAGATGGGGTAGATATAGGTGCATGTGTATGTGGGTATATCATGCATATATGGGTATACTAGAAGGTTTACCTGATGTTGCTTGGGTCCTTAACTCAAATACATTTTGTTTTTCTTCATTTAAATCATTGCTCTGGACTAGGGGTTCGGTTTGTAGGCTGCCCCTGGGAGAGAGGGCAACACCAGCCCTCTCCCACCGCTGCAGCTCGGGGACAGGTGAGAGGCATCTATCCATGGCTGCTGCAGCTACAACAGGCACAGCTGAGGGAAGGGTGCATGTCTCCTGGCTGGGAGACAGACAGACAAACGGATACAAACAGATAAACTCTCTGAAGCAAATAGTAGATAGCTGACCCTTTCTCCACCCTTGCTCCCTGCTGGTCCAATGGGATTATAGTTGTCCTCGTCCCCATCTCTGGCCCCTTGCTGCCTCCTACAGCAGGACTACTCAACACACGGCCCGCCACCTGTTCGTTTGTGGCCCGCAGTGCGGTTTGGGTTTATGCAGGGCTCAACACATGGCCCATGGGCGGGAGCCAAAACAAAAAAGTAGTCAATATAATGGTCTTCTGTTGCTATGGGTTTTAGTAGTTAAATTCCTGGACTGTCATTGCTCATGAAAAGTGCTGTCACATGGGTGGAAATCGGGTAAATGTTGCATTTTATTAATATCAGCAGAACTGACTTAAATGGTACCTGTGTATTGTGCAGTCTTGCCTTAATCTTTGTATTCATGCCCGTCAGTGTGAAAGAAGCTATTTGCATATATTTGCACATATATTTGCATGTATATGCAACGACATGTACTGAGAGTATCATGATGGCCCCCGGGGCTTCCAAAGTTGAGTAACCCTGGTCTACAGTATAACTCCCTCCATTCAGACCCCTCCCTTTCCATTTTATGAGAAACAGTCCCATTCCAGGCACTCCCATTGCCCTGATGCAACCAGACCCTGACCTTGCTTTAACTTATAAAAGGAATCTGCATACCAAATTTGGTGGTTGTAGTTCCTACCACTAGGATGAGTTCTTGAACAAATGGACTCACAGAGGGACGGACGGACAGACAGATGCACAACATAGAGTAAATAATATAGATATCACAAATATAGAGTAAATAATGCCACTGTCAGGCAGTACAGCTTGTATATTCCAAGTCTGGCACCTTAACCAAGGAATTTGCCAGATCAGGGGAGGCCACTGCCAGCCTCTCTGCTGCTGCTGGCTGCAGGGCTCCACTTCAAGGGGCAGCAGAGGGGCCGGCATTGTCAGAGCAGGGATGGGGGGCACTCAGGGGGAGAGGCAGGGTGACTAAGGAGCCCTGCAGCTAGGGGTCAGGAGTGCAGCCATCTTCTGCCAAGTACCCCCCATCCCTGCTTCTCCCCCGTCCCTCTGATTTTGAGTGCCACAAATGAGCTTGCAGCACTCCGGAAGCTCTAGGAGGGCGGGCGAGGAGTTGCCGAGGGCAGGGCCTGGCTTTTCCCCAATAAGTGCTCCAGCCAGGGAGCACCCCAAGTTGTTGCTGGGTGATGGAAGTCCACACTGTAGAGGTCCAACCTGTACACATAACCCACAGTACGCAGATGGGTTTTTTCTTGGACATTACCCACCCCGTTTTTGATGCCATCTCACATCTCTGCTCTCCCTTTGTTCAGTCCAAGCCTCTGGGAGCCCTGGCGATTTCAATGCCACTCTGTGTTGGTGCAGGGGGTTGCTTGACTCTCATTATCTGTATTTCACACTTCTATTGGAGTAGAGCCCGGAGGCCAAGCAGGTTGGGACCCAGCTGTGCTAGGTGTGATGCAAACATACACAAATGACAGACCCTGACCCAGAGCCTCACAACTGAGAAGAGACGCCCCTCTCGTTGCAGGATCACACCCCCTGCAGGATCGAGCATTGGCTGGGAGCTTCTTGGCTCAGATCCGCAAACAGTGTGTTGGCTCCTAACTCCCCGGAAAACAATGGAGGTGAAGAACTTAAATACTTTTGAGGAGCCTCTCGGACAGGAGTGTCTGTCTTCCCAGCTTTTTTTTTTTAATTCTATAATCTTGTTTAAATAACTTGATATGAAAGGACCAATCCCAATGCAACATGCCCTTGTTTCCATCTGCCTCACACCTGGGTAATATACACAGGAGCCTAAGCACGAACCTTGCTCCCTGGTATTGATTCAGAGCAACGACGTAACTTACATGAAATGACTTTGGATTTACACTGGTGAAACTAAGGGCCTGATCCTGCCATGCTTGCTCACATGAGTAGCCCTTACTCATTGGAATAATTCCATTTACCTCAGACAGGCTACTTAAGTGAGGTACAATTTCTAAGAACAGATGGCAAGAGGGCAGGGACAATGTTCCCTCTAATTTTTCCCATCCGTGTGCAGGATAAATTTTGTTATGTGCACTGAGGCATGTGCAGATGTGCACCACCAGAAGACACACATGCTGTAAGCAGCTGTGGGCACTCTGTTAATCAGCTGGGCAGCACTTGAATCTGTTGTGAGGGGCTGCCCAAGCGCACAGGAAACCTGGTCAGGGACCATTTCTTTGTTCTGTGCGTGTACAGTGCCGAGCAAAATAGGCTCCTAAGGCTACCTCAGTACAGATAACACTAATCCATGCTTTGGAGCACGGGTTGTGTGATTCACCTGACCATAAGGCATTATATGGCACAGCCAGAAGTATAGTAGGGAAGAAATAATACTGCTCACAGTCATGCACTGAAGGAGTTCATTGATTAATTCATGGGGTGAAGAACAATCCAGGGGATATGGGGCAGGCAGTTGCAAATAAAAATGCCTTTGATCCAGAATCAATTACAGCACTGTGGCAGTGGACTGATTATTCTGAAATTAGGGATGTGAAAGCTTAACCAGTTAAGGCGGGGAGGGAGTAGGACGAATACTCCCCTTTAATTGGTTAACCCATTGGTTAAGCATTCCGTTTAACTAATTAATCAATTAAATGGGATTTTACATCCCTATCTGGAATACAATCACCTACGCTCCAGAACAGGTGGAGTTACAGCAAAACAACCCAACTATACCTCAACAACTCCAGGGGCAGAGTTATTTTGCTATAGCTGTGCTAGGAAATCTCCCCTGTGTAGGCAGGGCTGGCAAGAGAGGAGGGAAACATATGCTAGGGAACAGAAGCCCACAAGTATGAATTTGGTGACATGGTGTCGAGTTAATCTCTGCTGCAAAGACCAACCCTGCAAGCAGACATGTGAGCACTGCAGCAGGGGGAAGCTTGCACGGCAGATGTGTTTAAATAACTAAGGTCACCTTAAAGTAGCATTTCCTAAACTTTGGAAAAGTAGAGCCCCACTTCAGGGAAACAAAATTTGCCCCTCTCTCTGGTAACCCAGCCATGCATGGTCAGCAGCCTCCTCATCTTAATCTGTGTTTTTTAGGTCTGGCCCCTCCACAGGGAAATAGTGGTAGAGAGCGCCCTAGTCCTGTTCTTGTACATTTTGGTGAGCAGTGAGATAGTTACAACACTAATAAAGAAAGTATCGTCATTGACCCCTGAGTTAGCATCGACTGAAATGAATCTCAGAGGTCAGGCTCTCTGCACACTCAGGCAGGCATCTATAAATTGTGCATGGGTCACATTTGGATGCCCTTCTTTGCAACCAGAACAGCTACATAGTCCTGTATTTTGTCTCAGAACAGCTCCAGACTTTCTTTTATTGAAAACTTAGGCTCTTCAGAGCACCAGAGAGGCCTGTCCCTGTCTCCCAGTTAGTCCTTTGTGTCCCCTGGATGGCCTGTCCCTCACTCAAAGAAAACTGCTCTAAAAGCCAAACCAATCCTGTCATTTTCAACCCTCTGCTCCTCCAGTGCACCTGGCAGATATACTGCTAGGCTGAGAGATGGGGACTATGGAAGAGGCTTCATTCTCTCTTGTTATGAGCTCCACATGGACTCACTCCACAAACTCTCCCTCAGGGTGAAAGAATTTCTTGGCTAACTTGCATGTGTGTGCGCTGGGACACAGCACATCTGGAAAAGATGGGACTGAGGCACAGGGTTTAGTCTTGTCTAATTTCTCCCCTGGCTTTTGCATTTCCTGTAGACGTAGCCGGGATTTTAAAAACCTGGATCAGGGAGCAGAGCAACACCTGTAATTCTGGGAGAGAGATAAAAGGGGAGGGGGAGGGAATCAGGGGATGGCTGAAAGCCAGCTCCATTCTCTAGTATAGCAAACACTACAGGGTTCTGTTCCAGAGAACTAAATCACCTGAGGAAATCATGTAACAAATGCAGAATGCCTATGGCCTTGCTGGAAAACAGGACTTTTCAGCCAAATATATAACCAGCAACTTTTCTAAACTGCTGACATTTACAAGTCTCTCTCATTTTTGACCAGGTAGAACAAATCCCTTCACCTCTGCCGATACCTGAAACTGTCCCCAAGGGGAAAGTACCTTAGACTGACGACTATGAGACAATGCAAAACGAATCCCTCTCCTGCTGTTCTGCATCATTCATAACAATCTACCAATCTCCTGCCTCTCCTCTGCAGTCCTACAAATCTCCTTCCCTGGCTGATCTGAAGATTGGACAGTCAGAACACAGTTACCAACGTTGTTGATGATAATAAAACCAAGTTCTTATGTAGCACTTATCTCAAAGCGTCTCATGATCTGTAATGGATTTATTTTCACCACAGCCTTGTGAGGTAGGGCAGGGCTATTGCTCCCCTCCCCCCTTACAGATGGGGCACCTGAGGTACTGAGAGGCTGGGTGCCTTGCCCAAGGTCACACAGAAAAATTGTGGCGGAGCAGGGAATTCAGGTGCCCCAAGCCCTAGGTATTTACGTAACCATCGGGCTGTTCTCCCCCAGGCAGATCCAGTGAGCTTTCCTGTTGCGTAACAGGCTGAGGAGTGCTAGCAGGCAGAAACAACTGGTCTTTTGGTCTGTCAACTCAGCTGCTAGGGATCAGAGGCACGCAAGGAGCCTGATCCAAAGGGAAATCAACTTGGGTCTTCCCACTAACTTCAAGCAGCTTTGGATCTAGTCCATCGTCTCCTCTCCCTCTCTGCCCATGCCAGGGAAGAAATATGTCATGCAGTTTGTGGAACATGCCATGACGGCATTTCAGGGTTTTATTGGCTGGTAGCAAGGCTCTGTTGCTACCATAGTCACTCACTCCATGCAGGGGGAAATGTGATCCCTGGTGCCTGGCTTTATTTATAAGCTTCAGAGGGGTAGCTGAATTAGTCTGTAACTAGAAACACTTAAAAACAACAAATAGTCTAGTAGCACCTTAAAGACTGACAAAACATGTAGATGGGATCATGAACTTTCGTGGGCAAAACCCACTTCTTCAGATGACTGGAGTATTGAAAGTCCAGATCCAAGAATAAATAAGGGAAGGGGGTGGAGGGAAGGGAGAAAAAAGACAGTGTCTAGATGGTTCAAATTACAAGAGACTCATAAGAAAAATTAGCACCTCCATTGGTTGGTTGGTTAGTTCCCCTCTCTCATTCAGGGCCTTCAGTTCTCTCACTTGCTCCCGGATGGTGCTGTGCTTAAAAGAAGCACCCAGGATCTTTTTCAAGGGGATAGGGCAACACGCCACATTTATTGAACATACATAGATCAATCAACACTTTATCATATGCATATGACACATTACACACACACACACACACACACACACACACACACACACACATTCCGTCTTGTTGCTACCAATAGTTGCTCCCCCTAACTACACTGGCCAGGTGAGTTAGATGGATGGAGGAGGGGTGGAGCTGGGCTTCTGCGGATCCGGATCGATGCTCCCATGTTGACAAGATGAAAAACCCGGGGTCCCTCTGCAAGATGCCTCATATTTATCCCTCTCATGAAGCCAATTAGTCATCACCTCGCTTAATGCTGCTACAAAGAGTTCTTCCAAGGGCAGACACTTGCTGCTGGACTCCCAAGGCCAGGCCTTCTGTATATCCAGTCTTCTTAATGAGCTCACTTCACAGGTATTGTCTTGGATCTGGCTCCCAGACCCTCTCCACCCTTGCAACTGCTGCTGGATGTGCTCATCTTTCATTCTCAATTTGCACCTCATTCATTTCAACAGGGCAATCAAGGAAAGGGGAAAGATCTATTCTGCTCCTAGCAAAAGACAATTTTCTTTACCTTAACTATTCCTAAACGGATAGCAGTGGTCCCCAACCTTTTGGGGCTGCAGGGCATCCGGGGGCGGGGCTGCGCATGCACCACGCGGTCAGGGGTGGCACCGCGCATGTGCCGTGTGCTAGGGGCAGGGGCCACGCATGCACCGGGTGCCCGGGGCGGGGGCCACGCATGCACTGGGCACCTGGGGCCCGGGGTGCAAGAATGGCTCGGGCCACCCCTGGTCACTAGGCGGGTGCACAGAAATGCCCTGGTGGGTGCCATGGTGCCCACGGGCACCGTGTTGGGGACCACTGACCTACAGCATAAAGAGCTTGATACAAAGTTTCTATGGAAAAGACTGGATACAAGGTTTCTCTTAATACAAGGATTCTATAAGAAAGCTTAACATAAAGATATATCTAAAAGAACAAGATATGTATATATAAAATCTCTTAATACAAAGTTATATGAGAATGATACATGGTTATATGGAAATGTTACAGAGATTTATCCACAATGGCTGGTCTGCAGCAGCATAGCTATGTCTCTCAGGGGTGTGAAATTACCTATGGAGGTTGTAGAATCTCCATCACTGGAGATATTTAAGAGCAGGATAGATAGACATCTATCAGGGATGATGTAGACGGTGCTTGGTCCTACCGTGAGGGCAGGGGACTGGACTCAATAACCTATCAAGGTCCCTTCCAGTTCTAGTGTTCTATGATTTTATCTAGCCCCCAATGCAGACAGTTCTAGGGCAATGGGAAAAACCTACAGTCCCTCAGAGCAGTGACTAACTACCCCAAGGGGAGAATCCCTCCTTTGGCCTAGGAGGTAGTGTCTACACTGATACGATACAGCAGCACAATTATAGTGCTGCAAATATACCACTGCAGCATTTTAAGTGTAGACAGGCCCTGACTCTGAAGGCAGATCTACACTAGGAAATTATTTCAAAATAACTGATTTTGAAATAATAACTCCTGAAATGACTATTTCAAAATAAGTGTTCTTCCTTATGGGTATATCTATACAGCGCCGCATCGCTCGAAATAATTCGAGCTACACAAATTGCGTAGCTTATTTCGAGATAGTGCCAAATTTTGAAACAGACTGTCTATACAGCACCAAATTTCAAAATAGACCACTATTCCAACAAGTGCTTTAATCCTCGTGGAACGAGGTTTACCGGGACATCGGAATGGCAAGCCCATTATTTCGAATATATTTTGAAATAATGGACGAGCTGTTAAGATGCGGAAAACACTATTTTGGGATACTGGATGTATCCCAAAATAGTGCCGCTGTCTAGACGTACCCCGTGACAAGCAGGAGTTATTCTTTCAAAATAACCAGCCCGTTATTTCAAAATAATGGGCTTGGCAGTGTGGACACTCCGCTTGTTATTTCGAAATAAGGGGAGTTCTTTCAAAATAACTGAGGGCCTGTCCTTGATCCCCACTGCCAACGTTTACATGGAGCCAGCTTCTGATTTTGTTTTCCTTCTATTGCAAATGGGGATTGGCTCAGCTGCATTGCTTGTGGTGCCACCTGCTGG
The DNA here is from genome assembly GCF_052426305.1 of Pelodiscus sinensis. Classification (NCBI taxonomy): domain Eukaryota; kingdom Metazoa; phylum Chordata; order Testudines; family Trionychidae; genus Pelodiscus; species Pelodiscus sinensis. The sequence goes on from NC_143074.1 coordinate 13,200,129, forward strand.
ATCCTCTTGTTACCGTTGCCACAACTCTTGCTCTTCAAGCCATTTATTCGGAAGAGAAAAAAATTAAAAGAAAACTCTTCTTCTTTTAAAAGCTGGATCTTATAGGTGCCACTCCCCATTCTGCAAGAGGTGCAGCCACTGAAATCCTGCCCCCTGTGCTGAGAGACACAGGCACAACTCAACACCCCCCTTCCCCCCCAATGTAAATTGCAGTGTCAAAGAAGAACTATGGCCACAGTTACAAGGGGCCTAATTCAGATCTCAGTTACACTGGTGTAAATCAGCAGCCAGTGGAGTTACACAGCCACCAAGGCAGATCAAAGTCAGGCCCAAAAGCAGAAGAACAGGAGCAAGGTCTGGCCTGCTCTGAAAAAGGAAATCAACAAAGCGACGTCGCTGAGGGCTGGGGAAATTTCACACCTGGAGCACTGCCGTTAAATGGAACTAACCCCTGGTGTAGACACAGCTAGGTCACGTTAGCCAGAGATAGACACTGCAAGCCCTTTCAATTCCTGCTATTAAAAGAGCTCACTGCTCCTGGCCTTGCTGCTGGCCAGTTGCCTGGGAGACAGGGACATGGGAGCCCTTTCAACTGCTTCTGTTTAAAGGGCTCATGACTTCCGTGGGGCTGTTGCCTGAGAGGGGCGGGGAAGGCGAGAGCCCTTTAAATAGCAGCAGCTGAAAGGGTTCACATGATTCTGGCTCCCAGGCAACGCTCTAGGGGGCAGGGCCTGGAACAGCCGCATAGGGTGGATCAAAGCCCTTGGGAAGCTGGATTCAGCCCGCTGAGTGGCTTTTGCCCACCCCTGTCCTGGGGAGATGCTCTTGAATTAGTGGCTTGTACCCAAACTTCTCATGCTCCTGAATGATTATAAAATGTCAGAGCTCGTTCAAGGATCTACACCAGTGTTTCTCAACCTTTTTTTTATAAAGTACCCCTTATAAAAAATTATAAGTACCCCCTTTAAAAAAAATAAAATTAGAAGTACCCCTAGTACCTACAGTTTTCAGACACACACAATTTTTTTCTACCATTGCAACACATTTGTTTAAACAACTTAATCGTAGCCGGATAGGTGATGAAATTTTAGGGTATTAAAAGTACAAAAATAATAAAACGCTGTAAAACTTACAACAAAAATTCAGTTTTCTCCAAATTTCAGTTGTGCCCCCACAGACTTCTCTCGAGTACCACTGGTTGAGAAACACTGGTCTATACAACTTGCCCAAGATGAAATGCATTCCTGCTACAAAGGTTTGCACAACAGAATATCTCTTGTCCAGACTGATGTGCCTATTAGTTCAGCCACTTTAGCTGAAGTTAAAAAGAAAATATTGCCCTATTAGTCAGAAGAAGTGACTAATGGAAAAGACATGTTGGCTGTTGGTCAGAGCTGGGACTCTTGGGTTCTGTCTTTCAACGAACCCATTGGGTAAGTTTGGGGAATTAAACTGGTTTCTCTGTGATTCCATTGCCCCTTTATGTAATGTGGATAAATATTATTAATCTTTAATGTGAACTATTGTGGGGCTTAGTGTGTGTAAAACAGGTTAAGCTGCTCAGGTGGCAAGAACAAGAGAAATGCCAAATATTGTTATCTAACACCTTTCATGCTCAAGGGATCCGTGGGTGCTTTCTGGGGTAATCTATCGAATAGGACTCTAGTAATTGCCAGATTTTGTTCAGTCCACAACATCTAGCCACATATCCTGACTCTGGCAGCAGCCAGGACCAGCTGCTTCTGAGGAGGGTGTAAGACCAGAACAGCAGACGTGGACACGGGGTGTCATTTTGGTCTTTAAGCTCTGGTCTACACTGGGGCTTTATTTCAAAATAACCCCCCTTAGGTCAAATTTATAACCAGAGCGTCCACACTACCAAGCCTGTTATTTCAAAAGAAGGGGCCACTTATTTTGAAATCTGGACTCCTGCTTTTCTTGGGAAGCAATGCTAATTTCGAAATAGTTATTACTCCCTGTAGTAATCTGAACGAATTATTCCCCAGTGCTTCCTGGGGCTCTAAGTCAAGGTAGCACGTTCACATTAACACAGCCTGTCTCAGACTAATTTTGAGGCTTCCCAGTAGTGAGGACACGCTTTTTTGATTTTATAAAATCAAGAGTTAAGTCGAATTTAGTTATTTCGAAATAGTTTCCTATTGTAGATATGGCCTAAGAGTCAGAGATTAGCCTACTCCTGAAAGCAGGAGATTTGATATACTTTCTACAAAATCTGTTCTGAATTAAAACGTTGGATATTCTTGATAGCCATATGCAAACCATTTTTTAATCTTGCTAAGATCTTGGCCTCAATGACTCCCTGTCACAGTGAGTTCCTTTTATCGGTTTGACTTGCCTACATTTTAATGTCACTGCATGTCCTTGTTCAGGTGTTACAAGAAGAGAATCTTCTCCTCTATCCTCTCCAGACCTGACATTCCTTGATACACTTGTATCACGTCCCCTCTTATTCTGCTCTTTCCTTTTCAACCTTTCCCCCAGAAGAGTTTCCTACGCCTTCGATCATTCTCATTACTGCAGAAACAAGAATTTGGGAGAAGGGCATCCTTCTTGAGATAAGGTGATATGGTTTGCATGCCCAGTACCAATTTTTCTACATGGTTTTCCATCCTGTTCCTTATGCATCTGAACATCTTTGATTTTTGACTGCAGCTGCACACTGGGCAGAGGTTTCCATTGAGCAATCTCCAGTGACATTTCATTGAGTTACTCCATGGTTAACTACTCACTAGATAAAGTAATTCAAATTGTGTTTCCTTTAAGGGAAGCCCATTCCAAGACTAATTCCATAAGCATTGAGTCACAGATTGGAATCTAATTCATAGTGGCTCATAACATCTCTTCTCTTTATTCCTTTGGAACTTTTCCTTATCCATGCATGGCAACAAGCACAAGCCACAGAACCTCTCTTTAGAGCAGCTGTAATCACTGACCTCCCTCAATCATTTGGAATTGTCTGTTGCAAAATTCCCATCTCGCTAATATTCATTTAAAAATAAATGGAAATCAGAACCCTGAACACACCAAACACTTAGTAATGAGGTGGACTAGGCCCAAATGCCCCCTGTTGGAGACCTCAGCGTCTTGCCAACCCCTCCCTAGAAAGGAGGAGTAGAGAAGTCCTCCAAGCAGCCTAGAGTAGCTGTGGGGGAAGCAGCCAATCAGGAGGGCCATATTAAAGGAGCTGCAGAGATTGAGACAGTCTGTTGCTTGCTGGAGCCAGTGGAATGCAGGTGGTGCTCCTGGCTGGCTAAAGAGAACTGCAGCACCATGGACAGCTCAGGGTTGTCATGGACCGGGGGAGCAAGGGAGTACTCCTGGCTGGCTGCTGGGTCTGTGCTTAGGCCTGGTCTATACCTACCTGGAAGGTTGAATTAAGATACACAACTCCAGCTATGTTAATTGCGTAGCTTGAGTCAAAGTACCTTAATTCAACCTTTGACACCATCTCCACAGCAGGATGTTGACAGGCGAAATGGTCCCGTTAACTTCCTTATGCCTCGCGAGGAGTTGTAGTTCTGGCATCCACAGGGATGCCCTCCGGGTTCAATTTAGCCAGTCATTACTAAATCCGCTAAACTGAACTCCAGAAGATCGACCACCACAGCATTGGTCTTCTGGGAAGTGAAGACATGGCCCTAGAAGATCCCTGAGCTAAGAGTGAAGCTTTGGTGAAGGCTGAGGCCATAAGGAAGCAGCACAGGGAACTGAAAGTAGTTTAGTTAAAGGGATATGGAAGCACATGGCTGTTGTTCTTAAGAGTCCCTGTCTGGGACCCAGAGTGGTAGGTGGGCCTGAATCTCTTCATAGGCCACTGGGGAAGCGCGCCTGTAGTTGAACTGAGATAAATTACCTGAAGGGGAACTGAACTGCTAAGAGACCCATCTGGGGCCAGAACAGACCACAGAAGGTAAAATAATTGCTGCCAGAGAGAAAGCCTTGGAAGTAAGGCCTGGTACTGGGGTCAGGACTATTTAAAGACCCCCAGGCACACCCAATCAGAAGGGGCACTCACAAGAGATAGGTGCCACCCTGTAGTAAGCAGGGTTGGCCTCTCACTGACCCCAAGGAGGAAGAACCCCTCTCTGAGCCCAGGTGGGCTGAGATGGAGCCTGCCCCCTTAAGTCCACAGAGGCCTAGTGGCGGGGCAGGAAGTATAAAAGCTGAGCCCTGAAGCTCAGTAAGGGCCCAGCCGCCAGAGGGAGGACCCTGAGGATCAGGCTGACAACTGGCTCAGGCCACTGGACCCATGTATTGAAGAGGAGACCCTTTTCTCCCTACCCCCAAAAGTGGACTACGCAGACCCTGTGAATCGGCCGCTGCCTGGGAGCCAGGTACAGACTGAGGGTGTGTCTAGACTACATGCCTCCTCGACGGAGGCATGTAGATTAGCCAGATCGGAAGAGGGAAATGAAGCCGCGATTAAAATAATCGCGGCTTCATTTAAATTTAAATGGCTGCCCCGATCTGCCGATCAGCTGTTTGTCGGCAGATCGGGGCAGTCTGGATGCAACGCGCCGACAAAGAAGCCTTTCTTCATCGGCACAGGTAAGCCTCGTGAAACCAGGTTTACCTGTGTCGATGAAGAAAGGCTTCTTTGTCGGCGCATCGCGTCCAGACTGCCCCGATCTGCCGACAAACAGCTGATCGGCAGATCGGGGCAGCCATTTAAATTTAAATGAAGCCGCGATTATTTTAATCGCGGCTTCATTTCCCTCTTCCGATCTGGCTAATCTACATGCCTCCATCGAAGGAGGCATGTAGTCTAGACACACCCTGAGGGGGAAGTCCAGAAGTGGCCCCAGGGAAGCGGAGGATGATCAGGTGGACCTAATAGCCCTTTGATGTGTGTCAGCATGTTTCCAAGTAGATTCCCTGCTGACCCCAGTGGCTGCCAAAGCTGCCACTGCTAGAGGCCTGGGCCGGGACGCGGTGGAGTAGGGAGGGCCTGCATCCCCTCTGCCACTCCCATATACTGGGTGCAGTCTTCCCCTCCCAACTTGTGCTGAGAACTGTGTGTTTGCCTGCCCCACCCTGAACCAGGGTCGGGGCTGTGTTGATATTTAGGCTGGTGCAGGCATTGCAGCCTGCCCCACCTTCAGCCCTCACTGTCTTAAAGGGGCAGCCAGACTAATAAGTATAGGCCTGCACACCAGTCAGTGGCCCAGGATTGAGTGAGACCTCTTACACACTCCATTACACTCTTAAACAGAAATATAACAATTGTGTTTGCCCAGAGAGGCAGCAGTGCGAAATGGTGAGATTTGGGGATTGAAAATCCAAATTCCTGGGTTCTCTCTGGCTATTTCCTCTTTGCATGACCTTGATGGGTCACTTTCATCTCTGTGTATCTCTTCCTAGCCATCTGTACTATGGGGCTAATGATACTCCCCTAGTTCGCAGAGGGTGATGTGAGGCATAATTAACAGATGCTTGTAAAGCACTTTGAGGTACCTGTATGCAAGAAAGGCAATGTCGAAGTATTAAAAATTCCCTCTAGTCATCTACACACGCAGTGAAACAGTTGGACTAACAACGGTGGTCAAGTTCAAAACATCACGAATCAAAAAACCCACATCTGTTGCTCTGTCCCCAATCTAATGAATACGCATCACTTGTTTCCATGGAAGCGGTATTGGTGCCAATGGCCCTCCTCCTACTTAGATGCTGTCACTCTAGAAAAAATATGATCAGCTGGGTCTAGAAACTGGACTGATCCAACACAAAGAAGCTTAGAAAGCTGGGGGGCGGTGCCATTGAGATGTCTCGGGGCTCAGTTGAATGGAAGGACTCGACTGGAGTATGGGATGTTGCTGAAAAAGTGAATCAGTTATCAGAAGTTAGAGGGTAAATCAGAATCATAAGTCAGCCAATGAGAGTTTGTCCTGATGATGTAATGCTTTTCTTTTGCATTGCATTGCTTGGGGGTGTTTCCAGGTAGTGTTCTGCTAGGGAACTAGCCTTATTCTCGCTAGTTGTGAAGGGGCCCCAGCCTGCTCCGGTAGCTGAATTTCAATAACAGCAGCTGTTGTTTTTCTGACTTGCCACCCGACTTACTCCAAACACAGCAAGGGTCTGGTGGAATTCAAGGGCATGATTCTGTTTCCACTAACCTCAGTGCAAACCTGGATTAGGTGATGGAGTTACACTGGTGTAAAAGCAGTGTGAGAGAATCAGGCTCCAACTTGGGCCTGACTTTTCATTGCCCTGGTAGAGTTTTACCATCACTTTGCACTCATGTAATTGACAGCACATGGTGCAAGGCAATGGAGAGTCAGGCCCCCTTAGAAAGAAGTCTGTGCCAGTTGGCTCTGTGGAGGAATCTGTGTATGGACCATGTCACCCCATTCTGTGCAAACCAATCCCATGCCAGCTGATAGCAAACCCTTTGTGCCTATTGGTCCACTCCATGAGACTCTTCAGAGACAGCTATTTCTCAGGGCTTCACTCTGTGTCAGAGCCATTGTCTGGAGTCAGGCGAGCTACCGGGAATTCTTCACTGCAGTCTTCAGCATCGGAGAAGGAAAGAACAGAATACAGGCCAGAGACGGGTTGGTAGTCCTGGGACTGGACCTTGGAGAAATCGGAGAGCTCCAGGTAGCTGGGGCCAGGCTGTTTGGTTGTCACATCCCAGATATCCACCAAGGGGGAGCACACGGCACAGCCCATGATCAGCCACTCAGAAGGGGAGGAGCTCGGATGGTTTCAAGGGCAAAGTCTGATGCGCCGAGTTGCGTGAAGATAGGCAGCCTGCTGGCACCGTGCCACTTCCCTTTGGAGAGGTCTCTGTGCTGGGGTTCCCCAATGGGGCTGAAATCAAAACCCTGGTTGTTTCCCCGCCTGGTAGATGCAGTATTTTCCAGGCACAGTACTGCCCTCAGTGGACTCCATTGCTCGTGCTCAGGACTGCTGGCTGTTCAGAGTCACCGTGGTCTTTGGTTACTGACCCTTCCAAGGGGCGCTTTCCTAACAGGAAGCTTTTAGGAGGCCACGAGGACAGGTTGTTGTCCTCAAGGCTTCATTCTGCTGGGACAGGGCAGCCATACTCTTCATCGATCTCTGCTCTTCCCGCGGCTCCTCGATCAGCTCTCAGCACAGGGACTCTGCTTCTGAGCAGCCTTCATGACATTAGGAGGGGAGCTGAGCTCGGCCTGTCTGAACAAATCAGGGAAAGAGTTTTAGGCAACAGCACATGGCAGCAGGCAGCCACTTCCTCTTGGGTGGTTTGCCTCTTCTGGAAACTGGTCCAGCACAGATGATTAACACCATACAGAGGCAGCTAGTCAGCTGGGCTGTAAAGTCAAAACAGCAAAACTGAGGTAGTAGAGAGCCACATGTACTCCCTCGGCAACAGGATACACGCCAAAAACCATCATGGCCCTGCAGGCCCCAAGACAAAAGGGGTTCTCGTCGGGGGTCCCCTTTTCAGACCAAAGGCTCTGCTTCCAGCCCAACTCTACTAACACTTAGCAATTCTAAAGCAACTTTCATCTGAGGATTTCCAGGTGCTTTACAAGCACTCATACAATAATACTAATACATTAAAAACTGAGGGTGAAATGCAGTCCCATGGAAGTCAATGGCAAAACTCAGGATGCTGGATGAGGGGGTGTTCTGTAACTGTGAGGCCTATTTCCGTTCCTCCCTGGTCTGCCACATCCAGGCACAGTTCCACTGGGCAGCATCCACTGCCTCCCTGGACAGCTTCAAGGAGCAGTGGGTGCTGTCCGGGGGTCTCTGCTCGGTGTCCCCATCCAGTTCCCTTGTTTTAAACCTTTGATACGTATCCCTTGACCTTGTTTTCATCATTTGTCCCCTGCAATTAGTTGAGCTCTGGGTCCAATTGTCCCTCCCACAAGGCTGGGGGAAAGGCTTTTAGAAGTGGGTGGGCTGGCACCACCCACTCCCGTGGGTTCAAATAGTGACTTCAATCTGTGGAGGATCTTACCTGTATTTCTTATATAGCTCTTTCCATTCAGAGATCCCCCACACACCCTGCTGTGTCTACACTGGCCACTTATTCCGGAAAAGCAGCCGCTTTTGCGGAATAACTTGCCAGCTGTCTACACTGGCCGCTTGCTTTTCTGGAAAAGCAATGACGATCTAATGTAAAATCGTCATTGTTTTTCCGGAAAAACTATGCTGCTCCTGTTCGGGCAAAAGTCCTTTTCCGGAAAAACTGTTCCAGAAAAGGGCCAGTGTAGACAGCACAGTAGTCTTTTCTGCAAAAAAGCCCTGATCACGAAAATGACGATTGGGGCTTTTTTGCGGAAAAGCGCGTCTACATTGGCCATGGACGCTTTTCCGGAAAAAGTGCTTTTCCGGAAAAGCATCCTGCCAATGTAGACGCGCTTTTTCCAAAAATACTTATAACAGAAAACTGTTCCGTTTTAAGCATTTCCGGAAAAGGGTGCCAGTCTAGACATAGCCCTCGTGTTACTACAGGGATAGGAGAATGACTTTGGGACCTCTAACAAAGTTTTGGGTTTCATGTTATGACACTTTTTTCCTTTTCATTCCCACCCCCAACTATTAATTTCCAAGGGAGATTTAATTTAAAAAGCATGGCCTGCTTGAGGTCAATGACAAAACTCACATTGATTGCTGGATTTTGCCCCATTCCTCTTTCTCTAACAGAAGCCTGTGCTAGGCAGTCAGTAAAGAATCTTGGTTGTGAATTGTTCTGTTGCTGCTATTGTTGCTTCTAGGGTGGCCAAAAAAATAGAACATGCCAGATTGGAGTTCTACCAAACCCAGTGTAAATAGACAGTCAAGTTTTTGACCCGGATCTAGATTTAGAAGCCACAATATCCAAGCAAGGTATACATTTCATAGGATCTGTATCTGGTAGTTATCTTCATATTACAGATGGGGAAACTGAGGCATAGTCAATTTAAGTGACTTATCAAAAGTCACTTAGGGTTATGCATACTGAGCCTGGGCTCTTACCTGGGTTTGTCCACAAATAAATCAGTCTGATCGGGGTCAGTAAACACTCAGGCCCATAGTCCTAAGAGCCTGCTAGAGGTATGGTTCAAGGTCTGTAATTTTGCAGTGTGGATAGGAATAGAGAATAAGACAGAGAATATCTTCTTGCCTCTACATAAATCCATGGTACACCCACATCTTGAAGGCTATATGCACATGTAGTCACCACATTTTTAAAAAAAGATATTTTAGCTTGGAAAAAGTTCAGAAAAGGACAATAAAATGATTAGGGGTATTGAAAAGCAGCTATATGATGAGAAATTAATAGGACTGGGATTTTTCAGATTAGAAAAGAGAAGAAAAAGGGGATACCAAATAGAGTTCTATAACACATGACTGGTATGAAGAAAGTGAATAAGGAAAAGTTATTTACTTGTTCCCATAACACAAGAACGAGGAGGTCATGAAATGAAATTAATAGATAGTAGGTTTAAAACAAACTAAAGGAAGTATTTTTTCCACACAATGCACAATCAACCTGTGGAACTCCTTGCCAGAGGATGCTGTGAAGACCAGGGCTTTAACAGGGTTCAAAAAAAGAGCTAGATAAATTCATGGAGGATAGATCCATCAATTAGCCAGGATGGGAAGAAAGGGTGTCCCTAGCCTCTGTTTGTCAGAAGTTGGGAATGGGTGACAGGGAAGGGATCACTTGATGATTCCCTCTGGGGCAGCTGGCATTGGCCAGTCAGAAGACAGGACACTGGGCTAGACAGACCTTTGGGCTGACCCAATATGGCCATTCTTATGACTTTGCTCTAGCCACAGACCCAAGTCAGAAGGTCGGCGTACTGCAGGGTGGACACATTAGCATGGCTGTGAGATCCAAGCCCAGCAACTTTAAATGCAGCTTGGACACTCAAGCGTGGGCTGGGAAATACCAAGTTAGGAGCCCAGCCCCACAGTTCTGGGGCTACAATGCATTGCAGACACAGCCTCAGGGAGTGGTGGCGGCAGCAGCACAGGAAACAGCTCAGGTATCCAGACTCGCAGTCTCTTTTTCTTAATCACTAAACCACAAATGATTTCCACATCCCGGATGCTCCGTTTCCATGTTCAAGCAGGCTCTCACTGCCAGCCAGACAGGTGCAACCTGAGATCCAACCCTCCAGCTTTGTACATGATTCATTTCACCCAGTGCAGGCCCTGGAATCAGAACCCAGCTGGCACTTTCACTCCTGATGACGCAGGAGCGAGCCCAGCTGCAGCTAGCTGTGTAAGCTCAGGTTGTTAATCCACCAGCTCGCTTCCACCTGATCCGTTTGGTGAGTTGGGGTTGTGCTTCAGTTACTGCAGCAGGTGTTATGTTTCATTCAAACACCCACCAATACACATTAGCATGGCTCCTGGGCAGCTCTATTGTTTACTTGCCTCTGAAAGTAGGTGGCACCTTTAGATACCTGAGAGTTGCCATATCACCTTTCCTTGCAACATGAACCACCCTCATCATTGCACTATTTCCACCTCAGCTCATGAACAGCCTCTGCACGGGGCCCCGAAATGCAGAGGGCTTAGTCGGGCCAGGCTGAAAGCATCAGTTCCAAAGGATGGATTCATACAGCATCGTTTCCCCACCATCAGACAATCTCTACGCATTCTTTATTAAGAATGGGAGCTGGTACTGCCAACGCAAGTGGCTTAGAAAATCTCAGCTGATATCTCCAGCTAATGCTGACCAGACCCTGCTCTGCCACAGCCTGCTGAAGCAACTCGTAACTCAGGCTGGTCTGTCGTGGCAATGTGATCTAGTGAATAGAGCAGGGGGATTTGGAGTCAGTGCTCCTGGTTTCTGTGGCCAGCTCAGCCCCTGATTCACTGCATGCACTAGCGCCGGTTCACATCTCCTCTCTGTGCCTTAGTTTCCCCAACCTGTCATGTGGAAGGTCTTAATTACCTACTGTGATGGGGCATCTGGCCTTTTAAGGGTAAAACCCAGCCCTGGGAGAGGGCTGAAAGCAAAGCCCACAGCTGAGGCAGATACTGCCAATTAGGGCCCAGCTCCAGGCTGTATAAATAAGGGCTCTGGGAGCAAGCTAGAGACAGACATTCTTGCTTTAGTTAAGGAGCAGGAAGGACCTGGCTGCTAAGGAAGCTGGAGGCTTTCTGAGACAAAGCTGTGCTGGGAAGCTTTGGCTCGGCTCGGCTCGGCTCGGCTCCTGGGTGGTAAGGCCTGAGTGTACTAGGGCTGGAGGGAGACAGCCAGGCTAGAAAGAGGCAGTAGGTCCACACCCCCTTGCTAATGATGAGTGGCCATTACAGACTGCAGTTTGCCCCTGTAGCAGGGGTTAGAAGATGACCAGCAGTGGGTCACTGAGGTAAAGTGGGTAGAGGGGCATTAGCGGTTCCCTGGGAGGGGAGAACCCCAGACTGCAAAGACAGGACTGCAGATAAACCCCTCCCCTGGAAGGGGGATGGGAGAAAACTGTAGTGGGCCCTGCTGGAGGGCAGTGTCTTGGAGAGGATATGGGTCCACCATGGAGCACAGGGAGTAAGGACACGTAGAGGTGTCTGGCAGGCAGATAAGAGCTAATTCTCAGTGCTATTAGCAGGAGGTGCTATGGAGGTGAGTAGCTTGTATATTCATCCATACATCTGCATATGCAAAGCCACATGCACACCCATAAGCTATGTCTACACTGGCATGATTTTCCGGAAATGCTTTTAACGGAAAAGTTTTCCGTTAAAAGCATTTTCAGAACAGAGCGTCTAGATTGGCATGGACGCTTTTCCGCAAAAGCACTTTTTGTGGAAAAGCGTCCATTCCAATCTAGATGCACTTTTCCACAAAAAAGCCCTGATCGCCATTTTTGCAATCAGGGCTTTTTTGCGGAAAACAAAGCTGAGCTGTCTACACTGGCTCTTTTGTGCAAAAGGACTTTTGCCTGAACAGGAGCAGCATAGTATTTCTGCAAGAACACTGACAATCTTACATGATATCATCAGTGCTTTTGTGGAAATTCAAGCGGCCAGTGTAGATAGCTGGCAAGTTTTTCTGGAAAAGCGGCTGATTTTCTGGAAAAACTGGTTAGTCTAGACACAGCCATAGACAGAGAGCCTCACAAACACCCAGCTATCCAAACATACAATGTTACTCCCTAACACGTGTATACCCCAGCACCCACTCAATGCTCTGTGCCCAGACATCCCTCCTGCTCAGATACACCTATTCACATAAACCCACATGCAATCCTCTACGGCTGTGTCTACACTGGCATGAATTTCCAGAAATGCTTAAAACAGAATACTATTCTGTTTTCAGTTTTTCCAGAAAAGGAGCGTCTACATTGGCAGGCTGCTTTTCCGGAAAAGCGTCTGTGGCCAATGTAGACGTGCTTTTCCGGAAAAGAGCCCCGATCACCATTTTTGCGATCGGGGCTTTTTTCCAGAAAAGACTACTGGGCTGTCTACACTGGCCCTTTTCCGGAACAGTGTTCCGGAATAAGGACTTATGCCCGAGCGGGAGCAGAATAGTTTTTCCGGAATAGCAGCTGATTTTGTACAGTAGAGCATCGTTGCTTTTCTGGAAATTCAAGGGCCAGTGTAGACAGCTCGCAGCTTATTCCGGAAAAACGGCTGATTTTCCAGAATAAGTGGCCCAGTGTAGACACAGCCCATATGTATGCGCATACACACAACTGCACAAACACCCTCATGTCCCCAGAGCTACACCAATAGATAATATTGCTTGGGTCTAGACAAACTGAGTACAGACATGCATGCACATTTTCCCACCACAGCATTAGAAATGTAAAAATCTGTTTAATGTTTAATCAGTTAATTAAAGGGAGAGTTAGCGAGGTGAGGGGAGCAGCCCCTATCCACAGTGCCTGCCCCCCCTTGTTAGCCAGTTAACAGGTTGAAGCATCACATCCCTACCCAGCATACGCACCCTGTATTGGACTTCTATTGCCTAGCAGCTGCTTTCTCCTTCCACATCACACCTGGGGAAAAAACAAACTACCCCTGCACCTCTGGGGCACTGTTGTCAAAGACCACAGGGGCCTGGAGATTGTGGAATTAGGTCTGAACAAGCCATGTCAGTGTCCTGGCTCCCAGATTAACCTGGATTTGAAGAGGATAGTTCCCCAGAACTAAAACAAAAAACCTGATTCATCCTTCCTGGAGTTCCGGTAAAGAAAGGACAGGGTCTGCATGACCTGCCCTGGCACTGAAATGCCTAGTGGTGTTTGTCTTGCAAATGGCGATGCTTCCTTCTACGCTCGTTTCCTGGTGGGAAGCTCAGAGGCTGAGGATGCAGGGTATGGAGCTGCTCAAACTGTTCTGTCTACCAGGATTCCACCCGGCACAGGGAGGGGGCATACACTGGGAGAAGGGCTGTAACCCCAGGCACACCCACCCCACCCTTCACCTTGCTCACCTAGTGCTCTGCTGCAAAAGGCTTTCCTCTCTGGGCTGCTTTGGGGACAAGCAAGATGCAGGTGATCATGTCCCCTGTGCAGGAGATGCTGGAGGGAAACAGCTTCAAATGCACTGGCCTTCCCTCTCTCTCACCTCCCGCTTCTGCTTTCAGCTGTGTAATCTTATCCCAGCCAGAGCAACAGAGGGAGCCAGCAGCCAAAAGCTTCAGCAGCATCAGACTCAGGGCTGCTCGGATGCAGAGTGGCTGTGTCTAGACTGGCAAGTTTTTCCGCAAAAGCACTTGCTTTTGCGGAAAAACTTGCCAGCTGTCTACACTGGCCACTTCAATTTCCAAGAACACCGATGATCTCATGTAAGATTGAGAGTGTTGTTGCGGAAATACTATGCTGCTCCCGTTCGGGCAAAAGCCCTCTTGCGCAAATGCTTTTGCGCAAGAGGGCCAGTGTAGATAACGCGGTATTGTTTTGCGCAAAAAAAGCCTCGATGGCGAAAATGGGGCTTACGCAAAACCACATCTAGATGGGCACGGACGCTTTTGCACATCTAGACGCTCTTTTCCGCAAATGCTTTTAACGGAAACATTTTTCTGTTAAAAGCATTTGCGGAAAATCATGCCAGTCTAGACGTAGCCTGTGTGTTTTGCGCTCTGGGGATGGTTGGGGAAGGGCTGCATTGCTAGCGGTTAATGCTCCCAGGCAGGGCCTCCACTGGTGTAAACCAGCCCATGGGTTGGGCCGGGCCTGTTACTTTGTTCTGCGTTTGCATTACGCCTAGCACAGTGGGATGCTGGTTTAGGACTGTGACCACAATACAAATGATCCCTAATCATATGAATTCGGGTTGCTCCATTGCACATTAACAATTACTCATTACACAGTCTCCTGAGCACACGCTCGCCTGCCGCTTGGACACTCAAGAGAGCTCCACTTGACCGGCAGAAGACAGACATGTACATTCAATAACCCCATGCAGCAGTTAATGAAAAGTCGGTGTAAGGGACTGGGTTGCTCAGGGGGTTGCTAGCAGGCTGTGAAGAGCTTATCACTTCTCGATCACTGGCTAAAACCAAGCCCAGGCCGTGGTGACTGCTGGTTGTTCAGTGACCTAGAAGGAGCGGTGATTGCAGGCCTAGACAGCATGGTGACTGGTGATCTGTGGATAAACAAGGATCAGTCCTAAGTGGGCCGGCCAATAAGGATGCCAGATGGTTTAACCAAAAAATACTGAATACCAAATTCTGTTGAGCAAAAAACAAAAATCACACAACCCAGCATGGCCCCTTCAAGAAATGCTTTTGAAGCTTTTTGGCCCTAACAGGCTGCCAACAGCTGTCTGCCTCTTGTCTTCCTGCTCTGGGCCAGACAGCTCCCATGTGGAGCCAGGTAAGCACCTGGGATTTTCATCGCCTTCCCAGGGAAAAAAAAGTCAGAAAATACCGGACATTTTAGGTGTCTGGTATTTTCTTAATTTTTTTTTACTGGACAGGAGGTGAAAATACCGGACACCTGGCAACCCTACCAGCCAAAGACAGCACAAGCCATGGACCATGAACTCTCCCCTCGCTCTCAGAAGTGAGCATGGAGGCTCATTGGGGTGGGAAGCTAATCAGCTGAGTCACGAGCAAGTGAAGTCTGTGCTGGAGCTTTCTGTCTGGGGCGCTCGTTGGCGGATTCAGTTTGCAGGGCTGCCAGCTCTCCAGCCTTTAAAAAAAAATAAAAATCACTGGAGAAGTCAAGTCAGGAGATGATCTCCACTGGGTTGACTGGAAAAATCTGGGATTGTTGTCTTGTGCCAAAGACCATGGCAGCGTGCAGAAAAGCTTTGCCTCGGAGAGAGAGGCAGAGAGCAAGAGAGAGAATGGCCTTGCAAAACCTTTACAGGCTCCTTGGAAGCCTCCAAAAGCGTGGCAGTTATGGGCTCCTCTTGCTATGGCTGAATAATTCTGTAGATCTGAGCCCCACAGTCCCAGCTAGCTTTTGACCTGCTGAGTCACACTAGCCCTGGGGCCCCCAGGCTGTGAAAGTGCAGGGACCATGGTCCCAGAGGTTCGAGGCCGGGGTCCCATGGCCGGGGTGCCAGCTCCCTGGAAGGTCAGTGCTTTGATAGGTCAGCGACACGTAAAGATGGGCCCAGTTCGTACTGCCATGGAACCCTGTGGCTGGCTGGGCACAAGACTCTTGGGACACGCCATCCCTGTCGAAGGGTGGGGCTACCCATTGGCAGGCCCAATTATTTAACAAGCTCCCACCTTTATTTTTGCTGCTCATCTGGACTCATGTCCTTAACATTCCCCACCCCCACGCACTTTCACTGTGGGGGACAGATGTGGAGCTGCTGTGCATGAGCCCACGGCTACAGATGTATATTAAGGGCCTGACTATTGTGAGTAGCTGGCCTGGTCAATACAGTAAAGTTCACATCACAATAGAAGATGATTAGGGTTTCTTGTATCATCCTATTGATTTAACATAATAGCGGGGTATGGGAAGAACAAACTGGAAAGCAACACAATCGGGAGACCCCAGCACATCCTTGAAAGACAGTGGGGCAAACAGCTTCCAGGATCCCATCCCTTCTCTCAAGGCTCGCTTTGGTAAAAGCGAGGAGCCTGGCGATCAGACACTTCTGAAATCTCAGCGGGGGTAACTATGTTAGTCTGTAACTTTAAATACAACAGGTAGCTCTGTGGCACCTTAGAAACTAACCTAGATAGAACAAGGGTGGGCAATAAAAAAGCACAGCCCACCAGGGTTAGCCCCTGCCTCTGTTTACCTGCACCTCTGCAGATATCGGACGATCACAGCTCTTGTTGAACAGCGATTTGTGGCCAACATGAGCTACAATTCTCCAATACCTGCAGAGGTGCAGATAAACACAGAGATGGGGGCCCGCCAAGGATTAACCCTGCAGAATGGATCTAGCCCACAGGCTGGAATTTGCCCACCCCGATATAGAATCATGAGCATTTGGGGGTAAAATCCTCTTCTTCCGATGAATTGGAGTGGAAATAACAGAAAACAAGATTCTATAAAAATAGCAGAAGTACCTGTCAATTGTGGGACCCATGTTAATGAGGCTTAACAAGTGGGCTGGATGTGTCCCATTTGTAGCTTTTGATGTGGAAATGCAGATGTTAAAGGCAGAAGAAATTGGCTTTGTAATGCACCAACCGTTAATGTATTTTCAAGCCCAAAGTACCAGTGTCAAATTCGTAGGTGAATTCCAGTTCTGCAGACTCTCTCTGTAATTGGCTTGTGAAATTCCTTTGTAGAAGAATGGCTACTTTTAAATCCATGATTGAGTGACCAGGCAGCTTAAAAGTTCCCCCACAGGTCTGTGTGTGTTACCATTCCTGATGTCTGATTTGTGTCCATCAGTCCTTTGTCCTGGAGAACATCTGGTTTGGCCAATATACATGGCAGAGGGATATTGCTGGCACATCACATTAGAGGATATGCAGTGGTATGAGCCCCTGATGTGGTGGCTTATGTGGGTTGGTCTTTGATGGTGTCGCTAGAATAGCTGTGTAGACAGAGTTTGCAACGGGGTTGGTTCCTAGGTGAGTGTATCTGAGATGTGGCGTATGGATGCTGGAAAGTCTTTGCTTCATTTTGGGAGCTGTCTGTAGGCAAGATTGGCCTGTCTCCCAAGGCCTGTGAGAGTGAAGATCATTTTCAGAGACACTGCAGAGTTTAAAAGTCTTTCTCTGGGGGTCACTTGTCAGAAGCTGCCTAAGAGGCTGACACAAAGTGAGAGGCTAAGCAGTAGGCCCTTACTGAAGCCAGGGAATGGGACCCTCTGGAAAAGCTACCTGTGCACATAATCTGGTTTCCCTCAGATACACGTGTCTTAAAGAAATGGTGCATTGCTTGAGGGAAGCTGTTTGGACACCAACTACCACTGTTACTGCCCCACAGGGAACAGACATGCAGGGCCTGGGGGTATCCCACTCTTTGTGGTTATTACACAGAGGACTTCAGCGCTGGGTAATTCTACCTTGAGACCAGTGGTCAGACTCAGAGGCATGGAGAGGGCGCATCTGGAGAGATCGGAGATGTAGTTAGCCTGGTTCCTGGGACCCAGAGGAGTTTGAGCAAACAGCTTTCAGCCAATGGGTCAATTGTGAGCTGTTCTTTCCAACTCTTCACACTTCATTAGTTGTGGTGCAGTGTCTCCTCCACATGGTGTGGTCTCTGCTCCCTGACTGATGAATGAAACTTTTGAAATAGGAGAGCAATTAAGAGCAAACACCGTGGCTGAATGTGAATGTGACCTGGGAGGGATGTGCAGCCGCTTCCTGGTCAGGCAGATGAGCTCTTGCCAGCACATGAAAGCTGGATCTGCTGATGCCCTAAGCCCTCATGAGACCCTTGCAATGCTCCTCAGCCTTGGTCTACAGCAGGGGCAGGGAACCATTTTTTGGTCAGGGCTGCTGACGCACAGGAAAAAAAAAATCAATCGAGGTCCAAGTGAAAAGAAAAAAACCCCAAACAAAACCTCACTGACATGGCAGCCCCTAACTGAGGAGACAAATGCTCCGACACTCCCCACATTCGTCTCACACACCAGAGCCTAGAGGGGCACAGGCTAGTAGATTTTGTGTGTTCCAGCCCCACAAGGGCATGGGGGGGAAGGTCTGGAGCACCAGCACGGGCTCCCCAGTGCTGAGGTGGGGAGCCCTAAGCCTTGGGGGATGAATCCAGGCAAACTGGGGACCGCATCCAGCCCCCAGGCCTTACAGTCACCACCCCAGCCTAAAGCAATTGAAACTGTCCTATGTCTAGGTTCCCACACAGCTTTGCTGACTCACCCCATGCTCAGCGGTGCCAGATTACACTCTTGGTTTTATGATGCAGGCAAGTGACCTTTCAGGCGAGACTGAAAGTTGCTTTATTGTGGATTTTTTCCCTTTGAAATTTGAAGCCAGGTCTCCGGAGATGACGTGTTGGTGCATATATGAGAGCCCCAACCGTAGCTCCCCGCAGGGACTGAATTGGGAAACCTCTATGGCAAAATCTGAGTTGCTACAGAATGAGCTAAAGAGCCAGACTCTTGGGGACTGCAACAAACTCCTACTCTGTGTGGATTGGGCAACGAGCGGCGTGCACACAACACACAGTGACACAGCACTAGCCCGGCACATAATTGTATTCCTTCTGATTAGAAGCCACCGTGGAGTGGACCCATGCAGGACCAGCTGCAAAATCTAAAAGCGCCTGTGCTGACTACAGAGTTAGATGTGGCAGCACCTGCCCCCAGTGGCCAGAGAAATGGGGAGCGCCAGTCACAATGGAGGATAAGACAGTAGGGCAGGCCAATTGGGAAAACGAAGCCAATCCAGGCATCTGTCTCAGAATTCCAGGTGCTACCAGTTCCATTCAAATTTAAAGCCAGCCACTTGGGCTAGGGGAGCAGCTGTCACTCCTGCCCTGACTCTGAAACACACTCAATTCTATTTGTTAAATACTGGAATATGGGGGGGGGGGGAGGCAGAAGAAAGGATTGTGGGTGTCATGGGCCTGCCCATTCTGCCTATCTATCCACTCAAGGGACTCTCAGTCACTACACAGAAGGGCAGATTCTCAGATGCACTGAGGAGTCTCTACACCCTGCTGGCAGAGGAAAGGGTCTCCAAGTGAGTGCAAATGTCATTTACTCCCACTTCAAGGCCACTTTCCATAAAGCAACTGTAGTATAAATCAGAGTCTGTTCCAGAATGTAACAGCTGGATAAGAGAACTGCTCCTGCCAGCTTTACTCAGGGCAGCAGGGACAGCGTAAGAACAGCAGGATTGGGCCCTAAAACCAGACCCCCCCCCCTCCTCTTTCATACATCCCGTTCCCCTCGGCTGCTTACACTCTCAGCGACAGCATCTGTCCATAAAAGCCTCCAGGACCTAAAACTTTTCCAGATGCAGGAGAAGTCACCAGTGACTCTGAAATCCAATCAAAAGTCTTGATCAATGGTAGAGGGACGAGTGTGACATGTTCATAGAAATCCAGGCAAGTTCACCCTCACACACACAGATTTCCTCCCCCCCATCCCCGCCGCAGTACCTGGCTTTCCCCATCCCTCCCACACATCAGCCTCAGACTCCCTCTACTCCTGCCCTGCCCTGCGCTGGGCACACAAAGCAGCACCATACCCTGCAGAGTACTTTAGGGACCTTGCAGTTCTCAGCTGTGACCTAGTCCTGCACTTCTCATCCAAGCCAGTCTTGGCTGGCAGTTTTGCCTGAGTAAAGACAGCAGGATTTGGTCTTTGTTGCAAAGAGAGGGAACAGACTCTTCTCCCTGCTGTAACTTGGGGCTAAAACACAGAATAAGGATCAAATCACTCCCTCTGTCTGTGCCTCAGTTTCCCCATCTGTAGCATGGGGAGAGTAATCCCCACCTCCGCTGCACTGGATGTTGCGAAGATTAAGCCATGTCTGTGCAGTGTTAATGCTAAGCCTTTACCACTACTCGCAAAGCCAAGACAAGCCGGACAACATGTCCCAATGAGTCACAGCCTGCCCAATAGTTCCTGGTGCAGGCGGCAAAGCAGAGCCTGTCTCTGTTTCATCCAGATCCTGCAAAGAGCCTGCTGTGCGTCAGCGGCGCCGTCTCTCCTGGCAGCTGAGATTAAAGGGCACTAACCTGACCTCCTCTCGGAAGAGGTTCTCAAAACGAACAGATATCAGCCCACTCATTATCTGGGAGGGCGGGGTGTGTGGGGATGGCTGTGCATGCATGGATGTGAGATAGGTCATTGTAGAAAGGGGAAACTCCAAAGTCCCCTCAAATCAGGAGCATTTTTTAAGAAAAAGGGCGAGGCTGCTTCTGTTCCAACTTGTGGATTCATGGTAGTGTCAGTACATTTTACCAGCTGTGATAGCAATAGCAGGCATTTGTCCCCTGCCTCTCGCCACAAAGAATCCTAAAATACTTGATAGTCTTCAGCTTCCCCAGAGACACCACTTTATCCACTGACTGCAATGCAGCCACTTCTGGGATGAAATACATCAGCTGCTTAATAGCCCACCACCCCTCAATGCATTCAGCTGGGAAAAGAATCCTGCTTCCAGCTGAAACTGCACGCCACCTTCCTAAGCAATTACCAACCCCTAAATTTGGCCACGATACCGTAACTACCACCAGGTGAATTTGAACCTGGGACCTCAGTACAGGCCCCTCTACAGCTTGAGCTGTGAAGCTAGCTGACTATCAGCTTAGGCTGTAGCCCTCCTGTGTTCTTAGTACTTGCTGTAAGTGGTCTAAGTACCACTACATGGGACAGTGACCCACACTAGGGCTACATCTATACTGCAGCCTTCTTCTGCAAAAGCTTATGCAAATGAATGGGAAAAGGGATAGTTCAGTGGTTTGAGCATTGGCCTATTAAGCCCAAAATTGTAAGCTCAGTCCTTGAGGGGGCCATTTAGGGATCAGGGGCAGATCTGTTAGGGATAGTACTTGGTCCTGCTGTGAAGACAGGGGACTGGACTCAATGACCTTTCAAGGTCCCTTTCAGCTCTAGGAGATAGGTATATCTCCTTTCATTTATTTATTTTTAAAGCATGGAGTAGAATATCCTGAAAAATGAGGAAGAACAGTTCTTGCACAAGAGGGGACTTTTGCACAAAAAGGAGCCATCTACACAGCTCCTTTTTGCACAAAAACCTCTTGTGCAAAAGCAGCTTCTAATTAATTATGCAAATTAAGCACTTCATTTGTATAAGCTTTTGCTGCAGAAGGCTGCAGTATAGATGTAGCCCAGGTGTTTGGGTTACAATACTAGAGGTTAGATACCCACAGCCACAAACACTTTTACTTCTGCAAGACAACCAGGAGGAGTTCAATGAGCACCGCTAGGCAGTTTAACAGCAGAGACACCCCTTTCAGCTCTGCCCCGGGGCACTAGCTCCATGTAAATTAGAAGAGAAGTGACCCACCATTATTAGTACTGCAATGCCTTGGTGATACTTGACCCATCTTGAACCTATTTAGCATGGAAGAGTTCATGGGATAACAGCACAGAACCATTAAAGCAGTGAAGATACCTCTCCATGGGAGAGACCACCAGGCATTAGGAAAAGGCAGGTGTTAGTAATGAGGGATTGAGTCATTAGAAACAGATAGCTGGGAATGCGATGGCTGGGAGAACTGGTGACTTGCCTGCCTGGTGCGAAGGTTGCGGGTCTCTCAAGACATCTTGATAGACTTGTGTGTAGTGCTGGGGTGGAGCTGATTGTTGTGGTACATGTAGGTGCCAATGACATAGGGACGGATAGGAGAGGTCCTGGAGGCCAAATTTGGGCTGCTAGAAGAAAGATTAAAATCCAGGACCTCAATGGTAGTGTTCTCCGAAATGCTTCCAGTTCCACAGGCAGGGCCAGGCAGACCTGCAGGGCCTTAATGCATGGATCAGAAAGGGTGTGTGTGTGTGTGTGTGTGTGTGGAAGGGGGGTTAGATTTATTAGGAACTGAGGAAACTTTTGGGAAAGGGGGACCCTATACAGGAAGGATGGGATCCACCTAAACCATAATGGAACCAGATTGCTGGCACTTAATTAAAAAGGTCATAGAGTAGTTTTTAAATTAAGGACCGGGGGAAAGCCAACAGTTGCAAAGAAAGACATCCCTTAAAGAAGGGTCTATTAAAAAAATTGTATACACACTAGTAAAGAGGAGAGGATGGAAGTTGATAAAATACGGATAGATCAGATGAGAAAAGTCAAAGGAAAAAGAGAGCCAAACACATCAGATAATGGCAGATAGATAAATATTGTCAAGTGATTATATACAAACACTAGAAGTCTAAATAATATGAGTGAATTAGAGTGCCTCATATTGAATGAGGATATTTACATAATAGGCATCACAGAAACTTGATGGAATGAAGATAATCAATGGGACAATCATACCAGGGTATAAAATATATTAGAAGGACAGAACAGGTTGTGCCTGTGGAGGAGTGGCAATTTATGTGAAAGAAAATGTAGAATCAAATGAAGTAAAAGTTTTAAATGAATCAAGCTGTTCCATAGAATCTGTATGTGTAGTAATTCCATGCTCCCTAATAATATGACTGTAGCAGTAAGGATACATTACCGACCACCTGACCAGGATAGTGATAGTGACCGTGAGATGCTAAGGGAGATTAGAGAGGCTATAAAAATAAAAATAAAAAACCTCAATAGTAATTTAAACTATCCGCATATTGACATTCCATATCCCCACTTCAGGATGGGATGCAGAGATAAAGTTTCTTGATACCTTAAAATGAAGCAGCTGGTTCTGGAACCCACAAGAGGATTTAGTCTAAGTGCAGGGCAGGATCTGGTCCAAGAAGTGACTACAGCTGAACCACTTGGAAATAGTGACTGTAATATATTTACATTTAACATCCCTGCGGTGGGAAAAACACCATAGCAGCCCGACACTCTGGCATTTAATTTCAGAAAGGGGAACTACACAAAAAAAGGAGGAGGTTAGTTAAACCGAAATTAAAAGGTACAGTGCCAAAAGTAAAATCCCTGCAAGCTTCATGGAAACTTTTCAAAGACACCATAATAAAGGCTCAACTTAAATGTATACTCCAAATTAAAAAAAACATAGCAATAGAACCAAACAAGTTCCACCATGGCTTAACCACAAAGTAAGAAGCAGGGAGAAATAAAAAGGCATCATTTAAAAAGTGAAAGTTATATTCTAGTGAGGAAAATAGAAAGGAGCATAAACTCTGTCAAATGAAGTTTAAAAATATAATCAGGAAAGCCAAAAAGGAGTTTGAAGAACAGCTAGCCAAAAATTCTACAAATAGCAGCAATTTTTCTCAGAGTATCTCAGACCAATGGGGTCACTGGACAATCAAGACACTAAAGGAGCACTCAAGGATGATAAAATCATTGCGGAGAAACTAAATGAATTCTTTGCTTTGGTCTTCATGACTGTGTGGCAAGGTCCTCGCTCAGGCCCCTCACCCTGGGACACGTTCTTTGTCCACAAATCAGCCAAAGACCCTATTATAGGGCTTTATTCCAGAGGATCGCGCCAGTCTGGACGCTCTTTTCCGGCTTTTCCCCAAGCCGGAAAAAAAGCGACGGCCATGTTTATTTAAATCCCACGGGGGATATTTAAATCCCCCGCGCATTTCCCTATTCAAAGTTATAAATTAGCATGGCTATTCTGAAGAAGGGGCCAGTGTAGACGTAGCCATAAGTGTTTAAAAGACAGGAAACAAAGGGTAGAAATAAATGTCCAGTTTTCAGAATGGAGAGAGATAACCAGTGATGTCACGCAGGGGTCTGTACTGGGATCAATCCTATTCAACATATTCATAAATGAGCTGGAGAAAGGTATAAACAGGGAGGTGGCAAAATTTGCAGATAATACCAAACTGCTCAAGATAGTTAAGTCCAAAGCAGACTGTGAAGAGCTTCAAAAGGATCTCACAAAACTAGGTGACTGGGCAACAAAATGGCAAATCAATTTTAATGTTGATAAATACAAAGTAATGCATATTGGAAAGTATAATTCCAAATAACAATCTTGGAGTCATTGTGGATAGTTCTCTGAAAATATCCACTCGATCTGCAGCAGCAGTCAAAAAAGCAAACAGAATGTTAGGAATCATTTAAAAAGGGCTAGTGAATAAGACAAAGAATGTGTTATTGCCTTTATATAAATCCATGGTACACCTACCTCTTGAATACTGCATGCACATGTAGTCACTTTATCTCAAAAAAGATGTTTTGGCATTGGAAGAAGTTCAGAAAAGGGCAACAAAAATGATTAAGGGTTTGGAATGGCTGCCTTACAAGGAGAAATTAATAAAACTGGTAATTTTCATCTTAGAAAAGATGAGATTAAGGGGAGGGATATGATAGAAGTCTATAGAATCATGACCGGTGTGCAGAAAGTTATTTACTTGTTCCCATAAAAGAAGAACAAGGGATTACCAAAGGAAATTAATAGGCAAGAGATTTAAAACAAACAAAAGGAAGTTTTTCTTCACTCAGTGCACAGTTGGTCTGTGGAACTCCTTGCCAGAGGATGTTATGAAGACCAGGACATTAATGGGGTTAAAAAAAAGAGCTATATAAATTCATGGAGGTTAGGTCCATCAATGGCTATTAGCCTGGATGGACAGGAATGGTGTCCCTAGCCTCTGTTTGTCAGAAGCTGGGAATGAGCGACAGAGTGATCACTTAATGATCTCTTTTCTGTTCAGTCCCTCTGGGGCACCTGGCCACTGTCAGAATACAGGTCACTGGGCTAGATGGACCTTTCGTCTGGCCCAGTATGGCCATTCTTATGTCCTTATGTCTTTATGGAATTTCATCTTCTTGATTACAGACCAATTATCTAATTTATCAAGATCATTTTGGATTGTAATCCTGTCTTCCACAGTGCTTGCAAGCCCTCCCACCTTTGTGTTATCCACAGACTTGATAAGCATATCCTCCACTCCATTACCCACATCATTAATAAAAATACTGAGTTAACTGAACAGGACCATGACTATATCCAGGGCAGGCCCCTGTAGGAACCCACTAGATGCAACCTCCCAGTTTAAAGGCAAGCTATCGATAACTACTTTTCCAGCATGAAGTGTTACAGCTGTGAATCCTTTGTATATCCCTCTGGCACAAGTTAAGCCACACGGAGCCCATCTCAGTACAGGAAATATATTATTTTCTCCCAGATGGGAAAGGAGAAAGTCTACAGACGTTTCCCTCTTTACCCTCTCCTATGCAAAGCCCAGCTAATTCTCCTCCAATGTGCTGTCTATAACGTACAGGACTGTGTTTCAGTACTCACAGCCCTCTTCAGCCCTGGGGGAGCACAAAGAAAGACACAGACTCAGAGAAATGACTCTTCCTCCAGTGCATCCCCTCTACTTCAAGAAGTGGATTCACACCACCCACATCTGGTGGGATGATGAAAAACGTGGATCCCAAACTTTGAGACACCTACTCACCTGGTGAGCGAAAGCAGTAAGCACATTCTACTCCAGGCCCATCCAAGACAAAGTCCATTTCAGAGCCCGTGGGATCCAACTCAATCTCTGCTTTACAACAGTTCTTGAGTTCCTGACAAACTGTCCATGGGGATCTTGGCTTGGCAAAGTACGGGCAGCCCTGGCGGCTGGGCAACTCGGAATGCCCCGGAATCACAATTCTAACATAAACTGGCAGCTCTATTTTTGGACAATCGTCACCCTCCCGCCTCCCTTTTCCCTACCATCGTTTGCAAACATGGCATTTATTTTGCAGAGGTGTTTCTATTGCTCTGCTGTGCCTCCCCGGTCTAGCGCCATGTCGTTGGCTGATGCGCCATCTGGTGTTCATCACAAGTCAGCACAATGAAGCAGAGGTTTCATTTGGAAGTACAGTGTGTAGAGTGGCTTAGACCAGTGTTTCTCAACCTTTTTTTATAAAGTACTCCCTTTAAAAAAAATTATAAGTACCCCCAGTACCTACAGTTTTGGACGCACACAATTTGTTTCTACCATTGCAACACATTTGTTTAAACAACCTAATCGTAGCCGGATGGGCGATGAAATTTTTGGGTGTAAAAAGTACAAAAATAATAAAGCACTGCAAAACTTAAAACAAAAATTCAGTTTTCTCCAAATGTCAGTTGTGTTGACGTAACCCCCCCCCCCCAGACTTCTCTCGAGTACCCCTAAGGGTACTCGTACCACTGGTTGAGAAACACTGGCTTACACCGCTCTTTAGCAGTGTCAGAGCGAGGAATAGAACCTGGGTCCTAAGCTAGGACTCTAACCACTTAGCAACAGTGCCTTTCCCATTGGCATGGGTGGATGGCAAAGTAACAAACATTTGATTGCAAGTTCTTTGGGGCAGAGACTGTCTCTTGCTTTGTTTTTGTACAGCACTTTGTGCAAATGGATCCAGTCTTGACCGAGGCCTCTGGCCATTACAGTAATGAAATAAATAAAGTACCTCTCTTGCCCTTTCTCTCCAGATAGCTTTAATAACTGCATTGGCACAGTCTAGCCTCCCTAACTACAGTTCCATTTGCACTTCTCACCCCTCTGTAAGTCTGTGGGACTGAGGAGCACATCTGGGAACATAGCAGTTCTACACCAATAACTATATTCTCATATCATTGAAAAAGGTATTTTCAGCTTAATAAAATTGTACTCCCTTGAGCAGGCTAGGGGCACAGTTTAGAGGCCAGGGTTGATTCTCCCTTGTCCTGTAACTTGTGTATTCATTTACACCAGTGCAAAGTGAGTGTCAGGCTGCTTAAATGAGAGTGATAGCACTTGCACCACTCTTGTGACTACACAAGCATGCGTGGTAATGGAGAATCGGACCAAGTCAGGTCATATTCCATTGTCTCTAAAGCAACTCTACCTTTTTTCACCAATAGAGCCTAGAGTCCTATGGCAGAGTGAAAGATATATTTCCTAGAATATTAAGTTAAATGCAAAAATACAAGTACAGAGGAGAAACTTGCCACAGTCTGAGTGTGACAGGTTGGACAAGGCCCTGGCCCTGGAAGAGCCATAGATAAGTCCTCCAAGAGGCTAGAGAGGCTGTGGAAGAATCAGCCAATCAGGAGCCAAGGAGGCCTATAAAAGGAGCTGCAACTAGCAAGCAGTCAGTGTGGAGCTGAGCTGAAGTTGAGAAGATTACAAGGCTGGCTGAGGAAATTGCCTTCAGGAGGGGAAGCTCTGGGGGTGCCAGTCTATCTGAGTGGGGAAAGAGACTGAGAAGAAACTGACACACAAATGTGGAGACACCAGGGCTATGTTTACACTTGCGGCTTCTTGCGTGGGTAATATGCAAATGAGGCTAAGTGTGTAATATTGCCGAGCCTCATTTGCATACCTAATGAGCCACCATTTTCTTCAGAAGAGGCTCTTGTGCAAGAAGGAGCATCTACACTGCCCCTTCTTGCGCAAGAAAAACCCTCTTGCGCAATGCCGTTCTTCCTGTCAAGTAATAGGTGTAACGGCATTGTGCAAGAGGGTTTTTCTTGCGCAAGGAGGGGCAGTGTAGATGCTCCTTCTTGCACAAGAGCCTCTTCTGAAAAAAATGGTGGCTCATTAGGTATGCAGATGAGGCTTGGCGATATTCCACACTTAGCCTCATTTGCAAATTACTCGCGCAAGAAGCCGCAACATAGTGTAGACATAGCCCAGCAGAGGGCACCAGGATGGGCCCCTGGTAAATGTGCACCCCAGAATGGGTTTGAGTATCACACAGCAGTGTGACTTAGCTGGGGGGCTGAGTAACCAAAAGGGTTTTTAAAGTGGCAGTGTCGGCAGATGAGGGGTGCACATGGATGGTGAGTGCCACCCCATTTCACTGAGTCAGATGGGTTTGGCTCTCACATGGCTGAAGGATGCCTTGCTAGGGCTGGAGGTTCTCCCCAGCGGGCCGACATTCTGAACTCCCCTTTCAAATGTGTTAATTGGAGACCTGGAGATGTGCCAAAAAAGGAGGCTGCTGTCCAGCCAAAGCCAAAATCCAAACCTGCCACCCCAGGTGTTGAAAGGTGCCCCTTGGCCAATGGCTTTTCATCTGAGCATGGCTGACAGAAGTGGAGTGTGATCATGATTTTACGCTTCAAGCATTAACAGATTCACTATATGGGTGCTGGACTGTACAGGTGAGCAGGAGCACAGATATCGGACTTTGGGCTCAGTGACAAACCAGCTAAAGCAGTGGAATAACTTATACAACATACAAAGCATTTGGGGACTCTGAACATGGGGACGGGTCAATAGAAACTTCCAGAGAATTGATGAGTTTTCTTGGAAAAAATAAAATGTACAAGCAGGACAGTCTCCTGTTGCTTCCAGTAGGTTATGGATCCGGTGCTTGGAATAGAAAGCTTAACACTGGAGCTAGCTGTTTGTTTCATAGCCAGCCTTTGTTTTCTGGTTAATTTAGTGCCATTTCCCCCACACCGACCTTTTAATAGTTTCGTCAGGACACACATACCAGGCCTACTTATCTACCCATGTTGCAGTGAACACTCCTGTCCAAATTCCCTGCAGAGTCATTTTCAGCGATAATGACAACTAGCTTTTATAGCAGGATTTTCACCCATAGGTCTCCAACCACTTTACCTAGGAGGTCAGTGTCATTAGTCTCATGGGACAGGTGAAGTGACTTGCCCAAGATCACACAGCAGAGCAGTGGCAGAGCCAGGATCACACGCTGGATCTTGTGGTACTGGTCTAGGACTTAACCAGGGCTTCTGTCTGTCTCTTGTGACATTGCTGCTCAGAGCACCTAGAGCATCCATCACATCAGCAGAGGATATCAAAGGAATGGCTGTACCTATCTTGCCTTCGTAGGCTCAGGTCTACATTTTGTATCTCTTCCGCTTCCTATCCCCCTCCTCTTTTTCATCCCCATAACATTTCTGTTACTCTCTTTTGTTGCCTCTCTCTTCCTCTTATCTAGGGGTGGGCAAAATGAAGGAGGTGCGAGGATCTGGGATGTAGGTTGGGGTAAAGGACTGGGGCGTGTGATCTGGGGAACAGTTGGGTGAAGGAGGGGATTGAGACCTGGTGCAGCAAACTGGGGTACAGGAGAGAGTGCAGAGTCTGGGAGGGGAGTGAGACCTGGGGGAGGAGTGCAGGGGTTTGGGTTGTGACCAGTGTTCCCGCTAAGCTGTGCAGAAACACAGCTTCACAGGTGATTAATTAATCAGCCCTGCCCAGCCAGTGGTTCAGGGTTCCATGCAGGGCACTGACTGACCAGGACAGAGGATTGAGGTGTAGGGTCTGGGAGTAATATGCGCACAGGAGAGGATTCTGGGGGAGGGGTATAGGAGGAAGGGGTGAAGGGTCTGGGAGGGGGGTATAACCTGGGACAGGAGTGCAGGAGGGGATGCAGAAATTTGGGCTGTAACCAGGGATAGCAGATTGGGGCGCAAGGTCTGAGAGGGGGTTGTGACCCAAGGAGTCACAACATCTGTCACTATTGTCAACAATATTGTGGGGTTGTTTTTAATCAGCTCTTGAATTTTTTTCCCTTTTTTACAAAACCTGACATTTTTCACAGGGGAAAAATCATTTCCCGACCCTCTTTACTGGTCCATTACAGAGGAAAGGGTTTCAAATGTTTGCCCAGAGGATGAATTAGTCTCTGGTTTTCAAGCCTACACGTGTCCTTCTCCTGATCTGGGACTTTGCACATCCTCAGCCTAGCCGTGCAGGGCATGGAGAAATGGAGCAGCCCAGAATGGCCCTGACATGAATAAAAGAAAGTTCTTCTTCACACAGCGTGTAGTCAACCTGTGGAACTCCTTGCCAGAGGAGGCTGTGAAGGCTAGGACTATAACAGAGTTTAAAGAGAAGCTAGATGATTTCATGGAGGTTAGGTCCATAAAAGGCTATTCGCCAGGGGATAAAATGGTGTCCTTGGCCTCTGTTTGTCAGAGGCTGGAGAGAGATGGCAGGAGACAAATCGCTTGATCATTGTCTTCAGTCTACCCTCTCTGGGGCACCTGGTGCTGGCCACTGTCGGTAGACAGGATACTGGGCTAGAAGGACCTTTGGTCTGACCCAGTATGGCCGTTCTTATGACATATCTTGTGGGGCAGCATTGGCAAGGGAACCTGCTGTGGAGAGGGTTTTGCTTTAAAAAGGAGCAAAATGTCCCATCCCCCCACCTCCTAGTAGCTGGGGAAAGGTTTAGTCCTGCAAGATGCTGAGTGCTCTCCACTCCTGAGGAAATCAGTAGGATTCAAAGAGCTCAGAACCCATGGCATCAAGCCCCAAACATGCAGAGGTCTGAGGCTCTGGTAGGCCTAAGCCCACAGGGGGCAGCAGACACACTAGCAGCTCCCTCAAGAAAATTCCAGCTGGGATCCGGTTCTGCTGCTCCACGGGAGCACAAGGGAGTGGGCCAAAGCAGCTCCGCCCGCACGCGCACTCCCCTTCACGGGGACGTAACCTCGCTCAGACGCCACGTTGCTAACACCACGTGTAATGATAATGTGATGATGACTCAGCTCCAGTCATTGCAGTGGTTTATCCAGGTTCCTCCAGCTCACTGAACAGCCTGACACTGCAGGCGCGCACCAGGAAATCCCATTGCAAGGCTTTCCCTTTTGCTTTCACCAGTCACGGAGACAGTTTGCCCTTCAGCTCCTGCCATGAAGCTTTTGGCCGTGGCTGGCTTCTTTGCGCTGGTGCCCGCTCTGGTGCCAGCGCTGGACCCTGTCACCACCTCATTTTTTTTCGGCGGGGCAGCTATCGTATGGCAGCTCTTCACCCCTGCCTCCTGGCTCAAGTGCCGCTTCCTGGTGTGCTGCAATATGAAGGACACCCTGGACATCCCAGGTAATAGCAGCATGTCATGTTACTGGAATTTGAGGGAAGCAGCCAGATCATGGCTGCACCCATAGGTGGGGGTGCTGGCCCCAACAATGGTATAATAGGGAGCCATGTGGGGTGCGGAATACAAGCTTATTATGTGACAATCCTATGTAAGCAATTTATGTGGTTGTATAATGTCTGTGTGTGTAGTTAGGAATCTGTAGTCTGTGTGGATACTGAATACTTCTCTGCAAGTGGCTGAGCATTGGGCAGAGCCCGGGCCTGTGGACATGCTAATTAGCGAGGCCCTGTGGGACAATGGCACTCAATGGGCCAAGGACACACCTAAAGCATGAGGGTGGACGCCTAAGAGCGGCCAGCAGAGAGAGGCTGAGGACCAGGTGACCTGCTGCATACCAGAAGAGGCCAGGAAGGAGGTATAAAGAGGCCATGTGATCGATGCCATTTTGTTCTCAGCTCAGCACTTCATCCCAGAGGCAGCAATGCAGGGATCGAAGAGCCAGAAAGAACTGTGGACCCATCCTGATTCTAGGATGTGCAACAAGGACTTTTAAACCAGCAGCTGTAACATCTCTGCTAGAGCCTGCATCGAGAACTGGGAGATTTGATGCATGTAATGTATGATTCTTTAGCAACCTCACTCTCCTGCTTTTCTTTCTTGTGGTAATAAACCTTTAGTTGTTAGATGCTAAAGGATTGGCCTAGCGTGATTTGTGGGTAAGGTCCAAAGGGTAAATTGACCAGGGATCTGTGGCTGGTTTCTTGGAACCGGACAGAACTTGTTCGGGGTAGGTGGGATTGGGTGCTAAGACCCCCCACCGGTGTATGAGGCCTGGGGCCATCTGGGGCACGGATATTGCTGGGGTGTTGGAGGGGTTTTGCTCGTGAGGCTTCAGGCAGGCAGCTGAAGCGCTCTGTGGGACTGGTTTGTGGCCTGTTCGGAGAGGTCACCAGTCTGGGGACTGTAAGGAGCCCCGGATTTGAGCAATTCACCCTGAGCGGACGCCCTCAGCTGTGCCCAGACCGGCCCGGTCTGTCACAGTGGCGTAGTCGGCAGGATCCACAGATCTTGGTCAATTGAGATTTGGGATCAGGACCCCACGCTGTCTAAATTTGATTTTTGGTGTTGAGAGTTTGGTTGGTTAAAGAGCCGCTGCGATGATCCCGGGATTATATGAGAGTCTGGG
Organism: Pelodiscus sinensis; assembly: GCF_052426305.1. Taxonomy (NCBI): domain Eukaryota; kingdom Metazoa; phylum Chordata; order Testudines; family Trionychidae; genus Pelodiscus; species Pelodiscus sinensis. The sequence goes on from NC_143074.1 coordinate 13,232,021, forward strand.
CAAAAGTGCTCTGAAGGATTTGTGCTTGGGGAGAGGCATTGCCTTTAGGAAGAGGGCCTCTAAACTAGATCTGGTAGTGTTGTTACTAACCAGAGATGTGGATGAAAGGGATCAGAAGCGAGCCAAGGAAGCTGCTGAAAGAAGGCAGATGAAGAAATTGCTAAGAGACAGAAGGAGATGGATCGGGAACTTGAGGAGAAAAAGGCAGAATATGCTGAGAGGCAGCGGAGGGAAGAGGTAGAGCATGCAAAGAAGATGGCCCTAGCCAAGGAGGAAAATGCTAGACTTGACCTCCAGCTTAAGAGACTAAAAGAACAAGAGAGACTGTATTCTCCTGAAGGTTCAATGTATAACTCTGTGGGTATGCGGTGTGCTTACGATATGGCAGACGTATTTTGCCCAGCTGATGTGATGACCCAACCCCAAAGCATGTATGAATGCAAACCTTTTGTGTTACCTGTAGCTAACAGGGAGGTTTGGGAAGGGGGTGCATGTGGGCATGGAAAGTTTCCTGGAGTTGGTCAGTCTCCCTGTAGCCAAGGGGAAAGTGTTTCTACATGTGTGCCTGTGGCAGATGGCTGTGTGTCTGTGCAGGGGGACAGTGAGCCTGTGGGTGAGGGCCCATCTGATGCCTCAGAGGTGAGGCTGGAATCAGAACCAGGGCAGGAAGAGCCCAGAAGTCAGGGAAATGTTTCTCTGGGGCAGCCTGGAGTGGCTGGCCAGAATGAAGTTTTAGTTGAGGAGTTGGTGGCTGGTGAGGTTTGTGGAATTGAACCAGCACAAGCTGAAATTGAGTTGTGAAGCACAGTGTGTGCAAGCTGGCAATTTGGCTGGTGGAAGTAGCAGTGGGGCAGTAAAGGAAGCTGTCTCAGTGGCTAGCTGTATGCCTGAGATTAGCCAGGGGTATTGGGACAAGGGAGAAACTGTCTCTGGTTGTCTGTCCGTGTGTGGGGAAGAGTTTCTTCCTTTGTCTGAGGAAGGTGCCCCACAGCCTGTGTTGGCTGAGAGCAGTGCTGTTGTCCCAGAGTTAGGTCTGGATACAGAGAAGGCCCAGAAAGGAGGTGGCTCTAAGTTCGTGTCTGCTGGGGAGAAGGATGAGGTGACTCAGGTAGATCCAGTCAGTGTTTTGCCAGAACCCCAGAGATCAGACAGTGGTGACCTTGATATTGTGACTGATGCTGCTGTGTTGCTGGAAGAGGGGGAAGTGACTCTGTGGGACCAGGGTGACCCCTTAACCCGGGCACAAGGAGAGAATGAGGGAATGTTAACTCTGGAGCCTAATGATGGTGTGGGCATTTACAGCCATCTATAGAGTTGCAAAGGGAGAGAAGGTGCCTCTGACCCTGTCTCTTGTGAGTCTGTCTATGTGCCTGAGAGGGGATTGTCTGTGAATCCACCTGAGGGGCCAGAGATGACCCAGGGAGTCAGGGAATTGCAGGAGGAGTTGGTTGGGGCTCAGCAGGGCAATGCTACTGCAGAGCCAGAGAAGGGTGAACTGTGGCTTAAGGAAGCTCATAGGGAGGAGAGTCCTGGCAGTGCTTGTAGCAAGCAGTTTGCTGTGACTGAGGGAGGTGACAGGACCTTGCTTGGAAAAGGCATTCAGGAGAAAGCTCTGCCTGTAAAAGGCAGCAGCTTGGTGTGTGAGGCACTTGTTGCAGTGCCTGACAGACAGAACTTGTCTGTTAACAGTGACTCCACTGACTTGGGTTTAGGGAAACCCAGTGTGGATGGTGGTGGAGAGGTCTCGGAGGGACTGAGGGTTGTTCCAGATGAGGCAGGAACAGCCAGAGAATTGGAGCAGGCTGTTAACCCAGTGACTGTGTGTGACCAGCTTGCTGGGAAGTCAGTGTCTTTGGGACAGGATTATTCCCAGGTGAATGAGGAGAGTGGGAAGTTAGTTCTTCTCCTGAATCTGAGACACTATGTAGCTAAGTATGCAGAGCAGAACAGCTGTGTGGTCACTCTCTCTAGGATGCAGGAGATGGCAGTTAAACTCCCGTCTCTGGACACGGTGGACACTCATAATCAATCAGGGAAGTGGATAGCTGGTTCCATGTGGAAACAGAGGTTGGAGGTGGACAAAGGAGAGACTTGGGAGTCTACAGCTTACTGCTGTTACCCCACTGAGTGGGGGAAGGGGGAGAATTCCAGGGCCATTGTGAGCCAGGGAGTCACACCCAGCCATCCCTTTGTCTTGGTCAGGCCAGAGGTTTCAGGCCTGGAGCCCAGAGGACAAGGGGGAGGGGCAGGACTTGCTTTGGCCAAGAAGATTTGCAGTTTGAACCTGAAGGGCCAAAACTGCAATGGTGTGGGGCCAGAGAAGGGGCCTGATGGAGAAAGTCAATATACACCTGAGATAGGATTGTTCTTGTTACTGATGGTAATTCTTGTAACCAATGTATTATTGTTGCAGAGAAATGTAAAGGTATACAATATGCATGATCTTATGAAAATGTAATCTGTCTGGAGATGTACCAAACGACAGACGGTATGTAAGGGGTCATTGTGATGTTGCTATTTCATGGTTAACACTTGGAACTGGCCTTGGAATTTTTTACAGGACAAAAAGGGTTCCGGCCAGAAGGTCCTGTGTGAAAAGGGAAACTGAGGCATGCCACCATTTTGTTTTCGTGGCTAAATTCAAAAATGCCTACATGATTTGGGGTGAGAATGCCTGCATTCGCACAGTGTTCATTGTTGTTCAGAGAGTTGCCAGAGCTGGCCTGAATAAATTCACTACTTTCGTCAGCTCGGGGCAAAATCACCTGACACACTTAGGGATCATGCCGCAGAAGCAGATCCAAGTAGCTGTGGTTCTTACTAAGTTCTACCTTGGGTTGGTGAGACAGTGCAAGGACATGGTTATCAATAGGGCAGACCTTGCAATAATGAAGTCTATTTTAGGCTCACTGGGTTCTCATACTCTCATCCAGCTCTGTATTGTTGTTTCTAACATTGGGTAGAACATGTGATGACACAGAGCCAAAGCATGGGGAGGCCTGTGATGCCCTCAGTGATGTTACTAGCATCACTTCCTGCATCAATTTTGCGTTGGGGGTGTCATGTTACTGGAATTTGAGGGAAGCAGCCAGATCATGGCTGCACCCATAGGTGGGGGTGCTGGCCCCAACAATGGTATAATAGGGGGCCATGTGGGGTGCGAAATACAAGCTTATTATCTGATAATCCTATGTAAGCTATTTATGTGGTTGTATAATGTCTGTGTGTGTAGTTAGGAATCTGTAGTCTGTGTGGATACTGAATACTTCTCTGCAAGTGGCTGAGCATTGGGCAGAGCCCGGGCCTGTGGACATGCTAATTGGCGAGGCCCTGTGGGACAATGGCACTCAATGGGCCAAGGACACACCTAAAGTATGAGGGCAGACGCCTAAGAGCGGCCAGCAGAGAGAGGCTGAGGACCAGGTGACCTGCTGCATACCAGAAGAGGCCAGGAAGGAGGTATAAAGAGGCCATGTGGTCGATGCCATTTTGTTCTCAGCTCAGCACTTCATCCCAGAGGCAGCAATGCAGGGATCGAAGAGCCGGAAAGAACTGTGGACCCATCCTGATTCTAGGATGTGCAACAAGGACTTTTAAACCAGCAGCTGTAACATCTCTGCTAGAGCCTGCATCGAGAACTGGGAGATTTGATGCATGTAATGTATGATTCTTTAGCAACCTCACTCTCCTGCTTTTCTTTCTTGTGGTAATAATCCTTTAGTTGTTAGATGCTAAAGGATTGGCCCAGCGTGATTTGTGGGTAAGGTCCAAAGGGTAAATTGACCAGGGATCTGTGGCTGGTTTCTTGGAACCAGACAGAACTTGTTTGGGGTAGGTGGGGTTGGGTGCTAAGACCCCCCACCGGTGTATGAGGCCCGGGGCCATCTGGGGCACGGATATTGCTGGGGTGTCGGAGGGGTTTTGTTCGTGAGGCTTCAGGCAGGCAGCTGAAGCGCTCTGTGGGACTGGTTTGTGGCCGGTTTGGAGAGGTCACCAGTCTGGGGACTGTAAGGAGCCCCGGATTTGAGCAATTCACCCTGAGCGGACGCCCTCAGCTGTGCCCAGACCGGCCCGGTCTGTCACACAGCAGCAAGCTAACGACGTGGGCGGAGGAAGCCAAGGGACCGACTGACCTCAGGAATGCTATCGCATTCAGGGTGGAGGGATTCAAACCGGGGCCATTCAGGCCGCCTTTTCATCACTACCCTCCCTCAGGAGTGCTGATGAGAGAAGTCAGCTTTCCTTCTTACCAGGGCTTAAGCTGGCAGATGCTGGCCAGGGAATGGCCTACATCGCTGCATGCCCCAGCAATGCCCCTCCTCCCATTCCAAAGGTCCCTGCTGGCAGAGAAGAGGTTGCAGGTACCTCATGACACAACAACATCTCCTTCGAGGGACTTACCTTGCCAAGAATCCCCTGCTTTATGCTGGCACAATCCAGGAGTGAATTTAAAGCCATGAGCTAATGAATCCTCCCATTGTCCCTGCTTCCAGTTGAGCACCCAATCACTGCAGAGCCAGGAGTGGCAGAAGCTTCCTAAAAGCGAGGGTGGAGGGCACTGGCACCCAAACCTCACCCCCTACTCACTCTTCTCTACCCCCTTACACCATGGCTTCCCCTGGTCTGGCCACCCCTGTGTAGGGCCCAAAGTCACGAGTGAGAATTTTGGATGCATGCGTCAGGCCTAGTGGTGGGAGTACAATGCAGGACCATGAGGTTCAGAGTCCCTGGCTTTTACCACTAGCCCATCCTGCCTCTGAGCTCTTTAGCCTTTCAGTTTCATTTCTGCGAAGAAAGCACCATCCCCAGTGAAAGTGGAAGTTGGCCAGCCGATCTCACCCTGCCTTCAGGGGATTAGTGCCAGGAAGCAGAAACCGAGACACTCAATGGTCCGTTGGAAATTTTCCACAAACCATGAGCCTTGCAGCCTAGGAAATCCCCTTTATTGTGTTCTCGGCACCAGTCATGTTGGGCCTTGAATTAACCCTTTCCCTGAAGGACTATGCTGCAGATTCCGGGCCAGATCCTTTGCTGGATAAAACTGGCATAGCTCCAATTACTTCAAGGTACACTTATTTCCTCCAGTCCTCCGCCTCTCGGCAGTGGTCCTTGATGTACTTCTTGCCACTGAAGTGTCAGGTCTTTTTTGAGAACAGGAGGGAGCCAGCAGGGAGACGTGTCTTACCCCACCTATTTAGTACCTTGCATATCATCAAGGTAGTTAAAGAGGATCTGGAAATTTCCACAATCTTGTCCCCTAGAACTATAGGATCACATCCCTTGGCCATGTATGAGGCACCAGATACAGTGATAGTCTTAGTGGGAGTTCCCAGGTACCCTCCACAAGCTGCTTGGCCTCCCACCAACAGACGCTGTGGGCCAAATCTAGTAAGCAGCTCAACACCTACAGCTCCCATTATACACAGCCCCATGATAACGCTAACGGGGAACATTCTGCCCATCTGCAGTCTAACAATAGCCTGGGAGGGAGGGGGTGATAAAACGCTTCCTGATGCTGAAATCTCATCATGCCTCCAGCCCTGCAGATGGCTTTGGAACGGAAAGTCTTCGGGCAGCACCTTGCCACCCAGGTGGTTCTGAAAGCGCTGAGCAGCCATGCCAGAGACAAACAGCCCAGGAAGCCGCTGGTGATGTCCTTCCATGGCTGGACGGGCACTGGCAAGTCCTTCATCAGCAGGATCATTGCGCAGAACCTGTACCAGCATCACCAAGCAAGAAGGAGCTTTGTCCATCAGTTTAACGCAGTCTTGCATTTCCCACACGCTGACCATATCCAGCAGTACAAGGTACTTCCCTTGTGACTCTGCTCTCCTAGAGGGGGGGACAGGTCAGGAGTCCTGCATGCAGATCCCACACTGCCCAGGGAATTTCAGCATCTCTGCCCCCCATCCTGAGCACAACCGGAGAGTGCAGAGGGGGGTGAAAACTGAAGGTACATCTAGACTCCAGAGCTTTTCCAGGATACCAAGAATTCAGAAAAGTGAACACGTTCTTTTGCCATCCCTGTAAACCTCATTGTACAAGGAAGAAGGGATGTGCTGAAAGGGGAGGTTTTCCCAAAATTTGGCCCCATGCAGACAGGCCAAATTTCAGAAAAGCCTCTTCCGAAAGAAAAGTGGAAAAAGATACACAAATTGCAGTTTGCAATTTGTGTATCTTTTTCTGACTTTTCTTTGCAATGTAGACACAGCCTGATATAAAGTTCATAAACTTGTGTGAGCCTCTCCAAACACTTGGGTTGGTTCAGCCTTTGAGCTGATGTTCAAGCCAGCTCTTGCTCTAGCCAAACATTTTCACCCATATTTATTACTATAGATTCTGGACCTAGATAAACCCTGGACATTTTTAGGGTATTTAGATGTTCATCATTAGATTATAAACATTCAGGAAGGTCAAATTTGAGACCCATACTGTCTGACTGTATCCTTTTAGTGAATATTAGTCCAAAGGATTTAGATGCTACGTATACAGGGACATAGAATTTACCACATCTTATGAGATTATAGGTCCTTCTTTTTCCATATTTCTGCACTTCCTACTACCCTCAGCTCTATTCAACAAAAACTCCCCTTGACTTTAATGAATGAGGAGTTCAGAATTAGACACTCTGGCAACTGAAATGTCTCATGGAAGTCAACACCCAGACAAATACCCTGCCAGCACACATATGTGTACTGAAAGTCTGATCCTGCTCTCATTGAAGTCAATGGGAGGCTCTAACATGAGATTTGATTACATTTATGTATCACTAGCATTATATTTAGTGCCTCTAAGTTAGAACAGTGGTGGAATCCCTCCTCCAAAAACAATCCAGCCACCATCTTGACTTCCTACTCTCCTGCTCACGGACTATCTTGCCCGTTCCCACAGGAGCAGCTTCAGAACTGGATTCGAGGGAATGTCAGCGCCTGTCCAAGGTCACTTTTCATTTTCTCTGAAATGGAACAGATGCCCTATGGTCTGATTGACTCCATCATACCGTACCTCGGCCATCGCGAGGCTGTCAATGGCATCTACTACGGCAAGGCCATCTTCCTTTTCCTGAAGTAAGGAAATCCAATGGCTAGTGAGTAATTGTGGCTTCACAGAGTCAGCAAGGGCAAAGGGGGAGAACCTGCTTTCACAAGGCTACAGTTCGGTTGCACAGATGGAGGTGCCTTGCTGTACCCACTGTCCTTGGTCATCAACAAGAAACTGGAGACGTGGTAACTGAACTTACATATTTTTCCTAGTGCTTTGATAGCACTTATCCCACCGGCTTTTAGCAGCTCTGCTATTATATTGTCTGTTCCTGTAGCGTTCTCATTTTTAACTGCTTCACCGCTTTTTATTTCTTCTTCTGATGGACACACAGAGAAAAATACATATCGAGAATCCATAATATCGAACATAATTTATATGTGGTGCAGAAATTCCCCAAGTTGTCATATCCACCCACAGAGGGGTCCTTCCAGGCATGGAACGAGGAGGCACAGTCTGGCCCTTTGTGTTGTTCCTGAGATAATGCTTTGCTGAGGGTCATTTGGATGATCCAGTTAATTTCTCACCTAACAGTAATGCTGGAGGGGACAACATAACTGAGGTGACACTTGATCATTGGAGGAAGCAGAAGGAAAGAGAAGAAATTCCCCTGAGAGACCTGCAGTCTATGCTATCTGCTGAGATTTTCAATAACAGGAACAGTGAGTACTTCTGAGCTCCTGGGACCCATAGCAGCCCACATGAATTATGCAGTCTCTCTCTCTCTCTCTCTCTCTCTCTCTCTCTCTCTGGCTATGTCTAGATTACAGAGGTATCCCGGAAAAACTCCACCACGTCGAGGGAATGCGTCTGCTCTTCCAACACTTCCAACTTCCTTTGACGAGAAAGAAAGGCTCTTCCGAAAAAGGAGGTTTTTCTGAAATTTGGCTCAGTGTAGACGGGCCAAATTTTAGAAAAGCCTCTTCCAAAAAAACAATCAGAAAAAGATACGCAAATTGCGGCGTGCAATTTGCATACCTTTTTCCGATAAAAAGCAGCAGTCTACACATAGCCTCAATCTCTCTCTCTCTCTCTCTCTCTCCCAGGTGGCTTTTGGAATAGCAAGTTGATCCAGAAGAACCTGGTGGACTATTTCATCCCTTTCTTGCCCCTGGAATATAAACATGTGAAAGAGTGCATCCGAGAGGAACTGCGCTACCAAGGCCATCAAGAAGATGAAGATCTTATCATAAAGATTGCCTTAGAAATGTCCGACTATCCCAATGACGATAGAATCTACTCTAGCAAAGGTTGCAAAACTGTGACCTCAAAGGTGAACCTGAATACCTAAATGGGCCAAGTATTCAAGGACAAGGAGGAAAAGAAATCAAGTCTCTTGATATTCATTAGTATTGTCCCAGACTGTAAGTTTGTTGGGGCAGGGACCTGACCTGTAACATATCTAAACCCTCTTGTACACTTTGACTGGATAAAGAAGATAACACTGAAAACTTCCTCATCTCAGCATAATAAACTACATCCTTTCCCCACCTTCAAAACATGATGCTGTGAGTACAATAAAATAAATATGTTATACAGTCTTAATGATCTCTCTGCATTCTTAATAAACCTCCACTACCAAGACCAGAGGGAAGCAATACAGAGTAGGCAGATATGCCTGCCTTGTTTTTCCAGGGACACAAATAAAGGAAAAACAAAAGCAACAGGAGACAAGGGATCCAATATACAGAACTAATGACTCAGGTTTGCTTGCCCACATAACTCCTCACCAAAGTCTATTCATGATGATAGTTTGATCTTTTGGTTTCTAAAGCAAATCTAGAAAACTCAGGTTACACAGAGGTTTGCTGAAGAACAAGCCCAAGATGCCACAGTTTAGAATGATGCTCTAAAAAGTTTGGAGCACAAATAAGCCCACAGCCACAGTAAATGTTAGTTGGTTCCAGCATAGTGACAGGAGCATATTCAGGGATTCCCTAATGCTGCTTTTTGTACATACTGACTACACTCATATATCCATTACTGACAACAGCTTCACAAACAAGGGATCAGTCCCAAGAATAAAAGTATCATTGGTCACCACACCCAGACCCATACTCCTACTTAAATCTTCCCTCACATTTTATAGAAATATTTAAAGGATCCTGTGTCAGAGTAATTCTTAGGGCAGGATCAGGGAGGGGAGAAGATGAGTTCCTTGATACCTGCTAAATCTCTCAACAGCTTTTACATCGTTAAATGTACACACACCAAATACAAACTATTCACCAAATACACTTCAATTCACTCTAAAGGTATATTAGTCAGCTATGGTTTTTGTGCAAGACAGTTTCACTTTTAGGTTCTCATGCACTAACTTCTTGCTTCAGTGTTTTGGTTGCAAACACTCTAGGGAAAATGTATAAATCCAAACAAAAAGCCTGCAACGTTTCTGTCAGTGTCAAGTTCTGAAAACTAATTTTTACACCACCTTCACTTTTGCCCTGGATCACTTGATAATTTCCCTGTAACTCCTCCCTGACAAACCACCAACAAAGAAAGTCTTTTTATCACAAGAAATATGACTCCAATTGAACTGAACATAAGACTGGGCAAAAAAGCAACAATAGAGGTTACTTAAGGACTTTTCTGCCAAGAAGAAATGTACAGTGAGTTGAAAAATGCAGAAGATGCAAGAGTTTGACTTGCAGAAATAAAACTGAGAAAGCAAAAAACAAACCAAAAAACTCCCACACAAAAAAACCCCAACACATTTAATAAAGGGAAGCAAATGGAAAGCCTGTTCTGATCTCATACCCTTTTATACTCCACTAATTTAATTGGAGTTATTTCTGAATTGCACTAATGTAATTTCCCAATTAAGCCAAGGGGAGTGTTTTTGCTATTCAGTGGGAGTTGGATCTTGCTAAATGAGATCAAAATGAGCCCGAGAATTCTTAAACATACATCAAGGCTGTGTCTACATTGACATGTAGAGAGTTTTAAAGAGAAGCTAGATAATTTCATGGAGGTTAGGTCCATAAAAGGCTATTAGCCAGGGGTTAAAACGGTGTCCTTGGCCTCTGTTTGTCAGAGGCTGGAGAGAGATGGCAGAAGACAAATCGCTTGATCGTGTCTTCGGTCCACCCTCTCTGGGGCACCTGGTGCTGGCCACTGTTGGCAGACAGGATACTGGGCTAGAAGGACCTTTGGTCTGACCCAGTACGGCCGTTCTTATGTTCTTATGATTTTGTGCCAAAGCAGCCGCTTTTGCGCAAAAACATGCTGCCTGTCTACACTGGCGGGGAGTTCTGTCACAAGAACACTGACGTTCTAATGTATGAAATCAATGCTTCTTGCGCAAGAACTCTGATGCTCCTGCTCAGGAATAAGCCCTCTGGCACAACTGTTCTTGCGCAAGAGGCCAGTGTAGACAGGCAACATGAATTTCTTGTGTAAGAAAGCCCGATGGCTAAAATGGGCATCGGAGCTTTCTTGCGCAAGAGAGTGTCTACACTGGCACGGATGCTCTTGCACAAAAGCACATATTTTGCACAAAGGCACATGCCAGTGTAGACGCTCCCTTGCGCAAATACTTTAACGCAAGAACTCTTGCGTTAAAGAGTATTTGCGCAAGATCATGCCAATGTAGATATAGCCCAATAGTGACTGGGGCTAGTGATCTGTGCACAATTGTGACAACTTCACTTCTGCTGAAATCCTCATTTGTGCTTCTATCTTCTATCTTGTCTATTATAACTTTCCTATTGTCTTCCAACTGGTGAGTTCACCAGTAGCTACTTGCTTTCTTAAATTTACAAAGAAACACAATGAAGTCACCTCACCCTCAAACAACTACACTTGCAACCACTGGAATTTCAAAATGAAATTTTTGGTCAGGCCATTTTTGGTATAGGCCCAGCCAGGTTAGACCTGCATGGTGAGAGGATTGATGTCCTGGCCTACACAGGCAACCTGGTCCTGATCTCCAACAGCTCAGAGGCCTCTGGCAGATGCTCGATGTCACCAGCTGAGCCACCAAGTGGGTAAGCCAAGAAGGGGGCCTCTCTCCACATCGACGATGCTGGTGAGGCCCACGCGGTTCTAGATCCAGGGAGAGCCCATGGTCTCCCTCGAGGAGAGGCAGTTCTACCAGCACTTGGGAATGCCCACAAGAGTCCTTGTCCCACAGACCCCCAAGGACTCTATTATGGAGATCCTTACCGATAACTCCCTGGTCGCCCCCAGCAAAAGATGAACATGCTCAGCACATTGCTGATCCTCTGCATCTCCTTCATCCTCAGGGGCTTTGCCGTGGCCAAGGTGAAGGTAGATGATGCCATCCGGCAGCTAGTAAAGAAATGGTTCTACCTCCCACAGAGAGCCAGCATAGATGTCATTTATATCTCCCACAGACAGGGCGGCAGCAATGTACCCCAGATGGGTGACCTGTGCGACATGGCGGTGGTCACCCACACCTTCCATCTCCTGACGTGCTCAGACCCAAAGGCGAGCAACATCGCAGTGAGTGCCATGCAGGATGTGGCAAGGCAGTGTATCGTCAGGACTCCGTCCAAGCAGAACATTGCTACATAGCTCAGTGGCTTCCTGGAGGTTAAGTTTGGGAGAGAAGACGGAGACCTGTCCTGGCTGTGGTCCCATACCCACAATGCCTCGTGCTGCCTGGGGAAGAGGATTGGATGCCACGGCACTTGGTGTGAGGCACGCTGGGAGCTGGGAGTCCTGGTGCCACACATTAAGACTTCAGAGCACATCGTTATTACCCCGCCTGCCAGAACCATGTTCGAGAGGGTCATGAAAGACGCCATCCGCTGCCATTATGTGGAGAACCAGCAGTGGAAGCTGGATCAGGGCAAGATACTTGAAATGATCAACAAATGGGATATGAGCAACCACTTCCTCTCTGGGGTCAACTTCACCCACTTTGCTGACTGGTGGTTCATCCACAGGGCTCGACTCAACTGCAGCCCCCTCACCGGGCTGTCTGTCATGGGGCTCAGGACAAGAGGTGCAGGAGGTGCTGCTAGACCCACTCCAGGGCCGGGCAGCTCTGCCATGCCATCCAGGACCAGCTGACCAAAGCCCGCCTGCCAACCCTGGGTCAGGGTCGCTGTCGACTCTGTTGTCCCCATCAGGAACAGCCTGCTACAATCTGACATCGTGGTTACCAACAAGGAGACAAAGACGAAGAAGGTCATCATGGTGGATGTCACCATAACTTTTGAGAACCACACACCGGCTTTCCACAAGGCCCAAGCATGAACAATTGAGACAAACATCCCGCTGGCAGACACCCTGAGAGCCTGGGCTTATGAAGTCGAGATCCATGCCCTGCTGGTGGGGACTCTGAGCACATGGGACCCCTGCAACAGGACAGTAGTATGAGTGTGCAGCGCTGATCAGCACTATGCCTGCCCCATGAGACAGCTGATGGTCTCCGACACCATCCAGTGGTCTTGGGACATTTACACCGAGCACGTTACCGGCCACCACCAAGAACATCAAAAGACGTGATTGAGGAACCACCCATTTGTTACCGCAAAACAGGCTGCATATCGTTCACAAGGGACACATGACACTGCTGACAAGAGACATGATCAGGGAAAGCACCCTGACAAACTATGTTTCTTTTTCACAGAAGAACCTCAGAACATTGAAAGACCTAGGCATACGCTCCATGGAGGGATGTGCTCCACCCATGTGTCTACGTGCTATTACCATCATAGACTGAGGCCCTTTACCCTTTATGGGTGGCGTCCCTCAGGATACTTATTCACTGACTCTTGAAAAATCCATCCTACCCTCATCTGGGACTATGTACATTAAGCTTCCTATGTACCTAGTTAACTCTGTAAAAACTGATCCTTGTGTTCCCCCACAACCCAAGCTTGACACCGATACATTATGCCTTTGTTATTAACTTGTACCCTGTAAAACTTTCTTTGATAGATTTTATCTAAGCAAAATAAAGGAATCCAAAGGAATCCAATGCATCAGAGAAGGGCAGACAAATAAGCAGTGGCAAATTTTTAAAGTGCTTCTACACAAATGAATCATAGAATCATAGAACTGGAAGAGACCTCAGAAGGTCATCAAGTCCAGCCCCCTGCTCTAGGCAGGACCAATCCCAACTAAATCAACCCGTTCAGGGCTTTGTCAAGCCGACACTTAAACACCTCCAGGGATGGAGACTCCACTACTTCCCTAGGTAACCCATTCCAATGCTTCACCACCCTCCTAGTGAAATAGTTTTTCCTAATATTCAACTTGGACCTCTTCCACCACAACTTGAGACCATTGCTCCTTGTTCTGCCATCCATCACTACTGTGAACAGCCTCGCTCCATCCTCTTTGGAACCTCCCTTCAGGAAGTTGAAGGCTGCTATCAAATCCCCCCTCACTCTTCGATTCTGTAGACTAAACAGAATGTTAGGAGTCTGACTAATAAGATGGGTGAACTAGAGTATCTCGTATTAAAGGAGGAGATTGACATAATAGGCATCACTGAAACCTGGTGGAATGAGGAAAATCTGAAGGACACAATCATACCGGGATATAAAATATATCGAAAGGATAGAGCAGGCCGGGTGGGTGGTGGAGTGACACTGTATGTGAAAGATAATGTAGAATCAAATGAAATAAAAATATTAAATGAATCAACAAGTTCAGTAGAATCAATATGGATAGTAATTCCATGCTCCAATAACAAGAAATTAGCAGTAGGGATATTTTGCTGACCACCTGACCAGGACAGCAATACTGATATTGAAATGCTGAGGGAGATTAGAGAGGCTACCAAAATAAAGAACTCTGTAATAATGGGGGATTTTAATTATCCCCATATTGACTGGATACATGTCACCTCAGGAAGAGAAGCAGAGATAAAATTTCTCAATGGCTTAAATGACTGCTTCTTGGAGCAGCTGGTACAGGAACCCACAAGGGGAGAGGCAATTCTCAATTTAGTCCTGAGTGGAGCGCAGGATCAGGTCCAGGAGATAACTATTACAGGACTGCTTGGGAATAGTGACCACAATATAACAACATTTAACATTCCTGTGGTGGGAAGAACACCTCAGCAGTCTAGCACTCTGGCATTTAATTTCAAAAAGGAGAATTACACAAAAATGAGGAGAAACAGAAATTAAAAGGCACAATGACTAGAGCCAAATCCCTGCAAGCTGCATGGAAACTTTTTAAAGACACCATAATAGAGGCCCAACTTAAATGTATACCCCAAATTAAAAACATAGCAAGAGACCTAAAAAAGAGTCACCGTGGCTTAACCACCATGTAAAAGAAGCAGGGAGGGACAAAAAGGCATCTTTTAAGAAGTGGCAGTCCAATCCTAATGAGATAAATAGAAAGGAACATAATGTAAAATCAAGTGTAAAAATGTAATAAGAAAAGCAAAAAAAGATTTTGAGGAACAGCTAGCCAAAAACTAAGAAAGAAATAACAAAATATTTTTTAAGTACATTAGAAGCAGGAAGCCTGCTAAAAAACCTGTGGGTCCCCTAGACGATTGAGATATAAAAGGAGCAATCAAGGACGATAAAGCCATTGCGGATAAACTAAATGATTTCTTTGCTTCAGTCTTCGTGGCTGAGGACGTTAGGGAGATTCCCAAATCTGCACTGTCCTTTGTGGGTGATGAATCTGAGGAACTGTCCCGGATTGAAGTGTCATTAGAGGAGGTTTTGGAACAAACAGAAAAACTTAATGTTAACAAATCTCCGGGACCAGATGGCATTTATTCAAAGGTTCTAAAAGAACTCAAATGGGAAATTGCTGAACTATTATCTGTGGTTTGTAACCAATCCTTTAAATTGGCTTCCGTTCCTAATGACTGGAAGGTAGTCAACGTGACACCAATATTTAAAAAGGGCTCTAGAGGCGATCCTGGCAATTACAGACCGGTAAGTCTAACTTCAGTACCGGGCAAATTAGTCGAAACAATAGTAAAGAATAAAATTGTGAGGCATGTAGAAGAGCATAATTTGTTGGACAAAAGTCAACATGGTTTCTGTAAAGGGAAATCATGTCTTACTAATCTATTAGAGTTCTTTGAAGGGGTTAACAAACATGCAGACAAGGGGGATCCAGTAGATACAGTATACTTAGATTTTCAGAAAGCCTTTGACAAGGTCCCTCACCAAAGGCTCTTGTGTAAATTACATTGCCATGGGATAAGAGGGAAGGTCCTTTCTTGGATTGAGAACTGGTTAAAAGACAGGAAACAAAGGGCAGGAATAAATGGTAAATTTTCAGAATGGAGAGGGGTAACTAGTGGTATCCCCCAAGGGTCAGTCCTGGGACCAATCCTTTTCAACTTATTCATAAATGATCTGGAGAAAGGGGTAAGCAGTGAGGTGGTAAAGTTTGCGGATGATACCAAACTGTTCAGGATAGTCAAGACAGAAGCAGACTGTGAGGGACTCCAAAAAGATCTCACCAAACTCAGTGATTGGGCAACAAAATGGCAAATGAAATTTAATGTAGGTAAGTGTAAAGTAATGCACATCGGGAAAAATAACCCCAACTATACGTACAGTATGATGGAGGATAATTTGGCTATGACAAATCAGGAAAGAGATCTTGGAGTTATTGTGGGTTGTTCTCTGAAAACTTCCACAAAGTGTGCTGCGGTGGTCAAAAAGACAAATAGGATACCTAGAATACCTAGAATACCTAGAAACCATCTACTTCAAGACAGACCCAAGAAAACCAACAATAGAACACCACTTGTCATCACCTACAACCCCCAACTTAAACCTGTCCAACACATTATCAATAAACTACAGCCTATATTGGAACAGGATACCATACTCAAAGAGGCTCTGGGAGACAGACCCATAGTCTCCTATAGACAACCACCTAACCTCAAGATGATTCTTACCAACCACCACAGGACATACCACACTAATACCAACCCTGGTACCTTCCCTTGCAACAAACCCCGTTGCCAGCTTTGTCCACATATTCATTCTGCTGATACCATTATTGGACCTAACCAAGTGAGTTATAAGATCAAGAACACATATTCCTGCGCATCCAGAAATATAATCTACGCTATCATGTGCCGAAAGTGTCCGTCTGCTATGTACATTGGACAAACATCTCAGACACTTCGCCAAAGGATTAATGCCCACAAAACAGATATCAGACAAGATCACAAAGAGAAAACAGTTTCTTGCCACTTTAACCAGAAAGGACACTCTCTAAATGACTTAGCCACCTGCATTCTGCTACAAAGACCTTTTACATCTGCACTTGAAAGGGAATCCTCTGAACTGTCATTCATGTTAAAATTCGACACTTACCAACAAGGACTTAACAAGTCTTTGAACTTTCTCACCCATTACCAAGACAGTTTCCCCAATTATCACCTGTAATACCATTAACTCACAAACATCCCACTCTCCCTACCTTTAATATCAGCAATTCACAGACACTTACCTTCCTTCCTCCCCCTTCCCACCCCCCCGCATCCCCCTTCTGTTCTGCAATGTGATTTGTCCTTTTCATATTTGTTCATTTTTTTAAATTGTATCCTTTGGTATATATGGTTGTGACTACTTTCTTCCACTATTTGATCTGAGGAAGTGGGTCTGGCCCACGAAAGCTCATCATCTAATAAACCATCTTGTTAGTCTTTAAAGTGCTACATTGTCCTGCATTTTGCTTCAACTACCCCAGACTAACACGGCTACATTTCTATCGCAAATAGGATGTTAGGAATTATTAAGAAAGGGATAGAAAATAAGACCCAGAATATCTTACTGCCCCTGTATAAAACTATGGTACGTCCACATCTTGAATACTGTGTACGGATGTGGTCTCCTCACCTCAAAAAAGATATTTTGGCCTTGGAAAGGGTTCGGAAAAGGGCAAGTAAAATGATTAGGGGTTTGGAATGGGTCCTATATGAAGAGAGGTTAAAGAGACTGGGACTCTTCAATTTAGAAAAGAGGAGATTGAGGAGGGATATGATAGAGGTATATAAAACCATGAGTGGTGTGGAGAGGGCGGATAAAGAAAAGTTATTTATTAGTTCCCAGAATAGAAGAACTAGAGGACACCAAATGAAATTAATGGATAGAAGGTTTAAAACTAATAAGCGAAAGTTCTTCTTCACACAGCATGTAGTCAACCTGTGGAACTCCTTGCCAGAGGAGGCTGTGAAGGCTAGGACTATAACAGAGTTTAAAGAGAAGCTAGATAATTTCATGGAGGTTAGGTCCATAAAAGGCAGAGGATAAAATGGTGTCCCTGGCCTCTGTTTGTCAGAGGCTGGAGAAGGATGGCAGGGGACAAATCGCTTGATCATTGTCTTCAGTCCACCCTCTCTGGGGCACCTGGTGCTGGCCACTGTCAGCAGACAGGCTACTGGGCTATATGGACCTTTGGTCTGACCCAGTATGGCTGTTCTTATGTTCTTATAAAATGTTTTTCCTTGTGGTGGTCGGATTTAGTGCTGTTGAGCAGTCCCCTGTGTATTTACCCATGGCTTGCTCACTGTTTACTCTCTTTTGTAATAGTCTTCAATGATTTACCTCTCAACTGTGAGTGTTGGCACACTGCACTCTGCCTCTGTAGGAGAGTAGCTTTCAAACTTCAATGATAAACAAATACGAGTAGCACTATTCAGACAGGTTCAAACTATTCCAATACAAGAGGAAAGATATTGGCACTGACACTTTACATGAAAAGGAAGGTATCTTCTTGGCCTTGATATATAATGGAGGAGAACACTTGTAGAATCAGAGAACGGGTGAGACTCTGTCACCGGCAGAGCTTGTTCCATGGGAGCCTTTGTGAAAGAATGGGGACTGGGAGGAAAACATTAACACAATCATGTTTCATGCTTGGTAGGACGACCATTTAGCAAGTGTGAAAAATCGGGATGGGATGGAGGCAACACTACAGGAACCTAAATAATAAGAATGGCCATACTGTGTCAGACCAAAGCTCCATCTAGACCAGTATCCTGTCTGCCAACACTAGTCAATACCAGATGCCCCAGAGGGAGGGAACACAACAGGTAATCCTCACATGATCCCTCTCCTGTCACCCATTTACAGATGCTAGGGGCACCATTCCTACCCATCCTGGCTAATAGCCATTGATGAACCTAACCTCCATGAATCTATCTAGCTCTTTTTTGAACCCTGTTAAAGTCCTAGCCTTCACCACATCCTCTGGCAAGGAGTTCCACAGGTTGACTGTGCACTGAATGAAGAAAACTTTCCTTTTGTTTGTTTTGAACAAAAGCCCCTAATATCAGGACTGTCTCTAGAAAATCAGGGCGTCTGGCCACCTGAATCAGGAGGTGAGACTATTTTTGCTAGCATGATAAGATTTGCAACCCATCTCTTGCAGCCATAGGAGCTTGCAGCCTAGGGTGCCTCCAGCAAGGTGAGGGAAACAGGCTCTTATGGGCATCCCCTCCAGCCGGGGAGGAGGAGGAAACCAGCAAGGAGAGCCAGGCTCACGAAGCAAGCGCCCTGCGGCAATTAGACTTGGGCTGGGACCGAAAACGTGTCCTTTCCCCACGCTGCGTTCCTGCATCCGCCCCTCACAAAGATGGCGGGAATGTGTGCGTGCGGGGCGGAAGTATGTGTGTTCCCAACGCTCCCTGCCCCATTCTCAAGCTCGGGGAATCCAAGCGCTCCCCCTCACAAAGATGGCGGCGGAACGGAAGTGCTGGGCGCCGCGCAGGGGCCGCCGGGAGTGGTAGTTTCGAATCGGCTAGCGGCACGGCGGGCCGGCCCGGACAAGGCACCATGCAGCTGCTGCTGGGGCTGCTCTCGCTGCTGGCGCCGGGCTCGGCCGCGCTGGAGCCCATCAGCCTGGGCATCGCCATAGGGGCGGCCTCGGCGCTCACCGGCTATTTCTCCTACCCCAGCTTCTACTGCGGCTTCGT
This sequence comes from Pelodiscus sinensis, assembly GCF_052426305.1. Classification (NCBI taxonomy): domain Eukaryota; kingdom Metazoa; phylum Chordata; order Testudines; family Trionychidae; genus Pelodiscus; species Pelodiscus sinensis. The sequence continues at coordinate 13,250,949 of NC_143074.1, forward strand.
GGAGTGCTGCCCCGGGGAGGCGGAGCGGCCCAACGCCACCGGTACCGGGCCCGGCCCAACGGAACCGGGGCGGACCCCGCGCGGCGCCGGGGCGGCTCTGGCTGCAGGCTGGGGACAGGGGCCACTGGGGGGCGGGTGCAATGGGGCCGCCCCACTTAGCGATGAACATTTGGGGCCATGCACCACGGGTCACCGAAGGGAGACTGGCCCAGCAGCTCAGCGCTGACCCAGAGGGAGAAGGGACTTTGAGACAGGCACTCCCCTTCTCTGCCCCCTTTCCTCACCTGGGACGTGGGGCTGACACCTCAGGGCGCCTCACCCGGGCGTTCTGGGAGCCGCATTTCATTTGCGGGCTTAGAGCGCTTTGCGATCCTTGGATGCAAGTGCAAAGAGTTATTCTTGGGCTCTGTCTTCCTAGTGCAGTGACTGAGTCCCCCTCCCCCCTGTTTTCTAGGCAGAGGTAAGGATTGTAGACTGCTCAGGGAGGGAAATGTAGCCGTGTTAGTCTGGTGCAGCTGAAACAAAAACCAGGATTGTATCCTTTGGTATATATGGTTGTGACAATTTTCTTCCACCGTTTGATCTGAGGAAGTGGGTCTGGCCCACGAAAGCTTATCACCTATTAAATCATTTTGTTAGTCTTTAATGTGCTACACAGTCCTGTTTTTTGTTTCCGAGAGGGAAATGGGATTCAGGATCCTATTCCATTTGCAAATCGCTTTTGGAAGTCCTTGTTCTTCTAACATGACCTCCCTTCTTTCCTTTTCTCCTGGGACTCTTCAGCACTGAAGGAGGATCTGAATAATAAGCTCTTTGGCCAGCACCTTGCCAAGGATGTGATCCTGAAAGCAGTGACTGGATTCAGCAACAACCCTAATCCCAAAAAGCCACTTGTTCTCTCCCTACACGGCTGGGGAGGCACAGGTAAAAACTTTGTCAGCCAAATCATCGCAAAGAACATTCACAAAGCAGGACAGAAGAGCAAATTTGTTCATCTCTTTATAGCCACACTACACTTCCCACATGCACATCAGGTTAGCCTGTATAAGGTAAGAGAGCAAATTTTAACTTCACCTTGGTTGTATCAGTAAATATTAATAATTAAAACTGCACTGTGAAATTAGATGGTTCTTAGTATACAAATCCATGGGTCTCTAAAATCTAAAATAACAAACTCTTGTACCCACCTAGTGTTTCTTTGTATTTTCAAACATTCACTGACAAGTTTAGGGAGGTGGAATCTAAATATCCCCCTGCAGTGCTAGAGACTAGGGATGTAAATGGGTAACCAGTTAACCTGTGAGCATCACCCTTAACCACTTCCTGGTAAGTATCACCTGGTAATTGGTGCCCAGCCCAGACAGAGCAGCCTGGCAGGGCCCACTAGGGTGAGCAGTTAACATATAGTTTAATTAACGGGTTAACATTTTAAATGGGATTTTACATCCCTACTAGAACCTGAAACATAACAGCAATGACTTAAAGGCTAAGAAATGGAAAGTGAAACAGATAAATCTGTTTAGTCTTGCTTTTCAGTGTTCCTCAAAGTTGGCAATTAAAAGTTACTTCCTCTTACTGTTTTTTTTCTTACTTCCTCCTGGTGTTACTTTTTCATGTTACTTTTTATAAGGTAGGCTGTTATGAAATGTTGTCAGTTCAAGCTAAATGAGGTGACTATAAAGAACAGTAATTTCAGAGACTTGTAAGTGACGGATGCTGATCACCTTGTTTATTCCCTGCAATTTTCTTGAAAAGGATGGTCACAGCCTGAAGGTTACGAACTCAAAGCATTTTTAAATGTTAAAAACTGAAGACTGTAGTAAGATGAGGGCTTGAAACATAAGCCCATGCCTTTGATGTTTATCTGGTTTGTGGTCTTTGGGGGTTCTCTCGGAGCCTGCTGTCCTGGCTACCTGCGCAGAGCTAGGGGAGAAGCACATGCACACAGCTGAACATTTATCATTATTGAATGGAGTAGGATATCTATCAGGACACCCTACCAGTAACCTCTGACTCACAAAGGTCCATCAGGAATTAGTTTTGGTTATATTTATTGTTTGTTTTGGTTGGTTGTCTGTCTGTCTGTCAGTCAAGAGGAGGGTAGAAGTAGTACTATACTGTAGAAGAAATGTCTTCCTTTCCCCTGTAGCCCTAGTTGTGCTTTGACTGTTCAACAGAAATTGGAAATTATTTGCTTTATGGCAATTCTCTTTAAATAACTGCAACAGGAGTCACATTCTATCAGCATGTTTGCTAAAGTGAAGGCAGTGGTCTTTCCTCCCTTCAAGAAGCAGGAGATAATCCCGGTATCTAATGGATTGTTGGTCTACATAATACTAAGTCCTACCATGAGTGCACTAGGGATGTGAACGACTAGTTGACTGCCTGATAAGCAAATGCTTATCGGATAGTCGACAGGCTAGTCAACTAGTCACTCCCCCTATCAGAAAGAGGCAGCAAGGGGGGAAGAGAAGGGGGTACTTCAAAGCAGCAGTACTGCGTGCAGCCTGGGGCCAGACCCTGGGCTTCACGTGATGCTGCTGCTTTGAAACACTGCATACAGTCCGAGGCCAGCTGGGGACTCCCCACTGATCCTGGATTCCATGCGGCCCTGCTGCTTTGAAATGCCACATGTAGCCTGAGGCTGGGCTCCCTACAGCGTTTCAAAGCGGCAGCACTGCCTGGAGTCAGCAGGGGAGTCCCCAGCTGGCCCCGGACTGCAGGTGGCGCTTTCACCTTTAAAGTGTAGTAACAGCCCTAGGCCTGTTGCTACGCTTCAAAGGCAGAGGTGCCCTATCAACTAATTTAATAGTCAATGCAAAACATTGACTATTTGATTAGTCAGTTACTCAAAATTTAACATCCTAGAGTGCATGGGACTGGACGATGTCTCAAGTGTCTAGAAGTCCTATAATTCTATGATTACTCACACCCCCTGCCAGGTGTTTTTTGTGCTCTCTTATCAGTGAGACCTAGTCTTTTAATGTGCATTTCTCCTTTGTTCCAGGACCAGTTGCATAAGTGGATTCGGGGTAACGTGAGTGCCTGTGCCAGGTCTGTGTTCATATTTGACGAAATGGATAAATTGCACCCTGGCCTCATTGATGCCATCAAGCCATTCTTAGACTATTATGAGCAGATTGATGGGGTGTCCTATCGAAGAGCCATCTTTATCTTTCTCAGGTTTGTGGTCTGTCTACTATGGCAAATCTGGGCTCAGCTGGGCCTTCGCTGTGTCTGTGGTATGTGTGTTGGCCACTCAGAGCTTGCAGGCATCAGTAGGGACAAAACCCAGATTCTTGTATTCAAAAAGCATGTGCTGTTTGAGCTAAAGAATGTCCATAAGTTGCCTACAGGGGTGTGGTTCCATGCTCCAAGAAGGGGCAGGGCTGCCCTGAGCCTGATGCTTCCCCTCTCCACCTCCCCTCTCCCAGCCCTCAGAGCTGCCTGGAGCATGTGGCACAGCGCTCTGGTGGTGATTTAAAGGGCCATGCACTTTAGCTTCTGCAGTAGTAGCAGTGGCAGCTGGGTGTCCTAGGCCCCTTTGAATTGTTGGGCCTTGAGGCAACTGTCCCCAATGTGCTGTTTTCCCTGCCTCTCTATCAGCAGTGCTGGCTGGCTGCATTGCAAGGCCTATGGTACAGTTGAGCAATTGACTCCATCCAGCAAGGACTGTAGCAAGTAACATGTTAAAGTGGGTTGTTCTGGTAGTCTAGTCTAGTAGCAGCATGCTGCCTTACAGCAGATTGGAACGCAGATCCTGAATCTGTTCCTCGTTCCATGTGCTGGGAACGGTGCACAGTATTGTACTTCACCACGAGCTTTGCAACACGCAGAGGGCTCATCGCATATGCCTACCTGCTGATCCCTTTTGAGAGGGAGCTATGTAGCCATTTCTGAGCAAGAGATATTGTGGCTCAGGGCCAGCACAGTAGGGACAAAGTGGAATTTAGGCTTTGATTTAGTGTTTTTATTCTGTGCAGACAAGTGTTAAATGAGCTGTGCCCACGAAAGCTCATGATACCATCTACAGGTTTTGTTAGTCTTTAAAGTGCTACCAGATCATTTGCCTGCTGTTTTTTTTCTCCTAGAGAAAGAGACGCTGAATTCTTCCTATTTAGAATCTGTACTAAACTTTCTCTCATTAACAGTAATGCAGGTGGGGATTTAATTAATAAAGTGACTCTGGACTTCTGGAGGAGTGGAAAAGACAGGGAGCAGATTCAGCTGAAAGACCTGGAGCCTGTGTTATCAGTAGCAGTCTTCAATAATAAGAATAGTGAGTTACTTTCCTAATGAGTAGGCATTTCTTTTAATTTATAAACACAGAAGATCCTTGCTTGGTGGGTGTTGTTCCAACTTCTCTCTTCGTACCATGTAATATTGTTGTTCAAGCACTTGCACTCACTTACGCCTGGGTACTGCCAGGTCCTGAGCATGGCAATTCATTGATTTTGCTGGGTGCTTGGCACATTTAAGGAGACACTCTGCGGTTCTCTGGATCAAACCCTCCCACAATGGATTGTTTATTTTGGGGAGAAATTATGCACAATGGTTTTGGGGTCAGGAGACTATTAATGCATTAACCAGTCACCTCTGTGGATTGAGCTGGGTGTATAACCTAACTCCGTTCCCAATGAAAGTGATGTTAGATGATCCCAGCCTAGTTTTTAGTAGACAGCTGCCTGCTTGATAAAGACCTCAGCACAGGGCAGAGACTGGACCAGCAGAGGGTGCTGCAGATCAAGATTGACTTGTGCTGGCAGAACTGTGTACAGAAAATTCATGCTTTATGCCTGGTGCAAGCAAGTGCCATTATAAGTGACAAATATTAATCAAAGTCTAAATCTTAGATAATGTCCCTAGTGGTACAAGAATATAGGCCAGGGCTGTATGCGGCCCATGGGGTTCTACACGTAGCCCACCAAGACATCTTGTTTATCATTACCCATGTGCATAGCTGCCAGATTCTGCTGGTTTCCATTCATGTAGGGTTTTTTTCCTACCAGTAGTACTAAAGTGACACGCACGTAAAGCCAGGTCACATGATGTGAGGTGCGCACTGATTGTACACAACACTGACTGAGAGAGCCGTGTGCTCCCTCTGCAGCCAATCAAAGCACTGCTCGGGTTCAGTCGGCACACCCCACAAATTCTAGGTATGCAAGCACAGTTAGCAAAATTTACCCTAGCCTGGGAGACCGTTTTGGTTATCCCAATCTCGCATCCCACTAAGATGGAGGGCCACTAATGCGGCCCACTCGCTAGCCTAGGGGGCCCACTTGCAGCCATTGCTGATCTGGGTGCAACGCATGGGCCCTTCATGTTTGGGAGTGTGAAAGGGCCGTTCATCTGTTGTATAGTAAAGTTGCGTGCCTAGATAACAAGAACCAAACATTAAGGGTACATTTAAACTACATACTATTTTCAAAAGGAATTTGCTTATATTCTTCAATCGCGGAGTAGTCTGGACGCATTTTTTGGAGGGGGGAACCTCCTTTTTCGGAAAAAAAGTGTAAACCTCATTTTTTAAAGAGCAGTTTCTTTCCGAAAAAGGGGTTCCCCCCCCAAAAAAACACATTCGGATTACTTTCAAGGAATTTGCATATCCTCTTTCAAAAATAGCACATAGTCTAGACATAGCCTTATTGACAATGGAGGACAGAACTGTAACTAAGAGGTTGCAATTGTTCTCCCTGACCACTTAAGCACTGATGTTTTCTAGGTGGCTTGTGGCACAGCAGTTTGATCGACAGAAACCTCATTGATTACTTTGTCCCCTTCTTGCCACTGGAGTACAAGCACGTGAAGATGTGCATCAAAGCAGAAATCCAGTCTCAGGGCAAGGAAATTGACGAGGCATTTGTGGATAAGGTGGCCAACGAGATGACCTACTTCCCAAAAGATGAGAAAATCTACTCCGATAAAGGCTGCAAGATGGTGCAGGACAGGCTGTTTTTCTCTTGGGAGAGATAGCTGTGAGCTGCATGAAACTGAGGTGGAGCAAGGAACTTGATGCTTTTACCTCACCGAAGCACTTTTAATAGCATTTTGGAAGTCTGTGTCTTTGCACTTTTTAATATTTTGGGACATGTGGCAGGGATCTTCGGAATGACTGATTTTATTTTCTTTTTTGTAAATCTCACTGCTCTTCCTTAAGCTATCTGTAACTACGTGTTGCATTTTCTAATCTGGGGTTAGTCTCTGGAAATCTTTGAGCATAACACTCAGCATTGGATGCAGCCTTCACTGCATTGTATTTAACAGCTGAGACTGTTAAAAATTCCATCCTCTCTACCCTCTCAGCTAGAGGATGGGAGTAAAAGGAAGGAACCCTTCCATTTGTCCACAATCCCTTCCTAGCATATGAAAGGACCAGTCCTATTCCCATTGAAATGAATGGGAGTTTTGGCCCTGACTTCAGATGGCGTGTCCAGCATCTATGATAAGGACAGCAAGGGTGAGCCCTTGATACTTTGCTAGTTCAAATGCCACTGTGCTGGAAAGACTCTGGAGAGAGTTGGTAGTGTTGTGCTCAGAGAGTCAGCTTTCTAGGGATGGAAGGGCAGGATCTTGGTTCATTTCTGACTCTAAGCTATCTTCATGCTTCCCTGTGGAACATTATGGTGAACTCAAGGAGAGCGGGGGTACGGGATAAATTAGTTGCTCCCCCCCCAGTCCCTATTGAGAAGACTTTCCATACTTTCCCTTCCAATGAAATTTTTGAATCTAAGAGAGTCCAAGTGGCTGTAAGCTTTGCTGCCAATGTCCCTTTCCATGGGGGAAACTGTGCACCAGCAGTTTGATTGTTACAGCGCCTTAGGCAAGTGTCTTGTCTTTCAGTGGGGAAAGGTTCATGAGGATTTGACTGTTACAACTTGTCAGGTCAGTATCGACAAGGTGTTATACAGCTGTGGCTTGGAGGGAATGTCTAATCCAGCTCTGGGCAACACCCCCTGCCCTTCCCTAGACATACACTTTGCTTGAATATTGCCTTGTTGTAGAAATGATTTTGAAGTCTATTTTTATACTATTTTATACTAGTTACAATGGAAGTATAAAATCTTTCTCTTCAGCACTAGGGAGGATGGGAAATATGGTCAAAGAGTTACCTTCCCCCATTCCTATTGTATTTTTAATATTTTTTTAACTAACATTGTAAAATTAATGAAAACCTGTGTCTGCCATGGTCAGGGTGAAACACCTTGTTCCCAGCAGCAAGGTGAAATGAGAACCAGCAGGATTAGGAAGCTGGAAGAGGATTAACTTTCATCCATCTAGTAAGGGTGGAATTTTAGTATCACATCTTACACACCAAAGACTCAACTTCCTAACTCTTCCTCTCCCTTGCACTCAGCCAGACGTGATGTGAAATGGAAGTGCCTTTATAAATGGAGGACAAGATAGCTAGTATGTAGTGGAGCTAATATGCATGGGAGGAAATTGATTATTTTATAATGTAGTTGCTGAATTAACTCCCTCTTATATATTGATACTTTTTAAGATGGTGTCTCAAATCAAGCCAGTTTTTGTTCAAACTACCAGCAAGAAAGCTTTAGATGTTCATGTTAACCTGTGAAATTGAAGGAATCTGTTACAATTTTTTTATAACCCTGTGTGCAGTCTGTCATAACCGTGACAAACTGTTTGCTCTGATGCAATCCCTTGAAGTGAAAACTAACCGTCAACCTTGGGACATTGGACTGTTGTTTTGATGTGATGTTTTGCCTTTATGGCGAACTCTTACTCAAAGGATCTCAAATGTTGCACTCACAAGTGTATGATTGCTCTTCTAACTTGGATGTTCTGAATGTAAGCTTCCCATGCAGTTTTAAAACCTGTCATAGCTGCAATAAATGTTTTTCATCCTTCAACTGCCTTTGACTTATTTAACTGCCAGCTGGTAGATAATAGCTTGCTACTGCTTTGTTCCTAGGCATTCATGCTGGGGTATGATGTGCCTTCCACTCAGCTTTATTCTGATTAAATCAGGCCATCTTAATAACTGACTTGCCTGCTCCTTCCCAAGGTAAATAAAGTATCATTATAAATAAGGATAAGAGAGATTTCCCTGTAGCTTTTTATTAATACAGCAGCATGCCCTACTTCATATCAATAAAGCTTCTAAAGATGCCTTTCAGGAGAGAAGTCTTTTTCAGGTGATGGACCTGGGGTGGAGGTTTAACCAAGAGGGTTGCATTTTTATCTCTGGCTCCACTGCAAAAGAGTGGCTGAAAATTTACTCTTCTTATGGCAACTCTTAAGCATTCTTACAATTTTTTTTCTGATACCAGTGGTAGAAATGTAACTTGCCACATCCCTTTAGCACTACTCTGACCTGACCAGGTCACTTGATCTCTTGTGTCTCAGCCCTTTTTCCAACAAGCAGTTTTTCCCTCTAATCTTTTCCATCCATGTACAGAATGTTTATGTGCATTATGGCATGTGTGAATGTGCACCACCGGCAGGAGAAACACAAACCTAGCTGAGGGCGCTCAACTAATCAGCTGGGCAGCAGTGGAATCTCATCTGAGCGGCCACACAATTGAGCTGCTTATAGGGAACACTACTTACAGGGTGAGTACAGGTAGTGCCCCTGGAGTTCAGCTGCTGGAATTTAAACACCACAGCAGCTAGCCAGCAAGGCGGTTAAAATACCAGACTAGTAGAAACATCCAATCATTTGTGGGAAATCTGGAAATTAGTGCCATAGGCAATACAGGGCTAATGCTTTCCTTCTCCCCCCTCCAGCACTCACAGGGTAGGAATCTAATTGTAATAAGTGCTTTGAGTTCACTAATGGATGGAGTGCAAAGTGTTACTTGGCAGAGTTACTTTATGCTCTGATCCACTGTTGAACTTGGGAGGTTCAGGACACTAATATAAACAAGAGCAGTATTTCTTCAAGCCACCAGGGACAATCAAAGTTTCCTGTTTTCTCCTCCCTCCCCCCCACAAGTTGCATCATGTCACTATAAAGCTTGTAGAATATAATCCTCATAATTCATGTACTTTAGAGAAGCCAGCAAATGATGACTGGAGCACTACACACTTATTCCAGCTGCTTTGCACAGCAAGTCTTAAACTCAGGCTCCTGCTGAGTTTGAAATGAAGGTTAAAGGGAATCTCTGAGCTTACCGGTTTAAAGTCAATTACATTGTCCAAATATAACAAGGAAGACTAGAGTCCTGCTGCTCCATTTTTTTGTAGAGGTGCAAAGAGCAGTGCACACCAAAGTGCTGCATTTCAACTGTCCCACATGGCCACTGCTAGAATGAACTAAAAGGTACCTGCTTTGCATAAACAGTACTGTTTGAAGAGGATTACATTAATGCAAACTAGGTAGTGTCCACTGCAGTCCCAGGGCCAGTTGCCCTTCACTCCCTGGCTAAGTCTACACTCGTGGCTTCTTGCACAAGTATGGCCGTTCTTGCACAAGAATCTGCAGAGCATCCACACTGCCCACCCGCTCTTGCGCAAAGAAATTTACAGCGTGGTATGAGAGGGCTACTTGCACAAGAGCTATGCTCTTTTTTAACAAGTGTAAGCCCTCTTGCGCAGGAACTCTTGCACAAGAGGGCAGTGTGGATGCTGGGCAGGGATTTCTTGCGCAAGAAAGCCCTAGGGCTAAAATGGCCATCAGCGTTTTCTTGTGCAAGAGAGCATCCACACTGCCATGGGTGATATTGTGCAAAAGCACAGCTCACACATGGCAGTGTGGATGTTTTCTTGCACAAGAAGCCACCAGTGTAGACATAGCCCCTGAGTCTGCATGGTAGCAAACTGGAGCATAGCCAAAGATACCATCACTTACTGTAACTAGTCAGTCACATCTGTGACAGCAAGACATGGGTAAACAAAGTAAGGGGTTTCATCTACTCCACTTACAGGACAAATTGTCTGTTTTTAAGCACTTTTAGAATACAGTGAGCCCTCGCTACTTCGCGGTTCGACCATCGTGGATTCACGACTTCGCGGACTTTTTCTGTACATTAAAGGGTGGTTTGTTAACAGTACTACGTAAAGGGAGGGTTTTAAAAGTCTGAATATACATGTTAAATAAATACGTAAATATGGTGTCCCTACTTCGCGGATTTTCAGCTATCGCGGTCGGGTTTGGAACCTATCTACCGCGATAAACGAGGGTTCACTGTACTGTCGAGACTACAGAATGTGGAAGACTGGTCCTGTTACAAGGAGCCAAGAGCCTGATTTGCACTAGCACAACTTTAGAAAGTTAATGCACACTCTTAAGCAGTCTGCACTAGGGATGTCAAATACTGGTTAAATGAACAGTTGATTAACCTCATGAATTCTTATCAGTTACTCGACTATTCTGTAGTCTCCTGGGGTGTGGCTGGGACCCAGTGCAATCTAGCCCCACTCTTGAGGAGCCCCCTGCCAGGGAGGAGCTAGTCCACGAAGAAAGCCAGTTTAAAAACCAGCTCCCCTCGCAGACCAGCTGCCTGTCGCCCCATGCTGTTGCCTCAGATACAGAGGCAGCAGTACAAGGTGGCAGCAGCCCCTGCTTGAGAAGAGGGTGGTGTCTGGAGCTTCCAGACCCTTTGTGGGCTGGAACTGAGCCAGGTTGCCTGTCTACCTGGCTCCTATACACTTTAAATGCAGAACTGCAGCAGGGGTAGGTCCTGGACTGGTGCAAGCTGGGACTGAGCCATGCTGCTGTCCAGCCTGCTAAAAAAAATGTACTGCAGGGGGAGGGGGAGAAATGCATGTAGTCTATAGTATTAACTTAAGCTTTTGTTTATCAATTAATCAAGTATACTATTACATCCCTAGTCTGTACTAACTACTCATTGAGTCACACTGCAAACCATAATTCAGCTAATCTTTTTCAGCAACAGATGAAGACCCACATCTCCCCTCCACTGCCACACCCTTTTGTATCCTAATTGCAAAAGGTGAACATGAACGTTTGTATTCAAGCACAGCAGACTACCCATAGGCAGAAGTGTGGTAAGATGGTAAATGTACATACAAAAGTAACAATGAGGCAGTCCCTTCAATAATGCAAAGCAAGAGGTAGCATATACAAATTTTACTGGTGAGATCTTTTATTGAGGGAATTATAAAAATCTTACTTTCAAATTGTAAGAGCTAGAAACGGGAGTGAAAAGGTACAGTGCTGGCATTTATAAATAAAACTGGCAGATGGGGTGTAATAACTTTAGTTGATGGATTACTGTAATTAAATATTTTTCCAGGTAGTTTTGAAGCTGTCTTCATCTCTTTTCACACAGCAGTGTTTTTAAGGCTAGGATCAAAATGAAATCTCACAGTTTGACAGTGGGTGAAAAGTTACCCAAGCTGCTATTTTCTGCATTTAGAAATATTTGCAACAAAAGAAAATCTTACAACCAGCCCATGGACGTACCAGGTTCTGCCTTCGCCTTACTCTGATTCTACGAAATGGACACTCCAACCAAGAACCATCCCTGGATTTAGTGAACAACCTTATTCTTCATTACAGCAAAGAAGGAAAAGGAAAGCAGGCCACGTGCCAACTCTCCACTTTACAGCAAACAGCCAAAGGAGGAACTAACGCCATTACAGGAATGCAGTACAACTGCAGTTCCTTTTTTTGCTCAGCTTTGTTTCACATATTGACCTACTCCTATCAGAGATGGAGTCCACATGGCTAATGCAGTTTAGCAGCAGAAGAGATTGTTTACAGCCTGGCTTTTATAAGAATGGCACCTTATAATGTTATGTAAGAGGACATATTGACTCTCTCTCTCACACAATGGTTCCAATAGAGCTGGAAGTACTAAAGATGGTTGTTTTAAGGGGGGGAAACCCCACCCTGCATATCCTTTTTTCAAAACACAATTGGAAAATACCCCACCCACAACTCCTAGGAATGGGTTGCAAGATACAAAGGCCTTGATTAAAATATTCTGTACCATCTAGAAACCATTTCTACAAATTAAAATTTAATTAAAACCAGATCAAAACTGCAGGTCTAATATACATGTGAGTGTTCCACTGAACAAACTGTAACAATCAACCAAGTCGTGATTTGAGATAATCATAGGCGCTGTTCAACAATGCTCTCGAAGAGGTGACTTCTCCATGCACTGTTCCTTCCTAACTTCATGGAACAGGAAAGACATCTTTTGAAGATACGACTATTACAAGGCTCCCCCAGTGTATTGCCAGTTATTTACACCACCAATTAAACGATAATGTTCCCTTTTTTTAAAAAGTGCTTGACAGTGAAATATTTCGGTTTCTTCACTGTGTGATGTGGTTCATTTTTTCCTTTGCAGATCACAGCATTGTAAAACATTATAAGTCATAATAAAAATCCAACTTGGTGAATACAGTTTTGCATCCTTTATCAGAGTAAATTTTCTCGTCCTTGGGGAAATAGGTCATCTCATCAGCCACTTTGGTTATGATTTCTTCATCCACCACGTAGCCACGTGATTCAAGTTCAACCCTGATACACATTTTCACGTGTTTGTATTCCAAAGGCAAAAAGGGGACAAAATAATCAATGAGGTTTCTGTCGATCAAGCTGCTGTGCCAAAAGCCGCCTGCAAACAAATATTGTTGGTTAGTGCATCTTAGGTGGAGATTGACAGCTACTGGGGATGGGCATACATTTATCACAACTCCCTGCAACCCACCCTACAGTGGTTTACTCTTGGTTTTTGTTTTTACCACAATCACCTCTATTTCTATAAGGTCACGCATTGCCATGGTAGGAGAGTGGCTTCACCTTAAGCCAAGCAAGATGGACCAAGAAAACATCTCACACAGCCCTGTTGCTGTATGTCAAGGCCACAGATCTAGTGGTACCTCTGCCTCCTCTCCAGTTTGTGTGTGCAGTGCCTCAGCTGTTAGTCTCCAAAAACCTTTAACTGTCCTGGGATAGAATCCTCCACTTCTCCCACTTTTAGACTGGGTCCTGGCTACAGTATCTGGTGGATCAGCCCTAACATGTCTAATAGGGTTTAAGTACCTGAAGTTCTTCCCTTTGGGAGGCCATTAGAGGCAGTAAATACAGTGACCATAAACAAAAGCATTGCTTGATCTTGCCAGTAGGAGTAAAAAACATAACATAACAGAGGATTTTAAAATAACAAAAGGGCTACGCACATGCTTATCTTACCATCCCCCTGTCTTGGAAGCTTAGGAAGGCATTACTGCTTCAGACCTTCCAGCAGGGTTTATGAGTGTTTCAGTCTGTTCCCCACAATCAGCTCCCAAACAACTGCCTGACCAGAGAGTCTTCTAACTTGTCAATTTGATTCCCAGGCTGGGCAAAACAAACTCTGTAATCTGTGTGGAACCAAGGAAGCAGGTTCTTCACAGTTAATATCTCAGGTATTTTCTCTTAGCCCTCTTCAAGTTTTTAGGAGGGCATGTTTTTATTTCTCAATAGCCTGCTGTTAAATTAAATAAAAAAGGATATAATAAGTATTCCAAAATTTAACCCAATACAGCCGAGTAGATTTAAATCAAAGGAATTTAAAAACCAAATTTTAATCAGAATGTAAAGCAGCAAGCATGAAATCTTGATTTAAATAATCAATTTTAATGGAGTTTTGCATTAAAACCTTTACGTACAGCCTTGACATTAAATATGGTGGTTTTGAGTGGTGGGAAGCTAATTAAGAGAAAGTGCTATAACTTCTATACATTTAAGCAATTATATCACTTAATTTATATTTTACTGTGTCAAAAATGGTGAATGATAAAAGACTTAGTAATGTGTCAAAAAGTTTATCAATGTTTGCATTTAAAACTGATCTCTTAAATTCTTTAACCACAGACAGCATTTCTTTTAACTGCTTATTTCATGTCACATCTCCTTCAGGATTTTAGACCAAGTAGGTCTCATCCTCTCAAACTGGAAGAGGAAAATAAATGTTCCTGTTTCTTATATTTAAATGAATTAAGTCATTGAACCAACTTAGTCAAATAAAATGAAAAAGAAAATATTCTCTCTGCATCTGCTGAGGAGTTTACTGCTGTCAAAAGCTGATTTAGCACTCAAACTCTGGTTTGGCCAGTGACTTTTACCAGTACAGGGATTTGACTTTCTATAAAATTTTACAGCGAACTTGTACTCTTTCACATTTTTTATTGAATTTAAATGAACAGATTACAAGTTCAGGCCTTATAATAGGTTGTCACAAACACAAATTTAATTTTAAATAGGTTTATTTTTTTTTTTTAATTGGAACAAAGTCTGGTTTTGATTTTTTTTAAACCATCTACTTATCCATACTATACTGTAAACACAGCAAATGTCTCAAGAACCAGGTCACATACAATATTAATAAATTACAGTGCAGTCTCATGTCCTTCACCATTACTCTCCACCTCAAGTCAGCAACCAAACAGCATCAGTCGGAATATTTCATCACTATACCATAGTATCTCCCTGCCTGAAAACTGGGGTTTGCACTGAACTGCTGCTGCCATACCTGTTCACCATCAACGCCAGCCCTGCCATTTCTGTTTACTTCTCTGTCTCTTTGTAAATAAACCTGTGTGCACTTTCACAATGGTAAAACCAGTTCATCTCTCTCTCACTAAGCCCGCTCAAAAGAACAATCAAGTCAACAGATGCAAAATCCATCATTTAATATACCAGTGTCACCGAATGCATCTCTTAGTTTGTCATCCTGCAGACTGCTCTGCTGGAGAGCTATAATAGTTTGGGTCCATTGTTATAAGGTTTATTTTTAAGCTACTGTTAAAAATAACTTTGTAACTACACAGCTACAGCATAATAATTTAGGAGGAACATTAACTGACAATCTACACCTTCAATTCTGAAGGGCAAAGAAGGAGAAGGATGTGACATTTATCATGCAGCCTCCAATTAAGAGCCAAAGAAGTCTACCTACTCTTAGGAAGGGACATGGTACTTGCTCAGACACATTACCACAGATGGATCCTGAAAATAATCCTGCTTAAATTTTTCATGTTGTCTGTTAAAGAGTCAAACTATGTAAAGAGTAGAATATTATGGCAATCCTACCTATGATTACCACTGGGACCATAACAACAAATATTTGTTTCTTTAGATGTTCTCCAAAGAGGCAGTTGGCAAATACCAGAAAGATGCTGAACCACTCAAAGAGAAGGACTTTTAGCCATGGGAACAATCAAAATTACTCACTATTCTTATTGTTGAAGACAGACACAGACAATGAAGCTTCCAAGTCTCTGAGTTCCATGTTTTCCCTTTTTCTTCCCCTTCTCCAGAAATCTAATGCCACATCTGTTATCTTTTCAGCCCCTGCATTGCTGTGTGATGGAGGGAAAGGATTTCAGCTGGATGGGTTTCACAGAGCATTCAGTTTACAGCATTGCAAGGATTTCACCGATGCTCCTCACCTGAGAAAGATGAAGATAGCTCTCCGATAGGACACCCCATCAAGCTGCTCGTAATAGTCCAAGAACGGTTTGATGGAATCAATGAGCCCTGCGTGCATTTTATCCATTTCATCAAATATAAAGATTGACCTGGCACAGGCACTCACGTTTCCTCGAATCCAGGACTGCAACTGGTCCTATGTTATACAAAAATAAAGGAGATTGCATATTCCAACTGCATCTGTGTCACCTTGAAGACACGGGAAATGTATAGATCGCTGCTTTTCATTCAAAAGCTGTAACTTCAATTGTGCACCTAAAATTGTGTGAATTTCTTGATTGAAAACTGGTTAAAAGGTCAGCTGTAAAGAATGATAAAAGGAACATAGTAACAGAAATGCATTCTGGTTGTTAAAATAACCTTAACAACCGGAATCTCTCTGCAGGTATCCATGAAAAAGACTATATTTCAAGCCAGTGAATAAATATGGATATGAAGCAACAACCTACCTCGCAAGATAAAGTGAATGCCAGTGGGGAAAATTATTTTCTTTGGTGCTAATAATCTGCAGTCAAGTAGCATATTCCATCCTTAGAACTCAAAACATTTTCCAACATTCATTAGTTGACTCAGTGAGTGATTACGTGACTTAGCCAAAATCACATAAAAATTACTGGAACAGCTAGGTATAGAACACAGAATCATAACTCCTATTCCTATGCTTTAACCACTGGTAAGTAATCTAACTGCAGGTGATTTTAAATGTTTAAAAAGTGTAGTCTTGTTCAGGAAGGGGGTAATCTTATTTAAATATTTCGTTATACAGGCAGTCCTCAGATTTATGACACAGACAATTCCTGAAAATTGTGTCATAAGTCTAAACATCATAACTCAGAACTACAATCCACTCCCTTGCAGGACCAAGCATTATAAAATTGAATCGTGGTGTCAATTCAGAAACATAGGTGCCATTTGTTGTAAGTCAAACATTGTAAAGTTGAGGTATGCCTGTATGGCTCGGGTATTTACCCACTACAGTATTAAAAGTTATGTTTAAGATTAGTAATGAGAAAGGAAAGGAACAGGACAGTTGATATAAAACAAAACAGTGACTCAGCTCATTTTACCAATCTCACAATTATTTGGTCCCTTACATGGAAAAGGCAGTGTAGGAAAGACTGCGCACTGTCCATTAAGTGAATTTCACATGCTGTTTTTCTTTTTACATGACCAAAGAACATAAAGATCCATTTTCACCACTGCTTTCAGGACTCATTTGGGGCAGGATAATAGAAACCTTTACAAGGGGAAATACATAAACTAGAGAAAAAGTAGAATTCTCCATTTTAAAAGCTAAAACGTTCCATTCTTTTAAGTTTTCAATATGCATACATTTTGTGTTTAAGTTCAAAACACAGTACAAAGTTCACTAATCTGCATACTACTCATTATGTAGAAAAGTTTCATCCTCATTTTGCAGACACACAACCTAGTGGTAGAATCAGGATTCAAATTCAGGAACACAAGCAGTGGGATTTCCCTAAACTGTGCTGACTCACATATGTACCTGATTAATGTAGCCACGGGTATGTCTTGGCATTTCACTCTTTAATGTATTCATGCTCACAAAAACCCCTGAGAGGGACAAAGTACACCTAGCCCCATTTTTCAGTTGAGAAACTGAGGTAAGGAAAGACTAAATCACATGCCCAAAGATACACAGGAAAACCTGTGGTGGGATATTTGGGGCAGAGAACTGAACCCACGTCCCATGCTGACTTCCTATGTCCTTTCCCTCTGAACAGTAACATGAGAGGCTGCATAAACAATTTTTTAAAAATGTACAGGTAAAATCAGTCCCTAGACATTTGAGCACAGGTCTCAAACTCCCAACCTGTGAACCATCCCTGGCTGGAACAATTGCACAATCTGGCCTGAGATTCCTGGCAAGCTGAGGGAGGGGGGCTGTCCGTTACCAGCCCTTAAACCCTACCCTTTCCTGTCATCACCCTGTCATGCTCCTGTCTGCCCCAGGAAATCTGAGGAGACCACTACCACCACATGGCATCAGGTTCCCATAGTGATCCCCAAGCCGTACCCTCAGGGGACAGGGTGCCATCGGAGGGAACATGGGTATTTGGGGGCCTGTAATACACAGACCCCACCACCACCTGGCCCATTGGGAATCTTGTGCCACATTGCACAATTGCTCCTGCTGGGGCTAGCCTGTGGGTTGGGAGATTGAGACCCCTGCATTAGGGTTTCCACATTTGCACTTCAGACTCAGCACACATTGTGTTTTACCGTTTCAGATAAAAAGCCTTCTCTCGTTAGTACTACTGATCCCATAATCTTGATAATCTAACAAGAGAGATAACCCACACAATCACACTTAAAATACATCGAGCTCCAAATGCACTCTTACCTTGTACTGGCTAATGCTATGTGCATGGGGAAAATGCAAAGTGGACACAAACTGATGGACATAGTTGCTGTTCAGGCCTCCTTCGTAGATACTCTCTGCTATTATTTTACTGACAAAGTTTTTGCCAGTACCAGTCCATCCATGTAAGGAGAGAGTGAGAGGTTTTTTGGGGTTTGTGTTGTTCAAGAAGCCAATCACAGCTTTCACAATCACCTTCTTCACAAGGTGCTGACCAAATAGTTTCTTATCCAAATCCTCCTGAAGTGCTGAATGAAGGAGACACCAACCAGAGAAGAAGGAAAAAAAGGTGATAGGTTTTAATGTTTCTAGGCTGCTTTGGAATGGTGGCCTCTCTGATATCCCAAGGTGCCCAAACTTTGCTCATCCCAGGGCAGCTGCCAGGGGATCAAAGAGCTATCCTGATTAGAATGGAACCAGCACGTTTTTCTTGAATAGTGGAGACTGTAGACCCTGGAATGGGATGCTCTGGATCCAGCTGCCAATCACCATCCCTCTTCCTGTGGAGGGACTCATACCACCAGGTTCCCCTTTTACTCCCGCTCCTTCTGTCTGGAAGCAGCCACACGTTCTTTCATCTTCCCAGCGCCCCCTCCCCCCAAAACTATCAGCCCTCTCCTCTAGTTGTAGCCTCCTACACCCCCTCGGCATGCGCCCTCTAATCTTGCCCTCCCCGCCTTCCTGTCTGCTGCACGAGAGCCAACGACCCAGCTCCGACTCCCTCTCTCAGCGGGCATCTTCCGAGAGGCCGGACCCTTCCCCAGCCTAAGCAGCCCCCAAGCTGAACCCCACCAACAGGGACAGCCCCCAAGCGCCCCCAACACTTACTGACCCCATAACCGCCAGCCCCGCCCCAGCCCACCTACCTGCTCCCGCCCGGGTCCCCTCCCGCTGGAGGCAGCACTCCCTGAAGTAGCAGTAGAGGCGCGGGTAGGAGATGAAGCCGGTGAGCGCTGAGGCGGCAGCCCCGCACAGCGCCAGTCCCAGGCTGATGGGCTCCACCGTCTGCACCGGGCTCAGCAGCAGCGCAAGGCCCAGAACAGCCCCCAGCGGCCCCCGCAGCAGCTTCATGCCCCCTCCGCCAGGCCCCAGCCCGGCCTGTCAGCCGCCACCCTCACCCCGCACAGCCACTTCCGCTTCCGGACTAGTCGCTTCCGGCACCACCATCTTGGTTGAGGGCAGAGGCGTTGGCCAGGGTTGAGGTTGGCGGCGGCCATGTTGGAAACAGGCCGTCACTGTCACGTGACCGAAAGGGCCCGCCCTCTCCCGCGAGATCGCTACTCAGTAGGTGACAGGTTAGCTAGGCAATGACTCAGTATCGCCGTCATGACGTAGCATCCTGCTCCACATGCCGTAAGACCGTCGGCGGAGCAGGTCGTGACGTAGCTTCCGCGTGCGTGTCCCGACGTGTCCTCGGTGCCCACCCTGCGGCCCTGCAAGGAACCTCCGTCTCCCTGTTCAGTTCACACACCCCAGCTCCCTCTACTCGTTTCCAGACGGGTGCAGATTTCTTCCATCTATGTGCAGGACAAAATATTGTAGGTGCAGGGGTGCATGTGCAAAAGAGCACCGCTACTAGCAACACACAACCCATGTGCACTCTGCTAACCCCCAGCAGCCAGTTTACAAGGAACACTGTTGGAAGGAAGCCTTCTAACACCTATTGGAAAGAGCAATTAATAAATAACGGTTTTGTTCTGACTCCTTTGAGTCGCTAGTGCCTGCTGAAAGCTCTTTTAAATCTTCCCTTGCTAAAAAAAACAAACAATACTGGCACAGTGGTTATGTCTCACAAAAAAACAAACACCTCACTGAAGTGGCCCCTCTCTAAGAAGGAGACACTCCCCACATTTCCCTTTCACACCAGGGCTGGGGGGGTTGGGAGGGGAAGAGGAGTCCAGGCTAGTAGATTGTGCGCTCCAGCTCTATAGAGTGTCAGCACTGCTAGAGGTAGGAGGGGGCAAAGAGTCCCAAACCCTGGGGGCTGGATTCAGGCAAGCCTGGGGCTGCATTCAGCCCCTGGGCCTTAGGTTTCCCAGCCCTGTTCAAAACACTAGCTAGATGATGTAGCGTTGTCATCTCCATTTACTATCAGCATTTATTTATTTTTTTTTAATATATAAACAGAGCACTTAAGATACTGTTTAGTATTTATGGCTAGTCATTTTTTTTTAAATGGTGCAGGAACTTGCCGTCGCTTTTGCTTAGCCATAATATTTCACTGTTCTAACAAAACTATTAGATGAAAGGTCACATGGTCACAAAACTTTCAAGCCCAGGGACCGAAACTCAATCATTTCCCCCATTTTACAGATGACATTAAGCAGAGATGCACAGAGGCATTAAACAACATGTTCCAGATCACAGTCTGTCAGTGACTGAATCATGAAACTGCACAGTGAGGCTACATCTACACTGTAATGCTATTTCAGGATAGCAGAGTATCCCGAAATAGCTATCCTGCCTCTTAAGAGGCTTGCTCTGCTGATGTCCCAGTAAACTTCATTCCACGAGGATGTTTCAAAATAGCAGTTTATTTTGAAATTTGGTGAGGTGTAGACGTAGCCTGAGTAGCAGCCCTCAGCAGTGAATCTCAGTCTGCCAACCAAAACTCTTGTTTGTGGGCTTGTGCTATAGTGCTAAAAATAGTACTGATATTATAGCCCAAGCTCCACCCTCAGCCAAGATCCAGCCTGAGCAAGCATCTACACAGCTATTTTTAGTGCAATAGCAGAAGCCCAAGTCATCCAGGATCTAAGACTCCCTCATATGAGCTCCCTCATATGAGCTATGTAAACGTACCCTTAGTCAGATGTTTGAAGTGCCAGACAATATTACCTCAACTATTTTCATAAGCTAGCCTTTTTGATTTGTAGCATAGATTTTACATTTTTGTTTCATGTTAATTTTATTTGAAAGGTGTCAGTCCAACAGTACTAAGGACAGAAATTCTTAAAACAGACAGCACTCCACTCTCAATGCCTTGTTCACACATTGCCTTTTTACACTGATATTGTCAATAATCATGCTAGCTGTGGGTGAGGGTATTTTCCGTGATATGAGCACTCCTTACTAACAACTGGACCAAGAAAAAAAAAAAAACTTAGCTGTTGACTTGGTTCAAATATCAGCTAGGAACAATGCTCAGAAAATACTTTGGTTGACACCTCCATGAAGATTGAGCAGATAAATGTCTATATGCTAGTATCAAACTCCTGACCCTACCGCTACCTTTAATATTGTAGACAAGCATACAAACCAGCCATTTTAATTTTCATTGTTGTACATTTCACTCAGATTGATTGACATGATACGGAAGATTTATGAAAGCATTCAACAATGTTGGTTACTAAAGCACTGGATGTGAGCTGACTCATGTTCCCAAGTCTCACGACAACGGCTGCTGATCCTTGTTCTAATTCAATAATTTAATCAATTTCATACAAACTTAGACTTGTTTAGGCTAATATTTAAGTACATACAAGCAGCACAGGATGAATCTAGTGTGCCCATTACTGAAATAACAGAATTGCAAGAATGACAGGTTAAAAATGTTATTTATTTTTTGAAAGTTCAAACTCCATTTCTCAACTTAATTTATATTAATTTCTGGAAATATGGTGTTTTAACATCTGAGGGTTTTTTTTTTTTTTTGAGATAGGGATAATGTAGGATTTCATATCAGAAAGCCAAACAAAAATTGACAACAATCTACTGATTTCTCTCCTCCTTGGCAACTGAAATAAAACACTCATTGCTATGGAAACACAAACACACACAGGGGACAATTTAAAAATCTCAAAAACATTCACAATTCAGGCACCTACAGCAACTGCTGTATTTCCTTATACTGAAGATAAGAAATCCTGCCAAATTGCAATCCCTGCAGAGTAGCATGTGTTCAAGATCTTACATGGTACCCACTCTAACGGGAAAAGAAGCTGACTCCTGCTGTGTGCTTAACAAATTCCTGCAGTATCTTAGACCCACACACTGCATACAATTTAAGCCCTTTGGAACTATCAAGAAGAACCTTCTTATGAAATTGCTTTGGAAGTTTGACCTGGAAAACCAGCTTTAAACCTGTACTCCTTGTTTACGGGCTAAAAACATTTCAGTCTTTAAAAGATCTTTTTCAAGGTGGAAAAAAAAAAAAAAAAAATCTATGAACAAGGTTGACATTATGCTAAAATAAATGTCAAGCAGGAAGCCAACATATTTACAAAGGAAAGTTTATAACAAAATAAGTTATACACAAGTCACCACAGAGAAGGATGATTTCACAATCACCATGCAACTAATTCACTACAAGTTTACTGTGAGAAAAATCTTGTGGGTAACATTAAAAAAATGGATACGAAGCAATCCCACAGAGTTATTTACACAACACCTTTCACTTAAAAGCTCCAGCAAAATGTTCAGCCCATACTGAAGAGATTTCAATAGCGTCTGTTCATCTTCTTGAATTTCTCATAGTGGTAATCATCTGTTGCTTTCTCATTGGGTGGACGCTTGCGATTTGGAGGAGACCCTTCAAAGGAGAGAGAGAGGGAGAGAGAGAGAGAGAGAGACACATACACACACTTTATTTCCTATTCTTTAATAAATAGGATAGCGCAGGAAAAATTATCCTCATTCACTTCCCAAAGATTTAGTCTAATGCCCTTTAAACCAGCTGGCCTGCAAGCACTCTTACTATTTTACACTCTTGCCTTCAACAATGCCAAAATTCTTCAGACTTCATTCTTCCAAATCCTACTCACTCTCCCCCAATCCATTCCAAAACAGTTTTGCCCAAAACACTTAAAAACCGTACCATTTACATTCCCCCATTACTCCAGCCTTTGTGGAGCAGAGACTGTTAGCTCTCCATACCATGGCTGACTACACACCATTACTAAGGAGTCAATGGGTTATTTTCAACATCCTGACCCTTCACCTATAACAGGAGATAAGTCATAAAGCAACATGGATGGAAGTTGTATCTATTAGGGAGCACATCAAGAATTGCATTTCATCACTTTTCCTTTGAAAATCAAAGGCAAATCACTCTACAAGTCTTTCCCACCAGCTCAGGACACCATGCCTTATAGCAGGGGTGGGCAATCATATTTGATGGGAAGGGGTACTCCAAGGCTGTGTCTAAACTACATCCCTTTTTTGATAAGGGGATGCAGATTAGGCACATCGATATTGCAAATGAAGCCGGGATTTAAATATCCCGCGCGTCATTTGCATAATGGCAGCTGCCGCTTTTTTCCAAAACAGGGCTTTTTCAAAAGAAAAAAAAAACAAAAAACGGACAGTTTCATTTCGAAAGATCCTGTACTCCTCAAAAAATGAGGAGTACAGCATCTTTCAAAATGGGGCATTTCTGTTGAAAATGCCCCATCTAAACTGCTGTGGTTTCTTCCCCCTGTCCCTCCTGAAAGAGCCCCATTTCAGAAAAAAGCAGCAGTCGCCATTATGCAAATGAAACACGGGATATTTACATCCTGCACTTCATTTGCAATATCGACGTGCCTAATCTACATCCATTTATCGAAAAAGGGATGCAGTTTAGACACTGCCCAAGAGTTTGGAAAGTGGTCAAGGGCAGTACTTTTCTATGATATTAATGGAGGTGGTGTGGGCTCTGGGACCGAAGCTGGGTACAGGAGGGAGCTCTGGTTGAGGACTGAAGTGCAAGAGGGATGAGAATGGAGTCTGGGAGGGAGTTTGGGTGCAGGAGAGGATTCTGACATGGAGGAGGGATGTAGGAAGGGGGTGCAGGGTCTGGGAGGGTGTTGTGACCAGGGGAGGGGGACAGAGGGTTTGGGTTATGACCTGGGGCAAGGGTGCAGGACAGGGTGCAGAGGGTTTGAGTTGTGACCTGGGGCAGAAAGCAGGGGTGCAGGCTCTGGCTAGGAGGTGCTTACGTTAGTGGCACCTGTCCAGCAGCCCAATGGGACCCTTAGGAAGGCTCTCTGAGCAGCATGTGGGGGCGTGGCGGACAAAGCGGCTGTCTGCTGGGGCCAGCGTGTGCTCTCTGAGTGGTGCACCCCTTGGGGAAAGGCGAAAGTGGGTCTCTGTGGGCTGTACGTGCCTGCAAGTACAGCCCAGGCAGTTCACATTGGTTGGAAATCACCTGTTGGGAGCTGCAAGGATTGTGCTGGGGGAAGCACACGGAGACCCCTCCCAAGGGGCACGCATTGCACAGATATGTGCACACTGGCCTCAGCAGCCAGCCACTTTGTGTGGCATGTGAGGCTGCAGCAGGCAGGGAGCCTGCCCTAAGGTTCCACTGGGCTGGGAGGATATTGGTGGCGGGCTGGATCTGAATGTATGATGGGCCAAATCTGGCCCACGGGCTGTATTTTGCTCACCCCTGCCTTAGAGGGCTAGAGGAGAAGATTATATCTGTTCATGGATCTTGGATAAGGAAGAATTGATACCTCCAATAAGCTAGCCATGCTTTGTGTTTAGTACTCACGCTCAGGTTCTGGCTTCTCTGTATCCCCCACTCTCAGTGGTCGGGCTTTTGGTTCTTCTTTATTCCTCCTCACTGGTGCACTCAGTTCCTCATGATAGACTGGAAGGAGACACACCAAAGGGTGAAGTTTAGACAGCAGCATTGCTCAGATGTAGAATCACAGAAATGTACAGCTGGAAGGGAGCTCAAGAGGTCATAAGAACATAAGCTGGCCATAACAGGTCAGACCATTTAAGCCAGTATCATGTTTTCCCAACAGTGGCCATTGCCAGGTGCTGCAGAGGGAATAAACAGAACAGGTAATCAAGTGATCCATCCCTGTCACTAATTCCCATTTTCTGGTAAACAGAGACTAAGGACACCATCCCTCACCATCCACGCTAATTGCCACACATGGACTTATCCTCCATGAAATTATCTAGTTCTTTTTTTAACCCTGTTATAGTTAGGGTTGTCAACATGCATATGTTCCAGAGGGGTAAGCCAAGTTAGTCTGTAACAGGAAAAGCTTAAAAAACAACAAATAGTCTAGTAGCACTTTTAAGACTAACAAAACATGTAGATGGGATCATGAGCTTTCAGATACTTCTTCAGATACACGATTAACCGATAAGCCTGGTCTTATCAGTTAATCCTGTCGATTACGCGCATTTGCTCACTTCCCGCCCCCCAGCTGCTGCCTCTGTTTCCAAGATACTCACATCGGTTGTGCTGGACGTAGTTCACAGCCATGTTTGTGGGAACAAAGGAAGTTTCACTGTCTTTCTTTTTGTTTTGCTGCTCTGCCAGCAGCCTTGCCTTGGCGTCCTCAGTAAAGATTATGTTTTTTATTTTTGCACTGAAAGGGGAATACAGTGAGGAAGAGAATTGTTTATACACTGCAGACAGAAAGAGGCCTGGGGCCCTATATACCAAAATACACAGTAGAGCAATTTTATCTACGAGTGAGTGAACGGACAGTTACATGTGGGGGGGACAGCAATTGCAGTTGTCTTTGATTTGCAAGCTGTTTGTCAGAGAATGGGGCAATGTGGTAAAGAGGAGCGCTCTAGTCCCAAGGACGGACAGAAACCACACATCCCTGAAGAGCTCACCCTATGGTAGTGCTTGGTGTGAGCCAAGACTACCAGAAGACCCTGCATCACAGATTTTGAGGTAAAATTCCATTTATTTGGTTAATTGGTTAACCAGATGCCCGGAGCACCTCCTGCCTGTGACACATGGTCCCGCTGCAGACAGGGGCAACTCCAGATGCCCAGAGCTGCTCTAGCCCCCACCAGTTAACCAGAACCAGTAAACCACACCCATTAAGGGTGAGGCTTAGTGGCAGTGTTCCCTGTAAGCTGCGCGCATTTGTGCAGCCGAAAGATTCCAATGCTGCCCAGCTGATTAGAAGAGTTTCCACTGGTAGGCTTTATTTCTACTGGTGGTGCACATTCACACTTGCCTTTGTGCACATAAAAATGTATGTTGCACACGGATGGAAAAGATTAGCGGGAACTTTGCTTATTGGTTAACCAGTAAACAGTTCACATCCCTAATCGCAGAGCAGGAGAATGAAAGCCTCTATTGCTCTGAGTATTACCGCAGTGCTTAGTCACTGAGCAGGCCCCTCACAGAACAGAGAGACTGTCAATCCACTTAAAGCATAGGGAGGAGCAGTATAAGTTACCCGTAGCACTTTCCAACTAGTCAGCTCTGCCATAACCTGTAGGGATCATCAGGGTAATTCAAATGATAAATAATTGGACATACTCTATTCCCAGGTCCACTTCAGGAATGCCACTCAACATCTGATTGGACAGCATCTCTTCAGTCTTCTTGGCTGAAGAGACACGGATGCTCTCAGGCAGCTCGTAGAGACAGTCCTCGGCATTCTTCAGCTTCACCTTCTGCTCCTCGCTTTCTACAATCCCCTTCCTCTTCTTCAGCTCTGTCTCGATGTACTTCATCCTAAACAGCAGCAGATGAGGGGACAGCTGACATTAAGTTCTATTTCCTGCAATCTCCTCTAATACCACTGATCCCAGCTGTGTCATTGTCCTAGCAGGTAGGAGGAAAGAAGGAATGATTTCTGATGTCACTCAATGCCTGCCTACTGGCTGAGCAGCAAGAGAACTACTACCTTGAACAAGAAAATAATTGAATCTTCCCTGCAATAAGTTTTTTACCAACCTCTAGGGCAGGCTGCCAACATCTCTCAGTGCCAGTGGACCACCTGGCCAGCCAGCCAGATTAGTCTCTAACCCCGAGACCGTGCTGTGGTCCAGAAAGTGAATGATCAAGCAGTTGTTTTGATGCCAATTTGGAAGCTATCCTGAAAACCTTTGGTTTTCAGAAAAATATAGACCTGGGACACCCAATCCAGGACAGTGAATCAGAGCATACAAACTATAACAAAGCCAACACTTACATGTCTGCATCCTCATCCCGCCTGTTGGTTTCTGCTGAGAAAGAGGTTCCCAGATTGAGGTCATCCTCTTCATTAATCCTAAATGAAACAATTATGTCTTATATAATTTGACAGCCTAAGGTATAAGCAACCAGACAGACTGCATTAAATAAAGCCTTCAACACAACATGAAGCCTGGAGCATTTTGCTTGTGCTCTTCAATAATGAAAGCCTTCTTGGTGCTATTAACTACTGTAGATTCAGTCACACTCAGGGGTGTGTTTTTCAGGACTAAGTTTCCCACACACAAACCTGTCCTTGCCACGTTCTTTCAGCTTCTTCATGTCCACCATCCCACCAGTCTTTATCTTAAAGGGATCATCCTGCAACACAAATAATAAATAGTTAGATAGCAGGAAGATGCCACCAAAGTTTATACCATCCTCAGGTACACTTTCTTGAAAACCCTACATTTCTATCAAATATGCCTCTGGTTTTTCCTTTAGTAAGAAGCTGCATCCTAACCTGCTTTTTATTAAGGCAAGTCTAGACTTTGAAAGAGTTCTACTGGATAGAGCAGCAGTGCAGTAATGAAAATATTCAGAACTTACCACCAACGTTGTCTCTTCTTGCAATTTCTCCCCAACAAGGAGGGCTGCAGCACTAGCAACACACACACAAAAAGACAAATTGAATTCACAGAGAACTGGTGCACTATGCTCCTACTGCTGACTACCATGCATGGTAATTTATTAAAAAGAATAAATTTCAGGACTTTAACAGGGTTCAAACAAAGAACTGGATAAGTTCATGGAGGTTAGATCCATCAATACTTATTAGCCAGAATGGGTAGGAATGGTGTCCCTCTCCTCTGTTTGTCAGGGGCTGGGAATGGGTGACAGGAAAGGGATTGCTAGATGATTATCTGTTCTGTTCACTCCCTCAGGGGCAGGCCTACACAACTCGGAAAGCGGCGAGGACCATATTACTCCAAAGAAAACAGTTGCGGGCCATAAGCAGGGTTGCCAGATGCTCTTCCAAAAAATACCGAACACATAGGCTAAAAATTTTTGTCAAGGAAAAAAGGAAAACAAAACAAAACAAAACAAAAACACCACCACCAACATGCGTCGGGCATACAAAAAACCCCCCGCACTGCCTGGCTTCAGCATGC
This sequence comes from Pelodiscus sinensis, assembly GCF_052426305.1. Taxonomy (NCBI): domain Eukaryota; kingdom Metazoa; phylum Chordata; order Testudines; family Trionychidae; genus Pelodiscus; species Pelodiscus sinensis. The sequence goes on from NC_143074.1 coordinate 13,278,785, forward strand.
AACCACAGGAGGCGCCAAGAGGCTTCCGTCCAGTGCCCAGCCGGAAATTCAGAAAATACCATACATTGCACATGTCAGATATTTTCTGAATTTTTTTTACCGGGCAGAGAGACTGTCTGGTAGAAAACCGGACACCTGGCAACCCTAGCCACAAGGGTAGGTTTTGGGGGGTGGGAGGGTGGGGGTTGGTGATACTTTATTATGAATTTTTCAATAAAATCAGGCCTGCACAACATACAGCTCCCTACCCTCTCCTCTCCAAGCATCACCCTGTCCCCCACTTCCACTGACACCTCCCCTCCTGCACTTTTCCTCATTGTCTCCAGTTGGCCCCCTGGCATTTGTCTCTCCTGCACCCGGTCCCTTGGTGCCTTCCTCTTTCTCCTGACCTGCCTCCCCCCCTCAGCACAAGCCCCTTCCCCTCCCCTACCTGGCTTCTGCCTTCCAGTTTGCGGGGCTGCCGGAGCCTTTTTTAATCCGGCGGTCGCCGGCAATGACATCACAACACCATGTCACGCCAGCTTCCTGGCGTCTGCCGGCATCCCGCCCTCTGGCTCACGCCCCGCCTCCTTGTGCTGGAGCTGCACACAGCCAGCACGGCGGTGAGAATCGCCGCACTTCCCCCTCCCCAGCAGCGCTCCACTACTCCACCTGGCTAGTGGATCAGATGGGGTCGCGCCGCCTGTAATCATCACGGGCCACAAAGTGAGCCCCTGCGGGCCACATGCATTGTGCAGGCCTGCTCTAGGGCAACTGGCATTGGCCACTGTTGGAGGAGAGGATACTGGGCTAGATGGACCTTTGATCTGACCCAGTATGGCCAGTTTAATGTTCTTCTGCTCTTCTCTAACACTTTCAACCTGAAGATCTCAAAGTGCAGTGCTAATACTAAATAATTGCTCCTCACAACAAGTGCTACAGAGCTACTATCCCTATTTTACAGATGAGGAAACTGAGTCAGATAGCTTAAGTGATTTAGCTCAGGTCATGCAGCAAGTCACCATCAGAGCTAGCAATGGAACTCTCAATACGGAATGAATCCTGACTCTTAGTCCCCTTTTTTAAGCCATGACACAACATTTCTTTCCTTCAAAAAGCTTATGAAAAGAAAATGAAAAACGACCTGTTTTATAGGTCTCAATTTATAATCCATACCCACCACATTGTAGAGCAAGATACTGAGTCCTACACATCTCCCCAAAACAATATAACCCTGGGAGATAAAAACCGTCCAGGTAATATGGTTAATTAACAATATAGGACATATTAATTGTAACATATGACCATATTCTAATGGTTTAAGGCTATAGGTATGCTGGGAACCACTATTCCAATCTGCCTTCACTCTTTTCAAGTATCTGCTCCTCTCAAGTCAGATTTTTGTTGTCACTGTGATATTACTACTCTGACTGAAGGTGCAAGGAAAGATAGGGACACAATACCCTCAGAGGAAACACAATATTACCTCGGCATCACCTACCTCACCCCATTGGGCCGTCTTCTGAGACTTTGAACTTCTTTTGCTTCCTCAAGTTTTAATCTGAAGAAAGAACATTTATTAGGATAGTCTTAATTTAAAAAGGCAGGAATTTTCCACAATAAAATATTACAGGTTTAATGGTAAACAGCACAGACAATACTTTTACTTTGATTATTTATTTGCAACACTGTCATACAAATCCAGTTCTGCAACTGAAATCAAAGGCAGTTTTGTCATTGCTGTCAATGGGCACGTGATTCTGTTACTTAATCTCACCTTTCAAAATAAGTGGATTCCACATGTAAGTTTTCCTTGGGGGGGGGGGGGGGGGAGGGAGGAATTGATTGATGCTCCTCTCTCAAATGCATGTGAGTGTTTTGCAATATATTTAAAAAAAAAAAATCAATACATCCACTCTCTCTGCTGCCTAATCAAGTAGCCAAGATTTTCAAAACTGAGTGTTTGAGTTCCTTAAATCTGTATTTAGGGTTTAAATAAAAGAGTCTTGTTTTCAACTGTGTCTAGCATCCCATGACTCCCAACGACCTCACTAGCAGCTACTGGGTGCTCAGCACTTTTGAACATCAAGGCACTACAGATATAAGAAAACAAGGTGTCTATTTCCATCCTGTTTAACATCCAAAGGGCTGATTCTTGGGCACCAAAAAAACCAAAAACTTTGGTTGCTGTTCCGAGCACCCAAGGAATGCAAGAACAGGCCTTAAATTTGTACATACACTGGCCGAGCAATTGTTTTTCCATGTTTAGTAACAACAAATAACTTCAATTTATAACAACTTAAATTGTGAAGGATCCCAAAGCACCTTGTGCATGTAGCTCATTGCAACTGCTACAACAGCGTTCAACAGCAATGAGCCCATGCTATACAAAAAATAAGGGGGCACAGTGGGCCCACAGAAGGTTGCCACTCACCCTGAACGTTACAGGTTCCTCTTCATTTTTTAAAGTCAATTGCACAAGTGGGGCTTTGTGAGATAGTCAAGGGTCTAGGGCAGTGACACTCAGATTGACGCTCACAAACTGCAAGTGGCTCTTTAATGTGTCTCCTTTGGCGCTTTGCAGCATATGATATTGAAATGCTGTGTGATTTAATTATTAACCAATCAGGATGCTTTTACTGTGTTATTAGTCAATTGTACTTGATAAAATAATAACACTTAGTCATTTTGTTGTGAGAAAAAACATATATAGACACACACAAATAAAACAATGACTCACACTCAATGACTCAATCATGATATGGGCTGGAGGGACTCCACACATTTAATAACCATTGAAGGTGCTAACAGCTCCCAGAGTGGTATCCTTCCTGTTTTAGGTATCTATCTATTGACTCTGATTTTTATCTGCTTAGGTTTAATTACCCATTCTCCAGATACTTAATAATGCTGTTTCCCACACCCCTCCCTTTTTCTCTCTCTCCCCACTCCTATTTATTTCGAGTTTTTATATCCCCAACTCATAACTCCAGTCATCTGAAGAAGTGGGCTGTACCTACGAATGCTCATGAAACCATCTACATGTTTCATTAGTATATAAAGTGCTACCAGACCATTTGTTGTTTTATCACACTATTGTTTTTCTTCTGGGTAATGTCAATTGCTAATTTACCTCCTCAACCACTGATGTTGGAGTATCACTGCTCTAGACCAGTGGTTCTCAACCATGGGTACGTGTACCTCTGGGGGTACCCAGGTCTTCTAGGGAGTACATGAGCTCATCTAGACATAAGAACACAGAACACAAGAACGGCCGTACTGGGTCAGACCAAAGGTCCATCTAGCCCAGTAGCCTGTCTACTGACAGTGGCCAGCACCAGGTGCCCCAGAGAGGGTGGACCAATGACAATGATCAAGCGATTTGTCTCCTGCCATCCCTCTCCAGCCTCTGACAAACAGAAGCCAAGGACACCATTTTATCCCCTGGCTAATAGCCTTTTATGGACCTAACCTCCATGAAATTATCTAGCTTGGTGACATCTGCCTAGTGTTATAATAGGCTATGTAAAAAGCAGCAGCAAAGTCAGCACCAACTAAAATTTCAGACGATGACGGTTTTGCACAGCGCTCTGTGCTACACTAGGAGGGTGGTGAAGCAGTGGGATGGGTTCCCTAGGGAGGGGGTGGAGTCTCCATCCCTAGAGGTGTTTAAGTCTCGGCTTGACAAAGCCCTGGCCGGGTTGATTTAGTTGGGATTGGTCCTGCCTTGGGCAGGGGGCTGGACTTGACCCTCTGAGGTCTCTTCCAGCTCTGCGGGTCTATACACACCGGAACGTGAGCGCCCTGTTTACATTCCTAGTGGCCTATTCCAGAAGCAGAGGCTGCCCACGAGACAGGCAGCACCTGCTCAGCTGCTGCGCACGGGGGCGGGGCAGTAAGGGGAGGTCGGAGCCTGCAAGCCCGGGGTAACCTGGGCACACGCCGGGGCGGCGAGACTCGGCCTGGAGAGAACCGCGGGCGCCCTGCGTCCCTGGGGCAACGTGGCACCACCCTGAGCGGGCCCTGCTCCCTGGCGGGCTCTCCCACCCACCTGACCTCCTCGGACACCTGCGCATCTTCTTCGTCCTCGGAGTCCGCTCGCCGCCGCCGGAAAACCTTCCCCGCCGGCATCGTGCTACGCCAGCGGGCCTGCACCCTCCTGAGAGACCGGGCCGCCGCCGCCGCCGCCGCCCTGCTTCCGGCGCTCGCTGATGGCGTCACAAGCGGCGCGCTGAAGCTACACGCTCTGCCCGCCTCTCCCTCCTGGGAGCGAGGCTGCGGGGCGCTCGCTCTGTAAGGAGGGGGCTGGGGAAGGGGCGTGGCTAGGACAGGGCTGGACCAACTGGGCGTGTCCTGCCAGGGAGAGACAGAGAGAGCAGAGCCAGAGGCATCCATTGCCCAGAGCGAGGAGGAGGTGGACTTTCCCGGTCGGCTGCCTGGTGTAGAGGTAGGAACAGGAGTTCATGATTGGCAAAGACCCTAGGATCCGCGGCATCTCAGGCTTCTGTAGCAGTTATAGGAAGGGGTGCGACCAGCTGCATCCTCTATTGCGAGGAAAGAATTAGCTACTATTGTATCTATATACATTTAGTCCAGTAGTGCCTAGGGACCTCACTGTGCTTGACAAACACAAAGTAATCATATGTGGTCCTGCTCCCAAGATCTTAGCTTGTAAATAGACAAGAGAGGCAAAGGGTAGGGGAAAGGGCTATCGTATACAAACAGGTTTGGCAAGGATTCAGTTGCCTGATAAGTATTGCCCTGCACAGATACAAAATTTGTACAGTATTTGCATCTGTAAAAATGAGCCACAGATATCCATAGATATAAAGTGGATATCCCCAAATTTGCAGGATTCTAGATACAAATTTTGTATCTGCAGCCGCGTCCATACCCGAGGATATATCTGTGGATTTGCAGAGATCTACTGATACATTTTAGGAAGGGGGAGTCAGCAGCTGCATTATATGTTTTAGTAAGAGCTGAATTGTTTTATATATGTTTATATATGTGTATGTTTTAGGAAGAGACCATATTGCTTTCAATATTCTAGGAAGAATCTGTTGTATTTTAGCAAGGGGGCTGGCTGGGTGCTTCAGGAAAGGGTCTGTTACATTAGGTATATTTTAGCAACAAAACATATCCATCAGCAGTTTTAGGGAGGAATCGTGTAGTTTATGCTTTTGGAAGGAATCTGTGGCATCTTGTATTTTGGTAAGAAATCAGTTATGTTTGGTAGTTGAAGAAGAGTAAACTGACATTATGTCACTTAGTTAATTCCTCACAGCTAATCCTTCTCCTATACTTTCTATCAGATTTTAACTGGAGATTTGGATTATTTTAACGTTTTTAAATGAAGACAAACAATTATTAGCATTTTACTGTAATCCTATAAAAATGAAATTTTATGAAATTTAATTAATGATAGAAGAAAATTATAGTAAAAAGTGGACTTATTTTTTCATGGGGTACAAAAAGAGCTACAAGTTCCTATTGCTTTGGCATGTTCTCTCTAGAGAAGTAAGGTCCCATCACTTGGGGCATTTAAAATTAGGCATGGACACAACAATAGAGAATGTTCTCTAGGGAACAACTCTGCATTGGCAGGGAAAGAGACACTAGCTGGCTTAATAGGTCTTTTCTGTCTTTCACTGCTTTGATTCCTTGAGTCTTCTTATCTTTTAAAATGTACATTTTACCTCCTAGAAAAAGGAAAGGAAAATACCAATTTGACTTAAATCCATGAGTTAGTGGTGCCTTTCCAAGTCACATGGCTTTTAATGCTGGAAATCAAAACTCCACTCTTCATTTTACTAAGCAAGTATAAACCCACCATTGGTGTCTTGAAGAGATCCCTGCAGTGTAGGTTTCAAGGCTTCTTCCCAGATTAGTAGAACCTGGCTGTTAAGTATGGAGGGGTGATTAGAGCATTGAACTGAGAGTTCCTGGGTTCCATTCTTAGCTTTTTCCATGGGATCATGGTGGCCATTAGTCTCTCTATGACTCAGTTTCATCATCTGTAAAATGGGAATAATACCAGCTCATGCAGGAAATTTCAGATCCTTAGATGAGAGATACTATACAAGTGCAGTCATCTCCCTTTGTGTGTTAATCCCATCAAATGGGCTGCTCAGTGCAAAGTATTAGTATTATTACCAAATCACTCCATTATTTGAAAAATATTTTCCCTTGTGCCTGTGTTCTAAATTCAGTAAGGGCCAAATTCTGATCTCCCTGAAGCCAAAGAAACTCTCTCACTGATTTCAGCATCACAGCACTTAGGGTAAAATGCTGATGCCACTATGAAGTTGGAAGTATTTGGGTTCCCATCCTAGAAGATATTTACAGTCTCAAACTGCAGCTAAAGAAAGAAAAAAAATCTACATTAATTTGCTTACTTCTTGGTGAAATGGTTGTAGGAAACCAAGATAAAATATTTTAAAAATATTCCTCTAAAACATCTTGAAAGATGGTAACTGAGTATCTAGTTTGAGATAACTTATTCTTTCCACTGGCTTGTGCAGTAGAACTAGTGCCCTGGAATTTGGTTTTCAGGGGCAGTATCATTGCAGGCTGCACGTTCTGCTCCTGAAAGAATTCTGCACCCCGGCCATGTGCAGAATGTGTGTCCCCTACAGATATCTTTGTTTCCCCACAGAAAAATTATATTCTGATGGGGAAGTAAGGAAAGACCTAGTTGGTGATTTCTATCCTGTCTTGGGCAGAGCTGCTAGTCCTGGGGGCTGGAAAGGATGGGATTTTCTCTTCCTCTGCCCAGTATCTGGGGCTAAGTCAGACCCACCCCCAGATTTCTCTCCATAGCTCCTGGAAGCTCTGCAAACTTCCTCTCCTCCTCCTGGACTCCTGGTAGGGATATGAAAGGTTTACTGGATAGCCAGTAAGCAACACCCTTCATGGTTGTGTTGTCAGTGGTAGGGATGTCAGCGTATAGTCATGTACATAATTAACTGATAAGCCTGGACTTATCGGTTAATTCTAATGACTACATGCACCTCTCCTTGCTGCCTCTGTATCGGAGCAGCAAAGAAGGAGAGGCAGGAGTCAGTTCCCGCAGGGAGCCCACGTTTAAGGCATCTCCCTGCACATGCAGGCTCCCACCTTCCTGCTAGAGCAGCTCCCCACCTCCAGCTCGGAAGGGGTTGCTCCAGCCTGGAAGGGGCTGCTCCAGCCCTGCAGGGCCCAGTGCAAACAAGGGCTGCTGTGGCTGTCTGAAACAGTCTCTGTCTGTGGCAGGCCCTGGTGCCCCATGGCAGGAGCTGCTCTGGCATCCGGAGCAGCCTCTGTCCATGGTAGGCCTGGCCACCACACAGGCAGGGACTGTTCCAGAGGGGCTGCTCTAGCCCAGCCCAGCCCAGCCTCAGCAGGCTGGAGCAGCCCCCCAGCCCACATCCCTTTTAATCAGTTAACCAGTTAAACATAATGTTTAATTGGTTAACCAATTACACAGGATTTTACATCCCTACTTCCTGGACCTGTCATTCCTTGGCTGGAGGGAGAAGGGTCCCTGTATTGGGAGCTGCTCCCCCATCTACCCAACTTCCATGCATCCTGACCCCCTTATATTCAAACCTTCCCACTGAGCCTCTCCCGCACTCAGAACTCCGCTGCTGAACCCTGCTACCCCAGCATCCGGATCACCCAACGAGCCCTAACCTGAATCCCCACCCCACTGAGCCCTAACCAGTTGCATGTGGATTCCCACCAGATGGAGTCCAATTCCCCCCAGCATCTGAATCCCCACCACTAAAACTCCACACCAAAACCCCCTGATGAACTCTGTTCCTCCCCCGCCCCCCTCCCCACCTCCCTCGCTGAGTCCCAACTACCGTTACCTGGACCCCCTGCAGAGCCTCATTACTGTTGCACCTGAAACCCCCCTGTGCATCCAGATCCCCCCACACCCAGATCCTCCCTGAGCTGCCCACACCCAAAATGCTCTGCCCAGAAACCTCTTAACCCAAGCCTAGATTTCCCCTCACACTAAGCCCCTCCACATTTGGATCCTGTTTTGCTGAGCTTTCCTGCCCATACCTGGCAGACCAGGCATGGAGGGGCAGGGTCTTGGGGCATTTCTGAGACAGGCCCAGTCTTTGCACTGTACCAGGGTTGGATGCATCCTCACTGCTGAGTCTGTGCGGTGGGGTGGGGGCTGCAGACTGATCTCTCACCTCCACGCAGCCAGTAGCCTGTGCTCCCCAGTTCTTTGCTGGAGCCTCCACATTTATTTGTCAAATCAAATTTGCAGAATTTTAAAATATTGTGTGCAGTTTTTTTTTTTAATAGAATGCTCTCAAGTGTAACATTCAGCCATTGGATGGGAGACTCCACCAACTAGTTTTCTGGCTGCTGGATGGGTGAAACATTTCTTCTGTCTCCAGTACAGCTGTATAGAAACTACTTTGGTGCAGTTGCACTCCGATCCTGTAATGAGATACATGGGTGGATGCTTGCACACATTTTTTTTACAAGATCTGGTGCTTAGATAACTTCCTCTGGACCTATGCAATAAACTTGCAATGTTAGCTATATCCAGGGGGTAACAAGGAACCAATGACAGTGCATGGCTCATGACAATGCCGGTCAAGAACCAATTCTGGTTAATTATGATAACATTAGTGATTAATCAGCAATTGCAAAATGACAGCTCAAGAAACCAATTTCCTTTTCCTGGGTGGTTCTATGCATAAAGCATATTCAGGGTTCTTTCTCTGTCTGTGTTAAAATGCAGCTTTTACCATAAGAGAACAACAGCCCTGAGGAGGAAGAGTAAACTAAGGACTATGCAAGGACAAAGAGTTATTGCCAAAATGCAGCCAAGTCCTGGAAATTCCTGCAGCCTTGTCAGAAGCTGGAGTCAAGCTGCAGAAATGCTGTACTTGCATTCTGTACCAGGCTATTAACATGCAGCATGCATTCTTCCTTTGGAAGAAGCAAAGAACAAATATAGGTGTTGTTTGGATTAAAGTAGCATCTAGAACAGTGAAAGGCAACCTAGGCTATGAATGGGCATGAGTGGCCCACCGAAATCTTGGTGGGCCACAAGCAGGGCCGGCCCAAGCCATTCGTGTGCCCGGGGCCCCGAGAGCACGGTGCCGCCCCCGGGAGTGTGGCGCATGTGCGATGCCCCTGGGCCCCGCCTGGCACATGTGCGGCCCAACCTGGCCTGGTCCGGAAGCCCGTAGCTTGGGCCGGCTCTGGCCACAAGAGTGTTGTAACCAAGATTGTCTCCCAGAATAAGGTAGTTTTACTAACTGCGCTTGTGTACAGAGAAATTGTGGTGTGTGCTGGTTGAACTGTGGCAGCACTTTGGCTCCAGAGGGAGCACACGACTCCCACAGTCAACGTTGTGTGCAATCAGCACGTATCTCACTTCATGTGTCCTTGCTTTAGGTGCATGTCACTTTTGTAATACAGGTTAAATTTATCTAAACTGAGACTTTCTGGCCTGGCAACATCCGGGGTCCTGCTGTTCCTGGACCAGAGAGTCCTGGTGGAGGGCTGGCTAGTGGTTGGGGGGCCAGTGGCCAGGAGCCCTGCCATGAGAGTGTGGCTGGGCCGGCGGCAAGGGGGCAGTGGGACAGTCAGCCCTGCTGTTACCACGAGCCCAGCTGGGAAGCCAGTGGCCAGGCCAGGAGCAGAGCCAGGCAGGGGGCCCAGTGGCAGGGGGACCAGAATTGACCTCCCCTTGTTCAGGACCAATCCGGTCCCTAGGGTGCTGGACCAAGGAGGTCCAACCTGTACTTGTAGGAAAAAAACTATGCAGGTGGACCAATGACAGTGCATGGCTCAGTCTATGAATGACAATGCCGGTCAAGAACCAATACTGGTTAATTATGATAACATTAGTGATTAATCAGCAATTGCAAAATGACAGCTCAAGAAACCAATTTCCTTTTCCTGGGAACCCTGTGCATGGGCAACAGTAAACAAAATGTCTCATGGGCCACAAACAGAAATCCAATGGGCTGCATGTGACCCTCAGGCCACAAGTTGCTCACCACTGATCTAGAGCTCTAATATCTAGGCCATTTTGTTTTAGATGCTATATCACAGGTGTAAGAGACGCTGGGCTACATCTACACAGCCAATGGCAGCGAGCACCCCCGCCCAGGTCGTCAGCTTTGGGTTGCAGAGCTAGCACACTAAAAATAGCAGTTTAGACAGTGCTTTGAAGTTGTGGCTCCAGCCTGAGCTACAGTGTCCACACAACTATTTTTTAGCTTAGTAGCACAAGCCTGTTTGTCAACCTGGGCTGGCAGTGTTGCTTCCATGGTCTGTGTAGACACAGCCAAGCAGAGGAAGAAATCTGAATATCTTTGCTTTGCAATAAACTTTCCTGGAAGAAAAATATATATGGTGAGCTGCAGGGGCGGTCCTAGTCTAGCTGCCAGCAACTGGCATCCTAGGCGAACCATGCAATCGGCGCCCCCATCTCCAAATCCCTCAATGATATTGCGCCACCATTTGGCACACCATTTAACTTGGTGCCCTAGACGACCACCTAGTTCGCCTATATGGACGGGCTGCCCCTGGTGAGCTGGTTGCTGAATGTGCCATACAACTTCATGGGCTCACAAGCATTCTGCTAGAATAGAGTCTGATAATCTGTTCTTGTAAAACAATGCATTTTCACTAGTCCCTATGGATACTGACCAGTCCATTCCTTATTGTTTTCTTGGTATTTCCTCACACATATACAGGCAGTCCCCGGGTTAAGTACAAGATAGGGACTGTAGGTTTGTTCTTAAGTTGAATCTGTATGTAAGTCGGAACTGGCGTCCAGATTCAGCCGCTGCTGAAACTGATCAGTTTCAACAGCGGCTGAATCTGGACGCCAGTTCTGACTTACATACAGATTCAACTTAAGAACCCCAGGCATCCCCAAGTCAGCTGCTGCTGAAACTGATCAGCGGCTGATTCCAGGAAGCCCCGGGCAGGGGCTTCCTGTAGTCAGCCACTGGTCAGTTTCAGCAGCGGCTGACTTGGGGACGCCTGGGGCAGAGCAGCTGGGGTGCTGCCGGGTTGCAGACCAGGGGGACGGGGAGCAAAGCAGAGCAAAGCCCCGGAGCACGCGGGCAGCGGACAGCCCAGACGCGTCTGGGCTGCCCGCTGCCCGCGTGTTCCGCCGCTTTGCTTCCTCTCCCTGGTCTGCTGGAGACCAGGGAGAGGGCCCCGTTCGTAAGTGCAGATCCGACATAAGTCGGATCCGCGTAACTCGGGGACTGCCTGTACTAGCTGCTAGTAAATCCTTCCCTGCTTCAATAGCTCTATCTTTTGTCTGATCAGCCTGGAATGAAGTAGCTTGAATAGCTCAAGAAACATTTTGAGTGTGTGTGATTTCATGCAAAACAGACATTTGGGGTTCTTGTACGGTGTATGTTCTTTACAGCTATACCTGATATGTGAGCATGCGATATGTATGTGGCATCTGTATTAATAGCTCTTTGTTATGGGTATCTTTCCCCACCTGGACCTGTTCTAAGTTCCTGTCTCCTCTCTTGCCTGGCTTCTTAACACTAGGGCTGTGTCTAGACTGGCAAGTTTTTCTGCAAAATCATCTGCTTTTGTGGAAAAACTTGCCAGCTGTCTACACTGGCTGCTTTAATTTCCGTAAAAGCACAGATGATCTCATGTAAGATTGTCAGTGCTTTTGTGGAAATACTATGCTGCTCCCATTCGGGCAAAAGTCTTTTTCCGAAAAACTTTTGCTCAGAAGGGCCAGTGTAGACAGCAGAGATTTGTTTTCCGCAAAAAAGCCCCGATCGCAAAAATGGCGATCGGGGCTTTTTTGCGGAAAAGCGCATCTAGATTGGCCACGGACGCTTTTCCGCAAAAAGTGCTTTTGTGGAAAAGCGTCCTGCCAATCTAGACGCGCTTTTCCGAAAATGCTTTTAACGGAAAAGTTTTCCGTTAAAAGCATTTCCGGAAAATCATGCCAGTGTAGACGTAGCCTAGGAGGAAGAGGTGAGAGATTGTGTTTTGGTGACCCTGTCCTGGGTTCTAATTCCCTCGTGAACACGTGTCAATGCATCCATGTGACCCTCTCTTTATGGGAACACCTCCCTAACCAGGACTAGCCACTTTGCTGGGCCATTCCAGCCCCGTACGCTCTCCAGGCCCTGCCACCTTGAGAACCCCTCTCCCTCTTTGATGTGAAAGGGACAATCCCCTGCCCTGTGTGGCCCAAAGCAAGGGGGGGAGGATCCAGAGCAGGGCGGGCACCTGTCCAGGCTTTCCTAGGATGGCCCCTTGTTGGAGGGAGCTGGGTCCCGGCTGCCCAGTGGAATGGGGCTCAGGAGCAGGCGGGGTTTGCCCCCCAGGGGCCGCAGCTGTGACCCAGAGGGACCCCCGCGTCTTGGGAGCCGCCTCCCACACCTCGCAAGCCGGCCCCGCGGGGTAAGGGACCGAGGGGTCCCGTCTGGCTGAGCCTGCAGCCCGGCTCCTTCCCTCGCCTCGGCCCGGCCCCTCCCCCGGCCGGCCCCTCCCATCCCGCCCGGGGTGCTCTGCGGCGCCCGGCCGCTGGCTTCTCCTCCTCCGGCAGCAGGTAACCTGCCCCGCCGGGCGCCGTGGTCCCGGCCCGCTCCCCGGGAGCAGGAGGTGGGTCGGGCCTAGCTCGGGGGCCGAAGCACCGGCCTTTCCTCGTCAGGGAGCGGGGCGCCGCGCCGCGCCTTCCGGGGGTCCCGCTCCCGCTCCCCAGGCCGCTGTGGCGCCAGGCGGGGTGACGGGGAAGGGGGGGTGATGCGCCCTCATGCGCCCCGCCCTTAGCCTGGGACTTGCCCCGGACAGAGGCGATGGCGGGCGGAGGCATGAGCTGGGGGCCAGCGTTGGCCTTCCATTGCCCGGGGGACCCCGGCAGGCTCTCGATTTGTGGGGCCCCCGTGTGGAGCATGTAGACCCTGGGGGTGCCCGGTGTGAGGGGAGCTCTGGTGTATGGAGGATGCTTCCCATTGTGGGTTAGACGGGGGCGATGCAGGAGAGTTTTAATATGAGGAGTTCAGGGATTTCAGTGCCTGTCATTCTTTGGGGCCAGGCATGAAAAGGACTGATTTTATCAGCTAAATGTGGAGGATAAGTAAGGGTTTTGATGAGGAAGTGTGTGGTTGTGCCTGCACTTTCCATCTTCACATGGAGATGAGTGCGCTGAACAGCATTAGCAAGTAGGGAAGGGTCCAGGGGGTGCTTTGGAAGAGCGTGCCGACAAAACGGTTATCCCTCCCCAAAATAAAATCATGGATCCCTGGGTGGTTACTGACTTGGCATGTGCGTGATGCAGGCCCCACAGTTTCCTCTGTTACTGAAAGTTCCCAAGCTTGCAAATTAGGGAACTGGGATGGCTTGAGAATTTCCAGCATATTTAGGGTTCCCCCAAAATGCAGATGCCCCCAAATGCAGATTGCATTGATTGTCTGCAAAGTCTCTGCATTCATCACTATGGTCTTTACTGTGAACTGAGTCCCTTGGCAAAGTAACTGGCATTTATGTTAATATTTTAGGAACCTTGTTTATTTATATATTCCTCATCAGTAGGTGGGAGAGGGAACACAGAAGCAGAAAGCAGAGGCTCAGCAGAAAGGGGTTGATGCAGCATCAGTTGTTGGAAAAATGATGAGTAATGCCTGCTGTTCCAATTAGAAAGGGCAACCCTCTGCTTTGTTTCATCTGCACTGCCAAATAGTGTTGACATTCTAGTATCCCCCGGTCCTTAAACTATTGGTAAGTGTAGCCAAGGAAGCAGTTCAGCTTATTTTAGCAGAATTTGAGGAATTTTTGTCTTTATCTAAGCACAGTAAATAGTTGATTCTAAGTGTTTGTCCTTTCTTTATTAGTGTAGAATAATTCTGTTGGTCTTGGAATAGTATGTTAGAATTAGTTTGTCTGTTTTCTTGTATCTTATCATCTGTTCTTTCATTCTTTCCACTAGTAGTGGACAGAATTGTATTTAGCGTCTATTATGATAGGAAGTGGTAGCCTGTTATTAATAACTACAGTAGTATTGGGGGAGGGAAATGGTTTTCTGTGCCTATTGTATTTGTAGAGTTGAATTTTTGGAGGATCCAAATGGCAAATGCTTAAAGATAATTCCTTTGCAATCCTAAGTTTTGGGGATATCATTTTTAATTACCTCAAAAATAAATATATATTAAATGTTTTGCTTCCTTTGATTGTTCTCCAATAAGGCAAGTAATACCATCAGGGTTTCTAGTGTTAGATGTGTTCTGAACATGGGACTGGGACCAGAAACTTACGTGTTCTGATTCCATCTCTGATACTGACTCTGTGTTATGCTGGGCAAGTCCCTTCGTTTTCTGGCCCAGGTTCCCTTTCTATAAAATACAAATAATATTGTAAGTATTTTTTGTATCGGGGTTGGGGAGGAGGATTAACTAGCAAACGATTGTAAAATACTTTGGAGATGAAAAACACTAAGTATTTCTTACTTTTATAATACTTGTGTATGTTGAGTACTAAATGTTTAATTTCTGAAAAAATATTTGCAACTGACAAGCTTTGGTGCTGCTGCATGAAGCTCCCTTTAGCAAAAGGAGAGACTATGTAGTTGAGTAGGATAAGCCACTAGTTTGGGCAACATTTGTTGTCTTTTTGTAGGTCAGAGTTACTGTGGAACTATTCATGCTGTTCTGCAGTGCTTGTTGGGAAGGAGACAAACTTATTTTTAAGGTTATTTTCTTTCACTTTACAACAAAATGTATGAACTTTGATAGACAAATAAAAGGGTGACTTTAAGAAATGTTTTTATTATTAAATTCCCGTTTTCTCAAGTAGCATAACCTGTACGTATCATGTGATTAAATTGGCCTAAGCCTTAGTGTAGACATGGATATAGGTCAATGGAAGAACTCTTCTGTCAACTGAGCTATCACTTTTGGAGAGGAGGATTTACTACATCAAGGGAAAAAAACCCTTCATTACTGTAGTGTCTTTGCTACAGTGGTGCAGGTGCAGCATTTCTAAAAGGCCTATCTACAGTTGAAATGTTACAGCAGCACCACTCTAAGTGCTTTAGTGCCTAACATGGTGAGAAGGGTTTTCCCATCAGTGCAGGTAATCCACCCCAAGAAATGGTAGTTAGGTTGACAGAAGAATTCTGTTGACCTAGCGCTGTCTACACTGGGGGTTAGCTCGGCATAACCGCACCACTCAGGATGTGGATTTTGTAGTTAAGGCGACTAATAAACTTTCTAATAAAAACCAGGCCTAGCATAGATGTACCCAATAGTACAAAAAAACAAGTTTAATAGTGGTTGCTAAATTCAGTTACAACCTATCTATAGTCTAAACATTCAACCTGGACTAGGTATATGGGCTTGACCCCTTTCCCAGTTGTGTTCAGAAAGTAAAGTGCTAAGAATAAGTGGAAAAATCAACTCTCCAGCCTTGCAAACACTTGACTTACAGGTTTAACTTTAAATATATGAGTAGTCCTTTAGGAAACAGAATTCAGTGGGACCACTTGTGTGTGGAATTTTAAGTACATGTATAAGTGCTTGTATCATCAGGGCAGCTATTTGTTAATTCAGTTTGTTTTAAAATTAGTTACCATTTAATGTACACATGATAAAGATGTTAGATGATATTGTTTATAGCGCTATCAATCAATCACAGTCAACTCACAAGACTAACTCAAATTAATTGTGATTAATTGCACTTTTAAATAATAAAATCACAATTCATTAAATCTTTTGGATGTTTTTTCTACATTTTCAAATATATATTGAGTTCAGTTATGACACAGAATACAAAGTGCACAGTGCTCGCTTTATATTTGTATTTTTGGTTACAAATATTTGCACTCTAAAAACCCAAAAGTAATAGTATTTTTCCATTCACCTCATACAAATACTGCAGTGCAATCTTTTTGTCATGAAAGTACAATTTAAAAATGTATATTTTTGGTTACATAATTGCACTCAAAACCAACCAGTATTAGGCTTTAGATTAGGGGTCGGCAACTTTTTCAAACCAAAGAACCAAACTACTTAGAACAAGTGGTCAACGAAGAGCTGTATAAGAATGCCCATGTGCATGATTGAAAATATACAATTTAATATTATTGATAATTGACATAATGGTTAATAATAGCATAAATGAAACATTGTACTCATAGACATTATTTAATGGGACTTCTGTTGCTGTGTCTTTTTGCTCATTTCTTTTAAGTTTACATCATAACTGGTCAAATCCAGCTTCATGCACACATTCAGGCTGTTTTCTGTCAATCTTATGGCAGGGGACTGAGGATGTGGCAGTGCAGGAGTCTGGGTTGGGGTGTATGAGGGGCTCAGGGCAGGTGGCTTGGGTGTATGATGGACTCAGGGCACAAGGTTAGGGTGTGGAGGGTGCAGGAGTGTTATGGCAGGGGGCTGGGGATATGGGGGTACAGGAGTTTGGGAATGAGGGGCTCAGGGCAGGGAGTTCAGGTGTATGGTGGGCTCAGGGTTGGGATGTGTGGGGTGCAGAAGTATTATGACGTTGTGGCCAGATGGGGCCTGGCTTATTGGCCAGGCTTCATTTTTAAATAAAGTAAAATACAGTATTATGTCCAACTCAAAAGCTTCCAACATTGTCTTTATTTATGATAGTTGTGGAGGGACCACACAAGTAAGAAGCAAAAAAAACCACTGCAACCCCTCTGAACCTTTACTGTTGTGACCCCCAACTGAAACACCTCACTCCCCTTGTGCTCCAGCTCCAGGGGGAGGGGAAGGGCAGGAAGGACTGTGGTTCAAGGCATCAAGCCAGCTTAACTCTTCCAGGGTTAGTGGATTTTGTGGACCCCTCTGGGCTGGGGCCAGAAATGAGGGTTTCAGTGTGCGGGACAGGGCTGCCAGTGAGTGGGAGAGGGATGTGGGTTAGGATCTGGGCAGAAGGTGGGGTGTAGGAGTGGGTGAGAGTGCAAGGTCTCGGTGGGAGGTGGCAGGAGCAGGCTGGGGGTGCATGGTCTCAGTGGGGAAGGGTGTGTGTGTGAAGGGGCTGGGAATGCAGGGGCTGGGCATGAGGGGTGGGGGGGGGGCACTTGTTTTTGCACCGAATGCCATTCCCAGGCATCAGAGGCTTTCCCTGTTGGGAGCAGTCGGGAAAGCCTCCCAGAAGCGCGTCTTTGCGCTGCTGTTTCCCCATCCAGGGGAGTGGGAAGGGAAGCGTCAGCTTGTGGAGCAATTTCCCCCCACCCAACCAGATCCAGTGGGGAGGCCTGGGGTCCCTTCTCCCCCCGCAGGAAGCTGGCGCAGCACTCCAATCTGGGGGGGAGGGTTGGCTCACAAGGCTGGAGTGCTAGCATGGGTTTCCTGCTGCGGGGATACAATGGGGGCTGAGTTCGACCTGCAAAAGAACCATATCTGTCTTCCTAGTGAGGCATATTTTGCTCCTGACCCCTGCTTTAGAGCTTACATGTCCATTCAGCCAGTTGCTAAAACAAACACATCTGTTTACATTTATGGGAGGTAATGCTTCCTGCTTCTTATTTACAATGTCACATGAAAGTGAAAACGCATTTGTATGGCACTTTTGTAGCCAACATTGTAAGGTGTTTAAGTGCCAGATATGCTAAACATTCATATGCCCCTTCATGCCTCAGCAACCATTCCAGAGGACATGCTTCTGTGCTGATGACACTCGTTACAAATGCATTAATTAAATTTGTGACAACTGCTTAGGGGAGAATTGTATACCTCCTGCTTTGTTGTACCACATTTTGCCATCTATTTCATATTACAGGGGTCTTAGATGATGACATAGTGTTCATTTTAAGAATATGTTCACTGTAGACTGGGCAAAATGCAAAGAAGGTACCAATGTGAGAATTCTAAAGATAGATACAGCGCCCGACCCAAGGTTTAAGAATGTGGTGTCTTCCAAAATCTGAGTGAGATGAGGTGTGGAACACGCTTTCAGAAGTCTTAAAAGATGTGGAAATGACAGAATCTGAACCCCCGGCAAAAACAATTCACTTTCTAGTGTTTGGTGTCTGACTCGGACCATGAACATGAATGTGCGTCAGTTGACGAGGCTTTGGTTTGTTATTGAGCAGAACCCATTCTCAGCACTAATGTATGTCTTCTGGACTGGTGGCTGAAGCACGAAGGGATATGTGCATCTTTAGTGCATCTGGCACATAAATATTTTGTGAAACTGGTTACAGCAGTGCCATGCGAACGCCTCTTCTCATTTTTAGGATACATGTAAACAATAAGTGGGGAGTATTATCTCCTGCAGCTCTAATCAAACTTGTTTGAGTGATAGGCTGAACAAGAAGTAGGACTGAGAGGATGTGTAGGCTCTAAAGTTTTACATTGTTTTATTTTTGAATGCAGTTTTTTGGTACACAATTCTATGTTTGTAAGTTGCACTTTCACTATGGTACTTGTAATGGGAGAATTGGAAAAATACAATTTTTGTACAGTGCAAATAAAAAGTGAGCACTGTACATTTTGTATTCTGCTTTGTAATAGAAATCAATATATTTGAAAAGGTAGAACATATCCAAAATATGTTAATAAATGACATTCTATTATTATTTAACAGGGCAATTAATCACAGTTAATTTTTTTTAATTGCTTGACAGCCCTGATTGTCTTTTCTGCCTCAGATTCTAAAAAATGCAGCCCTGTGGGATTGGGCAGTGTCTATTTAGGCATCTGCTCACTGGTTATTAAGCCAGACTTGAAGCTCTTAGAACTCTTAGAGCCTCTGGCTACAACTAATGGGCCACTGTCTATTATTTTCAATGGCTTTCTTTCCTGCACTGCTGCTATGCTCCTAGCTGGTAAAGTGCTTGTACAACATGCTATATTTTGTCTTACTTCTGCTAGGGCAGTGCTTGGAATTAGGAAGGATTTTCAGCTTTGGGAAAAAATCTTTAGCTGGAGTGGCTTAGCTCTTCATCCTCTTGTTTGCTTGTTTTTTCAAAAAAAAATTTTTTTAGAGCAGGACTACTCAACTTTGGAAGCCCTGGGGGCCACAATA
Source organism: Pelodiscus sinensis (assembly GCF_052426305.1). Classification (NCBI taxonomy): domain Eukaryota; kingdom Metazoa; phylum Chordata; order Testudines; family Trionychidae; genus Pelodiscus; species Pelodiscus sinensis. Next base: position 13,297,769 of record NC_143074.1, read on the forward strand.
ATACTCACAACACATGCCGAAGGCTGCAACTTAAGTGTGGTTGAGTATACATGCAAATAACTTTTCACACTGACAGGCATGAATACAAAGATTAAGGCAAGACTACACAACACACAGGCCCCATTTAAGTCAGTTCTGCTGATATTAACAAAATGAAATATTTACCCAATTTCCACCCATATGACAGCACTTTTAATGAGCAACGACAGTCCAAGAATTTAACTACTAAAGCGCATATCAACTGAAGACCATTGTATTGACTACTTTTTTGTTTTGGGTTCACAATTTTAATAAATCAAACAAAAACTGCATCTTATTAAAAATAAAATTGTATGCCAGTGTTTTGGGTGTTTAGCTTGAAGCTTCGGGTTGTGCATTTCTTGGAGTGATTTTACTGTAAAAAGAAAAGTTTCCAAATCAGAACACTCCAACGTGACATGAAAGGCAAAAGAGGACAGGTGCCTGGGAGCCCCGTCCTATATTCCCAGCAGGGCTGACATCCCCATGCGGCAGTCCATCGCTCCATACGGAATGGAGGCAGAGCTGCCCGGCCGTGGCGCTCAACCAAACCTGAACAGTGGGAGCCAGTCAGCACCTGTCAGGCTCTGCCTGCAAGGCTAAGCAGCCAGCACTTCCCACAATGCCTGGCACCTCCTCCCTGGGCCTAGAAATGCTGATACCCTGTAACTCATCTATTCCAGCCAGCCTGTCTGCTTGTGTCATTCAGTGCTCACTCCACTTGGGAAATGCCTCACCATTGTGGAGCATGTTCCCAGTGGAGGCCATGTCCAAAGAATCCCACCCGTGGGCCACGTGTTGAGCCCCGTATTAACCCAGACTGCACCGTGGGCCGCAAACAAACGGGCCACACGTGACCCACCTATTGAGTAGCCCCGTTTTAGAGCATCTTTGGAAATGAGGTCTGAGGCACCAAAGAATGTTAAATGGCAGAAAACAGTGACTATGCAAAACTTTATGTAAAACTTTTGGTGAGCTTGAAGCTGTCCTTTCTGTACTGGTATGGAGATTTTACATCTGGTTGGCCTCTAGTAGTAGTGTTCTGGAGCTGGTTCTGAACTGTCTGTAGTTCTTGTAGTTTTTGTTTAGGTCCTAGATGCAATTTCCTTAAAATATATTGTTCAGAAGTTGCCTTGTTTTGGTGCCTTATGTTCTATTATATGCCCGAGGGCATATATGGAATGTTCCATAGGTAGGCACCATGATCTCACATATGGACTACTCCAAAGGAGTTTATTTAGCTTATAAATTATGTTATTTGCCTAGAAATGTTCCTTTATACTGGCTGTGCTTGGATATATTATCCTGAGTGGGACCGCACATCTCGTACTCTTCAGTCTTCATGATTTACATGTGTTAATATTGTTGAGCAGCAGTTTAACAGTAAACCCCTCAGAAATGCAGGTGGCTTTCTTTCTTCTGAAGGTAGGTTATTGACATTAGAAACCTTCTTATTTTAGTCTCGGTGCCCTTATTAATTTAAAACAGTGAGTACTAGGGTTGTTAGAAATTCTATCAGCTACACAATTAGCTAATTGCTCGCTTCCTATTGACTACACAATTAGACGATAATGGAGGAAGCCTCCAGGAGTTACTCCCCACTGTGGCTCCGCAGTTTAAATGTAATAAGAGCCGGGTGGGCAGGCAGCTACACCCTGTTCCAGACCTGGATCTGGGTAGGTCCCAGTCCCAGCACGAGACAAGCTTGCTTAGTCACAGCTCGTGCCGGGTTCAGCAGACCCTGTCTGGGACCTCTGTGGACGCAGGCTGCTTCATGGCAGCCTCCCTGCCCCGCTCCTATGCTGCTTAAAAGCCGGCTCCCCCTACCACAGGCTCCTGCTTCTGTCCACCCCTTGCTGCCTCTGATACAGAGGCAGCAAGGGTGGGGAATGTGAGTAGCTGAGTAGTCGACTCAACTGCTGGCTTACATCCCTAGTGAGTACATTTGTGGTGATTAGTGACTAATAGCTCTAGCTTCAGCTAGGCAGCTTACTTGGTCTCCTGCATTAAAAGTCTAGTCCCTCAAGCCATCCTTGGTTTAATTACTAAGAATGTAGTCATGACATATAGCTTACATGATTTTTCTTGTTTCCGTGTGTGGACTAGGAAGAGGTTTAATTAAATGATACATGTCAATTCATGTATAAAATATGTCATTTTTTTCTTTTTAACTGGATTAGTATTTTTTATAGCATCCAACGATGCTGTGTGATCCAGAGAAGCTGGGACTTTGAGCCTTCAGAAGAGAGTACTCAGTGGTTCGTCACATTATCATCTTCCTTTGAGGTAGGAATGAATCAGCAAATCCAAATCTTTGGTTAGTGTGGATGTAACTGAATTGTCAGTTGTGGCCCTTAAAACGGGCATGTATATTTACAGGGGGCTGACAGACTTGCTGGGACCCCAGGTAAGGTGTGTGTGTGTGTGGGGAGGAGGCTGGGGGCAGCCAGCCCTCAGCGCTGCCCAGAGTGTGGCACGCCACTACTCCTCCCCCAGCCAGTCTGCCCTCAGAGCTGCCCAGGCACCCGATGTAGCTCTAGCAGCAATGTTGGCTCTAGTTACTGTTGCTCCTGCCATGGCGGCAGCCAGGAGCCTGGAGCTCTTTTGAATTGCGGGCCCTAGGGCGGTTGTCCCCTTTGCTCCTCCCCCCGTTGGAGGGCCTGTATATTTAGTATTTAATACATTTTTGGACCACAGCTGGCACATTGTACAAACAATAATTAACTTTATGTTCCCTGCCTCTTTCCATTGCATCAGCCACTTACCTCTGATATCATAATGCCACTACTCAACAATGAGCTCTTCTGCATTAGCACAACTGCAGGGTTGAACAGTGTTACCTGGTATCAAGATTGGTGCTTTTGTGTGTTTGATCTCTAAGCTTTTAATTTAATTTCTAAGATTTACTCGTTTAGTTCCCTCTTCCTTGCGTTGGAACAGACGTACAGTCGGGGATCTGTGTTTTACCTAATTACAGGGGAGTTGTAAAATGTCATTGTTTGAATGTTTGAGATTATTACTTTATGCTTCCATTTTTAGAATGATAGGGATTATGACAATTGAAATATATGACTCAAAAGTATATCCCTTTAGTTTCCTGTTGTCTTTACCATCAAGTCTGACATTGAACCAAACTGAGGAGTCATCCTGTGATTTTTGTACTTCTGTAGGTGAACTTTAGGTGACAATGGGAGACACAAGAGATGTTTGTCCTCACCTGGATTCCATAGGTGAGGTCAGCAAGGATGACTTGCTGCTCAAATCCAAGGTAAAGAAAGTGTTTCTTGCAGTGTTTACCTCTTGTGTGTAATTGGGGTGAGGTTTGCCCTAATATGCAAAAATTGTCCGTATTCACAAGTGGGATGTGGAAATTGAATTTCAAATACTGATACCTTTTTGATTGTGCCTCATCATGACATTTTGTTAGCCATTTGTACTTCAGAAATACAATTAAATCACATGAAGAGGCTGTCTTTATGAGAGAGCGTAAGGGGAAGCACAGAACTCTTGCATTTATGCTTAAGTACTGTTGATCTGTCTATCTCACTCATTACCAATTTAAGTCTTCAATCCTGAAATGGTTTCATTTGGTAGCTAATACATTTTCAAGGCTCATGGGATTACTTCAGAAAAGGGGTAATATGAAAGGAAGCATCTGTGTGGCTGGAATTTTTGAATGAGTAGAAGTGGCTGATGGAATTAAATTAAAAACCTAATATTTCTACTCTCTGGGTAGTGCTCAAAGCCCTCTTCACTGTTGCATTTCTGAATGACTGTTAATCCTGCTCAATGCTGTCTCTTATCCAGGTATTTTAAAGTATACATTTAGTTTAGGTGGAATGCATAGTACTGGGAAAAATAACTTGTGCAGCCAAACGAGTTTTTAATCTCTGTCCCAAAAAGTTAACTCATGTAATAAGAGTGGCAACTCATGCTCCCCTCAGAATCAAGGGCCAGCTAACAAACGTGACTTTTTCTTTATCTATGGTTGTAGGGAACCTGCCAGTCGTGCAGAGCTGCGGGACCAAACCTCTGGGCTTGCCTGCAGGTAAAAAGGACTTGCTATTTGTGTGGGCTGCATAGTGGGTCGTCTTGGTTTTTTTATTTATATTGTTTCTTAGTACAATGCTGTACTTGCTGTTTCAGGCTGACTTATCACCTTTGGAGATGAAATTAGGTCTGAAACCATATAGTGTCTAGTGAACATAGAAAGAAGCAATAGAAGAAAGAAAGCCCAGAAAAAGTGTCCATCAGTTTTCAATTATATCCCTGGAAAATGGAAGCCAGTGATCAAATCCTAAAATACGCCTGCTTCACATCTATGCCTATTCTGTTCACCCCTCACAAATGCTTTCCTCCTGGAACCCCCCGGGAATGAACACTGAAGTGATACTAACTACCATCTGCTTTTAAGCACCTGGTGATTAACTGGATCCTTTGGCTTTTAGAGAGATTTAAAGTGTATGGAGCCAGAGAACATTAGTGTTGATATTGAAAGGGGAGGAACAAGACAAATGGGAATGAAAAAGAGCTGCCTTAAATAAGATCAGAGCTGGAATGGACTCAGAATGTCATCTAGTCTGGAACCTAGGCCTTATTCAGCTCTGATGTAAGCAGATATGTCACTATTGACATTAAAACAAACCAAACTAAAACATTCTATGCAGTGATGTCATCATTGACTATGGTGGAGCTTCATCTACTTACACCAGCTTTGATTTTGGTCCCTGTCACTTAAAAAGTAGTATTGTAGAGTAGTGTTTCTCAATGAGTTGCTTCCCCAGAGGGCAGATATCGCCAGGCAATTGGGGGCAGGAGGTACAAGGCATTGAAAATGTTGTCTTGTTTTTCCCACTCTCCCCATGCTCTTACTGTTCAAGGTCAAGTGTTCTCTGTGAAACCTCTCAAAACAGACACTCACAAATTATATAGGCCTTTCATTGTTATCCTGGATACATTTACTATAAAAGCAAGAGTAAAAATGTAATAAAGTCATGAAAATATTTGCGTTGGAATAAAGGGCTGTTTACCTGGGAAGTTTGAGAAGCACTGCTCTAGAGAAAGTTAGAAGATTCCCACAGTGCACCTGACTGTGCACCTGTGTGTAACTGTCTTATCAACTGTCAGTCACTTGTACTATCAAAAATTATTCCCAGGTAACAAATGCACATGGCATTTTTCAAACATGGGGGAAGTCACACATCCTGAGGAGCTCACAATCCTTGTCAGTTTCATTCTGCTGCTTTTTCTTGGGAAGTTTTATGTGCAGGAGCTGCAAAAGCACCAGTACTGGTGCTGTGGTAGTTCTGGGGCTGCTCTGCAAGTAACAGAAAGAAAATCATTTTTCCCTGCCATGAATCCCCAAGCATCAGGCAGGGATTGCCCTATGTTGCCTGTGAATATCAACTTCCATTATGATAGTTTTGATCAGTTTGCATCATGGTACTTCCCAGACCCTGTGTGCTGTGTAATCAGACTAAAAGTTAGTCCTTGCCTCAAAGAACTCTTAGTAGGAGCAGTGGAACAAAGTTGAAAAAAATTGTGCTAGTTTTTACACTGTTGTTCAGGAAGTTGCAGTATCCCCAGAAGTATGAGACTGATAGATCTTATACCTGTAACTGCAGGGGAAAGTTATTCTTTTTAGATAGATGTCTAGACCTTTCCAAAACATAATTGTAATAGAAGAAAGAAAACAAGATGTTTGATTGAGGGGATTGATAGGGAAAGATGAAGCAGTGGAAAATAGGGACGTTAAAACTGTTAACTGGTTAAATGAGAGCTATTAACTCATTAACCATTTTACCTTAAGTCCTGCTACTCAGCTCGCCACCTGGCCCCTCCATAGCTGGGGCTGCTCCAGCCCAGCGTTGCTGGCTGCCACCGGAGTTTACTGGCAGGGATGGTTAACTGGTAAGCATACTTGCTTACCAGAATGCTTACTGTTTAACATCACTAGTGGAAAGAGAAGAGGTGACAAGATGGACATGGGTGAACTGACTGCCTCTTAACTTACTGTTTGGATTTTGTTAGACAAGCAACTTATTTTTACAACTGATTGATCAGTAGGCACTCTTATCACTCAAGTATGATCAAAAAAACAAACTTTAATGAGATGGATTGGGGGTTTCATAGAGTCCTGTGAGCAAGGGTGGGCACAGTTTTTTTTTTTTTTACGTAGTGCCAAGTTGTTTGCAATGCTGTGACTTATGTTACAAAGCATACTTATGAAGTGCAGAAGGCCAGCACAGATGCAGCTCCTGGTTCCTATGGGGTCACAAACCCCCCTTTTCATGTTATTGTGGGTTTATCTTGCCATATCAAGACTGTTCTCCCACGGTTTCCTCTCTTTCTAGGTTGCTTGTCCTTATGTTGGGTGTGGGGAATCCTTTGCGGATCATAGCACCCTTCACGCACAGGTGAGCTATTCTGTGTAATTCTCTCCCTTTCATCAGGATAGACAGGGTTGGATTTCTGAATCACTAAACTCTGATCCACAGAGCGTTGGCACTTACTGATGTCAGAGGCAGCAGCATGCGGGGGGGAGGGGCTGCGTGTAACTGTGAGGGTTAACTGATGAGCTCAGTGTTTACACAGATACACTATCGCATCGCTACTGATTATAGCCATTCCTTGCTATTTTCGTGCTCAAACAGCGTATATGTAATGCCTATGGCATGTAGGTTCCAGACTCTCAGATGATTATGACTTTTATAATTTGTGGTTCTCACTGTTTTGATTTTTAGGCCAAAAAGCATAACCTGACAGTGAACCTGACCACGTTCCGCGTGTGGTGTTATGCTTGTGAAAAAGAGGTATTCTTGGACCAGAGGCTGGCAGTGCATACTCCATCCCCGCCTGCCAAATTCAGTGAACAGGTGGGTCTTCCACCCCATAAGTCAGGAAGCTACCATTGAATGGGCTGGAAGGGAATGCTCAGAAGGGTTTTGTTTGACTAGGTCAGGACTCCCTACCATTGCACATGCTGTCGTTGCAACGAGAGCTTTCAAATCTGAAGGAAGATGCCTTCCATCAAGATAATCATGCATTTACTTAGCAACTTTCATCCAGACCAATTCCTAATGGGCTTTAAAAGTAAATGCATGTATATGCAATGGGTCTGTCTTTAGCCACTTTTGAAGGGCAGCCACGTCTGGGGTGAATTGCAGAAGCGTTAACTGCCATACTAGAAATATGCCCACTGCAGATGCTATTGCCTGTCCCTTGGGTCTCTTGTGGCACATCTTGAAGTCACTAAGGGTACTCCTTGGACAACCTCCACATACGACTGAGGTAATGCCATCAGGGAAGGTAAAGGGGTTATTGCAGCTGTGTATTGTCAGTGCCTTCGTTACTGGTGTACCCACTTAGTGGCTGAATAAATGGGCACAGATCATGTGTGTCCTCCTTGATGGTCAAAGCTGCCATTGATGCTCATTTCTCTGCCTTTAATCTAGGATGCTCCGTTGCCTGCTCACCCTCTGAAGGCAGTTCCAATTGCAGTGGCTGATGAAGGGGAATCCGAATCGGAGGAGGATGATCTGAAACCAAGAGGTAAGGCCACTTTGAATTATGGAGCCTGTTATAACAGCAACTCTGGACTCTAAGCTTTACACTCTGATTTCCCAGAGAACCATTGTGATTTCAGTAGGTTTGAGATGCTAAACTCATCTGCAAAGGACAAGCCGGATTCCCTTTCATCTTGGGTAGAATGTAAAATGTGGAGGCTCTGAAAAGGAAGGGGCACTGAAATGTGACCTGTCTCCTGTCTCTTGCACTTTCTCTAGGCCTTACTGGAATGAAAAACCTTGGGAACTCCTGTTACATGAATGCAGCACTTCAGGCTCTCTCTAATTGGTAGGCAACAAGACCATTTTGTGTTGATGTTCTCTTGAGGCACGTCTACACTGGGGAGTTATTTTGAAATAACAAGGCAAGCATCCACACTACTAAGCCTGTTATTTCGAAATATTGGGCTTGTTATTTTGAAATACTAGCTCTTGCTTGTGAAGCAGGAATAAGCTTATTTCAAAATAATTATTTTGGGAGTTATTATTTTGAAATAACTTGGTTGTGTAGACGTAGCCTTGAATACCCACTACAAATTAAAACTGTGGTAATTCCAATTGGAGACTTCCTTCAGGAATTCTGTGTGTAGAAATCAGTCAGCCCAGGGGCAGAATGGGGGGGAGAAGGAGGAAAAAACAGGATCACAGTATGTTTAAGCGACAAAAAATATAGCGAAGGAAACTGGGCAAGTCCGTGGGATACAGACCATTGGATTGGTGGTGGAGCTACAGACCTTTGGTTTCCATTGTGATCTTTAAAATATATTAAATATAAAATATTTTATAGGTGCACGTGCACAGTTTTTTTTTTCCAACTTCTTTTTCATGTCCAAAATGAGGTGGCCTTGAAAACCTCAGTCCCAAATAATTCTCTCCATTCTGTCTTGGCAATAAGCTCCAGCATCTCTCAGGCTTGCTGAGGAGGGCTCCCAATCATTCTATCCAAAGGGAATGATTTGTTAAGATTCAGAGGGATGCATTTGCTGCACCCTCTCTTTCCCCTTTTACTAAATGTTATATTCAAAATGCAATCTTAGAGCATTTCCTCTCTTTGTGTGACTTGAAATGTATGCGTAGAAGAAATTCCCCTCCACTTACCTCTCCTATCTTTCCTTCTTTAGCCCACCTCTCACACAGTTTTTCCTGGAGTGCGGTGGGCTGGTACGTACGGATAAGAAGCCAGCATTGTGCAAAAGTTACCAGAAACTGGTCTCTGAGGTTTGGCACAAGAAGCGGTGAGTCATCCCTCCCCAGTCCAAGTTACAAACACAGTAAAATTTGGTGCAGCACCACTGAAATAATGTGGTGTGTAGTAGCTGGGCATCTGGCTCCCTACCTGTAAACGTAAGTAGTTGCAAGAGTCAAATCCAATATCTAAATGGTGTCTTATATTTAGTGTTATCGTAGTACAGTACAGACAAGATGGTGAAGTAATAACTTCCATTGGATCAACTTGGGTGGAAGAGACCAGCTTTTGGGTGTCACAGAGTTCTTCTTCAGGTCTGGAAAAGATAAGCCTCAGCTATTCTACCAACAGAAATTGGTCCAATAAAATATATTACCTCTCCCAGCTTGTGTCTCTCATATCCTGGAATCAACACTGTTACAACAATACTGCAGGCAACAGAATATGAGTAAATTGTGGGTTTGGAATGGACTAAGCTGTAAAGTCATGGCAGTAATTTTTAGTAGTTTATTGTCATTTTAATGTAACTTATCTCTTGTGAAACAAGTAGTCCTGTGTCATCTTAGGGTATGTCTACACTACAAAGTTAATTCAAAATAACAGCAATTATTTCGAATTAACTTTAATAGCATCTACACAGGCAAAGCGCTATTTCAAAATAAATTCAAAATAGTGGAGCCCTTATTTCGAATTTAGTAAACCTCATTCTGTGAAGAGTAACACCAAATTTGAAATAGCTATTTTGAATTAAGTTCTGTGTAGAAATTTAATTCGAAATAGGGGGCCTCCAGCCCTTCTCAGGGAGCCGTGGTGGCCACTCTGGGCACAACCAGGAAAACTTACTCTCCTCTCCCCCAGCCCCGGAGCCATTAAAGGGGTAGACCCTGGCCATAGTGCCTGTGCCAGCTCCAAGCCTGCCAGCCCAAAGCCAGCAGTGGCCACCGGGGCCTCTGACCCAGTGGCCCCAAAACATGAGCCAGCAAGTCCTCCACTGCTCCCCAGGAGCAGTCTGCCAGCTCCCAGGAGCCTGACGGGCTGGAGAAGGTGGGGGCGCCTTCTGGTCCAGGGTGGAGATCATGGACCTTATTCAGGTTTGGGGGGATGCCCCCAATGTCCATGATCTCCATACTAGATGGAGGAATGCGGCCATCTATGGCAGGTTAGCTGCGAACCTGGCCACCAAAGGCCACATGCGAACCCAGGAGCAGGTTAGCATGAAAGTCAAGTTGGTCTGGAGAGACCCCCCCCCAGCCCTGAGCTTCCCCTCCCCCTTCTTCCCCTTGTTTCCCCCTTCCAGCTCCCTCCTGCCAGGTTTCCCCCCTCCCCTCTTCCACCCTCTCTCTTCCCCTCTCCCACCTCCTTTTCCCAGTCTCCCCAGAGGTTCATCCCCCCCCCAGTTTTGTTCAATAAACCCAGTTTCTATTTTTGAACATATGTGTCTTTTATTTGACATCAGGAAGGGGGGCTAGGGAGGAGTAAGTGGAAGGACGTGAGGGAGGAATGGGGCACGAGCCCCCAGTGGGGAGGACCAGGGAGGCTCTGAGGGCTCCTCGGGGTGGACGCTCTCCTTCAGGGCCTCCTGGATCCTGACAGCCCCCCGATGAACCCCCCGGATGGCAGCCAGGCTGATAGCAACGACCCCACAAGACGCACCGGCATGCCATGGGGTAACTGGTTCCATGTGGCCGAGTGCTGTGGTATCCTGAGTTCGGGCACTCCAAGACAGGACTGCTTTGCTGTCCCTCATCGAGGTAGACAAGCAAGCGGGGAACCCTGAGATCTGTCTGACTGGGGTGGGGGTAGGGTCCCTTTAAGCACAGAGCTCAGTTAGCCTCACACGCTAAGTCCTAACCTGATGCCCTGCCGGCACTGGTTCCGGCCAGCCTTAACTTTGGTTCAGGGTCCACTCAGTGTGGATGTGCTATTTCCAAATAGCAAAATGCTATTTCGAAATAGTTTTTGTGGACAGATGCGTTATTTCAGATTAGCTTAATTCAAATTAACTATTTCAAATTAAATTAATTCAAAATAGCACTGTAGTGTAGACATGCCCTTAGAGACTAACAAAAATATATAGGATCTTTTGTTTCATATAGGATCATGAGCTTTTGTGGATAAGACCCACTTTATCAGAACTTTTTATGGTTTTAAAGTTACAGACTAACACGGCTCTCTGAGACTTTTTATCTCTTGTGAGTTCTGAGTGTTGGGAAGTGCCCCCCACGTTTGAGGTGGACACTACTCTGTCTTTGAAATCAAAATGTATAAGTAGACCAGAACATTCTGACAACGGAAATGATGGAAGGCTCCATCACTTGACCTGTTTAAAAGCGAGACAGCATTCGTGAATGTATAGTGGAGATCAGTGTGTCACTAGTAGGGAGAACAGATCAAAATACTAGGCAGATTCCTTACACCATCTGAAATCTTCTGATTTCTAGTTAACAGATAAGTTCAGACTTTTTTTAGCTACATAACTGTTCTTTTCCCCCTTTCCTTTAAACTGACTACCACTCTTGTGCTTATGACGCAACTTAGCTGTAGACCTGATACGTATTTTTGTTCTCATACAGCCCAAGCTATGTTGTTCCAAGCAGCTTGTCTCATGGAATCAAACTGGTCAACCCTATGTTCCGGGGCTATGCACAGCAGGTGGGCCATTCAACAGAAACATGTGTCTAGGTTGTTCCACATCATGTGATTCTTAATGCTATAGTGAAGTTCCTCATGTAAGAATAAGTGGACCATATTGACTGGTTGGGTGCTGGGATTGTCCCATTGTTTGTATCTCTACTAGCAATGGCTAGAGCACTTGACTGGGATCTAGGAGATGTAGGTTCTGTCCCTGGGTCAGCCATGGGCCTGCGGGGAGACTTGGGGCAAGTCTTAACATGTCTCTGTGCCCCAGTTTTCCTATCTGTAAAATGGGGATAATGATACTGGTCTGCTTTCTCAAGCATGTTGAGTTCTGATGACAAATGCCATCTAAGAACCAGGGGGCATTATTGTTACTTGTAATAGAGATGAGAGTCTGGTTACACCTGCGCTAGACGGTTACAAATACCAACCTTTATCTCACACACATCCTTCTGAGCACCCAATTTAAAAGAACATGTCTCTTTTTAGGGGGGAAGAGTACTCCACTGTAAACAAACACGCAAACTAATAACAGTTTTACAAATTTAGCCCTCAGTGGTGTCCCTCTCTCTGTTTTCTAACCAACAACACAGACACTAGTGTATTTAAGCCATGATACTGGTAGCAAATGAAAACATGATGATAAAAGGACCAATTGCTGAAATAGAAAGACCAGAGCTGTTATATTTGCTCTCGATGCAAAGTGCATTGGATTAGAATTCTAGCAATAAAGATTTAAAACTGAAGAGCTGATGATATTTTAAGCCAAATCTTCCATAATGTCTCACAGGTCTTCAAAATTTAACTGCTGAGAGCTGTCAGGGCCCCAAGTAGTTCTTTGGGAGGTCCCTTATCAGTAATCTCCATTATTTCCTGGACCATGTAGGAGGCCCTCACCCTGGCTAATTTGTCTTTGATTTCTAGTTCTAATCTTTGGCAACAAAGGACTTTAATGTCATGATTGGTGTATGAGGAGATGTCAGTGGAGCATGAAAATTGTTTTTGTAGCACAGACTGTACTGTTCTTTCCAGCCCACTATCTTGATTGTCTGTTTCCTGATTTTTCCATGTTCTTTCAGTGCTGACATCCCAATAAACAAAGCAGTTCTCTAAGATCTGAAGCAGCTGCCCAGTTTGACCATCCTGAATCCTTCCTATGCTCCGGAGAAAAGGCAGAAACTGAAATAGTTAGCTGCACATTGGGATGCTAATCCCCAGGAGTTAGAGCAGTCTCTTAAATGGGCAGAATTCCTCTGCTCATCCACTGCATACCACTAAATCCATGTGTTCTCTGATTGGGATTCCCTGTATTCCTTAAGTGGCTAACTTTTGTGGGCAACAGATGAATTAAGTGGAAACTGGAGTAGTTGTGTTGTCCTGAGATGGGCAGTAGATAACATGGGATTACCTTGGTTTTCAGGACACCCAAGAGTTCCTGCGATGCCTAATGGACCAGCTTCATGAAGAGCTAAAGGAACCGGTTGTTGCTGAGGCTAGAGACTCTGACTCCAGTGACATAGATGACAAGCGAGAAGGTGACCGTAGCCCCTCGGAGGATGAGTTCCTCTCTTGTGATTCGAGCAGCGACAGGGGTGATATGGATGGGCAAGGCAGGACAGGGGGCATGAGTGGCTCCCTAGCAGAGACAGAGCTGCTGATTCAGGATGAGGCCGGGAGAGGGATCTCTGAGAAAGAGAGGATGAAAGACAGGAAGTTCTCCTACAGCCACCGGCGGAGCAACTCAGAACAAGTTGATGAGGATGCAGATGTTGATACCACCATGATGCCAATTGATGGCAGAGCTTCTCCTGAAACCCTACCTGCTCCCCGCCCTGCCAGCCCATGTAGGACACCAGGTACTAATACGGCTTTCCTGTCATGCCATATAAAAGAACCAGAGTCCTATTCGTATGTTGGGGCATGCTCATGGGGGATGTCTGCCAGACAGTCGTGTAGACATTCCCACTCCAGGTTTGAATAGCTCTTTGCTTCTAGGACAGGTTGCTTCATTTCTATAATAGCAGTGCCTGGGTAAATCAGCAGAGAAGTACTTCATCATGCCGATACGATGATGGGAAGGAACATGGGTTACACACTGACTAGGCCAAATGCAATCATTAAGAAAAACAAAAACCCTTCTGTCGAGAGACAGTGTGTTTTATGTCCTAGGATTAGCACTTCCTACATTAATGCCAGAGCAACATTTTAAAGAAGTGAACTGCTGTGTTGCTAATGACAACCCCACTATTACTAACCACACAAGACATACAAAAAGAAACCAGACAATGCAGGAACCCATTAGATAGACAAGAGCATGGGCTGAGGATGCTCTGGGACCTGCATACTTTTTTAAAATTACTTGAGGGAAAAATACTTGTTCCACATTATCTTACAAACCTTCCCAAGAGGGGTAAAGAAAGGGAGGTAACAAGGGATGTGTGGAAGTGGACTTGTGGCAGGTGCACCACCTCATGGCTAAGTGTGTGGAGTAGCAGCTCTGTCTCCAGCACGCCCTGCCAACAGACACTTTTGCCCCTTGGTGGTCTCTCTTCTTGTGACTCCACCTTCTGGCCAGGTTACATTTCATCCTGCCCCTTCTGGGATAGCAGGAAGTCCAACAAATAGTCTGATGTTCCTAACTACCTTTGGACCCACTTCTGGGGCCTATTGTCTTTATGCTCTTCTCCCAGATCTCTGTCATTTTGGCCCCTCCTGAGGGGCCTTGTGTCACCTTGCCCAGTGGCTAGCAGGAGAACCCAGGCTCTCTCCTGACATTGGATTGCATCCAGGAGTCTATACCCAGCAGCTCTGGTTTGCTCCATCAAATTTCTTGCTGCTGCTGCTGCTGCTGCTGCTGCTGTCTCCCTGGACTTCCTCCTGTCGCCTGTCAGGTGACCTCCCTTGCAGTCTCTCTAGGTTCACCTGTCTGTTAGGGCAGAGCTCTCCCTTGGAATTCCTCAGCAAAGTACCAAACTAAAGATATGAAGTGTAAATCCCTTTGTCCCTCCATCCCTCACTGCTTCTCCTCTGAGCATCTCTCAGGGCCCCCTCCATGGAAGTCCAAATCCTGCCCAGTTCTCATAGCTCCAGAGCCTGCTGCATCCCCAGTGCTGTTAAATGTAACTCCTGGTCATCTGCTAGACTTCCCTGCTCAGGGGAGGATCTCAGGGCCATCCTCCCGCCTCTTTGATCTTTCCCATCTTTCTGGTCCGAGAGTGTGATTGCAGAACTTCTCCCTGCAGCCCCTTCTGCAGCAGGCTTTGTTTGTACACCCAGTTCTCTCATAGCAGGGGCTCCTCTTGAATGGGGAATGGCTCCGCTTGAGGTGCAGCCAAGTGGGTTGATTGGTGTCTCAGGCCCAGGTTAACCCTTTCATTGCCTCTGTGGGTACACACTCACTCCATCACAGGGAAACAGAAAGCTTTGTTAGTGCTGCTCAGTAAACATTTTACAAATATTTTTAAGCGGTGGAGTAGGAGCATGGAGAAATTCCATGTGGTTCTGCAGAACAGTTGGCATTGAAAGGCTGTGCTCCAGATGTGACTCTTCCGTGCTTCAATTCCAAGACAGTGACCCAGCCTTCAGCCCTGTGGGCCACAGAGACAGAGGAATGCTGGCAGATGTGGGAGCATTTGTCAATATCCATTGTATGAGAATGAGCTTCTTGATTTGGAACAGACCTAAAGGTGGCTTGAATTGTTTCATTCTGTCTGGCAGCGTTCCCCATCTCTCTTGTGGTATCCGATTGAATCCCTCAGGTATCAGGTCCTCAGTGGAGTGGAGCTGGCCTGGGAACACGAAATTCCCCAAACATGGAAGACTTTGTTGTGCTGATTCAGAGGCTAGTCTTCTGCCAGCGCTCATTGGTGTCCAGTTTTGGTGGCACGCTTGATGTTCCTCCGGTATGCTCTCTTCCCGCACAGAGCCAGACAACGATGCCTATGTGCGCTGCTCCTCGCGCCCCTGCAGCCCAGCTCACCAGGAGATGCACTGCAAGCTGTCTAGCAGCCCCCCTCGCTCCAGTCCTGTGCGACTGGGACCCTCCTATGTGCTGAAAAAAGGTAGGGTAGACGGGAAACTACTGCAGCCCTGTGGCCGAGGTGGGCATGCAGAGAATGGGGCAATTGTGCAGGAGGGGGAGGAGAAACGGGAGGTACAGGTGGCTGACAGTCCATCAATATGCTGAGTCCTACTAAACCAGTTAGGAAATAGATGAGAGCACGTCTCAGCATGGCTGTGTGTTTTGGACAGAGATGTGTCTTCCTATCCAAATTCATCCAGAAACCTTTTAGAAAGGGTCTCTTGACTGTATCACGGTGCTAATGATTGTGGGAATTCCTGGGCTACTCTGCATTGAAGCGAGAGGGCAGCCCAGGCCTTCAGTCTTAAGCTTCACAGTAGGGCTGTCAGTTGACCTGCATTAACACCTGCGATTAACACAGGGCAGGATTAACGCATTAATTTTTTTAACATGTTAATCACAGGCGCTAATGCTGTGCTGTCCCTTTGAAGTGCCGCTCCAGTGCTTCTAAGGGGCTTGGTAATAGCAGAGCCAGGGATCAGCTGGAGTTTCCAGCTGATCCCAGGCTCCTAATGCGCTGCCCCTTGGAAACAATGCTGCGACGCTTCCAAGGGGCAGTGCTGCATGGAGCTCAGGGTCAGCTGGGGACTCCTGCTGATCCCGGGCTCCATGCAGCGCTGCCCCGTTGAAACACTGCCGCTCATTTCAGAGGGGAGGCGCGCGCGATTAATCGCGCAATTAATCATGATTAAATTTTTTAATCACTTGACAGCCCTACTTCACAGCACATGCGGGCAAGGCACTGTAGGGTAGCATTACTGGTAAAGACCTGACTGTTGAAGAGAGAGTTCTCTGAAAACATCCACTCAATATGCAGTCGCAGTCAAAAAAGCAAACAGAATGTTAGGAATCATTAAAAAAGGGGTAGAGAATAAAACCGACTATCTTATTGCTTCTATAGAAAACCATTGTTTGCTCACATCTTGAATACTGCATACAGATGTGTTCGCCTTGTCTCAGAAAAGATATATTGGCATTGGAAAAGGTTCAGAAAAGGGCAACAAAATTTATTAGGGATTTGGAATGGGTCCCATATGAATTGAGATTAAAAAGACTTGGATTTTTCACCTTAGAAAAGAGGAGACTAAAGGGGGATATGATAGAAATCTATAAAATCATGACGTGTGGAAAAAAGTGAATAAGGAAAAGTTATTTACTTATTCCCAAATTAAAAGAACTAGGGGTCACCAAATGAAATTAATAGGCAGCAAGTTCAAAACAAACAAAAGGGAGGTTTTTCTTCACTCAGCGCACAGTCAACCTGTGGAACTCCTTGCCAGAGGATGTGGTGAAGACTAGGACTTAAACAGGGTTCAAAAAAGAGCTAGATAGATTTGTGGAGGTTAGGTCCATCAATGGCTGTTAGCCAGGATGGGTAGAAATGGTGTCCCTAGCCTCTGTTTCTCTGTAAATGGGTGACAGGAGAGGGATAACGTGAAGATTACCAGTTGTGTTCCCTCCCTCTGAGGCATCTGGTATTGGCCACTGTCAGCAGACAGGATACTGGGTTAGATGGACCTTTGGTCTGACCCAATATGGCCGTTCTTATGGATGTGGCCATATTTCTTAAACTCCCAGCAGGACTGAAGTTAAAAGGATTCCTCTAGTGTGTGACTGTTGTGAGGTTAAAAAGTTGAACCCTGGCTGCCTTCTGCTTTATTTAAAAAAAATCACAAAGCCAAACGCAGGCTCCTTCCACAGCCCATAAACACAGTGGGCTTGTGTCCCCGCCACTGGCCCTGCAGCTGTTCAGTAAGAACATTCCTTCCCAAGTTGGCTGACCTCAGCCAGAGAGGCAGGGCAGCACCCAGACGCACATATTCTAGCCCGATAAAAAGCATTCTGTGGGGTTGGTTTGTTGTTTAAACAAAACAACCACGTTCTGCCGGTGGCTGCATTCTGTGAGTCAAGAAATGCATGGAGAAAATCTGGGTGATGGCTAGAGGGGAAAAGTCGTAATATCCCAGGAGGGAGGGGTAATCCAAAAAGGGATGAAGAAAGTGCTACAGAAAATAAAGATGTCAAGAATGCGGCCTGGCCCCATCGTGTCCTTGTGAGCCAGTGTTAGAGAAGGATGGAGACAAAGACAGCACCTCCAGAGGCACAATTCTTGGTGCGTTACATCGGTGCAGACTGTTACACCCAGCTTCCTGCTCTCACCGGCCACAAGGATGTTCTTAGTGTAAGCTTAAGTTCAGAACTACCGACTGAGACAGGCCGTCGGTTTCTAAGCATGTGCAAACACACGTGTCTCATGCTGTGCTCTTGGTGAGACCTACCCCTGGCTTGACGGCAGGACTCTGCCCAAGCTATGTGAGAGAGCTTGCCGGTGATGGGGCTACGTGTCTCTTTTCAGCCCAGGTGCTGGCTTCTGGGAAGAAGAAGAAAGAGCTTCGTTACCGCAGTGTTATTTCTGACATCTTTGATGGCTCCATTCTCAGCCTGGTGCAATGCCTCACGTGCGACAGAGTGCGTCTCCTTACTGCTTTTAATCAAGTAATAAAACAGCAAGGTCTGCTTGTTTAAACAAATTCTTGTTGGGAAACAGAGCTGGTCCCAAATATTCTGGGGTGCTAGGGCCCTACGAAAATGACTGCGCGTGTGTGAAACCTGCCAGGCATAGGAATATTCTAAGTCATTGAGTATGTGCCATACAGACTCTTGATCCTGTGTCATTCAGTTAGCTTAGCCATTGTACATGTCTGACCAGAGAGCTGACCACAGCAAAGGGGGAAATGCGGTGAGGGAACCAACAAAATAGAGGGAGCTGGACAGGGCGGGGTCGCGGGGCTTTCTATGGAGAACTCAGCACCCTAGCTTTTGGGAAGATGAAGAGGTTAGGAGTGGGAATGTGCACGCCCCTGTGGCCATTTGGGAGTGAGGATTAATCCTAGTGTAGACGAGATCAAATCATTTCAGCAATGTGTCAGAGCGTGGCTGGGGCTGGGGCGGGCTCTTCCCACTGGCAGTGCTGAAAATGGCATACTACTGTCAGCAGCACTTCCTCTCCGCTAGGAAACCGGGCCCAAGTGATGCTAAACGTTCTGGGCTGGGTTATCTGCTCCTTTGCATGCGCTAGGAGCCCTTTTTTGCATGTCTTCAGGTATCCACGACAGTGGAGACGTTCCAGGACCTGTCTCTGCCAATCCCTGGGAAGGAGGACTTGGCCAAGCTGCACTCCGCCATTTACCAAAATGTGCCAGCTAAGCCAGGAGCATGCGGGGACAACTACTCCTCGCAGGGTTGGATTGCTTTCATCATGGAGTACATCAGGAGGTGTGTTTCCCTTGGGCCTCCTTATGCAGTTTTTCTCCCTCCTTGGGTTTGCACGTGACGTTACATGCTCAGGATTCTTTACAGAGGGAAGTGGAGGAGAGAGAAACAAATATTGGACATCATTGCATAATAGAGTCGTTGCAGAAAATGAAGGTGCCTAGCCAGGAATCCGTCTCCACAGCTGTGCTAACCTCCTCTTCGTTTAGTTCAACAAAACATATTTTTAGTTTCAGTTGTGTTAAATATATCAACCGTGTTCAGTAATAATGGCCTGACTGTACAACATCTGTGATTACAATGGGGAACTGTAGAAGCAAAGTGTATAGCTCACCAGTAAGAGTTGCATCTCTTTCTTGCATGACCCCGGCCTTCTGCAGGTTTGTGGTGTCCTGTATCCCCAGCTGGTTTTGGGGTCCTGTGGTCACGCTGGAGGACTGTCTTGCTGCCTTTTTTGCTGCCGATGAGTTGAAAGGTGAGCTTGGGAAGGGCTGGCATATGTTGTCTTTGTTTGCCCCGAGGGAGCTGTCAATAACCCTCCCAGGTGCATTGCTAGAGCAAATCGAAGCTGCTGGCAGGGTCTAGCTGGGAGCTGCACTCCTGAATTGGCCGCGCTGGGGCAGGAATGAGTATTCACCAGCTACTCAGGGGCTGGGCTTCCGGTTTGGAGCCAGGGCATGGTGGGCTCAGCAAACAGACAAGATTGTCGTCCCCTTTGTGTGCGGTGAGAGGCCTTAGCCTGGGGCTAGTCTAGGCAAGGACTTTCCTGGGCCGGAAGAACAAGTTGGGGTTGGCAGGCTCAGCTGTGCCCGCGCGGGGTGAGGTTGCGCTGCTTGTTTCCTGCATTACTTGCAGGGTGTTGTGGTGGTCGCTAGTAAACTGCCTGGTTGGTTGGATTCGTGACATTTGCTCTGGCTCCTCTCTCTGTTGTATTCAGGGATGATAAATGGGCCATTGGGCCTAGTAGCCAGGCTGTGCTGGCTGCAGCAGCAGGGGCCCGCACGGTATGCTAGAGCTTTTGGACCTGATCCATGTAGCAGGGAGTGCTCCGAAACCCAGGCTGTGGATGCTTTAGACATTTCCCAGGGACCTGGTCCCAAGGGGTTCTGTGCGGGGTGAGTGCTGCAGTGCGGAAGTGTTACAAGGAGCCTGCCCCAGCTCTGCATACCCAGCTGAGGAGTCTGGGTAACCCCAGTCACACCAGAAGCCGAGGAGAGCAAGCCTTGCATTCTGTGTTTGTGTAGCACAGCGGTGGGCAACCTGCGGCCCGCCTGGCTTCTGTGTGTGGCCTGTGAGACATTTTGTTACCGTTGCCCACACACGGGGGTGCAGGATTCTGCTGGTTTCCATCCGTGTTGTTTTTTCCTACCAGTATTACAGAAGTGGCACACGCAGAGCCAGGGCATGTGAAGTGAGGTGTGTGCTGACTGCTCACAGCCAAGTGCTCCCTCTGCATCCAGTCCAAGCGCTGCTCCGGTTCAGTCGGCAGCCCCTGCAAATTCTCAGCACATAAGCGCAGTTGCCAAAACGACCCAGTTCTGGGAGACGGTCCTAGTTATACCCCTTTTGCAGCCCATTGAGATGAAGGGCCACTCGTGCGGCCCACTCGCCAGCCTAGGTTGCCCATCGCTGGTGTAGCAGGTTCCCTGCCAGGAGCCCTCCCCAAGGAGGCAGAAGGAGGCTGTGCAGGTGTCTCTGCAGAGCAGGCTCCTGTGGTGTTAGCCTGGGGATGGGGAGCGGAGGGGCTGAACGCAGTTTGCCCGTGTTAATTTGAGGAGTAGAAAGGAAGTTTTTGAGCCTCTGGCCACCCATCCCTGCTTTAACTGTGGGGGGAAGAGGCCTCTCCAGCCACACACTAACCACTCTTGGGAGGGCTAAGTGGGTTCCCTTCCACCTTGGTAGGCAGTGCTGCGTTGCATGCGTGGTGGCTGGCTGCCGCCTGTGCCGTGCCTGGAGGCGGCAGAGAGGTTCTGCCCAGGTCTACTTTACTTCTGCGAGGCAGGCACGTTAACTGGCTTCCCCATGTGGAAGGAGAGTTTGTTTCCTCATTGGGACTGCAGCCCCGAGCTTCCTGCTGTCAGTAACGTCGCAATACCTTTCTTTTCCCTCGACAGGGGACAACATGTACAGCTGTGAACGGTGTAAAAAGTAAGTCCGTGTCCTCCATGTTGTGCTTTTCCACTAACCTCTTCTCTCCGATTCAACTGACTGTCCTCTCCCGCCCCGGTGGCTGAATGTCCCCTTTGCTAACCAGCCCGCTAAACTGGGAGGTGTTGAGTTCTGGTTGAAAATTACTTTGAAAGGCCTAGTTCGGAGTGGCTGGATACTAGTGGGAGGAGAAGTGGCAGCTCTGGAAAAGCAAAAAAGGAGGGGAGTGAATTGGGGGCACTGAGGAGAGACTGAGGAGAATTGTAGGAGAATGGCGAGGTGAGGCAGTGGCCCATGTTCTGGTGAATGGTGGGAGGCTGCTCTCACTGAAGTCCATTCCACCTTTGCCATGGAGTTCAAAGGATTTGGGTCCGAATGTGACCTTCCCAGCTTAGCATGGGGTTCTCTGTCCTTAGTGCTCATGGCGGACTCGCCTCTTTTTCTCTTAGACTGCGGAACGGCGTGAAGTACTGCAAAGTTCTGCGGTTACCTGAGGTGAGTCGAGGTGGGTCGTTTCCCATCTCCCTTGGTTGCCAGTGTTTGCGGGGGCGGGGAATGGAGGGATGAGTTGCTGAACTGAGATTTGCAAATAACATTTTATTTATTTTGCCTTAAGCAAAGTCCTGTTTGTAAGTAGATAAGAAAGGACCTGGTGACCTTTGACTGATAGGCCATCAGCACCTTAGAATCATAGACTCATAGAGCTGGAAGAGACCTCAGGAGGCCATCAAGTCCAGCCCCCTGCCCAAGGCAGGACCAATCCCAACTAAATCAACCCAGCCAGGGCTTTGTCAAGCCGAGACTTAAAAACCTCTAGGGATGGAGATTCCACCACCTCCCTAGGTAACCCATTCCAGTGCTTCGCCACCCTCCTAGTGAAATAGTTTTTCCTAATATCCAACCTAGACCTCCCCCACTGTAGCTTGAGACCATTGCTCTTTGTTCTGCCATCTGTCACTACTGTGAACAGCTTTTCTCCATCCTCTTTGGAACCTCCCTTCAGGAAGTTGAAGGCTGCTATCAAATCCCCCCTCACTCTTCGCTTCTGCAGACTAAACAAACCCAAATCCCTCAGTCTCTCCTCGTAGGTCATGCGCTCCAGCCCCCTAATAATTTTGGTTGCCCTCTGTTGGACCCTCTCCAATGCGACCACATCCTTTTTGTAGTGTGGGGCCCAGAACTGGACACAATACTCCAGATGTGGCCTCACCAGAGCCAAATAAAGGGGAATAATGACATCCCTGGATCTGCTGGCAATGCTCCTCCTAATGCAACCTAATATGCCATTAGCCTTCTTGGCTACAAGGTCACACTGTTGACTTTCTCATCCACTGTAATCCCCAGGTCCTTTTCTGCAGAACTGCTGCTTAGCCATTTGTTCCCCCACCAGTAACAATGCTTGGGATTCTTCTGTCCCAAGTGCAGGACTCTACACTTGTCCTTGTTGAACCTCATCAGATTTCTTTTGGCCCAATCCTTAACCAGGTTCCAGAACCCATAGTGTCAGGAAATTCACGTAGAGATCAGGGAGTCCAGAGAGGAAATTGTATTTGGTTTGGGTATCCCTGGAAACATTCTGTGCTTTTTTGCCATCTCCCTCTGGTTTCCTAGATCCTGTGCATCCACTTGAAACGGTTCCGGCATGAGGTTATGTATTCCTTCAAAATCAACAGCCATGTCTCCTTCCCTCTGGAAGGGCTGGACCTTCGCCCCTTCCTGGCCAAGGAATGTGTCTCCCAGATCACCACCTACGATCTCTTGTCCGTCATCTGCCATCACGGCACAGCAGGCAGTAAGTTGGCCCTTCCTGACATTGCCATTCCTGAAATGCTTGGAAACGAGATTGGTCTGAAAATAGCCTGAAGCTCTGGGCACCACACCCTGCTCATGGTCTTTTGGCAGTGCCAGGGCACGAGGTTTTCACTTTGACCTTCCTCGGGCGCTGCATGTAACGTGCCAGCATGTTTTGTAGCGGGGCTGGCTTTGATGCTGTCCAATCTGCATGTTCTCGCAGGGTTTCCCAGTGAAACTCCGATCCTGTTTGAAACCTCTTCAGATTTCTTCTTGTCTCCTCCTCCTTCCCTGTTGCCTGTGAAGTAGCCCTCACCCCCACCACGCTGGGTCAGACGCATTTCCCAGGGAGGCCCATAGCAGGGCTTCCATTCGTTCAGCAAAGGAGGGCAGAACTGGATCCGTGGAAATGGGCCATGGTCCTGCAGCAGCCTTCCAAAGCGACAGTGCCAGAGCTCCTCCCCCCCGGCAGGCCCACCACAACACACAGCTTTTCCCTTTGCCGGGCCAGCAGGCCAGGATCAATCTCGGCTTTGTCACCAACGCCATTCCAGGCCTGCCGGGGGCTCTCAGTGCTGCTCCGTTCCCTCTGTCACAGGTGGGCACTACATCGCGTACTGCCAGAACGTGATCAATGGCCAGTGGTATGAGTTTGATGATCAGTATGTCACTGAGGTCCACGAGACGGTGGTCCAGAACGCAGAGGCCTATGTCCTGTTCTACAGGTGAGCGGGTACCTGGCCTGGAGAGCTCTGTCCAGGCTGTTAGTAAATCGCGGGGGTCAGATGCCAGAGATTGCTTTGCTTCCCTCCTTTCCCCCTGCAGGAAGAGCAGTGAGGAGGCCGTGCGGGAGCGGCAGAAGGTTGTGTCCCTCGCCACCATGAAGGAACCCTGCTTGCTCCAGTTCTATATCTCCCGAGAGTGGCTCAACAAATTCAACACTTTTGCAGAGCCTGGTCCCATTACCAACCACACGTTCCTGTGCGCACACGGAGGTGAGGGGAACGGCCACCGCTTTTGGAAGCGTTGCCTGGCCTTCTGCATTAGGACTAATAGCCTTCACGCCGCAGCGGGAAGTTTCCAGCTGCAGCTTTGGCCGACACCTTGACGCACCCTGATAAAAGCCCTGCTCCCTTCCCAGTGTCGTGTGCTGCAGAAGAGTCTGCCTCATGGGCAGAGACTCTGGCGCACTCAGGAATGGGACAGTTAGAACATTGTCCGGCTGATCAAAGGCCGGGAGGGACGTGCTGGGCTGGGAAACTGGCTTTCACTTCATCAGTTGTTTTCACACCTACACGTAGAAATCTAATGGGGGTAGGGGACAAACTCTTGAGCAATAGGGCAGTGTCCCAGTGGAAGCGGTACGGGCAGCTGGAGGAGCGTAGCAGGTTATTGGCTCTTTAGCTGCAAGCACCTGCTGCCATTTACTACAGAGTTAGCAAAGGTAGCAGGGTGGGTGTTGAGTGCGTGGTGGGAGGGGTGAGGTGGTATTGGGAACCCTTGCAGATTGGTAAAAGCTCGGTCTGGCCTTCCCCCTAAGAGCCTTTATAGCCCTCTAGTCCAGGACTACTCAGCTTTGGAAGCCCCGGGGGCTGCAATGATACAGTGCATGCCAAGGGCCATGGTTGCATATATATGCAAATAGCTTCTTTCACACTGACGGGCATAGCACTTCCCACAATGCCCCAGTGCTCCCGGCCCCTCCTCCCTGGAGGCTAGAAACACCGACACCCTCTACCCGTCTGTTCCAGACAGCCCCTCTGCTTGCGTCTTTCAGTGCTCACCCTGCCTGGGAGATGCCTCGCCGCTGTGGAGCATGTTCCCAGTGGTGGCCGTGTCCAAAGGACCACACCCGCGGGCCGTGTGTCGAGCCCTGTGTACACCCAAACTGCACTGCAGGCCACAAACAAACAGGCTGTGGGCCACGTGTGCCCTGTGGGCCATTTGCTGAGTAGCCCTGCTCTAGTCAGACCACGAATTCTGCAAATGCCAGTGTGTAGGAGCAGGGTCTGACCTCAGGGCTCCAGCTGCCTTAAATCAAGCTGAGGGTCCCCCAGTGAGAGAGCTCTGCCCCCACCCGTTGTTTTCTTCCTTTCTTTGCCCCATTCCTCACCCCTTGGCTAACTGAGCGATACCTGCCATCGATTTCTCCTCTTCCTCCATTGTAGGGGAGGACACTGTTCCTTGTTCAGTACCCCGTCTAATGCTGCCACTCGCTCTGGTTTGCAGGGATCCCTCCCAATAAATACCACTACATTGATGACCTGGTGGTGATTCTGCCCCAGACTGTGTGGGACTATCTCTATAACAGGTGAGTGAAGCTGGCTTCCTCCTCATCCCACAGGGCTTTGGAACAAGCACAGTGCTGATATGGTTGAGAACTATGTAGATGTGCCCTGCCTGAGCCATAAAGTCTGGGATCCTGCCTCTTGCATTGGCCAGACAGGGTGCTTCCCTCTAAGGCACCTGTGCAGTTGTAGAATTGTATCTTTCCTGACCGCTGAATCCTGAGGTGGGGGGATTTCCCCCTGGAGAGCTGGAGCCTGATAGTGTGTAAGGTGAGAGCACCCACGGATGGGCAGCAAACCCATTATCCCAGGGATCCGAGGTGGGACCGTTTGGACCTAGGTCCTATAGGGCAGAGGCAGTGGCACTCCTTAAAACAGCGGTGCACAACCCGTGGGCTGTTCTCCGGGAGGGTCACAACACTTTGATCCGGGCCAGCTAGAATGTTCTTTTCCCAGCTCGGTGCTGGGGGTAGGGGGAGTGGCAGGAGTGGAGTGGCAATTAAAGGGGCCACTTTTTTTTCTTAAACATTTTTTCGGGCCCCTTTTATTGAGTCCGGGGGTCGCGAATGCAAAAAGGTTGCACCCCCCCGCCTTAAAATAACCAGCCGCTGCCATCTCTGCTTCCCCAGGATACAGAGAGCAGTGTAAGAATCCACCCTATTTACACACAGGGCTCAGGGCTCTTCTGTGCCAGCCCCGTGCTCAGTCCCTCTTTCCTTCTTGTCCTGGGCTCAGGTTTGGGGGCGGCCCTGCCGTGAACCATCTGTACGTGTGCTCAGTCTGCCAGGTGGAGATCGAGGCCCTGGCCAAACGCAGGAGGATAGAGATCGACACGTTCATTAAGGTGCGTATGGGAAGGAGTTAGAGGAGGGACCCGAGGGCTGGGGGCACAAGAGACTTCCCCACAGCAGGGTGGCAGAGATCTCTCCCCTGGAGTCCCGGAGAAGCCTGGCATTAGGGCATGACGATTCAGCTCTGGGGTCCCTGACGCACGTGCGACAGTTGTGGTGAGGCTGTGTGGGATCGTGAGAGTTCAGAGCGAGTGGGAGCAGGTGACTGCGGTGGTGGTGAGGAGGAGGTGGGGGCTGGTGGGAGAGCTGGGGTGTAACTGAGTAGTCCTGGCGAGGGGTGAGGTTTCTCTGACCCGCCATGGAATGCCTGATTGCAAACCACAGTGACTGAATATTTCCCTTCCCATGTTCCTTGGCCTCCAGCTGAACAAGGCATTCCAGGCTGAAGAGTCGCCCAGCGTCATCTACTGTATCAGCATGCAGTGGTTCCGGGAGTGGGAGGCTTTCGTCAAGGGGAAGGACAATGGTGAGGAGCTTGAAGACTCGAACCTGCTAGAGGAGGGGTGTAACGTGTGGCCCACGCTTGCTTGTTGATGTATACGTGTTCGCCCGGCCCGGCCTGTAAACGACCCTCCCCCCCCCAAAACCAGGCTGGCATGTACTGTCTGTTTCCCAGAGAGCATAACAAGAGAGCGATTTACAGGAAAAGGAACTGGAAGGCAGGGGAGGGGGTTGAAAATCCAGCCCCCGAGATGGTAAGGATGGAACCGCATGACAATGGCCCCTGGAAGCACCACCCGCCATGTTGGCATGTACTGCCAGCTTGTGCCAGTCTCTAAAGGTGGCAAAGTGGCGAGGAAAAGCCAGGGGACGTCTGCGCTGCAGCGTGAGCCACGGTTCCTACAACTCAAGGGACCAGACCCTGAGTTCGTCTCTTCAGGGCTGGAACCTCCATGCTCATTTGTAACCCCAGGTGAGGGATCGTTTGACCCTGGGTCCCAGCGTGGGGCTCGAATCTACGCTGTATTGTGCAGGCCTGAGTCCAAAGCAAGAGGGCTTGGGCCCCAGCTTGACTCTGGCTCAGACCCTCCCCACCCCATAGGGTCCTGGGACCCAGCCCGGCGTTAGTGCAAGTTGTGGGTACAAGGAAGGGGGGGAGGTTTGAACCTTGGGGCTTACGCTGCAGTGTAGACATACCCTGTGAGTTTCCTCCAGTCAGGGTTGGGTCCTGTCACGTGCTGAAAGGCTAGTGGGATATTTTGGAGAAATCCAGACTTGACTCTCCCTTTCTGTGGGGGACGTGTCCTGCCTGGGGGACGCCGTGTCACTGCCGTGCGCTAGAACACTGTTCTGCATTCGCGCCGCTTTTCACCGGAGGCTCGGAAGCAGGCGAGTTGCAATCCCCGCGTGATACACAGGGAAAAGGAAGCCCAGGGAGGTCGTGTCATCTAAGCCAACACGGGGTCAGCAGTAGAGAATCAGCAGTTCTGACTCTCAGGCCTCGGCTTTGGCCACAAGACCATGCTGCCCACCCACCTCCCTCCAAATTCTCTAGGCCTCCAGGAGCGATGGATCAGGGCCACCCCTCACCCGGGGGCTCAATGCAAGGTGACAAAGTGCTGCTCTCTTCCGTCCAGGAGCTGTTGGGTTGACGTGGGTACACTGCCTGGCTGGGGGAGCAGGGGGGAGCTAGGCCTCAGGAAGGGAACTTGGAAGCCTTGGCCACATCCACATGCTCAGTGTTCAGCGCTGCTGTAGATCTCCCGCCATTAACAGCTTTTTACAGCACGAGTGGTGCCAATTCAGTGCATGTGAAGTAGCTACACTCCACCAGCTCTTCATCTGTTGTCCCTGTAGTGGAAGGGCAAGTCAGTGTCTTGGGGGACCTGGAGTGCACCAGCGCAGACACACCCAGTCCCATGGAGCTGCTGCTGGCCTCTCAGTTTCCCGTTTCCTACAGCCCTGCGTTCCCCTCACTTTTTACAAGTCCAGGCTGAATGAGAGATGCTGCCTGGGCTGGTGCCAGACCGTTACTGTTCTTTGAGGTTTGGTGTTTCAGGCTTGTTCCGTGGCTAGTGCCTTCTGCAGCAGATAGCATTAAAACAACACTTCCCCTCTGCCAGGTAGTCATGGGCTTGTTAGATCTCTGGAGCTCTTGGGCAGTCGCTCTCCTGGACGTCAGCCAGCATCAGCCACTGCTGAGTACCTCTGGATTTGATTTCCGTCATATACAAGCAAAAGCTCTTTCTGTTATGTTTATTGTGGTCGTTGGGGCCCAGTCCTCTTCTCTCTCCTCCCAGCTTCCAGCTGTTCACACTAGCAGTGGAGGGCAAGCAGAGTGGGAGAAGCAGGAACCTGGCTCCTGATCCACCCTCCATCCTTTCTTACAGAGCCTCCCGGACCGATTGACAACAGCAAGATTGCACTCTCAAAAGGAGGTGGCCACGTGCAGGTGAAGCAGGGTAAGGCTCGTGCTAGGTCCACCCCATGTGTCTGTGTCTTTGTAGGACTGGTCCCATAGGCAAGGGGCCTGGGAACTTCTCTTCCATTTCTGTCATTGATTGTCCGTGCAAAGCAAGATGGTTGGCTGAGATCCTTGTGCCGACTCCCAAATCTGCCGATCCCTCTCTGGGCTTGCCTGTCTCTCGCCTCCTTCTCTGGGTCCCGCTGGTTTTGACTCAGGGTGGTGAAAGCTGCGCTTCTTTCTTCTTCTCTCTGTGCCTCTAGGAAGGATGTGAATGAGTAACCGGTTACCTAGTAAGCATCACCCCCTTACTGGGTGATGCTTACCAGGTACTTGTTAATTAGCACCTGGGAGCAGCCCCGCAGGGGTTAAGAGCTGGCTCATTTGCGCAGGGTGTGGGGAGCAGGAGCCGGGCCAGCAGCAGCAGTCCTATGCACAGGTGGGGGCTGGGAGCAGAATCCTGTTTATTCAGTTCACAGTTAATGGATTAACTGGGATTTTACATCCCTAGTCTCTAGGCATCTCCACCATCCTCCCTCGCATGCAGGAGGAGCACCGACTATGCTGTAAGCTGGGGCCCGCTTGCATTTCACTGTTGCTGCTGCTGTGCTTTTCAGGAGCCGATTATGGGCAAATTTCCGAGGAGACGTGGATTTACTTGAACACGCTGTATGGAGGCGGTCCAGAGATCTCTGTGCGTCAGAACGTAGCGCAGGTGCAGGAGCTGGAGAGCCTGCACGGGGAGCAGAAGATAGAGGCGGAGACGCGGGCGGTGTGAGCCGTGCTGGACCAAATGGTGGAGGTACGCCATGGCAGCCCCGCGTGTCTGGAAATGTGGGGGATCGTTGGACTGAAGACCAAGGGGCACAGTCCACCGCAGAGAAATAGATTTCCTTTCTGGGTGTGGAGGTGCCCCAGTGAGGATGTGCTTGCTCCATTGTCCCTGTATAACAATGTAAAACCTCATGCAGACTCTAGGCTTGGCTGTAAGGATGCTGCTGGCCAGAAGAACCTTACCATAACCCACTTCCTGCACAGCCTCGGGGCATAAAGCTGTGGGGGGGAGACTGTCTCCAAACAAAACTTCAGTGGAAGGACGTTTGGCCCGAGCCCCTCTCTGCTCTCAAGAGCAGCCCAAGTCTGCCTTCAGTGAGTTGAATCTCTGCTCCTTTGCAGGTTGTGCTTGGCTCTAACTTCATAGGTCTTGCTCCTCGGGAGCAGTTCTGAGCACTTTTTGGAGCTCCAAAGTATAAAGAAGAAACTTTGTTTTGTTCACAGTGAGTAATGGTGTGACTAGAGAAACCCTGTTCATTTGAAGCTGGTTCCAGCCACAAGGGCTGTAGCCTTCGATTTGTTCTGCTGGGGCACAGGGGACAAATGTTTTGAGTTTTGCTCTTTTTCTAGTTCTTGCAGCCCAATTACACCTGAGAAACCTTCTCGAGAGACCGTTTCTCTTCCACTGTCAGCTAAGTAGGTGTGGCCCAGTGCTGCCGACGTCTGTGCTCATCTGTTCTGCACATTCTTGGTGAACAAAGCTGGAAGCCTGACTAGTAGCAGCTTCGTCCTGGCCTTCCCCTGGGCCATTTGCATTTGTGCAACTTCCTTGGAATAGTGGACAAGTACCAGGCTTGCAGACTCTGTTCTGAGTTGCTTAAAATCAAAGGCATGGCACAGTCAGACTCCAAGCTGCTGAGGCTGGACTGGCCAGTTCTGGGTTCCCCCCACCTCTGTCTCCTTGTCGCAAAATGTAATCTCTGCATATTCCACTCTCACAACACCCCTGCACAGTCCCGGCCTGATCCGTGGTCCTGAGGAGAAGGGAAAGGGCCTGCTGAGAGTGGGGGAGAACCTCTGAGCCAAGCCATTCGCTGCAAGAAGCCAGGTATTAACCCACCTGCATTGAAATGTCCCTTTTGATTCACTGAATCTTCTCCAGTCCTGCTGGGGAAGGCACCTGGCCGAGATGTCCCCAGCTAGGGGATGGCATCTCTGTCTGCGACTTGAACCTCATACACCTGCGTGCAAAGCAGCACTGAGCTGCTTCTAGCTTTTCAGGGCAGATCCTATTTGGTGTGTACAGTGGCTCATTTAACGAATAGTAATTCCTTGCACCCCCACCTCCTGCTGCTCATGCAGCCTCCAAGCAGGGGGAGTGGGGGTGGAGGGGGCTGGGTGTGGGATGGATGGAGAATGGCAAACACCATTTTTATGTCTCAGCTTTTCAGAATTACTGATTGAAACCAGAGAGGTGGCTCCAAACTCCTGCCTGACTCTGGGAAGGGCTCTGGAAACCCTCAAGTGAGGGCAGGGCAGAGTGAGGCTGGCATGGCTCATCTGGCTAGGCCAAGGTGCGCCTGGCCCAGCCTTGTGGGTGCCTCCGAGGAGAGCCATGCTGCATGCTCACTGTGGTGTCGGTGGTGGGAATGGAAGGAAATCACTGCCTCAAGCTGGCCTTGGTGCAGCCTGACTCCTGAGGTAGCTGGGACCTCATGGGAAGCCCACACGCTCTCCTAGCGCAGATGATGAACGAGGGCGGGAGGGGCTGCTGTTTGTCTCACTGCAGGGAAGTAAAACTAGGTGTGGGGGAGGGAGTTTCTGAAATGAGGCCTTCACATTTTTTTAGACCAAATGTTTGCTGCAAACAGCAAGTCGGGGGAGGGAGGGAATAACCCTGTACATTGTTCAACGTCTTTCTTTTACTGTCTTGGTTGCCGGGATCCTTGTCTACGCCCAGCCAGGAAAGCAGGGAGGGGTGTTGGAGAATGAGCCACTGTTGGATTGCTCAGTGTTTTAAGGTGGGTTTGTTCGCTGCTGTAGCCAGCGCTGAATCTATTGCCGGAGCCTCTAGGGCTGCATGTTGTGTCTTGTGTCCGTGTTGTCTAGAGGATGCTGTGCAGGTTGTAATTACGCTCCCGTGCTCCTGTATTACACTGTGCTGAGAATGTGTTACAATAAATACACGTGCACTCAAGTTGCCTGCCTGCTGCCTATGTGTTTGTGGGGGTCTCATTTGTATGCAGCTGATGGCGGTGGTGAGAGGCCAAGTTTCCTTCTGCCAGGACCCTGCCTAGACGAACACTTCTAAGGAGCAGCTGGCTTCAGCAGTACGACCCCCAGCATCGCAGTCGCACTTGGACTCTGTCGACTACAATGATGCTCTTTAGTGGGACTTACTCAAGCAAGGGGACTTGTGTCTGTGGGACAGAACTGCTTAGCAAGGCTCGGTATATTGATTCCTCTTTCATGCACCAGTGCCCTAAGCCAGAGCAGGGACAGTCTCAGCTCCTGGCTTTTCTTGGGGAGTTGCATTAGCTAGATCCCCACTGTCCTCTTGGCAGGACCATGTGTTCACTGTTCATATCCATGATTGCTAAGGCAGCACTTGTAGAAGGGAGCAGCACGGGCTGAGTCGATTCCCATTTTATAACTAGGGAGACAGCTTGTGTTGCTATTCTACCGTGGCAGGCCCGCCAAAGAGGGAGGGGAGGGCAGAGGGGTCATTTGGTTCAGGGCCTGGTGATTCAAAAGGGCCAAAATCCTGAGCCCTTTAAATTGCTGTCAGAGCACCATGCTCCAGGAAACTCTGAGGGCTGGGAGGATGTGGGGCAATGTGGTCTGTTCTGGGCAGTGCTGAGGGCTGGCTGCCCTAGCCCTGCCCCTTCCCCCACTCAGGCCTTGCCCTTCTGGGAGTGTGGAGCTGTCCCCCTCCCCTACCCCCCACATGCACCTTGCTCAGGGACCTGGCAAATCTGCCAGCCCTCCTGTACCATGGTGAAGTGCTTGGAGATCACAATAGAAGTGCAGTGTGTTCTAACACAGGGTGTGTCTAGACTACAGGGTTTTGTCGAAAAAAGTAGCCTTTTAAAAAAAAAAAAAAAAACTTCACCTGGGTCTAGACTGCAGTTGCATTTTTTCAAAGTAAATCGAAAGAATTCGGCAGTTTTTTCGATAGCAGTAAACCTCATTCTACGAGGAATAATGCCTTTTTCTAAAGTACTCTTTCGAAAAAAGATGCTATTGAATGCAAACTGTGCTTTTTTGAAAAACAGCATCTAGACTCTCTCTCAAAAAAGCGGCTCGCTTTTTTGAAAAATCTGCTTGTAGTCTAGATGCTCTCTTTCCAAAGAGGCTTATAGCCTAGATGTAGCCACAATGTTTCTCAACCAGTGGTATGAGTACCCTTAGGAGTACTCGAGAGACATCTGGGGGGGTATGTCAGCACAACTGAAATTTGGAGAAAACTGAATTTTTGTGTTATTTTTACAGTGCTTTATTATTTTTTGTACTTTTTACACCCAAAAATGTCATTGTCTGCCTGGCTACGATTAAGTTGTTTAAACAAATGTGTTGCAATAGTAGAAAAAAAAATTTGTGTGTCTGAAAACTGTAGGTACTGGGGGTACTTATAATTTATTTATTTATTTATTTTGAAAAAGGGGTAGTTTATAAAAAAATAAAATTAAAAAAAAGGTTGAGCAACACTGTTCTAACACCCTCCTGGCAGTGTAGGTCTAAAGATCCCGAGTGATCCTAGGACTGCAGGACAGGCCAAGCACTATTCCTTCCCCTTTCAGACGGAGCGCCAAGGATTCTGTAGAAATGGATCATCTGTTGGAGAAACGTTAA
The DNA here is from genome assembly GCF_052426305.1 of Pelodiscus sinensis. Classification (NCBI taxonomy): domain Eukaryota; kingdom Metazoa; phylum Chordata; order Testudines; family Trionychidae; genus Pelodiscus; species Pelodiscus sinensis. Next base: position 13,330,637 of record NC_143074.1, read on the forward strand.
CTCTCATTTTTACTCATGTGCTGCATCCAGTGTGGAGAGGAGCTGTATGGTCTTCATCGCTACAAAATTCCTGTTTACATGGAAGATTGTAATCCTACCGAAGTGCTGAGGGCATTTCTGGATGGAACATAGGGTAGAGTAAAGAGGTGGTGGCTGAGCAATGGCAGCTGGTGATGTAAAGCCTGAAACTGACAACGTTTTAGAGATGCTTTGCCCCTGTGGAAAGTTTTTCAAAAGTGCTCTGCTTGATATGGCCATCAGAGCATGTCTTCACAATGGGCAGTGATCCATCCACAGGGCTTGATTGAGACCCCATACACTGACTTGCTGTCAACGCCAGTGCACCACCAAAACAAAAATTCTCAAAAGGAGAGCATCAGCTGCCAACTTGCTTACTGTGGTCTCCTCACCGGGGTAAGCAGACCTAAATACACCAACTTCAGCTACGTTATTCACGTTGCAGAATTTAGGTTGATGGCTCGCGGTAGCGTAGACAAGGCCTCAGAGCCTGTTCCAAACAAAATCCAGACTGCTCCTTAGGGGAAGGCGTTAAGCTAAGATACTCCTAGTGATGGAAAGATCATTACATGAGACTGAACGAGTAAGTTAAGGCTACGTCTACACTGGCCCCTTTTCCGGAAGGGGCATGGTAATTTTTGAGATCGTAATAGGGAAATCCGCGGGGGATTTAAATATCCCCCGCGGCATTTAAATAAAAATGTCCGCCGCTTTTTTCCGGCTTTTAGAAAAGCCGGAAAAGAGCGTCTACACTGGCCCCGATCCTCCGGAAAAAGCGCCCTTTTCCAGAGGATCTTATTCCTACTTTGAATAGGAATACTTTGAAGTAGGAATAAGATCCTCCGGAAAAGGGCGCTTTTTCCGGAGGATCGGGGCCAGTGTAGACGCTCTTTTCCGGCTTTTCTAACAGCCGGAAAAAAGCGGCGGACATTTTTATTTAAATGCCGCGGGGGATATTTAAATCCCCCGCGGATTTCCCTATTACGATCTCAAAAATTACCATGCCCCTTTCGGAAAAGGGGCCAGTGTAGACGAGCCCTAAGTGTCCCTGCAGCAGCATTGTGGAAGCTGCCAGACGTTGCTTTACTGCCAAAAAGGGAGTGTTTCACTGCCCGTAATATTTAAGAGGAAAATGCTTCTGCAGTTGAAGAGGACACAGAACTGTGGCTACTTGAAACAGCCCTGTAGTGGCCAGTATTGTCCACGCTTTGAAAGAGTGACACAGATCAAAGCACTAGGGGTTAATCTTTGCATATTAATGCTAAACAGTCATATACTGTAGAGAACTGGGCAGCACGTTGAGAGCTGGAGTTTGAGGGAACACGAGCACCTAAGTCCTTGGCTGGGGTTCACACTGGGCTACACAGGAGAGGCAGTGTCAGGACAGCTTTATCGTCTGTGCTGTTTGTCGTCGGCTCGTTTTCTGGCATCTGTTAAAGGAGCCTGACATGCTCTACGTTTTACCAGTGGCTTCAAGGGGTCGATAATGGCAGGTGGAGATTCTGCACCCTCAAGGGAGGGCTGCTGTCCCTCTGGCTGATGGTAGAGATGGGGGTTGCATAATCACCGCTACTGTGCCTGAAGATCTCTACACTGGGATCAATGCTGTAGACGTTTGGACAGCTCTGTGCTGGCAGTGTGGCGTGGCACAGCTGCCTGGATCTGGCCTACAGTAAGCACTGTGCTATCCCCAGCCTGCAGCTGCTACTCACAGCAGTAAACTTGAATGGCTCAAAAGCTAAAACAAGTTATTTTCACTTACAGTAGCTCTGATCAAAAATGAAACTGCTAACCTAGCTTGAGTCAGCAGGTCCTAATACCTGGGTCTCACTTGTAATTAGTAAGTGGGGGAAAAAACAGCTTTTAGTCCTCCTTCCCAAAACTCATAGCCAGAGAGGGAACTTTGTTCTGCAGCTGCTAACATTGAGACAGTTTGTGACATTGTAGATGATGTAATCAGCACCTACTTCCTTTCCTTGTATAGGCAAACATCTCTACTGGTGCATAAACAAAGCCCTTATTTATTGTACTAAGCACTTTCTACTCATAATAAAACCCATCCACATTTGACTTTAAAAATGGAGAATGATCAAAGTTCTAATTTTTTTTTTTGAGCAGGTATCTAAAAAATTGGGCCAAAGCCATCACTGGTGTGGCAGCTGCTCTTCACTATGTGATGCTGTTTGTCAGCCTGATCCAAATCCCCTGACTTTCCTCCCAACCAGTTCCCCCCTTGTTAGTAAGAAAGAAAAGTTGGAAGACTGTCCGATTCAATGGTGCCTGCAAGGCAAGGTTAAATAAAGCTTAGTTCATTCATTGTCCGGAGTAACAGCTGTTCCTTTAAAAGCTCGTGTTAGCAGATGTGCTATTTCTTCTCTTCTGGCTCTTACCTGTGTGTATTAAGCATGGTAACAAATCTATCCTCTCAGCTGCTGCTAACTGGCAAGGCTTAGCACAGGCATGAGCAGCTGCACCTCCTCCCCCACAGCATAGTCGTTTCTAACATTATGGTGCCATCCACTCTATAAAAAAGAGGAGCATGAAATGCCTGTGCCTAGGCTATGTCTACACTGGCAGGTTCTTGTGCAAGAACCCTTGCGCAAAAGCACATGGCAGTGTGGACGTAGCCCTAGTGTTTAATACTTTCCTTATAAATTGGCTTCAGCTCTGAACCTTTTTAGTCATTATGACACTTGCTCCATTTCTCTTTGAAGCTAGCACTAATAAGGGAGCACAGAGGTGGAGCTCTAACCGCTCCCTGCTGCCTTCCACGTTCTTAGGTGTAAGAGCACTTACCATGATATTATGGTCTCTGTTTCACAGCATCCCACCCTATTCATGGTTTGGAGACCACTCTGTAATAACAGTGACCGGCCAGCGCTCCGTGTTGCTGCTGATAAACAGTTGAACTTCTACAAGCAACACAGAAGCCCAGTGATAAATGGAGGTCAGGGGTCTTAAAAATGAAGCAACAGCTGGCTGCTTTGGACAGATGTTATTTCTTCCTCTGTTTGCACTGGTGAGCCAGAAGCTTCTCAGCCTGGCTCTGCATGTGAGCTGTGTAAGAGCAAAGCTCCTTGGCTCCTGGCAGAGGCTGATTTCAATGCAGAGGGAGAGGGGTGGCATCAAAGGAAAGCCTGCCAGAAGCTACGCACCAGTGCATGGCAAATGATGCTGTGAGCTTTGCAGACTTCACTGCTGAAGAGAGGAAAAAGGAGCAAAGGGTGCTCCAGGCTGGTATCCTCAATCCCAGGAAAATCTTAAACTTGATCAGGATTAGTGTGCAATGCTTGCATCACCCAACCTTTAATTCACCAGTAGATGGCAGCATTCACAATTACCAAAACCACTGCTGCTCGAAATCCAGCATAAATATATGGACAGAATAGCAGTTTTCAAGTACAGGCAGTCCCCAATTTACATTGGATCCGCACTTACGAACGGGGCTTTTCTCGCCCTGGAGCTCACGGGCGGCGGGTCGCCACCCGTGTCCTCCAGGGCGAGAAAAGCTTCTCCCGGTCTCCCTGGTCTGCCGGGGGGGTCCAGCAAAGCCGCTGGACCCCCCCAGCAGACCAGGGGGACAGGAGCAAAGCCTTGGAGCACGCCCGCAGGGGACAGCTCAAGCGCGCCCGGGCTGTCCCGCTGCGGGCGTGCTCCGCGGCTTTGCTCCCCGTCTCCCTGATCTGACAAGCAGACCAGGGAGATGGGGAGCAAAGCCTCGGAGCACGCCAGCAGTGGGACAGCCATGGCGCACCTGGACTGTCCCGCTGCCCGCGTGCTCTGTGGCTTTGCTCCGCGTCTCCCAGGTCCGTAGCGCCGAGGAGCCGTGCTACTGGAGCAACCCAGCAGCACCCCAGCTGCTCTGCCCCAGGCGTCCCCAAGTCAGCCGCTGCTGAAACTGGCCCACGGCTGACTACAGGAAGCCCGAGGCAGAGTTGCTCTGCCCCAGGCTTCCTGGAATCAGCCGCTGATCAGTTTTAGCAGCAGCTGACTTAGGGACGCCTGGGTTTCTTAAGTTGAATCTGTATGTAAGTCAGAACTGGCATCCAGATTCAGCCGCGGTTGAAACTGATCAGTTTCAGCAGCGGCTGACGCCAGTTCCGACTGACTTACAGATTCAACTTAAGAACAAACCTACAGTCCCTATCTTGTATGTAACCCGGGGACTGCCTGTATCTAAAAGGGTGTTACAAGGAGAAGAGAGAAAAATTGTTCTTCTTGGTCTCTGACAATAGGACAATAAGCAATGGGCTTAAACACTGGAATAAATTGCCTAGGGGGTTTGTGGAATCTCCATCCCTCAACATTTTTAAGGGCAGGTTAGATAAACATCTGATAGGGATGATCTAGATTAGGGGTGGGCAATAATTTTTGAAGTGGGGAGCCACGTCACAAATTTTGGAAGTGGCGGCAGGTGGACTTGGAAGGGGTGGTGCCTGGAGTAGAAGGGGTGGGGTTGAGAGCTGCCCTACTGGGAGCTTTGCTTGGCCTGGGGTCCTTTCCTCCCCCTCCCCCCCGACTTCTGGCCAATGGAAGGGACCTGGAGCAGATGGGCAGGTGCTGGGAGCTAGCCTGCTCCTTGAGTTGCCTGGGGTGGAGGCCTAGAATTCACATAACATGGCTGGCTGCTCCTCCGCTGCCACCCGGCCAGCAAAAGCCCTTTTTGAACAGAAGCAAGTGCAAGGGCTCACGCCTCCCAGGCAACTGGCCAGTGGGACCAAGAGCTGCGAGCCCTTTCTGTTGCTCCTGTTTAAAGGGTTTGCGCCTCCCGGGTGCCTATCAGGCAATGCAACCACCCAGCAGGCACAAGCCCTTTAAATAGAAGCCGTTGAAAGGGCTCACCCATCGCCAGCTCCCTAGCAATGTGCTAGAGGCGCTGGGAGCCCTTTCAACTCCTCCTCGCTAAAGGGCTCACGCCTTCCCTGAGGCTGCTAGGCAAGGCGCGGGGAAGACACGAGCCTGTAAATAGAAGCAGTTAAAAGGGACTGCATGGCTCCAGCTCCCAGGCAATGTGCTGGGGGGTGGGGCTTGGAACTGCCTCACGGGCCAGATCAAAGCTTTAGGTGGGCTGGATCCAGTGTGCTGAGAGGCTTTTGGCCACCCCTGGTCTAGATGGTTCGGTGAGGGCAGGGGACTGGACTCGACCTCTCAGGGTCCTTGCCAGTCCTAGTGTGCTAGGGTTCTATGTGCTGCCAGCTGGTTGGGGGAGATTTCTTTTTTCCTCTTTTCAAGAGCTCATCCTTCCTACTCTTATACTCCCCATAGAGCGACACAGAATACACAGCTCTGTGTTTTGTATGGTGATAGTGGTTAACCTCCTAAATCCAAGGTGGTTTTTCTGAAGCAGTGATAAAGAAACTACTTGCAGAAGGGGGAACCGTCACTCCAGAAGCGAGATCATGGTCTAGTTACTAGCAGCTGAGCTCACCTTCAAAAAGCAGTTCGAGGGAGGAGTGGTCCTGCCTTGAACATGTTGTTTTCACTGGCTAATTCTACAAAAGACATTAAAATGTGAAGATTGTAAATCATGAGCTGGTTGGTGTTTATGCACCTTTAACTCTGCCCCTTATGTGTGCAATACAATACCATCTTCATGTGATCACAGGCCCCCTTCCAGTCAGTGTGACTGATGACTATGCTGTTAGTGCAGCATCTTTTTTTGTATTTTTATCCTCTTGTATTTCCCCCTCCCCTGTCTTTTCTACTGCACACCATGCAACCTCTGAATTCAGTGAGGCGGGGCCCGATGGATTCCTGCCACTTACACCTCACCTCTATTTTGTCCATTATATCCCATTCAAATTCTAAAGTGAATAAAGGCAGTACCTTTCTGAGCCTAGCTTTATTTACCATTCAGTCTGTGCATGGAATAAAGCAGGGCTTTTATGCAAAAAATAGACTCTGCTTGTGTAAATGAAGTCTGCACAGCAATGTAGTCTCACAGTTGGGCAGAGATAGAGAGTCACAGATAGCACAGAAATGTCCACATTTTTGAGCCACTTTGTAACCATAATAGGCCTAAGGGTTTTTTGATAGAATTTCCTAGTTTGTTTTTAAAGGAAGAATTATCCAAAATTACACCATGTAACTGATTGAAGCAGAATGCCAGCACAAAGAGTGCACGCAAAGAGACGAGGGGTCTGAGATGGGATTGCCTTGAATCCCTGCTTTCTTCCACTTACACCAGTCCAGTGTCTATCCCACAAGCACTTGCATGTTAAAACATACTCCACTCACCTTTCCTACTTGTGCAAATTCAGTACCGAGAGGTTCTCCAGTCAGTGGAAATGTCCCTAAAGTTGCACATCCAGAGACCAGGACAGCAGTGCAGGGACAAATTTAGGTCTGTTGTATATAAACTAGTGTTCATGTGTAAAGTACTTTTTTTCAAACCTTCAAAGCAGTTAAATCAAACCGACTTTTTACTGGGCCACTAGGTCATAGAGAACATGCATCTGACAAAGTGGGTCTTTGCCCACGAAAGCTTATGCTCCAATAAATCTGTTAGTCTGAATCTGCATAAGCAAGAAGTCCTGTGGCACCTTATAGACTAACACGGCTACCCCTCTGATTTAGGTCACAGCAACTGCAGTCCAGATTTTTAAAGGTATGCAGGCGTTGTTGCATTCATCATTGCAAGGCTTAACTGCTTTAGGAGCTGATATTTTCAAAATGATTATTGCAGTGCAGCCACACCTCAGATCTTTAAACATCTGTCCCTGTCTAATTTCAGTGTCTGACACTGAAGTGATAGAGCTCCTTTAAAAAAAGTATGTAAACAAACACTCTTCCAGCCAGCATAACTGCATTCTTCCTCTTCTCAAATGACTGAACTGTTTTTGTTCAAACTTCCCAAAACCCCATTCTAAGGCCAGGCCTACTCTAGGGGGCAATGTCGAACTAAGGTCCGTAACTCCAGCTACATGAATAGTGTAGATGGAGTCAACATACCTTAATTTGACTTACTATGGCATCCCCACTGCAGATCAATAGGAGAAACTCTCCCATTTACTCCCCTTACTCTTTTTGCTCTGGTGGGAGTCACAGAATCAATGGGAGCATGATCAGGAGTTGTTTTAGCAGGTCTTTACTAGACCCACTAAATTGACTCCCAGTAGATCGATCCCCACAGTGGTGAGTGTAGACAAGGTCCAAGACCAATAATTATACAAATGTCAGTCCAAAAAATAGGAGTTTGACAAAGTTACCAGCCCCTGGAGAGGCTATATTCTTCCAATTATCAGCATAATTAGTGCCAAAAAACACCTAAAACCCCCAGTGTGATGTAAAAGTTCAAATACAACAAGTATAAGTGTTCCTTCACCATCCCCCGGATTACAGCAACTATACACAAACATTGCACTCCAACAGATTTGTTTCTACTCATTTGCCAAGACATGTTGTAGTTGAATATAAAAATCAGAAGGCATCAAGCAATTCACTGTGAATGTGAAGGAAGCAGAAACACTCCAAAGAGAGCCAAGCTTGTGATTAATATTTGGCTATCTCTTGAAGTAACACACAATGTTGTTCCCATCTGCCAGTCTGTGAGGTAATGGCAGATGTCTCCTTGCAGATATAATAGCCCAGCCAATTATAGCAGTAGCTCTCAGCATTGAGTGACCAGGTGGGTATGGACCCTTTTTTGTGAATCAACAGGACAGTTTTGCTTGCATTCTCTCTATGATTAAGAGGGTTAAATGAAATGGAATGTCTGGAATTAAAGGTTTATTTAAATATGTAGATGACTTTTCATTCATGGTTACAAGATCAATATTCGCTTTCCAGTGGAAGCATTTTATTTGGTTCAATTCTGTGTCCAGAAATGAATGAGTAGTATCAGAATCTTTTACAATGGCAATGAAATCACAACACGTGAGATGCCACCAAGAACTAGAATTCAGTGCGCAAACACATACACACACACACACAAATTTAAAAAGTGCTCAGCATCATGTTAAAATATAATTTGGCTTCTTTTAAGTCTTTTGACACTTCAAGCAGGAAAAAAAAAATCAATATGCAACCATCCAAAAAGAACTTTTGAAAAATATTCATGATTAAACACAACTTTCAGTATCACTAAATAGGTTTCTTTTCTTCTGTTATTTACAGATGTTAAGAAAGGGCATTAGAAGCATTGTTTTGCTTGGGACAATGGTGAGTTTCCATGTTAGAGTGTGTATAATCACACTTCAGTGTGATCTTAGTGAATTCAAGCAAAGTTTTCATAAACCAGTCATATGGTTAGAGAAACGGGGGAGGGAAGGGGGAGGTAACACAACCTTTATTAGACCAGCTTGAGAGACAAGCTTTCAAGCTTACATGGAGCTTTTCAGGTATGGCCTCGCCCATCTGGTGAGTCTAATATCCTGGGACCAACACAGCTAGATCAACACTAAATATCATATGTCTTGTGTTTAATCTGTCTTATTTGTTTTAAAGTTAAACACTATCACTTACCTACTTCTTACTCTGAATACATATAGCAAAAGAAATAGATCAAACCTATAGTACCTGACTGGTGGCAGTTTCCTTGTCATCAGTTTTAAGGTCCAGGCTTTCTGAAATGGGGCAGCGGGTTTATAAAAACTCCACAGACGGTCTTCTAATAAATCCCTTTCAAAGAAAATCAGATGGCATGGCCAAAGCTAATTTTTCTAAAGCACTAGGTAGAGCAACACTGACATTGGAATAGTTCAAATGTTCCACAGAGGCTGACAATAATATACTGTCCACCTAGTTTAAATATATAAAAGAAAACTCTCTCATTTTTACATAGATGGCACAAAAAGGGTGAAAATCAGCTGATTCTCACTGCTGATTCAACAGTGCATCAGACACGAATAAATACTGCAGCTAAAAATATTTGTAGATATTTGCATGCCTGTTGGCTGCTTAACCAATTTAGATCCCCTGATAGAGAGATATGCTGATCTTGAAATGCAAACGAATGATCACACACTTATGTTACAGTTCTGCATTACGACATTATAAGAGCAAATTGCGCACATGGTGGATTTTATTCTGGTATCAAAGACATGGATCTAAAGAACGAAGCGAACACAGTAGCAGCAGTGGTATAGATGGCAGTTGAGCTGATTCTGACCCTTCGGGCTGTGACAACATTGCAACTGAAGGGCTTCGGAGGTTTCTGAGTTTATACCATCTGCTTAGATAATGCAGCCTCCTGACCTATGTTAACTTGATTAAAAAAATTGTCGTCTTGCTTGCTGATGCTTATACTTATTAAGCATGATGAAGCATTAGCTACAGTATCAACTGTAGAAGTGAAGGACTCTGGTATTAAAAATATATATTTTTTTATTATTTTAAGAGGGACAAAGTTGTGAACACAACATTTAACCTACCATAAAGACAACCATCTCATCCTGAGACAGGAAGAGCTAGGTGTTACTGTACATAAAGACTCTTGGATACTATATTTTAATATTGCCCCTTCTCACAAGAAAAGGGACAGCATTGCAACAGACATGGCCTGCCTGCAAACCAAAGCTGACAGGTTTCATTTTAGGGCCATTAGCCACAAGACCATTCATTTTAAATCTCTCATTCTAGGCCAGGGGTGGCCAACCCATTACAGATGAAAAACCAAAATAGTGGTGGATGTAGCACAAAGAGCCAAGAGAAAAAAGTTGTTGAGCCACAAAAAAAAAAAAAACAGCCACCGCATTTGGTTGAGCAAAAAAAGAAAGAAGGGGGGGGGGTTGAAGGCCCCAGCTGCAGCCCTTTTAAGAACAGAACAGGCATTGCCGTTTTCGGGTTGACTACCCCTATTCTAGGCCTTCTACAAAAAGTCCAGAATATTTCTGAAGAGGTGCGGATTTTCTGAAGAGGCCTTGGAGAGCTGTTCTTATTTTCCACTGGCTGCTGTTACACTAGGTTTGAGGAGGTGTATGATTACCACAATAGCCTAGTAATGTGAAGATTCTGTAAGGAGGAGGAGTCAGAAATTCATAGTTGTAGGAGCTTAGAAAACAACTAACCCCTCTTGAGTGAGTTTAGCTCCACATCAGCCTGATATCTGGAAGCAGCATAATTTCTTCCACAGTAGATCAAGGATGAGGTACAGCACCACCATCAAAATGTTTCTCCTTTAAATAAGATCACATGACAACATGATGGTCGATACACAATGAAGAATTCCTGTTTGAAACGCCCAGGCAAAGGTCTAGTCCGTGGCAAGATGCAGAGGGGAGTGGAGAGCAGGTAATTTTATTTTTTAAATGTAAGTTCTGCTATTCGAATATTCTGAGGAGAGTGTGCAGGAGCCCATGCAAAAGGAGAAGGCAGGTTAAAAGCTAAAACACTGGAAAGAGGTTAAGCACAATGAGCTGCAAAGTGATGCGACTGTTAGGAAGGTATGCGCAGGCAAGGCAACAGGGCGAGCATGCAGGCTGAAACAAGATTCAAATGGAGGTCTTGGTGATGGGGGAAATGTGGCTTCAAACCCAAATACCTGGGTATGTGTTTGCGTGGGACAGGGCACAGGAAAGCAAGCATACAGATACAGCAAGGCCAATGGGATTGAGCTCTTCGAGGGAGCACCAGCCATTTAAAAAAAGGTGGAGTGACATTTGGGACTCCTTATGGAATATGTAATATTGAATATCAGGCGTGTAAAACTGAACAATCAAATTCAGTGTCCAATTCAGCTGCTGTCATATTATTATTGTAACTGGCTTTCCACTTCTATGGATCTCCTTCCCTGGCTGTCTGATGAGCATATCTGCAGGATTAGCATTAAAGGCACCGTGTGAAATGCTGATGGACCAGTGCATACATTCAGATGGACTGAGGGCCACTGGAGAACAGAATCCCAACTGGCACATGCGTGGGACTCTCTGGTTACCCTTGGCATCAAAATGCAGCCAGCATCCTGTCTGGTTGTGGGGAGGGTGGTGGGAAGCGGGGGCTTGTTGGTGATGCTCTATGGAAGGACAATGCCCATTTGGCAGAACAATGGGGAATGTCAATAAGTTAGTTTGAGCCACAAGTAACATGCCATAAAAAAGAGCAAGCGGCTGTGTAATATTGGGATGGAATTTAGATTCAGCTTTTTCAAGTGCTAACTCCAGACCAGACCAGGAGTCTGTTTATGTGGGTGAATTTTAACTGCCTGCGGGGTGAACAGACCATTTGTTTCTCCTTCTGTGACAAGCTCGCCCCAGGTTCTTGCACCAGCACAAACACCTTTAGGAATCTAAAACATAAGAGACAAAAAGAGAGACTCGGGTTAGAAAGAGGCAGGAGGAAGGGCTCGCCCAAGAGCGGCACTGCTTGGGGGAGGTTCAAAGGGGAGGATAGCACAAAGAGCATTTATCAGGTTGCATCATAAAAGGGTTAAGAGAAGCTCTAAGTCAGGGAGTAGCTTTGGCCAGAAACTACCCTTGTTCACAGAGTCAGTCACCATGGAGGTAACTCTGCCCTTGGTGATCCCCTAGCCTCAGGCTGGAGCTTTATCTCGAGCACAGCTCTCTTCTGGTGACCAGCTGGGATGCAAAATTCAAGAATAGATCCCTACCAATGTGGACTCTGTATTGTTTATACCATTGTTTAGGTTGTATCAGCAGGGGAGCAGTGGGTGGATTTGGTCAGACCACAATTCCCAGTGACACTGAACTCCTGCTTGAAGGCCAGTGGGATATTTTTATACCTGGGTAAAGCATTTTGCAGTGATTAAAACACACACATTCAAAGAAAGCTGAGAGTTCATCAAGCAATAAACAATGAAGACCCTTCATACTGATGGGAAGTCAAGAAAGCAACAGGAGAGATGCAAACATTCCTATTTAAAAAATGTGATGAGGTATATTATTGTAAGCACACTAGATCTGGGCCAGCACTAACTTTCCCCAAATGTTCAAGGGTGTTTGGTTTGTCCCTTGAGGAGAAAGAACAAAGGGTGAATTTCCCTATACATGAGAGCACATTTGAATCTGAATTATGGTTCAGAATTATGGTCTCCAATTTTCATAAAGAAAAGGAAAAACAAGGAGGAAGAGGTAACTTTAACAACTCTGCAGTGTGAGCTCTTTCTTAAAATGTAATCACATCCTTACTGCTACAAAGTGCTTTTTAAAATCAGCAGCAGGCAAAGGGAGGGTTTGAACCACTTGTTTTGCATCAGAACAGGCAATGTGTTTATGTAAATAATCATTAAAAAAACCAACAAGAATGAAAAAATAAGTTTATTAGAGGAAGAGATGGTACAGCTAGCTCTGGGGAGAACTCTCACCCAGTAGATGAGTTTTCTTTAATGAATAAGAATAGAAAAGGAACAATCACATTGATCAGATGTAACAAACGTTATCACAGAACACAAGTTTCTATAAAAGTCCAATCAGAGGCAGGCAGCAGGAAACATAAGAAAAGTTATCGACTTAACCACTGAATAAGACGTCTTGTTATCAAAACAAAGATAGGGTTAAGCAGTAGAACAGAAAATAAAACCATTTTAATGTGTGTATCTATATAAAATCAAAATTCAAGTAACTTTTGTTATTAAGTTATATTATATAAAAGTTATTCTTTTTATGGAGAATATTTTTATGGACAATATTTAACAAATGGAATTAAATCAAAAGAGATGTCAAAATCCGGTTCATAATTACTATCTCCTAAATATTTTGGCAAGTGTTAAGTAATCATATTATAGATCCTAGAAAAGTGCTTCAGTGTGGTTAAAAAACAAATCAAGAACTGGGGTTACAATTGTGAATAAATAGCAAAGCTGCAATGAAGCCAGAATCCTAGAGCTGTCCATAGATTTATTTACATACAATGGGGAGAATGGAACCAACACTAGCTAGATCACTGAAATACTAATCAAACTGTGGCCCCAACATTTGTTTCAAGAAATAAAACCTCTGAAACAGGCTCTATTCATTGTTTGTCACCCATACAGGCAATATTTCTAGGGGAAGTGAACAGATCATGTTTGGGAGCAGCTACTCTAATACTAAGAGGACATGTTTTTGTAACTTCTTTTGATTATCAGTCTTTACTCACATAAAGACAGTTTTGTTCTTAAGCAGACTAGGAATTTCTAATACTGCCAGACTGGATCAGACCAGAATATTCATCAGCTGTCAGTACCAGATACTTCAGCGGAAGGTGCAAAGAACCCTGCAGCAGGCAGTTGTAAGATAATCTTTTCAAAGAGGAATTTTATTCCTAACCCCCTAAAAAGAATCCTTGAAACATCCGGATTTATAGTCAATATATTAAATTCCTTGTTCACACATGTAAGTATCCAGCATTAACGGAAGCTGCATGTGTGCACCTTAAGGAGACTGGATTATTTCTGTACCATTTCTTTACATTATGTTACAAGGGGAAGGGAAAATTGTTCTTAAGCAAAAGAAGAAAAATGCTGCAAAACCTGTAAGGACTTTAGTTTATGGGTCAGTAGCATTTTTCTTTTTAATAATTCTTCATTGGCCAAATGTAAACACTTCCACTGATATGGTATCAGATCCAAATGAAATATTACCCAAGTCTAGTGGCAACAGAAAACCTGCTTTGTTTTTAAACCCGTTGAAAGTTCCTTTAAATACTTAAGACTGATCTCTTAATAGCCATTTTTATAGATTTTAACTAAATCAAGGAAGTGAGTTAGGCCTGGATCTTCAAATATATTTAGGCTCTTGACTTCCATTAAAGCAACTGGAAATTAGGATCTTAGATGTCTTTGAGGTTATGGGCCTTAAAATGTACTTTTATTGCATGTACTTTTGCTTATCTGTACATGATGTGTTGTTTGCATTTGTATTTACTGAAACTGCATGTCTATTTTCTTAAAGACAACACTCAAAAATAATTAGAAAAAAAAATCAAGAAAACTTAAAAAAAATTACTCAAATGGCCAAAGGCTAAGACAAAAATGAGTGCAAGTCTATGTCTAACTCTTATGCAGCACACATGATGTGCAAGAGGATACAGGTTTATTATTACTATTTGCACAATGCCACCAGTGTACTAGATTCTTTGCTAGGTGCCAACTGTGTACGAGGACCGGGAGTTCCCTTCAATACCCTCATACACTTGGGTGAGCTAAGAACACAGTTGCAGCCTTTATTACCAATTTTCTTGCTTTTGCTGGCTTCAGTCAATAGTGTTTCACCTGCCCTTAGACACCTGGGCATGTTCTGATGTGTATCCCACCAAACCTGCTGCTCCGCTCTTGTGCAACTGGCTTCATAAACTGCTCTGCGGATGTCTATGAATGCCAGTGTATTTGAGGGGAGGGGTGAACATTTGTTATTTTGAGGTGGGTTTTTAAAATACTGTAACTCACCTTTCTGTTGGCCCTGCTGAACAGTACCGAATTTTCTGGACAAAAATTAAGTCTACGCTTGCAACTATCACTGTGCTTGAGGCAGGCCCTACTTTGCAGGCAGTCTCCCTACCAGGAGTACAAAGGTAAAGATGGGATATAAGATGCTGAGCATTCTTCCTTTCCCTATATATGGAATAGGCAGCACCTGCATTCATAGAATCATAGAATACTAGAACTGGAAGGGACCTCAAGAGATCATCAAGTCCAGTCCCCTGCTCTCACAGCAGGACCAAAGCATCATCTAGATCACCTCTGATAGATGCTCTTAAATATCTCCAGTGATGGAGATGCCACAACCTCTCTCGGCAGGAGGAGAGGCTGAGGGATTTGGTCTTATTTAGTCTGCAGAAGAGAAGAGTGAGGGGGGATTTGACAGCAGCCTTCAACTTCCTGAAGGGAGGTTCCAAAGAGGATGGAGAGAGGCTGTTCTCAGTAGTGACAGATGGCAGAACAAGGAGCAATGGTCTTAAGTTACAGTGGGAGAGGTCTAGATTGGATATTAGAAAAAACTGTTTCACTAGGAGGGTGGTGAAGCACTGGAATGGGTTACCTAGGGAGGTGGCAGAATCTCCATCCCTAGAGGTTTTTAAGTCCTGGCTTGACAAAGCCCTGGCTGGGATGATTTAGTTGGGATTGGTCCTACTTTGGGCAGGGAGTTGAACTCGATGACATCCTGAGGTCTCTTCCAACCCTAGGATTCTATGATTCTATTATTTGTTCTTTACAAATCCATGCTGGCTGTTAACTATCACCTTATTATCTTCCAGGTGTTTGCAGATTAAATCCTTAATTACTTGCTCCATTATCTTCCCTGGCACAGAAGTTAGATGACTGGTCTGTAGTTTCCTGGGTTGTTCTTATTTCCCTTTTTATAGATGGGCACTATATTTGCCCTTTTCTAGTCTTCTGGAATCTCTCCTGACTTCCATGACTTTTCAAAGATGATAGTTAAAGATTCAGATACCTCCTCTATCAGCTCGTTAAGTATTCTAGAATGCATTTCATCAGGCCCTGGTGACTTGAAGACATCTAACTTTTCTAAATAATTTTTAACTCATTCTTTTTTTATTTTAACTTCTAAACCTACCCCATTTCCACTAGTATTCACTACGTTAGGCATCCCATCACCATCAAACTTCTTGACAAAAACCAAAACAAGAAGTTGTCGAGCACCTCTGCAATTTCCAACTGCCCTGTTATTGTTTCTCCCTCTTCACTGAGCAATAGGCCTACCCTATCCTTGGTTTTCCTGTTGCTTCTAATATATTTGTAGAATGTCTTCTTGTTACCCTTTATGTCTCTAGTTAGGTTAAGCTCATGTTGTGTCTTCGCCTTTCTAATCTTGCCCCTGCATACTTGCATTGTTTGCTTATATTCACCCTTTGTAATGTGACCTTGTTTCCACTCTTTATACGACTCCTTTTTTATTTTTAGATCATGTAAGATCTCTTGGTTAAACCAAAGAGATCTTACATCTTATTCAATTTTATATCACTTTGCAAGAGTAATGAGAAGATAAAGGATGCTGAGTTTTCCGTACACACTATCTTGGCAAAGGGAGAGATCCAACTGACCCTCTCTTTGCCACAGCAAACTTTAAACCTCTGGATTATGGCAAGATCACATAATAATGCAGGCTGCCATTTCATAAAGATATGGTACTGCATTGCTTAATACTGAATCAAAGTAGAGTGAATTAATTTAACTGTATGGTTTTGTGTAGGAAACTCCTCTATTTGTATTGCTTACAGTCCAGCATGAAAGTTACATCTTCCTTTCAAAAGGGACAAAAAGACTTGGTTGTGACAGTCCTTTGACTCTGTGAAAGAGGACGGCAACTTGCGGGATTAAATGACTGAAAAATCTACGAACTGTTTCACAGTGAACTTCAAAATCTTCCTCATTTGAAGCAGGAGACCACTTCCTCATTGATATAACCTCTTTTTCTTGCTCACTGGGCTATATCAATCAGCAGGGAGATATCTGAAGGGAGCAGCACACACACAATTCCATGCACATGCTTTTCACTTTTGGCCCTCAGCCATGAGGTGTAAATAGCGACAGGAGAAACAGAAAAACAAAAGGCATGAATCCAGGGTCTGAAATATTCCCTTGAGTGTACATGAGCAGAGGATGAAACAGCTAATTGTGTGGTGCTTCATTAATAACATATGCCTCAAGGAGAATTTTCTGAACTGCAGCTAGGGAGAGGGGAATTCTAGTTGAATGCCACCATTCTATTGATTTATCAAGGATGGTAGGAGATGTTGTAGTTACATTTTCCATACCCCTCCACTTCCCATAAATACTAACAAATGGCATGATGATCCCTGGCTCAACGTACATGACCCACAGACAGTATATTAGGCTCTGAAAAGCTGCCTCACTGAAAGACAAACAGCACCCTCATTCATAGATAACATTTCAGAGAGTCAGTTTGCAACAAATAGCATACTTCTGACTGTGGCCGAGGCGTAGCTATAAAATATCACCTGGATAGCTAGAGAAGACACATAGTTATTAAGAATGGCCTTATAATTCCCACATTGATATACTGGCAGTTTCCAATAACAGCTCTATCCAGAGAAGGCTGTATCAGCCAGAGAAGGCTGTAATAGTTTTATCCCACTCAGTAGCTTGAACCAATCAAAATCAAATTTTATAGTACATAAAGTCATATGAGTCCATTATTTAAGTGTATGAAATAATGCACTTTGTGGCATTATGTAGTCCTTAAAAAGGCTCTATCTGTTTGAGGGTGGGATGTCCCTGTGGAAGCAAGCAAAGCAATAAAAATGTTATTAAATATAAGTCATGGCACCTTTGGCATTTTTGTCCAAATAGACTTCGACATAGGATGTTGGGACATAACCCTCTTCATTTTCATTCCTCCTGATTCGTGTCCACCCATCACCTTTATCTTCCTCTATTACATAGAGCAATTCGCCTTCTGCTACTGAAATTGTGCCTTCATTCTGACCTGAGACACAAAGTATAAAGTAGTTTAATATTTCCTGTCCATGGGAAAACATACAGACCCAACCATGGCAAACTCAGCAAAGGTACTGAATACAATGTCCCTTAACCATGAGCAGCAATAACTGGGAGAAAACAGCATATATTCAAAGAACCAGAAGAATGCAACCCTGACATCAGACCTGTGACACAAAATGTCAATACAGTCAAAAGTAGACACAAGTGTGTCACAAACTGGGCCTCCAATGAACATCTTTTAATTAGTATTGAATATTCAGCCTTTACTGTTATTGTGCTGAGATGTAGCTACCAAAGGCCAGTGTATCTATTTACTCTACACAGGGTAAATTTACTAGCCCTTGTGTCTGGCAGTGATACGAGGATCTGTTCATCTAGTCTACATCTGAATATTATACATGTAAATGAAATAATCCTTCCATAAAATCTATTCTTTACACTCACAATTGCTCATTTAATGCCTCTCTTCAACAAACTATCCACTAGTCTCTGAAAGAGCTTGTGAAATAATTTGGGCCAAATGTTGCAACCAACAAAGTTGGCAGGAATATTCCCATTAACTTTAATGGATGCAGGAACTTACCCTTCAAGTGTGAATTGTACGAAAAGGAAGAACAATTGCTCACACACTCTGTGATGTTGCAACAGAGAGAGAGTATGTGGGATGCAAGAGACTCGTGTTCTCTTCCTGCTCTTACACAGATTCCCCACTTGAGCTTGGACAAGTCATTTTGCATCTCTGTCCCTCAGCTCAACAATACAATGGAGATAACAGCAGATCCTTTCTCTAAGCCATTGTCCATTGTTACGGGGTTGACTATCTCCTGAGAGCTCTATCGTAGCCAGAAGTTACTCTGCAGTGTCCTCCCATCTGTTTCTCCCTCTTCAGGACCTTACACAGACTCCACATACTTGTTCTATGGGGCCTGGTTTTGTCCAGCGAAAATTCATTTGAGATCTCATGTTTATTTTCAGCTTATGTCTAACGAACAAGCATTTCTCTTACTGCTCCCAGTTCTTTCTGCTTTGAGGGCTCTGCACTCTTCTCTTCGCTTGCTCGTGATCTTTCCTGCCTTAGCAGGCTAGACCCAGTCCTTTCATTTTTAGTCTTAGCTCCAAATCCAAGTACTACTGGAGCCTGCTCAGTCCTACCTTTCTCTGAGCATCCCTCGTTGCTGCAGCTACCAGAGGCTTTTTAGAGAGGAATCATTTGATCCCTCTCCCGTTTGCCTGCTTCAGTAAGCTAGACCCAAATCCTTCATCTCTGGCAGGACAAGCCACTATGATACACCCATCTTCACAGCAGGAACTGTCTTTTATTCTGTGTGTGAACAGTGCTTAGCACAACGGCAACCCCTGGATGGTATTCGTAAAGTTGTAATATAAATAAGAAGTGAAATGGAACCCGTGGGTTAGTGGTACCTTCAAATGTATAGAGAGCTTTACATGTTCCTATGGTAGGGAGTGGTTCTTCGTCATCAAACTCGTCATCAAACTCTGTCATTGGCACCTTCATCTCACTCTCCTGACTTTGCTCCTCTGTGTAACTGCCATCTGGGCTGCTCAAGAAAGGAAAATATACAGCAACTATAGCAACCAGCTCAGGAGCAGTATGGTGAGGAAAATATACCTGCCAGGAACACTCAGCTGTGGCAAGCTGAAGGTCAAGTGAGTGATAATTTAGATGAACATTCAGAGTGCGCCATTGTGAGTCATGGCATTTCCAGCATGGTGGGGGAAATCTGTTCAGTCAACTCCTCCTGCCAAAGCCTTTCAAATGCACCTCTCTCACTTGCCTTTCTGCATGGCCAATGCAGTAGTTCTCCATACTACTACACAGAAGCATGCTGCATTCTCAGAAAGACTGTTCCAACAGAAGAGGATGTATTGCTCAGTATCCTTTTCACATTGGAAGATGGGCCTAGGATTTTGGGCACTCTCAGGCTATGGCTACACTGGCAGGTTATTGCGCAATAATGGCCTTTCTTTCGGAAAGCATCCACACTGCCCACTCGCTCTTGCGCAAGATGATTTACAGTACGGCTTCTTGCGCAAGAGCTACGCTCTTTTTGAACAGGTGTGAGCTCTTGCACAAGAGGGCAGTGTGGACGCTCAGTAGGGATTTCTTTCACAAGAAATCTCTATGGCTAAAATGGCCATCAGAGCTTTCTTGCGCAAGAGAGCATCCACGCTGCCATGGATGCTCTTGCACAAAAGCACAGCTCGCACATGGCAGTGTGGACTTTTTTTGCGCAAGAGTTCTTGCACAAGAACCCTTGCGCAAGATGTTCTTCCGCAAGAAGCTGCCGGTGTAGACATAGCCTCAGAGCGTTTTGGCACCTGGATATCTCCCCTTTTAAGTTTTTAGGTTATTTCCATTAAGAGATCTATCTATTGTGGTGTGTAATGTCTGAGAGCCTTATATGTACTGAACAAATGGCATGAATAGTTCCAGACCAGCCAGCATTAGAAGTTTCCTGAGACAGCCAGATCACATGAGATTTCCTGTCCAATTTTTCATTCTCAAGTGGTTTGGCGGGGTCTTTTCTGGGAAAAGATGGGATTTCATCCTAAGTGCAGTGGCTGGGAACCACCCCATTTAACATCTTGGTCCTTCTGCACAGGAATCATTTCAAACAAATCAAAGAACAAGTTCTGCCACTTACAAATCTGGAGGCACCCCCCAGAAGTCAGTGGAGTTACTCTGGATTTGTACAGACATAACAGCAAAGAAAACTGGCCCTCATCTTCAATCTGATGTACAGAGGTGAAATTTATATCTATTCAGAGAGCTAGCATGACACTTAAGGATCACTTCCATCCCACTTAATGTCCTAAATGAGACATAAGCGGTCAACAGGCCTTGTGCTAACTTCCTGCACAGGAGTAAATTTTATCCTGAGTGCATGCCTGGAAGTGACAGAACCCAACTGGGCTTTGGAAAACATTACTCTTCTTTGCATTTCCCTAATGTTTGCTATGGCAAATTAGAATTTTCTGTATCAAAACAAGGAATCATTAGAGTGGGGGTTTGCAGTCTCATCATGGATTAGGATTCTTGTATGCAAGATTTATACATCTATTGCTGCAGCATCACAGCATCTTGTAAAGAAGAATTTGCATCTAAAATGAAATTAAGAGAGGCGTCACAGTAATAGCATGTTTGTCTGGCCAGCTCTGTACAGATACTGTACCTCTCTCGGTCCTGTGCACAGTTATTGACTGCTGAAGTGTTCTGGGTTTCATACATTCCACTCTGTCGTCTGCTCTGTTCAGTCCGTACAGGTAGCCTTCCTTCAACCTCAGCTAACCAGCCCTGCAAAGAAAAAGCAACTGATTTCATACTGAAATGCATTAGATAGCTAAAGGACAAAGTACTTTTACTTTGCCCCTCTGGAGTTATACCTAACACCCGAACCACCAAACTACAAGCAAGGAACTAGCATAAACACATTTAAATTTACCTTCAATTTGCTGTTGCGTGAGGCAAGGGGGAGTAGATTCTGCATTCTAAGGGTACGTCTAGACTACATGCCTCTGTCGCCAGAGGCACGTAGATTAGGCTACCCGACATAGTAAAATGAAGCGGCGATTTAAATAATCGCCGCTTCATTTAAATTTACATGGCTGCCGCACTGAGCCAACAAACAGCTGATCAGCTGTTTGTCGGCTCAGCGCGATAGTCTGGACGCGCGGGTGTCGACATCAAAGGTATTTGTCGACCACCCAGGTATGCCTCCTGGGTTTACCTGGGTGGTTTACCTGGCATTCGAAGTTGCAAATGAAGCCCGGGATTTAAATATCCCAGGCTTTATTTGCATGTTCCCATTCGGTCGCCATTTTTAAACTAAGTCCTTAGTTCGAATTACCATTTCACTGCCGTGTGTAGCCGCGGGCAGTTAGTCCGGATTAGTGGCATTTAAAAATGGCGACCGAACGGGAACATGCAAATAAAGCCTGGGATATTTAAATCCCGGGCTTCATTTGCAACTTCGAATGCCTACATTAGCCTCCCTAGTTTGAACTAGGGGCTAGTATAGACATACCCTGTGTGATCTTCCCCTGCTGCCTTAACAGCAGTAGTTTACTGTAACTGGGCTGAAGTGCTGCTTGTCTTGGAAAAATGAGGTAAACAGAAGAAAGCCATGATAATTTTAGAAACACAGAAGTACCCAATAAAAACTCCATTATTGGCCAAATGGAACAGGACAATAGTTGGGAGGAAAGGGAAAGCTGCCACCGGCTTTCAACAGGGCCTCACAAGCAATGGAGAATAAGGCAAACTAACATAATTGGCTGTGTGCATTCAAATCCACAGCATACTCCATAGCATACAGAATATAGTCCTTCCCTGTCCTTACAATTCATCTGCCTTAATTACAATAGTTTCTGTCTATCATGGGTTCCGTTATTCCAACTATTATTCATATTCCAGAGTCTTTGTATCTTTAAAACGCTTTCTGTTAACAATGAGGATTGTTCCTTAAAATGTGCTTCATCTCTTGCTTTCTGTTCAGCTGGGCCTTGTCTACGTTACCAAGATTTGTTGACAAAATTTATGACAACGCCCAAAAGTCTACAAAACAAAAACTGACACTTGTTCCCTCTGTTAACAGACTGTGTTCACTTTGGGAGCGCCATCATAGACAGTGAGCAATGCACTGGGGGTATGTATCCCACAGTACAGTGCTGTGGGAAGGCAGAGCTGATTGCTGCAAATTCTTCCAAATTCTCCCTCAGCCTCCTCAGTTGCTAGGAGCAACATCATGAGTAGTTCTGAGCCCAGTTGGAGGAATGTCCAGTCCGTGCAGCAGTCTCTCCCCATTCCCCCCCAGTCCCGTACGACAGCAGTCTGCCTGTTGCAGTGTTCCTAGTGCAGGGCAGAGATGGAGCATTCCAATTATCTGTTCTTTGTTTTCTCGACAAAACAAACAGCAGTGTCTACACTGGCTCTTTGTGACAATAAAGTGATGGAGAAAGAAAAAAGTTTCTCACGGGGTGGCAACAAAACACGATAGTGATGACAAGGACTTAGCCAGCACAATCCATGGACTCTCATCACACTTAAATTAGCAGATTCTTTAGACTGTTTTTACCCTGTTTTGGATCCCCACAATATCTGGGTGGGGGTTGGGTGAAGATTAAGCTTTTGGTGCCCATCAGTTTTTCACCACCATCAGATATCAGATTGGCAAAATGCACCTGGGGTATGAAAGGATTAAAGTGGAGTTTTTCTGAGCTTTCACCGGGTGTCTATGTCTTCTGAGAGGCATTTAAAACTTGATACTGTTGCATATACAAGAATCATAGAATACTAGGACTGGAAGGGACCTCACGAGGTCATCAAGTCCAGTCCCCTGTCCTCATGGCAGGACCCAGTACCCTCTAGACCATCCCTGACAGACATTTATCTAACCTACCCTTAAAAGAGTATCAGTGCATTTCGGGGCATTTGCCTGCATTCCCCTGATCTATATAACCTATTTTCTGTGACAAATGATAGGAAAATCTAGTTGTCTGACAAATACAGAGGAAGGATCCAAGATATAGTTATGCTAAAAGGTGGCTCTAAGGCAGGGGTGGGCAATAATTTTTGACCAGGGGCCACTTCAGAAATTTTTGAAGTGGCCCCAGGCCACCGGAAGGGGCAAGGCCTCAGGCAGAAGGGGCGGGGCCAGGATACTTCCATGCTTCCCCACCCACAGACACTGATTGTCCTGGGGGTGGGGGAGCACGCAAAGTCTTTGCCCTCACCCCCGCTCCAGTGAGAACTGCCAAGCTGTTCTGAACAGCTGGCGGTTCCCTCTAGGCGCCTGCGCCCCTGGCAGTGGGAGGAGACTTTGCGCACTCCCCCAACTGCCCCAGGTCAATTGGAGCCTGGGGAAGAGGGAGCACACAAAGTCTCTCACTCCCTGCCCCCGCCCTGCAAGGAAGCACCGCACTTAGACAATCACCAGCTGAGCAGCAGGGCTTGGTGGGTGGGGGGAGTGCGCAAATGTTCCTGGCACTGTGGGAGCAGGGCAGGAGGAGACTTTGCACGCTTCCCCTCCTGTCCCCAGGCCTTCATTGGCCTGGGAGCAGGGGAGAGAAGCATGCAAAATCTTTTGCTCCCTGCCCTCCAGCGCGCGGTGCTTAGAGTCAACCACCAGGGATGACTCTAAGCGCTACACGCTCCCCCATCCCTAGGCCCTGATTGGCCTGGGGGCAGGGCAATGGCATGGCCTCTGCAGGCCAGATCAACCAGCTTGGTGGGCCGAATCCGACTCTGTGGAGGCCTTTTGCCCACCCCTGCTTTAAGGCTCCAATTCAGCAAAATACTTAAATGCTGCCTAATTTTAAGCACTTACTTAAATCCATCCCTGTTAAGTATGCACTTAAATCCTTTCCTGAATCAGGGACTATTTGTTCAAAGCTACCATCATAAAAGGGCATTAGTACTTAAACCCCATCCATACCTCAAATTTCTGAGCCTCTAATCGCAGCTTTTCCATATTTTGTCCCAGTTCAGCTAGTTTGTAATCTACACTGGCTGCATCTCCCATCTGCGGGTTCTTGATGTAGACGTCTTTCATTTTTGTTAAGGCATCTCTGTGAGAAATAAGGAAAATGCAATACAGGTAAGTAGAGCAGCAGCAGGGTGGGTAAATCCCTTTGGAGAAACCAAAAAGTTCCAAAGCCATCATTCTGCATCTGTGGTTCAAGCACAACAGGTTATGAGTGCAATGAAGTGTGGGGAGATTCTCTGCCAGGGCTTTTGTTTTGTGTCACCCAGATACTAATTAAATATCTCTCCTTGATGCATCAAAGTCATTTGCTTGGAAAAGAGTTGGTAAATTATCAGGCACTGCAAGAACTGGATATAGCCAATAGCAATAATATGTAAAGCTTCAGACATTACACTCTGTAAAACCCTTAGTCATACTAGGTATGTCTACTCTACAGAGAAGATCAACCCTCCCGAGGTCTAACTTCTAGCGTTTGATTTAGCTGGTCTAGTGTAGACCTCCAAAGTGAATGCTGAGAGCAGCTCCCTGCAGCATCCTGTACTTGTCTTTCTGCAAGGAGTAAGGGAAACCGAAGGGAGTATATGCTCCTGTCAGCCTCCCACTGGTTCACATTTTGGAAAGCTGGACAGCGTACCTTAAGCCAACCAGCCTGGTCTAGTGTAGACCAGGCTATTAAGTCTTAATCCACAAATAACCCACAGGGTTTCTTCAATGTTAGTAAAGATGGCAGAACTATAGGTTGAACCTCTCTAGAACCTCCAGAACCCTCAGCACCTGACTGATTCTGAACAAGAGAATTTGCCAGACCACAGGAGATCAATATTGTTTAGCAGCATTGTAAACACTTCCACAGCTTACTGCACTGTTAGAGGACATTTAGGGGTAAATTAGAGCTAAATAACAGCACAGAACACTGAGAACCAGGACTGGTGGCTATAAACCAACTTTATGGGAACATGGGAAACTTGGCTACACCTATGAAAAGTGGACATCCAGCTAACTAAAATCATTCTGGATGACAGATGTTTCTGGATGAGAAAGTTCTGGATTAGAGAGGTTCAACCTGCAGCTCTACAAGCAAATAATTTCCAATAGTGTTATCAGAAAGGTATTAAGCCAATGTAAGCATGCAGAATTACAATTAATGGGAACTGGACATCCAAATCTCTACCCTTAGTTATCAGTGGAAAGGTGACTGAATTCTTGAATTAGGACATTTGGGGGGAGGAGATGGGGAGATTTAGGTGTGGAATTGTCTTTCACTCACACATTTTCCACTAGTTAGCACTGGGATTTCCACTAGTTAACTCTGAAGAAAGATCTTGCCAAAGCTTCCACATTTCTCCCATCCCTCCCTCCCACATTTCTCCCATCCCTCCCTCCTCACTCCCCAAGAATGGCCTCTGAACTTGCTAGATAAATATCTTTCCAGCCTTATGGTCACATTGAAGTGCTTATGTCATCTCTCCACATCCTGGGCTGAATGCCATTTGAATGGCTTGGATGTGTATATTCCAGTAACAATGGAGTGATGCTGATCCCCTTCACTTTGCCTCTTGCATTTGTGCACCTTACGAATATGCAACACACTTTGCTCCTGATCAGCAAGGATCCTAGTTTTTCCATGATAAAAAATCCAAAATTCTCTATAAAACCCCCCCAAATCTGTGTTTTTCTACAATTAAAGCTGAAAGCCCGAGCCCTGCTGCTGGGGCTGAAGCATGAATTTCTCATATTCCTGTGTGCATGCCGGGGCAGGGGATTCTGCTGTATGTAGAAAACAAAGATTCTCTGTAGAAAGGCAACTTCTGCGTTTTTTTCACATATTTCAGTGGCAGACAGATTTCTAGGATCCCTGCTGATCAGTTTATTTCACACTGCTCCAATGTTTAGACTAAAACTAAATCCAGATGGTTTGGCTTGGTAACAGTTAGACCTTAGGTCTTGATGTGACACTATGTCTAGTTGAGCTATGCAGCATTTTGAGATTGTGTTATATCAACTCATGTGCAAAATGCTTAGGACATCGCTTTTGTGGGGCAATAGCAAGAATCTGATATCCCAAAGCCAGCATTAACATGCTACATGACTTTCTGTGCTCAATGAGAAGGCATGTCCTGCAGAGTCATCTTTAATGACAAAGTGTTGCACCTGACTTAAGGCAGGCTAAGGGTGAATTTTATGAGATTTTGTCTGCAGAAGAAGAAACATTTTAGGATTCAGAAAGGAGTTGATTTATGATTTGAGTTCTCATTACTGGTATGACTATTTAACAATGCTCCAGACATTACTTGAATCAAAGTCCTACAATCCAAGTTATAATTCTTTTTATCTGAGAGGTTCCCACAAAATTTTTTACAATTGCAACCCTGTGTCTGCTTTTGCTTTGTGCATGGAGAAACTGGGAAAAGGAGTGGGTGGAAAGGAATTGGGATTGTTCTGTGGTTGGGACCCAAAGGGCAGTCTTTCCCATTTTAACTCATTTTTTATACATTCCGTATGTCTAACTATTGCTGCTAGAACTTTGCTTACCAGTCTCATCCCTCTGTCTAATGTAACTCTCACTTTGTACTAATTTTATGTATGATCTTAATATTAGGTTACACTGAAATCAGTCAAAGAAAATTAAACGGAAAAGGGAATTTATTCAAGGAGAAAAACTATAGCTATAATATTATTTCAGGGGGACACGTGAAACAAAAGTAAACAGCTATCTATAAATCTCCTTTCTTATTTCTGATATGAAATAGGGATTAACATCCCCACATCACTTATACAAATAAACTGTGAACTGATTTTTAACAAGATTATCAGACCAAAGTTGAATACTTTTTTTGGGGAAAACAGAAAAGATGCCAATTAAAATACACAAAGGAAAATCCTAGCCTTTCCCTATACTAACCTTTTTCTAATCTTTACATATCATTTTGAAAAAGATAGCAAAGCTTTTCTGTCTGTTTGAAACGTGTATTACATTTAATTTCTAAAGCAGTGGTTGTCAAAGAGCGGTCCATGGACATTCCGCAACCATCTTGCAGGCGGGCTGTTGACTCAGGTCTGCCCTCGCCCTCCCCCCACAGTAGGGATCCCACACTGGTGCTCCAGGCCCCTCCCCCCCGCAAGGTTGTCTTTCTGCTGTGAGAGGTGGAGTCTCAAGACTCGTGGGCCGAATTCACCTCACGGAAGGAGGAAGTGGCTCCACACACTGCCACATCCCCTCCTCCCGGTTGGAGAAACGGCGGTGCAGGTAACTGCTCACATGGAGACTTTCCCCACTGCTCCCATTGGCCGGAATCCCGGCCAGACCTCCCACCCACCCTCTGCCCGCTCCTACACTCATTTTGTCATCATGGGTGATTGGCTGGTAGACCATAGAAAGGTTTGAGTTGAGCAAAGTGGGCTGTGGGCCAAAAAGTTTGAGAACCACTGTTGTAAAGTAATGGCAGAAGCAAAGATGTGAATAAACACAGGTACACTGCAAATATGAAAAGCCAGAACTGATCAATATAAATGGAACCACTTGAAGTGCTTCCTTCTCACGTACGCTAACAAATGAAATCTCCTAATAACGAATCTGCAAAAGTGCAAGAATCATTAACTCTTCTGTTTCAGGGAAATGGACACTGGAGAGCACAGAGACTTTTAAAATGGGAACTGATGAACAATCTCACACTTTTGTGAACACTGCCCTTCTGATAACAATTTCTGCTTTTAGGAATCTCCCTAGTGCATGTGATTCCTAAGCCTAAAAAAGACAAAAGATTTTGGCTAAGTCCCAAGTACACTACACAACAGGAGGTTATTATTGGATTTGCTATTAGAGGACTGTATCTTGCATTACAGGGAAATGTGTCTGATAATCTAGGAAATGTTTTCCATCTCTGTTATAATCCTAAACTCATGAGCAATAGAAAGACACCAGAAATGGAAAGCGTCCAAGGCTTGATATATTTACAATAAACCACGTGCTCTGTGCTGAGGGGTCTGTGATTTCAGTAGTCTTGAAAGACATGGTGGTTTGGCAAACTGAACAGAGATGAAGCTTTTATTAAGGTACTGTAAATGTTGGGGCTGATTCATATTCAGAGACAAAGTATTTGTGATTCCTGCCTGGCTCAGAAGTACATGATTCATCCACTTAAAAAGACTGGTAAACCTGTGCCAGAAAGAAAAATTGTCTGTGATGACACCACTTACACAGGTCACATAGATTCTTGTGCTATTGCCTTACTATCCTGATATATCAGTGGTGGAATGCCCTTCAAAAGTGAGTGGGTGGAACAGAGAAATAATTAGCAACCATTCCCTTTGCTCCTTTTTACCTTCCCTGGGTAGGTCATAATTAAACCATTAATTTCAGAACTTAGACAATGGGGAAATTTTAGCTCGTCTCCTTGATGATCTTTAGTCATCTGGTGCCCTTTATGTCTTCTATTCCAAGAGCGTCATATCCAATAGTGATTCACAGGGCGTGTCCTACTATCTTCTTCGTATTTGTTGCCTGTGAATGAAATAGCTTCCTATTGGTAGTTCACAGACTAGTGTCTGACTAGTGTTCTGCTATATGAAAGTTTCTCTCTAATTCAGGGGTGGGAAACCTCAGACTCGGGGGGCTGGATGCAGCTCCTGGCTTGTCTTGATCCAGCCCCCGAGATTCAGGGCTCCCCCTGACCTTGGGGAGCCTGCACTGGTGCTCCATCCCCCCTGCTGTCTCACTACAGGGCAGAAGCACAGAAAATCTAGTAGGCTGGGCCACCCTAGGTCATGTGAGGGGACAATGGGGAGTGTCTTTCTGCTTCTCAGTTGGGGGCCATGTCAGTGAGGATTGGTTTTTTTTGGCTTCTTGCTTGTATGCAGTCCCCGACTGATTTTTCTGTGGGTCCCTGACCCAAAAAAGGTTCCCCACATTGTATCGTGGTTAGGCCTACCTTTGATCCATCTCCTTCTGAATGTCTTTATTTAGCTCATCAACCTTTTGCTGGAGTTTCTTCCTTCTTTGTTCAGGTGGGAGATTGCTGAAATCCTCTGGTCCTCCACCCTACATAGAGTGGTAAGAAAGAATAAGGCAAATGAGAAACTGAAAAATTCTGGTCCAGCCTCCAGAATTCTACACTGAAAACAACTCACAGCAAAAAATGTGCAAAATCACCATGGTCTGAGGCATTTGCATGCTTTTAGATCCCTAATGCCTTGAATAGGTTGGGATCTGGATACTTGAAAAACATCCCATTACAACAGATGAAATCAGCCGGGGGAACTCTCCTCCCTACTTAATGGCACCTTTCTAGAGCCAGAAGCAGGTCATCCACCACACAGGGCTTTCAACCCTGAAACCTGCTCCCTCCCTCCTGCTGTTTGCCAGAGTTTGACACACTTCAGGGCAACATGTAAGATGCACTTATTCAGCCCAGCCCATTTCTGACTACAGGCAGTCAGCACTGAGCTATTTTTAGCCTGATAGTTGAGTATTGCTATTGATCTCCTGCAGGATTGTTTATTTGGCTGTCCCAAGCGAGTAGCTTTTACAGGCGTTTAATTTATAGCTCATCTCTGGTGTCCAGATGCAATGGACACTCAAGACAAATAAAAATGAACTCGGAATTCTCCCTAAGTAAGGTGCAACATCGGTACGTCATTTGCATGAACTTCCTCCATTACTTGCATGCCATTTACTTACTAACAGTTTATTGCTTTTATCAAAAAAGATGAGTGCACCAATTCTATTAGCTATGTGGAAGTTCACATGGGGGGTGAAATTCACCCTGTTCAGAGTAACAGTGCAAAGTCTTGTCATCACTTAGATCCCTCTTAAGCTACTCGTGCTGGCTGGCCCTGGTGCCAGGCTCCTTGCACAAGGGTGAACTTCACCATCAGTGAAAGCCCCTCTCTGCAGGTTCAGGTTTTCCTGCCTTCCCCTGCTGTGCTGCACTTGTCATCCTCACTGAAAGCACTTGCCAGCTTTTACTCTCATGCTGTGGTTCCATTTCACCTGTGCAAGTGTAAACTGCAAACACAGCGAGGCTAAGGCTTCCTCTGGGAACATGGAAATTGTGCGTGCTAGTGCCATAGAAGTAACCTTGATAAATCAGGTAAATCATTTTCCACTTCCTTAGAAGTGCTCTCTGATGTTAAGGCTCTCTTGCACTTACTCGTGGTATAGAGGTTTTACATTTAGGGCTAGGCATATAATTTCTAACCATTCTGTATATTCTAATCAGTGATTGTTTCCCTGAATCATCTAGTGGGATTGCCTCTCCTCTCATTTACACTGGTTTAAATCAAGAGTAATTCCATGAGAGTCACAGAGTTATACCCTCAAAAAAAGAAAATAGAACAAGAGGAAGGAGAATTAGGCCCGCCCCATCGCTCATCTGTTTCTGATTTTGTCTGAAACAAAATACCCTGTCTGCTTGCAGACTGCGGCTCCCCTTCCTGGCAACACAGGTTAGGGAGTTGATAAAACATATGTACAGTGCGCCTCCAAATCTTTATGATTTTTTGTATGCCAGTCCCTGCTTTCTCTGGCAGGGAGATGAGTGGTGAGGGTGAGCAAGGCTTAAGACATCTCAACATTAATAAAATAGTTTTACCCTAATAAAATTACTAACCTGAATACAGAGGATTATACAGATTTAATGTCAGTAATTCCTTCATACAAAGGACTATGGGGAGCGAGAGCCCACCCTGCAGATGCAAATCCAGACAAAGTTCAGCTGGCCAAGCAGCTTAGTGATGGCTTGTGACTGAAGTTGCTAGAGGGATTGTGTTAAAATGCCAAATATTTTCTTCAGAAAAGTATGATTCAGCAAATGCTTTGCCTCAAAAGCTGCACACAGACCTCTTCAGTTCCACACTGGCTGGGTTCTTCAGGACAGCCTGCTCTTCCCAATTTGTGCTGCATTCTAGACAGAGCATGTGTTGTTTAGGAAAGTTATAATGGGGCACCTTGCACTCTCCCTGCCCTAACAGGAGTGGGAGTATAATACACAGTAGGCTAGACAGATCATTAAGGAACATGGGCATGACAGCACTCTCACTTAAAAAGACAAAGATCTCCCATATCTCTCTACAGGCATTACAAGAGGTTCATGTATGTTGCCAATGGAGTAAGATCATTAAAGCTGTATATATCTTGGTCAGGCTGAAAAGTCTGGAGTTTTTTGGAGGACAGAAGGGATATGTAGCTCTATGAAAGGCTACAAAAACACACTACTTAGAATATCCACAAGCAACAGACTCCCTGCAATGACACTTTACCTGCAAGCCACAAAAGCACCTAGTTGAAAATGGGAAAGCCTTTTAAAATAAAGGATGCCATTTATGGGGCCTAGGGGAGGCAGTACCCCCCCTCTAAAGTTTGAACCTCTGGATTCTATACTTGAGGTCTGCTTAAAGCCCATGCTCTGCCTCCAGAGATAGTTCTTACATGCAAGGAAGTCTGAGCTGATGGCAGCTTTGCCTTTGGGGCAGGGAGTTTGTTATAAAAAGAGAGAGGTGGGTGGTTAAAAATAACAAAAACAACAAAATAACAAGAATTGAAGGATCATTAAATCATCATGAACATTGCCGGGTACTCCACTTAAAAGAAGGGGGGTTTGGACCTGTACAGTTAAACTTATAAATGTTCTTGAAAAGGGGGTAAACAGGAGGGTGGCAAAATTTGCAGATACCACAAAATAGTTAAGTCCAAAACTGACTGCAAACAGTTACAAAGGGATCTCACAAAAGCAAGTGACTGGGCAACACAAGGGCAGATGGACTTCGATATTGATAAATGCAAAGTAATGCACATGGAAAAGTATAATCCCTACTATAAATACAAAAATGATGGGGGTCTAAGATAGCTGTTACCACTCAAGAAAGAGATCTTGGAATCAATGTGGATAGCTCCCTGTGCAGTGGCAATCTAAAAGATAAAAAGCTAACAAATTATTGGGAACCATTAGGAAAGGAATAGATAATAAGACTAGAAATATCATATTGCCTCTATAAAAAGTTATGGTATGCCCACATCTTGAATAATGAATGCAGATCTGGTCACCCCATCTAAAAAAAGAGAGATTGGATTTGGAAAAGGTACAGAAAAGAGGAACAGAAATGATTAGGGGTAAAGAACAACTTCCATATGAGGAGAAATTAACAAGACTGGGACTTTTCAGCTTGCAAAAGTGACTAAGGAGTGGGGGGATATGTTAGAGGTCTAGAAAATCATGCATGATGTGGAAAAATGGAATAGGGAAATACTATTTATTCCTTCACTAACATAACAAGAAGCTGACCCAATGAAATTCACAGGCAGCAGATTTAAAACAAACAAAATAAGTTATTTCTTCACAGTCAACCCCTTTCCCAGGAGATGGTGGAAAGGCCCAAACTCTAACAGGGTTCCAATCATACTTCCCTTTAAGGAAGTATGTGTGGCTCTGCACAAAAAATTCTCCGCTCACCCACCTCCTTTGCAGAGCCGCACAGCAGCACTCACTTTCCTGCTGAAAGGTGAGTGGTGCGGCAGGTGGCTGTTCCAGTGGCTTGGGCCGGTTGAGACGGCATGGTGGTGGGGGCCTGCTCCAATGGCTGGCTGAGGTCGCGTGGCGGGTGGCCAAAGCCTGCTCCAGTGGGAGGCCGGGACCTGCCACATGGCAAAGCCTGCTCAAGCGGTTGGGGCCTGCTGCGTGGTGATGTGTGTGGTGGGGTACCTACTCCAGTGGCTGGAGCCTGCTCAGGAGGCCAGGGCCTGTTTCAGTGGCTGGGGCCTGTCGCGAGCTGGGGCCTGCTCAATGGCGGGGGCCTGCCGTGGCTGCATGGCAGGTGTCTGTAGCCTACTGTGGCCATATCGCAGGGGGGCCTAGGCCTGCTCTGGTGGCCGGGGCCTGCTGAAGTCATGTGGCAGGGATTGAGGCTGCTCTGTTGTCTGGGTCACGTGATGGAGGGTTGCTCCGGTGGCTGGGGCTGCTCCTAGGGCCAGATCCAGCCTTTCCTTCTGCTCCCCCAATCCTCTGTCCCCCTGCCACATGTCACTGCACCCACCCTAGGCACCTCACTCCCTGCAAACCCTGGGCACTTGCATCAGCTTCCCTCTGCACCAGCTGGGGACTCACAGCCAGCCCTGTGAGAAGTAGCCTGGGGCATTCCCTGCCCTGTACACAGGCTGCCAAGGGAGCAGCACTCCCTGGAGGGGCATGTCTCACCTTCTTGACACAAGGTAGGTGTGATCTCTCTGGGAGAGTCTCTTGGGGAGCAACACCACTGGTGGGTGCAAAAGTGGCACACATCCAAACAAGCACATATGACCTCATTGTTAGTGTACAAGACAAACCTCGCTCCACTCATGGATGGAAAATCTTAGAGGGAACATTGGTTCCAATAAGGAAAAAATAAGTTCGAGGATATGTCCATCAGTGGCTACTAGCCAGAATGGGCAGGGATGGTGTCCCTAGTTTCCGTTTGCCAGAAGCTGGAAATGAGAGACAGGGATGGATCATTTGCTGACTCCCTGTTCTGTTCATGCCTTCTGAAGCACCTGGCATTGGTCTCTGTTGGGAGAGAGCATACTGGGTTAGACAGACCACTTGTCTGATCCAGTCTGGCCATTCTGATGTTCTTATATAGAGCCAAAATGTATCCCCTGCTGTAATCCACTAGATCCCATGTTCCTTCTAGAGCTGAGATAGAGCCAAGGAGTCCTGACAGTCTCTCTCTTCCCACAGAGTCAGTAACAAACTAAGAATATATATATTATCATTTTAATGCTAACCAGTGTCCCTTAAGTGATTTGATACAAGAGGTCAGAACATGTTAGAATTAGAGTTGAGTGGGTCTAATATTTATTTAATTTTCTTTCTTTTATATAGGAATTATATACAGTGCTCCTGTCAGCTAATTTCTAAGTTATCTCCCAAAAAACTAGATGTTTCAGTGCTTTAGTAGCCCCTGGAAAGACATGGTGTGTGTGGGGGAGAGAGAGGTTATGGTATCGGTCCCCTCCAATTTGCTGCTTGGCTTGTACTCAGTAACGCTGCTGAGGCCGCTGTCCTCAGTCTGCCCCCTTTCATTCTGTCACTCTTCCTTCCCCTCCATTGTAGCATGTACAGGTAGCCCCCCCCATCTGAAATGGTGCCCCGGTTTAAAATGGGGGT
The DNA here is from genome assembly GCF_052426305.1 of Pelodiscus sinensis. Lineage (NCBI taxonomy): Eukaryota > Metazoa > Chordata > Testudines > Trionychidae > Pelodiscus > Pelodiscus sinensis. Next base: position 13,364,653 of record NC_143074.1, read on the forward strand.
TTAATTCTGAAACCCCTCCTCATTCAGAAAATGAGGCTCACACTTGCAGCATCCAAGCACAGCAGGCCTAACAATGCAGTGGGCATTAGCAGAAAATATTTCAGACCAATGCTGTAATTCTGCATAGAGCTGCATTCCCGAGACTAAAAAAGAACCCTCACTGAATTCACTGGGTAACTTCTCATCAAAAAGAGGATCCAATTTCTGACCCAAGAGGGTCAAGACAAGAACCTTTTTCACATGATGGCTGCCTATACTTTGTAGTACACGCTGCTGCACAGAAAGGCCTGGCTTTCACACCAATGCTACTTACTAGTAATATGACTGGCAAATAGAACAAGTGGAAGGTCTCTGTATAAACATCAATGACTACTAGCCTTGAGCCTTGGTGGAGAGATAACATGGGTGAGGCAATTTCTTATCTTGGATCAATTTCTGTTGGTAGAAGGTACATGCTTTGGAGCTACACAGAGCTAAGGGCAACTGGGTTTGTAAGTAACAGAGGGATCTCAGGATCTCTCTGTCATTTTTCTTTGCGACTACCATGAGTCTGAAGTATTTAGTTTTGAACTGAGTCTGGAAAGATAATGTTTACAGGAGTTGTACTACTGAGGTTACTTAAGTGACTCTCTGCACTGCATCAGTGGAGCCAAAGGGCTGGAAATCTCCCGTCTCCTCAGGTACTGCAGAGGAGATGAATAATCTGAATGAATATTTGAATGGATGGACTTCTGTCAAAAGGTGAGAGACTTATGGATGGCTTGCTGAGAATCTCTCAGGAAGCCATCCATAAGTCTCTCACCTTGTGACAGAAGTCCATCCATTTTGGGGAGACCTGGTGCAAAATGGTGACTTCAAGAATAATGGGGTGAAAGAAATTTAAAGACCCTGACTGACCAAAAGAAGGAAACCTCCCAAGCTAACATCACTGAAACTACTGCAGGTCCTTTCCTAGAACTTAAATGTCATTAGTACCTTCCTACATGTTGGCCTGAAATCATTCAACAAACGGTTTAAATTGAAGAAACTTAAACAACAATGGTCCTGTAGCATCTTAGGGTATGTCTACACAGTGAAGTTATTTCAAAATAACAGCAGTTATTTCGAAATAACTTTCCTAGCGTCTACACAGCCATTCTGTTATTTCGAAATTAATTCAAAATAGCGGAGGGCTTATTTTGAAAATGGTAAACCTCATTCCACGAGGAATAGTGCCAATTTTGAAATTGCTATTTCGACATAAGCACTGTGTAGACGCATATTTCGAAATAGGGGGCCTCTAGCCCTTCCCAGGATGCCCTGCTGGCTGCCCTGGCCACAAGGCTACTCCTGACCTGAAGCCCTACTGGTTCCAACCAGCCTTAAATGCAGTTCAACGTCCACTCAATGTGGATGTGCTATTTCGAAATAGAAAAACGCTATTTCAAAATGCATTTTGTGTGTAGACACATTATTTCGAAATAAGCTATTTCAAATTAACTATTTCAAAATAGCTTATTTTAAAATAACACTGTAGTGTAGACATACCCTTAGAGACTAACTGAAAAATACATAGATAGTATCATGAGCTTTCGTGGGCACAACCCACTTCTTCAGCTGCTACCCCTATGAGACTATTTTAATTGAATTCTTCTGGCAGTGATCAGGTGTGGCAAGTGAGACAAGACAAATTATCCAGAACTAACCAAGGTTCGGATAATTCTGCCTTAACCGTACGCTATCTTGGATGTAAAATACATCACATCCTTTCTTTTCACTCATGCTCTTACCTCTCCCATTTTCAGTATTGCAATGCATTCTCTTACCATATTTCAAGGTATCATCCCAGTTATTTAGGATTAATACATATACACAATCATTTGCAAATTTAAATCAAACTGAGTTAACCTTCTTGGTTAAGGTTTATTTAAATTTAATTAATTTCATTATTAGTTTTTCTGTAGGACTATATAGGGTTGTAAAATGTAGTTAACTATGATGCAGAGTTCCAATTGTTAGTAGTACCTGAACATGGAAAATGTACAATTTATGACAATGTTGCAGTCAGATAAAAGATGTTTACTTTTCTCTGGATTAAGGGCCACAGCAGAGACCCTTATAAAATTAGTTCTCCCATGTGTATTTCAGGTACAGCATCAGAACTGCTTGGTGTAATTTTTAACTACACTTTTACAGCCCTTGATTACAAAAATAAAGATAAAACTACTCTATAAATTAGAGTTAATTTTAGCAGCTTATTAGAAATATTGAATTCTGATCACCTCTATTAGACTCCAGACCTGTGTGTTCAAAGTTATCTGATAAATGTCAAACAAAGCAAACACAAAGAAACAAATTTAAAATTAATTTCAGTCATGTTGTAGGTGTCACAATGCACATACAAGAAAAACCACACACAAAATTTTGGTTAAAACACAGGACAAACATGCTGTAATTATGCTTACCAGCTTCAGAGAAAGCTTCATGTAAAAATATGTAGGGATACAGGAAAAAAGAGAAAAAAAACAACAAGCGCATCAGTAGAAGAGGAACTCCTTCAGTCCTACTGTAATAATAAAACAACACACACATTCTCCTCACTGTTGGTATGTGAAAATGATCAACACCACTAACAGATCTGTGCAAAAGTTCACAAGATGGGCCAAACACTATCAATTCAGCTGCCATTTCATCAGTGGAAGTGGAAAACAAAAAGATGTTACATCTTTGCATATTTATTTTGGCAGTGTTTGTGAAAATGTGACCCCAACTGACTTACTTTCATGGCTAAGATAGCAAGAGTCTCAAAGTATCCTTTTTAAGTAGCACCTCTCACTCCGAAAAGCTGATTAACTGGGTCACCACACTCAACACTGAAGCGGCAATAAAATTCCGCCCCTGCTGGGGTGGCAGCCAAAAAATATCACAGGTGCCAGCCACGCTCTATAACCAGGCCCGTATGCAGAAATTTCTGGGGTGTACATGCTTTTTTTTGTAAATGTGGCCCGCAAGTGTGTAAATGCACACCTCTCGTCATGTTTCCCCAAGTAAGCGGGGAAATCAGCATTCCCTCAGCTGGCCAGAGCATGGGGGAGGGAGGCTCGGGCAGCGCACCACTCCTGCCTTCCCTTGGCTAGCCGGAGCATGCTTACTTGGGGGACCATAGGGGGTGTTTTTGCACTCTTCGCACCCCTACTGTGTACGGGCCTGATAACTCTTTGGAGTAGGAAGTAGGGAATAAAAATGAATTTAAATTCTGCTAGGGCATGGTGACTAAACCTGGTACTCCTTCTGCAAAATATGCCGTAGGATCGCCAATGATTCCAAGTGGACAGGGCCTAGATTGCATACCCAAAAGGTAGTATTTCCTTACTATCATGCTGGAGCACTAATTAAGAGGGACGAGTGCTCTCTGTGTAATAACCTATACCACTTCTTGCAGCACCTAGGACATTCTTGTAGGTCTCCCATTCAAGTACTAATCATGCTCAACCTTGTTTAGGTTATAAGGTCTGACAAAATCACAGCAAAGAAAGCAAAGGGAAAATAACTCCCCCCTTCCTTTTCACCAATTATTTTCAATATAAGATTTTCACTTCTAGCTCCACGCTCACATTATCGACGGGTATACAAGTTCCCTATGTGATATATGCAATCTCTTTCCTCAAAGGCTACTATATTCCTTTATGCAAGCCAATACAATATCATTGTTAGCCCAAATTAAGGGCCTGAGTGTTGCACACTGAAGGCCATACAAGTGTTCCTGTCCTACAATACTTAAAAACACAGATATGGCATTGTAGTGCCTCATTACCTAAACTACAGTGCCTTCTTACTAACAATGCAAACACAGCAGCAACACAGGGTGCTTTCCAGGAACCATAGAAAATACAATCGATGTAGTACAGCAGCATTCTATTCTGAACCCAGGGGCATGAATTAACTGGTGTTTAATACAAGAAATCGGGGTTTAAAGGTTACTTGCTTGGAAGGGAAAGAAGAATCCAGCTTGGATTCAACCTCATTCTCTGATAACCTGCATTCTGACTGTGTTGCAAGCCTGGGATCACAAACTGCACAGCAAATCCCAAGAGCATTAAATGCAGTGAAATATGTACTCTGTGCTGAAACAGAGAAAGCCAGATGGAATATGGGGAGCAGGCACTCCATTCCCATCAGGAGTGAATCTGGATTTTAAGACTTCTGTGCACCTCTGCATTCAAAAGTTGCACACAATTCAAAACTAGGAAGTCCGTAGCTTATTAAATATCAGGACACAATAACCCAACAAAAGTGCCAGTTTTAAGAAAGCACAGTTCTCTCTAAGATTGGACCTAAAATAAAGGTAAGGCAGTGGAAGCACAAGTTAAGGAAATCTTCTTTGATATTGCATTTTAATCTGTGTGAAGTTTTTCACGTTCTTTACAGCAACTTGGCAGAGCCTAACATTATATTAAAATAAAAATAAGCCAAGCATTCAAACAAAAATGTAGTCTTAAAACAAATGATGATTTATTGTCCATAAATTGATCCAGGCTGAACTGCATTTTTGTGACAAGAAACTGGTCAGTTACGTTCTCTTACACTTAAGTCAATCAGTAAATAAAAATATGTTCCTATCCACAGAGCCTAGAGAAACCATACAAGCAAGTGGCCTATGAAATAAGCAAACAGAAGTAATCAATTTTTGAAAGGCAAGGATTAATTATACAAATGGAAAGAGGAACTGGCTAAATATCTTGTTGAAGAAATACAAGTCTAGGCAGCCCTTATTTTTGTAATTGCTTTAGCATTCCTGTGAACTTTAGCATAGACATGATCAGCACAAGTTGAGATCCTTGTACATAAATACACAAAACAGTTATGGTGCAGAAAAAAATATTTACCTACGAAGCACTCTAGAACGCACAAATGTTTGCTACATGCGCTACATTCTAAACACTAATAATTCTAAAGACTAAACTATGACCAAAGAGTCATCAGCATTAAACTATTCTTTTACTGTAAATTCAGCAAACGTTAAGGAGTAATAGACATTGCAAGTCTAATACATACATTATTGTTAAGTATTATGAAAAGCAGAAACTTTCATAATAAACATTCTCCAAAAATGGGGCATTGTTATACACAGCATGAATAACAAAGCAGAAAAATTCTAATAGGTTATAAATCAAAAGAAAACAATTAAATGCTGAATTTAAAAGCACAAAGTTTTCTGTTTTTCAAAAATGTTGACATCATATGGCAGCAATTCAACTGCTGTATATCTGACAAGACTGAAAACAAATTGTATTAAATGTAGTTACTAAATGACTGATTTTTTGTTTTTTGGCCAATTCTGTTGCATTTTGTGTTACAGTGCTTCTACACAGCAGGGCTTAACTTGAAATAAGCTTCACAAATTGAGCTTTGTCAATTGCGTAGCTTATTTAGAAATAGCTTATTTCAAAACTGGAAGCGTCTACACAGCACTTATTTCAAAATAGAGCACTCTTCCTCCAACTTCCCTTACTCCTTGTACAATGAGGATTACAGGAGCTGGAGTAAGAAGTCCTCCAGCTTGAGAGTATTTCAACATTTCAAAATAACTGCCTGCTGTGTAGACGGACTGAGTTATTTGAAAATAATGTTGTTGTGCAGATGTACCCTTAGAGATTTGCTCGGTTCATGGGTGAAAGGGGACTCTTCAAAAGATTATAGAATGATATTTCTAGAAAATGTAATGAGCAAATCCCACCCAACTGTCACTTTAAGACAAGTCTCACTAAGCCTTGCAGGGAACAATAGGGAGCCTAAAAGCCACAAGCTTCAATAACACATGAGAGACCATGAAAGCCAACAAGTCCATGTGTTATTGGATAATCACAGACACTAACCTCACTTACAGAAGACAGGGGAGTTAAATACATCACTGGACTCTGAGTTTATCCAAGAGTAAAATGTTTTATCTTTGATCTTGTAACAATTTCCTCTACAGTTTGGCTTTGAACAGCACATTCAGAAGTCACAGCTCTTGATCCCATGAACCACAAATTTACTGAAGTTCAGGGAAGCTTTGATGCTGGTAGAAGTGAAAGTTAAAAGCTCTATTGAAAAGGTGCAGTATATTACCACAGTATCATTGCACTGAATGCACTGCCATTGGTCATGGACAGATTTATGTTTACAAAGATCCACACAAATATGTTTAATAAATAGAGCGGAACCCTCTTAGAATACCTGTACACTGAACAACCTTACTGTATAGCAGAGCTCAGCCCACAAATCTAACCAGACTTGCAATCAGCGTACGGCAATGAGTTGAAATAGTTTGAGATTATGCTTATCTTTAGAGATTTGTGACAGCTAAACTCACTTAAAGCAGGTTCCACTGTGGTCTGAATTTCCCATGTTTAACCATTTTAGTTGTGCCAATTCCAGCTTCTCCAGTACTGACAACTGCCCCTCTTTTACAGGATCAGTTGTTTCTGTCAGTAAGTCATGGCTGTCCTCACACTGAATTTCCAGTTTCCTTATGCCTTCCGCAAACATCTTCACTGAAGCATCCTTTTGCAGTATTGTAAGTGGGGTTAGCGACTGTGCAGCAACTGTATGGGTTGATCACACCATACACAAACTTACAACATAGTCCCTAGCCTCAAGGGCACACGTGGGTTTCCCTAAAGTCCTCTTCATGAGTTCTTTGTGAATATACAAAGACTGAGTCTGCCGGTGAGTCAGCAAGAGAAAACACACACTTGTTAAAGAAGAGACTAACAAGGACACCTCAACATTTTCTGTTTCTACAGCAAAAAGATAGCTCTGGGTTTAATTAACATTTAAGTGTGATGGTGGGAACCTGCAAGATACCAGGTAACTTCAGAGGGTAACTTTTTTCTTTTGATAAATTAACTAGGCATCATATTTTTAAAAGCTAGATTAAACATGTCAAATTGAAAATCACTGCTTGTTCAGGCCAGAATAAATTGAGGCATTTTAAAAAACTGGTCTTGATACAGAGTATGTATTAAAACAACGAGCATTCCCAAGGGCACAGAATGCAATTGCTTTTCTTGCACGCTGACTCTGCATATCACCCATAACGAAGAAACATTTTCTACAGGTGGACTGCTAAGGTAGAACATCAATGAAAAAGGTGCACAGTATGTCACAGAGGCCAGACAAAATGATCAAGGAAACATATTAATTGGTGCAATGGAAAAAAATGCTACATTGTATTAAAGTCAACAACTTCCACTAGAAAAGAAACCACAAAAAATCCCTCTCAGGTTTACTGGGATGGCCTGGAGAACAGAATCTGGTTGAGCCTATAATATATATATTATAGGCTCAACCAGATTTTATATAAATAAAATCTGATATATAAATAAAATCTGGACATTTTTCTGTTTGCTTAAAAGAGTTGCTCTTTAAATGAAAAAGCTTGAGTTACTGCTACTCAGCAACTGTAAAATAAGCAACATAAAATTAATAGCAAATAGCAAAGAACTGGATTTTGTATGCCCTCAAAATGGCATTTGAAAATGCAGAGCAGGTATAAATGAAACTATGATTTATATACGTGGTTCCTGATTTTCTGCATGTGCTGTTTTTGCCCCTTTAACTTCCAGGAAGGGACATAGTCAACTCAAAGATCTTACAAAGCATTATTTTTACAGTTAACACCTAAGTTAAAATTACTATAACTGAAATCGAGAAACATAATTATTTCTCCATTTCTAATTTGATTATAGTGCCTTGTACTCATGACTCTCGCTATGTCCCCTTTACTGTGTCTCAGGTTTTTTTGTTTATGTGGGTCTTTCAGAGCAAAAAGGGAGAGAGAAACTTTGTGGAAAATAGGACATTATTATTTAAAAAACCCACAGAAACTAGCAGGATGCAGACACTTGCAACTACTATAACTATTTTTTTAAACTACTGACCAGGATTCAGCCACTCATATTGATGTTGACTAAAACCCTGTGGACTAAGCTAAAGTCTTGATTATTGAATGGACTTCTACCTCTTTCCAAGGAGAAAGATGCAAGAATCATCAGTTTGGAGACCTAATTCAAAACAATGTATGAATGAATGTAGGATAAGTGCCTCTCATAATTTCTTTGAATATTTGTCAGAACTTTTGGCTCTTTCTTTTTTAAATTCAGGAATTATTCCTCCCCAACCCTGAGCAGCGTAATATCTTGTATTAAATAAAAATAGCACATGGAAATCACTAGAATTTACTAAATAGACAAATCCATTCTGGGTTCCTGGGATTAATGTAGTAATTGTGTGGTTTTTACTCATTCATTTATTTTTGGATAGCAAAATGCCAATTTACCATGGGAATTTCACACCATGTGCAATTTTGAATCTGTTGACCTAAGCTGTTTAGCTCCAGAGTCTACCAAACTTGCTCAACTTGTGTAATCTCTTACTATGCAATGACTCCCACTGAAATTAAGGGTGATATTTTCCATTGATTTTAATGAGAGTTGGATTAGATTCTAAGGGACCAAGAGAAGTCAGTATGAGTAAAGCTGGAAGAGTCTGGTTTCTATTGATTAGACCAATTGAAAAAAATCTACAATAATATCTAGGTATCTGCAATGACAATCTCTTTATTACAAGCTATTTGACTAGGATGGGCATAAACCCTGAGCACAAGGAAGGAGTGTATAGACAACATCAATCTCTAATGAAACATTTTGGTCAGCTGAACACTTTTGCTTTGCCAATTAAGCACTAAATTGCACTGTCCTATGGGGTTCCTGTGATTCTTTTCCACCTGTGGCTTTTCATCAACACATCTATTCATTAATAAAAGCTTACTTCAATAAAGGCAGTTTCTCCCAACCACCAACTGCTAAATTTCTTAAGTAATACCACAGTCCAATATGTGTAACATCAGGAGTTGTCCTCATGTGCCAAATTCAGATCCTGTTTGATTTGGAGCAGCGTGAGGAGGGCAGGACAAGAATATCTTATAATATATCAATACCGTAAAAGCAATGTTAAACCACGTGCATACTTGACACAGCTGCGGCCTCATGTAGATATTTTTGCCAGGGTTACAATCAACTTGCACTAAACATGGGGACTGGACTCGATGACCTCTCGAGGTCCCTTTCAGTCCTAGTATTCTATGAGGGGTTGGGTTAAAACATATCTACACTAAAACATGCCAGCCATACTCCTTTTATATAACTATTACAGGCTAATAGGATTTTCTGGTCAGAAGGGACTATTATGATTGTCTAGTCTTGACCTTCTGCATGATGATAGGCTAGAGCAAGGCTGAGCAAACTATGATCTGCGGGCTGGATTCGGCCCGCCACGCCACCAAATCCAGTTCTCGAGAGCCTCAGCCAGCTCCCTGCCTGCCCCGTCCAGCACGTAGTGAAGCTGGCTGTGGGCCATGTGTGTGTCCCTGAATGCTGAGAGCTTGGGAGAAGGGGCAAAAGGCTTCTCAGGCTGTCCGCACCCTAGTAGCTTCCATTGGCCAGTTTCTGGCCAATAGCAGCTGCCTGTTTGCATGTGAAGTTCCCCTCCTCCCTCACTCTTGGCTCGCAGCAGCAAACATGGCTCCTGCAGCTCCTCTGAACACATACAGGAGCATGGAAGACAGGGACCCTGGCTAAGGAACCTGCTGGGCTGCTGGCTGGGAGCCACCCAGGTAAGGTCTCCCAGCCAGAGCCTGCTTCTGGCACCCCAGCCCCTCCCTCCTCCAACTCTCTGAACCCCTTCTGCACCCCTACCCCATGTAACCCAAACCTTCTGCACTCCTACCCCAGCTTCCATACACCTTCCCAGACACAGCATCCCCTCCAACACCTCTCCTCAGATCATAACTCCTCCCAGACCTTGCATCCCAATCTGCTGTCTCTGGTCACAACCCAAATCCCTGCACCCTCCTGCACTCCTGGCCCCAGGTCACAACCCCATCCCAGATCCTACCCCACCACCCGCTGCAGTACTGACCCAGGTTACAATCTGCTCCCAGATCCTACACCCCTCCTGCACTCCTGCTCTAGGTCACAATCCCCTCCCAGACCCTGGACCCCTACCCCAGATCACAGCCTCTTCCCAGAGACTACACCCCTCCTGCACTTCTGCCCCAGGTCATAACCCCCTCCCCAACCCTGCTCTCCCTCCCCCAGGTCAGAATCCTCTCCTGCAGCCATACCCCTCCCAGACTCTGCACCCTAATCTCCTATCCCAGATCACAACCCAAACCTCTGCACCCCTACCCTAGGTCACATTCCCCTCTAAGACCCTACACCACCTCCTGCACCCCAGTCCGTTGCCTCAGGTCACAATCCCCTCCTTCACCCAAACTCCCTCCCAGATCCCACACCCCAATCCCTTACCCCATATTCCCTTCTGCACCCAATCTCCATCCCAGACCTCTTCCATTAATATAATGGAAGAGTGCAGCCCTCGACTACTTATCAAATTCCTGAAGTGGTCTCCCATCAAAAATTATTGCCCACCAAAGGTCAATAGGACATGGACTTTATGAACTAGAGCAGCCTGCCACATTAACTGCCTCTTTCGCGCAGCACTTGTACATGGAGAAAGTGATCTGAATTCGCCCCACAGGAGAATATAAAATGTTCTGAATGTTGTCTTGTGCTATCACTGAAGCAGACAGGGAAAAACATCTATTTACGTACAGACATCCAAATAGCCAATGACAAAAGGAAGTGAAATACAGAATAGCCAAAGATTTAGCACGGCTTCAGAACAGGGGTGGAGAACCTAAGGCCCGAGAGCCAGATTCAGCCCCTGCCTTGCCTGGATCCAGCCCCCAAGGGTCGGGGCTCACTCCCCCAACATTGGGGAGCCCACACTGGCACTCCAGCCCCTTGCCAGCTCTCTGTGGGGCTGGAGCCAGCTCTCTGTGGGGCTGGAGCACACAAAATCTACTAGCCTGGGCCCCTATGTTCAGGTGTGCGAGGGGAATATGGGGAGAGTCTTTCTCCTTCTCAGTTGGTGACTACGTCAGTGAAGGTTTGCCTCTCACTTGTGTGGCTCCCAATTGATTTTTCTGTGGGCCAGTGGCTCCCAATCCACCTGCTTTAGCAAAAAAAAATTTTTTTTAAATGAATGCATCAGTGGACAATTAGGGTGAACCAAAAGAAAGCTACAGAGTGGTAGCCATGTTAGTCTGATTCAGCAAAAATGAGGAGTCCCGTGGCACCTTAAATACTAACATGTTTATTTGGACATAAGCTTTTGTGGGCTGCAACCCACTTTGTCAGATGCATAAATTGGAAACTTCAGTTTGGCAGATATATATACACATGCAAAGATGAGTGAATTTGGCTGAGGGGCATTAAAGTTTGAATAGATGCTCTCCTAGCACTGTCATAGTGTATAATGACATTTCATGAACAAAATGTTTAAAGTAATTTGTCATAATTGCTTAGACAGCGAAATATTTACTAAATAGGAATATGTACATTGGAAATATACATTTGTGAAGTGCTCATTGGGCTTTTGTGTGGTGTAAAAAAAAAGACATTTTTACAAGCTAAAAACACCTAACATCGGTTTGGAACACTGTTTAGTGAACTACTCTGTTGCTTTCACAAAGCCAGACTGTTATATTCTTGCTCACTCTACGAGTAGTCCCATTTAAATCTCTTGAGCTAAAATCTTGGAGGAAGTAGCTACTCAACATGAGCAAGCCTATCAGAATCCCAGCTCTCTTAGAAGGATAAACTATGTAGCACTTTCAAGACTAACAAGATGGTTTAATAGGTGATGAGCTTGTTAGTCTTTAAAGTGCTACAAAGTTTTTCCTTTTGTTTTAGCAAGATCAGACTAATACCGCTACCTCTCTATTACTATTCAGCTCTCTTAGAGACACGCTACAAATAAAGTTTCCAATGTAGAACTGAAGGAACAAGCTTCTCCCTGAGAAGTCATTAGGAAAAATGTTTGTGTAAAATTACAGAACTTCTCTCATGTGTGGCTACATTTATAGAATTTATTTTCTGACAAATTTTGAAACTTTCAGATTTCCAGTGGTCTTTTGATGGGGAAATGGATTTTTAGTACTACACTGAACTGTAAATTTGTCAAGATGACAACTACCAAACAGAGCATTATATAGGTTTTTTTATATGCTATTTGAAAGATTTTTTAAAAAATTATTTACTCTTTGTGACCAGATGCAGTGATTAGGATGTGGGTTGCACTGAAGTTCTCCAAACACTTCTTTGTAATTATATGATATTGAAGGTCTCTATACAGATCATCCCCAATTTTACTGCTCATCATCTTCTGGATCAAACTACCAATGGGATTTCCTGTGGAGAGCAGAATTTGGCCCTTTATATGCTGTTTCCTCCTTACTGAGTCAGTTTTTAGTTTTTGTAAAGCAAGCTAACAGTTATAGTTGCTTTCTATAATGTTCTATTAGAAAGGAAAATAATCCCTACAAAATTACCTAAGAACTAAGGGTTAGACTGTGCTATCTACTTCTTAGCATGCTTAAAAACTGATGGCACAACACAATAGCATGGTAGAATAACAGACAAGTCTTCATTTTCAAAGAAAAAAATAGTCTGCCTTGAATGTGACATTTGAAAATTTACAGAAGCTTTACAAAGACTTCTAATGCGATTAATATTTAGCTCAATATAAATGCCCCAAACATCAGTTTACAAATACAGACTCGGTTTCCTGTAAGTAGTCCACTGAAAGCACAGGTAAGATTACAGACACAGAATCAGGCCTGTTGTTTTATTATGCCCATTTCTCTACAGTTTACTGCCTAGTTCTGTTTCTCTCTCTCCAGATATGTAACTAGGTTCTTATGTGTATATAGCCCTATAAACATCAGCATCTGTGTGCACAAATATAAGTTAACCTAGGTTCGTGGCTTTGGCCGAGTTGCACTGTGCTCTTCTCAGGACAGGGCAGTGCGACAGTGGCTTTCTGCAAGTTGGGTTGACTGCCTGGAATAAGTTAGAGAGCCAGAGTCCAAGGTTTCTAATGTATGCATGCTGCCAATGATACCAAAAGGCCAATAAGTCAGGCAGGGATTACTTGGCTGAAGGGAAGACCTAGTCATTTTCATTATGCTGCTATCAGCAAGGGGGAAGGAAAGACAGGACCTGCAACATCAGTTCTGGGTCGCTGAAGGATTGACCTACCAGTAGGATGAAACTCCCATGGCAATGGCAACTGCTTAAGGGCCTCTCTGCACTGGTAGCACAGTGCAAAGCAGCAGCAGCACAATGCAACATCAAAGAGATTTTATTTTTGTCCTTAGCCCCCGTGGGTGTAGACAGTAGGGATGTTAGGAAGCATGCAATTGGGTCAGCGTGTAGCTGACAAAAATTTTGTCGGGCACAAAATTAACCGATAAGCAGCTCTGCATTTAAACGAGCTTGAGATCTGGTATGCAAGCACGCTGGCTCAGTCCTGGTTTGTGCTGGGTCTGGAACCTACCCCTGCTGCGATGCTTATGCACCGACTCTCAAGTTCTTTAAATGCAGAGCTGCAGCAGGAGTAGGTGCCACTGCACTGGCTTCCAAAATACTTTATATGCAGGGCTGCTGGGGGGGGCAAGATTGCGTGTAGTAGATAGTGTTAACCGATAAGCATTAGCTCATCGCTTAATCATTTAACTGACTACACTATTACAGTCCTATAGAGCAGTGTTTCTCACAGTTGGCCACAGGCCTACAAGCCCACTTTGAGAAAATTGCAAACCAGACACTCTAGTTTGTTTATATAAAGGCTTCGTAGCCTCAGCGCCTCGCATCTCCCATTGGCTCAGGTTCGCTGTTTACAGCCAAGGGGAGCCACCTTTACATAAACTGTGGCCACAGTCCACTTTGAGAAACACTGGTGTAGCGATATAAAGTTCTTACACACTGCACGGAATCTAAATTGTGTACATCCTCTCTCATAGTTATGGGGAGTGAAAGTCAGTCCAGAATCCAACAGAACCTGCTGGTTCAATGGGAAACATCCAGAAAAGACATATTTAGAAATGCTGGGATACAATTCTTCATGCTCCAGTATCTGGTGGGGTGAGGGAGGGAGGAGGAGCATGGTCCAACAGAGTAAAAGTCAGGAGAACTGTGTTCTTCCCCAATTTTTCCACAGGATCATTGGATCATGGACAAACTCTCACTTAACTTCTACATGTCTTAATGCTAACTTGCTAAGGTACATATTTTTGTCTCTCTGTGAAGAGAGATTTAATATTACATCTCCCCCACTACCTTTTGGAAAAGGAAAACAACCCTCTGTCAAAAGAGAAATCTGTCATTTCAAACAGGACTCTGTTTTTGTGGTTTCGTTGTGGGGGTATTGACTACAGATAACTTCATTGCACTGGATTTTTTGGGTGTGTCTGTATGTTATGGTAAAACACAATGGCTTCATTCACAAAACAAGATTTTACGTAACAGAACGTGCAATAAAAGCGAAGAAAGACAGACAGCAAGAGGTATCTAGAGGAGAACTTACCCCACGCTTTAGGCTCCTGAAGCAGTGGATTTTGGGTTTGGAGGTCATGAACTCGTTGAAGCGATGGGAGAGGGGTTCCTTTTGCTGCTTGGGAGACTGGGGGCCGTTGGGAACAGCAGAGGGTGAGGCAGAGGCAGGGGGAGGAGGAGGGGGCTGATGGGGGGATGTTAAAAGGGACATAAGCTACGTATAAGAGATGGAGAAGTGATAGAATAAAAAACCAAAATAAAAAGATAAAAAAAACACAAAACGAAATAAGCATCAAAAACAATATTCAAAATTCAGGAAAGTAATTGAAACAAATAATTAAATATTTAAAGCCATGGTTCAAAAAAGAGGGAAGGAAAACAGCGTTCAAGATTTGTGTTAAAAGAAGAATGTGATAAAAATGGGAGTTTTAGTAAGTAATGCAATGGAAAGGTAACATGGAATAATTCGACAGAAAGCTCATGCAGATTCTTACATGCAAACTATATTCCCATACGTTACTCTGTGCTAGTTCTGTGGGCTGGTCAGAATAATGCATATGTATATATCTTTCAAATACCTGAATTTACATGGATCAAATTAAGAAGGTACCTTAGTGCCCAGTAGCATTCCTATTATCTGGAAAACAACGTTTCATTCTTCCTGCTTTCAAGTTATCTTTCTCTATGCACACCACACTTATTTAAAAAAAAATGAAGCTACAAATTTACAAGAGAGGTATTAGGCCAGATTCTGCTGTTATATGAGTGTAAACATCAGAGGAGTCAATCTTCCCTTGCCCTGCATTTTGTGTGATCATTTACATCAGCTCAGAGCGAATACACCATTCTGATTCATTAGTGTTCTGCTCTCACTTTGCAATTCCTGTAAATGGCTAGGGAAGGAGAAGGGCAACAGAAAATGAGGTTAACTCAGCGGAGTTCTCTGGTTTTACACTGGTGTAACTGAAAGCAGAATTTTTCTTGTCATCCTGATACAGACCAATAATCCCAGATAAATGTTGCCATGCATCACAGTGTAAAATATGACAATGGAGAGACGAGTTTAATGGATATAAATGATAATATGAGTTAAAAAAATCAGCTGCACTGTAAAGGCTCAGTTAGATGTGCTACAAAAGGATGGGGTACCACCATTCCCCACCCCCAGCTTCCCCAACTGCAGTACCCACAGTACAGACTGAAATGGTCATGCAAAATAAAAAGCTAAGGAAAGTTTTAGAAGTATCAGAATAATGACACTGGAGAGAAGCTGCCCAAAAGTACCAATGTTAGTTAGTTAGCATGCACAGCACTGTGTAAATGCACACAATTCCCAATCTGAATTAGAAACAGAAATGGACCATGGCAAAGACAATTAAAAACATAAGTAAACAAAGAACAACACAATTTAAGAAATATAGAAATAAAAATATCTTACAAGTAAAATATAACAAAAAAGACTATAACAAAACACCATAATAGGACATCAATTTTTAGTTTTCTGAAACTAAAGTTTGTTTCTTTTAGTCTTAAATTAATTGCCAGGATTACAAAACAAGAAAGCCATTAAAGGCTACAAACATACTGACACTGACGATGAAGTCTGAAAGTCAGTACCTTATTTTTCTTGATGAATGGCCACAATTTGCCCTTGGATTTGCCACCAAACTTGGGCTCAGATTTTCCATCACCTCTGGAATTTGAAAGGCTGGTTTCCGAGACAGTGCGTTTCATTGGCTGAGTGAAGTCTTCAAAGTCAATATCTCCTGGTGGTTCAAATCCTGATTTAAATGCTTCTATTACCAGTTGTGAATCCTGAAACAGCACAAATACAAACTATTTGTAAATAAGTTGCAAGCCAATGAAAAAAGCGTTTGCAAACTGAACAGTGTAAGAATAGTGGAGGAAAATGTCTCCTAGTCACAGTGAAGCATGTGACTAAACAATTAGCATAACAAAACCACCCTAATTGTTAATGGGTTTCTTAGCACTAACTCCATCACTCCCATGTAAAAATCTGAGTGCAGTTTACAAAGGTTATTAAGAACAATTGCTTTAACCACCAATATTTTTTTAAGTGGCCAAAGGACTAAGTACCAGCTAAAGAAATGAAGTTTGAAGCACTAGCACCAAATTAAATCTGAAATCAAAGAGGAAACAGGGTTTACTGAAAATTGCAATGAAATGGGAATCAAGAGATCTCAGTTCTTTTCTCAGATCTCTCACTGGGCAGCTTGGACAAGTCACTTTGCCGTGCCTCACTTTCCCTGTTGCAAAATTATGCTTAATCACCTTTATGAAGTTTTTGAGGTCAACAGATGAAAAGTACTTGTTGGTATTCATGTTTATTTCCCTTAAAAATATTAAGACTCCAGTGCTTGAATGTCCTGCTTGCATTAGGTGACTCATAACACCTTTTGCATGCACTCAGGTTCACTAATGGGTATCCACAACAAATCTTGTGCAGTAAAAATCTTCCATTACAGAACCAATATGCTTCCAATTGCAAGCCAGATATTAAAAGGTCTGATAAATGCTGCTGTCTTTAGGAGAACAAAAACATAAATACTAATTAGTTTCTTCTGTTGTGAAAAGCAGTGAGCTCTTCTGTCCATATTGCATTTCTGAATACAATTACCTCATTCACAAACAGGCCACATATTGCTTACAATTATTTTATCTATATATTATCAAATAATAATTAACCAAAACAGTAATGATACATAAGATTCTTATGAATTAGATGTACAACTGCAGCAAAGTTTCAGATGCAAATCCTCTAATTGTTAATGTGCCATTCATAGCAATTACATAAATGCATTTTAATCTAGTGCCTTTTCAAACACACTGGCTGTGATTTTCAAAGGACTTATTTGCAATAATGCACATGGGGGCAGATTTTCAGAATTCTCTCAACAGTCACAAATCTGGCCATATGTGCAAGAGTACTCAGCATCCTGTGCTAGACATCCACTGGCTACTTATTTTGGCACCTAAATGGAAGCTAAGATATTCTGAAATCTGCTCCTACATCATAAATAAAATCTAGCATGTGCAAACTATTGAGCCCCTGTGCAATGGAAACAAACTTTGGTTGAGCCCCTTCACCATATTTTTTAAAAGTGTTCCATGATGAGCCTCCCCTACATGTGTCAAATCTGTAAACACAGAAAAAAATGAAAGAATAATAATTTTCTCCTAACTTCTTTCCTATATATAGGCTTTTCTAGGAGGACGCTCTTAATTTCATCCTATATGGATATTTTCTCTCTCTCTGGTCATCAAAGAAATCACACAATAATCTCTAGAGGGCTCATATGGAAGAGACATAGGAGGATATGCATATATTCAACCTGAATTAAGCAAAAGCAAAAAAACAAAATTTTCAATATCATCTAAGTGCTTTAGAAGGAAAGGTCCCATTGAAAGCTAATGAGATATGTACTCATAAATCTATTAGGTATTCAATCGTCTCCATAAACCTTAGAGGAGTTAATGTAGCTCACTCCCTTTTTATTTATTAGTTTCACTTAGCTTGACATAAAAAACTTGCCTAATTCCAAAGCTCATTAATTATAAGAATAAAAGCAAGAGCTGGGGGGATGGCAAGAAATTTAAAAAATCAGGTTACATTATATTCTCATGCTTTATTCCATCTGTCTGAACCTTTCATTTCTTCTCCTTTAATTATATAATGTTTCTTCCATATTGTCAAAACATCCTACCATTACAATGGAGCTAAAAATAACCAGCTCCTTCTGTGTATCAGACAGAGAGAATGTCATAACAGGATCTCAGAAGTCCATAATAAATTAATCCTATCTACTGCCAGAGCCTCCAGAAGCAAATTTCACACTGGTTCACTTAACAGCCACTGTGGTTTACCCTTGCAATAATGACCTCTGCTTTACTAGAGTTACTACAAAAAGGAATGGGGAAAGTAGCATGCTCCTAGTAAGTTTATTAGAAATTACAGACACAAATTCTATTCCTTGCTAAATCCATGCAACTCCCCATTGATTTTAGAAGGGCTTCTACATGCTGAGAAGGTGGCAGAATAAATTAAGACTGAAATCCTGGCAGTTTTGGAGTTGGACAAGAGACAATCTTTTGGCAGTAGTGAATGTATGTAATAAATATTAAATTTGGTATGTAATGAATATTAAATATGTCCAATATATCCTGGTAGTCCTTAACAGAGAATAATGAAGTGGAAAAAAATGGTTTTCCAGAAGTCTCACAAGGAGAGATCCCAACATGTATTTCAATGCTTGAGAACAGACATGTAGACAAGAATGTTTAATTCTGCTTGAGCTCCTATGTCTCTTGAACATAGTCTCTGAAAATCCATTAGTTGATGGCAAGAAAAGGAATGTGTATACATTTATTTTACTATAAAGCAGCATCTCTATTATCCAGATAGAATCCACGTGGTGAGTGACTTAGCCTTTCTGTAACTGTGGTTTCCTAAATACAAATGTGGATAGAAACGTATTTTTAATGTCTCCACTTTGGCAATTCTAGCCCATCACAGCTCTTCATTTTAATACTTCTCAGTCATCAGGAAAGGAGAGGGATGTGGCATTTTTTATGCAGAAAGTAGCACCTTAGGCCAGATCTATACTAAACTCAAAAGGTCGGCTTAAGGCATGCAACTACAGCTATGTAAATAACGGAACTGGAGTCGGCACAAGCTTGGCACCGTATCCATAATAGGAAATCGACGGGCTCAAATACTCTCGTCAACTTCCCTTACTGCTCGTGAATCAAGGGGTACCAGCGTTAACCGGTGGCACCTTCAATGTTCTATTTAGCAGGTCCTTCCTAGACCTACTAAATCGAATGCCAAAAGATTGATCTCCAGTATGGTAAGTATAGACCTGGCTTAGATGTACTGAAAGAAACATTTGAGCACCATTACTGTCACTGTATTGTAGTGTTTCCTCAAAGTCGTCCGTAAAACCATTTTGAGACGCTGCTAACTGGCTGCGGTCCCCTTGGCTGCAAACGGTGAACCAGAGTCAATGGGAGCTGTGAGGCTCTATGGCTGTGGTGCCAGTAAATAGACACACCGGCGCAGCCAGTTAAGCAGCTTTCTGAAAGTGGTTTCGCGGACAACTTTGAGAAACACTATTGTATAGGTATGCACATACCAGAGGAACAGATGGGATCTAATGGAGTATGAATAGAATGGTAAGACTGCCAATCCCCACCCTCACACAACTCCCTCTGGGGGCTTGCTCAAGTCATGTAAGGCATGTGCAGACTTCTGAAGATCAAAGGCATATTACAAGCAGTTTTACACATCATGCAACCACAACCATGGTGCTTCCTATGGATTCACCTGCCATTTTCCAGCAAAATAAATATAATGCAATTGTGGGTGACAACCTTCGTATTTACACACAGCACAATTGTAGCACCATGAATTGTAGACTTCATAGTTACTGTATGGAACAGTATTATTTCTCTAGAGTGGTATTTGTAATGATAAATGTACTGAATTAGGTACTGTACAAGAAGATCCTCAGTTGAAGTTCACCAAAGAAGTACAAAGTATTTAATACTCCTAAAATTGCACTAGTAATCACATTGCTATCAGCCTCTTAACTTTTTAATGCCAAAAAGGACAAACATTAAAATCTTAAAGATCCTTACATTATCCCAGCTAGAGTTAATTTGAGATACTTGGGCACGCAAGGCAGTGTTGTCCACTCCTTTGACTTTTTTCATGAGTCTCAATATATTTGGTATTTTTGTTAAAGCTCCAATTACTGGAGTCATGTTATTACATGAGAATCTCAGCTTTCATCACCACCAACTTTCTAGCCACCCTGGTTATGTAGAAAGCTAGAAAACATGGCTTAATGGCACCCAAAAGATTCAAGCCCCAAAAGCCAAATAAAAATAACCCGACATATTTATTATTTTTAACAGTCTCATGATTTTTGAGTACTATACTTGGAGTTGGCAATACTATACTACTGTTTGTGATGAAAAGAAGGCGAAAGCCCCTAGCACCTAGGAACGCCTTTCTAACTTCTGCACTGGTTACAAAGCTCAGTCTGACTTACAGCAGGGTTGCTCTTTTTCTGCAAGAACAGGTTTTGATTATTGGCTTGAGTTCCTTTAGTTACAGCAGGGGTCGGTAACCTTTCAGAAGTGGCATGCCAAGATTTAACTTATTAACTTCTATTTACAGATCTGCGTGCCGGGGAGAAGGGACAGTGGGAGGTCAGGGACAGGCTGCGTACAGTGACCATATTTTCTGAACCAGCTGCAGCTAAGGAGAACAGTTTAATTTAAATTATCAAACAGAATAAGCATTTTAACTTTTTCATGTTAGTTTATCAAACTTCATTTTAAATAAAGTAAAATATTAATTTATGTCCAACACAAAATGTTTCAATGTTCTCTTTATTTATGCCAGGGGAGGAGGGACGGTGGGTTAGGAGACACTGACCCACAAAAAAAAATTAGTTGGGGAACCCACAAGTGAAAATAAAAAAGACTCCTCAAAAACCCCCAACCCTCCTGATGTGGCCCCCAACTAAGACACCTCACTCTTCTGGCACTCCAGCCCCACGGGGCAAGGGGAAGAGACCGGGAGAACTGAGGTTCAGGCCTTCCCATAGGTCAGATTTACTTTTCTGGGGTCCCAAGGTTAGAGGATTTTGGGGACTTCCTTAGGCTCAGGGGTGGGGACAAAAATGAGGGGTTCATTGTGCTGGACAGGATGCCAGTGAGTGGGATAGGGATGGGGCTGCAGGATCTGGGTGGGAGATGGGGTGCACAAGGGGATGAGGAGGACAGAGTCTGGAAGGGAGTTTGGCGGCAGGAGAGGGTGTGGGGTGGGGGTACAAGAGGGAGTTTGAGGATGGCAGGAAGTTGGGGGAGTAACACACAAAAGGTAAGAGGGTGAGAAAGCAGCCAAATAGCTGCACATCAAACCCCTTGTGGCTGGTTGATTATTGTGCTCCCAGCTGTGGAAGGGGAATGAACACGAACACTGGTACCTTTCAGGGTTATAATGGAGATTTGTGCTTCGTATGGCAACTATATGGTTCTGAAACTAAGAGTAAAAGAACATTGATTTACTTTTATATGCAGATGTTGAAGCAGCTATTAACTTAAAAAGCCTAACCCAGCAAATATTCAATATCATGGAGGGCAGAGGTCTCCATTGGCCCAGCATGTTTTCCGGCAATCCCAATGAGGTGTTGTTAGTAATTTAGGGGTGAGAACAGGGGCTGGAGGCAACTGACACATGGAAAAGCAATGAGCCCCAGATAGACACAGCTCAGAGCGCTGGGGGAAATAATGAATGAGGGTCTGAGCTGCCAGCAGAAATATGCACTGGCATTAAAAGCAGCTACTTTGATGGAGACCTGGAGGGGAGCATTTTTTAATGGGGAACACCAAGGATTTTTTTGTTGAGGGAAAAAAAAAAGAAACTTGCCCCTTTAAAGGTGGCCATTCCCAAGGGAAAAGTTGTTGACGAAAAAAAAACCCACCAACACGCGCGCCCCAGGGAAAAGTTGCTGAGAAAAAAAAACAGGGAAAAGTTGTTGAGCAAAACAAACCAGTTTATCTTTTTATCAGGAGAGCACGCACTGCCCTTTTAAGGGCAGCCATTTTGAACTCTGATCAGGCATTGCCCTTTTAAGGGCAGCCATTTTGAACTCTGATCAGGCATTGCCCTTTTAAGGGCTGCCATTTTGAACTCTGATCAGGCATTGCCCTTTTAAGGGCTGCCATTTTGAACTCTGTTTTCTGCAGCACACCTCCAACTGCCTCGCCACGGAACACACTTTAAGAAACGCTGCCCTACACCATGCCATGCACCTCTCCTGCCCGCCCCCCTAGCAGGAAGCTGGAGCTGGAGCTCCACCCTACAGCTGCACGGCAATCCTGAGGCTCGAGCCGCAACATGGGTTCTCTGCTGCATGCGGGAGGAGGGGAGAGGGGCATAGCTGAGCTCCCGCCTGCCACAGAAAATCGGCTCGTGTGCCACTTATGGCACACGTGCTGCCAACCCCTGAACTATATGCTATCAACAATTCTCAGTGCATGCAGCCTTGCTTGACTCTGATCTGTGCTGGCTCATTTTAAAATCTGAATCCAACCCAGATCCAGGTAGGCCGACCTGCTCCACACTCAGTATTTACGAGGATGGAGAGGAGAGGGTACAGAAGATAATCTACAATTCTATAGTCTTCCAAGTGAAAAAGCAGCGTAAACTGCCTTTACAGTTCTAGAATACTAGTGGAAGCCGGGGTCTGAAGGACTGTTTGCAATGCAGCCAGCTGAAGTTGTTTAGCTCTGCAAGACAATTGATATGTAAATACAGCTCATGCTGGGATGGGGAAGAATCCGGGGTGTGGTTATGTAAATCCAATTCAGCCAGGGCTGATAGAGGATCAGTTAGAATGGAATGTGATGTATTGTAACTAATTTGGGCTGTTGTGGGGTCACAAACCATGCTACCCCTAAATGTAGGAACTGTAAATTATGACACCAGTACTTGCAGGAGAGATACCATCATAGTAAGTAGTCTCAGATAAACAAGCCTCCCCCTTCTAGAGTTGAGTGTACTGAGTTAGGGGGAAAGGGCTTGAGCCAGCCTGCTTCATGCTTGCCAGGTGTGAGCTGTAAGACTGGTTCAACCTGCCTTTTCCCCCCTTTTTTTAAGGACAGATCTAAATCACGCTCCATTAGGAGTCTTTTTGCTAGTCCAGTGGAAGCTGGAATCTTTTGCCAGCCTAGCAGGTGGCTAAAGAGTTGAAATCACCAAGAGCTGAAGTTACTGGTTTGGCCTGGAGCCAAACCCATTGCAGCCAGCAAGATTGCTGGTGGGAGCGACTGGCAGGTGGCTGGTAGGAACGGCGGTAGGCAGCTGGCAGGAGCAACCAGTGAGCAGCTGGTAGGAGTGGAGGCAGGCAGCCAGCGGAGTGGCTGGCGGGAACGACCAGCGGGCGGCCGGTAGGAGCAGCGGCAGGCGGCCAGCGGAGTGGTTGATGGGAGCAACCGGCAGGCGGCCAGTAGGAGCAGCGGCAGGCAGCCAGCAGAGTGGCTGACGGGAGCAAGCGGCAAACGGTCGGTAGGAGCAGAGGCAGGCGGCCGGCGGAGCAGCTGGCGGGAACAACCAGCAGAAGGCTGGTAGGAGTGGCAGCAGGCGGCCAGCAGAGCAGCTGGTGGGAACGACTGGCAGGCAGCTGGTAGGCGCGGCAGCAGGCGATGCCCACAGACCACAGGAGCAGCACAAAGGTGGCATGGCCTCAGGCTCAATGACTGGAGTCATCAGGGTGATGTGTCAGGTCCGCACTGACTGGATAGAGCTGTAAGTGGGGCGTTTGAAGTGGGGTTCGGAGAATGAAGTGGGTAAATGAATGGAACCCTTACAGTGTTGGACTAGTGAGCCTGATGGGCAAAGGACATTGCTCAATCCGTTTGATCTGGGATAGTTACTCGTGGGGAGGGTTAGGAACTATGTTTGTGGTATTTGTGGTTAATCAGTTACCTGTTGACATCCTTAACGCAGACCCCCCAAAATAGTTCATTTTAGTATTATCCATTTCAGAAGTGTAATTTATATAGGGATTATCAGGGCTCGTCAAACCGCAGCGAGCCCCGCTCACCAGTTGCGCTGTCCAGCGATCTGCGCAGATCACCCGAACCCGGCTCTTCGGGGTTGCAATCTACTCGCCACAGGCAAGTAGATTGCATTATTTGTCGAGCCCTGGGGATTATACCCTACTATGGTCTGGGGTGGATTTGACCCAGTAGATCTCTTCTATCCACCTATGATTGCTGTGCTTTTAATAAGTGAGATATGGTATTCATAGAATCAGAGCTGGAAGAGATCTCAGGAGGTCAAGCCCAGCCCCCTGCCCAAGACAGGACCAATACCAACTAAATCAACCCAGCTAGGGCTTTGTCAAGCCAAGACTTAAAAATCTCTAGAGACGGAGATTCCACCACCTCCCTAGGTAACACATTCCTGTACTTCACCACTCTCCTAGTGTAATAGTTTTTCCTAATATCCAACCTAGACCTCCCCCATTGCTCCTTGTTCTGCCATCCGTCACTACTGTGAACAGCCTTTCTCTAGCCTCTTTGGAACCTCCCTTCAGGAAGTTAAAGGCTGCTATCAAATCCCCCTCACTCTTCTCTTCTGCAGACTAAACAAGCCCAGATCCCTCAGTCTCTTCTCATAGGTCATGTGCTCCAGCCCCCTATTCATTTTGGTTGCCCTCTGCTGGACCCTCTCCAATGCGTCCACATCCTTTCTGTAGTGGGGGGCCCAGAACTAGACACAATACTCCAGATGTGGCCTCACCAGTGCCGAATAAAGGGGAACAATCATTTCTCTAGATCTGCTGGCAGTGCTCCTCCTAATGCAGCCTAGTATATGCCATTAGCCTTCTTGGCTACAAGGGTACTCTGCTGACTCATATCCTGCTTCTCATTCATTGTAACCCCAGGTCCTTTTCTGCAGACCTACTACTTAGCCATTCGGTCCCCAGCCTGTAACAATGCTTGGGATTCTTCCATCCCAAGTGCAGGACTCTGCACTTTTCCTTGTTGAATCTCATCAGCAGGGCTCACTGAACCGCGGCAAGCCCCGCTCGCCAGCCGTGCTGTCCGGTGACGCAGATCACCCGAACCCGGCTCGGTATTTTTCTAATTAAACAAAAATCAGACACATTTAGATATTTTATTATGCCACATTTTCAACCAAGCCATAAAGCTTGAAATATTTCATATAATGTTGAACAAAAGAAAAAAAATCAAAATGTGAGCCATTGGTACTGGGCTTGGAAAGCAAGCACTAAGTAATGATATTGAATCATGGTGTATGTATGGGATGATGAGCAGTGGCTGCAGAACTTTCATGTGTAAAGCTACCTTCCTGGAACTGTGTGTAGGGATCGTTCCTGCCCTATGGAAGTGGTTCCCAATCTTTTTTATACCACGGACTGTGTGCAGGCCTGTTAATTGGCTCCTGCCACAAAGGACTGCAGCTCTGGGTACTGTGCGGGAAATACATGATAGCTTTGTAGCAATGGGATTCCCTCCCGGCAGCAGGATTAAAGATGACACACATAACCCAGTTTTGGCCCCAGACCATCTTGGAATGGCGTATATCAATTGAAAGAGCTACTTCTCCACAGTCTTGTAGGATCACTGGGGCTCATTCACTGGCATCAATGTGGGTTGGTCAAGGAAAGATCATGATGCGCTGGGAACACTGCACTGGACTGAATAGAAAACTGTATTATGTGATCTTCTTTCCAGACCAGAAGATTCCAATAGTGGATGTGCAAATGTCCACTTTGCCAATCTCTTGCTCCTGTGGCTCATGAAGCCTTACATGGGGTGCCTAGACAGCAGCAAGGAGCACTTCAACAGGCTCAGCAAGTGCCAAATGACTGCTGAAAATGCCGTTGAAAAATCACTGGTGCTGCCTTTTTGAAGGTTAGACTACAATGAAGACATTATTCCAAGGGTCATAGCATCCTGCTATACTCTGCATAACATTTGTGAACTGAAAGGAAAAAAGTTTCCCCAGGGGTGGAGTGCTGGGGTGGATCAGCTTTTCAGAAGCCCATTATCAGGGCAATTAGAGGGGTCCAAAGGGAAGGGTACTATTCTAATCAGGGAGGTTTTGAAGGAGCATTTTGACAATGAGGCCCAGTAATGTGTCAGTAATCTGATGAACTTGGCCAGGCAATATTTTCTTGCTGCCTTGAATGACCCCTATAATGCTTAACAGATTTATTGGAGCATAAGCTTTCGTGCACAAAGACCCACTTCATCAGATGCATCTTACAAAGTGGGTCTTTGCCCACGAAAGCTTATGCTCCTGTTAGTCTAGGGTGCCACAGGATTCCTCGTCGCTTTTGCAGATTCAGACTAACATGGCTACCCCTCTGATATCCTATAATACTTGTTTCCTGAGGTTTAATTGTATTGAGTAAATGTTCCTATGTGTGCGTGATATAAATAAAAACTTATTTTGTTTCAAAGGCTACACTTTAATTAAAGGATAAGACAGGGGACATGGTAATGAGGAACAGTTTTTCAGTCAAGACTCTCCAATTGTGTGTAACTCTAGCTTTCAACATGAAACAAGACTCTAGGGGTGGAGAGCAAGTGGTTCTGAAACAGAATGGGAATATGCAAGGAATGCATTGAGGGAGTTTGAGGAGGGCATGGATGGCACTCTATATTAGCTGTAGGGAGAGTCATTCCTGGTTGTACCTCAGACTGCAGGGCCATGAGGGACCTGAGTCTCTCTGCCTGGCCCTCCAGCAGCTTTATCATTCACTCTTGTTCATCTATCATCCACTCCTGACCTGTGTCCTTTCCAGGCTATCCAACCTGAGGTTTTCATTAACGGGGTGTTTTATGAAGAGGGTCACTATGGGCAGGGCTCAACAAATAATGCAATCTACTTGCCTGTGGCGAGTAGACTGCAACTTGGAAGAGCCGGGTTCGGGCGATCTGCGCATGCGCAGAACGATCTGTGCATACGCAGATTGCTGGACAGCGCGGCTGGCGAGCGGGGCTCGCTGTGGTTCGGCGAGCCCTGACTATGGGTATGTCTACACTGCACCGTTAGCTTGAAATAAGCTATGCAATTTGAGCTGCACAAATTGCATAGCTTATTTTGAGGTAATTTCAAAATAAAGCACTATTGCAAAACATCCCTTAACCCTTGTGGAACGAGGGTTACAGAGACACCGAAATAGCGCGCCCACTATTTTGAAATATATTTTTAAATAACATGCTGCTTTAAAGACGCGGAATAGCTGTTTTAGGATGCTGAAATAGTTCCGTGGTGCAGACGTAGCCTATATGTGCTTAGGGAGACTATTTGGAATACTGCCATCTTTTTGGACAGATTTGGGTAATTGAACCTGATATGTCACTCCTGAGGGTAACCCATAATTGAAGGGTCCATCGCCTGCATATGAACAATTTCACACCAGGGCTGTATGTTACTCACCTGTGTATACTGGTTCCTGCAGAAATAACTGCCATTTGACCAAGCAAAATTTTCTACAACAGAGAGACAGAAGGCAGCTCTACCAATGAACCTTTGGCAGAGGATTGCAGGGTACCACGCAAAAGTTTCCTATGGAAGATTTCCATGACATCCCAAAGTACATAAATAAACTTTTCCTTAGGACCCCCAATGCACTGCTGCATAGGCTTTATTGTTAATTTCTATCCTTTATCCCTCCTCTAGCATCTACTAAAGTATATAAGACCTCAGTCTCCTATCACTATGCAGTATCAAAGCAAAATGCATGCTTGCCTCACTTTTTTTATGTGAGCCAGAGCCTAGGTCTGGCAAAATCCCTTCAGAGTCAAAAACAGGTTCTGGCTTGCCATGCCACTGGACAGTTCTGTTTCAAGTCTCACCTGCTCCTCCAATTCCACTTCCTCATTCACCACTTTGTCCTCAGGGTTAAACTCACTGGTCACTGCTTCCAGTCTCCCTGAAGTATCCACAGTGCTCTTGGCAATGGCAACACCATGAAGGATGGCATGTAGCTCCTTGAAGAAGCAGCATGCCTTTGATGCTGCACCAAAACAACAAAAGCCTCCCTCTCCCTTACCTTTTGGTATGCCTACCACAGTTCCTTGACCTTAGCACAGCACTGCTGCCTGCCCCTTTTGTGTCCCCGTCCTCCATGTCACGAGCAATATACCCATGAATAGCTAATTTTCTACAACTTCAGCGAAGCTGTACCTGCAAAGCCTCCTCTCCCCATAGACCCAGCAGATCCAACAGCTCTGCCAAACTCCATGTGGGAGCCCATTTGTTGCAGAAAGTCAGCATGGTCACTTGGGAAGATGCTGCGTAATAGTCTATGCCATCCACACAGGAAGTGAAAAGTTTAAAAATTCCCAACATTTAAATGGGTGAGTGCCACATGCCTGCACCTGCAGGTCAGCAAAGTTCAAACTGCTAACCAGAGCAGTCATGATGAGCGTTGTGGGACATCTCTTGGAGGACAATTAGAGCAAGTGCTGTCTACACTGATGCTGCATCACTTTAATTATGTTCCAAAAAGTTCTATGCCTTTTATTGAGGTGGTGTAGCAACAGAGTTATATCGGTGAGAAGAACATTTCAGTGTGTGCACCTCCTCTCTTTTGCTAACAAAAGATGACTTTGCTGACACCAGCCCTAACAGTCATACCTTTAAAAAACATCTTATTTAAATATAGCCGAACAAAACATTTATGTATAAAATGCATGTTAATGGAGTAAACTTTATTAAAGAAACTTTTCCTTCTTACAAGACAAAGGACCCTATGGATTGCTAAACAAATACATCTGCAAGAAGAACAGATTCTTCTCTGTAACAAGACAAAGCAACTATCTTTCATAAAATAAAACATGCACTAGAGCTACCTATCATTAGTTAACACCTGATAGAATAGTGTTTCTCAAAGTGGAGCATGAAACCCCTTTGAGAAATCTGTTAACTGGCTGCTCCTGTTAACTGGCTACTCCACACCACGTCCCACGGCACTCCTTGGCTACAAACAGCAAAATGGAGCCACGAGGCTCCATGGCCACAGCGCCGGTAAGGTAAACACACTGGAGCGGCTAGTTAACAGGTTTCTTAAAGTGGTTTCACAGACCACTTGGAGAAACACTGACACAGAGAAACGCCTCTTCTATGCACCAACTGGTTTGGGTGCAAGTTTTGTGTTTCAAATGCTTTCTTAACAATGTAGCAGATTGTAAGCAATTTGTGGCAGGGACCATCTTTATATTCTGTGTTCATACAGTGCCTACCACAGTAGGATTCTAGTTCCTGACTCGCACTTCTAGGTTTTAATATACAACTAATAAATAATGAAAAACACAGGACAAATAAGAAGATAGAACATGCAACACTTACATTTTTCTGATCAATTGATTCTGCTGCTTTTGTTATTCCATCCAGACACTTCCCGATTATGGGGATCACCTGGCGGTCCACTTCTGCATACGTTTTCATGCATTCACCTATCCTCACTATCCTCCTTTCTTCCATCTCTTGTATTTTCTGAAACATTTAATTTTGATCAAACATAAAAAATTATTTCACAGTTTCTATTAATGTTAATTTCTGCAACAAAACAGCTTCTGTTATATTGTATAAATAAGACTTCAAACGCAGAGAAATTAAGATGATTATTCTCATGTACTGTATGGTTCATAGTGATATCAGAGATCAAAGAATGGCCTCAGAGTAAACTCCACATTATGTTATAGGATTTACATCAGGTCTTCACATCAGAGGCGTCCTACTGAGCGCTATGCAAAGCCTCTGTCTTAGCCTGAGGAAAAATCAGAAGAAAAACCAGAATATGTTCAATATTTTACAGAACTTCGATATCTGTTCCTCTGATCTCTGATTTAGGTCACGGGAAAACTTTGTTGCATATTTTTGTTTTTACGGATTATAATAGGAGGCACAGGGTGTGTCCAGGTGCATATCTCATGTTGCAACATAAGACTTGATAGAGCACTAACTGATAAGAACCCACCTCTCCCATATGCATTTTTTCCTATTAAATTTATGAATCAACAGAAAAAATAAAACAATCACAGGAAAGAACACACTGATATTCTTTTAAAAATAGAACAGCTCTCTGAATGCTTGAATGCTATTTTAACACATAGCATGGGAATTTTCTGGAGCACTGATAACGCATGGGCACGTAAACTGTGCTTAGCCAAGGATATATGTTCAATTCAATGCACTTACCAGATCCAAAGTTTATGTTCTCTAAAGGCCTAAGAGGACATTTATACAAGGCCTAGGGATGCCATTTTCATTTATAACACAAGGTATCTTGGAATAATTTATCCCAGCCATTGGCTTAAAGGACCATGAAGGAAGAGGGCAGCAATTTTAACTGAAAACTTCAAATTATAAATGAGAACATGCCTGCTTCCTGCACAAATCCTAATAACTTCTGAAGAGCTTGTAAATATAAACATATTTCAGTTTTGAACAGCTACATTTTTCCTGTCCACACCTTCTATTTATACAGGTTGGACCTCTCTGGTCCGCATCCTCAGGACTGAACAGTTCCTGTCAAGGCTGTTCTCCACACACACACTCTGAGTGCAGCATGTAGGGACTTTCAAGAGACCTTAAGAATACTTTGCCTCTATAGGCTTCTGCATAAAACCTTCCCAAGATCACAGATTTCCTGGCCTTGGGTGATAGCTGCCACCACTCAAGTGAGAAAAATGCCTTTTCTTCTTGAACCCCAGAAGAAAGCACTTGAGGACTGCTTCCAGAGGGATAGCCCAAGCTCTTTTACCACAAGAGAGCTTGAAAAAAAAGAGAAAACAAACCGCAATATCTCATAGCTGACCTCCCAGTCTTAGGCATGGATACACAGACCTTCTATCACCTTAAAAAAAGGTGATTTTATTAAGAAAACAAAAAGATATATTTGATAATGCATACTTAGTTACTAGGTATTTTAAAGCAACTGAGAAAAGAACAATCTAGAAACAGAGAAATGTCATACCTGGGATACAGCTTACAGTACAGCGTGATGTGGAAGGTAGCGTATGGATTTAGCATAGAGAAGTTTAACCAAATGACAAAACAAAGAAAATAACCTGATCGTGTCTAAATAGACATTTCCCTATCTACTCATAATCCATGATTCAAGGTCCAGTCCATTTCCATGCCTAGTATTCTTTGTAGGCATGGTAGTTCTGCCCGATTCAATTCATCTTGTTCCCCCAACTCCTAGCTTAAAAGTCACACAAAGAAGAACAGCAGGCAGGTATTCCCTTCATTTCAAATGTCAACATCTTCCCACATTGGCTCTCCTGGCTCCTTGCCAACACCTCCTGAGTTTAACCCTTTGGTTACTGGATGCTGGGATGTTCAGAAAAGGCCAGTACTTTTCCTATCCATCACAGTCCCGAACAAGGGAATTTGCTGGACCAGGGGAGGTCCCCTGCTACCAGCCCCTCAGCCCACCATCCCTTTCCACTGTCGACCCCAGCCACCTCTCCACCAAGCTGCTGTGCTGCTGTGGCCCTGGGAACCCAGGCTGCCACGTCCCTGGCCCCGCTACCAGGGATGTCGCGGCTGCCACATCTCAGACCCCTGCCCAGCTACCTGGGTTGCCATGGCTGCTGTGGCCCCAGCCCCACTACCAGGGCAGCTGCAGCTGCCAGATCGCCAGGCCCACTACCAGAGCTGCTGAAGCACTAGCTACACTACCAGGGCTCTAGCCCTGGTTCAAGCCCCAGCCCTGCCAGGCTCCAAGCCAGCAGCCCTCTTGCCACTGGGGCTTCCCAGCCAGGACTCCTTGGCCCAGGAATATCCATGATCCTGCCAGACCATGCATGTTGCTGGACCAGAGCATCCCAGTTTTGGGAGGTCCAACCTGTAGTACAATTACAATGGAATAGTCATTTAAAACACTCAGTCCATTGCATTAGTCAACCTCTGTTCAGACATTTCAACCAAGATTTTCAGCTTGTATAAATAGGCATAACTCTGCTGACTTTTATGTTATCAGTCCTCACTGCTGAGGATATTTTAGTACATGAGTTTTCCCTCTGTACTGTCTTCCTTAGCCATCAACTGAAATTTTTTGTAAATTTAATCACACTGTAAAAATTTGCCTCCTTGCCATGCATTAAGCAGCAAGCTTCACAACAGTCCGCCAGGGCAGATAAAGATCCCATTCCCTACCCTGGAGTATGTCTCTATCTTGGCTTATGTTCCTACTGGGACACTGATTGGCTTGTTACTCCACCCTTTACACCTGTGTGAGGGCTGGGCCAAGGGTTAACCCTCTGTTTGTTGGAACTCAGAAAGGACCTGCAGAGGGAGTGATTTTCTGTTGGTGAGAATTCATCCCACCTCCCTTTGCACACCCTATGATTACACTCTTCCTAATAGGCTGCCAGTATAGAAACCTTCCCTCCAGCAAAGGACTGGTCATAGTTTCTAACAGTTCTCATCTACAAGAGAGAGGCATGAACAATGCTACAAGATGCCTCCTTCTGGCACAGCAGCTCAAGACCTACCATGAAAGCCTGACCGCACTGAAGTCAAAGCTTCTGTTGAATTCAGTGGAGCCACCCCATAACTCTGGTCCTTGACTGGCCATGGCACTGTCCTGTTGCTCAACATTAATGTGGTATAAATCTAAACATCTTTGAAACGTACGTTTGAAAACAGGTCACACAGGAGCACGAGGATTTATAGAGGATAACACTGTCCATTTATTCCTGCCCCGACAATGAAAACAGTACTCTCATTCCCCAGCTGCATGGATGTAGAGAGTAACAGAACCAGAGTCTGAGTAATGTCATGAGGCTTGCCCCTTCCTGCCATGCCAGCTAGCAAACGCCCACTTCCAACATTATTAATCAGTCTGGTAGCTAGCCCAGAGATAAGAGAGTTTAATGGACTGAGCACCATAACATCTCTTTGGAGTCATGGGCACTGTTGCTCCCACCAAAGAGAGCAACTATTTCTTTTATAAATCCTGGGTTGCTGCATTGCGTCCAGTATCTGTTACCACAACAGTAGTATCACAGAATTGAACTGGTATTGCAGAGCAAAGAACTGGTGTCACAGAATTCAGCTGCTTACCAATGCATTGCACTGTATCTAGTCAATGTAGCCACTCCAAGAACATAGACTGCTGTAAGTCAGTACTGTAAGATCTCACCTGGAAAATGTTTGGTATGTGTGTGTGATAATGTTCATGTTGCTCGTGGTTAAATTTCTGAAGACTGGATGAGTATTCTGCTTTGCTGT
Source organism: Pelodiscus sinensis (assembly GCF_052426305.1). Lineage (NCBI taxonomy): Eukaryota > Metazoa > Chordata > Testudines > Trionychidae > Pelodiscus > Pelodiscus sinensis. The sequence goes on from NC_143074.1 coordinate 13,397,896, forward strand.
CTTCTGCCATTTGATGTCGTATTTGGGCTTGCTGTCTTGCCTGAGGAAAAGCCAGAGATAATTATATTTTACGCTATTTGGAGGTACATTGAATATTTGCACATTTTTCACTTTCACTGTCTCCTTATTCATTCTCCTCCTCCATTACATCTTACCTGCTCCAAGTAGTTGTTCTAAATTTGTACTGCCAAAATTCATAGTCCTTATTTTGACCTCTAAGAATGTACTCTGTTCTTTGAAGGAACTTACCTTTTCTATATACTGTGAATAGTTGGACCCAATCCCCTAAACCTTCTGTGCTTTGAGATCTCATTGAAATCAATGGGAGGCAGGCACTTGGAGAACTTGCAAGACCGTACTCTTTAGAACTGCGTTCCTAGTTTGACTAAGGAGATAATGGTTATTGTGGCCTACATATGCCTTCGCTTCTGACATCTCCACTTGTTTTCATTCTTTATTATATAAAAGAAGAAATCTAGTGCCATAGCTGTAATTTTACTGCTCAACTTATTTCCTCCAATTTCTGTGCTCCAGTTTATGTTTGGGCAGCTGATCTCTCCCCTCTTACAAATGTTACCACTGTGCACATATTTAAATTCTATGATCATCCCCTTATTTCCATAACAAGACAGTCACAGCTGTAGTGCCACTGCCTCCCTATCCTTAATGAAAATTGGTTTATGAATGTGAATATGCATAACTGAAAGATCCTTTATGCAAAACAGGTCATGTCACATGTCATTTTAAAAACTGTAATCTGCTGAATCTGTGTATCTATTTCTGTGCATGCATCTTTCTTGGATGTGAAGTTAAAAATATTAAGTGGGAACTATAGTCTAGTAAAAGCCATTAGTGATACTTTAGGAACTTAATGCCTCAGTGGTCAAGTTAACAACCTGTAAATAGTTTTGTTTTTCCTGTAAGACCAAACTGTGATTGATCCTAGAAAGATATGTGACTATGCCACCTAATATTGGAATCCATCTTGAATCTGGTATTTTTCCATGGGGATGGGGACACTAAACAAAGAGTTCCCACCCCGGGGAAAGTCTATTTAAGGAATGGAAAGCAATCAGACTTTTGTACTCATCTGGCTTTTGAAATTGCCTTCCTACTTGAAGAGGCTACACATAAAGAAACCTGAAAATGAAGAACTCTAAAGACACAGACTGCTGTAGCCACAGGCCAAAGAGAAAAACAAATCAACTCTGCCTTGAAGCATTTTACCAGAAACAGGGATGAGGGCGAGGAATATATTTTGCATGTAACAAGTTTCTCAGTGTATTAGAATTAGCTGACATGTTTTGTTTATTTTGGTGTAGCAACTTATTTTGATCTGTCTGTTTTCACTTGCAATCACTTAAATCCTACTTTTTATACTTATAAAACACTTTTGTTTATTATCAAGACCAGTGTAACCACTGTGCATATCTCTTTTTCATTGAGGGCAAACTTATAAGTTCTCTCTGTGTAAAACTTTTATACCAAGGAAGACAGCTTTATTTAGGGTTTTGTTCCTTTTGGGGGGCTGAGTTCCTGGGTGGTGTCAATGGTCTTATAGCTGAGCCCCTCCAGAGCTGAGCTGGTTGCTCTGCTGGGAGGTTATTGCCCCAACTCTGTGCCTTGGCTGAGGGAGACCAGAGATTCTGGCCCAGCAGGACAGGGTGGTGTGGCACCCCAAAGTGCAGGGTTGGTGACCTGAGTGATGTGACCAGCACACAGGGTGACAATCTCAATGGGACCCCTGTGATTCAACCCATCACATATAGCACATCCAGGACTCTCCTCTCTTCCTTACATTTGAGCGTTTCTTTACATATATGGTTAGTTTTCACTTCACCCAGGCCCTCTCAAATGTTTTCTGCTTTCCTATGAACAATTTATTTCTCTGTTGGTCAGCAAGGGTGGGTTTTTTTCTTCCCCACTTTGGAACTAATACCATAATGTGGGAATTCTTTGTGTGTATGATCCCATCATGCTCCTCAATGCTTCAGCATTTATCCAGATGCACTTCCTTGAGTGACCCTTTCCTTCATATTTTTTGCTTTCTCTGGGTATGTCTAGACTGCATCCCTCTGTCGACAGAGGGATACAGATTAGGCTGATTATGCCTCCTGCAAGGAGATTTACAGGATCTGTCGAAAAAGGCTTTCTTTCTCGACAGATACCCCTCTAGACTGCCGCTTTTTTGCCGACAAAGTGCTGAGTCGGCAAAATGCGGTGGCCATTTTTATGCAAATTAGGCGCAGGATATTTAAATCTCATTTGCAATGTCGATTTGCATCCCTCTGCTGAGAGATGCAGTCTAGACATACCCTCTCTCTCTTCTTAGATTCTTCTTCTTGAGACCCTCTGTCATTTGTTACACAGTCCAATACTATGTTCCTCTCTGTCTATCCCATCTGTTTATTTTAGCTGCCTTTGCCTTCTTTGCTGTTGGCCTTTGAACAGAATCCCTCCCTCCTCCATCCCTCACTCCACATGCTTTTGCCTCCTATCCTGTGTTCACCTGTTAAAACTCTCTCCTGATTTCTGTTCTCTCAGGCATTGCACTGTTGCCCATCCTGTTATGACACAGTGCAGCTCATCTGCATATGCTCTCATCTGTTCCAAAAAGAGTCTCATGTCCCTGGACCAAATGTTGGTCTAGTAAATGGGAGTTTTGTCAGTGGGATAAAGATTTGGCCAAGTACACTAAACCCTCATGTCAGACTAGCTCTCTTCAGGCATCCAGCAGTGCTCCTAATCTGACACTTTTTACCTAACCCTTAGTGAAGAGCTGAGAATATTTTTAGAGACTGCAAATTTTAAGATTCATTCCTAAAATACTGCCAGGTTTGATCACTCATTCCTCTCGCAACAATCCTATTAAAACAGTTCAGAAATGGGCTATTCTGTGAACTGTTCCAGGCAGACAATAGTTTCCTGACAATAAATCCACATAAAATAACAAATCATGAAACATTTTATGCATGATAAATGGAAAGTAGCAAATTGGGCCACAAGGTTTCAGATCTCCTCTTGCAGAGGAATGAATCTGTTCCTCATCTAGCCATCCAGCTCACAGATATCATCTAATTATTTATTTCAGCTCAGTTCTGCAATTTCTTTTGCAAGCACATTTGACTGTAAAACTTTCCTGGTTTCATTTTATCATTGTTTCATGAAGTGATTTAGGAAACCCAGTGAGAACACATTGGGAATGATGTTCCTGCCAAGAGCCAAAACAGTAGGATTAAATGAAAAATACTATAATTATAAACAGATAAGTGAACTAAAGCAAAGAAAACATCCATATGAGATGCTTCCAAGATTATTCTACTTTCTTTAATTATGGTAAGCAGGCATGTATGTCTTTAGTGATTTCACTGCATATAAATAAAATTCCTGGAGGCCAGTTAAATTGCTTTTCTACATGACAGCTACATTATTTATTATACACGCATGCACATTTGCATAAAATTTGACTAAGGAAACATTATTGCCACATTTTTACACTGAACAAAATATAAAAATGAAGCCACCCACACAAAAATCTGCCAGACTATAACTAATGTAAGACTGCCCCTTCCCCTACATCTTACTCCAGCTGCTTTAGATCAATATTCACTTATTAATCCCATTCTGTACAATCATCTAAGAGCAATCCATTGTTTAAGTTCTGTAGCCAGCCCCATTCTGTTTATGGAAGCAGTCATTATCTGACTTCATTGTTGAAACAAAAGACAAGTAATAGGACAGATTTAGGACCCAATCCTGCAAATCACTCCCACAAGGAGACCCATTTGTTTGCAGGACTGGGCCATGGCTTTTAAAATGAGTGTAACGGGCCCAAAATAAAAGAACACAGCAGAGGAGGAACAGAAACGGTTACATTCCAAAATGAGAATTCCTATCTGAGGGTATGTCTACACTACAAAGTTAGTTCGAACTAACTTAGTTCGAATTAGTTAATTCGAACTAAGCTAGTTCGAACTAACGCGTCTAGAACTAAAAACTAGTTCGAACTAGCGTTTTGCTAGTTCGAACTAGCAAGTCCACATTGAGTGGACTCTGAACAGGGCTTAAGGATGGCCGGAAGCAGTGCCGGCAGGGCATAAAAGGAGGACTTAGAGCATGGAGATGCTGTCTCAGGCTAGCTGAGGGCTGCGCTTAAAGGGTCCCGACCCCCACCCCGGACACACAGTTCTAAGGGGTGCCCCGCTTGCAAAGAAGTTCTGGCTTGGAGTGCCCTGAGTGCCCACACTGGGCACATCACACCACTCGGCCATCAGCCCTGCTGCACTTGCCGCAGGCTGCCATCTGGGGAGAGGGGGCAATTGGGGGGCTGCAGGAGAGCTTCCACCCCCAGAAGCCCGCAGAGCCAGCCCAGTCCTCCCCATCGGGGGCTCGTACCCCATTCCTCCCTCACCTCCTTCCACTTACCCTTCCTTAGCCCCCCTTCTTATTGATGTACAAAATAAAGATAACGTTTCTTCCAACATTGACTCTGTCTTTATTGAAAAAAAACTGGGGGAGACTGGGAAAAGGAGGTGGGAGAGGGGAAGAGAAAGGTTGGGAGAGGGGAGGGCAACTAACATGATCAGGGGTTGGGAACAGGTCCCAGATGAAGAGAGGCTACAGAGACTGGGACTGTTCAGCTTAGAAAAGAGGAGACGGAGGGGGGACAGGATAGAGGTCTCTAAAAGCAGGGGTTGGGTGGAGAGGGTGCATTCAGAAAAGTTCTTCCTGAGTTCCCATAAAGAAGGACTAGAGGACACCAAAGGAAAGGAATGGGTAGCAGGCTTGAAACTAGTAAGAGAAAGTTGTTGTTCTTGACAAAGCAAATAGTTAACCTGTGGAACTCCTTGCTGCAGGAGGCTGTGAAGGCTACAACTAGAACAGAGTTTAAAGGGAAGTGAGATAAAGTGATGGAGGTTGGGTCCATGGAGTCCTATTAGCCAGAGGGTAGGAGTGGTGTCCCTGCCCAAAGTTTGTGGAAGGCTGGAGAGGGATTGCACGAGACAAATGGCTTGGTCATTGTCTTCGGTCCATCCCCTCCAGGGTCCCTAGGGTTGGCCTCTGTCGGCAGACAGGCTACTGGGCTAGATGGACCTTTGGTCTGACCCAGTACGGCCATTGTAAGCTCAGGGCTCAGTGTCGGGGGTCTCAGTGGACCCCCTTGATTTTCATGCACACCTGGTCCTGGGTGGCCAGGCTGGCAGCTCTCCTGCCCTAGACGGCCACTTTCCTGTGCCTAGTGCGGAGATCGTGGACGAGGTCCACGATGTCCGCACTAGCCCAGGAAGGTGCCCGCCTCTTGCGGTCCAGGGCAAGCTCCCGGGAGCCGCCAGCCTGGTCCCGGCAAGAGGGGGTGGGCTGGGGGGCATCGGGTGGGTGGCTCTGTGCCGTGCCAGGTGCAGGGTCTGCTGGCTGGGTGCTGGCAGGCTTGCACCTGGCACGGGCACCGTAGCCAGCCCGTGCCCCTTTAAGGGGTCCGGGGCCGGGAGGGGGGCATAGAGTTTCCCTGGTGTTGGCCAGAGTGGCCACCAGGGAAACCTGGGGAGGGCTAGCCTCCCACTAGTTCGAACTAAAGGGCTACACAGCCCTTAGTTCGAACTAGCTAGTTCGAACTAGGCGTTAGTCCTCGTAAAATGAGGTTTACCTAGTTCGAACTAAGCGCTCCGCTAGTTCGATTCAAATTCGAACTAGCGGAGCGCTAGTGTAGCACCTATTAAAGTTAGTTCGAACTAACGTCCGTTAGTTCGAACTAACTTTGTAGTGTAGACATACCCTGAGAGCCATAATAACATTATTATTCCTCCTCACCTTTTTTGATGCATTGGGCAAGCTCAAAACATTTTAAATGTTTCTCCATTGAACTATTTTTTTATCTTAAAATATAAAAAGCCTAGATTATTAAAAATTATTACTACTAACATCACTACTTTAGTATTAACAGAGTTATGTTTTATAGCTCTGTTCTTGTACTCCAATGGGAGTTACAGAATAATGAAAATATGCATTGGGGACACTACATTTCAGATTCAGAATCCTAACAGATGCAGTAGTCTAGAACTGTAGGCAATGAGTCACACAGTCACACTGGGGATTAAATTATCATAGGAGTGATTCAAAATGAAATGCACAGCAAATAAAATAAAAAAACTATTTTTTTATCCTTTACTGCTCATTTATACAAAGAGATGGAGTTCTTCCTGCTTCCTTTTACATTAGAAATGTCTAGGGTTGGTTTGGTTTTTCCTAGAGCAGGGGTGGGAACCTAAGGCTTGGGGACCGGATGCAGCCCCTGGCTTGCCTGTATCCAGCCCCTAAGACTCTGGGTTCCCACCAGTATTGGGGAGCCCATGCTGGTGAGGGGTTGGGGTTTTTTTGTTTTTGTTTCTCACTTGTGAGCAGCCCCTGACTGATTTTTCTGTGGGTCAGTGGCCCATGACCCAAAAAAGGTTCCCCACTCCTATCCTAGAGGATGGGCTTTGGAAGACCCAATCCATGAGCTTAAAGGTGAGTATCTGAAACCTGAGCTGCAGCATTCTCAATTTTTTCTCCCTCTTCATTGAAGTGGGCATGGTAAATAGAATCAAAGCTCAGATTTAAACCTCCAGATGTGAAATCACATTCCAAGTGAAGTCTTCCAAAGACTGACAGAATTCTCCAGAAGAGGAACATATATGTTACGACTAGAGTGTTACAATACACCCAAAGAAGACTAACAAATGAACTCATCTTTATATATCATAAAGAAGAAATAAAGCACACACACAGGTTTGTTTTTATTTTTTGCTTCGCAATTCACCTGTCATGATCAAAAGTACAGTAAAACTCCATTAGTCCGGCATCCAATGCTCCGGGACTCCTGATGGTCCGGCACCATCAGGAACCCGGAAGTGCTGGGGCAGCCGGACAGGCTTTCCCCATTCAGCTGCTGCTGAAACTGACCAGCTGAATCGGGGAAGCCGGGAGCAGAGCAGCTGGGGTGCTGCTGGGTTGATCTCATAGCGCTGCCCCTCGGGGCTGCGGGACCAACCCGGCAGCACCCCAGCTGCTCCATTGCAGGCATCCCCGATTCAGCTACTGCTGAAACTGACCAGCAGCGGCTGAATCAGGGATGCCTGGGGCAGAGCGGGACTATCGTAAGGGGGGGCTCTGAGAGGTCTGGGGTGGCATCCCCTCCCACCCCACTCCAGACCCCTCATAGCCCCCCCCTTCTGATAGTCCGGCATATCTAATAATCCAGCACCCCCTGGGTCCTAAAGGTGCCGGATTATCGGAAGTTTACTGTATTAGGTTACCCTCTTCATGGAATACCTTTTCCCACATTAGTTTAAAAACACCCAAATAAACATGCATATGAAGCGTGCTGCCCACTGCTTAGCTGTCCTTAGTCTGCTTTTGCTTTCTTTCTTAAAGAATTCTTTCTTAAAACTCATATGCAACCATAAAGTCTAAAGATGCAGCACTTCTAATTAAGAGACAATTTCTGAAAAATTGAACTGCAGCCTGGTATCTGCTGCATTGTTAATCTTTTCAGCCCCATATAAGCCAGCACATGGTAAAATCCAGATTTCCATCAAAAACACAACTCAGACTTTAGTGTTCAGTTATTTCAAAGTCATGTTTTCTAGATAATGGTAACATAACAAATGGGACTAAGGATGTGGAGGTAGATATTACCATATCCGAGGTAAAAGCCAAACTTGAACAGCTTAATGGGAGTAAATCGGGGGCCCAGATAATCTTCATCCAAGAATATTAAAGGAACTGGCACATGAACTTGCAAGTCCATTAGCAAAACTTTTTAATAAATCTCTAAACTCAGGGGTTGTACTATTTGACTGGAGAATTGCTAATATAGTTCCTATTTTTAAGAAAGGGAAAAAAAGCGACCCGGGTAACTATAGGCCTGTTAGTTTGACATCTGTAGTATGCAAGATCTTGGAAAAAAATTTGGAGAAAGTAGTTAGAGACATTGAGGCTAATGGCAATTGGGACAAATTACAACATGGTTTTACAAAAGGTAGATCATGCCAAACCAACCTGATCTCCTTTTTTGAGAAAGTAACAGATTTTTTAGATAAGGAAATGCAGTGGGTCTAATCTACCTCGACTTTAGTAAGGCATTTGATATAGTACCACATGAGGAATTATTGGTTAAATTGGAAAAGATAGGGATTAATATAAAAGTTGAGAGGTGGATAAGCAACTGGTTAAAGCGGAGACTACAGTGGGTTATATTGAAAGGTGAACTGTCAGGTTGGAGGAAGGTTACTAGCGGAGTTCCTCAGGGATCAGTTTTGGGGCCAATTTTATTTAATCTTTTTATCGCTGACCTTGGCACCAAAAGTGGAAGTGTCCTGATAAAATTTGCGGATGACACAAAATTGGGAGCTATTGCCAATTCAGAAAAGGATCAGGATATCATACAGGAAGATCTGGATGATCTTGTAAATTGGAGTGATAGCAATAGGATGAAATTTAATAGTGAGAAGTGTAAGGTTATGCATTTAGGGATTAATAACAAGAATTTTAGTTACAAGCTGGGGACACATCAGTTGGAAGTAACGGAGGAGGAGAAGGACCTTGGAGTCCTGGTTGATTATAGGATGACTATGAGCCGCCATTGTGACATGGCCGTGAAAAAGGCTAATACGGTCCTGGGATGTATTAGGTGAGGTATTTCCAGTAGAGATAAGGAGGTGTTAGTGCCATTATACAAGGCATTGGTGAGACCCCATTTGGAATACTGTGTGCAGTTCTGATCTCCCATGTTTAAGAAGGATGAATTCAAACTGGAACAGGTACAAAGAAGGGCCACTAAGATGATCCGAGGAATGGAAAACCTGTCTTATGAAAGGAGACTCAAGGAGCTTGACTTGTTTACCTTAACCAAAAGAAGGCTGAGGGGGGACATGATTGCACTCTTTAAATATATTAGAGGGATAAATACCAGGGAGGGAGAGGAATTATTTAAGCTTAATACCAATGTGGACACAAGAACAAATGGATATAAGCTGGCTAGTAGGAAGTTTAGACTTGAGATTAGACGAAGGTTTCTAACCATTAGAGGAGTGAAGTTCTGGAATAGCCTTCCAAGAGAAGTAGTGAGGGCAAAAGATCTATCTGGTTTCAAGATTAAACTAGATGGGTTTATGAAGGGGATGGTTTGATGAGATAATGAATGGTCAATTAGTTACCAAGATCATGTTATCAGTGGGAAATAGGTCAATGGAGGGATGATAGGAGTTACTATAGAGAACTTTCTGGGTGTCTGGCTGGTGAGTCTTGCCCACATGCTCAGGGTTTAGCTGATCGCCATATTTGGGGTCGGGAAGGAATTTTCCTCCAGGGTAGATTGGCAGAGACCCTGGAGGTTTTTCGCCTTCCTCTGTAGCATGGGGTACAGATCACAGCTAGAGGATCTCTTCATCTTGGGGTCTTCAAAGTATTTGAAGGCTTCAATATCTGAGATATAGGTGAGAGGATTATTCTAGGAGGGGTGGGTGAGATTCTGTGGCCTGTACTGTGCAGGGGGTCAGACTAGATGATCATAATGGTCCCTTCTGACCTTAAAGTCTATGAGTCTATGAGAAATACCTGATTTATAAATTAGGGATGTAAGCAAGTAGTTGACTCGACTATTCGCATTCCCCCCCATCCCTTGCTGCCTCTATATCAGAGACAGCAAAGGGGAAGCAGAAGAAGCAGAAGTTGGTGCTGTGGGGAGCCATCTTAAAAGCCAGTTTCCCCAGCACCATCTCCGCGGTGCTGCCTACCCCACCTCCTCACTGCAGCCTCTGAGGCACCTGGTCGGTAGGGGAAGAGGGGGGAGGTAAGAGAGGAGACATGGGGAGGGTCCCCAACTCTCCACTGGGATGCCCCTGCAGACAGGGGCTGCTGCCAAGCAGGTTGGCTGGCTCCTACTTCCTTTTAAATTGCAGAGCTGTTTGGTCCCAATGCAAGCCAGGACTGAGCTGGCTGCTTTCCCCTATCAACTAATCAAGTAGTCAATAAAAATTCTATTGACTACCCGATTAGTAAATTAACTTAGTTTTAACATCCCTATTATAAATGAAGGATGAAGCAGATCTGTAGGTCCGTATACGTAGCTAGTGCAAAGTGTCATAACTTTATCTGACTTTGACAAATCTATTCCAATTTACACAGCTAAGAATCTGACTTATTAAAATCCACTTGAACATAGCAGGTGAACAAAACTGCCATTATTTCTATCTGAAAGATTATACTACTTTTCTCAACTTGCCACGCTAGATCTAGATGATAAGTGGGAAGAACTTAAAGCAATAGCTCTTAATAGAATGGCATTCCCAGGACTCAATAAAAAATGCAGCATAAAATGCCTGTGTAAAAGGTTGGGCTTATGTCAAGATGATGCTAAACATTTGTAAGGTTAAAATAAAATAAAGGATTAAGTGACATGTTTTATTGGCCTATTTTTTAGAGTTGTGGGTTCTCAACACTTTAAAGAAACCAATACTAAACAGGCCTCAAGGCTAAACAGGATGTGTCTCCCATGCTGGAAAACAAACTGAATACTGTAGCTGTACAGTTTGGCAACAGTGCTTTTGCCTGTCTCCACCATCTAGCAGGAAAAAACAAACATTGTGGTATCAAACCTCTGTTAGACACATTTCCTACACCAATTTTCTATCTAACCACTGAATCACATTAACTATAGTTGTACTCAACAGTTACTAGTTGTTTCAGATGCTTGTAATGAGCGCAGCAAGCCTTTGGATATGGAAAAAGGTGAGCTACATGGGTGGCATTGGAGCTGAGATCAGTTATGGTCTATAGTTTTTCTGGATGAAATACATTCAGGAAAAGATTTGTTCCTTAAATTTAGAAATTAACAGAATTTCATATCTGGCAAACTTGTTTTTCTGATGTAACATGAATTACAGGGCATGTCTGAGCCTCACATGAGGCTACTTAGAACAGTTCCTTTTATAAGATGTGCTCTAAGAATTCAACAGTCTTGTAATGGTGCATAATTGCATGGGATGGACACTGCACATTACAGGAAGATTATTTCCCCTCATTTAGCAATAATTTTTGCATGCATACAGTATAATTAAAATATCTTCTTACTGATATCTACCTAAAACGTAGTACTTCATAGCAGAAGATGACTCTTTGAATTCATTTTATTATATAAAAGGTTTTTTTTAATTCTCGTGTTATAAAGATTAATTGGAAATGTAAATAATACTAATATAAAGATGTAACTTCCAGGTACCAAGCCTCTTGGAATGAATGATGAATGCTAAGATGTAACATATTATGAAATCGGCTAAACTAGATTTGGAACAGGCAGTAGATGTGTTGTTATATACCCTGTCCAACTCCTACTGAAGACAATATAACTGACTTCATTGGATTATGGACATGACCCTTTTACAATCAGCACTCAGAAATTCTGTGAGGAACAAGAGTACATTAGCATGTTATCATGCCAGTACAGTGATGAGTCTCAGAGAAGTTTTTTTTACAAAAATAATACATTATTCAGACTATGTCACATCCAATGTTCCCTGTATCCTGTGTGCTTGTGCAGCCACTGAGGAGAGATTCAAATGCTGCCCAACTGATTAGCAGAGCATCCACCGCAAGATTTGTTTCTGGTAGTGCACATTAGACATGCTTTGATGTGCATAAAATTTATTCTGCACACAAGACTGAAAATATCAGAGGGAACATTGATCACATCCCCCACTATGGTTCTGTCTTATTGAAAAAATGTGAATTAGCGTTTTTTGGGGGGTTGTGGGGGGTTTTTTTGAGAGGGAGTTAATATTTTTCCTATCCTATTTACCACTGCAGTCTGCAGTAAGGAAGAAGACTGGAACATGTTTTCCTGAGAACAATTTTGAACTTTTCAAAAGACACATACCACAAACAACAAAAGGGTCAACAGATACATTGTCTTGGGTTTTCAGAGGCAAAACATAATTCCCACAGGCTGTAGTAGTAGAAAGCAAATAAATAACTAAAAAAGGGGGGGGGGGGAATCTCACCACAAAACAAACGGTCTCTTGGTCAATCCATAATGAGTGGAACAGTCCAAATTCTCAGAAGTAGCTATTGTGCAAAAATTCACACTTTCCAGTGAAAAGTTTGATGGAGGGGGATTGTTTTTTAAATGTGCCTGTGAGGAGGAGCTTTTAAGCCAGCTGCCCATGCATACTGACTCCTATAGAGCTGCCCTCCACCCCGCTGCCTCCCACAGATGCAGCAGTGCAGAGTGGGTGGAGGGGGGAGGCAGAAGCCAGTGGTCGGGGGAGCTGGCTTAAAAGCCGAGTCCCCACGAGCACCAGATCTCGCAGTGCTGCCCCTACTTGCTTCCTCCCACAGAGGCAGCGGGGGAGGGGGGCCGGGAGGGCTGGCAGGAGTCGGTGCATGGGGGTGCCAGCTCCCTGCGAGCACCAGCTCCCGCCTCCACCCCCCCACACATGTAAGCATGTAATCACTAAAATTTCAAGTAGTTACACATTTACACAAAAACACGTTCGTTAACATTCCTAATTTTTATTAATTATTTCTATTACTCTTTCACCTAGAAGCTATAGTCATGGCCCAAGATCCCATCAATTTTAGGCACTATACAAACAAAGAAGAAGTAACTTTGCTCTCATGATTAAACTTGGTGAAATCCTGACCTCATTAAAGACAGTGGGCATTTTGGCACAGACTTCAATAGGATCAAGGTTTCACCTTGTGACTTTTGTGCTGCAAGGATCAGGTCCTATTATTAACTATTATGAAGTAAGAATTTAGATCAATTCATTGATCAGACAGGGAATAGTTTTTCCAACATTTGATTTTTTTGGGACAAGAGAAACGGATTGTTAATTAGAAGGAAGAAGCCTAACAAGCTGTGGATCCCTGAAAACCCTTTGCTGAACGTAGCCAAATACAAATGAGCATACAGTTGACAATGAGAAAAAAAGCTTCATTATCAAACCCCCAACAAATGTTATCTAGTGCGTTAGCGCAACATGTAGATCTGCCAGCTTATCTGAACACACACTAATGAGAGTTTTATTAGAACAATAAAATGCCAGTAAGGCTCTAATGAATAAGACAGGCCAGATTTATAGAGTTCAGAAAGAACCACTAGTACTATGAAGCTGGACCACAAATCCCAGCCACAGTTCTGGTCCCATCTACTCTGCAACCAAAAACTGACGCTCAAACACAGAGATGTACAAACCCAGTTAGGACTGGGACTACCTACCAGTCAGAGAAGGAATGGACTTGTGGATAAGGAACTGTTCTGGGACTTGGGAGATGTGGTTTCAGTTCCTAGCTCTGCCACAGACGCCCTTGTGTAACCTTTAGCAAATCTCTCAATGCTTCAATTGCCCACCTCTAAAATGGGGCTAGTGATACCACATTTCTCCCATTTTTTGTCCATTTAGAATTTGCAGATGACACAAAGTTGGGAGCTATTGCCAATTCAGAAAAGGATCGGGATATCATACAGGAAGATCTGGATGATCTTGTAAATTGGAGTGATAGCAGTAGGATGTAATTTAATAGTGAGAAGTGTAAGGTTATGCATTTAGGGATTAATAACAAGAATTTTAGTTATAAGCTGGGGACACATCAGTTGGAAGTAACGGAGGAGGAGAAGGACCTCGGAGTCCTGGTTGATTATAGAATGACTATGAGCCGCCATTGCGACATGGCTGTGAAAAAGGCTAATACGATCTTGGGATGTATTAGGCGAGATATTTCCAGTAGGGATACAGAGGTGTTAGTGCCATTATACAAGGCATTGGTGAGACCCCATTTGGAATACTGTGTGCAGTTCTGGTCTCCCATGTTTAAGAAGGATGAATTCAAACTGAAACAGGTACAAAGAAGGGCCACTAGGATGATCCGAGGAATGGAAAACCTGTCTTATGAAAGGAGACTCAAGGAGCTTGGCTTGTTTACTTTAACCAAAAGAAGGCTGAGGAGGGAGGTTTTTTGCCTTCCTCTGTAGCATGGGGTACAGATCACAGCTGGAGGATTCTCTGCATCTTGGGGTCTTCAAAGTATTTGAAGGCTTCAATATCTGAGATATAGGTGAGAGGATTATTCTAGGAGAGGTGGGTGAGATTTTGTGGCCTGCACTGTGCAGGGGGTCAGACTAGATGATCATAATGGTCCCTTCTGACCTTAAAGTCTATGAGTCTATGAGAATATAAACCCTTCATGGGCAGGGACTGTCTCTCACTAAGGCTATGTCTATACTGACAGTTTTGCAGACACAAGTATGCAAATGAGGCATGAATTAGTGTATAATTGAACCTCATTTGCATAATTTATGCAAGCCGTTTTTGCAGGGAAGAAAAGTAGCGCGGACATTTTCTTTTTGAGCAAAAAACCTTTTTCCCGCCAGATCAGTAAACCTTCTTTTTTTGGGCATAAGAGTCTGGTGAGAAAAGGGGGTTTTGCGCAAAAAGAAAACGTCCACACTACTTTTTTTCTGCAAAAACCCTTTGTGCAAATATGGCTTGCATAAATTATGCAAATGACGCACCGCGATATGATAATCCACACCTCATTTGCATACTCACTGCCAGTAAAACCAGCAGTGTAGACGAAGCCATAGTGTCTGGATAGCTCTTAACCCAAGAGGACCCTCATATTGACTGGAGCCTCTCAGTTCCACAGTAAAACAAATAATAAAAAAGTAACAGTATCCACCACCATCCAACGGTAGTAAATATAAACAATGAACACTACCAAGCTCCATCTACACCTGCTCAGAACCTTACTTAATCAATCACGCTTTGAAATCAGAAATCCAATTCCCTATAACAGCCATTCTCAAGCCTCTGTTTAAGGAGCATAATAGTCGGCAGAAACATTCCTGGTGGTCTGCAGAGTGCAACGCAGGGGCAGCTGGAATGTTGGACAAGAAATTAATCCATGAGTTCTTAAAGTGGCGTGCAGCATAAATAACCTAGAGAACCACTGCACAATTATAACACCTATACTAGGTCTGATTTATTGTAATAGAAACAAGCGTTCAAATGCCTGCAAACAATGAGGAAGAGGAAGGTTTGGAACTGTGGCTGACAAAACTCAGATATGTGGTGCTCTGTTTTGCTGCAGTAAAATAAGCAAACTAAATTCTGGGTTGTATAAATAGTAGCATAGTATATAAACAGTGGAAATTATTCCAGCACAAAGGGAAGAATTAGATCATATTTGGAATACTATGCACAGCTCTGGTCATCTTATTCAAAGAAGAATTTTACAGAAAATATTTGCAGACAACATACTGTACAACCAAAAGGCAATCAATGGAAGCAAGAAAGTTGCTATTTTGAAATTGTTAACCTTCTATATTTTATACTTATGGCTATAAATAATTGCCTGCAAAATAATGATTCATAGATTAACTTACAAACAGTGTGCAAAATCCTGAGTTCTGTTCCACACATTTATTTAGTCCTTATTCAGGCAAAATAACCACTGACTTCACTGGTAGTGCAACTGAGTAAGAATAATTGTTATTTGTATTAACGTAACACCTAGGAGCCCAACAAAAATGGAGTAGAGGGTCCCAAGCACTAACATGAAGTTTGTTAGTCTCATATTATATAGTCCATCCCTAATGGAAGTTCCTTGTGCCATATTTTATGTTTAGTAATTCAAAGTTGACATTTTACATATTTCCCCCAATACCATACTTTGCAATATATCAAGATGAAACTTCTAATAAGGATGCATTTTTATAAGATGCTCAGTCAAATGGCCATTTAGTGAAGAACTGTTGGGTACAGCTGCTAACAGAAAGGAGATGAGGCCAAAGCAATTTGCTGCTCTAATATCCAAAAACAGCTGGGCTACGTCTAGACTGGCCACAAATTCCGGAAAAGGGATGCAAATCAGGTAAGTCAGCATAGGGAAATCCGCGGGGGATTTAAATATCCCCCACGGATTTAAATAAACATGTCCGCCGCTTTTTTTCCAGCTTGGGGAAAAGCCGGAAAAAAAAGTGTCTAAACTGGCGCGATCCTCCGGAATAAAGCCCTTTTCCAGAGGATCTCTTATTCCTACTTTCAACTTGAAAGTAGGAATAAGAGATCCTCTGGAAAAGGGCTTTATTCCAGAGGATCGCGCCAGTCTAGATGCTTTTTTTTCCGGCTTTTCCCCAAGCCGGAAAAAAAGCGGCGGACATGTTTATTTAAATCCGCGGGGGATTTAAATATCCCCCGCGGATTTCCCTATGCTGACTGACACCTGATTTGCATCCCTTTTCCGGAATTTGTGGCCAGTCTAGACGTAGCTCCGATGTTTCCTTTACTTGCTCTCCTCTTAAAAAAGCCAACACAAAATCTGTGCACAGTACATGAGAGTATTTACAAAATGCTGCTGACATGAACCATTAACCTTTAGTTGACCAAAGAGCAAAATTTATAAATTAATTATGAGTCAAATGGAAAAGCAACTGTTAAAAAAATCACAAGAATATTCCTAATGTAAATAAACTGTAAATAGGATTCTCCCTTACAAAACATCCAAATGAATATCCCAAAAGAATCCGTGCTTTCCTGTACAGCCTTGCCCACAGGGAAGCAAGCATTTAGAAAGAAGGTGCGTTGGTGTAAATTGAGCAATTCACAGACTCCTAATCTCACAAACTTCATGCAGACATTACAAGGCAAAATCTGGTTAAAGTCACTGGGAATTTTGCCTGAGTAACAAGTGAGCAAGGATTGCAGGGTTTAGATCATAGCTTTACGTTTAAAGCAAGACAAAAGCAGCTACTTATTCACTGAAGATAAAATTCAGTTATACAGAGGCCCAGAGGCCCAGCACAAGTCCTATGTACCACTTACCTCCCACATACGCATTTAACTGGTACATAGGATTTATGCCTGAGCTATGCAGGGGTGAATTTCAACCAGACTCCATATTTTGTCTGAATTATTCATATACTGTTATAAATTTACAGCAGACAAAGGGGGATAGAAGCTTGGGTTTGGGATTATTTCATATGAAGAGTGAAAGAATGTTCTCTATTAAATATATTAAATAGTGCAAGGGTTTTTCCAACGTTTTATATAATAAAAAGAGAGCCCTAAAGTTTCCAAAGCAACTAGTGATTTTGGGTGTTCTTAGTGCTCAACAAAAGTTACCTTAAAATGTGCTTGATTTTCAGAGGGCAGGTGACTCAGCATTTTCTGAAAAACAAGGCCCTTTAGCCCTTCTACACTAGGAAGTTATTTCGAAATAACCCCCCTTATTTTGAAATAATAAGCAAAGCATCCACACTACCAAGCCCGTTATTTCAAAATAATGGACTGGTTATTTCAAAATCTGTTTCCCTCAGGGAATAACAATTATTTTGAAATAGTTATTTTGAAATAGCATGAGTGTGGACTCTCTGCTGCTGCTATTTAGAAATAACTATTCCCCAGAGTAATTTGAAGTAATTATTCCCCAGTGCTTCCTGGGGCTCAATGCATCCACAATAATGGAGCCTGCCTCAAACTAATTTTGACACTCCCCCATAGTGAGGATACGTTATTTCAATTTTCTTATTTCGGGAGTTATTATTTCCGATTTAGTTATTTCAAAATCATTTCCTAGTGTAGACATGCCCTTAGAGATTTGTCTACATTGATTCTTAAAACCCACAGTAGTGAATGTCGGAGCCTTAATCTACAGAGATGTTATGGCTCTCAGAACAGCTGCATAGATTGTCTGGCTCAGGCTGGAGTTGAGGCACTGGAACCCATCCTGTCCTCGGATTCAAAGCCCAAGCTCCAACCTGAGCCCAGATGTCTTCACAGTGGTTTTTAGTACCATAGCACATGCTATAGTCTGTAAGCTCAGGCTCTGAGACTCTGCCATGGGTTAGAAAATTCAAGTCAGACATACTCTGAGGGCCTAAGAACTGGGACACCTAGAATCATTTGGAAAATTTAGTCCTGAAGCTTCTGATGGAGCAAAGCCTCCAAGATGCACATACGCTCTTCACCTGAGGATCTGGAAAAGTTTCCTTTGTGGCTTGTTTGCAAGGGTTATTTTAACTGATATACACTTTATCTCACTTTGTTATGATTTGACTATTGTTCAGACTCTGTAAAATGACAAATGAAGGGAAGCCTTAAACACAGATCAGAGGTCTCTCCAGGTCCCTCAGGTCTTCTGTAAAGCAGCTCAGCATGTACAGGATAATAACAATTTATGAATTCTTAATGAAAAGCGTACCAGCCCACACACAGAGACATGATCACTGTTGGCCTGCCTCCATTTGCACAGACAAGAAGAGCTGCTTCTCCCAGGAGTCTCTAATTGGCAGCCTTTCCAGATGTATGTGTAATCAGAATCTGCCAGCGATACTCTGATCCAGTTCATGATTATTTGTTGCAACCAGTAACGGACACGCCTCCAACAAGAAGAAACAACTTTTTCAGTGTTAACACAATCAAAAGAACCTAAAACAGTATTTCTTAAACTTTTTAAGACTGAGGAACACCAAACAATTTTTTTTTAATGGGGAACACCAAGGATTTTTTTTGTCAAGAGAAAAGAAAAGCAGCCCTCGGGGAAAATCTGTCAAGCAAAAAAGAAAACCACACTGGACCTGGGAAATGTGTGTGTGGGGGGGGACAAAATGCACCACGACCCCCTCACGAAAACTGCCCTAATAGCAGTCTGGTACATGGAGCTGAAAATGTAGACCACAAAAAAGTAAGGATAAGAATAAACAAATGCTAAATAAAGTCATGTGTCTGGCCAGGAGAGAGCGGGGGGGGGGGGGGGGTGTCTTGTAGCAGGGTATCTGGAGGGAGGTGTAAGAGGAGGGTCTCGGGGCATGGTGTCTGGCCAGGAGGGAGGTTAGAGGAGGGGTCTTGGAGCAGGGTGTCTGGCCAGGAGGGAGGGTGCAGGAGGGGACTTGGGGCAGGGTGTCAGAGCAAGCTGGGAATGCAGGGTCTTGGCAGGGGGAGGGGAGTGAGGGGGGGTTGGGTTTAGGGTCTGGGCATGAGGGGGGACACTTACCTGGCTTGGCACCCTGCTGCAGCAGGGAAAGCCTCCAGGGAGCATGCTCTTGTTCCTCGGGGGGGGGGGGGGTGGAGAGCTCAGTTCCCCCACCCATGCAGTGGGGAACCCAATGCA
This sequence comes from Pelodiscus sinensis, assembly GCF_052426305.1. Taxonomy (NCBI): domain Eukaryota; kingdom Metazoa; phylum Chordata; order Testudines; family Trionychidae; genus Pelodiscus; species Pelodiscus sinensis. The sequence continues at coordinate 13,417,042 of NC_143074.1, forward strand.
GCTGCAGCACTAGGCCAGGCTTCCCACTGGCAGGGTGGGGGAAGGACGGAGGGAGAGTAGAAACCCCAACCATCTCTGCCAGATTAAACTCTGCCACTTCCCCAGCAAGCTGGGGAGGGGCACAGGGGAGAGAGAGCAGCAGCGCATGGGGGGCAGCAGAGCCCAAGCGTACCCCCGGGGGGGGGGACAGCAGAGCCTGAGTGCACCCCAGGTGGGGGGGGGGCAGCAGAGACTGAACCGGGTTCCCCGCAGATGGCAGTTTTAAAACACCAAGCGTCTCCTAAACTCCGGCCACCCCTCCCCCCTTCCAGCAACAACGGCCGCTGTAAAAGCAGCCGCCTGCACATGTGAAGGAGGGGGAGGAGGCTGCTCAGCACCGGAGGCCTTGTGAGACAGGAGCCATCCTGTGGGCTGGGAGGGAGGAGGGGCAGCCACAGCGGGAGCGGTCTACGGGCTCTACAAGGGGGGGGGGGGCGCGAAATGTTTTCTGTTCTCTCCGCGGCACACCGCTGACTGCCTTGCAGCACACTAGTGTGCTGTGGAACACACTTTAAGAAACACTGGCCTAAAAGCTTCTGGAGGGAAGAGTGTGTGTGCAAATTTCACACCTTACTTACAGTGTTTTATTATAATTACTTTTATTGACTAGAAAACCAAATAATACTATGTTTAAATTGTTTTGTGTTTTATCTTTCTGTGCTGATATTATATCACTCTTAAATATCTTATTTCCCTTGGTTATTTGCAACTAATCCCATTTATTAAATGACAAAGTAAGGGCATATACTGACACATAGCATTTGTATCTATTGGGGCACTGGACTTGGAGAGGAGGTGGCCTTTAGACTGTCTTTAGCCTCTGTGCCTCAGTGAAATAAGGATAGTACTTCTATATTTCATATTGTGTTGTAAGGATAAACGTTTCCATGTCTGTGAGGCAATTAGTCACTACAGGGTTAAGACTATAAAATTAGGTCAGTTGTAGGTTTTTATTTAACGCTGGGACTAATAAAAGCCAGTCAGGGCTGAAGGGAAGGATTGCAGAAGTATTTTGCACATTCAATGATATTCATTGCAACCCAGGAACAAACATATAACAAGCTCAAGCACCTGGAGGAAGTATCTATAGAGGTAAATGCGGAGGAGAACCCAACAGCACAGAAAGTAAGAGAAATAAGTACAGCACAGGAAGTGAATAAAGTCTTAATGCAAACAAAACCTTTCTGGATATAGGCTGAAGATTCACGGAAGATGCACTATTTAAACCCTCCCCCCCCCCGAGCTTATTGTGAGACTCAGGAACCACTCCTCAGTAAAGGTCAACATTGAGTTCCATTATAAGACTCTCAATCCTCCCCCCAAAACCTCATGAAATCACCTTTTCTACCCAATGTGATCTGTTGAAGAGCATTTCTGTAGTTCTCCAGATTGAGAACCACAGGGCTGACAGCTCACACACAAGCTCTAGTTTCTCTTGTTACAAAGGGATAGCAAACATCATCGTACGATGAACTGATCATTATCTAGGAAGTGACTATGTGGTTTTTCTGCCTCCTTAGTGTGCGCCTGATTCTGTTAGGTGTTCAGCACTTCCTTCAAAGTGCTGATTGCCCTGAGGCCAGGGTGCTCAGCACCTTATGCAACTGGGCCCTAGGAACTTCCTTTTAAAAAGCAATGCTATAAAATGTTGCATACAAAAACAGACCCTTCAGAAAAGCAGGTAGTTTTTTTTTTATTGCACAAAATCTGCAAAGAGACTGAAGGGTACCATCCCATAAAGACGTCAGCTTGTTAGTGATTGCAGCACTAAAGAAAAGGAACAAACAATAGTGCAATTCCTTATATGTACACTGACTGGACAGCTCATCTGACAAATCATTTCCCCAAATGGTCAAAAAATTAAATAATTACATAGTGTTTTTTGAAAGAGAACTGCAGCAAACTACCACATCCCAGGGCCATACAAACTCAGCTGCCATCCACAGTGACACATCCAAATCTTTTTCAGTTTCATGTTAGCCCAGACATGAGCAAAATACCCTCCAGGGGCCGGATCCAGCCCGCCAAGCTACTGGATCCGGCCTGCAGATACAGCAGGGAGCCTCAGGCAGACTCCCCTGCTTGCCCCACCCCCATACACTGCTCAGAAAAGTAGCTGCTGGGCTGTTTGTGTTCCATGAACTGTGAACAGGTGGGAGGAGGGGGGGGGGAAGTGGTGCTTCATGTGCTGCTCCTGCCCCCCACCCAGTTTCTGGCCAATGGGAGCTGCCTGTTTGAAGAACAGGCAACACGCAAAGCACCACTCCCCCTCCCCTCAGATCCTTATTCACAGAGCACATGGCCCCTGCAACCTTTGTGGGGGCAGGGCAGGCTCCTGCCTAGGAAACATGCTGGGCTGCTGACTGGGAGTCTCCTGGCCAGAGCCTGCCTCTGGCACCACAGCCCCTCTCTCCCTCCCCCCAACCCTCTGGTTCTCCCCCCTCCCCCAGCCCATACCCCCTTCCAGACCCTGCACTCCAATCCCCTCCTGCCCTCAATCACAATCCCCTCCTGCCCTAGGTCACAATCCAAACCCCTGCACTATAATCCCCTGCCTTAAATCAAAACCCAAACCCCTGCACCTCCTCCTGCATGCCAGTCCCCTGCCCTAGGTAACAACCAGTGTTCCCTCTCTAAGGTGTGTGGCAGCACAGCTTCACAGGTGATTAATCAGCCCCACCCAGTCAGAGTCTCAGGGCTCTATGCACACAGCTGACTGACTGGGTGGGGCTGATTAATCACCTGTGCTGTTGCACAGCTTAGAGGGAACACTGGTCACAACCCCCTCCTGCCCTGGGTGACAACCCAAATCCCTGTACCCCAATCAAGGTCACAACAGCCTCCTTCACCCAAATTACCTCCCAGACCTCAGAGGCCCTCCTGCTTCCGAATCCCCATGCCCCAGGGGTGGCCAAGACAGCTTCATAGGTCTGATCCGCCCACCAAGCCAGTTGATCCACCCACAGTTGCTCTGCTGCTCCCCCACCCTCAACCCATTGGAGACTTGGGGACAGGGGAGCATGTGAAGTGTCCTCCCCCAGCAGGGGTGTGTGGCACCAAAGAGAGCTGCCAGCTGTTCAAAACAGCTGGTGGTTCTCTCTAGGCACTGGGGGGCCAGCGGACAAAGACTTCACACACTCCACCCACCTCTGGGCCAATCAGGATCTTTTGCCAGGGGAGCACTGGAAGGCTCCTGGCCCTGCCCCTTCCGCCTGAGGCCCAACCCCTTATGGGACAGCCTATCATCACTAGAAATCTGTGAAGCGGCCCCCCCCCCTCCATAGTCTCTGGCCTTGTCGGCTGCTGGCCGGCTCCCTTGCCCCTCCTGGCCATGGTGTTTGGGAGGGAAAGTGCCCCCTATTCATCATCTATGCCTAATACTGCCACGAAAAGAGGGGCAGGGAATGAACAAAGTTCTAGCCCCGCCACCTGACTCCTACCCCACACTATAACATCTGGCAGAGCTGCCCTGATGCAGAGGGGAGCATATGCTGCCCCCTCTTAAGGCACAGTAAGGATGCAGCATGCTTCCCTTATGCATTGGCAACCACTGAGCCTCTCTGAGGCGCAGTGCTTCCCAGAGCACCTCTTGGGTGTGTTGAGTAGCTATAATTGTTGTAGAGCAGCTGTTCTCAAAATGTGAGGTGGAACCCCAAAGTGGGTCATAACCCCCTCTGAATGGGGTCGCCAGGGCTGGCTTGTTTGGCCCAGAGTTGAAGCCTGAGCACCTCAGCCCAGGGCCAAAGCCACAGGCTGAGGGCTTCAGCCCTAGGCAGCAGGGCTCAAGGTTGCAGGCCTCCTGCCTGGGGCTCAAGCCCTTGAGCTTCAACTTTGGACCCCGTGCTCGGAGCAATGGGCTTTGGGCTTCCCCACCTCTCGCCCCACACAGTGCGGCTCAGGTGGGCTCAGGCGTTGGTCCCCTCTAGTGGGGTTGTGAATCAATTTTACTTGTCACAAGGGGGTCACAGTGCAATGAAGTTTGAGAACCCCTCTTGTAAAGGCATGTGGCTGCAGAGCCCAAAGATCATCCTTCATTGAAGAAGGTGGGGTTCAGGGCTGTGGGGAAGAGAACAGACTGTGGCTCTTACAGCATCTCTCATAGCTGTACAATGTAGTGTTTGAATAAAAATAATTTAGTTGTAATTGCAAACTCTTCAGGGCTCAATAATAAGGCCAACACACTTGAATGCTGTATCTCAACACTACCTCCAAGGAGACCAGGGCAAACTGGGCACAGTCTGGCTTCTGACATGTTGCAGTCAATTAATTCCGCATGTTTCCTTTCCTTTAGTTCCTGACAAGCCTGACTTTAAACACAATTGAAGCAAAGCAGCCACTTGAGATGCTGTTCATTAGAAGGCTGCGATTGCAACTCTAGAAAGAGGACCCTGTCTAAAAGGCATGCTGTGGTTCCACCATCACCCTACCCCCCCCCCCAATAAGGTCTGCAAAGTCCCTTTAGGTGTTGATCACTAGCAACCCTACCCTACTGCAGCATTTCCTGCTGCATTTATCAGAGCTGGTTATCATTCTAGGGGGATGATCAGAGATGCAGAGTCTTCCACAGAATCCTCTTGTTCTCAAATCACAGGGTGCGAATCACAACTTTTAAAAAAAAAACAATTTGCAAATGTAATTGTGATGCACCACAGATTTTAAATTCCATTTCTCTGCAAAGACTGATGTAAAAATAGCCCATACTGCCTCCTCACGTTAGCAGGAACAGGCTAATGCAGCAGAGGTGTTTATCTCAAGCCCCAGAAAGGAGGGCAACTAATCATGCTGGTTGGGAGCATTTTATTCAGCCAGCAGCCTGAACAGCACTGGCACCAACTGAAGCCAAATTGTCTGCTTTCCTGGACAGAAAGTTTTTGGGAATGGAACTGTGACAGCCAAGTTATGAGAGGCAAGTGAAATTAGAGACACCATAACAAAGACGGTCAGAGAATTATCATATTGCATCACTTGAGACTGAACAGTTTTTGTATCTCGCTCTGCCACAAGTTAGCTAAAGCAACCCCCAACTGCAGTTCTTGGTTAAACAATATCCTATTTTGCACTTATGAGTTACGTAAGAGCAAATCCTGTCACATGGACGGGGTGAAGCAAAGAAAGGCCATTATTCACAGCCTGATATAGATGAATCCTGTTTAACACAAGCACTTAGAAAACACTGTCCTCTCTGTTTGACAATATTATTGAACATTCAATTAATTTTGATAACCCTTCCTTCTACATCTACTCTGCTGTAGATAGCATAACTGGGGACCTGACTGATGCCTTCTGTAGGGATCAGTGCCATGCCTAGTAGTAGCTCCTGCCTTTCCAGATTCTGGAAGGCAAACCTCTCCCTCCTTTCTCTCCCATTTCCCTCTTAATTTTATAGGGAAGGAAAATAAAGTTTACCTTCCAGAAATTGCCTAACATTATCTTGTGCATCATTGATAGGTGAATTAGTTATGGTCACAGAGAGGACACCAGTGTTAGAACTGGGATTAGAACTCAGGAATAATTGATCACAGGCCATGTCTGTGTGTTTCCTGGGCTTGACTTCAGTATTGCATAAAATCTTGCAGGGGGTGGGGGTAAGGGTGAGTCCTAATTGTTTAACCAGAATATGAATTCTAGAATTTATTTTTCTTCTACTATGTATTTTAGAGTATTTTGGAGTCTGCCTGTGAGTCTGTTTGTTCAGGAACTCTTCCTAAACGGTAAGAGCTAGGATCACCTAATTTAATATGCCGCTTCCTCTTATAACTTAAAGCAAGGTCAGGGTTTTGGTTGTGCCAGGACAATTGGATGTGCATGGAATGTGACCATTTTGCATCAAGCGGAAGGGGAGAGGTGTGAGAGCAGGGACAGTTACACACACAAATGACCACAGGGGGGCAGCAAGCATGGGAGACAGTTATACTCGAGAAAGACCACAGAAGGGCAGCAAGCACCCCAGCCCCGGACGCAGCTGCTGGCCAGCAGCATGACCTCAGCCTCCCCATTGCCCCGGAGAGAAGCCAAAGAGCAGCCTGCACCCCCCGTCTCCCAGCTTAGCACCAGAGAGAAGCCAGTGGGTGGCATGGCGCCACTCTCCCCATCCCAGGCTGGCCCTATGAAGAAGTCGATGGGTGGTTCCCCCTGCCCCCACCCTGCCAGAGGGCAGCCTGCATGGCCTCCCTCCCAACCCAGGCTGGCCTGAGAAGAAGGTGGCAGGTAGCCTGCACAGCCCCTGACCCAGCCCCAGGTAAAAGCCGGCAGGCAACCTGCACCCTGCACCCCACTTCTGCCCTGGGCCAGCCCCAGTGAGAAGCCTTCGGGCAGGCTATGTGGTCCCCACTGCCTGGGACCTTGGCAACACCATGTAATTCATCAAGTTACATAAATAATTACATAATAAAGCAGAAAAATTATTTCTAGCACCTAATGTGCATGAAGTGTCACACTTTTTGACATGCTAGGATATATAGTCACCTGTAAAATACTGTGAAAAACCCAGAAAAGTGGTAAAGGATTCAATCTGCATGGTGAATTCACAATTAATAGCTGGGAAAATGACAAAGCCACAGGAGACTTTTCTCCTTTCACATGCCAGTATGCTTTGGGGAAATATTCTGGGTTTATTGTACGTTTTGTTGTTCTGCTTCTAACATATAGTGACCAGATGGTATCTACCTACTTCCCGACTTCCATAATGCTGAATTGCTGTGTAGATACTCGCATTGTTATTTCAGAACAACGGCCGTTATTCCAAAATAATGCTTCTGTGTAGACACACCCTTAGGGAGCTAGACAAGCTTTTGAACCTTGTCCCTCTAATATCCTGGGACTGACACGGGTACAATAATTCTGCATACATTTAAGATGGTCAGTTCTGGAGGACACGTGTTATCAGTGGAACTGAAGGAGAGACCATTCTAACATATGTATTCACAAATGAAGTGCATGTCACCTGACTTTGGCTTACCTTCTCAACATCTGCTTTTGTAACGTTGATGTCAGCATCCATTTTCTCAAAATATTGCTGTGCTCTATCAGCTTCCTTGCAGTCACGTTCAAACCGCCTTTTACTCTGAAAGGGAAAAATGAGCCCATCAGATACTAGAGAAAAAGAGGACTTGAAATTCAACCTAGTAAGCAACATTTGCTAATTTCATTTTCTGTAAACACTGTCAAGAGCTTGGGAACAGTTCATTTACAGCTGAACACATTTCCACGATAAACAGCAAAAGCGTCAAAGTTATCGGAAAGAAAATCTTTGCTCTGATCTTCAGATAGATTGGCTCTGATGGTAAAGCCAGTCTTGATGTCCCATTAGTCCCACAGCCTTTTTCCATATGGGGGCACCTTCTTGCTCTGACCCATCAAATAACTATCCCATCTTCATTTAAATTCCTCACTGCTGATGAGGTCACAATAAATGAGCCAATACTACTTTCATTATTTTGTGTGTCTGGGCACTGGAGGAGGGAATGCTCTATGGGGACCTAGAGGGCCTGGCTAGCCCTTGGCAAGGGACTAAGGCACAGCTGGCCAGGAGGAGGGCCAGAGAACAAACAACTGGCCATAGTGAAAGTCTATAGTGAAAGGCACCGCCCAGGTAGTGGTATGGGTGGTGCCGCTAGGGAGACCTGCAGATGGGGGTTGCGGCATGAGGGAACCCCCAGGAGAGATATTTAAGGGGAGGGGGTGTGGCAGGGTGTTGCCCTGTACTGGCCCTTTAAGGGGCTGAGACCTGGAGTCAGGAGGAAACCCAGCTGGAGGCCATATAGAGCAACTCCTGGGAGGAGGAGACCTGCCTGCCTGCAATGAGAGAGGCTTCGGCCTAGCAAACCCAGGCTACCCAACCTAAGGCTCTAGGGGCTGCAAGGAGGCAGTCATGGAGGATAGAGCTCGCACGGAGGCAGCCCTAAAAGGCCGGGCTGCAAGAAGGCAGCCGCAGTTCGCAAGGAGGCAGCTGCGGTAGGCTGGGGAAGTTTGAGCCAGGGAAGCCCCAGGCCATAAGTCCGCAAGGCAGGGTTGCAGGAGGCAACCGGGCATGCAGAGTGGGAGAAGAACTGGGGGTCCTAGGAGTAGGGAGGACCCTGGAGGAGAAGCGGAGGAAGAACAATGACTCCCCCCTTGAAGGGGGCGCAGACCAAGACCGGAGTGGTCACTGCCAGAGGGCAGTGCCCTGAAGAGAACACCTCACCCAAAGGGGGTGCGTTGGCATTGGAGCAGACAGTTACTTCCCCAAAAGCCACCCTGAGGGAAGAAGCCGTGAAAGTGAGTCAAACCCGCTACAATATCTTTCAGTATCATTTAGAGACAAGAGTTTTCATGTCATGTTCCTTTGGCTTTCAGACACTCTCTTCAAACCATGTCATAATCACAATGTTTAGAAACATCCCTATAAAGACATATAGGGACAATATAGCTATAATATCAGTTCTGAAGTTGTTTCCACTTACTGCTTCAAGCTGTTTCCAGCAAGTTTCAATGTACTGTTGTGCCTTTCTTCCATCATGAAAGTACTGTTGAAAAAAAGCCAAAAGTATTATAAAAAAGAATCAACAATCAAATTCGAGGAGGTTTAGAAAAAGACAACAAAACAAAACAAAAAACTTGCATCTGTTCTGTGAGTCTACCAAGCCATACAGGTCTCAGTAGGCCATGGATTTACATCTGCAATAATTAAAGCGGTTTCATAAACAAAGTATAATTAATCCCTTTAGCAATTCCACCTCACAGTTGTTTACTGTAACCCTTAGTTATTGGTTTCCCATTCAACCATCCCCACGTTACTCCCGTCTGAACAGGATCTCTTTAAATAGCAATTGAACACATTTTTCGCAATGTGACACTTTCCCAGCCATGGTCATGACACAGAATCATCCTCCTTGATTGGCACATTCTATCACTTATATTGGACATACATTAACTTATTTTCATTCATGTACAATATGAGCATGTTCTTCTTTCCCTCCGTCTGTGGGACTGACTGTCCTCTTCTGCTCTGTTCTGAGACATGTCCAGTTACTTTGGATTCCTGCAGAAACCTTATTTTTTATGATTTGTTGTCTAAATTAGGCTGCTATAGAAATTTGTGTGTGTGAAATGTCTATTATGGAGCCTATTAAGTGACATACCTTGTTAAAACAGATTAACCCCTTTACAAGAATAGTAGGGTGTAAAGATGTAGTCTATATATCATACCAAGCTCACCAACAGTAATTCTGGGCCACAGAGCAGAACAATCCATAGGACCCCACCCGAGGAAGCCCCCAGCATCCCATACTTGCAAGAAGAGCCCTGGGCTAGCCCAATCCTATCCTATATCTGCTCAGAGGAGCCCCAGGGAAGCCTCATCCTTCCCTCCCTTCCCCATACTCAACCTGCCTGGTGGGGAAAAGCTGCAGCAGTGTCTCTTGATTCAAAGACCACATCTCCACTTGCCATGGCAGAGATCAAACGTCTAGCGTTTAATGGTTCTAGTAAGGACCCACTAAATCAAACACTGACAGTGCCCCTGGTCAGCACCAGTACTCCTATTCCTCACAAGGAGTAAAGGAAGCCAAATGGAGCATTTGCTCTTGTCAACCTTCCACTGTGGAGATGGCGTCAAGCTCAGATTAAGGTATATTGACTCCAGCTACATTATTTATATAGCTGGAATTGTGTACCTTAAGGCGACCTTCTGGGTCTAATATAGATCTGGCCACAGACACTTTTGATATGCAGGTTCTGGGCCCCAGTAACCCCTTAAAAGCCAGCTTCTCACAAGCACCAGCTCCTGGGGAGCTATCTGTCGTGTCCCCCCCCCCCCCCCCCCCCACACACACACATACATGCTGCTGCCTCTGATACAGAGGCAGTAGCACGGGGGGGGGCGGAAGGAGGGGGGAAGCCAGTGTTCATGGGGAGCCAGCTTCCCCCACGTGTAACCATGTAACTACTGAATATTTCAGTGGTTACCTGGTTTCTTAATTAAAACACATTTTAACATCCCTACCGCTAACAGGCACAGGCATTGCAACATTATTTTCATTTGGAAATTAAGATTTTACAGACAATTTTACAAAGAAATCTCAGTAAGAATATGCCTGATCCTGGCAGATGCTCAGCATTTCCCAACATCAGCTTCAGCGAAAGTTGTGGTATTTTATGTGACCTATTTCATGCAAAACAACAACATAGTCACGTTAGAAAGGATAAAAGCTCATGCTTCACTGTAAGAGCCACTAATTAACACGGATAGGAAGAGACTTCTCCTCTAGACAGATTAATACACAAGTGGCCACTTCAAGGTTTCCTGAACCTTCTTCTGAAGCAACTGGTCCTGATCATGGTCTGTGACACAGGATACTGGATTATATATATTGCTGGCTTGATTCAATATGGTAGTTCCTATGTGCCTTTCGGATGCCACCAAAAAAGTCAGCTATTTCCCATGTGGGGCTTAAAATAAGATCCCAAAGACCATTATCATCCCTCCCACGGATCACCTAATAGTATCTAATTGCCACAACTCGGATTAACCTTTAGTAAGGAAAAGAATAAAGACCACTCTGAGGATTCTAAATACCACAGTGTGTAACTCTAAATCTCTCCTTTGGCCTGGCTGCTCATCTGCAGCCAAACATAGCAGCGTGGGACATCATTTATCGCTAACCTAGAATTGTCAAGGTAGAGAAGGGAAAATGGGCGACAATGTCAGTAACACTTTTAATTATGGGTATGTACAGTGTCCAAGTCAGGCTGTTAGAGTTCCATCTATACAGAACACTTGAATGTGAAGCAGCCAAGCCATAAAAGGCAATGCAGCTGAAAAGCTGGCAGAGCTACAGCTCTGAAGAACACAGCCTTTTCCATTTACTCTGACGATACTTGTTGCTATTCTGACCTTTACCCACCACATTTCACTTGTGAAAAAAGCACTCACCTCAGTATGACATTATAAAACATGTCATTGTAAACGCCTTGTTGGAAAAAAAAACCACTCTAAACTGATTTAAAGTTCCTTATCTAGAATCAGATTCAGTCAGACTCATTCTCTGATGCTTCAGCTCCTCAGGCTACTAATGAGGTAAGATACAGTTTTCTCCAAAACATGGAATTTGAAATGCTTCTACTTAATTTCATAGGTCTGTTCTCCTGAAATCTACTTAAACAACAACTGTAAATTAACTTTTAATTTTCCGTCGAAGCAACATCTCTTTGACAAAAAGATATGGGGAATAGTATCTCATGCTGAAACTGCAAATGAGACTGATTTCCTTTCTTCACATTACATTTCCTGCCTGTAGCTATCCTTACATAAGAACGGCCATACTGGGTCAGACCGAAGGTCCATCTAGCCCAGTATTCTGTCTGCTGACAGTGGCCAATACCAGATGCCCCAAAGGGAGGGAACACAATGGGTAATCCTCACGTGATCCCTCTCTTGTCATCCATTTCCAGACAAACAGAGGCTAGGGACACCATTCCTACCCATCCTGGCTAGTAGCTGTCAACTCACAGGGCCAGGGCCTAACAGGGATGTAGATTCGCTTCGAGACAGAGTCAATTAGGGATAGTTGCTTTTATTAATCTCACTACATCAGTATTATAGGCTTAATACTACCAGATGGTTACACAGCTACTGCAAAGTAATACATCAATAAGCATAGGCAGAGCAATGCATAAAAGCGAGCAACAGGCACTTAGAAAGGCTTATGCCCCTTCAGTCTGTGGGGAGTCCTGTTCCTGTCACCTCGCACCAGGCCGCAGTGGACATGGCTCCAGCTGGGGGGATCCAGGGCACCCTCCAAGGTCTAGGTCCCTGGTGAGACTCACTGGGCACGAGACTCCCTACACTAGTTACTACAGTTGTTTATGGGTGTGCGCGTACTGGCTCAACACCATTCTTACCACTCTTACGAGCTGAGACCAAGGTCAAACTTGTTTACTACTTAGTAGTTTCCCAGCTCAAGGCATGGGTTAAAGCTGATAAAGCCCAGCTGCTGTTTGCGCTTGCAGGGTCCCAAGCTATACTAACCTGGGCACAGCAGGGATGGAAACTTCCATCCCAGCCCTCCTAAGCTGCAGGACCGACATATGACTTTTTATGTGACTGTAGCCATTGATGGACCTGACCTCCATGAATCTATCTAGCTCTTTTTTGAACCCCGTTTAAGTCCTAGTCTTCACCACATCTTCTGGCAAGGAGTTCCACAGGTTGACCATGCGCTGAGTGAAGAAAAAATTCCTTTTGTTTTAAACCTGCTGCCTATTAATTTCATTTGGTGACCCCTAGTTCTTATATTGTGGGAATAAGTAAATAACTTTTTCTTATTCATTTTTTCCACACCAGTCATGATTTATAGACCTCTATCATATCTCCACTTAATCGCCTCTTTTTTAAGCCGAAAAGTCCAAATCTTTTTAATCTCTCTTCATATGGGACCCATTCCAAACCCCTAATCATTTTTGTTGCCCTTTTCTTAACCTTTTCCAGTGCCGATATATCTTTTTTGAGATGAGGCGACCACATCTGTATGCAGTATTCAAGATGTGGGTGTATCATGGTTTTATATAGAGGCAATAAGATATTCTCTGTCTTATTTTCTATCCCTTTTTTAGTGATGCCTAACATTCTATTTGCTTTTTTGACTGCCGCTGCACACTGAGTGGATGTTTTCAGAGAATTATCCACAATGACTCCAAGCTCTCTCTCTTGAGTAGCTGTACTTAAATTAGTCCCCATCATATTGTATGTATACTTGGGATTATTTTTTCCAATGTGCATTACTTTACATTTATCAAAATTAAATTTCATTTGCCATTTTGTTGCCCAATCACTTAGTTTGGTGAGATGTTTTTGAAGCTATTCAAAGTCTGCTTCCGTCTTAATTATCTTGAGCAGTTTGGTATCATCTGTAAATTTTGCCATCTCACTGTTTACCCCTTTCTCTTGATCATTTATAAATAAGTTGAATAAGATGGATCCCAGGACAGACCCTTGGGGGACCCAACTAGTTACCTTTCTCCACTCTGAAAACTAATCATTTATTCCTATCCTTTGTTTCCTGTCTTTTAACCAGTTATCAGTCCATGAGAGGACCTTCCCTCTTATCCCATAACAACTTATTTTACTTAAAAGCCTTTGGTGAGGGACCTTGTCAAAGGCTTTCTAGAGATCTAGCCACTAAATCCCCCCTGTACGCATATTTGTTGACCCTCTCAAAGAACTCTAGGGCTGTGTCTAGACTACATCCCTTTCTCGAAAAAGGGATGTATATCAGACACTTCGAAATTGCAAATGAAGCTGGGATTTAAATTTCCCACGCTGCTTTTGCATAATGGCGGCCATGGGGGGGGGGGGGGGTTTTCGACACAGGGCTTTTTGATAGAAAAACAGCAGTTTAGACCAGGATCTTTTGAAAATAAAACCCTTTTTTGAAAGATCCTGTACTCCTCAAAAAATGAGGCTTTTCTATCTTTTGGGCACACAGCGAATGACAATTCAGAAAACCATGTGGAACATCAGCACTTTAATTATTCACACAAATTTATGCAGCTGAGTCACAGTGAGGTACTTATTTAAGCAGTTGATAAATATGGAATATGGCATTCCCTTCTGAGTGTGAATGCTCGAACCCTGCCTTGACCAAGCTTTTCATTTTTAAAATGGAGTCAGATTACAGGCAGGATGCAGTTACTGGCATGACTGGCATGCAAAACCTTCAGACACATGCGGTGAAGTGGGCTGTTGTCTTTGCACATCTATTTCCTCTGAACTGTTTCTCTGACTATACCAACATAACCCACACTTCTCGCTGACAGTTTAACATGACCATACATCCTTCTTGTCATCTCTCATCCCATACTGGAGCCATAAGGGGTATCATCAAACAACTACAACCTATGGTCGATGGGAATCCCATCCTGAAAGAAATCTTTCTGAACAACCTCTTGCTGCCTTCAAAACAGATTTCCAGCCTCACCAAATTCATCATCTGATGCAGGCTCTTCACAGACCAGGACAGAACAACTCAAAGCAGCATCAGACCCTGACAGAACAACAGATGCAAAACCTTCAATGCTTCAATGATCAACCCCTCAACTCCTCTCTCCCCCCTGTAACACTACTTTTAAGACAGATGTGCCAGTGCCCCAAAAACAGCTATGTGGGGGAAACCAGACAAACATTACACTCTCAAATGAACTCAAACAGGGAAACGATAAAAGACACAAACACAAACACAGAATCATCTGTAGGTAGAGCCCCGAGCAGATAAAAATTTACAGCAGTGGATTCAGATATGTGTAGATATAAATCAGTATTTGCAGAACCGCAGGGCATTCCTGGGAAACACAGCAGCAAAAGAAGCAGAATGTGAAGCTGCCGCTCCCAATCACCCACACCCCACTCCAGCAGCTCCTCCCACACCTCTGTACCATCAGACGTGCTTTGGAGGATGAGTTTGAACATCCTGGGACCAGAGCTATTAGAGATGCACAGCGTAGGGCCATAAGCATCAAGCATACCTTGACGTAGCAATTTGATGCTGAAAGTCAATAATATTTGTTATCTCTGGATATAACGAACCCAGTCCTTGGATCCCACCTTTAGCCCTAGAGCTGGAGGAACTGTCAGCCCCTGATGCAACTGCATCAGATCTCTTTTTCTGTGATGAACCCCTGTATACAACAAACAAATGGCTTGGATCCCAAGCGATTAATTACAGCAAGGGTGTACTGTATATAGCTAAATTCTGAACAGCCAATTTTCAGTCTAAGGCTAAGTCTACATTACCATTTACGTCCCAAATGTTGCTCAGTGGTGTGACTATTCCAACCCCCTGGAGTGACATAAATTATGCTGGCATAAACATTTCTGTGCACAGTGCTATATTGGCAGAAGAACTTCTTCCATAGACACAGCTGCCACTGCTTACTGAGGGTGGATTAATTATATTGATGCTGCAAGTTCTCTAGTGTAGACATAGCTTAAATCTTTTGTAAACTCCTTAGACATAGAACATCAGTAGCATCCTATTTACACCTCTCAGCATTGCTAACATAAGTGCAGTTCAACTGCTGTCAGTGATGGCGGAACATTTTTTTTTTAAAAAACTTCCCTAGCATAAACAAGACCTTACTCTTTCCAGGTAGGCTGGGCTGGGTGAGAGGGCAGCAGATTTTGGTGTCTGCCATCTCAGTGTATCTTGCTTAGCCTCTCTCTGTCCCTTTGAGAATGGAAACAAGATGTAACTCCAAATTCTCCAAAGGAGAAATAATGACATTATGTGATTGCAGAGAGGGAGCCATGGACATCTGGTCTATCAATTTAACAATTCACCTTTCTACCTAACATAGTTTTCCCTAATATGGTTACAAGTTCTCTTAAAATTGTTATAGCTGGACGAGATTAGAGAAAGTAATACTTTTTCTCCATTTACCCAATTTATTTAATTTGTACATTTGGCAGCATTTTGTACTTACGCAATAAGGCTGCCCCCGACTTGCAACGCGATTGGTTACTGAGATAGCGTTGCAAGTCGGGGACATTGTAACTTGAACCCGCATTTATGACAGGCATCATGCTCCATCATAAATGAGGGGCCAAGGACGTAAGTAGAGGGATTTTGGCCCCTTCTGCACTTATGGAAAAGGTCATAAGTGCGGGAGGTTGTAAATAGGGCTGTCGTAAAGCGGGGGCCTCCTGTACATCATGCTGGATGATATGTGTGATCTGTTTAGTCCAGAACTTCGTCTTTGACACTGACAAGCAAGAAGATTCTTGGGGCTTGTCTCCACTATGCTAAGGATAGACACTGCAGTGATCAATCCACCAGCTATTGATTTATCACTTCAGCTTAGATGTGATAAATCAATCTCTGAGCACTCTCCTGTTGATTCCAGTACTCCACCAAAACTGGAAGAGTAGAAGGTGTGGATAGGAGAGCAGCCCCTGCTGACCTTCCACACCCAAGATGCTGTGGTAGGTACGTCAAATTCAGCTATGCTATTTGCATAGATGAGGTGACATAGTTTAGGTTGACATGGGGGTTAGTGTCGACCAGGCCTCAGAGTGAAAGAGAGAAGAATTTTGGACTGACAGTTGCCTGCTCTCGATCAGTTAACCTCAGAAGCAGGAAATGCTGTCTCTTGAGAAAAAGTCTTTGCTTCCAAGAACAGGTCTTGAGGTCTTCTCTCTCATTTGTGAAACAACAGCCATGTAACTAAAGTTCAGCATTATGAACAGTGTCATGAATACAGGACTATCTTTACATAGGTGTGTTTATTTGGTGTTTTTCAGATGTGTGATTTGGTCTTTTAGATAATCTTTAAGTTGACCGTTGCTGTTTCTAATGTTTAACCAATAACTAGGTCTATTTTGAAGGCACACTTTAAGAACAGCTAACCACAGGCAAGGTAAACTAAAATAATCGGCAAGGTAAACTAAAATAATCAGAATTTAGAAATAATCCTGTCTCTCTCTGAAGCAGAACAGATTAAGGGAGTCGTGTTTACCGACCACAGAGTCTGAGAAACCAGGGCTTTAAAGACAAAAGCCAGGGAAGTGACTATACAAAAGGGGCAGAACTAGCTATCCAGGGCTCTGAGCTGTACCATTAGTGCCATAGCTAATGGACAGAGAGAAGATGTAAGAGAGTTTGTGGTAGTCACATTTATATGACTACGGTATTTTATGCTACCTGCTAAATTTCTATAACCAAAATCCTACTTATTGCAATCTTTCTGTAAATCAAAGCAGAGCAATTATGCCTAGGCGGGTATTCAGGTAAGAGAAGGTGCACTGTGGTCCCGGTAGCAAGAGAACAGCTGCAAGAGGAGGAGGTGGAATAGCAAGTGGCTATAGGCAAGGGAGCTGACAGCCTCTCCGGGTCTCTGAGCAAGGTAGGGGTAACGGGTGTGAGGGGCAGTGCCAGGAGTAGCAGCCAGCCCTCAGTGCCCTCCCCAGCCTTGCCTGCAAGCCATAGGGGGCCCTGGAGCATCACTAAGCTCCACAGGTTGGACGCTACAAAGACACTTCATGTGAGAGGATAAGGCCAGAGGGGAACTAGTGTTGATGGAGGATAAGCAGTGATGGAGGCTTAGAAGTGACAGGATGATGGAGAGGAAACAGAAAAGATGGGAAGTTGCAGCACTTCAGTCCTGCAGTTTCAACAAAAGAACTCCACGGGAGCTAAGCTTCATGGACTCTGGCAGTGCACTACTCCAGCAGCCCACTCTTCAAGCAGCTCTGCTGAACCATCTGGCCGTGGGGAAATAGGCCAGGTATCAAATCAGGGGAGATCTGCATGGAATCTACACACTCAGAGATGAGAACTGCAGAAAATGTGCAATCTTAGTTTAAAGGTAAGCAGGCGCATAAATGTTTGCTGGACCAGGGCCAGACTGCTTAACACCTTGCATGATCAAACCCACAATCAACTATAGTAATGCATTAACACTACCACAAAAAAAAAAGATATTTGGGGTTTTATTTGGGATTTTACAAACATTCCAACAACCCTGGAATAAATAATAAGTTAGCTACCTCTAGTTTTTCTGGAGCCCCATAAAACATCCTGTTCAAAAGTCAGAATAAAACTTCTTAAATTGAAACCTATTCACAGTAAATTACCTTTGCTATGTTTTCCTCATCTGCAAAAATAGCCACGGGATTTACAAAAATTAACTTTCAACCCTGTCTAAAAAGGTCTTCCTCTTTCAAATTGTTAACCACAGTAAGCATTTATTCCCCTCTAGCTTCTGCTTAAACAAGCTGCAGTTGCTAGTCAACTGGAGGTTTTGCAATATATTCATTGTTATTTGCAGTGCGAATCTGGAAGTGTGAATGTCACCATAGAAGACACCAGTCATCAGCAGTGAACAAAGAATTTAAAAAAAGGATTTGTTACCTGAAATATTAAACTTTTTACTAACTTTTCTACCACTATCTGCCTCTCTGATACTCCTTCACTATCTACATCTGAGCTTTCTGATAAGACATAAAACTACTGTTTTAAGCACCTGTGCTCATTAAAAATTCCCAGGACACTTTTTGTAAAAGAAGGGATATTAACACTAATGTCCTAACTCAGTTCTAAACCAGTTAGCTACATTTTGCCTACCTAAATTAACCCTGTATTTTCCAGTATTCTTCTTCACTTCCCAGCCTAAATCGCTGCCTTGCCTTGGATACCAAAATGCTGCCATATTTGCCCCAGATCTATGTGCATTTCACAGTTGGTTGCATGATCCCTATATATAATTGCGTCTGTCACTGTGTTTGCAATAAGTTTTGGGAACCTTCAGGAGGAAAAGAGGTAGGTACATAAATACATAGAATTTATCATTACAATCCTTAAAAATAGCTCTTCTCCACTTCCCCAGTCTCCATTTCTTTCTCTACTCTTACTTAAATTTAACAGTACTGTTTAGCTTTGTAAAGCATTTGGAGATGTATTGTGTATGAAAGACATGATGACTATAAAACTGTATTATTACAGAATGTCTTTGCTAAGCTTGTCACAGTCTTCCATAGTTAATTGGATATTTTCATTTAATTAATGAATGGCTCCTGTGCAGCTTTTACCTGGCTTCATACCTCGTCTCTTATTTTTAACTTTTATAAGTAAAAATGTTAATTGAAAATTTATGCCCATAGCTTCTATAGAGGCATAATCTAGTATACAGGTAACCAGGCTGGGACCCTGGAAATCTGGGTATTCTCAGCTCTGCCACTGACTGGCTGGTGGCCTTGGGCAAATCATTACATCCCTTTCTGCCTCTTTTCCGCCACCCATTCTTTGTCTGTCTTGTCTATTTAGGCTGCAATCTCTTTGGGGCAGAATGTCTCTGTGTCTGCACAGCCCCTGGCACAATAGTTGAGGTCTGTAGACCCTCCCATAACATAAACAACACATGTGAATGTGTGAAAGCCATTAAGGATTCTCATAGTGCCAGATTCTGCCACCCTTTTTCACACTGAAAATGCCTTAATACATGAAAAGTCCCATTGAAATCAGTATGACTGCTTGAAGAATAAGGTATTAGTCAGTGTGAATAAAGGGGGCAGAATCCCTCAGAACGATTAACTCTTCTCCAACACCAGTACCCCACCCCATGGAGTCCATCAGATGCAAACAAGAGTTTACGACCAGAAATATACTCAAAGTAGAATGTATGATGTGACAAAATTTAAAGCACTGATTTGACCTTTACTGCCAAACTTATTTATGTTTTACAAAAATAATCGTTGCCTGTTTTTTCTGACAGCTCCCTCATGATTGACAGGAGGTCATGTGCCAACATATATGAGCTGTTCTATAGAAACGAAAGGCAGCAAAGATTCTCATTTAATTCCAAACCAGGCTAAGATAGAAGAAGCACAAAGAACCTGCTTTTTCATCAATCGACTGCATGGCTACTGTCAGCCTCCAGATGTATCTGCCACAATGGATCAACAGCCTGTTCCCATACTTTCATTAGTAGCAACTGTCACATCTGCAATATGTTATACAGTGAAACCTTTGTTATCCGGCACTCTGGTAACCAGAAAACATTGTTAACTGGCATTGCCTCCAGCCACAATACTGTCACATCTTCAAGCGCACAGCCTGGTTTGGTTTACCATGACTGGCTTAACAATTTTTAATTTAAGAAGTACTAATCATCTTTAACTCAAAATATAAATGTGAGACCAACTGCCTCTCACTACAAAACTACCAATATTAAAAACCTTGAATTTTACTATTGTCCATTGGTTCTTCCTAGGTTGATGGGACCCACAGATAACCGGAATTTTTAGATAATCAGAACACCCTAATCCCGAGCATGCCGGATAACACATGTTTTACTGCATACAATAATGATATTCTTTCACTGCCAAAAGAATAGTTCTGAAAGCTCAAAAGCTTGTCCCTTCCACCAACAGAAGTTGGTCCAATAAAAGGTATTGCCTCACCTGGCTCATTCTTCACTACAGTCAAACAAACCCAGAAACACTTTTAAACAATATGTGCAGTGAGATTTACCCAGCACAGAATCTATACACCATATAAGCCATATGTTCAGAGACCCAAGTGTCATACTGGCCCTCTGCAAAGAGGTGAATTTAACCCCTAGAAAAGAAGAAGAAAGTGAGCATTATTCATTATTCCCATTTCACACTAGTGCAGCCCATTTCAATCAATGGAGTAATATGAACATGAATCTGGAGTGAAACACTTTGCTGAATCAATATTTTCTGACTCTGTCATATAATTAACAATATATATATCCGAAATTTAATATTAATAATCCCCTTTTCTCTTCAGAGTACTTTATAAACACTAATTTCTAGCCATCCAAGGTATTTATCAGGACTTCAGTGCTCTATTATCTGAGCATTTCACAACTTTTTAAAAACATATTTATACTCTTCACATCAGGTGGGAAAGTGATATTTTCTCTAGTTTACAGATGGGAAACAGGCACACAGAGAACACGGTCAGCCAGGAGTTTGGGGCAAGCAGAGACTTGAACGTAAGTCTCCCAAACTGTGGGCTAGAGACCAAACCAGTGGACCATCCTTCATTTCTCATAGCTTATAATGACAATTTATAACACATGGTCTAATTTTGTATTTATATCAAAAAAAGGGGAAAACCCTCCCCAGTATATTTTCAGAAATTCTGAACCATTCATTAGTGTGCATCATAAATGTTTTTGCAAACATATCAAACCTCTGTGATATTTATTACACCAACAGTTTTCCCCTCCTACAAAATGCAGTATGAGTGATGTATTATTTATGTTGTTTCTTGCTGTAAAAAAGAGACTATGTCTGAAAACAGCCTGAAATGAAAAAGCAGCTTACTTGTCAATATGAAAGCTATGAAGATCAGACAAGGATTCATCATTCTACAAACACAAACCAACAATTGTTGATCAGTCTCTTCCACTGTTAATGGCTGACCAGTAATAAGCCAAATGTATTGTCACATATTGTCTGCTATATCTTCATTGCTATTTAGTTACTGTCTAAATAGGCCCAATATACAGTCTGAGCTTGGCTTCTGCATTGAACCTCATTCGAATGACACTAATGACTTACTTTTCACTCATGCAGCACACATTTACAGTGTACCTATTTCACTTTTACTATTCACCATTAATACCATTACCAGTCACTTTAATCACAAGAAAAAGATACCAAATCCCACTTACATTTGCTATAAAACACCCATAGAAAAGTGTTTTCACTGACATACATGTTCCAGTCTTGCCTTAATTAACAAACACGATCTTTCTGTTCACAACATTTTTTCTCCGCAATTATGGGCTGAAGCATTTGAAGTGACAGAAGAATACTAGATTAGCACGATTCCTTCTTTGGCCTTGTATATTCTTTTTTTCCTGTGACTCTCTCTCTCTCCATTCACTCTGTTTGCCTTTTGCAATAACGCACGCTATTATTCTAGCAGCAGGAAATCCACCCAAGTAAGTGTTCAATAATGCCACATGGATATTCTGGATGAAAAGCAACGGAAGTGGCTGAGACATTGGTGTGCTTATGTGGCAATTAAAAATTGGCATCTGGTCCATGCCAGCTGACTTGGGTGAAGGGGCTGTTTAACTGAGCACCTTCCAGAGTAGGTAGACACCTAGTTTGTTAACCATCCAGAGTTCTTATTTAAAAATAAAATCTTGGAGCCTGATTCTTCCCTGATTTACCCTTTGTGTATAGTGGGGGCAAACACTGTCATCTGGAGAACTATGATCTTGTCACATTTTTTGTCCACTTTGAACAAGGGTAAATACCTACACAAGAGGAAAAGCAAGAGAGACTTAGGCCTTAGCTATCTGCCTTTCTAAATTCTGTCCATTGCACAAAAGAAACAGCTATGACTGGAACATGGATACATAAGCTACTGCTTGGAAACAGATAAAACCCTGAAAGAGATAAAAACAGATAAAAATTGAAAAAACCCTGAGCACCTATTTTAGACAAAATTTTGTTAACCATCTCTAGCAAGAGGTAAGGGATGATGGTCCTGTCCACAGATCAGCATTCTTTCAGCTAGTCTCTGAGATGAAACATTTCTGCTTACTGCATGCTAAACACTATGCTATTGTACAAGCCATGTTTTTTGTCTGAAGGAGTCTCAAGCACACATGGTTTTTATGACCTAATTTAGACAACATTCTCCTGCAGGCTTTGCTGTTTGATACTATGTTTGATTCAAACATTTCAGTGATTTGACCTGTGCATGTAACCCATTTTTGGCTACACTTGGTTCATAGCAAACCTTGATTTGGTTTAGTAAGTTTGTGTTATCCTCCTGTCAAAAGATTTGCTTAACATTAATCATCTGCTTTAAATATCAAGCAATTGTGAACAAGTAAAAAAAAATCTATTACCGATTTCCTTTCCTGTTTCAGCTCTTGCATGTAGCGTGTTAACTCTGCAGTGATCTGAGAGGTCATGTTCTCCGAAATGACTTCATGCTGGCCGGCATAGTCATTCATTTCATTCAAGGTGACTAGGAAGGCTTTGCATGATGTGTACCTGAAGAGGACAAAAAATGCGCTGTGCTTTTAGTCCATTTGTTTTCAGGAACACACACTACAAAGAGAATTTGCATTCCTCCCAGCATTCAGTAATATTGTACAATATGGGATACTCATTAGCACAAGTTGGCAGGAGTTTACTGAAAGGGAACCTTATACCACGCATTGACAGTTCTCTGAGAAAACAATCATGACATAATGATAGTTTTACAGTGGCCTCATACATACTAAAAGCATTTTGACTTTACTAATCTAAAAACTATTCAGAAAATATTTGCTGGCTTCACTACCATAATGGTCCTGACCCTGCTGTTTGCATTCATTATTTAAAAGGAAAAATTAAGCTTCCATGAATATGGTTAATTTCAGGAAGGCAGATTATACTATTGGCATGCACAGAACTGAACCAGCAAGCAGCATTTAATTCTCTCAGGACAGGCTGAAGTGCTGACCAATTGGAGGAGAGAACAGCTAAGGAGAGTTGCATGTCTAGATTCCAGAATTATAACATTCATGTTAGATGCTTGTTGCAGCTTCCTGTGCTAGGAACACATAAATGATAGCATCACTTAAAGGGAGAAAGGAAATAAAAAGAGATAGGAATGAAGTTGAGGGTAATAAGAGGGGGATGTGGGGAGCAAATTAAGAGATATGAGAGAGAGAGCGCGAATGAGCGCATGCATATACACATACACAAATGTAAAGGAGGAGCAAAACCAAAGACTGGAAGAGAGGAAGCCATGGAAGGGGGAGAGATCAAAAAGGTATCCTTATTGGAATTAGCTACATTTATATCCTAGTCAAGCAGTTTTACACCCAGAAAGGCAGATTGCTGAAGGGGAGGGTCACAGTCCTAACCTGTAGTTAATGTAATGTAATATAATACAATCAGTCTCTGGAACTATGAGATAATAAACAAAAGACCACCAAACCACTTACTAAACCAAATAATGATACAAGGAGCCATATTCTCAGCTAGTGTAATTTGCTCTAGCAGCTGTTTTACAGAAGCTGAGGATCTGACCCAAAATCTAGATACGCCCAATTACGTAACTAATGAAGCCAAACCTATACTCACTGAAGTCAACTGAAACATCCATTGGCTTCAGTGGATGGAAAGGCCTGTCTATTTTCAGCTTCCAGTGAAGAGGATCTAGTCCCTCATTTATACACTCCTGTAGAGTTTCAATCTTTTATGACATTTTCTTTAAAAAAAAAACCCTGTTAATTATATGAATCTTCAGTCAACTAACTTTAAAAATGCTGGCTGGGTGCACTGATATAAGTAAAGAAATGTGAAGTTCAGGTCCTTTCCAGGATGCTCAGCTTGAAGAATTACTCTTGATCCCATCAAGGTCAGAGAGGACCTCCAAAACGTGTGTGTGTGTACAGTGTCTCCCCCACCTATAATGCTATTTTTAGCAGTGTAGTGTCCAGCTGCCTTCCCACCTCCGTGAAAGACTCTCATGAAGCAGGGAAAGGCTCTGATAGAAGAGAGGCAGTGGAAAAAGGCTTTAGCAGCTCCCTGTTGCTGGTGTCTTTCCCCACTGCTCGGGAGCCTTTCACTGCCACATGTAGCAACACACCACAGTATAGACACAGCCTGCTTGTCAGTGTGGCATGTAGCTACACATACCCTAAGGGTAGTGCAAGTGTAGATAAGGCCTTTTTCTAGGATTTCTATATTTTTCTACCACACTTGCTTCTCAATAATTTACTCCCCTCTCTCAATCTACCCAGACACATCCCCACCAATAGGTTGATAATGAACATACTTGTATTCTTCCTCTTCTTTGGAGTTCTTTTTGGGCTGATATTTCTTTGAAAGATTCCTGAAAATAAAAATAAATAAATAAATAAATTTGTTTATTAGAATTGCCAGATGTTATCCACATGCTCCACACTCACAGCACCCCAGCATTTATTATTTAGTTGTAATGACCTGATACATTCATAATAATTAATAATAATGTATATATTAGTACCCAAAGGCCAGATCCCTCTTGTGCTAGACACCTCACAGGCATGTAACAAAGAGACAGTCCCCTGCCTTGAAGATTTTACAATCTAAATGAAAGACTATATACAACAGGTAGATACATCTCTCTTTACCTCAAATGATTTTTCTTAACCTAATGTGCAAACATAGTAACATGTCCATGGCCACCAGGGCTGTAATCACACTGCACATTCTGAATATCATAGTGGCAAGAGAGACTGACTCAGATCATGCTACTCCATAAACACATGCCACATCTACCTGAGCAAAAAAAGAACCTCCTGCAGCTATTAATGGCATTAGGCCTACGACAAACAGTTGCACTGTTCTGATTCCATGCAGGAAAGAGCAGCAGTACATATACTCATCAACCAGCCCACTACAGTACGATTTGCTATAGAAACACCACCAGTGGGCTATGAAGTCTAGAAATCCCCCTCTGACTATTGCCTTTACTTGATACAATAAAGAAGGTGAAAAACACTGGCCAGTTTTTGGATTCTGCACAGATGGGGTGAAGCTGAGGAAGTCCTTCTTAACAACTGTGATGATCATCTGATGTAGTGAGAAACAGGAAATCTGATCATCCCATTTCATCACATATTATTCTACACATTATTATTAGTCATCAAATTATCCATTCTCTTGTAAAATCCTACTATGCTATTTGACTGCTCATGTCTGGAACAGAGAAGCAAAAGGTAACTGCCTTCAAAGATCTCTCCTAGAAGCAGGCACTACAAATCCCTAGCCAATGGCAAATCTAGGATTTAACATACTGAGTGCCGGATAGTCACTCAGTAGAGCTCATCAGTGCTTACAGCTTCAGAGCTATAACATTCTCCTCCTAACAAGGATATTTATCCCCTATTCTCAGTCTGGCACAGTTCACAGAATGTTTCTTGAAAATGCAGACTAGATGGCTGATAAAAATGACATGGTGATTTTTTCAGGGTTTCCATGTAGAACTGGAGGCAATATACTGAAATCAAAGTTAAGTTTGTACAGGAACCTGCCATTTCGTATTGTCACATATCTGTTTCACAACACTAAGTAATTATGGTTCCCACAATAAACACCTCTCTATTCCTCACTTTCCCTGGTACTTATTTCCTTATTTGGTAACTGTCTACATTTCCCATTTCCTCTTTTGCACACAACTTTATTATTTACGCAAAGCAAACACTCTTCCATCAAACCCTTTTTCACTTCCCTATTTCTTTTCTTCTTTACACTTTAACTCAGTGGTCTCCAACCTTTTTAAGCACAAGATCACTTTTTGAATTTAAGTGCAACCCAAGATCTACCTCATATACAAATACCCTTGCCCCACTTCCTTCTTACCCCTTCTCCAAGGCCCCGCCCCTGCTCACTCCATCCTCCCTCTCTTGCCCATCCTCACTCACTTTCATCAGGCTGGGGCAGAGGGTTGGAGGTGCAGGCTCTGGTCTTGGATTTAGGGATTTGGAGTGTGAGAGGGGCTCTGAGCTGCTCTTGGGGCAGGCAGTTGGATGTTAAGAGGGGGTTCTAAGTGCAGGCTCTGGCAGGATGTTTGGATGCATGGGTGCTCAGAGCTAGGATAAGGGCTTGGGGTGCATGAGGGGGCTCATGACTGGGGTAGGAGTTTGGGATGTGGGCTCCATCTGGGCACTGCTGGTGGCTCCTGGGTGGTGGTGGTGCAGTGGGGCTAAGGCAGGCTCACCCGTGCCCTGGCCCTGAACCACTCCCAAAAGCAGCCAGCAAACACCATCCCTGGTCCTGTTGTGCCTCCTCTCTGTTCTGTAGAGAAAGGATACAGAATGGGAGAGGGGGCACCCTGACATCAGCACCCCTCTTTTCCCTCCCCTGCTCTGCACAGAAAGCAGGAGACTCCCAGGGGGAGGGGCAGGAGATGCACAGCAGTGGGGGTAAGGGGCAGCTGAAGTGTAGGCACTTGATAGCCTTTTGGCCAAACCAGTCAGGATCACTTGTCAGAGGCTCCAAGATCTACCAGTAGATCCCGATCTACTGGTTGGTGACCACTGCTTTAACTGAAGGGCAGAGTTGAGATGCAGGAAACCAGTCAAAATCTATTCAACCTCTGTACATTTATACTTTTCAAAATAGAAGGAAACATACACACACATGCACACAGAGAAGAAGAAAAGTGCAGAGAGAGATTTGATCATACATACCTAAAAGGTCACTTGGAGTACGTCTAGACCACGTGCCTCTGATGACAGAGGCATGTAGATTAGGCTACCTGGCAAAGGAAAATGAAGAGGCGATTTAAATAATCGCAGCTTCATTTAAATTTAAATGGCTGCCACGCTGAGCCAGTCAGCTGTTTGTCGGCTCAGTGCGGTAGTCTGGACGCTCCGCAGTCGACGTCAAAGGCATTTGTCGACCTCCCAGGTAAACCTCATCCCAGGAGGCATACCTGGGAGGTCGACAAATGCCTTTGATGTCAACCGCAGAGCGTCCAGACTAGCGCGCTGAGCCGACAAACAGCTGACCGGCTCAGCGCAGCAGCCATTTAAATTTAAATGAAGCAGCGATTATTTAAATCGCCGCTTCATTTTCCTATGCCGGGTAGCCTAATCTACATGCCTCTGTTGCCAGAGGGATGTAGTCTAGACATATCCTTGATGAAGAATACTAGTCCCCAGAAAACAGTACTGAAACTGAATGAGGTTTGTCTTCACTACGCCATGGATTGACAATGCAGTGATCGATCCATTGGCAGTTGATTTATCACGTCTGTTTAATGTTCATTTTCAACCATGTCCCCATTCCTTATTAATTCAGCCACACTGCCTTGCACCCCATCTTCAGACAGATTATGTTGGCAGCTGCCTCTACAGTGGATATCAAAGAGCTATTCCTTGGATGGATGGCTACTGCAGGTTCACTTGCTGTGTGTGGGGAGGGGGGGGTTGTAAACATGCAACTGCTGAAATTTTTAGCGGTTACATATGGGAGGAGGCAACTCTGAAGGAGCCGTTGTGTGCAGGGAGATGGCCTTCCCCCACCTTCGTGCTGCTGCCTCTGATACATGGGGGGGGGGGTGTAACTCTGAAGGTTAACTGTGTATCCTAACACATCCCTAGCCTGCATGTGTCATTAATTCTGTTCAGACAGCTATGGACCAAAATCCAGGAGTCCCAATCAAGCAATGAAGGTAATAGGAGTTGTGCCAGAGTAAAAATTGCATCAGGACCTTAAGAGGTGTCCATGCTCTATACTGTAGCCTGCTCTTCTTTAAACCATACTTCCCCCACATAACTCTCCTACCAATTTTTCCTCTTTAAGGTTCCATGTCTAAGTGATATATACAAGTTTTCACCTTGTCACTGGCAGCAAGCTAATGTAGATATATTTATGGCATTATATATTAGCTAAAGGAGACTTAGATTCAGAAAACATCAAGGTCAGTTTACTAAGAGCAGCTTCTCTAACCATAATGATAAAACATATCACAGCAAATCTAGATGTCAAGATTATTGATATGTCTATGGAAGATTTTCTAAAGAAGGTCTGTTCTGAATTCAGAAACAATTGCAGAGGAGAATTCATAGTATAAATTTCCTTCATGGTGTAGTGCCAGTTCGTATGATGACATTTAATAATGTCACATGCAATGTTCAAGAGTCCCCATTGGAAAAGGAGTGAAAGGAAGAGCATCAGCATGTCCTAGTAAGTGAGACAATTCCTATGCTGGACGTCCTAGATTTCCCATATTCTAATCCCAGCTCTACTACCAGAGCTCATCGCTATGGAGTCATGGAGAATTCCGTTAACTTTTTTTTGCCTCTGTTGCCCCAACTGTAAAATGACCATAATAATATTTTCCAGCTTCAAAAGTTGTTGTGTTAATGGCTATAAAATGGCATATAAGTGATACTGGCCTAGTCTTTGGGCTAAAAGGTGCCCCACTGAGCCAGCCAGAATTCCTCTTCAGGACTCCCAGGATGCATGCACTGGGACAGTAGTTCCCCTATATTTTCAAACGGTGCAGCCTGCTGCCTGCCAGCCAGCTGTACAGGCCAGTGGAGGGGTGAACCTGCCGTCATACCACCTCTCCCCTAGGGGGCACCATTTGGGAGAAGGAAGGGGGGCAAGAGCCAAGGGATGTTAAATTTAGTTTAATCAACTCATCAATTAGTCAATGGATTTTCCATTGTCTAATTGATTAGTTAATAAGCCAGCGACCCGCAGTGGGGTTAGCTCCTGGCCCAGGAGTTACCCCGCTGTAGCTCTGCCTTTTGAATGTATTAAGAGCCAGTAGGCTCTTAATACATTTAGAAGAGTGAAACGAATCAGCTAGCCCAGCTCGCGCTGGGTCCCCCCCGCTGCGCTCTGATTTTTAAATGTATTAAGAGTCCAGAGGCTCTTAATATATTTAAAAAGCAGAGGCCCAGCATCTTGGACTGGTGCAAGGTGGGAATCAGCTGATTCCTGGTTCGCGCCCAGTCTCCACTGTCCCCCCGCCTCCCGCAGAGGCAGTGCTGGGGGAAACCAGCTTTTAAGACAGCTCCCCCCAGGACCAGCTCCTGCTCCCCCCTCTTGCTGCCTCTGATAGAGGCAGCAAGGGTAGGGGAAGCAACTAGTTGAGGGGCTAGTCTACTATCCGATAACCTTTTTCTTATCGTATGGTCAACTAGTTGGATAGTCGACTAGTCACTTACATCCCTACAAGGACTTGCCCCTCCAAATTTCCATACAGGAGGTATGTGAGTTCCTGGTGAAGCTTGTAACTAGAGCACAGCATTAGTATGAAATCTAAGTTCTGAAGAAGAGATGTGTCCCTGGAGCAGAGAGTCAGTATTTTGTTTACAGAGGCAGGATGATTAAGATAAGAAAGGGCTGGTGATTAAATTAAGGATCTGGAAGTCTAGTCTGTAAAACAGAAACCCCGTGTGCAGGGGTCAGGGCAGTTCCTTGGACAGTGAGAAGTAGGGGTGTAAAATCCAGTTTAATCAGCTAACTGGTTAAATGTTATGCAAACAGGTACAGGTGGGGAACCACCCCAGACCAATTGGGCTGGAGCAGGCCCCTGCGCATATTGTGGCAGGATGGCCAAGCTAGAGAGGCTCCCTTCCATGAGTGGGAGCTACTCCAGCTGGGCTGGAGCACCCCCACCCACAGCGCAGTGGGCTGCTCCAGCCAGGCTGTAGATCCCGTGGTGCAGCGGGCCAATGCAGCGGGGCCAGACATACTGCAGGCAGTGGCTATTCCGCCAGCCTGAAGCTCCTCTCGCCCACAGAGTGGGGGTCCCGGCCAGACTGGCATGCTCCTTGCCCTCCAGCCCAGCCAGGCCTGCCACAGACAGGGACTGCTCCAGCCAGGACGGGCCCACTGCTTAACCATTCACATCCTCAGTGAAGGGCAAACCCCTTCTAACAAGGCACTATTTCCATTCCACCCTTCTCCCATGCCCTGCCCATGCTCCATCCCCATCTCTCCCCAATGCACCCCTTCCTCAAAGCCCCCTCTCCAAGAGATGCAACCCAGGGCATTACATGGGGGCCTGACCCAAGGCAGCAGCAGAGGGTGGATGCCATAGGAAATGAAGCATCCCAGCAGCCTGCCCTGCTCCCAACTGAGTCACTCTGCTCTGCTCCCTAGAGCCGCAGAGCAGGCTGGGGCCAGAGCCAGGGCACTCTGCTTGCCCTTGCTGCACTGAAGCAGAACAAGCTGGCTGCGAAATGGTGGCAGAGTAGAGTGGGCTCTGGGTCACTCCACTTCCCGTAGCTCCCCCACTGCAGTGAATGGGGGGGGACCGTACTGCCACCCCATACCAGGCCCACAAGTTAATATCTCAGCCACCCTGGGTCTAATGGGCTAATCTCAATATGGAGGACCATCTCAACCACAGGATGGTTGGGGCAGCTGCCGCAAGGCCCCCTAAAGTACAAGTTTGACAGGGATGAGGGGAGGGAATTGTTTTAGAGATAACACAAGGAACTCAGAAAAATATAGCCAAGCCCTCTGAGTCTAAGTTACATTCAGAAAAGGGGAATCTTGGGGGGGTGTAAGTGGAAAAAGTTGAGCTCAAACCAAGGAAAGGGATAGCATGGTACTGAGAAGTTCCCACTCTATCTGTGGTACTTATGTGGTCCTGTCACGGTCGTATCGGAGTGCTTCAGAAGGTCTAAACTATTGCTCCTCACAGTCTCTCAGTGGCATAGAGCCATGCTGTTATGACAACTTCGAAGAGCAGCGATGCATACACCTGATTGATGCTCATGAGAGGAGAAAAGCAACAGTAGCAGCTACACCAACAAAGCTAGGACAATTCCTTTGCTCCCACTGTGAATGCCCATGGTGTTCAAGGCTTGGACTCCTCAGCCACATGTGAGTCCACAACTAATGAGCCAGTGCAAGCTCAAGACGTCATTGTCAGACATGACGGGCTACCAACAAACAACAACAGATGGGGCACCAAAGCACAAAGACTAAAAGCCAGATTTTCAAAAGTATTTAGGCACCAAGTGAGATTTTCAAAAGTGGCTAGAAGGTTAGGTGCTTCATATACCCCGTTAGATGCCTACTTCCATCTTTGGGTGCTTAAAACCTTTGATATTCAGTCCCTATGGCACCAGGAAGTCACAGAGGAAGTCCATGGTGGTGGGGGAAGCAGAACCCAGGTCTCTCACTGCTAGCATCTTACCCAGCAAACTAGCCTATCTCTCTGCTGCATGTGGTGGGGGGGCAGGAAGTGTGGCCAGTTCTCTGAGTTTTCAGCAAATGGTTGCAGGAGGCTAGGATGGGTGTCATGGTCAACAGCATGAAAAGAAGCACAGAGATCAGGAAGGATAAAGAATGAGAGTCAGGTGAGAGGCAATCACTTCACTCCAGGAGGTAGCAGTTTATGCCTCATGTTAGGCTGTAAAATAATGACTGTTGTGCAACTTTACATTGTAACGGAAAACCACTTCGTCATCGTGTTTGTCCTGAGTATGAGAAAAGAAGAAATCAGAAAGTGTCACATAAGAACGAGATGTGTTTATGCCTCAAATTCTTAGAATGTCAGCTGTATCCAGGCCAATTTCAGAACAAAGAACAGAAACTGCATCCACAGAAATCCATGAGATTAAAGCCAATCTCATGATTTTAAGTGAACCTAATTAATGAATTTTGAACATCTGCATTTGAAAGTAAAAGTGACTTGGAAGTGTCACTTTCACGCATTTAAGGTCAGTTTTTCCAGGCAGGTGAAGCATAAGTAGGGCCTGTGCTCCCATTTGTAGTCATGGCCACACCCTGCACAGGAATGCAAAATGAGAGATGGAGACTCTCTTTGAATTCTTCCCCACTTGCACAAACATACTGAGGCCAGCCAGAATCCACCCGATTATTAGCATCTCTATTCTCTCCTATGCTCTTCCAAATAAAGGATGCTCTAAAACTGCAAACTTCTTACTTGTTAACCTACACATTAAATGTAGAGGTTTAAACAGAAGCTTATTACTGCTACAAGAATTCAGGAAGCAGCTCTGCATGTCCAAGGTACATTTTATAGTGCCACTGGGATCCTGTCGGAAACCCTGGACTCTTGTTTCTCAATTTGGCTTACTTTCTTCATTCATGGAGCGACAGATGAGGGGAACTAAGAAAAATGTACACAAAAGACTAAATACTCTAATAAGACATTTTCATCAAATAAAAAGCGTACCATCTTCTAGCATTTCAAATACCACGTTGCCTAATTAATCTTGATGTGTCCAGTTGTCATCCTCATTTGAACCTCTGAATGTGCAGAATCACCTTAGGGCTGTGTGAAAAGCACCAAGCAGAGCACATTTTCACATACAAAGGATTAGAAGGCATATGACAAGCATTAGCAGTTGGATTACACAAACATGTTTCATTATTTACTACTCTTCTGCCAGCTGGGTTTTTTGTTTGTGTGTTTGTGTTGTTCGACTACAAAAAAAACTCAAAGTTGGGAACTGAAACCATAGCTCTAATAGAGTCAGTGAGAAATGTTTTCTCATGTAAGTCTTGATCGTGTCAAGGTACTGCATAAACAACAAGAAGTCCTGTGGCACCTTATAGACTAACAAATTTATTGGAGCATAAGCTTTCATGGGCAAAGACCCATTTCATCAGATGCATGTAGTGGAAATTCCTGAGGCAGGTATAAATATTGATATATCAGTGATATTTATACCTGCCTCTGGAATTTCCACTACATGCATCTGACAAAGTGGGCCTTTGCCCACAAAAGCTTATGCTCCAATAAATCTGTTAGTCTATAAGGTGCCACAGGACTTCTCGTTGTTTATGCAGATTCAGACTAATACAGTTACCCCTCCGATACTTGTCAAGTTACTGATGCAATAGAGCACATGCTTAAAGTTAAGCATGTGACCAGCCCCACTACAGTCAACAGGACTTCACATGTTTAAAGTTAGGCATCTGCTTCAGTGTTAAATTAGGGCTAAGAGTGTTCAGTACTTCACATGACAAATCCTATAGTATTTGCACTATAGAAATGCATTTTGCAGTAGTATGAGAACTCTTCCTTGACTTGCTAATATGAATTAATTCACAAATTTTCTTGGTATCTGAAATGCTCTTTCATAGCCACCTTTCTTATCTGTGGAGTAAGCCAGTATTTGTGGTATCAGAGCACCTTGGCCTTTTGATACCCTGACCAAGGGCCATCCTTAGTATTTATTGGGTTCTACAAAGTACTATGAATCTGGTACCAAATGGCAACCAGGGGGTACAATTTTTTTAGAGATGTGATTTTATAATCTTCAGCAACACATTAAT
The DNA here is from genome assembly GCF_052426305.1 of Pelodiscus sinensis. Taxonomy (NCBI): domain Eukaryota; kingdom Metazoa; phylum Chordata; order Testudines; family Trionychidae; genus Pelodiscus; species Pelodiscus sinensis. Next base: position 13,450,361 of record NC_143074.1, read on the forward strand.
GAACTACTTTTAAAAACAATTTTTAAACTAAAGTTCTGTAGACTAACACAGCAAATTCAAAAGCTTCAGAGGGATAGCCAAGTTAGTCTGTAACTAGAAAAACTTAAAAAACAACAAATAGTCTTGTAGCACCATAGAGACAAAACATGTAGATGGTATCATGAGCTTTCATGGGCACAACCCACTTATTCAGATGAACCAGACATCTGCTTCAGATACAGACAGGAGTTGGCAAATACCTGATAAATGGCTTCATTGCCATATTTATGGCTCTTTCGCAGGTTCCGATAATAGATCTTGCAGGCTTTTTCACTTTTAAGGGTACGGCTAGATTGCGGGGGGGTTTCAGGATACCACAGATATCCCAAAAAACTCTGCCATGTCCAGGGAATGCATTTGCTCTTCTGCTTTTTTTTGCGCAAGAGCAAACGCACTCTTTCAGAAGCCCTATATTCCTTGTTCCACGAGGAAGAAGGGGACTTTCAAAAGTAAGGTTTTTTACTGAAATTTGACCCAGTCTAGATGGGCCAAATTTTGGAAAAGCCTCTTCCGACAAAAGTATTGGAAAAAAATGCAAAATGCATTACAGCAGCTGCTGCTACCTGCTATAAATGGAGAAACTGGCTCCAGCCTATATTCTGAGGCTGGGCAAAAGATAACTACAGCCACTCGGCACTCCGGAAAGCTGGGTGCAGCGCCATGTGTGTGTTTCTGAATGCTGAGAGCCTGGAGTGAGCAGAAACAGGCTTCTTATGCTGCCCCCACCCCCAGTAGCTCCCACTGTCCGGTTTCAGCCAATAGCAGCTGGCTGTTTGCAGGACAGGCAGCATGCAAAGTGCCCCTCCTCCTTCATCCCCTGGGTTCACAGCATACAGTTTAGAACAATAAACATGGCTCCTGCAACTCCCCTGAGCACATACAGGGGCTGATAGGCAGGGACCCTGCTGAGCTGCTGGGTTGGAGCCAGGTGAAGTCTCCCAGCCAGAGCCTCTCTCTGGCACCTCAGCCCCTTCCTCCCTCTCCCAACCCTCTGCCCCCTACCCCATGTATCCCAAATCTTCTGCACCCCTGTTCCAGTCCCCCTACTACGCCTTCTCAAGCACTGCATCCCTTCCTGCGCCCCTCCTCAGGTCACAACCCCCTCTCAGATCTTGCACACCAATCTGCTATCCCTGGTCACAGCCCAAATCCCTGCACTCCCTCCTGCATTCCTGCCCCAGGTCATAACCCGCTCCCCGCACTCCCTCCTCACTCCAGTCCATTGGCCCACATCATGATCCCCTACTTCACCCAAACTTCCTCCCAGATCCCACACCCCAATCCCTTACACTAAAGCTCCCTTCTGCACCCAACCTCCATCCCAGACCCCTGCACCTCCTCCATTAATATAATGGAACAGTGCATAGAATCAGAATCATAGGACTGGAAGGGACCTTGAGAGGTCATCGAGTCCAGCCCCCCACCCTCAAGGCAGGACCAAGCTCCGTCTACACCATCCCTGACAGATGTCTATCTAACCTGTTCTTAAATATCTCCAGAGAGGGAGATTCCACCACCTCCCTTGGCAATTTATTCCAATATTTGACCACCTCATTCCTCAGTTAGGAATTTTTTCCTAATGTCCAATCTAAATCTCCCCTGCTGCACTTTAAGCCCATTACTCCTTGTCCTGTCCTCAGAAACCAAAAGGAACAAATTTTCTCCTTCCTCCTTGTGACACCCTTTTAGATATTTAGATTTGTGCAGCCCTTGACCATTTACCAAACTCTTGGAGTGGCCCCCCCATCAAACATTATTGCCCACTCCTGTGTTAATGGCTTAAGATAAGAAAGAAAAGGATTATTTTAACATAATTTTCTGAGTGCTGCAGATATCTAAAACTCTGATCTTAATGATTCTTTAAAATCCCGTGTTACTAATTAATACATGGTAAACTGTATTGCATTAAGGCCAAATCTTTGCTATGCAGTAGAGTTCTAGATCTTATGAATCAGAAGTAGCAAGTACTAAGTACTCAAAGGCCTCAGAGTAGTAGCCATATTAGTCTGCAAAAAAAAGTCTAAAAAAATGTAAAAAACCACAATGGTCCTGTAGCACCTTAGGCTAACAAAAATATATAAATAGTATCATGAAATAAGTACAACCCACTTCTTCAGCCATGGGTAGTGTTAATTTTATTTTTATTTGATTTCATATTAAATCATCATAAGCATTGCTCCTTGTTAATTATCCCTTGTTTTAATATACTTTCTTCCACACCTATGACCTATTTAAAATATATATTTATATCTATGTTTTTTGTTTGTACTGGTACATGCACACCCGCACACTACTTCAATATTGGTGTTGCACATAAGAAATTTCAGCCTGCCGAAAAGAAAATTCAACCTGCCCAAGGATGGAAAATCTTAGAGGGAACACTGGTCCCAGCTTGCGTCAAGTCCAGCAGCCCCTCCTTGCAGCAACCAAGGCTGGCCCAGGCAGGGGCTGCTTGGGTAGTCGACTACTCACTTATGCTTATTGGGTAGTCGACTACTCACTAACATCCCTAGACCTTGTGGGCTAGTAGCTTTCCACAAACAAGAGATATGAACTTTGTTTGGAACAGTAAATGTCTATGCATGTGGCAAAGGATATAAGGCACCTAAGACATCCCCATTTTGTCTTCATTTCCTGCTTCATTTCTCTAGCTGAATTTCTAACAAGGAAGCTTTGAACAAGAACTGATGACCCCCAATCTGTTGGCGTAATTCCACAGAGATTTTTACAAGCTAACAGTTTATTTACTTATTGCTAAGATCATGATCCAAGAACACTGAAAAATCACTTGTATATGATCCTTTAACCATTTAATAGCTCTCTTCTTTTCTAGTATTATTATTATTATTATTATTATACCTTTAGATTTAGTTACTAAAGGATTGGCATCCACATAATTATTGGGTAAGATCTGAATTACACATTGACCTAGCTAAATGGCTTTTTCCTGTAGGATTGGAAGGACCCTGCATCTGATTAAACTGGGTTTCAGTAATCATTCATCAAGTCCAGAGGCTCAGTGGTGAGCCAAAGGCTGAAATGCCTAAGGCTACTGCATTTTTTTACTTCTTGTTAACCAATGAGGTTAACCAGAAGTTAACTGTCATTACTGGTTTGGTATACTCTAATGACAGAATAACCACCAGTTTGCGTTTAAGTCTGCACTATTTCTCATCAGTCTTTCCTGAATTTGGCACTCTCAGCTTTGACCTAATCAAACATGGTAACAGTCTCTTTAGATCAGATTCTCATCGTAAGGAATTTAGTAGCAAAATGCCTATTTAATATAAATATAAGTTTATTTAAAAATAAACCTATTAAAAACTAAATTTCAAGTGATGACAACAACTTATGTTAAGGTCTAAACTCATATCAAAATTGTTTAAATATTTTTTTTTAAATTAAGCAGCATTAAAATTAAACTTGCTGCAAAGTTTTAAAGAAAGTCAAACCACTGAACTGGAGGAAGGCATGGTCTAAGTATCTGAGGCCAGATTTTGCTGAAGTGTTAAACCAGCCTTTGACAGCGATATACTCCTCACAGGCGCAGAGTAAATATTTTCAGCATTTCAATTTATTCAGCCAATTCAGTTCATTCAAAGTTATGAAACTTTCTAAGAGTTGAAAAAGCAGGGAAGCTTTTTTTTCCTCTTTCCATCTATGAAGATACACTAAGTGTGAGAGGATGAGATCCATCAGTTCCAAAATACTGAAGGATATGGTAACTAGAAACAATCAGTTCAACAAACTAACTACAGGTACTATGTCCTTTGTTTAACAAGTCAGTTTCGATGCAAAACTTGTTATGTATCCAGCCCATTTACGATGTTTTTATTAAATAAAAAAATTAAAATGGTGTTCTTGTGTATTCTTAATTCATTTGAATTGCCATTCAAATGCCACTTGACACATATATAAGCACAACATTAATCAGCTAGAAAATAAGAAATATAACATTCACCATTTTCTAACAATAAACAGGTAGATTTGAAACAGGTAAAATCTTATTTTCTGATTCCATTCAGATACAACCGCTTACTCACCTCAGAGGTGTAGTGGAATTTGCCACTTGCCCGAAAAAGATAAGGAACTAGCCTAACAGCAGTTAGGGGCCCACTAGCCTGTCGAGCAAGAATGAAGCTGTATTTCACATTTTCTAACTTGTGACAGGCACAAGCAGGCAGAAATCAGCAACATAGCTATGAGAAAGTAAAACCGCACATAGGCATAAGATAAGAGTACCCCTCCCCAACTACTGGAATGCCAATCGTGAACGTTAGAAATAATGTATTGCTGTGCTTTAACCAATGAAATGTAAAAGCCAATCAAACTGTTATTCATGTATCCGATAAAAAGCTATGCACAGAGTGGCACGGGGTCGCTCCTCGCCATTTTTTTGCTATAAAGCTCGAGGGGACGACCATCAGCGCTGATTAATAAAAGTCTGGTAAATCCTCCTTCGGGCATCCGTGTCATTCTGTTACACCGGTTTGAGTCCGGTACGGTTACAGAGGACTATTCCCATGAGATTTTGACCAATAAACTAGAAGTTCTCATGAGATTTTTTCTACAAGTTCCACCAAGCAAGCTGCGTTCACAAATTTTCTGCCTTAAGATTCCTAATGAGATTTTCAAGCTATTGAATTCAAAACAATGCCTCAATTCAAGCTGTAAACTGAACTCTCACTATTCTGTATGTTCTTCCCTCAGCCTCTAGCTACTATCATGTACAAAGTTTCATGAACAGCCTTGTACTCAGTCCACAAACCATAAGTCAACTAGGGATGCTATTTTGCCACATATACAACAAGTTTACCTCGATGAGGAATTTGCCGTAATGGTTTCCAAATGTGTGAAATTAATTTCAGCTTTTATTTTCTACTCTTTAAGCAACCCATTCTGTTTGCTAAACAGGATTCTTATAAGCCAAGCAAACAACAGTCTAAGAAAAGGAGTAAGTAAAACAGATACAGGAGAACCTTGAGTTATGAACACCAGAGTTACCACTTGACCTGTCAACCATACACCTAATTTGGAACTGGAAGTCCGCAATCAGGCTTCATCACAGACCAAAAAAAGAAAGAAAGGAAATAAGGTACAATACTGTGATACCATGTTAAATGTAAACTACTAAAATTTTTAAATTCTTGTTTCATTTAAATTAAGATGATTAAAAGCAGTATTTTTCTTCTGCATAGTAAAGTTTCAAAGCTGTATTAAGTCAATATTCAGTTATAATCTTTTGAAAGAACTATCATAATGTTTTGTTTTGTAACATTTCAGAGTTACAAACAACCTCTGTTCCCAAGGCATTTGTAACTCTGTGGTTCTACTGTATCTACATAGGAACTAACAGATGCCATTCAAAAAACACTTTATTATTGTATGGCTAACTGCATTCACCACATTACTTGCGTCTTTAAATGAAGGCATCAACTTACCTAAGTTGTTTTGCATAGCTGATTTCAATCTCTGTTCTTTCTTTTACAAACTTGATGTATTTTTCCAGAACATCAATTCCCCATTGCGTGTGTTTTTCTAAGTTGTCAAACTGATCCTGCAGTGAACCAAATAGATAGTTTAGACTCATTGAGTTTGGAGGTAAATTAAAAAAGCAACAACCCCCAAAAAGATACCTCACTGCACAGAAAGTATTGCTAATACTTTCCATGAGTACAGTCAGGCATTTTTTGTTTTGTAGCACAAGGTTTTTAATCACCCTAGCCAAGTTCTGTTTGAGAGAGGCCAAGACAATAACTCTCAAGTGCTGTTTTATGTAACATCTTCATTTCCGAAAGTCAGGCTTGTCATGTGACAGTTTCTGAGCATCAAGAAATGCTTGAACAGAGGTTTACAGAGTTGTGCCTTTAGGACTGCATTAATCTTATCACTACAGATAACCAAATTTGTGGGTCTTTTAGCAGAGACCCACTCTTAACACCTCAATTGTTTCTCTCAGGTGAATAACACACCATAGATATCTAAACTATGAAGAGCCATTCCTCCAGATTTTTCTTTCAATAGTTGGCATTTATCAAACACCTTTCTACAGAATAGCTGTCTTCCCATAAACCCTTATGTTTACTAACAAAACAAAAAATACACAAACAGATGCCAAAAATGATTTTAGCTCCATTTATTGTAACCAATCTTGCAAATGCACATTTACATACAGATGCTACTTTTGTCTGTAAACATTACTGCCCCCAAAATCACACATTTTCAATAAGTCTTGTGCATCAAAAAACATTCCATATGTCAATCTGGAGTTTCCCAGATGCCAAGTGATTAGACAACAGTATATTCAGATTAATTACCAAATCATTATAATACAGAATTCTGTCTAGTCTCTAAATAGAAATTGCAAAAACATCTTAGTCACTATTTAGTTTCATTGCACAGTGTAATATCCGAGAGCTTGAATTTGAAAAACTAACACAATATACAAGCTTATGCTTTTCAGATCTGGTCTTCTGAAATTATGATTCACAACACAAAATCTAACACAAGCCTCATTTTCTCCAGTACTGTATAACAAAATGCAAGTGATGGTAGGATGAGCATCTCAATTATGTTCCTTGCTGAGAGGTATAGAGCAATAGTGCCAGTTTGCCAAAAATCCAAAACTTGGGAAAGAACACATTACATGGAAAAAAATAAAATTAAATCCGTAGTACCTTCTTGGCAAAATCCATGCTAATTTGCAACAGGTAATATTTTAGCAAATCATGTGCATATAACAAATTGAAAAATGCATCTTACATATTCTTGTATATTTACCTTGACAGAAATGCAATAAGAATCCATTATTCATCTATCTTGTGTAGCTTACGGTATCTGCAGATCCCTACATTTCATGTCTTATGAAAGCTATATACCTAAATACATTTGAGGTCAGATCCTCAGCTAACAAACTGATATTGCTTCACTGAAGTCAAAGAATCTATGCTAATTTACACCAGCACTTTGCGACTTTTGGTTTGTAAAATCATCAGCTAACATCAGCAAAACAGACTAAAAAATAAACCCACTTCCGTTGATTAGCAGAAAAAAATAACAAACAGCACTCCCACAAAGTCTACTGCAGCACACTAATATGTTGCTTCTAAACAGACTACATTTGGTGCAGTGTAACATATGGCAACCAAAATACAAAATCTCTTGGCATAAGTACAGATCTTTCTGTGTATAGTAAGTTGGTCTTGCATAACAGAAGCTGTTAGACTGCTTACTAATCTTATTTCTCAGTTCTTGTCTGACAGATTTGAATCAGGTAAAAACGGCAATATACAGAATTTTATCAAGTAGCTAGCTAATATAATCTACAGGAACTCTCTCGTCAGACATAGTGTTTGTCTATTGCACAGGTGCACTGGCTTAACTTACAGTGCAATTTTAAACTGATTCAGTTAAATTGGAGCAATAGGTTTCACAGAGGCTGATTTTTGTTTATGTTGATTAGGAACAGATTCTCACTAAACTAAAATAAGGCACACTCAAACCAAAATACCAGCATTTACGCTGCAGTGGGACAGGCAAAAGTTACCTAACCTGGTGCAAGTTTGTCTACAGAGAACTTCTTATTTCAGGGGACTTCAAAGCTAGAGACAATACAAAGAGATAGGATGGATAGAACAACTGACCTCTCCTCTCCCCAGAGGCCATTCAGGTCAGAAAGAGTAGGGGTATAATTTCAAGACAAATCTTTTGCTCACACCAACAACCATATCACCTCCATTGAAGTCAATGGGATTGCACATGTGTACCAGAGAACAGAACTTGGCCTATTGTCTGTCTTTTAAGGATTTTGCCAAAGAGCATTGAGAGCTACCACATACCATACTAGTCTACAAGACAGACCATTACTAAATAAATCTCAAGAGTAAGTCACAGTGACAGTCACTCGTATATTTACATTCAGTCCCCTCAAGCATTTTGGAGGAAAATTTCAAGGAGGGAGAGCCTCTTTCCAATCCCTTTTTATGCAGCACTCTGGTTGGATACACTACATTATCATCAAGGCTTAGCATCCACCTGGACCTCTTGTACATTTTTCAAAGTGAAGGAATCACATTCTTCCCTCCAGGACACATTTCAAAGAGATATTACAAAAACACAAAATGTGCTGAACACTCACAAAGAATACAGCAAGTTCACCTTCGCAAGGTGAGCTCCTTGCTCTCCTTCAGTCTAACCAATTTGTTTAATACCCTATTTTTAGAACGCCATTGAGATCAGAATATGAAAAACTGGATAACTCCTTGTGGCTGAATGAGTCTGGTCTGCTGTCACGTAAGGTAGCTGGCTCTGCTGTTTGACTTTCAGTTGCCTGCCCAGGTCTAGTTTAGGGAAAGAGAACTCCATGATAGACAACACAAAGGAGGGGCTGAAATGCTGCAGTGCAGGCATCTGTCTGAAAGTAAAAGGTACTAGAGAGGTTAAGAAAATACTAACTTTATAAATGGAAAGGAAGTAGAGATTAGAGATGATGGGCAGTGTCTTGAGCTGTGATAGGAACAGTTGCAAGATGAAGACATGATGAACTCCAGCTGCTTACAGCAGTCTTTATGACAGATAAGAGTTGCTGCACCTTTGATATCACTCAAAGTATTAGAAGTTCCAACTGCGATGTGAATAAAGACGCACCATCCCGTCCTGGGTACAATCCCTTCATACTACAGGAACGGGTGCATGTTTTCTCCTTCAGGAGACATAAAAATATCAAGGTCAAGTGAAGATAGGAACAGCTATGCTGTCAGCAATATAGACAAATGAGGTCTTGAAGGACAAGTGGTGCTGTGAGAGAAAGGTCTCTAAAAACCTATTCATCCTCCTACTCCCATCAGTCTAGTCAACAAGCTTAGGCTAGGAAAGTGTCTCCCAGGAACAATAAAGATTTTTTAGCACAGGGAATGTATTTGATCACATACTACAGCTTTTAATGCTGTGGTCTTTGCAACGGCCCTAAATTAATTAATTTGGAAAAGACAGATTTCAGAAGCTGTTGGCAACAGTGTTTATCTTCTGGATACAATCAGCCAATGAACACTTGTTCTGATGATTTAGAACAGTGATTTTCAATTTGTGGTCTGCCAATCCCTAGGGATTCTCAGACTATGTCTAAGATTTTCAAAGAGGTCTGCATCTCCATTTGAATATTTTTAGGGGTTGGCAAGTGAAAAAAGGTTAAAAATGCTGATTTACAATTTCTAATGTGAGATTTCAATAGTGAATTATGTTGTTTTAAAAAGGTCTCCAATAATAGAGCTTTTACCACTGTACTTGGGAAACCATTGCACATCCTCGCAGACCTTTTGGAGAGTTTTGAGGGAGGTGTTCTTTGAAAGGCCAGTACTCTCCTCTCATGTATTTCACTTATTTTTCTTAATTAAATTTGGTCATTTTTAAAATCTTCCTGACTCTTAAATACTTCTGTTACAAACAGAACAGTAACCATCAAGGCCATAATGCCAGCAATTAATTAACAATTACAGTAAAACAGTTAACTTTAAGCAGTTTTAGTGCCGTCTACCCTGTGCACTTTGAAATATTAAGGATGGAGATTTTCAAACGTTCAAAGAGCAATTAGGTGGACAAGTCCCAATGAAAGCTGGATGCCTAATTCCCACAGGCACGTCTACACAGCAGCGTTATTCCAAAATAACATAGTGCGCATCTACACTACAAGCCTTTATTTCGAAATAATGTCAAGCTGGAGGACTTCATACTCCGACTCATGGTAACCCTCATTTCACAAGGAGTAAGGGAAGTCGAAGGAAGAGTGTTTTTCCTTCAACTTCCTGCTGTGTAGACAGCACCAAAAGCAGATTTTCAAAGAGGTCTGCACCAAAAGCAGAATTAAGCAAATTTCCCCTCATTCAAATCGCTCCTTCAAACTCAATTCTTCCATGCTACCCACAAAAAGTGATTCAAAATAGCTTAAAAGAAGATAACACTTTTTTCATTGAATGAACAGGATGTGCACATGCCTAAATTCAGTAACTGCCTACTCATACTACTATAACCTTTGTTCTGTCTCATCCCATTCCGTTCCTTCCTCTTATTGTCCCTACTTGGTTATACTATGTGTAACATTAGGCCCTGATTCCTGTAGGTGGGGCAGGGCCTCAACGGCTACATCTAGACTGCAGCGTCCAAGGATTGCATCTGCTTTTACAAAAAAAAAAAAAAAAAAAAAAAAAAATCAGAAAAACGGACGTGCTCTTTCGCCATCCCTGTAAGCCTCGTTCTATGAGACATAAGAAATGTGTTGGAAGAGCAGGTTTTTCCAAAATTTGGCACCGTGTAGACACACCAAATTTTGGAAAAGCCTCTTTCAACGGAAAAGTTTACAACTTACCTTTGTAATCTAGTGGTAGCCAAAGAGCTTATGACTTAAAGGCCTGCACCTACAAACTGACCTATAAGGCTCTGTGTGGTGGAAACCTGTGCAACTCGTACATTAGGTTTTACAGGGAATCTGCCTTTGTGTTTGTTCTGTGATGTGTACCTAATATTAGGCTGATTCAGAAAAAAAAACTGGTTTATTTTTCACAAATTCTGGATATACTACAAGATCAACCCCTAATCCCACGGGGAGATCAGCAAAATAAGATCACTTTTCTTTCAAAAGTGCTTTGATCAGCACTGAAATGGTTAATGTTTGTGTCCATGCAGAACCAATACAGGACTGGGGCTTTAATTTGTCATTAGGTTTCAGCCCCCTTACCCACTCAGATGAATGGAGCAGATCACATTTCTCTGGCTGTTATTGTTTCCAGACATCTGAACACTCAGATAGACAGCACTACATGTTGGATATTCAGTTCATGCTTGGTAGATTTCTTCACAAACGTAAGGGCTAGAAACTGGGAGGAAAATTCCATTCCAACACTAATGAAGTTACTGAATTTATGCAAGGAGAGAATAGGGCCCTTGATTTATTTTAAATTAGAATTGTGTTCTGGAAGAAAGCTATCAGTGTCTATTGGAATTTGAAACATTATGTCATCCATCCAGTCTGGCCTGAAGCAGATTTGGATAGCAATGTTTAAAACACTGGGGATTGGTACACTGTTGGTCCTGCTGTTAATTCCAGCACTGTGCTGTTGGCAGTGCAGTTATGAAAATGCTCGTGTAGACACAGTGTGGTGAAAGCCTTAGAAATGTGTTTCAAATTCAGATTAACCAATGAATATTTAGTGTTTCAGTTTCACTTTTAGTAATCCAGCAATAGAATAAAAGAGCTGTGAACTATACAGGTTAGATACACTGGAAGAAATTTTTAATTCTCTAATTTTGATGCATTGAGGTTCCACTTCAGATCCCCAAAATGTCTTGTTTTCCAAACCCAGCAAAAAAAACAAAAGCATTGCTATTGTAAGGGTTTTTCCATCTTTGACGCCCATACTTTTTTATCCCATCACTTGCCTTTCTCATTCCTCAGGAGAAAAAAGAATGAAAGAGAAGATCACAAAATTACATTACAGAGTTGTTGGATGTTTTTAAATTGTGCATTTTAATAACATCAGATTTAAAAAACAGATTTAACAAGGCAATGAAAGCTTGTTTCATCCCTCATGGCAACATAGTGCAAACAAAATACCACATGAGTTTAGATGCTTAAGGAACTATATTAAAACTATGCCCATGTTTAGCAATTTTCAAGTAAATAAATATTAAAGCAATACATCAAATGTACAATAATATTACCAGAACCATTCAGAAAGTAATGATGTGCAGAAAGTACAGAAGCACATCAGCATCTGTCTGACTCAGTTGTCACTAAATGAAATAAGATTTTCCATCTAAAGTCTGTCAGCTAATTAAGCCAGAGCAGCTCAGTTCACTGAACACAGCAAAACCTCCATCTTTATATAATGTTAAGAATAAACTGGGATTAAAGGAGATTCTGTACCTTTTGCTTCATGAAGCACTGATAAGAAGAGGTAATAGTACCAGGAAGAAACAGCTACTTTTCCTTTCAAACATTGTTCTTACTTTGAAGTACATTTCAAGGAGGCAGGAGGAATAGGGGAATAATGAGTATATCTACTCCTCACTGAAAGAGTTGTTTATGATCATACATATTTTACTTGCAGCTTTTCCATTCATTCAGGCATGTCAGTCTATTTTACCATTCGAGTACCTATATTTCATCTTGAGTATACAAAATAGTTCATCTAGAGTTAGACAAATTAAAAACCCCACTCAGGAGCAAATCAATTGTACTACTTTCCCCTCCCCTGCCTTTACCCCATCCTCTGATGTTGTGCTCTGTGAGGGTTAACAAATGTTTAACTATTTCTGTGCCCTTCCAGATATGCTTGAGGAATTAATCTTGATGTGAGCAGGGGGAAAAAATCTGATTGTTTGCTGTATTATTAGGCAAATCTCAATGTAAAGGACAAAAAAAATACTTCTAATCTTCCTAACGTCCCAGGAATTAAGGGTAGAAAAAGATTAAGTTCTAAGCACATTGTGTGTTCTTTGATGAACTCAACTCCTTATTTCAGCAGGTGAGCAAAAGGAGGAGCAGATGCAGTGCCCCCTGCTGAATCATTGCTTTTTAGGTTTCCATTATATTAGGGTCTAGGCCCATGTAGAATAAAAGTCTCTCTCCCCTGGAGCCAGTCAATATCATTTTCTCCCTTACTTCAGCTCAATGTGGCCAAGTCCAGAGCATTGCACTCCTACTGCACCACTCTGCTGCCAAGCCCAGTCTCTTTCTATTCAGCTTCATTTCATTTGTCCATTTGCTTATGCTGAAGAGGTGATAGAACAGAGTGAGATAGCAATGCACAGAGCAGCCAGGAAGAGAGGTGTGGCACCTGCTGCTCCCTGCAGAAGACTTAAGATGCAATTTGAGGAGGAGAGTATGAAACTGCTATTAAGACAGAGAAGAAATTTCACAAGCTGAGGGTGAATAGTGAGTGAAAGGAAAGATGACTGCATCAGAGGGTACTGAGTAGATAATAAATAGCAAGGCGGTGTGGTTATCTGCTGGAGAGAGACTAGTGTGAAGCTTGTTTCAGAGACAGAAGGGGAGAGTCAGGTGTGCAGCAAGTATTGGTGAGAACATCCAAGGTACACAAGTGGAATTGTGCATCTTCCTTCAATATGTATGGGCGGGTGTATGCATAGATGAGGGGGTTCTGCATATTGGTTGTTTTGTTATGTGTGGGCTAGCTGCTTTTTGCTGGACCTAGTAAAGTTTCTCAAAAATCCTGTATTAAAGGATTAAGGAACTAATCTCACTCCCATTGAAATCAAGGGTGGACTTGAGTTCAAAGAGTGTGAGCTTGGTCTAGATCCCTTTTATAAATAAGTGCCAACATTAAAAGAGAAGGTAATACTAACGGAAGTTACTCAGGCGAATGTCCACAAATGAAGATGGGAACATAACCCTAAATAAATATATCTCTATTGTAATATGTAGGGCATTTTTCATAGAACACAACACTGGAACAGCTGATAATTTCCCTCAAATAAAGAAATTTGCACTGAGGTTTTGGACCATGCATGGTTTTAATCACAACAAGAATCATGTGTCGTAGCCTATTCGGAAATAAATATTCCTTTCTGAGCATAACATTTTGCTTTTAAAATTCATGCAAGAAGCCTCAGAATGGGTCTGGTTTTTGTTTTTAAACATGCTATAATACATAAATTAAAATTCAAAGTGCAGCATATGACATTTTCCTCTTTAAGGTCTTTTAACAAAAATGAAAAAGAAAAGAAACTTCAGTTAATGCCAGAAGTCTGACAGAAACAATTATATGCTATTGAATTCAATCTGCATTACCATCTTTTTTTGCATTTATTCAGTTATTTATGTTAAGAATCATGTCACGAATGCTATTATATATGCAGGGCCTCATTCTTCCACTGATACCAGAGCAACTCAAAGCAAAATCTGGACCACTGTATCCAGAGACCAGCACTCAGATTCAGAAACTAAACAAAAGCTGCTACTGCTGAATGCTACTGGGACACAGAGATATAACTTTTGGATGTCTCTCACTAGTATTAATAAAAATTGTTTAACTAGTTTAAAAAAACAGTGCTATGCTTTTTCTTTCCCACCCTCCCCCACTTTGGGGGAACAGGAAGAAGACTGAGAGTGTTTCAGCCTCTAAACACAGAAGACTATCAAGAGTGGCCATACTTTATCAGACCAATGGTTCAATACACTGTCCCAATACACTGTCTTCTGACAGTGGCTGGTACAACATGCTTCAGCAGAAGCAAACATAATTATCCAGGTTTCCGACAGGGGAAGAGAGTAGGAGGGGTGAAGTGGCTCAGGGTGGTTCACCCAGCATTGAAGGGGAACATAACAGTCTTCAAGTACTGTCATGGGATGAGCACACCCGTTCCCGTCAGAAGGGTGGGCATTGAGCCTCTGAGGCCTCAGTGCTCAACCCCGCATGCATCCTCATGGCCAGAGTCAATAGTAAATCCCTTTCTCACTAGTTCAGCGTGGCCTAGCAGCCAGAGTCACTAGCAACGCCCTCTTCTCAAAGGGCAGTGGAATTAGTGGCCACAGTCACCTAGTCAAAGTATCAGAGGGGTAGCCGTGTCAGTCTGAATCTGCATAAACAACAAGAAGTCCTGTGGCACCTTATAGACCAACAGATGTATTGGAGCATAAGCTTTCATGGGCAGACTCACTTCGCCAGATGCATGTGTATATGCATGAGTCAATAATAACACCCCTTCTCTGCAAAGCAGTCAGGCCTAGCAACCAGGCTGTGTCCAGACTCAAGGGTTTTTTCAAAAAAACTTCATCTGCGTCTACACTACAGCCGCGTTCTTTCGAAATTAAATCGAAAGAACGCGGCTTTTCTTTCGATGGCAGAAAACCTCATTTCATGAGGAAGAACGCCTTTTTTCGAAAGTGCTCTTTCGAAAAAAGGCGTTCTTGAATGCAAACAGGGCTTTTTCAAGAGAGCATCCAGACTGCCTGGGTGCTCTCTTTCGAAAAAGCAGCTTGCTTTTTCTAAAGTACTGCTTGCAGTCTAGACCCTTTTTTTCGAAAGAGGCTTTTTCGAAAGTATCTTTCGAAAAAGCCTCTTTCGAAAGAGGCCTGCAGTCTAGACGTAGCCCCAGAGTCAACAGCTCTACTCCCCTTCACGCAGGGCAGCATGGCTGGACAGTGTAGCCTAACAACCAGTCAATAGCAAAGCTCCTTTCCCACAGGGCAGCGTGGTCTAGCAGCCCAAGACACTAGCAACGCCCTCTTCTTAAAGGGTAGTTAGCAAAAGTAGCTTTCACTATACCTTTCTTTTTAAATAGCACTCTTCAACCCTCACACACCAGTGCGGATTTAGTACATCCCATCACAAGTACATAAAAGGTTGTTATAAAATGGAAGATGATAAAGTATTCTCCTTAATCACTGAGGACAGCACAAGAAATAATGGACTGAAATGTGTGAAGAAATATTTCCTTATGTTTATTTTAAACCTGGCACCCATTAATTTCATGGGGTGATCCCTGGTTCTTCTGTTATGTGAAAGATTAAACTTATTTAAAAAGCAGTGAAAATAGCTTTCTAAGAAAGAAGATTTCTTTGAGAATGTTAAGGATGCAATAGGTGAATAAAATGTTAAAAATTAAGTCTGAGTTGAAGAGTGCTAATTAAAAGGAAAGGGATAGATTGGTATTCTAAGATTCTGGTTTGTAATAAGCAAAACACTTGGCCACAGTGTGTCAGATCTTGGCAGATGTGACTCAGCATTCTAGCTTAAATAAATTATGTGTACAAGGTAGTTCACTATAGGATAGTGAGTGTAAGTATGCAAAGTCTTTCAAATGAGACCCCAAAAACAAAGATCCTGTTTATTCTGTATGGACATAAAAGAATGCATGAAACTTTGTTTTATTTTTATTTTTTTAAAAATAGGGGATAGCCCTGGCTTCCCGGACTCAAATTCTCCTCCTTCTACTGTGCAATGCTCTGGGAAATGGCAAATGTTGATCTCTGTCCAAGGAATGGTGTGTTGGGGGTGATGCTTATGAAGTAGTTTGGGATGGAAGACATTAAATAAATGTAAGATATTATAATAAAATAAAGCCCAGAAGTCTAAGAGTTTCCTCGGGAACCATGAAAAGCATTTGGGAAAAATGTTTCTTATCAATAACCATATACGAACAGTCACAGAGATAAGTTTATGCATGCCTACAGCCATTTTCTGACATCCAACTCTAAAGTAAACTTCTCTGAAGCTGATTTTTTAAAATCTTCTTTTCCCAGTAGAAGTTTGGTTCAAATCTGTTACCAGCCGATATGAACTTGAGCCAATACTCCATATACTGAAGTAGCTGCAAACAACTCTCTTAAGGTTAGGTGGTGGTGTCTTTAATCTCAAACACATTCCAAATACATGCCTAGCTTTTTTAAGGGCCACATTATTCTGGACCAGACAGGATTCTTTTCATGCCAGAGGTTTTTATGTTTCCGTTATAATCCAGCTATTAGACCTGCTGTTTCTGTTTTGATTGAAAGCAAGTGTTTTACCTTAGAGATATACTTCCAAAACCACTTTAATAAAGAAAAACATATGGACCAGAAACCTACCCTAACAAGTAAGTTGATGGTGTCCTTTTTGACAGAAAGAGTAGATCAGAGGTGCGCAATAATTTTCAGTGGGGACCACTCCACGATTTTGGAAAGTGGTCAAGGGCCACACTTTTCTGTGGAGGTGGTACGGGGTCTAGGATGGAGGTTGGCAGAGACGTAGTGAGGGGAAAGCAAAAGGGGGCAGCTGCCCCAGGGCACCACGCTAGGGGAGCACCGGGCTGGGCTGCGGTGGGGCGGGAGGTGCGGGGTGCTGGCCTCAGCTGAGCTGCAGGAGGAGGGAGGTGCTGGGAACCTGGGGCTGGACTCCAGGGGAGGGAGGGACGGAGAGGCAGGGAATCAGCTCTGAGCTCAGCAGGTTTGTGCAGTTTGGGGGGAGGTGCAGGGAAATGGAGCTCAGCTGGGTTGCAAGAGTGAAGAGGTGCGAGGTACTGAGCTGGGTTGGGCTGCCGCGGGAGAGGAAGGTGCAGAGCTCGGACCTCAGCTTGGCTGCAGGAGGAGGGAGGAGCCAGGAACCCACAGCTATACTCAAGGGGAGAGAGAGGGAGGGGCAAGAAATCAGAGGTGGGCTCAGCAGTTTTGTGGGACTTGGGGGAAGGTAGAAGGAAATGAGGCTCAGCTGTGCTGTAAAGGGCTGCAGGGAACTGGTGCTGCATTCACTTGGACTGTAGGGGATGGTTTTGGGGGAGGTGCAGGGAACCAGCAGGGGTGGGCAGCTCAGTTGGGTTACAGGGGATGGAGGTACAAAGAATCCTAGTAGGGAGCCCTGAAACAACTTCCCCTGGTCCAAAAAATCCCTCATCTGAGATCAGTCAGGTCCAGAGAGTGCCAGACCAGGGAGGTCCAACTTCTACCCAAGTCCCCTCCTTGCACCCTCCCTCCTAGCCAGATACCCTACCCCCAATCTGTTCCTGCTCCCTCCCTCTGGCCAGCCATCCTACATCCAGCCTGCTTCTGCACCCTACTTCCCCCCCTGATCTCACAAACTCACCCCCTTCCATCCGCCACTTCCCTCCCAGATCCTGCACCCCATCCCTGTCCCGCTCCTTGGCAGCCCTCTCACACACACTGAACCCATTATTTTGTCCCCATTTTAGAACCTAAGGGGGCCATAAAATTCCTCAGAAAAGCAAATCTAGCCTATGGAAAGCCCGGAACCTTAGTCCTCCCTATCCCTTCCCCTCGCCCCTTGGGGCTGGAATGCCAGAGGAGTGAGGTGTCTAAGTTGGGGGCCACCTAAGTGAGGGTTGGAGCTCTGGGAGGAGTTTTTTTGTTTCTCACTTGTGTAGTCCCCATCTGATTATTCTGTGGGTCAGTGGTCCCTGATCCAAAAAAAGGTTGCCTACCCCTGCAATAAGTAAAGAAAATATTGAAACCTTTTGAATTGGACATAAATTAATATTTTACTTTATTTAAAATGAAGTTTGATAAACTAACATGAGAAAGTTAAAACACTTAATCTGTTTAATAATTGAAATTAAACCATTCTCCCCAGCAAAATGGCTTGGGCATAATTGTGTAATTAAAGGTGGGTTTCCATTAGCAACTGGCTGTCTGTGGAAAGGTTTATATTGAGACACATGGTCCACGGGCCAAAGAGCTTGAGAACCACTGGAATAGAGGCACCCCTGGCCTCTCCCCATCAAGAGACCGCTGCAGGCTCCCTGCTGCTCCACAAGAGCCCACAGAGAGATCAGATCTGTTACCATGATGGTGAAATCACCATGTTGCTCCAGTGTGGATGATCTTTGTAAGTCTTCCTCATCCAAGTAGTCAATTTAAACAGCATGGCTACGTCTAGACTGGCATGATTTTCCGCAAATGCTTTTAATGGAAAAGTTTTCCGTTAAAAGCATTTTCGGAACAGAGCGTCTAGATTGGCACTGAAGCTTTTCCACAAAAAAGCCCCGATCGCCATTTTCGTGATCGGGGCTTTTTTGCGGAAAACAAATCTCAGCTGTCTACACTAGCCCTTTTGCGCAAAAGGGACTTTTGCCCGAACGGGAACAGCATAGTATTTCCGCAAAAAGCACTGATTTCTTACAGTAGGAAGTCAGTGCTTTTGCGGAAATTCAAGCGGCCAGTGTAGACAGCTGGCAAGTTTTTCCGGAAAAGCAGCTGATTTTCCGGAAAAACTGGCCAGTCTAGACACAGCCCCTGGTAAGATACCACGTGAAAACACTTGGTGCATCCATGGAGAGGCAGGATGTTTTGTCTCTCTCCAAAGAGAGTTGTCATGACTTGTGTCTCTGGGTGAACAAGACCCTTTGTGAGCTCTGTGAAGAGGTGAGATGTTTTGACTTCCAGCTTCAAGGGATTTGTTCTTCTGTCTTTGGGGTGCACGTTGCTTTAACCTGAACGGAGCTAGCTGTGACAATGCATTTCTTTGTTATTCTGACACAAAGTGAAATCTGTGCTGAAGACCCCACATTCAGTGAGAGAAAGCGCTGCTGTCAGAAAAAGTAAATTCAAAGTCTCTCCAGTTTTCTTCAAAGATCACCTCTACCAGTTAGTGGGGCTTTTACTGATTGGTCTCTTATATGTCTGAAGGGTGACTAAATGTTATCTGTATCTTTTTGGGTCATATCAACAGATTGTTTTGGGCTCAATCCTAGATTAAAATTTAAATTGTATCAGGCCCTTTGTAAGCAGGCTGGGGAGTGGTCTCATTTGGCAATTATTATTCGGTATTATTTACCTAATATATACATTGCCATCATGGTATTGACATATACATTTCTCAGTACCTTTACATATAAAATAGCCCAGCCCCATTGACCTCCATGGGCAATGTACCTCGTAAGGAGTGATGGGGATACGATGAAGTTGTTTAAACAAATATGTTGCAATGGTAGAAAAAATGTTGTGTGTCTGAAAACTGTAGGTACTGGGGGTACTTATAATTTTTTTAAAGGGGTACTTTATAAAAAAGGTTGAGAAACACTGCTCTAAACCGTTGCTTTTGGTCTCCCTGTTTCCTTTCCCCTTTGACAAGTTGGGCAGGTAGCAGTTTTGGTAAAACTATATCAGACACGTGCACACAGTGCTCGCTCTACCTCAGCTGGTGCTGGATAATCAGAGCCTCAATTCTAAAGGAGTTGGCATTACTGCGGTGATCAATCCTCCCACGTTTTGTTGTGGATTTTGCAAAGAAAATGCTGGTGTTTTCTATAGGTCGCCCACATCTTCCAGTCATAGCAGAGACTTGAGATTAAACGTGGCTTTCTCAACTAAAAGTCTTATACATGTTTGGACGTTGTGATTGTCAATATCTGGCGAGGCAGTCTGCCAAGGGCAAGGCTGGCCTTGAATCTTGATATCTATGGCTTCAGGTGAGTGGCTTGTGTGAAATTTGGAAGAGCAGCTCAGAGAGACCTCTCTCCTTTATTTAAGGATAGAATCTCACAGCAGCCTAAAGGAAAAAGTCCTCGTGGCAGACAGAAAGCCACGCTTGCAGTGTATCCTCAGCCTTAGGCTACTTATTGCTTCAAGTGCCTTTAAGAAAGTGAGGGTGATTCTCATGTTGTGTGCATTTTATTTAAAAGTTTTTTTCTGAGTGTTATTTTAACAGGTAAGTTAATCTCTTACATTCACTGATGTAGCAAAGGACGTGTGGGGAGGTAACTGCCCTTCTGCTCTCCCATCATACCTCTGCTCACCTGCTCCTCCTCCATCCACCACCGCCTGCTGAAGCCTCGTCCCTGCCTCTGCACCCCCAGCCCAACCCTCCTCCCTCTTCAACAGTGCCCGCCCCAAACTGGAAGGAGTGGGGGAAGATGCGGTACAAGCTCCCCCCTCCTCCCAAGGTCAGGCTCAGCTGTACTCCAGGTTTAGGGTCCTGTCACGTGGTAGCAGGGAGGGGGGGGCGCAAATTTTGCTTTTGCCCCCGGGCGCATAACACTCTCGCTATGCTTCTGAAGGCTGGGTGCAAAAAAGTGCTCCGGATAGGGAACTGGGGTGTAGGAGATGGTGTGAGGTCTGAGAGGAAGTTTGGGTAAAGGAGGAGGTTGTGACCTGGGTCAGGGGATTGAGGTGTAGGGTCAAGGAGGAACTATGGGTGCAGGAGAGGATTCTGGCCTGGGGAAGAGTATAGGAGGGAATACACAGTCTGAGAGGGAGTTGTGACCTGGGGCAGGGGGGTGCAGAGGGTTTAATAGTGACCTAAGGGAGGGAGTTGGGATGCGGGAAGGGCAGGGGTTCCAGAAGCAGGCTTTGGCTGGGAGGCACTTACCTAAATGTCTCCCAGCCGGCAACCCTGCAGCATCCACAAGGCAGGTTGGGATCCTGCCTGCTGCAGTCCCAGATTGCTTAAAACTGTAGGCAGTTCCCTCCATGTGGCTCTCAGCTTGCCAATATAGGCACGTTTTCAAGTGAAATGATAAATCATAATTGTGTATTATAATTATTTGTTCTATTATTGCATTTAGGAACCTGAGTTATGGACCAGGACAGTATTGTACTAGGTATTTACTGTAAAAACACAGAACAAAAAGACTCTCTCTTCCCCAAAGAACTTCCAATTTAAGTTAATTTTTCAAATTTTAAAATAACACCAAAATATGCCTTTTTTCTCATTTCTATTTTGCAGAGCAAAGAAACATTGATAAAATAAATAAAAGACTAATTTTTGTCTGTATCTAAAAAAATTTTAATAGGCAAGTGGTTAAACAAAGCAGTTAAAAGGACTGAGATTTTCAAAGCTAGTTTACAGAATTTAGCCACGCAGCTCCAATTAAGTTCAGTAGAAATTGTGTGACCAAATTCTTTTTACAGCTTTTAAATTTCAACTGACATGTGCCTAACATCGTTTCAACCACTTTTCTTTTGTAATTTCTGTATTTTTTAATCTCTCATCATTTTTTAAGTTTATAAAAACTAATTAGAACAAGGACTATATTTGTACTGCACCCAACACAACGAGGTATCAATCTAAACTGAGGTTTTTTTGACATTACCACACTCAATAACTGATTTTTGTTTGTATATAATATTTATACCATGACCAAAACAAATGAAATACTTCTCATCTTTTGCAAGGTATCCCAAATCATTTGTAATATAAATACTATAGAGTGAAACCAACAATCAGCAAAATTAACAATGTTTCAGCTAGTGTGTATGTACAACACTGTCCTCTCCTGTATGAATGCAGAACTGCTCAGCTGCATGTCATAGACTCTATACTACTAGAAGTTAATGCAGGCTACATCTACACTGCACATCAATTTTGAAATAAACTATTCCAGAATAGTTATTCCGAAATAGCTTATTTTGAAATAGCACATCTACACTGCAGGGAAGCCTAAAAATTAGTCCGAGGCAGGCTTTCCTAATGTAGATGTGTTATCTCAATTTAGAGCCCCACAAGGCACTGGGGAGGAATTACTTAGAATGGCCAGGGTGAGGGGCTATTTCGAAATAGCAGCAGTGGAGCATCTACACATGCCTTATTTAGAAATAGCTATTTTGGAATAGGCATTATTCTTCATAAAATGAGGTTTACAGATTTCGGAATAAGCCGTCCGTTATTCCAAAATAACTTTGCTGTGGAGACATACCCAGAGAGTCCACTAGCTCAAGTGGCAGGGGCCAGTACATTTAGAAGAGATTTTGGGTCCTACCCTTGTGATCACTATGAAGTTCTAAATGGCCACAATGTGCAGCATGCTGATGATAGCTAAAATAACCCCGTGCAGCTCTGTTCTTTCTAAGAATTTGTATTTAACACTTACATTATTTTATTATTTGTATTTAAACATTGCAGAACTGTAACACAGCAGCAAACTGAGCTTGGTGCTGACTGCAGCCTGCATCTCCTTGCAGTCCTGAATCCAGCCTTCTAAAATGGAGGATGATGGTCACACACTGCAGCTGAACCGAGCACTCTTACACATCAATAGCATCTATCCCAAATAACCCTAGCAATCCATGGATTTTTTTTTACAATTCATACATCCTTGTTTCACAAGGAAACTAAAAGACTTAGCCAGCATTGCCTGCATCCTTCATGCAGGGGGCTGGCAGTGTGGGGGGTACAGGAGTCAGGGCAAGGCCTTGAGGATGTGGGGGGCAGGGCAGGAGGCTGGTGACATGAGGGTGCAGGAGTCGGGGGTATTGAGGAGGGGTTCAGGCCAGAGAGCTAGGGATGTGGGGGATGTGAGAGTGAGGGTCCCTTCCAACAGGACTCTCTCCTCCAGCCCCCTCCTGCCAGCAGGAACCTTCCCTCTCCCCTCGGCACTGTGGCCAATGGCCGGGAAGGGGATAAAAGGTTTGGGGCAAAAGGGCTACTTACCAGGACTGCGGACAGGCAAGGTGGCAAGCCCCAGCTGGCCACTCTGTTGGTGCTGTGGCTGCCCCCAACAGTCACTGCAGTATAACTCTCCCCTGTGCTTACTGCCTACTCTCAGGATAGACTCATAGACTCATAGACTTTAAGGTCAGAAGGGACCATTATGATCATCTAGTCTGACCCCCTGCACAGCGCAGGCCACAGAATCTCGCCCACCCCTCTTAGAATAATCCTCTCACCTATGTCTCAGATATTGAAGCCTTCAAATACTTTGAAGGCCCCAGCATGCAGAGAGTCCTTCAGCTGTGATCTGTGCCCAATGCTACAGAGGAAGGCGAAAAACCTCCAGGGCCTCTGCCAATCTACCCTGGAGGAAAATTCCTTCCTGACCCCAAATATGGCGATCAGCTAAACCCTGAGCATGTGGGTAAGACTCACCAGCCAGACACCCAGAAAGTTCCCTATAATGAATGGTCAATTAGTTACCAAGATCATGTTATTTCATCCAACCATCCCCTTATCATAGAATCATAGAACTGGAAGAGACCTCAGAAGGTCGTCAAGTCCAGCCCTCCGCTCTAGGCAGGACCAATCCCATCTAAATCAACCCGGCCAGGGTTTTGTCAAGCCGAGACTTAAACACCTCTAGGGATGGAGACTCCACTACTTCCCTAGGTAACCCATTCCAATGCTTCACTACCCTCCTAGTAAAATAGTTTTTCCTAATATCCAATCTGGACCTCTCCCACCACAACTTGAGACCATTGCTCCTTGTTCTGCCATCTGTCACTACTGAGAACAGCCTCTCTCCAGCCTCTTTGGAACCTCCCTTCAGGAAGTTGAAGGCTGCTATCAAATCCCCCCTCACTCTTCGCTTCTGCAGACTAAACAGACCCAAGTCCCTCAGCCTCTCCTCGTAGGTCATATGCTCCAGACCCCTAATCATTTTGGTTGCCCTCCGCTGGACCCTCTCCAATGCGTCCGCATCCTTTTTGTAGTGGGGGGCCCAGAACTGGACACAGTACTCCAGATGTGGCCTCACCAAAGCCGAATAAAGGGGAATAATGACATCTCTGGGGGTATGTCTACACTACCCCGCTAGTTCGAACTAGCGGGGTAATGTATGCATACCGCACTTGCTAATGAAGCCCGGGATTTGAATTTCCCGGGCTTCATTAGCATAAGCGGGGAGCCGCCATTTTTAAATCCCCGCTGCTTCGAACCCCGTGTAGCGCGGCTACACGGGGCTCGAACTAGGTAGTTCGGACTAGGGTCCTATTCCGAACTACCGGTACTCCTCGTGAAACGAGGTGTACCGGTAGTTCGGAATAGGCACCCTAGTCCGAACTACCTAGTTCGAGCCCCGTGTAGCCGCGCTACACGGGGTTCGAAGCAGCGGGGATTTAAAAATGGCGGCTCCCCGCTTATGCTAATGAAGCCCGGGAAATTCAAATCCCGCTTCATTAGCAAGTGCGGTATGCATACATTACCCTCCTAGTTCGAACTAGGAGGGTAGTGTAGACATACCCTGGATCTGCTGGCAATGCTCCTCTTAATGCATCCTAATATGCCATTAGCCTTCTTGGCTACAAGGGCACACTGTTGACTCATATCTAGCTTCTCATCCACTGTAACCCCCAGGTCCTTTTCTGCAGAACTACTACTTAACTGGTTGGTCCCCAGCCTGTAACTATGCTTGGGATTCTTCCGTCCCAAGTGCAGGACTCTACACTTGTCTTTGTTGAATCTCATGAGATTTCTAGTGGCCCAATCCTCCAATTTGTCTAAGTCACTCTGGACCCTATCTCTGCCCTTAAGCGTATCTACCTCTCCCCCTAGCTTAGTGTCATCTGCAAACTTGCTGAGGGTGCAATCTATCCCCTCATCCAAGTCATTAATAAAGATATTGAACAAAACTGGTCCTAGAATCGAACCTTGGGGTACTCCACTAGAAACCGACCGCCATCCTGACATTGAGCCATTGATCACTACCCGCTGGGCCCGGCCTTCTAGCCATCTTTCTATGCATCTTACCGTCCATTTATCCAATCCACATTCCCTTAACTTGCTGGCAAGAATATTGTGGGAGACCGTATCAAAAGCCTTGCTAAAGTCAAGGTATATAACATCCACTGACTTTCCCATGTCCACTGAGCCAGTTACCTCATCATAGAAGCTAAGGGATAGTATCCCTCGCACTCTGTGCCCCCTCCCTTTCAGTGTTATGAAAAACAGTCCCATTTTCCTGGCACAACCAAACCCTGACCTTGCTGTAAATTAGGATAAGAAGAAGCTGCATATCAAATTTGGTGATCCTAGCTCTTAGGGTATGTCTACTCTACCACCCTAGTTCGAACTAGGGTGGTAATGTAGGCAACCGGAGTTGCAAATGAAGCCCGGGATTTGAATTTCCCGGGCTTCATTTGCATATTGCCGGTCGCCGCCATTTTTAAATGTCCGCTAGTGCGGACTCCGTGCCCCGCAGCTACACGCGGCATGGACTAGGTAGTTCGGATTAGGCTTCCTATTCCTGTTCCTATTCGGAACGAGGAGTAACGGTAGTTCAAATCCCGGGCTTCATTTGCAACTCCGGTTGCCTACATTAACCACCCTAGTTCTAACTAGGGTGGTAGTGTAGACATACCCTTACTGTTTAGGAGGAATTCTTGAACAAACAGACTAATGGACAGACAAACAGATGCACATTTCTAAACTATATAGACAGATTTTCAGTTTGACTTGGTTTCTTGAAACCCCAAAATGATAATTTGCCTTTGACTTGTGTATGGACTACAGAGTCAAGCTTTGTATTTGCAGCTGGTACCACATGTACATAAAACTTAGTCTGGGCCAAACTATGCCCACAGCAGTTACTGTGGTGCAACTCCAATCAGTTCCAATGGACACTCATGTACATGAAGGCAGAACTGAGATCTTAACGTCTTTTGTTTACTGCATAGAACATCTAAATTTGCAGAAGGCAATAACATTTTTCTTAACCAATGGATCTCTGTTTAGACTCTCTCTGAAGCTACAGTAGATTTTCCACAACAGAAGCCTCTCTCTCTGCTCTCATGAACAATATCCCAGCAAAAATAAATGAATGTATCAAAGTAGGTGGAAAATAAAGGGAAAATATTTGTACAAAATGCTGATCCACCAAAAGCACACAAAGCACTTATTCAGTAGAAAACATGAATACTATAATCTGAGGCAAATTACCAAGCATCAATTAAGATGCAAAACTACAGTACAAAAAAGGGTTCATACACTTCATGTTGTCAGAAGAACCTGTTTCTAACAAGGATAGCAGAACTGTAGTGCTCTACAGGACTGTCATTCAGCTGTCCTGTCTATTTGTTCAATGTTACATGAGATTCTCTTAGAAAGATAAGAAATTATGAGCAACTGAAGAGAAACATTTAGGTCTAAACCCATTATGCTTGATTAAATAGTCATGCAAGGAGGAATAAGAAGAGGTCACTCACTATCAGCCTTCACAATGTGAGGACAAAAAACAGTTATTGACTGTACCCTACACACGATATCCACGCACATGATTCAAACAACAGTTTTTTACAGTATTAACAAACTGTGGAAGTGAGACACAGAGAAATTAAGCATCCACACCAGGACTGAGCAAGCTACCTCTCTCAGGCTGGAATCAGCCTGCCAAGCCACCGGATCTGGCCTGCGGATGCCCCTCCCAGGATCCTCAAGCACGCATCAGCCCTACTCTAAATGCAGGGCTGCTTTGTGCGACTCTCTACTCTGGAGGTGATCTCCCTGCCCCCAGACCAATCCTCAGCTTCTATTGGTCAGAAACAACCAGCCAATAGAAACTGACCCCAGCAGAACTCTCATCTCCTATTGGCCAGAAACAGCCAGCCAATAGGAGCTGAGAGATTGGCCTGGGGGATGGGGGCAATACAAGCCTTTCCCCCCTCCCAGAGTTGAGAGTCAAGTTGAGAGTCAGGTGGAGGGAGCAGGTTGCATTTTCAATGTTCTGGGACTGCAGCAGGCAGAAAGCCCAGCTGGCTTTGGGGTGCTGCAGGCTGGGAGATGCTTAGGTAAGTGCCTCCTAGTCAAAGCCTGCTTCTGGCACCCCATCTCTCCCAGATCCCAACTCCCTCCCCCAGGTCACCTTCCAAACCCCCTGCACTCTCCCTGCCCCAGGTCACAACTCCCTCCCAGACACTGTACCCCCTCCCTCACCTCTCCCCCAGGCCAGAATCCTCTCCTGCACCTCCACTTCCTCCCTGACCCTACACCTCAATCCCCTGACCCAGGTCATAACCCCCTTCTTCACCCAAACTCCCTCTCAGACCTCACATCATCTCCTGCACCCCAGTCTTTTACCGTGTGTGCCCTTCTCCACCCAGCCTCCATCCTAGATCCCCCCACACATCGTCCACAGAAAAGTATGGCCCTTGGCCACTTTCCGAAATCTTGGAGTGGCCCTCCACCAAAAATTATTACCCACCCCTGGTCTACACAGAACCCTTACGTCAAAATAAGCTACACAATTTGTAGCTTTTTCAAGGTAATTTTGAAATAGCTTTGGTGCTATCTACACAACATCAAATTTCAAAATAAAGCACTATTCCAACAAGTCCCTTAACCCTTATGGAATGAGGGCTACAAAGGACACCGGAATAGCATGCGCATTATTTATTTTGAAATATATTTTGAAATAGCAGGCGCGTTTAAGGACGCGGAATAGCTATTTCGGGATATTTCCAGTAAACTGAAATAGCCCTGCTGTCTAGACGTAGACTAAATCCTCTAAGATTCAAAGAAGTCATGTGATCATTTTGCACTGTAACATACATAGGCACTGACAGGACATGTTATGCTGTCAGAATATTTGTACAACACTGAGTAGGCAATGAATAGATAGATCAGTAAATATCCCCATTTTCCAGATACAGAAGATGAAGGGAATGATCAACTGATTTGCCAAAAGCCATAGCAAGTATCAAATAAAGTACTGTAAGCCAAAAATTCCTGGGCCACAGCACTGTGATGTGATCTGATCACTTTGTTCTGGCACACAGATTTAGGGCAGGATTTTGAAATCCAGTCAGGGTTGGTCTAACTCAGATAACATTGTGCCACTCTGGCAGATTTGTATTAAAAGCCCACATCTGAGCAGAATTTTGGCTGTTATTGAATCACCATAACATTCTTATTTCAGTTGTGACAGAATAGGCAAGAAGAACAATATATTTTTTACCCACCCAGCTTTCCATTAAGTCATCCTGGCCTAATCCATCATTAAAAACAAACATTTTGAATCTTACCTTGAACACATGTTTTTTTAATCTATTCATGTCTTTCTTTTTTAGTATTGCCCAATGGAAGATAAATATTGGTTTCAACTTGCTATGGTTCAATGTAGAGATTAAAATGAAAGTTGTTCATCTGAAGAAGTGAGCTGTACCCACCAAAGCTCATGATGCCATCTACATGTTTTGTTAATCTTTAAGGTGCTGCTAGACCAGTGGTCTCCAAACTTTTTACACCCAAGTTCACTTTTTAAATGACAGACCAAGCCAAGATCTACCGCCCCACCCCTTCCTTGAAGCCCCTCCCCTTCCGTAAGCCCCACCCCTTCCTTGAAGCCCCGCCTTCTCTATTCTCCTCCTCTCCATCACTTGCAATCCCCAATCCTTATACTGCTGCTTTTTTTTTTTTTTTTTTTTTTAATTCTTCTGTAGGAAGAGGTTTTTCCAACATTTGGCCTGTCTACACTGGACCAAATGTCAGGAAAAAAAACCCTTCTTTTGGAAGCCCCCTTATTCCTTGTGGAAAGAGGAATATAGGGGTGACCAAAAGAGCCTGTTTGCTCTTCCACTAAAAAAGTGGAAGAACAAACGCAACCCTGGATGCCGAAGAGTTTTACTGGGATATCTCCAGAATCCTGAAAAACTCCTGCAGTCTAGCTGGACCCTTGCTGTGTTGAGACAGGATGTGTAGGCTCTGGGGTGGGAATGGCTGGAGGGGTGAGAGGTGCAAGCTCTGGTAGGCTCTGGGGTGGGAATGGGTGTGGGACGGGGTGAGAGGTGCAAGCTCTGGGAGGAAATCTGGATGCAGGAGGAGGTGGAGAAGGGGACACTGGCTCGGGGAGGGGGCTCCAGGCTGGGCAGTGTTGGGATACTAAGCAAGCCACAGACTTGCGGATGTGAGGGTGCAGGAATTTGGGTTGGGGTATGTGAGGGGCTGAGGGCATGAGGTTCCAGTGTTTGATAGGCTCAGATCTAGGGTCTGGGGAAGGGGGAATGCAGGAGTGGTTGTGGCCAGATGGGGGCTTGGCCCCAACTGGGGGTTTGTTGGCCAGGCTTCATTTTTAAATAGAATACTATGTCAAACACAAAAAATTTCTGCATTGTCTTTATTTATGAGAATGGCAGGGAACCTGCCTTGAGTCAGGGGTCACTGACCCATAGAAAAGTCATTTGGGAGCAGGGGACACAGTACTGGGGAGGAGTGCGGGTGGGTTCTGGAGCAGGGAACAGGGTGCCAGTGGGGGCAGGAGAGAGGGGGCAGGGTGCCAGGACAGGTTTCTGCAGCAGGAGACAGGGTGCTGGGGGGCACAGGTTTCTGCAGAGGAGAGCAGGGGGACAGGTTTCTGTAGTAGGAGACAGGGTGCCAGAAGGAACTGGTTTCTGCAGGGGGGGCAGGGTGCCGGGGGACAAGTTTCTGCAGGGGGGGCAGGTTTCTGCAGCGGGGTCGGGGGGGCAAGGGAGAAGGAACAGGAGGCCAGGAGGGCAGGGGACAAGTTTGGGGCAGAGGAGAGGGAACAAGATTGGGGGCAGGGAGTTCCCTACACCAGCCATGGAGGGAAGCCTCCGACCTGCGCTCCCTCCGGACTGACCGCAGGGCAGCCAGGCTGGAGCGGCTGCCCGGCCAGCTGGCCATGGTGCTCAGCCAGGGTGCACCAAGCTCCACATGGGCAGGCACAGAGGGGATTCCGCCCAATTAGCTGGAGCGCGGTTCAGCCTCCTCTGGGCTGAACGTCACAGCCAGCAGGCCAGGCAGCTTCTCCTCTGCGCCAGTCCACGTGGAGCGTGGTACACCCTGGCTGAGCGCCATGGCCAGCTGGCCGGGCAGCTGCTTCTCTTCCCTCCAGCCCGGCTGCCCTGCACTCAGCCCAGGGAGGCTGTGCCTAGCTCCAGCTGTGAAAGCCACAGTCAGCTGGCTGGGGTGTTTCAGCCCTCCTGACCTCCCAGCTCCCACCATTCCTCGCAGCTACTCACCTGTGTTGTTGCTCAGTGAGTAGCTGCTCCTCAAATGAGGAAATCTAATGTAAATGTACTGCGCAGGTGCGCAGTTCAGAGAGGGCTCAAGAGCTACTCTTAGAGCCCCTGAGATCTACCGGTAGCTCACGATCTACTGGTTGGTGACCACGGTGCTAGACTATTCGTCGTTTTTCCAGTTACAGACTAACTCAGCTACCCCCTGAAGCTTTTACACTTACACTTTGTGTGCTACCTGGCTGAGAAGGGATCTGTACGTTCAACCTACATGAGACTATCTACTAGGATTGGATATGGTACAGGCATTTTACCGAAAAAATTATATAATTGCATGTTTGTGTATATGTTGAATAAAGTATCAGAAACACCACATTAGATGCATAATAAAATAATTATTATAACATATATAGCACACCGAGGACCCCTTTAAACATCCCAATAGGAAAAACTCTCATTGATTTCACTGGGCAGTGGCTATATAGTACTTTCCATCCATAGGTCTGGAAGTGCTTTATAAAGTTGGCCAATGGGCTTTGACAGACAAGAATTTAAAACTCCATTGAAAAGAGTTTAAGATGTTAAATACCAGCAGGGTTTTTCAGTACTACAGACTTTGGTAACATTTAAAACACTAAGAAATGCTAGCAAATTAATATGCTACACCAATTCATTTGGTGAACAAATCTCATTCACGAGTAGTACTGTGTTCTGAATGTGTTAGGCTGACAAAGCTCTCAGGCGTCAAAGAGCTATTCAAAAGGGTGTCAGTTTCTCAAGCATAAAGCAGCTTGCTGTACTTTGGACTGATTGGTGGGACAAAAAATTTCCTTAAAAAAAAACCCACAGGAGACAATCACATAACAGTTGCTATTAATTAGGATATTGATAATAACTAGGATTCATTGTTACAGAGCTTCACTAGAAAAAAAATCTGTATCTTAGCATCCTAATGATGTGCACAGTACATACGTGATCAAGGAAAATGTTTCTTAATGCAACTCCACCAACAGAACCAGACAGCTATGCATTTCTTGTTTCAATTTTTCTAAGAAGATCTAATCAGAAAGCCTGTCACAATACAAAACGTTCATTTCATACACCAGAAAGAAAATTCTGATTCGCAGTATGTTGCCTTGTGTTCTTCTATTGGCTCAACAGGAAAAAAAAAGTGAAATATAAAAAACAATGACAAAGTACATAGTTGCTCTTTTCCAGCGAGTGTTGTGGGAGGAATCTAACAGACATTTGCTTCACTTCCAGAAAGTAACAAATTCAAAAGGGCAAATGAATACTCTAAATGTCTGTTTAGCATAAACAGTGCCTACAAACTAGATGCAAATTCTTTACAATCCACTTTCCAGCAGACTGCTATTCATTGTAGCCAGTTGATAACAGTGTAATTAGAACGATTGTTAAATATTAAGTGCAAACTAGTTTATTTAGAAAAGAGGATAATGCAAGCATTCTAGGAATAGACTGGCACACTGCAACATACCTTGGATCATGGACAGTGCTGCAAAGCATCATATATAATCCCAATCAGCCCATACTTGCATTTTGCTCCATGGAAAAAATAACTGTTACAAGCCCTTTTCCAGCCCGGGGGGGAGGGGGTATGCGAAGGGTGCAAATACCCCCCCACTACTCCCCCAAATCAGCGTGAGGGGGCTCTGCAGCCGCTTTCCTGGTGGTCTGTGGCTTGAGCTCAGCTCTCCTCCTTCCCTCAACAGCGGGGAGCCTGCGCTGGCGCTGCAGCCTCCCCCTCCCGCCTCATGGTTGGAGCGCCAGCACCGGCTTCCTACTTGGGGAAGGGGAAAGAGAGAAAGCCCCAAGCTTTGCTGCACGATTGGCTCACTTTGATCCTCTCTTGGCTGAGGGAAAGGGAGGAGTGCTTCTTCCCGGTGAGCTAGATTGCACAGCAAGACTTGGGGCTTTCTCTCTTCCTCTCGCCCCCAAGCAATTGACTTTTTTATGATTCAGTGGCCCCCAGACCCAAAAAAGTTTCCTCACCCCTGCCAGAAATAAAGAAAACTTGAATCTTTTGTGTTGGACATAAATTAATATTTTATTTTATTTAAAATTAAGTTTGATTAACTTTCTCACATTGGTTTAAGAGTTTAGTCTTTTTAATTATTTAAAATAATATTTCCTTTCTTACTGATTAAATTAAACCATTCTCCGTAGCTTTAGCACTGACAAAATGGTTCAGGAGTAATTATGTAATTAACAGCGAGTTTTCATTACCAACTGGTGGTCCATGGTAGGGATGTGAACGACTAGTCGACACACTAATCAACTACTCACTCCCCCTTGCCCCAGGACAGACTCTGGGCTCCATACGGCACCCGGAGTCTGCCGTTTAGAAGTGCCGTGTGCAGCCTGGGGACTCCCCCGCTGACCTCGAGCTCCGTGTGGCGTTGCGGGGGGATTGGCGGGCGGGGATAGTGGCAGCATAGCAGGACCAGAGGAACGGCATCTCCCACCTGCGAAGAGCAGCCCGAGCCCAGCCCCACTGGCTGGAAACCCCACCCGCACTCACCCTAGCCTCACCGAGCAGGCAGAACAGCAGCAGGCAGAGGTGGCCAACGGAGCGGGGGGCCATGGCAGCCACGTTGCTCACCATGATCACAGAAGGTAATTTCTATAAAACCTTTATTACTGTATACATTTTTAGTATGTTATAACAAAATCATTTTACCAATCTCTGTTTCCACTCAAATTTTTCATTAATCTCTCTTACGCATACTCATCGCATGACTATTTTGAACTCCTTTTAAAAAAAATTGTGGTCCACATTTACAAAAAAAGCACCATCACCCCCGCCACACACACACAAATTCCTGCAGTGAGTGTGTTAAGGACTGGAGCCAATCAAGGCTTATCCCAACTCCGGCTCACCTGAGAAGGAAATGGGAGCAGAAGCACTCAGGTGGCTGTTCAAATCCCCATATAGCAACTCATGGTGCAAGTATCACACCTTACTTTCTTATGCAGAAGAAGGATGTATGTCTAATGGATTGAGCCTTTAAAGAGTAAATAATCAAATTATTGCATGGAAAGTACATGTACAAATCCTAATATCTCTTTATCAGAGTTGCAAGTACATCACCCACACTGTATTTTCAAAGTCAAGCCCTGGAGAGTTTTAGCAGATGACATTAAATATTGATGCTGTTATATGCTTAGTATTTCATGGCAATTTACTTGATAGGGAATTAATTTGTACTCAAGGTAAATAATTATTTGAAGGTAGCTTATTAAGAATATGGATTTTAACAGCATTAAGCAAAGACATCCTGTTAGAGTCCCAAAATAGTCTATCATAACAGTATATTGATTTTAAATTTTAAAATTACAGTAAAATGAATGCCCTTTGGGTGGCATCAATTTCACTGATACTTTGCATTAGCAGAGCCATTCTTCACTAGTTTCAGGCTGCTCTGATAGACAGATCAGGACATTCATGAGATCAGTATCCTCAATAGCACCCTGTTTTTCCAATGCTGGAGCTGTCATGGAATGGAAGTGAAATGTAAGACGACACTGTCAATTTCATCACATTCAGTAATTCCTTTTCCCCCATGCATGCATTGTACCCACCTATTGTTTCTTGTCTTTTACTTTGATTGTAAGCTCTTTGGGGCCGAAACAGTCAGAATGGGGCAGGGACCTATAGGTGCCACCACTCAAATAATAATAAATAATAAAAAACAGTAATAGTTATAACAGACGGGACTTTAGTTGGGCAAAGCCCATTTGCTAGCCCTCCAACAGGAGTGAATTTCACCCAAAGATGAGAAATTTATCTCCTAAAGCAGGCCTGGGCACACTATGGCCACATTGGGCCCGCCAAGCCACCGGATTCAGTCCATGGAGGCAGTGTGAAGTCCCAGGGCAAGGTCCCCTGCTTGCCTTGAAGCCCCGCACAACATTCAGAAATGCAGCTGCCCCATTTCTGTTCCAAAAATGGAGAGGAGTGGGAAAAGCTTCAGGATCTGCCCCCACTCCCAGCACAATCCCATTGGCCAGTTTCTGAAAAGAAACTGGCAAATGGAAGCTGCCTGTTTGAATAATAGGCAGCCAAGAAGAACCACGCACCCTTTCCTCAGCTCAGTTATTCACACAAGCACTTTGCTGGGCAGGCTGGCTGGGAAACATTTTAAGTTCTTTAAGGCTTAGCTCTGCAGGTAAGTAGGCTGGTTTGGCAGCTGGTTGCTAAGTCTGTTGGCCACAGCCTACCCCTGGCACCTCAACCCTTCCCTTCCCTTTTCCAGCCCTCTGCACCATCCCCAATCAACATATCCAAAGCTTCTGCTCCCCTCTTGCACACCCTCCCAGATCTGGCACCTCAAACTGCCTAGGTCACAATCTCATCCTACCCTAGGTCACATCCCAAACCCCTGCACTCCAATTCCCTGTCCTACGTCACAACCGCCCCCGGCACCCAAATTCCCTTCCAGACTCCATTCTCCCTCCTGCACTTCAATCCCTTACCCCAAGCTCCCTTCTGCACCCAACCTCCATCCCACATGCCGCATCGCCTCCATTAATATAATAGAAGAGTGCAGCTCTCAACCACTTTCCAAAATCTTGGAGTGGCTCCCGCATCAAACATTATTGCCCACCCCTGTCCTAAGGGTTATGGAACACTGTAGCTTCAATAATCCAAAATTTGCCAAAGTTCAAAAAATTAGATCTTTCTCCATTTTAACCTCAGAATAAAAATTCCTACTCTGGCAAT
This sequence comes from Pelodiscus sinensis, assembly GCF_052426305.1. Lineage (NCBI taxonomy): Eukaryota > Metazoa > Chordata > Testudines > Trionychidae > Pelodiscus > Pelodiscus sinensis. Next base: position 13,485,271 of record NC_143074.1, read on the forward strand.
GCTCTTTTTAAAACTAGCAGAAAGCAGCAGGCACTTAGGCCTGGTCTATACTATTCGGCTTAAATACAAAATGCGTAGCTGGAGTCGGCTTACCTTGAGCCAAACTGTGGTGTCATCCATACTAGGAATGTTAAATATGGGTTAACTCATCGACTAGTCGATGGATTTTCCATCGACTATTCGATTAGTCGATAAGCGAGGGAGCTGTAGCGGGGCTAGCTCCTGGCCCGAGAGTTAACCCCACTGTGGCTCTGTCTTTTAAATGTATTAATAGCCCACAGGCTCTTAATACATTTCAAAAGTTAAAGTGCAGCAGGGGGGACCTGGCACAAGCCGGGAGTCAACTGGCCCAGCTTATGCTGGGTCCCCCCCGCTGTGCTTCTGATTTTTAAACTTATTAAGAGTCAGTAGGCTTTCAATACATTTAAAAAGCAGAGTTGCAGTGTCTGGGACTGGGCACGAGGTCAGAATCAGCTGATTCCTGGCTCGCACCTGGTTCCTGCTACTTCCATGTCCCCTACGGAGACGTTGCTGGGGTGAACTGGCTTTTAAATGGGTTCCCCCAGCACCGGCTCCTGCTCCCCACCCTTGCTGCCACTAATAGCAAGTGAGGGAAGCAACTAGTAAAGGTATTAGTCAAGTATCCAATAAGCTTTTGCTTATCGGATAGTTGATTAGTTGCTTACATCCCTGGTCAACACAACAGGAGGCTGACGGGAGCAAATGCTCCCATTGGCTTCCCTTGTCTCTCGCAGAAGGAGGAGTACTGGGTGCCGGTGGGGGCTGCCCTCAGAGTTCAATTTTGGGGTATATACTAGACCCGCTAAATCGAATGCTAGAAGATCAACTGCTGGAGTGCTGATCTTCTAAGTGAAGACATGTCCCTAGATACTATAGAGACTGGTATTTTGTAAATTACATAGATTGCTCAAAAGCCTTTGAACCGTAGCTGGATTTACAACATTTTTGCTTGGATTTAGGATGAGTTGGAGTTAGGGTTGCCTACTTTGGTTGGCTGAATTCCTGGACGTTTCATCACATGACATCTTTAATTAAAGATTAATCTTTAATTCTTAGAGACTCCAGGACAATCCTGGAGGGTTGGCAATCCTGGTTGAAGCACTTATCTTTAAAACAAATGCATCAAAAAGGGAATGTTTTTATTTTTTTATTGAAGATATTTGACTTTGGAAGCTGCAGTGAACTTTATTCAATATAGCACTAGGGAAAAAATGCAGGTAGTATCTTAGCTTTCATGTAACTGAAAGAATAAACTGAGACCTCATTCTGTAATATTCTTCTCCCATCCTGGTGCCCTTCATTCTCAACTTTACTTTCGTTGCTTGTACCGGTTACTGCTGTTGTACATCTCTCTATAGGGCATACAGCCTGAAAGGCTGTCATCATGTGTCCCTTAAAATGTATAAAAGATGCAGCTTTTGAACAATTAAAAAAGTGTTTACTTATTATTGGCATTTGCCTAATGTAGACCATTATACCAACACTGCCCATAGAACATATTAGTTTAGCTCTTTTGCTACAATACTCCTACAGCAAACTGACCCTCATACTATATATCTACCACCAGAGTTGTCCCATGCTAGAAACCAGCATCCCTAAGAGTAATTTTATTCTCTGTCAGAAGTACCAGTTTATTGTTAAGTTTCAATTCATTGATCTATTTGAAATGTGCTCTTTGGTTCCTTAGTACTTTTGAAAAAACAAAAGAATAAAAAAGGCTTAAGAGTACTACTATAGTACCAGTAGGTTTTTCCTTATTATTATTAGCTGGATTCCATCACCTTTTACTCACCGTCAAGTAATATCTCACAAAAAAATAACCCCTTGGAATTAATGGGACTACTTTTGTAGAGAAATATGGATTTCAAAGATAAGGCCGAAAGTTCATTTCTCTTTAAGGGAGAGAAGGTTAGGGGGTTACTTCCCCTATTTGAAAGTACTTTTTACACAAAGTGAAAAACTATTATTTACATTGTCATAATGCCCCAAATGTGTAAGTGCTTCTAAACATAGTCCCTGTGACAGAGTGTTTATTTTAACTACAAAATCAAAAAGAGGATATAACAAATCTGTTAAAAATATTAACTGCAGATTAAGGTCAAATTCAGCCATTTTATTGTGACAAGAGAGCCATATGGTACTTCCAGAATTATTTTCCAGCAGTAGCAATGGATGCAGCAAACAATTCTGCTCATCATAATGATACAGAATATCCGTAACAGTTCACTATTTTCACTGAAAAGTATTAAATAAATTTGATTAGATCCTCAATTCTATTCATGTCTATACTAATATCTTAATTTAACTTAATATTCATTTTTAAAATCTGTTTAGTCCCAATGACATCTAGGACATAATGATTTAAGCTTCTATTGTTATATAGCATCATTTTATACCACTACAATACTGTGTGTGTTAAGCTCCTTCCCATTTTCTGTCACATCACATTATCCCACTTTTCACATAGCATTTTAATAATAAAGTCAATGTGTTGCTGAAATGTCAATTCAAATACAAAATGTCAAATAGAGTTACTGAATTTCAGTATCATATGAATGGATTCTAAAAGTTTTAGTGAAGCTTGAAATAATTATTTTAATCATTACATTCTTGAAGAATCATCATCAAGATCATAGGATGACTTGTGAGGAGGGGAGAGATTTGGAACTTCTTGTTCATAGGGATGGAAGAGTTGCTGACATAATTAAACCACCTCCAATAAGCAGCAGTGGCAATGTTGGCTGGATAGCATCTCTTGCTGATATAGCTCTGTCCACATTAGTGCTTGTTGGTGTAATTGTGATGTAACGTTCTATATTCTTTATGAAAATATGCTTATGTAACTCATGTAACATATCATAGAAGAGGCTGTAGTTTACTGAATATGATACAGTTGCCTTTGTATGTACGTATCATTTTTGTTGCCTTGTATGCATGTCTCATTTTTGTGGATTAAATTAGGAATGTTGACATGTATTCTGTAATATATTTGTTCCTTTGGATTGCACCCATTGCTGACACTTCAGGTACAACAATGAAAGTGTTGTATGTGCTGATGGCCCATCAGCGAGAGACAATCAACTGTGAAAGAGGACATTCCTAGGGACATGGGTGTCAGAACATGGAGAATGGCTACGGAGCCCTACGGAGTCAAGAACCTTGTCACAAGGTACTTTAACTCATCTGAATTCTGTAATTTTCCATAAGAAGCTGGAAGGGGATCAAACTATGAAACAAAAGACTCATGCATTTTGTAAATCTTATTTAAGGGTCCGGGGTAAGGTAATCCTGATTGTCAGTTCTCCTCAGCCACCACACCCAAGATGACTACTAAAAACAACTAAGATTGAACTGGGGGAAGAAACTAGACCCTGGCAGGAAGGGTGTTTGGCCAGTCAAGAAGATTATTAGAAGCACATTTAGGATGAGATCTTATATGTAACTAGTTTCTTTAGTGCCGTGGTCACTAACCGGTCGATTGCGATCAACTGGTCAATCGCAAGGGCTCGACCAGTCGATCACAAGGTGTTCAGGGCCCCCCCATTTCCCCCACCCTCAAGAAGCCCCACTACCTACCTCCAGGGAAAAGGAGGTAGTGCCAGCTTCCTGCAAGGTGAATGGAAGTCCTGCAACTGCGCGCCACTTCCGGGGGTTCCGGATGTGCGCTGGCTGCTCCACTCCCTGAGGTCTGTGGCATGCCAGAACTTGCCGGGGCGGGGCGTCTCCAGAGGAGGTGGCCGCTGGGCATTCCCTGCGCCGAGGGAGGGAGAGTTGTCCCCGGAGGAGGTGCACGTGGGGCTTTCCCTGCGTTGTGGGATGGGGAGTTGGCCTGGAGGAGGCATGCGCGGGGGCTTCCCTCCTCTGTGGGGGTGGAGGGGGGAGTCCTGGGAGAAGGCTGGTGCAGGGGACTCCCTGCCCCCACTGGCACCCTGTCCCTTGCTGCAGAACCCTGCCCCCTCCCCTGGCAACCTGTCTCCTCTCTCCTGTTCCCCACTGGCACCCTGTCCCCTGCTGTAGAACCCTGCCCCCACGCCAGCACCCTGTTCCCTGCCCCAGCACCCACTAGCACCCTTCCCCAGTACCAAATCCTCTACTCCCACCAGCACAGTAGGGGCCACATTAATGAGGCTTGGGGGGGAGGGTTTGGGAGGAGGTGGGTTTTTTTGCATCTCCCTTGTGTGGCCCCAACTGACTTTTCTGTGGGTTGGTGACCCCCCCTGCCCTTCTCATAAATAAAGACAATGCAGAAACTTTTTGTGTTTAACATAGTATTTTATTTTAAAATGAAGCCTGGGCAACAAATCCCCAATTGGGGCCAAGCCCCCATCTGGCCACAGCATTATAACACTCCTGCAACACCCTCCCCCCCAGGCCCTAGATCTGAGCCTATCATACACTGGAACCCCCTGCTCTGAGCCCCTCACATACCCCAACCCAAATTCTTGTACCCTCACAGCCACAAGCCTGTGGCTTGCTTAGTACCGCAACCCTCCATCTGACCCCAACAGTCCCTAGCCTGGAGCCTCCTCCCCAAACCAACATCCCCTTCTCCACCTCCTCCTGCATCCAAATTTCCTCCCAGAGCTTGCACCTCTCACCCCTTCCCACACCCAAATCCCTCATTCCCACCCCAGAGCCCACACATCTTGTCTCAACCCAGTGAGGGTACTGCTAGACTGCAGGAGTTTTTCCAGGATTCCAGAGATATCCTGGAAAAACTCTCCCACATCCAGGGATGCATTTGTTCTTCTGCTTATTTTAGTGGAAGAGCAAACATGCTCTTTCGGTAACCCCTATATTCCTCGTTCCACAAGGAATAAGGGGGATTCCAAAAGAAGGGTTTTTCAACATTTGGTCCAGTCTAGACAGGCCAAATGTTGGAAAAACTTCTTCCTACATAAGAATTAAAAAAAAAAGAGGCAGTGTAGAGCAGTGGTCACCAACCAGTATATCAGGATCTACTGGTAGATCTTGGAGCCTCTGACAGGTGATCCTGACTGGTCTGGCCAAGAGGCTACCAAGTGCCAGCACTTCAACTGCCCTTCTCCGCACTTCTGCTCATCTCCTGCCCTTTGCCTTAGAACTGCCCCTCCCCTTGGGGAGCCTCCTGCTTTCTGTGCAGGGCAGGGAAGGGAGAGGAGGGATGCTGATGTCAAGGTGCTCCCTCCCACTCTGTATCCTTTCTCTACAAAGCGAGGGGGGCACTACAGGACTTGGGATGGAGTTCGCTGGCTGCTTTAGGGAGTAGTCCAGGATCAGGGCAGGGGTGAGCCTGCCTTAGCCCCACAGCACCACCATCCAGAAGCCACCTGAGATAAGCAGAGTCCACATCCCAAACTCCTACCCAATCATGAACCCACTCCTACACCCCAAGTACTCCTGCATCCAAACACCGTTCCAGAGCCTGCAGCTAGAACTCCCTCCTATATCCCAAATGTTTGCCCCAAGAGCAGCTCAGAGCCCTCTCACACTCCAGATCCCTTAATCCAATACTAGAGACTGCACCCCAACCTTCTGCCCCAGCCTGATGAAGGGCAAGAGAGGGAGGATGGAGTGAGAAGGGGCAGGGCCTCAGAGAAGGGGAGAGAAGGAAGTGGGGCAAGAGTATTTATATTTAAGGTAGATCTTAGATTGCACTTAAATTCAAAAAGTGATCTTGTGCTTAAAAAGGTTGGAGACCACTGGTGTAGAGTGTATAAGGGCTGGGGATAGCAAGTGATGGAGAGGAGAATAGAGAGGGTGGGGCTTCAAGGAAAGAGTAGAGTCTTGGGGGAAGGATGGGGCAGTAGATCTTTGCTTGTTCTGACATTTAAAATGTGGTCTTGGGTGTAAAAAGGTGGAGACCACTGCTTTAGTGTATTAAAATTATTTTGTTCAGTTACCCACTTTGTTCTGTCTGCTACCACTTATGACCACTTAAATGCTATCTTTTTATACTTAATAAAATCACTTTTGTTTAGTAATAAACCCAGTGTGAGTAATCACTACCTGGGGGAGCAGGAAGCCTGAGCATCTCTCTTTACACTGAGAAAGAGAAAAATTCATGAGCTTAAACTGTATAGTTCTCTATACAGACGAATTTATCTGGGGTTCAGCTTTCAGAGGGGTTATATACTTTAGTGTGAGACCTTTTCCCAGCACACTACTTCTTCCAGTTTGTGTCTGTAGCCTTGGGGCGTGGCTCTGTACCAGTCCCATAGCTGAAGTAAGCTAGAGAGCTGAGCTCAGCAAGACAAGGTTACAGAGCGCCCAGGCTGTCAGGAAAAGCGGTGTCAGTGGTGTCTCAGCACATCAGGTTAGTCCCAAGGGGGTCCCGACCCAACACAGTAACTTATGTTGATCAGAGCACAGGAACTAACTCTGGATTCTCTATGGCTGGATCACCCAGTGGCAATCTGCTCCTCCTTCCTCCCAGCACCTCCTGCCTGCAGCAATCAGCTGTTTCTTGGCATACAAAAGGCTCTGGAAGGAAGGGAGAGAACAGGGATGGGGCACACTTAGGGGAGGGAATAGGAAGAGGCAGGAAAGAAGTAGGGATGTGAAAGTGTAACTGTATGCATGGTTAATCAAGGAGCCTGGACTCATTAGTTAACCTTCATGGTTACACACAGGCTTCCAGTATGCACAGGGAGCCAGCTTAAAAGTCAGCTCCCTGCACGCACTGTCTCCTGCTGAAATTTTCAACAGGTTACACATTTACTTAAACACATTTTAACATCCTAGAAAGATGCAATATGAGGGTGAGGACTTGAGTGAAGAGGTGAGGGTGGAATCTGGGGGGGAAGAAGAGGGGCAGAAAGAGGGGAGATGGGGATGGGGCCTCAGGCAGAGGGGAAGCTGAGCTTTCCCAAAGACCAGAGGAAGCCGGTGACTATGGCTCAGAGGGGTGTATTTTCACACCCCCTGAACAATGTAAGCTGTACTGACAAAAGTGCTAATGTAGACATAACTTAAGGAACTTTACACTGATCAGAAAGCATAAAAACATTAAAGTGAAACTGAACTGTTTCTTGGATTACTCACTTCATCTTTATGTTGCTTTCCTCTTTAAGAAGACATTTGCTGAGAGTGGCCCAAAACTACAAGACCTCCTCATACAGAACTTCATTGACTTCATGAAACCTATTTTGTACCTTTTAAAAAATACTGGCTTTGTGAATTAACCTTTTCAATAATATAAATGAAGAGCAGTCTATGCAGAGGAATAAGATATTTTCCCAATATGCAGGAAAAAAGCAAGCCGCTTTTTCGAAAGAGAGCACCCAGGCAGTCTGGATGCTGTCTTTCAAAAAAGCCCTGTTTACATTCAAGAACCCCTTTTTTCAAAAGAACACTTTCAAGAAAAGGCATTCTCCCTCGTAAAATGAGGTTTACGGCAGTCAAAAAAACCCCACCACATTCTTTTGATTTAATTTTGAAAAAATGCGGCGGCATTCTAGATGCAGATGAATTTCTTTTTCAAAAAAAGGCCACTTTTTTCCAAAAAGCCCAGTAGTCTAAACACACCCATTATGACTAAGTTTCTCAGAAATGCTTATGCAGAAACAATTCTCAGTAACATATAAATAATATGAAACCTGTCATATGCAAAAAAAACTTGTTTCAGTGTTGTAGGCAGGTAACCAGCAACAGTCTTCCCCCCTCACCCCCCCAAAAAAATCAAAAACATTCATCTGAATAGGAACTCAGTGACCTCCACAGATATTGCCGCCTTATTTTTTAATAGATGCTTAGATTTTAACACCCAAAAGGACAATTATGCCATGATGCTGATGTTGTGAAGACTAGGATTTTAACAGGGTTCAAAAAAGAGCTAGATAGATTCATAGAGGTTAGGTCCATCAATGGCTATTAGCCAGGATGGGTATGAATGGTGTCCCTACCCTCTGTTTGTCTGGAAATGGATGATAGGAGAGGAATCACATGATGATTATTTGTTGTGTTCGCTCCCTCTGGGGCATCTGGTATTGGCTACTGTTGGCAGACAGGATAATGGGCCAGATGGACCTTTGGTCTGACCCAGTATGGCCGTTCTTATGTACACATTGAAAGAGAGAGAGAGAGAGAGAGAGAGAGAGAGAGAGAAGGGAATTTCACCTACCCAGACCTAAATGTCCTCCTATTCCACAGCAATGAGGAGAAAACAGGAATTTCCTTAATGCTCTCCAGGGGTATGTCTACACTACAGCGCTAATTCAAACTAACTTAGTTCGAATTAGTTAATTCGAACTAAGCTAATTCGAATTAGCGCAGCTAGACTTAAAAACTAGTTCGAATTAGCGTTTTGCTAATTCGAACTAGCATGTCCACACAGAGTGGACCCTGAACAGAGGTTAAGGATGGCCGGAAGCAGTGCCGGCAGGGCATCAGATGAGGAGCGTGGAGCTGCTGTCTCAGGGTAGCCGAGGGCTGTGCTTAAAGGGACCCGACCTCCACCCCGGACAGACAGTTCTCAGGGTTCCCCGCTTGCAAAGCAGTCCTGGCTTGGAGTGCCCTGAGTGCCCACACGTGGAACATCACAGCACTCGGCCATCACCCTGGCTGCACTTGCCACAGGCTGCCATCCGGGGGGAGGAGGCAATCGGGGGGCTGCAGGAGAACTTCCACCCCGAGAAGCCCACAGAGCCAGCCCAGTCCTCCCCATCGGGGGCGCGTACCCCATTCCTCCCTCACCTCCTTCCACTTACCCTTCCCTAGCCCCCCTTCCTGATGTACAAAATAAAGAAAACGTGTGGTCAAAAATAGAATCTCTCTTTATTGAGCAAAACTGGGGGAGACTGGGAAAAAGAGGTGGGAGAGGGGAAGAGAGAGGCTGGCAGAGGGGAGGGCAACTAAAATGATCAGGGGTTTGGAACAGGTCCCATATGAAGAGAGGCTAAAGAGACTGGGACTTTTCAGCTTAGAGAAGAGGAGATGGAGGGGGGATATGATAGAGGTCTATAAAAGCATGAGTGGTGTGGAGAGGGTGCATAAAGAAAAGTTCTCCATTAGTTCCCATAATAGAAGGACTAGAGGACACCAAAGGAAAGGAATGGGTAGCAGGCTTCAAACTCGTAACAGAAAGTTCTTCTTCACAAAGCAAAGAGTCAACCTGTGGAACTCCTTGCTGCAGGAGGCTGTGAAGGCTAGAACTAGAACAGAGTATAAAGAGAAGTGAGATCAAGTCATGGAGGTTGGGTCCATGTAGTGGTATTAGCCAGGGGGTAGGAGTGGTGTCCCTGCCCAAAGTTTGTGGAAGGCTGGAGATGGATGGCACGAGACAAATGGCTTGGTCACTGTCTTTGGTCCATCCCCTCCAGGGTCCCTAGGGTTGGCCGCTGTCGGCAGACAGGCTACTGGACTAGATGGACCTTTGGTCTGACCCAGTACGGCCATTCTAAGCTCAGGGACGGGGGTCTCAGTGGACCACCTTGATTTTCATGCAAACCTGCTCCTGGGTGGCCAGGCTGGCAGCTCTCCTGCCCTAGACGGCCACTTTCCTGTGCCTAGTGCGGAGTTCGTGGACGAGGTCCACGATGTCTGCACTAGACCAGGCGGGTGCCCGCCTCTTGCGGTCCTGGCCAGGCTCCCGAGAGCCGCCAGCCTGGTCCCGGGAAGAGGCGGAGGGCTGGGGGGCATCGGGTGGCTGGCTCATGGCGTGCCAGGTGCAGGGTCTGCTGGCTGGGTGCTGGCAGGCTTTCACCTGGCACGGGCACCGTAGCCAGCCCGTGCCCCTTTAAGGGCTCCGGGGCCGGGAGGGGGGCATACGAGTTTCCCTGGTGGTGCCCAGAGTGGCCACCAGGGCAAGATGGGGAGGGCTAGCCTCCCACTAGTTCGAATTAAGGGGCTACACAGCCCTTAATTCGAACTAGTAAGTTCAAACTAGGCTTAGTCCTCGTGCAATGAGGTTTACCTAGTTCGAACTAAGCGCTCCGCTAGTTCGAATTAAGTTCGAACTAGCGGAGCGCTAGTGTAGCGCCTATGAAAGGTCATTCGAACTAACGTCTGTTAGTTCGAATTAACTTTGTAGTGTAGACATACCCTGGCAGTCTTCTCCATCACCAACAGCAGCACTTAGAGGTATCTAAAAACTTTTAAATCCAAGTCTGGTCCAAAGGCTCATCTGATACTGTTGCTGCTCTTAAGTTATTTACTTTCCCACGTTCTACCTATTTTCACAAGCTCTAAACCCCACTTCCAGAGAATGGATTTTGTTTTAGTTTTCACATCAGGCTGTGATTTCACCTGGATAAACTGGCCTAGTATAGACCAAGTATCCAGGGCAGTGCCACAGAGCTGGTACCCATAATCTTCCAGAGCCTATAGGAGAAGGAAATGCTGTATTGGACTAGATTAACTAAGTTTCTGGAAACTGGGCTCATGGGAGAAAATCCTTGTTTCTCTTTATTCCTCAATCATACTTGTCCATGACCTTTAACTGCAGCTGCATAACCCAATTAATAAGTAATTTATAAACATTTTAACTTTTTATAGGAAAGTGGCATGCTTTAGTTATGCAGAGGATTTCAAACTGCACTACAAAAGGTAGAGAAGTATTTTTAATCTTCATTTAACAGGCAAACTTAGGCACAAAGAGCTTAAGAGACTCTAGGTCACACAGCAATTTTAAGGAAAACCTATGGATCCCTATTTTTTTCACAGTATTCTTGTATATAAATTACATCCACAAACATAATTTTCTAGCCAAAATAAATAGGCATTTATATGACACTACCACTCGTATTTCAGCACCCAATATACAAAATTCTAGTTCCCATCCAAGTCAGTTGGGCTGCGTCTAAACTGGCATGATTTTCCGCAAATGCTTTTAATGGAAAAGTTTTTCCATTAAAAGCATTTGCGGAAAAGAGCACCTAGATTGGCATGGACACTTTTGCGCAAAAGCACTTTTTGCGGAAAAGCGTCCGTGCCAATCTAGACGCGGTTTTGCACAAGAAAGTCCCGATCCCCATTTTCACCATCGGGGCTTTTTTGCGCAAAACAGTTTTTAGCTGTCTACACATTTGCTCAAGAGGACTTTTTCCCCAAACAGGAGCAGCATAGTATTTGCGTAAGAACACTGACAATCTTACATTAGATTGTCAGTGTTCTTGTGCAAATTCAAGCAGCCAGTGTAGACAGCTGGCAAGTTTTTCGGAAAAACTTGCCAGTCTAGACGCAGCCTAAGAGTCTTTCTCTGACTTCAGTGAGAGTTGGATCAGACCGTAAGAGCTCAATCCTACAAAAAAACTACCAGAAACCCCTCCCCCACAACTTATCTGTTTATCTTTATGAATTTCACAGCGCATAAAGGTAAGTATATGCTTCAGTGTTTGCACTATTATAATTTAATATAGGATTTACAGGACTCTACAAAACCTGTTGCAAAAATAATATGATTGTTAAGAAATTAGTAAGAGATCAAGGATGCATATGCATATGCAGAAGGTACTATGGTAAGCCTGTGTGCACACTTAACATTGGAATTTCCTGCCTCCTAGAAGCTTAGTTGTTCAACTTTAATGTTCTTTAATCAGTTATATTTGGCTGAAATATGGATTGTATATGAAGAATGGAATAACAGATTCTTAATGCAGTGCTATGAATGGAACTATGAAGTTCATACATTTCTTTTTTTCCCCACCCTAATAGAAGCTGAATGTAAAGTATTGCCCCCAAACAAAGCAAATGTATTAGTCCCAGTCTATTAAGGATGATTCTGCCTTTCAGCCTTTTTTCTTTTATCTGTGGTTTGATTTTCTGATTATTGTAAACTCCTCTTATCTGAGGGAATCTCTCAAAGTGTATTATAGCTTACACAGACCCAGACTGTTTAATTTAACCTTAATAACATGAGGAAGCTTCAGGGCACAGTGATTCATATAACCCTTTTTCTGAAGACAACCTGATTAAAGAATCAATCTCACCCCCATCTGAGAGATTAGATGAGTGATTTGCCCCCAGAGAAAAATTAAGACTGCTCCACTGACTAGCAGACTCCAAGGACAGCAACTTCCCTACATATTCTGAACACAGAAAAATGGGGAGCACTACATTTTGAAACCCTAATTCTAAAATAGCTTTCTTGATTTTCTCTGCTTCTATACCATTTGCTAAATAACTGAGAAGATAATAATGAGAAGATTCTTTTCTTTGGCTTTTCATTATTCTGTTAACATCCCAGATGTTGACTTTATGCCTAACTAAAGACCACTCCTTAAACCAACCAGAAAGGCAATATAACATCAGGATAATAAAATTTTCTTTGCCCTATCTGTATGAAAACCAAACACATCATATGAAAGGAAAGGTCTTGACCTTTGACTGAATTGATTCAAACAGTAGTTAATAAGGTGACTTCTGGGCTGTTTCTAGTCATTGCATAGCTCAGGTTAACTGTAGAATAATGGGTCAAAAATAATCTCACTTCATAAAGAAAAGTCCTAAGAGGGCTTATACAGTATTACATTAGTAAGAAAGACATAGTATGAATCAATGAACATGTTTCTAAAGTGGCAATCACAGTCACATTTGAGTGTGATGTTCAGGATTAAATATTGCTAAACTTGTTGCAACGATTCTGTAGTTCCCATCCATGTTACTCAGGAGGTCTTTTGTTTTTTATTGTGTTGGAAATAGTGGTTGCCCTTTCTTCTGTTCTCTTTTTAACTAGAGTGAGAGAAGGCTTTTGCTAAATGACAGGTCTTGCATTGCATTTTAAAGGTTTAGAGGTTGATCAGGATCTCTCGTGGGTATGTGTTTCATAGATGCAGTTCCATTACTGGAATTGCCCTATTCCCAACACCAGAGAGTTTCATCTTGCACTCCACCAAGCAAATTATCCCTGTACAATGTAGCTGGCATTGTATGTCATGACTGGAGAGGACATTTGTTCTTAAATAGCTAGATCCCAGCCCATCAACAAGGGCTTTGAAAATAATAGTCTAAACCCTTCAGCTGATCCAAATTTAAGCAGGGAGACAGTATTGTGTACACAGGTTTCATGCAATATGTTTTCTCATTGCATAAGAGACAGGCTGTTGCACTTACCAGCATGTCCATGCAACTTTCACTTTAGTAGATAGGTAGAGCACACTGCACTGATCTATCTTATGTGACGAATGACTATATTAGTGTGACTAGGCTCAGAGGAATTGACATGATCATCTGATCTGATGATGATAGAAGCTTTCAGGGAAGAAGCAAATAAATTAGTTTTTATTATTTTTTCTAGGCTATTAAAATTAGGTTAGCTTTATCTGCACAAAAAAACTGAAAACAAGAATTAGTAAAATTGTATGGAGTTTAACTACAATTACACACCAAGGTGAGGACATTTGCCAGAGATTATCTTCTGTGAAACACAAACAAAATGTGTTGTCAGATTTAAACACAGTTCTAGAAAAATAAAGGACATTGGTCTCCACACACACACACACACTTTTCCCTTGCAGTCTCCTTTCCTGTGATGCTTCTTCCTTCACTATACATACAGTATTACATCAAGAAGAGGAAGTCTAGTACAGTCTGTCCTCACTATAAGACCAATACACGTTCCAAAAAACCTGGACTTACAGTGAAACAACTTAACATGGGGAATTTTTTTCCCCACGGCTGACTTCCATTTGTGCAATTTTTCTTTTGTACGACTTAAGAGCAGGGAATGGGAGGACTTATAACGCATCAGTTCCTACAAGAGCCAACGACTTTAGTGCAGAACAGCTGTTTACTGGGGCGACTTAGAGCAGGGACACCTGTATCACTGAACATCCTGTTTTTCTTTTGCTACAGAAGCAAAGAAAAATCTTGGCTACACATTTCTTAATGAACACTGCTCTTATAAGCCTTGCCTACGACAGATGAACTGCTCTGATGTGGGCATGAAATTTTTCTCCTTGCTTATTTACACCTTTTGTTAAAAAAGAAAATGCATGCTCATTCATTTGCTTGCTGCTGCATGCCAATTTAGTGGGTTTCCGTGTTTTATTAACACAACAGAAATGTGTTAAAGCAGAAGTTATTGTGTTTAATATTTGAGTGGATATAATTCACTGAGTAAACACAAATCCAAATTAGTTATTTAAAAACCATTCATAATAATAGCTATCCGATGTCTGAATAAACATGCCCCCAGAACACAACTGTAGTTAATATAAGAAATATTTGTTATTGCAGCAAGAACAATTCATAATCAGAGTATTCCTTGGGGATTACTGACTGTCTGGATGAATTGATGGTCCACGCTAGGGTTGTAAGCGACTTATCAACTAGTCGATTATCCAGCAAGCAAAAGCTTATTGGATAGTCGACACACTAGTTGACTAGTCACTTCACCCCCACTTGCAGAAAGAGGCAGCAAGTGGGGAAAGGGGAAGGGGATGTCGGGGGGGAGCCATCTTAAAGGCTGGTTCCCCCCAGCTTCAGCTTCATGGGAGGGGGCAGGGGCGCAGCGATGGCGTTCCAACTTTGAAATGTACAAGAGCCCCAGCAGGGGCTCCTGTGCATTTCAAAAATTGAAATGCTGCGTGGAGACCAGAGCCAGCGAAGAACAGTCCCAGGCTCCATGTGGCATTTCAATCTTTGAAATGCATATGAGCTCCTGCTGGGGTTCTTGTATATTTCAAAGTGGAAGCGCCCGCACAGAACCCGCGGTCAACAAGGGACTCCCCCCTGGTCCCGAGCTCCACATGGCATTTCAGTCTTTGAAATGCATAAGAGCCCCTGCTGGGGCACTTGTACATTTCAAAGGTGGAATGCCACAATAGTCCTTATAGACTAACCAATTAGTTAATTAATCGAAATTTAGCATCCCTAATCCAAGCCATTCATTAATTCCAGATAGAGAACCTTTGGTCACAGTTTTTATAAACTGTTCTTTCCCTCTATAAAGCAAAAACCAATATAAACAGTTAAAGGTATTGTTTGAAGAGAAATTGTGCCATCGGCTACACCCATTGATCCCAGTAAAGTACATAGGTATGGCATATGAATTTTGAGGCCCACATTTGGCTTCCCTTCATCTTTCTTCTAAGGCCTTGAGAAGGATGAGTTTGCAATAGCACTGCTGCCCTAGGAATGTAATTTATTTTGCAGCAGTCAGTTTGGAATGTTCCATCAGAGTTTTACTTATGTTGTTCCATAGCAAAAGGAATCTAGAACCCAAGCCCAGATTTTGCACAAAGTTTACATAAAGGAAAAAAAATCTTGTGATGCCTTTTATACACTAGAATAAATCTTACTGAATAAATTGAGTCAACAGAAGTCAGACACAAAGAAAATGAGTCTTCCCAAACAGCACAGCAGTAACGTAAACATGCAACAAATCCAGAGGGCCCCCAGTCACCACTACCATGACTGCTTGGCATGCACTGAGCTATGTGCTGCTTCAAAGAAAATAAATAGTACCTATCACATTTTGGCATCTCAGTGCTGAGACTGCCACCTGAAGAGGAAGAGGAATCACTGCACATGTCAAGAGAGCATAGCCTTGTTTGCTTCTGCTGGTTTAACTAGTTCACTGTACAAAAATATTTGCTCAAAACAAAGACAAGTTTCTGGGAAGAAAAATGCATCAGATAGGCAACAATTGTTATGCTCAAGGGGAACGCTATTTTAATAAAATAATATATTTATCACTAGAAGACTTACCCGGTGTTGCTCAAGTCCTCAATTTTTGTTTTTTGGAAAATAAAACGAAAATGTACATGCTCCATTAAAATCATTACTCTGCGGTGGGGCTAGGGCTGCGGGATTCATTGTGTAGGCTGCCCCAGGGAGAGATGATGACCCCAGCCCTCTCTCACCACAGCAGCTTGGGACCAGATGAGAAGTGCCTTTCCATGTTTGCTGCAGCTCCAGTGGGCACAGCCAAGGGAGGCGTGTATGTCCCCCACTTGGGACAGGTCCAGATTCATCTGCCCTGTCGCTCCCTGACAAAGGGGAACAGCCAGCAGTGTTCCTATATGAATTGGGTGGGAAGAGCTTCAGCTGACAGTGCGAGGAGTGCACCCCCAGCCAGCCCCTTTCCTTTGCCTGGTGATTCTGTCTCTTTTCTTTATGGTTTATTAGAAGCCATACTATTCCAGGCTTCCTTGCACATCCAAACCCTGACCTTGCTTTAAGTTACGATAAGAGGAAGCTGCATACCAAATGTGGTGGTCCCAGCACTTACTAGGAGGAGGAGTTTAGGAGGAGTTCTTGAACAGACAGACAGATGGATACAGACTCACAGACAAACTCTCTCAAATATATAGTAGATTGTGAAGTAATTGATAGAGTGTTTGATTTTGTACATAAACTATGGATTAGCTTTTGGAACCATTTGATGGAGAAGTGTTTTTAATAAGGCTGCTCATGGAGGGTATGATTATTCAATACAAATAAGCAGTTTTGTTCCCTTGACTACCTGAGATCCACAGAAGATGGCTCATAACAGTTTAGAGCTAGTTTGTGCTAATACTATTTAGCATAGTGTTTACCACTATTTGGTGAGCAATTCTCGTGGTAGTAAGCATCATGCTCACTAGAGTTTGCAAAATCACTATATGTAAAAAATAGCAATAGAAATGTAGCCATGTTAGTCTTGTTTTTTGTTTTAGCTACACCAGACTATGTAGCACTTTAAAGACTAACAAGATGGTTTATTAGGTGATGAGCTTTTGTGGGCCAGACCCACTTCCTCAGATCAAATTGTGACAATTTTATTCCACTACCATATATACACCAAAGGATACAATTTTAAAAAATGAACACATATGAAAAGGACAAATCAAATTTCAGAACAGAAGGGGGGTGGGCGGTGGGGGAAGGTAAATGTCTGTGAGCTAATGATATCAGAGGTGATAATTGGGGAAGCTATCTTTGTAATGGGTAAGATAATTGATGTCTTTGTTTAAGCTTAGGTGTACACATCAATTATCTTACCCATTACAAAGATAGCTTCCCCAATTATCACCTCTGATATCATTAGCTCACAGACATTTACCTTCCCCCACCCCCATCCCACTTCTGTCTTGAAATTTGATTTGTCCTTTTCATGTGTTCATTTTTTTTAAATTGTATCCTTTGGTATATATGGTTGTGACAATTTTCTTCCACTATTTGATCTGAGGAAGTGGGTCTGGCCCACGAAAGCTCATCACCTAATAAACCATCTTGTTAGTCTTTAAAGTGCTACATAGTCCTGTTTTTTATATGTAAAGAAAGTCCTCTTACATTTCCTTATGTCCAATAAGGAAATAAATGAAGATTCAGCACATAAGGTTGATATACTCTTCTAGTTTAGTTCTTGAGGCATCAGAATACTGTTTCCTTCTCTCTTAACTCGAGAGTAATGGATTAGTGTAGCAAACTACTGGGGTGCACTACTTAATTATTCAAAGAATTAATCATTTAGATTGCAGAAAACACAGGACCCAAGATCATACTTTACAAGATCAATTTCAAACATAGTGCATAGAAAAACACGGTGCTGAGCTTGGAAGAGAATCAATACATCAACCTTAGATCCAACTCTGCAGATTCTCTAATAGGAAGCAAGCTGACAAGAACAGAGCTTTCATTTATATCACACCTGAACTCACTATGCAGATAATAACACTGCATAATACCATCAAGATCGCATCATTTTAAGCCAGTTTCAGAGTGTAAGGTATCCCATTTGTAATACCCCACAGTAAGTCCCACTAAAAATAACTTATGAAAAAGATATTAAAGTAAATCTATGCTGTTTGGATGTTTTTATATATCTACCAATATTAAATACTTATTTTAAAATGTGAGTGATGTCGATAAAACAGAGCCATCAATAATGAAAGAGGAAATGATGCATTAGTTGCAGCTAGGAAGTAATCTTCAAGTCCTCAGTGTTACACCAGTATTTCATTTGTCTAAATGAATGGGACATGTATGTATGACTATAACATACTATATGGTAAACCATAAAATATTAAGAACTAAAAACTCATTATTTAATTATTAGTGTCAATACAACTGCTCTCTGAACACTTTCCTGTGTCTTGGCGTTATTTGTACCTTAAAGTCATGTTAACGATATAATAATAATATGCTCTTACATTTATATAGTAACTGTCATACTGAAGGGTTCCTAGGGATTACAATTATGTACAATCTTACAAACTTAACTTGTGAATAATCTCATAACAGTAAATGGCCCTATTTGCATGATTGAGAGTTGCAGGATCAAGCCCTCTCTACTTTAATGTTCAGTTGAAAGGGTAGCTGCTAGCAAACATCCAGTCCACTAGAATGAACCAAAGGGAAAGGAAAATGTTACATGAACAGCTTTGGGGGAAAAAAAAAAAAAAAAACTTCGACCAACTGGCTAACCTATTTTTCACATTCAGCATAAAATTACCACAAATCCACAACTCCACTCCTCATACAGTCAAGATTCATTACTACAATGAATGAATCTTTCCACATCTAATCACTGCACTTGTAACATACTTGACGGTATATACCCAGAGCGGGGTTCTCCACAGCAATCGGACAGACCATTTCTTAACCACAAGTTATATGTGGCTACCTCAAAACTACAAATATTCAACCAAACTACATATTCTATCATCAAAAACAGCTGTTCTTTTTTCATTGCCTTCAATATACTGACTTTGTGGCCATTGTGCCTTCCATTCAAGAGAGACTAGAATACAGAGATTAGTTTAATTAGCAAGCAATCTGATTTTACTTGGCAAAACAAGGGCCCAAGCCCGAAATTAAAAAAAAAAATAGAGGACTTACTAAAGTGCTCTAGTATTCCCCAAGTTAAAATACCACTTACAACACTTAAATGTAATAAAATATTGATGATGAGTCCATGAGATCTTTTACAGACCCAGGAACATACCAAAAGTTTGGTTAGCTAAAGTTTTGTGAAATAGGACTGTACTGAATTACTTGTTTGTGGTTATATTATCTTTCCCAAGCCTCGCATCAACTTAGTCAAAGCTGAGAATTTCAAATAGGACATTGACTAACATATACTTATTAACATTAGGAACTATAAATATCACAGAAATCTGACTAGTTAGAGAGCTAACCACTCCTCAAGTTCCTGAAGCTCAGAAGTAACTACAATTACTCATGGTCCTGGGTCAGGGAAGTGCATGGAGGGGGAGAACTGGGGTTCAGAGAAGTAACTATTAATCTCTATGGCCTTATGAGTTATGGAGTATCTCAGATTTTATTTTGACTTATACCATCCCCTCTCTAGTTGTAAGATGGGCATTTCAGTACTCCACAGACAGTAGCAAGCAGATGAAGTTTAGGGTTAGACACCTCCTGCAAAGAACAGTGCAGAACGTGCAGTTACTGCTATGCTGTGTAGCATACTTCCATACCGGAAACGCTGTGCAAGCAGGCTTCTACTGAGATATTCTGGGTCTTCCTCTGTGTGTTCCTTGCTAGAGTGGGGGCCACAAACAATCTCCTTACCCTGAACATCCAACCTGATATTAAACAGAATTGCCACATTAGTAGTTGTAATGAGTTCTTCTAGTTAAGCATACATTTAAATTCAGCAAGACCATATCCTCAGGAAAAACTCACACTGAAGTCAATGGGAGTTTTGATTGAGTAAAATCTCAATAAGAATCTCACAATTGCAAGTGCACTATATATAATACATATAATGCACACGACTAAAATGTATCTTGAGAATATAACTACTTCAAGTCACCAATGACATTTAAAAATTTCTTCTGAAGCATGGTACTTTGCCATCAGCATTCTTTGCAGGAACAAGAAGAAACTGTACATAAACATATAGACTAATATTCTGTGGCAGCTAAAAGGCAGGCTATATTTCACCTCTCCTTTGTTAACTTTCAAGAGTGAACATATGCCCATACTGATAAGTCAGTATACATGATAGACTTAGATGTAACTACGGCAATACTAATTTTTCAATGGATTTAAGTTGCTAAACTTTTGTAGGAAAACATTCACCCCCACATCACTTCTGATTCATCAATTCATGACACCAGTACACACAAAATGCTGTAGAAACTTTTCATATTTACTATTTTTTGTATCACCTGACTTCTTTAAAATAGACATTATGCTTTAACATTCACATACAATTATTTTTTTCAAAAATAATACCACTGTTATCAGCTAACGTCAGTGGCATGCACTATAGAAACCAAGTGTTTTTGCCAACACATCTAGAAGCAACTGAAACTGATAACTTTTTAAAGCTCTGTTAAATAAATTTTAAGTAAACCAATTCTGATAAATTCCTATTCTTCTGAATTACTGTCCATTACATTCTGAAATTATCTCTGTGCAATTTAGATACTCAATCCTATTGCCAGTAACCTGCCATGAGTCTCAAAATACATATAAGATACGAAGGGAGAAATCTTAGGCCCATTAAAGTCAATTAGGCAAAGATTTCTCTCATATGATTCATTTTAAGAAAATAGCTATCTGGAAAATGTAACAATCCATTCATATTTATCAGTATACCTATCTAAAGCAATTTTCACTACAGCATCTTAGAGTAGGTATGACATATGTGCATAGCACACATGCAAAAGGTAACATTGTGGGGTTTTTTATTAGAAAATAAACTAAAATTACTCAGATCACTTGCTCTTGAGAAAACATCATGATAAACAATTCACAGATTTAATTTTTTCAAAAAGTAAAACTAAGGTTATTTGACATATGACATTTCAGAGTTTTATTTTTTCATTTAAAAAGGTTATCCTAGGTCATTCAGTGTATGTCCATTATTTTAATCTTTTTCCTCCCCTTAAATCATCATCAGCACTGAGAAAAAATAGGCAAACTTTTCCTGTAAATATTCCCATGAAGTAGGGCTATTGAAATAATAATGAATCAATATAGCATCATCTGTGATGATTTTAATATTACATACCACATTTACCTTGCTCACAAACAATAACCTCAAAATAAGCATTTGCTTCATAATTTACTGTCTAGACATAAATCAGGTTTAACTAGAACATAAATAAATCACAGCAAAACTGGATGCTTAGTCACCTGTAGGGCAAAGCAGGCCTGTAATGTATCTATGAAGGATTACAATTAACACATCTAAAATACCTAATCTACTAAACTGGTCTCTTTATAGTACTAGTTATGTTTACATATTTACTTGCACTGATTAGCATCTTTTAATATTTGCATGCAAGACTGAAAACCTGCAGCATCTTGCAACCCACACAATCCTCTACCACTAATTTGAGACTTCCCTAACCAAATCTCAATTTCCTATTTCCTTCTCATCCCAAAGCACAGTTCTGTCCAAAGAGTTTTAATACCCTATCATTAACTCATTACACGTGTGCACAATCCCAAACCCACTATTACATTTTGCTCCATGCTCCACCATCATGCTGCCAAACATGGCTGCATTATGTCCTTCTTGTGTTTGATGTGTATGGATTTTCCTTTTCACTTCTTAGGATTCCTTCCCTTGACCTTACATTTGCATGCAGGCACCAATTTAAAAGATCACATTATCAAACTCTACCTTTCACGGTCATTTAGTAGTCCTACATTTTATCTTAATCTTTCAACCCAAGTCAAAATACGTTTTTCCTTCTCACCTTCCAGGATCGCTTTAAATGCAATCAGGTAAACTATACAATCAAAATGCTCTTTGTTATTTTTTTATGTATATTTTTCCCACATAATCTTTTCCAATCAAAAACACTGTCCCTCCACCAAGTATTGAACAGTAACAGCAAAAGAAAATGTTATCTGCTTTTCTTCCCTTACAAACTCCCTCTCCTGAAATTGGACCGCTTGTATACAAATTCATCTCTGAACCATAGCACCAAGCCCTTACAAAGGAAAAAATCCCAGTCTGTTTTAAAAGTCAACCTCTCTCTGCTTTAAAATTCCACTTCTTTGTTTTTGTTTCGTTTTTTTACAATCACTTTCAACAACAAGAAGAAAAATAAATTCAAGTAAATCTATTCGTTATTTCCGTACATCTTTCTCACACCATTCTTTCAAAACTGAAGACTTTTATAAAAGTCTATTAAGCGGGTTTTGTTTTAATTATAGTCTGTGGGTTAAAATAACCATGCCTATCGTTACACTACACTCAGGTTTCAGTGTTTCTTTCACTGCTGTCCGGATCCCAAGTGTGCAAGTAGGCTGCAGACATTTCCTAAGAAGCCACGGGCTACTTCATAAAAGGTGCAAGTTTATCAAAATATTATTCAATCTCCTTTCGCGGCAGCTGCGCGGAGACGGCTCCAGTGGCCGTACGCCTCCGTGCAAGAGCCACTGTGTATATCCTGGGCTCGCAAACCGTTATGACAATACATTGCAACGGGGGGCTGGGAAGCAGGGCTGCCTTTTGAATACTTTCTTTGCAAAACGCTGGGACTTTGTAAACATTTTCTCTGCAGGTTTTATCCCACTGCAGAGGGGTCACACCCACCCTCCTCTCTGGGCGAGGAAATAATAATCCTCCCCGTGCTCCTCAGCCATAACTCCCCCACCCCACACACACACACGCTCACCCACCCACTGCAACACGTCTCTGCCCTGCACACTTACCCACAGCTCTGTCCCCCAGCTCATGGTTCCAACAGATCCGGAGAGGAGAGGGCGAGGGGGGCTGGCCCTGGAGAGTGGGGGGAATCAGCCAGTGGGGGGGGTCTTGCTCTTGTCCCTTCTTTTTCCCCCCTCCCCACAAAAAAAATCCACCAGCCCTCCCCCCGTCACACACAAAAATTCCGTTGGCTGCACAAAATACCCCCTTCCTGCCCCCCCCCCCCAGCTCCTGGATCTGGGTCTCTCTCGCCCTCCCCCTTCCTCTGCTGTGGTCACAGCAGCTCGGGCTGCCTCATTTCTCCCTCCACTCAGCAAAATGGCCAGAGCAGCCAGCAACAGCAGCACCGCACCACACTGGGGTGGAGGAATTGACAGCTCCAGGGCACTGCGCCTGCGCCCCGCCGAGGCGCGTCAGGGCGGAGGGAGAAGCTGGAGAGAGGGGGCATGCGACCGCGCAAGCGCAAGCTGGGGCACGCGAGGCGGCTGTTGGAGGAGGAACTGCGGGGGGGGGGAGGGAGGAGAAGCTCGCGCCACCGGCTGGTGCAGACTTCGCTTTCTGCGTTCCAGCTGTCGCTGCCTCGTGGGAGGGTGGGCCCACGTGCTGCGCTGGTGCACTCGCATTGTGCGGGGTTCGCCTCCCCTCCCCCGCTCCGAGTTTTGTAGTGCTCCAGCTGAAAGCATGGTTTGCATGCCCCACTCCCTCCAAAAGCACGTCCACTTTGCAGCCCACGCGCATGGCACAGATTTCTGCATGGGCAGACGCCACTGACGGCAGGATTTGCCAGCAGATGCACGGGCAAAATGCCACTAAATAATAAGGTAACGAGGGCAGGATTTAAAGAGCTGTGTGCACCCCTCGATGTTCCTAGACAATCACTCTTTGGCTATGTCTAGACTGCAGGCTTCTTTCGAAAGAGGCTCTTTCGAAAGCATCTTTCGAAAGAGCCTCTTTCGAAAGATCGCGTCTAGACTGCAGGCGGATCTTTCGAAAGAGCAATCCGCTTTTTCGAAAGAGAGCACCCAGCGAGGTGCTTTCGAAAGAAGGCGTTCTTCCTCGTGAAACGAGGTTTACCGCCATCGAAAGAAAAGCCGCGTTCTTTCGAAATAATTTCGAAAGAACGCGGCTTGAGTCTGGACGCAGGGGAAGTTTTTTCGGGAAAAGGCTACTTTTCCCGAAAAAAACCCCTGAGTCTGGACACAGCCTTTGTGTGTGATTGAAACAAAATACAGGACTATGTAGCACTTTAAAGACTAACAAGATGGTTTATTAGATGATGAGCTTTCATGGGCCAGAAAGCTCATCATCTAATAAACCATCTTGTTAGTCTTTAAAGTGCTATATTATCCTGTATTTTGTTTCAGCTACGCCAGACTAACACGGCTACATTTCTATCACTATTCTGTGTGATTGAAGGCAGGGAATCTCCTCAGCGAGCTCAACTTCAGGTGTGGATGTAGTTTCATCCACTTGCTTGAGACAGTTTTCCAAACCAGTCACCACTCTCTGGAAGGCTGTGAATAAATTTTGGCAAACTTGAGGGCTCCCCTTCCCTGACCCCTAATTTCTAGCTCTGCCCCTCTTCTTCACAAATCTTTTTCACAGTTAATTCTAAAGGTCTAGTTTTCCTCTTATCTTCTCTCTTTTCCTTCTATCAGTTTCTGTTTCCTAGTTATCCCTCCAGAAGTGCCATTTTTACGGTATTTTTTAAATAAGGCTCCAAATTATTTGGAATATGCGATAGGTGCCAAATGACTGCAGGAAAACATCTCATTTGGAACATGTTAGTTTAATGTTATCTGGTTTACTACTACAAATTCAGCTAGACATTAACCCAGCAATTTCTAACAAAATATATTGTCAACAATCTATCACTTGTAAACTGCACACATAAATGAGAGCTTTAATCAAACTGTCTCTCTGAAAGGGAAATATTGACGAAATAATTGGTCCAGGGCATTATATCAGCTATGTCAGGGCTACTCAGCATGCAGCTGCAGCCCACAGTGCTGTTTGGGCTTACGCGGGGCTCAATATGCAGCCCGTGGGTGGGAGCCAAAACAAAAAAGTAGTTAATATAATGGTCTTCTGTTGATAAGCGTTTTAGTAGTTACATTCCTGGAGTGTCATTGTTCCTTAAAAATGCTGTCATATGGGTGGAAATCGGTAAATATGGCATGTTATTAATATCAGCAGAACTGAATTAAATGGGGCCTGTGTGATGTGTGGTCTTGCCTTAATCTTTGTATTCATGCTCATCAGTGTGAGAGAAGCTATTTGCACGTATATGCAACCTCACTTAAGTTGAAGCCCTTGGCATGTATTGTGAGTATCATTGTGGCCCCCGGGTCTTCCAAAGTTGAGTAGCCCTGAGCTATGTGAATCTTCCAGAAAACCATGCGTATTCACTCAACCCCTAGTAATGTAAGATTTGTTTTGGAGTAATTTCGCTCAGCAACAAGTGCTTAACCACGCTCAACTGTCGCTTAATCTGATTTTACAATTCCGTTTTCTAACCACAGGAAACTTGCAAGAATTTTTCATCACTGTTTTTAAATGTCATTGGGCCCACTCCAAAAAATCTTACAGATACAAAAATCCATGGAACAACTCACATGAGTAACAGCTATTTAACCAAGTAAGGAGCTGTAAGATTGGGATTATCATTATTCTACACATTTAAGAAGGTATCTATCACTGTAGCAGGTGGACAACTTTTAACCAATTCCTCCAAAATAAGTACAGGCAGGCCCCGGGTTACGCGGATCCGACTTATGTCGGATCCGCAGTTACGAATGGGGCCTGTCTCCCTGGTCTCCAGCAGACCAGGGAGAGGAAGCAAAGCGGCGGAGCACGCGGGCAGCGGACAGCCCAGACGCGTCTGGGCTGTCCGCTGCCCGCGTGTTCCGCGGCTTTGCTCTGCTTTGCTCCCCGTCTCCCTGTCTCCCGTCTCCCTGTCTGTGGCTTTGCTCCCCGTTCCCCTGGTCTGCGGTTGACTTGGGGACGCCTGGGGTTCTTAAATTGAATCTGTATGTAAGTCGGAACTGGCGTCCAGATTCAGCTGCTGTTGAAACTGATCAGTTTCAGCAGCGGCTGAATCTGGACGCCAGTTCTGACTTACATACAGATTCAACTTAAGAACAAACCTACAGTCCCTATCTTGTACGTAACTCGGGGACTGCCTGTATACGTATACTCTGCATCTCACTGAAATTACCATATTTATGAAAGGATCAGAAGCAGAGATTATGTGATTCCAACAGTAAGTGATCACAGCAAAAGTGTGCACAAAGTATAATAGGACTTGTAAAATACTACAGCAGTTACCATTATGTTTGAAAGGAAAGGGTTTATGGTTTTGTTGATGCTATCTTTTAACAGAGAATTTGTAACAAAATCAGATCCACCAGTCATTTGATCAGAGCTCAGTTTCTGTCTATTCAGCAGCTTTTCTGATATCAAAGCCACATTTATGTGTTTTCACATACCATGCTGCCTAATCACAGCCCCAATCTTGCAGCAAGTGCTGTTTGGACAGATCTTTGCACCTGAGCAAGCACCATTAATGTTAGGGATCTGGCCAGGAATTGTATCTGTATTTGTGCATTTTGGGAAGTTATCCCATTATACATCAGAGAAAGAGTGTATCTAGGACATGCAGTATGCATGGCACTCTAGGATGTTCTATAGCACAAATAGGTTGAACAGGGCAAGCCAACCATGTCACACGGCCATGATTAGGGAATCCTGTCCATACTGAAATTGGGGGGAGGGGAGCTTGGAACCAGTTAGGCAAGGACAATGGCATGCTCCTATTCTGGCTGACTACAGTTACAAACCTGAGGATGCAGATACACCACAGATTTAGAGCCAACCATGCCAGTAACTATAAAAACTTATATAAAAGTTGTTGTGTGGAAAGGACCTTGCTCTGTCCCACGGAGTAGACTAATTTATAAGTTAAAAACCCACCAGAATATTTTAATTTAGGGGCTGTCTGCATTATCCTTTTTCCCTCTTAAACATTGCCATGGGTTCAGCTTAAGGCTGCTAATTTTCTGACTACAAAAAAAGAACACCCTTACTCTCCCTTCTCTAAGGACCCATCCCTACTCACTCCATCCTCCTTCCCTTCATCACTGACTCCTCCTACCCTTGCTCACTTTCAGCAGACTGGGCAGAGGGTTAGAGTGGTAGAGCCTAGGCTGAGAGTGTAGGCTCCAAGGTGAGGCCAGAAATTAGGGGTTCAGAGTGCAGGAGGGGGCTCCAGGCTGGGGCAGGAGCTTGGATGCAGGGGTGAGGTCACCGGCTGGTGGGTGTGCAGGCTCTGGAATGGAGAGGGGCATGAAGGGTTAAGATACAAGAAGGGTCTCCAGTCTAGGGCAAAGGTGTTCAGAATGCAGAAGGAAGCTCAGGGCAGAGGCAAAAGCATGGGAAGGGGTGCAGACTCCAGGATGGAGTTTAGGTGCAGGAGGGGGCATAGGGCTGGGGCTTGGGTTACAGTAGGGGGCTCGGGGCTGGCCCAGGGCATTAGGGTGAAGGCTCCAGGTGATGCTTACTTCAGGTGGCTCCCAGGAAGTGGTGACATGTTCCTCTGACTCTTACGGTACGTCTAGACTACAGGGTTTTGTCGACGGAAGTTTTGTCGACAGATACTGTCGACAAAACTTCTGTCAACATAGAGCGTCTAGACATATTCAGTTCTGTTGACAAAGCAAGCTGCTTTGTCGACAAAACCCTATAGTCTAGACGCAACCCTACAGGCAATAACACCTTCCGTTGACAGAACTCTGTCGACAGAAGGTGTTATGCCTCGTAAAATGAGGTTTACCAGCGTCGACAAAACTGCTGAGTTCTGTCGACGTTATGTCGACAGAACTCAGCAGTAGTGTAGACGCAGGTATAGTTTTGTAGACAAAAGTCCACTTTTGTCGACAAAACTCAGTAGTCTAGACACACCCTTACGCACAGGAGTGTCCAGATGGGTCTGTGAGCTGCCCCCGTCTGCAGGCACCATTCCTGCAGCTTCCATTGGTCATAATTCCTGCCCAGTAGGAGCTATGGGGCCAGTGGTTGGGGCAGCGCCAAAACTACAGGCAGGGAGAGCATGCAGAGTTCCTATGGCAATATTTACACCTAGGAGCTGGGAGGACATGCCAGCTGCTTCCGGGAGCCACATGGAGTTAGTCGCTGCAGCCAACTGGACTTTTAGCATCCCAGTCAGCTGTGGTGACTGGAGCCACCAGAGTCCCTTTTCAATGAGCATTCTACTAAGAAATTGGACATCTGATAGGCAACCCTAGTTCAGCTCCACCAGTGTCTACATAGCGGGCTTCGATCATCTTAATTACAACCCACAGGGCAGGAATGTTTTCACAGCCCTAGGGGATGGAATTAAGCCAACCTAATTTTGTAGACTGCCCCACAGAAAAATAGTGGGACTAACATGCCATTTGCAAGCTAACACTAGGGACGTGAAAGGTTAATTGGGAATCTTAGTGGGTGATGTTTATCGGTTCTGGTTAACTGATGGTGGCTGGAGCAGCTCCCCATCTGCCGTGAGCAAGGGGCTGCTCTAGCCCACTTGGGCCCACTGCAGACAGGGGCTGCTCTGGGTGTCCAGAGTGAAGACAGGCAGGGGCTGCTCCATGGTGGGGTGGCGGAAGGGGGCTCCAGCCCCGCTGGTCTAGAACAGTCCCAAGAGTTTCCAACCCCTAGATAACACACAGTCACTCTGCTTGCTTGTAATATCCCTTTCCCCTAACTTGTGTCTGTCTTGTCTGTTCAGATTGGAAACATTTGGGACAGTGATTGTTAACAGCTCTGTGTTTGCTGTACCAGGCCCAACAAAGCTGGACTTCACTCCTGGTTGGTCTCTAGGCACTGCCTTAGTAAACAAAACAACAATAGAAATTCTGGAAACATCTAAAACCAAAGTGTGAAGCGCTAACAAGTTGTTAAAACCTCAAAAGTGGTTTAGCTGGTTGGTACTTAGAAAATATTTTTATGTTGTTTCAATCAGACTGAGTCAGACAGCTCTCGCAGAAGTTAAAAGGAGTTTTGCCTTTAACTTCAACAGGACCAAGCCTACAGTGAATGTGTCACAATAAGGCAGTAAGGCTGCCAGGTGTCCACTTTTGAATCGGACAGTCCAGTACTTGAGCTTTTTATTCGAGAAACAAATTGAGAAAATATAAATGTCCAGTATTTTCTAAATAAGATGTAATGTAGATTGTGATGTAATGTCTAGTGTGTCCGGTATTTTTGTTGAAACCATCTGGCAACCCTGTAAGGCAGGGGTTCTCAAACTTCAATGCACCATGATCACCTTCTGACAACCAAAATTAGTTCATGACCTTAAGAAGGAGGATAGAAGCCTGAGCCTGCCTGAACCCCACTACTCCAGGCAGGGGGAGGGGCAAAGCCTAAGCCCCACTGCCCCAGGCATTGGGCAAAAGCCCAGGGCTTCATCCCTAGATGGGGGGGGCTGTAACCTGATCCCCACCACCCAGAGCTAATATCTTTGGCCCTGGGCTGTGTGGCTCAGGCTTTACCTTCAGCCTTGGGCCCCTGCAAATCTACAGCAGTCAGGGAGATAAAATAAAGCTCTAAACTACAGTTCTATCCAGGACCCTTTTATAGGGAGCGAGGGAGGGAGGGAGGGAGGGAGGGAGGGAGGGAGGGAGGGAGAGAAAGAAAGAAAGAAAGAAAGAAAGAAAGAAAGAAAGAAAGAAAGAAAGAAAGAAAGAAAGAAAGAAAGAAAGAAAGAAAGAAAGAAAGAAAGAAAGAAAGAAAGAAAGAAAGAGCAGAACTCTCTTTCACACAGCTACCTATGTCTGTGCCAGCTTTCAGCAAGCTAGGCAGGAGAGGACACACCTTGCCCCTGGGTCACTGTCATTGCAGCTGCTTCTCCTATATGTTTATAGCCCCTCCCAGATCACCCATGGGATAGGCGTGGAACCAGCCTAATCCTTTTAACCTCTTACACACTGGGGTTTACATCTTGAAACATGTCTCTAGTTTACCTAGCAATGAGGTGCTCCCTGGAGACCATACCCACCTGCCAGTTCTCACCATTGCATACCGTTAATAAAGGCTTTACTGCCCCAATCTCAACAGCTGAAACTCTCCTAACTGGGGGTATGTCTACACTAATGTAGGCATACCGCACTTGCAAATGAAGCCCGGGATTTGAATTTCCCGGGCTTCATTTGCATAAGCGGGGAGCCGCCATTTTTAAATCCCCGCTGGTTCGAACCCCGTGCAGCGCGGCTACACGGGGCTCGAACTAGGTAGTTCGGACTAGGATTCCTATTCCGAACTACTGGTACACCTCATAGAATCCTAGTCCGAACTACCTAGTTCGAGCCCCGTGTAGCCGCGCTGCACGGGGTTCGAACCAGCGGGGATTTAAAAATGGCGGCTCCCCGCTTATGCTAATGAAGCCCGGGAAATTCAAATCCCGGGCTTCATTTGCAAGTGCGGTATGCCTACATTACCCTCCTAGTTCGAACTAGGAGGGTAGTGTAGACATACCCTGGGTGCAAAAGTACCTATGAAAAGAGAATGGAACATGAAAGAAAAAAACATGAGAGCTCAATAAGAACAATATGTCTACACTGCATGGCTATTTCGGGATACCAAAGGTATCCCGAAATAGCTACCCCGCTTCTATGCAAGCAGCCCGTTATTACGAAATATTTTTTGAAATAACGGGTATGCTATTTCGCCATCCCGGTAAACTTCGTTGCACGAGGGTTAAGGGATGGCTTGAAATAGTGTGTTATTTTGAAATTTGGTACTCTGTAGACATAATGTGTGCATAGCGCTAATTGCATATCTTATTTTGAATTTAAGGTGCTGTGTAGATGCACCCACAGTAAATATGCCAGTGTGAGACCACGATGTGACACACTCACCATAAATAATCCAGTTCTTACTGGTAAGTTGCAACCTTAATTATAAACATGGTCTAAAAAGTTATTTAAGGGTCTGGATGCTAAGGAGATTTAATGAGACAGACTTTCATTTCTGGGTCATCCAAATTTGGCCCAGGTCAACAGGGACTGATCGTGAAATAATAGTTGTTTGGTGGACTATGTGAAATAAACAGGTGGTCCATTAGCAGGCTTCTTTGGAGTAAGGAACAAATGACTGAGCCTACTCCAAAGACCATAAAGAATGAACAAGCTCCCAGTCATCTATTAATGTAGCATCTGTACATCAGGACAGTGGTTTATCAATGAGGGGATGTATGGAAACTTCCATTGCTACTACCATTGTAAGCAGTGTTTCATGTAAGACTATCATTCTAATACCTTCCACAAGATTTAAACTCAAAACAGACAAATTAAAAATCTTTGTCTGTTTGGGCCATGAATATCTTTGGAGAGACAACGTGAACTTTCATAGACTATGTCTAGACTGCAGGCTTCTTTCAGAAGAAGCTTTTCTGGAAGAGATCTTCCGAAAATACTTCTTCCAAAAGAGAGCGTCCATACTGCCAAAGCACATTGAAAAAGCAATTTGCTTTTTTGAAAGATAGCGTCCACACTGAATGGACGCTATCTCACATTTAAGCTGTGATTACTACGGCCACCACAGCACCTGTGCTTTTTCCTCTTTCCTCTTCTTTTGAAAGAACTCCCTCTTCCCCATCCCCACACACCTTTTTCCGAAAGAGCTCTTCGAAAAAAGACTTCTTCCTTATAAAAAGAGGTTTACCAATGTCGGGAAAGCCCCTCTCTTCTTTTGATTTTCTTTCAAAAGACGTGATTGCTGTGTGGACATAAGTGAAGTTTTTTTGGAAAAACGGCCGTTTTCCCAAAAAAAACTCTGTAGTGTAGACATAGCCATAGTTATTTACTCTGGACAACAGATTTTCAGTATTAGGTTTGATGCTGAAAGGACATCTAGTGGCTAGTTAAAGTAATTGTATGAAATATCCCTACAAGATGACTCAGGGTTTTTGTTTGCTTGAAAACAATTTCTGATGCCAGTCTGGGTTCCATCTGTTTACAATAGCATTTCCATGTTTACATTATCTGGTAATTAATTTGGAAAAAGTGGAAGTAAAGGCATAACAAGGAACATAAAGTAACATCTGATTAATTACAATTAACTGCACATATGACCATCTGGCACAATCATGGTATTGAATGGAGACCATATGAAGCGTCTTGTATTTTTTCTTTATACACTACTTCCGCACTCACTACTCCCTTCTCCAGAGATTGTTCCTTAGGATCAGCATGGAGAAACTTGCACAGCTGCTATCCTATTCAAGTGTCTGGATAACAGACCTTACTTTTCAGAGCTGGCAATATAACACCTAACTTTATTCTTTAAAGCGTCACTTTAAAAATTAAAATAATCGTTCTAAACTATTTTTGCCAATATTACTAGCAATTCTCTAGATTATTAAAAGTGAAAGTGTAAACATTCAATCTGATTCTCACTATTTATGCTCTTTATTTTTTGTATTATTCTTCATTTAGACAATGAAAATCTGTGAAGTTAGTTCTGTTTTGTTGATTGTTAGTTTAATTTAGGGAGAGAGTTTAGAGGGGGAGGTTAGAGGGCGCTAGTTATTCCTGACCTTCTTTAAACATAACTTTTATAATAATCTATATTCCAGACATTTAAAAGGAAGCCCAGTTTATAATTAAACTTATTAATAAGAAAAATGGAGACAGAAGCTCATCAGCAGAATGAGGGCTATCCTGTTAATTGCATTGAGTGTAACATGTATGATTACCTGCCCTGTGGGCGGGTGGCATATGTGTGCACCCATTGCAAGGAGCTCCTGACCGTCAGAGACCGAGTTCGGCCTTTGGAGGCCAGGGTGGTTGAACTGGAGGAGCTAAAGGAGGCAGAGAGCTATGCTGATGAGACTTTCCAGGACACTGTAGTACTGTCCCACCTCCAGTCTGAGAGCCCCAGTGCTCTTAAGGAGGATGAAAGAATCAGGGGAGCAGAGGGAAACCATCCCATAGTTGGGACCCTCCTTCCAGAGGATGTTGCGGTATCCTCTCGCACTAGGGATACCTCTGAGGGGGAGGGAAAGCCAGTTGTTAGGAAGAGGCGGGTGTTAGTAGTGGGTGATTCGATTGTTAGAAACATAGATAGTTGGGTTTGTGATGATGACTGGGAGAACCGTATGGTGACTTGCCTGCCTGGTTCGAAGGTTGCGGATCTCTCGAGGCATCTAGATAGGCTTATGTGTAGTGCTGGGGAGGAGCCGGTGGTCGTGGTACATGTAGGTACTAATGACGTAGGAAAGGGTAGGAGAGACGTCCTGGAGGCCAAATTTAGGTTGCTAGGAAAGAGACTGCAATCCAGGACCTCTATGGTGGCATTCTCAGAAATGCTTCCAGTTCTGTGCGCAGGGCTAGGTAGGCAGACAGAGTCTCAATGCGTGGATGAGATGATGGTGAAGGGAGGAGGGGTTTAGATTTATTAGGAACTGGGGACACTTTTGGGAGAGGGGGAGCCTATACAGGAAGGATGGGCTCCACCTAAATCAGGCAGGCGGTGCAACCAGACTGCTGGCACTGAACATTAAAAAGGCTGTAGAGCAGTCGGGGTGGCCGGTGAGCCTAGGCGAACTAGGCAGTTGCCTAGAGCACCGCTGGCCCAGGCGCCCAATGATGATGTCACGGGGCACGCTGTGATGACGTCACGGCCACTGACGGCCGTACAGGTGGAGGCGCCAATTGCACCGCCTGCCTGGGGCACCAGCTGCCGCAGCCAGCCTCAAGCCGCTCCTGAGAGCAGTTTTTAAACTAGGAGACGGGGGAAAGGTGATTGGTGCGGAGAAGCACATAAATCAGACGGAGACTTCTCTTAGACGAGAATCCACTGATAGAGATTCTCTAGGTTGTAGTCAGAAAGAGAGGAGGGGAAAGGACATACAAGGGGCCAGAGCAGACAAACAACCACATACAAAGGAATCTAATACATCAGGAAAGGGCAGACAAATAGTGGCAAATTTTTAAAGTGTTTCTACACAAATGCTAGAAGTCTGACTAATAAGAACTAGAGTACCTCGTATTAAAGGAGGCAATTGACATAATAGGCATCACAGAAACCTGGTGGAATGAGGAAAAACTGTGGGACACAATCATACCAGGATATAAAATATATCGGAAGGATAGAACAGGCCCTGTGGGTGACGGAGTGGCACTGTATGTGAAAGATAACGTACAATCAAATGAAATAAAAATCTTAAATGAATCAACATATTCAATAGAATCACTATGGATAGTAATTCCATGCTCCAATAATAAGAATATAGCAGTAGGGATATATTATCGACCACCTGACCAGGACACTGATAGTGACATTGAAATGCTAAGGGAGATTAGAGAGGCTACCAAAATAAAAATCTCTATAATAAGGGGGGATTTCAATTATCCCCATATTGACTGGGTACATGTCACCTCAGGAAGAGATGCATAAATAAAATTTCTCAGGGACTTAAATGACTGCTTCTTGGAGCAGCTGGTACAGAAACCCACAAAGGGAGAAGCAATTTTTAATTTAGTCCTGAGCGGAGCGCAGGATCAGGTCCAGGAGATAACTATTACAGGACCTCTTGGGAATAGTGACCATAATATAATAACATTTAACATTCCTGTGGTGGGAAGAACACCTCACCAGTCCAGCGTTCTGGCATTTAATTTCAAAAAGTGGAATTACACAAACATGAGGAGGTTAGTTAAACAGAAATTAATAGGCACAGTGAGAAGAGCCAAATCCCTGCAAGCTGCATGGAAACTTTTTAAAGACACCATAATAGAGGCCCAACTTAAATGTATACCCCAAATTAAAAAGCATAGTAAGATATCTAAAAAGAGTCATTGTGGCTTACCCACCATGTAGAAGAAGCAGTGAGGGACAAAAAGGCATCTTTCAAGAAATGGAAGTCCAATCCCAGTGAGATAAATAGAAAGGAACATAAACACTGTTAAATTAAGTGTAAAACTGTAATAAGAAAAGCAAAAAAAGATTTTGAGGAACAGCTAGTCAAAAACTCAAAAAACAATAGCAAAATGTTTTTTAAGTACATTAGAAGCAGGAAGCCTGCTAAAAAACCAGTGAGTCCCCTAGATGATCGAGATACAAAAGGAGCAATCAAGGACAATAAAGCCATTGCGGAGAAGCTAAATGATTTCTTTGCATCAGTCTTCACAGCTGGGGATGTTGGGGAGATTCCCAAACCTGCACCATCCTTTGTGGGAGATGAATCTGAAGAACTATCCTGGATTGAAGCGTCATTAGAGGAGGTTTTGGAACAAATAGAAAAACTTAATTTAACAAATAACCGGGACCGGATGACATTCACCCAAGGGTTCTAAAAGAACTCAAATGGGAAACTGCAGAACTGTTAATTGTGGTTTGTAATCTATCCTTTAAATCGGCTTCCGTACCTACTGACTGGAAGATAGCTAACGTGACACCAATATTTAAAAAGGACTCTAGAGGTGATCCTGGCAATTACAGATCGGTAAGTCTAAAGTTGGTACCGGGCAAATTAGTTGAAACAATAGTTAAGAATAAAATTGTTAGGTACGTAGAAGAACATAATATGTTGGGCAAAAGTCAACATGGGTTCTGTAAAGGGAAATCATGTCTTACTTATCTATTAGAGTTCTTTGAAGGGGTTAACAAACATGTGGACAAGGGTGATCCAGTAGAAATAGTGTACTTAGATTTTCAGAAAGTCTTTGACAAAGTCCCTCACCAAAGGTTCTTGTGTAAATTACATTGTCATGGGATAAGAATCCTTTCGTGGATTGAGAACTGGTTAAAAGACAGGAAACAAAGGTAGGAATAAATGGTAAATTTTCAGAATGGAGAGGGGTAACTAGTGATGTCCCCCAAGGGTCAGTCCTAGGATCAATCCTATTCAACTTTTTCAGAAATGATCTAGAGAAAGGGGCAAGCAGTGAGGTAGTAAAGTTTCCGGATGATACTAAACTGTTCAAGATAGAAAAGACAGAAGCAGACTATGAAGAACTTCAAAAAGATCTCACAAAACTAAGTGATTGGGCAACAAAATGGCAAATGAAGTTTAATGTGGCTAAGTGTAAAGTAATGCATGTTGGAAAAAATAACCCCAACTATACGTACAGTATGATGGGGGCTA
Source organism: Pelodiscus sinensis (assembly GCF_052426305.1). NCBI lineage: Eukaryota > Metazoa > Chordata > Testudines > Trionychidae > Pelodiscus > Pelodiscus sinensis. The sequence goes on from NC_143074.1 coordinate 13,520,979, forward strand.
ATCTGGCTACGACAAATCAGGAAAGAGATCTTGGAGTTATCGTGGACAGTTCTCTGAAAACTTCCACACACTGTGCTGTGGCAGTCAAAAAGGGAAATAGAATGTTAGGAATTATTAAGAAAGGGATAGAAAATAAGACACAGAATATCTTACTGCCCCTATATAAAACTATGGTATGCTCACATCTTGAGTACTGTGTACAGATGTGGTCTCCTCACCTCAAAAAAGATATTTTGGCCTTGGAAAGGATTCAGAAAAGGGCAACTAAAATGATTAGGGGTTTGGAACGGGTCCGATATGAGGAGAGGCTAAAGCGACTGGGACTTTTCAGTTTGGAAAAGAGGAGACTGATGGGGGATATGATAGAGGTCTATAAAATCATGAGTGGTGTGGAGAGGGTGAATAAAGAAAAGTTATTCATTAGTTCCCATAATATAAGGACTAGAGGACACCAAATGAAATTAATGGGTAGCAGGTTTAAAACTAATAAGTGAAAGTTCTTCTTCACACAGCACATAGTCAACCTATGGAACTCCTTGCCAGAGGAGGCTGTGAAGGCTAGAACTATAACAGAGTTTAAAGAGAAGCTAGATAAATTCATGGAGGTTAGGTCCATAAAAGGCTATTAGCCAGGGGGTAGGAATGGTGTCCCTGGCCTCCGTTTGTCAGAGGCTGGAGATGGATGGCACGAGACAAATCACTTGATCATTGTCTTCAGTCCACCCCCTCCGGGACAGCTGGTACCCTCCCCCTGCCCAGACCCCCACGAGTACCCTGCTCCTCCTGCCCAGACCTCCACGAGTCCCCTGCCTAGGGTCCTACCAACACCCTTCCCCCTGCCCTACCTGCACCCTGCTCCTGCCTCTTGGCCAGACACCCACCAGCACCCAGCTCCTGTCCCCTCCCTCCTGGCCAGAGACCTACCCCCAGCTTGCTTCTGTACCCTATTTTGCACCCAGATCATGCACCCCATCCCTATCCCACTCATTGGCCCACTGCATACCCTGCCCCACACGCTGGAGCCCTCATTTTTGGCCCCATTTTTGGCCAGAGTGTAGAGGGGCCCACAAATGCCACTAACCCTGGAACCCCAGAAGAATTAATCATGCCTGAGGCCTTGAACTTCAGTCCTACCTACCCTCCCCGCATGGGGCTGCGGTGCCAGGGGAGGGAGGTGTCACAGTTGGGGCCACATCAGTGAGGTTTGGAGAGGGTTTTTTTTTGTTTTTTTTGCATCTCACTTGTGTGGTCCCTGACTGATTTTTCTGTGGTTCAGTGACCCCTGACCCAAAACAGGTTCCCCATCCCTCCCATAAATAAAGACAATGATGAAACGTTTGTGTTGGACATATTTTATTTAAAAATGAAGCCTGGCCAACAAGCCCCCAGTTGGGGCCACAGCATCATAATACCCCTGCATCCCCACACATACCCCAACCCTTAGCCTATTATACACCGGAACCCCGTCCTGAGCCTCTCACATCCCCAGTTTTCTGCCATCACACTACCGCACGATCCCCACACTGCAAATCGGTGTCCTGAGCCCCTCAGACTCCTAATCCCCCTGCCCTGAGCCCCTCATACATGCCAACCTGAACTGCTGCCTCACATCCACAAGCCTGTGGTTTTCTCAGCACCCCAACCCTCCACCTGACCCCAACACTTTCCAGCCTAGAGCCCCCTTCCTGAGCCAGCAGCCCCTTCTCCACCTCCTCCTGAACTCGGAAGAATTGTGGAACCCCAGTCTAATATATGGAGCTGAAAAAGTAGACCACAAATAAGTAAGGATAATAATAAACAAATGCTAAACAAGGTCATGAGATCAACATTTAGTTTAATGGCACATATTTAAAAACAAAAATCACATATTAATTATTTTTTTTAAATCATGAAGGCTGTGTCTACACTGGCACGAATTTCCGGAAATGCTTAAAACAGAATACTATTCCGTTTTCAGTTTTTCCGGAAAAGGAGCATCTACATTGGCAGGCTGCTTTTCCGGAAAAGCCCTTTTTCCGGAAAAGCGTCTGTGGCCAATGTAGACGCGCTTTTCCGGAAAAGAACCCCGGTCGCCATTTTCGCGATCGGGGCTTTTTTCCGGAAAAGACTACTGGGCTGTCTACACTGGTCCTTTTCCGGAACAGTGTTCCGGAATAAGGACTTATGCCCGAGCGGGAGCAGAATAGTTTTTCCGGAATAGTGGCTGATTTTGTACAGTAGAGCATCGTTGCTTTTCCGGAAATTCAAGGGCCAGTGTAGACAGCTCGCAGCTTATTCCGGAAAAGCGGCTGATTTTCCGGAATAAGTGGCCCAGTGTAAACACAGTCAAAATGTTATTGTAATGGAATTTTCTCATGGAACCCTTATTTTCACTTCGCAGAACCCTGGGACTCCGCGGAACACCATTTGGGAAACACTGAATTATGAGTTTATTGTTTCTAAGCCTAAAAGCATATACACCTGTGATCACCAACCCGTCGATCGCAGGGGCTGGACCAGTTGATTGTGAGGCTTTTGGAGGCTCTCCCTTACTTCTCCCCACCCTGAAGAAGAACACCGTGCTGATGCTACCTCCAGCAACAATGGAGGTAGCACGGGCTTCCTGCGGGGTTGAGGGGAGTTCTGCAGCTGCATGCCAGATCCAGGAAGTGTGCAGACTGCTCTTCCCCCCTCTGCAAACAGCCAGCGCCGTACCTGAAACGCTGGGTTCATCACACGCTGGGGACTTCCTTCCCCTGATGCCTTCCTGTGTGGGGGAAGGGAGAGTAGGAGTCCCAGGACTGCTCCAGCTCCAACCGCTCAGGAAGCGTGCGCCCTGCTCCTCCGCTCCCCACAACAGCACGCACTGCCTGAGCAGTTGGAGCTGGCGCAGTCCTGGGACTCCTACCTCCTCACCCCCCACACAGGAAGGCAGCTGGGGGAAGGAAATCCCCGGCACACAACAGACCGGCATTTCAGGTACTGTGCCGGATGTTTGGGGGAGGGGGAAGCAGCCCATGCACTTCCTATACCTGGCGCTCAGCTGCAGAACTCCCCCCACCCTGCAGGAAGCCCGCACTACCTCCATTGTCGCTGCCCTGCCTTAGCATCCTGCCCCAGCCCCCATCAGCACCCTGCCCTAGCACCCTGCCCATTGGCCAGACCACCAGCACTCTGCCCCCGGCCAGACTCCCTGCAACCTACCCCAGCCCACAGCAGCACCCTGCCTCAGCCCCACCAGCACCCTGCCCCAGCACCCTGCCCCTTGGCCAGACCACCAGCACTCTGCCCCCTGGCCAGGCCCCCTGCAACCTGCTTCAGCCCCCACCAGCACCCTGCTCCCTGGCCAGACCCCCACCAGCACCCTGCTCCTGCCCCCTGACCAGACCCTCACTTGCACCCTGCCTCCTGTCCAAACCCCCACCAGCACCTTGCCTTTTCCCCCTGGCCAGACTCCCATCAGCACCCTGCCCCCTGGCCAGACCCTCAAGAGCACTTTGCTCCTGCCCCTTCCCTCCTGGTCTGATACCTACCCCCAGCTTGTTCCAGTACCCTATTTTCCACCCAGATTTGGTACCTCCATCTCTATCCCACTCACTGCCTGGCAGACCTGTCCCACACACTGGATCCCTCATTTTTGGCCCCTCAAATGCCACTAACCCTGGAACCCAGAAGAGTTATTCTGGCCTGGGCCTGGAGTGCCAAGGAGTGAGGTGTCTCTGTTGGGGCCACATTAGTGAGGCTTGTGGGGATTTGGAGGGGTTTTTTTGCATCTCACTTTTGTGGCCCCGACTGACTTTTCTGTGGGTCAGTGACTCCTGACTCAAAACAGGTTCCCAGCGCTTCCCATAAATAAAGACAACGCTGAAACATTTTGTTCGACACAGTATTTTATTTAAAAATGAAGCCTGGCCAACAAGCCCTCAATTGGGGCCAAGCCCCCATCTGGCTGCAACATCATAACACTCCTGCACGCGCGCACGCACACACACACACACACACACACACACACACACACACACACACACACACACACTCTCTCTCTCTCGCTCTCTCTCTCTCTCTCTCCAAACCTAAGCCCATCATACACTGGAACCATCTTGTCCTGAGTGTCTCTCTCTCTCTCTCTCTCTCTCTCTCACACACACACACAGTCTCCAAACCTAAGCCCATCATACACTGGAACCATCTTGTCCTGAGTCTCTCACATCCCCAAACTCCTGTACCCCCCACATCCTCAGTCTTATGCCACAACACTCTTGTACCATCCACACACTGCAAATCTGTGTCCTGAGCCCATCATACTCCCAACCTCCCTGCCCTGAGCCCCTCACAGGCTGTGTCCAGACTCAGGGTTTTTTTCGGGAAAAGTAGCCTTTTTCCGAAAAAATTTCACCTGCGTCCAGACTCAAGCTGCGTTCTTTCGAAATTAAATCGAAAGAACACGGCTTTTCTTTCAATGGCGGTAAACCTCATTTCACGAGGAAGAACGCCTTCTTTCGAAAGTTCCTCTTTCGAAAGAAGGCGTTCTTCAATGTAAATAGGGCTTCTTCGAAAGAGAGCATCCAGACTCACTGGATGCTTTCTTTCGAAAAAGCAAGCCGCTTTTTCGAAAGTTCAACGTGCAGTCTAGACGCTCTCTTTCGAAAGAGCCTCTTTCGAAAGTATCTTTCGAAAGAGCCTCTTTCGAAAGAGGCTTGCAGTCTAGACATAGCCACACATCCCAAGTCAAACTCCTGCATCCTCACGTCCACAAGCCTGTGGCTTGCTCAACACCCAACCCTCTACCTGACCCCAATACTTCCCACCCTGGAGCCCCCTCCCTGAGCCAGCATCCCCTTCTTCACCTCCTCCTGCATCCAAATTCCCTCCCAGAGCTAGCTCCTCTCACACCCAAATCCCTCATTCCCACCCCTGAGCCTGCACCTCCTGTCTCAACCCAGTGAGAGTGTATAAGGGCTGGGGATAGTAAGTGATGGAGAGGAGGGGAGCAGAAGCGTGGGGCCTCAAAGAAGGGGTGGAGTCTTGGGGAAGGGATGGGTTAGATCTTGGCTTATCCTGACATTTAAAAAGTGATCTTGGGTGTAAAAAGGTTGGAGATCACTGATCTGCAGCATCAGTCCAGCTGCAAAGGGAGTTAGGCTTCCCAAGATGATCAATTGACCAACCCCATATCAACTGACTTGTCAATTAATCACCTGTTCTTAAACCAATCAACTATACAGGAGGCCCCCAACTTGTGACACGACTGGTTCTGGCGGAAGCGTCGCAAGTTGGGGGCATCATAACTCAAACCCGCGTTTATGATAGGTGCTGTGCGCCATTGTAAATACAGGCTGAGGACATAAGTCAGGGGTTTTTGGCCCCTACCGCACCTACAAAAATGGTTGTAAGTGCGGGGGGTTGGAACTCAGGCGGTCGCAAGTCGGGGGCCTCCTGTATCAGCAAGTACCCTGATTTATGCAGCATCGTTTTATTTATTGTCCATGGTGTCATTTTTTAGAATTTAATTTTGTAATGTTTTGTATATACCTGAGTTTGTAATTGGGAATAAGTATCTGCCTGAAGGCTAAACCCACTGAATATCATAAAGTCTTACTTTCTGTTGCCTTTCCAGTAGCATAGTGCTTTAAAACACTGAAGGTTGTTGACATTGTCTGATCAATACTTTACTAAATATTGTGAGACTGGTCAAATGCCCAATACTAAGGGGAAGAGGAGGAGAGCAGATGGGAGCACAAATCCTTTGTCAGTGGCGGAAACCTAACAGGTTTTGTGTTAAATTTCTAGAGACAACAGAGCAGACCTCACACAAAGTTTCAGAATGCTTCTGACAAACACCACGCCTAACTGAATCAGCGCCAGAGCATTAAAGCCTCATGAAAATATACTGAGAAATGGGCAGGAACGTCCCCCGGGGTGGAAGTTATTTGTATAGGAACTGCAAAGGGATGGTTTGAGAGGGGGGGGAAACACCTCTCTCCTTTATCTCTCAGTTCCTACTTCCTAACCTAGTTTCCCAGTGTTCTCTCCACATCACTCCTACCTTCAGCCTTACCACCACACTCTATGCACTTGCCCCCTCATTCACTCCCAGCCCCCCACCTCACCCCAGCCCCCGTCATCCACTCCCCAGCCCCCCAACCTCACCCCAGCCCCCGTCGTCCACTCCCCAGCCCCCCAACCTCACCCCAGCCCCCGTCGTCCACTCCCCAGCCCCCCAACCTCACCCCAGCCCTCCTCGTTCACTCCCAGCCCTCCTCGTTCACTCCCCAGCCCCCCAACCTCACCCCAGCCCTCCTCGTTCACTCCCAGCTCCACCACCTCACCCCAGCCACCCTCGTTCACTCCCCAGCCCCCCAACCTCACCCCAGCCCCCGTCGTCCACTCCCCAGCCCCCCAACCTCACCCCAGCCCCCCTCATTCACTCCCAGCCCCCCAACCTCACCCCAGCCCCCCTCATTCACTCCCAGCCCCCTAACCTCACCCCAGCCCCCCTCATTCACTCCCAGCCCCCAACCTCACCCCAGCCCCCCTCATTCACTCCCAGCCCCCCAACCTCACCCCAGCCCCCCTCATTCACTCCCAGCCCCCCAACCTCACCCCAGCCCCCTCGTTCACTCCCCAGCCCCCCGTTCACTCCAAGCCCCCCAACCCCTCTTGTTGACTCCTAGACCCCCTCCCCCCTCTCTCCTTTCTAGCCGCGATCTCCCCCAGCGCAGATCCCAGCAACATCGCCTCCATCACATGATCTCGCCTTGTGACGTCCGAAGTGGGCGGGGCCGCGACGCTAAAGGGCCAGTGTAGACAGCTTAGATTTGTTTTGCCCAAAAAAAGCCCCGATCGCGAAAATGGCGATCGGGGCGTTTTTGCGCAATAGCGCGTCTAGATTGGCACGGATGCTTTTCCGCAAAAAGTGCTTTTGTGGAAATGCGTCCGTGCCAATCTAGACGCTCTTTTCTGCAAATGCTTTTAACGGAAGACTTGTTAAAAGCATTTACGGAAAATCATGCCAGTCTAGACGTAGCCCATCTGTACTTCCCCCGACCATGCTGCCCTGAGCACCCAGGCTGGCTACGGCTGCACAGCCTGTCCAGAGCTGCAGCCTTGCTACCTGGTGCAGGGTCTTGCAGGCCAGGTGTGGCCAGCATGGGCCATAATTTGCCCTCTTGGCTCTAGATTGTGATTGTTTTCCATTGTAGAGATGTTTGCTCTTCACTGGTTCTATATACTTTGTAAAGCGTGCTAGGAATCATCAGAATGAAAGGAACTATTTGCACTTGAAAAAATGCTTTTGGTTACATTTTATTTTTTTGTTAATGGGAAGCCCCAGAAGAACATGCCAAAGTAAGTGGTACCAGCAGCAGGCCTAGCCCTACTCACTGCTTCTCTTGAGGTTGTAGAAGCCTGCAGAACTTTGACATGGCCAGGACTGCTGCGCCATGGGCACTCCACCTGGCCAGAGCAGCCTGCTTTACTGGGGGCATTCTACCTCATCCAGACCAGCCTATGGTGTGGGAGGGGCACTCCAGCGCAGCTGGGCATCCTGCCCATACCCCGTTTAAGTGGTTAACTAGTTAAGCAGTGTTTAATTGGTTAACCAATTACATGAGATTTTACATCCCTGTTGCATACTACTGGGAGAGGGCTAGGTCTCAACATTAGTTATTTGTGTGCAATCACATCTACACTACAAAGCTCAACCAAGAAAATTTGTGTGGACGTACAGCTACCAAATTTGACTATCATTTTGGCACTGTACATGCTCAGCATGAGTGACTGCATAAGTGGAAAAAGTGGCATTCATTCATGTCAGTGCCCCATGCTACTGTCTAGTACAATGCCTCGTGGGACTTTCTCAGTGCTTTGTGGGATACTAGCCATCTGCCCAAGGATTTCTGGGAACTAGGGGGTCAAGTTTCCACAGTGATACTTCGGGATAATTTTTAAACCATTTTGAAGTGTGGGGAGGATGAGGAGAGGTCCAGCAATGACCAGAAGCAGATGGACATAGTAAATAAAAATGCCAAATTGCTGCTGGCATTTACAAAGCAGTTCCACATGGTGGATCACAATTGTTTGGCCTGAGATACAAGCATTTCTTGGTAAGAGTCGCATCATAATGGAGGCTTGGGATGACGAGCAGTGGTTGTTGAATTTTTGGAACTGTTTACTGAGTATTCCCTAGATCTCCAACAAGAGCGATGTTGACGGAAGAAGCAAGTGGTGATCACGGTCTGGAAGATGGCAGTGTGTGATTGCTATCAGTCTTTGGTCAATTTTGCATGAGGCAAATAGCCCTGTCATTATGGCTGTGTGTTGTGTATTACATAACATTCATGAAACAAAGGGGAGAAAGCTACTGGCAAGGTGGAGCAGCTGATCTTGAACAGCCAGACACTCACGGCCACCCCTCTGAAACAGCCTATTGGAAGAGCTTGCTGTGAGCTCTACAGCCAAAGCATGTTAACAGGCAATCGCAGAAGTGGTGTGTGATGCATTCATGAGTTAGTGTGCCTTTTTGTGTACAGAGCTTAAATATAGGTTGGGTTATTGACTCCCATTATTAATTTAGTAATGTGGCTATTATGTTTGGTGTAAATTAATAAATATACTTAGTTTCTGAAAATAACCTATTGTGTGCAGAGAAACATGAAACTATTAACATGCAAATTCTTAAGGTAAAAAACACTTTAGCTGCAGTGTAAGAAGAAGGCCTATTCTTTCTGACCCAAGTTTTCATTTCAGACATGTTACAAAACAGTGTTATTGTGACAGATCCTGTGGTTTTCACAGATGAGAGTGGGTGCAGCTGTGGTTCACTTTCTGTCTGCCCATTTCACGCCAAGAAAACAAAGATTCACACCATTATGGATGGGGGAATAGAGAGTAGTGACTGGAGTTTTCCATGGATTGGAAAGGCTATTGCATTCAAGATTTTTAGGTATGCAACTCAAGAACACCCTGTGACATCTGAGTCTATTGCTTTAGCAAACTGTAGTGTCCTGGTGCAGTTCCTGATGCATCTTGGTCCCTATGCCTTTCCTGCAGCAACTGCTCAGTTCAGACTTGGTCCTCTTCTAGAGCCTTAAATCCTTGGCCCCCTCCAAGCCATGTTTTCATGATCAGCAGCCGAAGAGGATCGGAAGATCTCACAGAACATATCTTCCCTGGACTGCTTCTTTCTTCAACTGAGCAGAGTATGAAGGGGATATCTCTCAAGGCCACCATGCCTGAGGCTGCTAATTAAAACAGACTTACAGCCACCACAGGCAAAGAGGTCTCAAAACTCATAAATACCTTTTAATAAGAAATGCTATTTGTCCTTTTAGCTTTGGAGCATCTCATTACAGTACCATCCTGCAGCTCAAGCCAGGGTGAATACCGCCTGTCAAGGTGGGATATGGTGGCAGGTAGGGGTGTTAAATGGTTAACCGGTAAGCATACCAATAAGCTTGAGAACTGGTATGCTTACCTGTTAACCGGCATTTGCCAGTGAACTCCAGTGGTGACCAATTGTGCTAGGCCAGCACAGCTCTGGCTGCAGAGGAGCTGGGTGATGGGACCCCCTGCTCCCCAGCTGAAGTGGAACCTCAAGGTTGGCATGGGACCCAGTAGAAGGACCACATGTCTGTCCATGGCAGCCCCTCCCGCACAGGGCTGGAACCTTAAGGGTGAGGCTTACTGGTTAACTGGTTAAACCTTAACATCTCTAATTTTTTTTTAAAGACCCCTGTCTAGACTGTGATTTCACTTTCGAAAAACAGTGATCGGACGCGAATATGCAAATGAAGCATGGGATATTTAAATCTCCGCTTCATTTGCACTTTCGATCGGGCTCATTTACATTCCTCTTTCGACAGAGGAATATAGTCTAGACGAGCCCTGAGGGTACGTCTACACTATGCGTTTTCTCAGCAAAAAATATGCTAGAGGGACTCATTTACATGTCATGATTTCATTTGCATATTTTCTGCCACTCTGTTTTTCGCAAAAATAAGCAGTGTGGACGTTTTCTTTTTGCGCAAAAAAAAGTTTTCCAGAAGATCGGTATACCTCCTTTTTTGGGGAATAAGGATCTTGCGGGAAAAGAGTTTTTTGCGCAGAAAGGAAATATCCACAGTGCTTGTTTTTGCGCAAAAACGGATTGGCAGTAAATATGCAAATGAGATCACGACTCATGCAAATGAGTCCCTCATTAGCATATTTTTTGCAGAGAAAACTCCTAGTGTAGACGAAGCCTGGGTGAGTAACTTAACCTCTGCCTATTTCCTGAACAATAAAATGGAATACTGATATAACTTCACAGGAGTGTTGTGAGAACTGACAGTGGCTTCCCACTGAAGGGAAAGAAAAGTGTCTAAAAGTCAAACTTATAGATCTGACAAAATGCATGTTAGAAATGCAGCATCTCCACTTACCACCCTTTACGTAGTGACGTCCAATTTTTGACCAAAACCTACTTCATACATTAACTATTACTAGAAATCTCTTGTCAAATGTTTCTGGCTCTTTGCTTGTAACTAACTACACCAATTGGGGCACTACCAACTTAACAGCCGATGAAGGTGCAAACAGCTCTTTGTGTAGACTCCTATGTCAGGAAGGATACTATCAAGTGACTTCGATTCTTATCTATTTTGTTTTAACTACCCAATCTTTAGATACTTACTGATTTCCTCTAGCTCCCTGTCTCCCACCCGCCTCTTTTTTCCTCCCCCCTCCCCTTCCGCTCTTCTATTTATTTTGGGTCTGCACACCCTAAACTCATAACTCCGGTCATCTGAAGAAGTGGGCTGTGCCCACAAAGGCTCATGATACCATCTACATGTTTTGTTAGTCTATAAAGTGCTACCAGATCATTTGTTGTCTTTTTCTGTACAGACTAACTCAGCTACCCTCTGAAGCTTCTACACCAGATCTGTTTGCTAAATTGAAGGCTATAGCTTGTGAGTGAATATTTGACATTACATTTCCCGAAACAAACAGCTGACAGAGTTGGTTAAAGAACCCATACATTTATGTCACAATAGTTAACACACCGAAGTGAATTCTTTGTTAGAATTTTTTGTTTGCTTTTAGAGAGATGTTATTTTGTTTCTCAATGAGGAACTGTTTTTCATCTTTCAGCAGGAGGATGATTTTTTAAGTGTATTTACAAAATATTTTTTCTCTTTGAAGATACAAAGAAATGCTTTGCCATTGAAGACTAGTCCGTACCAGTAGGAAAACTTGGGGAAAACTCACTCCTTGGGACTGCATGCTGTCTGTGGCTTTAATATTTGTGCTGAATGTTTCAGAGAAGGTTAGAAACTTGGAGGGGGTAGGGGGTGCGTCCACACAAAAACAATACGCCCATGGAAAGAATTTTCAAAGCTGTTCTAGAAATAACGTTCAGCATTTCCTTTAATTAAAATTATGGTGGTGTTTCCATAGAGCTCCCCTCAGGCCTTATCTGCACTTCAGATCATCTTGTACTATGAAACGGCATTCATTATTAGCTTTTAAACTACAAAGCTAGTATAGTAGTATTGTTCTATGTGGACAAGGTATCACTTTTTTAAACATAGAAAAAAATTCACTAGCTTTTGACAAGTCTTAAAACTGTTTAACGGTCTGGCATAACATTGGGACCTTAAATAACTCTTGTTCAAATTGTTCAGTGGCATGTGCGAAAAAACAACTTATTGTAAAGGTCCCATCTACATGCTTGTCAGTAGGTGGTCAACTTTTATGCAAAGTAGGGATAAAATAATTGATTTCCCCTCTGAAATCACAAGAAGCTTTCCTGCTGACAAAAATTGTACAGGAATTCTATATTGTTAAACTAGAAGATTTACCCAGTGTTGCTCAGATCGTTAACTCAGTTTTTGTTTATCTTCATGTAATTCATTGCTCTGGGGTGGGGCTGGAGATGAGGCATTCAGTAGGCAGACTACTATCCCTGTCCTCTCTCACCGCAGCAGCTTGGGGCCAGGTGAGAAGCGCTTCTCCATGGCCACTGCAGCTTCAGCAGGCACAGTCAGGGCAGGTGTGCATGTCCTCCACCTGGCCCCAACAGGACATGATAGTAGTTTTTAAGTACCTAAAAGGATGTTACAAGGAGGAAGGAGAAAAATTGTTCTCCTTGGCCTCTGATGATAGGACAAGAAGCAATGGACTTAAATTGAAGCAAGGGAGCCTTAGGTTGGACATCAGGAAAAACTTCCTAACTGTCAGGGTGGTTAAACACTGGAATACATTGCCTAGGGAGGTTGTGGAGTCTCCATCACTGGCCATATTTAAGAGCAGGTAGGATAGACGTCTATCAGGATTGATCTAAATGGTGCTTGGTTCTGCAGAGAGGGCAGAGGACTAGATTTGATGATCTCTTGAGGTCCCTTCCAGTTCTATGATTCTATGATAAAGCTTATACTGCAGAGTCTGCAGTACAGCGGGCTCCCTGGGAGCGGGCCGGGCAGCTGGGAGCCAGCTTATAGTAAGTATAGTAGAGTAAGCAGAGTCCACAGCGCGTGTAATAGCTAAGATTTTTTATAGTTGCATTTTAACCGATTTTTTTACATCCCTATTTTGAGATCTTCCAGTAACATTAATGCAACATAACAAATACTGATGGAAAGTATCCCATTATAAAAGAATCTTTCACTATGTACAGTAGCAGAGAAAGACACACTTTCTTTAGGAAAAGAGAATGGTCAGACTGGTGTTTTCTCAGGCTCTGTGTGAAAGACTATATGGGTGAGTCTACACTACACCCATAGGTCGAAATATCTTATTTTGTAATTTCGAAATAACCCGCTATTCTGAAATGTGCCTTGTTCCTTGTGGAATGAGGTTTACAGAGACATCGGAATAGCAAACCTGTTATATTTTGAAATAACGGGTTTGCTGTTAAGATGCAGCATAGCTATTTTGGTTATCCCGAAATAGCGCTGCAGTGTAGACGTAGCCTGTATGAGCTTCCTGCAAAATTCTTTGAGTTGAATACTCTGACCCTTTCAGCTGAAGTTGCTTTTAAATTTGTACATCTATTGTTTTTTCCCGTTACTGGCAGTTATCGTTTTTTTGCAGCTTAAGTGCCTTCAGTGTTACTTTGCATGACACTGGGTAAGCTACTGTAGCACCCTCTCTCCTTATGGAGACTCTCTAACTTATGGTCTGCAGTGATAAGGCTGGGAAGTGGTGATCTCAGATTGCTTCCTAAACAGTCCTCCACTATGGATTTTTAATGGCCCTCTGCACTGTTCCTGTTCCTCTAATCCACATTACAAAGATTAATTATTCAATGCACTAAGCTGATAGGCTCATGCTGGAAACAGTGGCTGCATCTGTCTCCTGTTGTGACACACATACTGTATAGATTAATATCTAAGGCAGCTGTTCTCAACAGTGATCTGGGGTCCCCTGGAGGTCCGCCAATCTTTTCAAGTGGCCACAGGGCTGAAGCTGGGAGGCACAAGGCTGAATCCCAGAGCCCCAAGCACTGGTTCTCCCTGTGGGGCAGAAGCTCTGAATCACTGGGTAGAGTTGGGGACGTGAAGGGCATTGCCCAAACTGCAGCTCAAGAGCACAGAAGTCCTGGGGGAACCTCCACACTTCCCCACCAATCTCCTCTCCCTGCGCCCTGGCCAGTTTAGAGGCGGGAAGCTAGAGCCAGACAGTGTGGGGCAACTGCAGGGGGGTTGTCCCTCTACCCAGTCCCTAGTACTGTTCTCCTTATACCCTGAGCTACCCCCAGGAATGCATCACTGTAAGTTACCCCCCCTTTGCACCTAACTGCACACAGCACCTAGATCCCTCCTCTGTGCCCCCTAAGCTGTTTTCAAACTTTTTGAACTTAGCCCCTCACCTTTGATTTATCATTTTTGCTTGTGCCCCTCCATCCCCAATCCAGACAGGTTAGGTGATCTATTGTGGTGGAGGTGGCACTCCCTCCCTGATCCCTGCCCCCCACAAAACAGAAGTCAAACTATGCCTATATCTGGGGTCCCTGTCCTCAACAGGCCCTGGAGTTTTTGTAGCATGTCGAGGGAAGTCTCAGAGAGAAAAAGATTGAAAACCTCTGACCTAGGGGACTGCCACATTTAAAAAAAAATGACAGTGGGCAAAATATGGTCTAACTTTGTAAATGCTGCTTATAAACCATGGTAAACCATGGTATACTTTCCTGCTCTTAAGAGGCTTACATACAAACACTGATCTGTTTCTGCTGTCTTCTTTTTATATTAGAAACATGAGACTGACATCTGTTTCCTGGAGAAATAATGAGTAATGAAACCACAATGGACTGATACCTGAGTAGCATCATTCTAGCCTTCTTTTGATGTAGCTGAAAAAGGGTTGCCCATGTCAAGGCTGATTCCCCACTCTGGCACGATGAATGCAGAAGTGGGGGCCAGCAAAAGCAACCCCAAAGCCTTATCTTTCCAGGCTTTGGTATAAAACTTTCCCCCCAAATCTTAAAAACCTAGATTTTGGGGATAAAATCCGGTGTCACTGTCAAGTGCTTTTGAACCCACAAACAGGGGTGGACATTTGAAACCAACCCCAGAGCATCCCAAGGTCTTTTCTCTAAAGAGCTTGAAAAAGAAAAGAGAAAATACAAATTACAGTCAGACGCATGCAGCTATCCACAGACAGATCTTTCGGGACACAGAAATGAACCAATACCAGGTTAATAAAAAAGAAATAACTTTTATTACCAAAACAATACTACTGTTGCAAGCATAATGACTAGATGGAAAAAGTTACCAATTAATATACTCATGGGGGCCCCGCCCATGGGCTCTTGACTTAGTTACAAAAGAGAGAAAAGCCCATTTCTAACAGCACAGATATCAGATCCAAAGTCCCAGAACAGAAAACAATAAAACCTAACAGATTTATCTCAACTTTACCCTACTTACACAATATAAAGAGTGTTTTTCTTTGAGGGACATATCTTCTGTTTCCCTCAGTATCTAGAGAGCAAACTGGGCCAGAGACAAGGGAGGGAAAAGTTAAAAATTCTTTGTATCAGTTTGAAATCCCTACCTACATTACTATTGGCCGGTACCTGGCTAGGTTAACCCCTTAGTCCCCAGGCTGCTGCCCATGCCTCATGGTCATGACAGGGTTGCTGGCCCACTTGATTTAGAACTCACTGTGGTTAGTGTAGCTCCTTTAAAACCTATTCATCTGAATTGAGGACTAGTTTAAAGTTATAAAGCAGACTGACAACATCCTTTTCTCTTCAGTTGGGATAAATGATGCATGAAGTTTCAAATTGGTATGACAAGTAGATATAACATCCCAAATACTAGGGTATTGCTATAAAATTAACTAAGATAGATATGTATATTACATCTGTGTGGCTACTTGAAGTTTGGGGTTAGAGTAGTTGAACTTTACATTAAAGAGACAGTGACTTCTTAATGTATTTTCCTTAGGTGGGATTCAGTTTAGACTGAGCAAGGAATGATGGACACTGCAGTTGACTGGTAAGATTTAAAGGGTTGGATGTTCTTTGCCAGGGAAAACGGATCCCATTGTCTGCAACATTTCATCTTTAATGGAGTAGAATGCTTTGTTAGCACAACGTATCCTTGATGTGAGGAGTTTAACACTAGAGCCCATGAGACTATCATGGATGTACATCCACCCCTTGGAAACAGGGAATGTCCCAGTTTTTTCAGCTCAAGAGGTCTGATAAATATACTCACTCAGGAACCTACCCCTGCAGAAAACCCCGTTGCCAACTCTGTCCACACATCTATACAAGCGACACCATCACAGGACCTAACCACGTAAGTCACAACATTAGAGGCTTATACAACTGCACATCCTCTAATGTGATATATGCCATCAAGTGCCAACAGGGCCCCTCTGCCATGTATATTGGTCAAACTGGACAGTCTCTATGACATAAGATAAATGAACACAAGTCAGATATCAGAAATGACAAAAAACAGTAGGAGAACATTTTAACCCACCTGGGAACTCATTAATAGATTTTAAAGTAGCCATTCTTCTAAAAAGGAATTTAAAAAAGCAGCTAAAGAGAGTGCAGAATTGGACCTTATGTGCAAATTTTGCTGCTATTTCGCATGGTTTGAACAGAGACCTGAACTGGATGGACCATTATAAAATCTGCTTTCCTTACATTCAACACCTAACTGACATCAAAAGCTAAGTATGGGACACTTCCAGCCCACTCAATTAGCCTCATTAGCACTGGCACTACAATTAACAGGTATCTTTTCCTGCCTCCCCTTTTTCTGTTATAAATTGTGAGGTTCCCCCCTTTTCTCTCCACTCTACTCATTTGAGGAAGTGCGTTTTCCCCATGAAAGCTCATGATACTATATATATATATTTTGTTAGACTCTAATGTGCTACGGGACTATTCGTTGTTCTTTAGTACTAGTACTTCTTGGGAGGAACATGAATCGGGGAAATCCTGCCCTGCATTGATCTTCCATTGGTTGTTGTGTATGATCAAAAATTTGCCTTTGAGATTTTAAATCTGCTAGGAAGCTGGTAGGAAGACAAGATTAAAATTGGGTAGTAAATGGCCAGGCACCGAGCAGAAGGAGATGCAGCCTGTTTGCTAGTGTCTGAATTCAAAGTTTTTGAATTTGCTCTAAATGTTCTGTTCTCTAGATCAGGAGTCGGCAACCTTTCAGAAGTGGCGTGCCAAGATTTAACTTTCCCCATCTCCTTCCATGCAAGCCCTGCCCCCTCCCATCCTATCCCCCGCATCCTCTTTCACCCCCCTCCTGCTCCCACATCCCTGTGCCCCCAGCGCACACACTGGAAGGGCAGAAGCGGCGAGACTTGCAGGTTCCCCCCTCCTCCCAGGAGCAGCACTGGAGCGAGAAGGGGCTGGGGGAGCAGAGTCACTTCCCTGCCCAGCCCAGACCTTTGGAAGGGGCTCGCTCCTGACCTGCAGGTTGCAGCTCTAGGGCTGGCTACAGTGGGGCACTGGGAATGGGTCTCCCTGCCCGCAGCAAGCAGCCATGGCTTAGCCCAGGCCCCGGCACCCCATGGAGGCAGCAGCAGTTTGTGACCAGCTGCACCAACCCTGCACCCTCCTGGAGAAGGAGGCAGAAGCCTGTAGCGGGAAGAGAGGGGTGTTAACCTCTTAGCTCTTGGCAGCAGCATGCCCCAGGGACATGGTGCCCAGCGCAGGGTCACGCTGCCCACTCCACTTTCTGGGCCACCCAGCCCCTATGCTAAGCTGCACGTGCCACGAAAATTCATCTTGCATGCCATGTAGGCACGTATCATATGTTGTTGACCCCTGCTCTAGGTGATGAACCCAACAGAAGCACAACAGCATCTCAGGTAAGACTGAAATTAGTTGTTTTCAGGATAGACTAATGGGAAGGTGTTGGGGGGATCTTTCAGACACAAGCTGGAGTGGAATGTGGATGTGTCCATCAGAGTGGGATACAATTAAGTCCATTCATTTTCAGTTTAAACCAATTTTTACCAAAAATTTCCCTGGTTGTACCAAAAAGTATTATTCAATATTATTCAGGTTTTTTTCCTCATTTTTCAGCCTACTTTTGTATCATTCAAATATATAAAAAAACCTTTGTTTCATTAGTAAAATACAGTACATTGCCTGAGATAAATGTATTATGATAATATGTTAGTCTGTGTGTAGAAGTAAAGCTGCCCGTTGAAGGAAAGCTATATATTCGTATTAGTCTAGAACAGTGTTTCTCAACCTTTTTTTATAAAATACCTCTTTTAAAAAAAAAAATTATAAGTACTCCCAGTACCTACAGTTTTCAGACACACAAACATTTTTTCTACCATTGCAACACGTTTGTTTAAACAACTTAATCGTAGCCAGGTGGGAGGTAACATTTTTGGGAGATAAAAAGTACAAAAATAATAAAGCGCATGTGACGGGGTGGATATGCCCCACACTGAAGGGGAGGGGGCTAAGACTCTGTGGGCAGAGGAAGTCCCGCCCTTCTTCCAGACTGGGCATGCTCCAACTGCTGGAGCTGTATAAAAGCCAGGGGAGCAGCTCAGTCTGGGCGGACTGCCAGCAGGGCAGGAGCTCAGGCTGGAGCTCCTGAGCAACCACAGGAGCCGCAGCCACAGCAACAGCCCCGACACCAGGGACGGTAGGAAGCAGCCCAGGGCACAGATTTGTCTCTCCGGGAGCTCAGCACATTTCGGCGGGACACCCCTCTGAGCCAGTAGTGGAAGCGTCCACTACCAACAGGGCCCTGGGTTGGGACCTGGAAGAGCGGGAGGGCTCGGGTCGCCCTAACTTCCTGCCCCACAACACTCGCTTCCCTGAGAGCCAGTGAAGATTTATCAGAGGTGTAGGCCTCCAGGTCAGAAAAGCCTTCCGGGGGAGACCACTGGACCTTTGGACTAGGCCCGTGGACCATATTTCCTCTAGGTCAGGGGCATTGACCTTTGGACTAGGCCCGTAGGCCGTATTTCCCCTAGGTCGGGGTACTGACCTTTGGACTAGGCCCGGGGGCCGTATTTTCTGTAAGTCAGGGGCACTGAACTTTGGAATAGGCCAGTGGGCCGTATTTCCCCTGGGCAAGGGATGCTAAATAATGAGGTTGATATTACGGGGGGGTGTCTTGCCCCCGGGCTAAGGGGGCACATCCCGTGACAGCGCTGTGAAATTTAGAAGAAAAATTCAGTTTTCTCCAAATTTCAGTTGTATTGATGTACCCCCCAGGGTTCTGTCCAGACCTCCAAAGGGAACTTGTACCAGTGGTTGAGAAACACTGGTTTAAAAGATACAAACAGCTGTGAAGTGTACGCCCGTCTGAACGTACTGATGAATCTCAGGAAGGGTTTTAGCTATAAGTCATGCAAAATACACTATGGCTACGTCTACATTGGCAAGATTTTGCGCAAATACTTTTAACACAAGAGTTTTTGTGTTAAAGTATTTGTGCAAGAGAGCATCTACACTGGCATGTGCTTTTAAGCAAGAGATGTGCTTTTGTGCAAAAGCATCCGTGCCAGTGTAGACGCTCTCTTGCACAAGAAAGCGCCGATGGCCATTTTAGCCATCGGGCTTTCTTGTGCAAGAAATTCATGTTGCCTGTCTACACTGGCCTCTTGCGCAAGAACAGTTGCGCAAGAGGGCTTTTTCCTGAGTGGGAGCATCATAGTTCTTGCGCAAGAAAGATTTCACACATTAGAACGTCAGTGTTCTTGTGGAAGAACTCCCCGCCAGTGTAGACAGGCAGCATGTTTTTGCGCAAAAGCATTTGCTTTTGCGCAAAATCATGCCAATGTAGACACAGCCTATGTGTTTCTGATTTGATGATACAACGGCAGTATCTACCTCTTAGAAGTCACTTCTAGATGCATTTTTAACTTTTTTTATTCTTTCCCAGATTGTAATGGCGCAAGTGCACCATTTTCATAAAAATAAAGGAGCTGTTTAATTCCAGATAAAGTTTCTGTCAGTAGCTCTTCTGGAAACACTTTCCCTTCACTCTAGAACTCACTGAAAAATATAAATCTCTGCCTCCTTTCACAATCTCCCATTCATTTAATCAAGACACCTCTCCATAACACGTACAATTTTTTAGATGGATTTTTATTTTGGGGAGTAAGGTCTAAAAAGCTTGTTTCTTATAAGTTGCTTCTAAATCATTCATGCAGGTGGTGCTCCTTACAGTATGCTGGTTTGAATGTAATAAAACTTACGTTCTGTAATTAGGCACACACAAATATAGGGAAAAAAAACGTTGATTCTGTATGGGCTGGCAGTATGACCCAGAAGATCCACCTCTTATATTATCTGTGTCAGACCAGATTAACACACTTTCTCACTTCAGTGCTCTTGCTTTGTCTAAAACTTAACTACTGGCAACAACATTTTTTTGTGGCATGTGATTCAGTTTGTGGTTTAACCTTAAAAGTAGCTCACATCTTACTCAGTTCTAATCTTCTGGTTCTGCCTGTCATTAATGGGAGGTTAAATATGGAGATATACCTATCTCATAGAGCTGGAAGGGACCTTGAGAGATCATCGAGTCCACTCCCCTGTCCTCATGGCAGGACCAAATACCAGCCCTGACAGATTTGCCCCAGATCCCTAAATGGCCCCCTAAGGATTGAACTCACAACCCTGGGTTTAGCAGGCCAATGCGCAAACCACTGAGCGGTTGTAACATGTCACACAAAATAAGCTATTTAAATACTCTGATTCCTGTATCTGACAATGCTGGAATTACTGAAGTGCAGTGATGGAGAGTATTGGAGCTGATTTAAGACATAGAAATAGTGGCATCTTGCTAACTGTGTGACTGTAGAGTGAAGTTATGGAAAGGAAGCAGTGTACCCCTTAAGGACAAGGACTTCTCAGGTTCCTGTGGAGATTGTTTTACAGCAGAGCAATACTTTTATAAGATATAAATATGCTGACTTTCCTTGTGCATATTTTTAGTTTTATTTGAATAAATATCAGCTTTGACAACCAAGGTCTTCACGGCCTCTTCTTCCATAAGTGTGTTGTCAGTGATGTGCAGACTAATTATTAGCTCTTATTTAGCCTCGATGTATGGTGTGTAAAACATAAACTAGAGCTGTTGCATTTGCTTAGTCAGTAGCATGAAACACTACATGAGACTTCAGCATAGGCACAGCAATTCATGTGCTCTGTACGGTTTGCTGGGGTGGCAGGGTAGAAGTGGGTGGAGAGAGACACAGCTGTATCCAATATATCCTCTCGCATAGCAGTGGCATCTTCTAAGGAAATAATTGTAATATCAACAAGGGATGTGAACGGTTAACCGGTACATGGGAGCAGCGCCATGTGGGAAGGGGGCAGGGAAGTGGCAGCCCCGCGTGGGCAGGGGCTGGGAGGCAGCAGCCCTGTGTGCACGGGGGGCAGCAACAGGAGCTGGCAGTGGGGGGTGGGGGGCTGGCAGCAGGAGTCACAAGTGCTGTGCCAGGCTGGGAGCTGGCAGCCCCACAGGCTTGGGGGCTGCTCCGGCCAAACTGGAGCAGTTCCTGCTGGGATCCTGCTTAATCTGTTAACTGGTTAAACCTCAGTTTTTGCTACTCCTCTACTCCCTCTGTCTCTTGGGACCCCTCTAATTTTCATCCTTTCTGCTGTAGCTGCCTCCACCCCTCCCCATTCACCCTTTTGCTTGTTGCTTCCTCCCATTCGTTGCTGCCCCCACCATCAATCACCTCCTGCTGCACTGCTGGTGCTTGGGAAGCTAAACTGGGATCTGATGAGAGAGTTAGTCCAGCTGCTCTGGCAAGTGGTGGATCTGGCCAGCAAGAAGGTACTTCGCTGAGTCTGACCCCCACAACTTCAGGAGGAGAGGTGAGGCTGCTTGCACACCTTGCCCTATGCATTCAGGAGGGAGTTTCAAGAGGGAGTGATTATAACAAATTGGCTAATCAGCTGGTATCTGTGAGCATTGGGGAGAAGGTGCTGCCTTGGCTAAGAGTGCAAATGAATTTAGGCAACAGCCCAGACCACCCAATTGCAGGGCTTGTGGTCATGTAAACTCCAGCAAGCCCTGTGGCACGCCCACCCACCCACACAGGCTTTTCCCTTTGGCCTCCAGATTGGGAGGCAGCCATCTTGCACTTTAGGGGATGCTGAGAGGGGGAATGCAAAGCCCTGCTTCCCACAAGCATTCAGAGGTTGTCTCCGTGGCCTCAGGCTTGCTCAGCACTCCAACCTTCCACCTGACTTTAACACTCTCCAGCCTGGACCCCCCTCCCCATGCCAGCATCCCCTTCTCCAGCTCCTCCTGCACCCAAATTCCTTCCCAGAGCTTGTACCTCTCACCCATTCCCACACCCAAATCCCTCATTCCAACCCCAGAACCCACATCTCCTGTATCAAACCAAGCAAAGGGAGTAAGGGCTGGGGATAGCAAGTGATGGAGGGAGTGGGAATGGAGTGGGTGGGACCTCAAGGAAGGGGTGGGGCTTCAGGAAAGGGATGGGGTAGATCCTGGCTTGCCCTGACATTTAAAAAATTGATCTTGGGTGTAAAAAGGTTGGATACTTCTGCTTTACACTTGACAGTTTATCTCCTTTGACTTCTCTGCATTCCCAATAACTACAAGCATTGTGGTTATAGCTTACAATTCCTGCATTTAGGGTTAACACAGTTTGTGATCCCACAACAGCCAAATTGGTTACAATAGGCAAAACACAATTCTAACAATTGAATATCTAGCAGACCTAAGCAACCTGAGTTGAAGTGTATTTACATAATCACACCTAGGATTTCTTTCCCATTCCAGCATGAAATCTATTGTATTTACATAACAACTGTTGAATACCTAGCACGTCTAAGCAAACTGAGTGAAGATAACCACATCCAGGATTCCTTTCCCATTCCAGCTGGCTGCAATGGAAGCATTGATTCGGACCCTGCTTACATAAGGAATAAAACATAGAAATGCATGAAGATGTAAAGACACCATCAGGCCATGCACAGTCTGCATAGCTGCGACATAGATGCTGTGATGAGGGGAGAGCCAATGCAGTAGTGTATTCTTCGCTTCTCTCATCAAACTGTTTTTCTTTACATAAGGGCAGACCTCGAGGTCTGTTTCCATGTTAGTTACCAACTTTCTTGAATTTCTACATGTTCTGTCTTTCTTCTTAACACAAGATACACCTTTATGACACATCACTGAAAGGAACGTGTGAGTAGCGCAACAGTGTAGTAGGTGTTCTAAGAAATGGAAGAACTTGCAGCCTAAAGCTTCTCTGAGCTGCAGCTTTATAATCTGCAAGAATGAGATTTGGTGGCTTTGATTGAGGGGGTGGAAGGGAGAGGAAATGAGACTGGAGTTGAAGGAGAATGGTGGGTGGGGTTATGTAAAGATCCACGTTGATTTAAGTGCTGTTTTGCACCAGCCTCAGTAGGGCTTTTTACAATCCAAAAAAAATTCAAGCTTTTTTAAAATAACTTGTTACTGACTTCAATAATTCAGCTCGTGAAAACTTGGTTTCACTTGCTGTAGCAGTGATCTCAGTACAGGCAGTCCCCGGGTTACATACAAGATAGGGACTATAGGTTTGTTCTTAAGTTGAATCTGTATGTAAGTTGGAACTGGCATCCAGATTCAGCCGCTGCTGAAACTGATCAGTTTCAACAGCGGCTGAATCTGGACACCAGTTCCGACTTACATACAGATTCAACTTAAGAACCCCAGGCATCCCCAAGTCAGCTGCTGCTAAAACTGATCAGCAGTTGATTCCAGGAAGCCTGGGGCAGAGCAACTCTGCCTCGGGCTTCCTGTAGTCAGCCGCTGGTCAGTTTCAGCAGTGGCTGACTTGGGGACGCCTGGGGCAGAGCAGCTCGGGTGCTGCTGGGTTGGTCCAGTAGCACGGCCGCTCCTCGGCGCTACTGGACCAACCCAGCAGCACCCCAGCTGCTCTGCCCCAGGCATCCTGATTCAGCCGCTGCTGAAACTGATCAGTAGCGGCAGAATCAGGACTCCTGGGGCAGAGCAGCTGGGGTGCTGCCGGGTTGGTCCAGTAACGCCAAGGAGCGGTGCTGCGGGACCAACCGGCAGCGCCCCACCTGCTCTACCACAGGCTTTGCTCCACGTCTCCCTGGTCTGCTGGCTCCCCCAGCAGACCAGGGAGACGGGGAGCAGCTTTTCTCGCCCCGGAGGAGGCGGGCGGCGGGACCAGGCGTCCCGCCACTCCAGTCCTCCGGGGCGAGAAAATCCCCATTCGTAACTGCGTATCTGACATAAGTCGGATCCGCGTAACTCGGGGACTGCCTGTAGTAGAATTGCAATAGAAAAGTGCTTCCTTCCCCTCAACAGAAGAAATCTATTGTAACAGATGTAAGTGATTTTAAGTGTTTGTTATGAATCTTTGTGAAGGCTTGTCCACATTAGAATCTGAACTATGCTCCTTATTTGAACAAAGCTCTGGCTAGTGTCTCTGATTCAAGTATGGACAGACCCTACAATTCACTGCTTGTAAATCAGTTGTTCTTGGCAGAAGTTACATCCTATTCAATTCAAGCAGTAGAAGGCATCTGCAGTTTCTGTCCTCTCTTCTTGTATAATGTTACTGTAGTGATTAAACAGCAGCTGCATTTCAAAGTGATTCCTGTGTGTTTATGTGCAGTATTCTGGGCCTCCTTAGGGTATAAAGCACTATTACTCGAGGAGTATGAATTCTAAGCTAGTGTATCTGGGATTGTGAATTGCAGTAGTTAACCTACTGGTGATAGTCAAAGGGGTCTCTCACATCTAACACGTCTCTAATGTGATAGAAATCAATTAAACGAATCTTGAAAGTATCTCTCAGCGAGTGAAATACCACTTCCAAAGCTCTGCATTTCTATAACTCTCCTTTCTTTCTGGGTCCATGTGGATCTATATCCTTCGTAAACGTGGGGAAACTAATTCTCTACAGCATTATGAGAGGTGTGATCCTGGCTTCTCTTGGCCTCTGCTGGGGAACAATATTTTCTGTTCTCCAAGGATATGTTTACACTGCAAGGCTATTTTGGGATACCTCTGGTCTACCCCGTGTCTTTTGAATGTGTCCACTATGGCGAAATATAGCAGACCCACTATTTTGGCATCCCTGTAAATCTTGTTCCAGATAAGGTGGATGTCTTGAAATAGTGTGTTATTTTTAAATTTGGCACTGTATAAATGTGCCAAATTTCAAAATAGTCTCTTGCGAAATAGACTTGAAATCAGATACACAATTTGCACTATGCAAATTGCGTATCTTATTTCGAGCTAAGGGTGCAGTGTAGATGCACCCCAACTCTTGCCTTCCCTTGGTTTTCTGTCTCCCAATAAAACTTGATTAATCCATTTTTGAGTTACAGTAAGACAAGTTTGTATTTTTAAACAGTCTTTGCATGCTTAAAAAGCTTCTAAATATAAGCTTACCAAAATTTGTTGTTCCTGAAGGCAATCTGATTTGCCAAAAATATCCTGGAGAAATTGATACCTGTAGGGTCTGCCATTATGGACAGCTAGTGGACACTCCGGTAACTCAACAGGCACTCAAGAGGAACTACTTCAGGATATGAAGCCACAAAAGAAACAAACTGACTTCAAAATGCAAAGAACTATACATTAGTTAGCTCCATCAAATGAGCTGCATATAAATTAACTCACTTTTCTAATGTTGTATGTAGTGCTGTTGTAGCCATGTCAGCCCTAGGATATTAGAGAAACAAGGTGGGTGAAGTAATATCCGTAATTGGACCAAATTCCGTTCTCTCTCTTGGTAACAGAAGGTGGTACAGTGAAAGGTATTATTTCACCCACATTGTCTCTTGAATTTTCTAAAGTGATCCTTAGGCAAAATATATTTGATGGCATTGCCATTTTTAATATACACATCAATCTTTCCTTCCAACTGAAACATTTATTAAAGAAAATGGTGCCTTATCAGGAAGCTTAGTTTATAAGCCTCAGACAGAATATGTCTGTATATGATACATTATCTCAAAGGGCATTTTTTAAAAATGTGTCTCTACAGGGCTTTTGGCTTATGTTACTTCTGCCTCCTTACATTTACAGGAATTACATATGTAAGATTCACTGGCTAATGGCAGCACTCCCTTTCACAAAGTCTTGTCCTTGATATTCTGCGCGGTATGTATACAAGTTTCTCCCATATGAGGAAGAAAATAGAGAAGTGGAACAAGTGGAAGGCAGGGCAAGGTGTATTGGAAAAGGCAGCTTGTGCACTTACAGCATGAGATTCCAAAACACTTTCCACACTGTTTATGTATAGATCATCTCTCCCATTAATGAAATGCAGCTGCCTCTGGGTGGAACATGACAGGAATTCGGTGCCAACAGTGTGCAGTATTTCTTAGAAGGAGAAGTGTGCCATATGTTAATCATTAACAATACAGGGGACACTCAGCAGCCAGAGAGTGTCAGGTTTACACTGAGACTTGATTAGGAGCATGAAAGAGCCTTCTTTTTCTTGGAAATAGTGCCATGAGAATGCTAAAGACCCCACCCAGTTGGCCAATATATGAATGTTGTGTGTTGGCACAAGGGTGGGCATTCCTTTTCTTCCAGGCATCAAGCAAAGACTGCAGCCTAGTGAATCAACCTCACTGCTGCAGAAGTTTTGGGTTTGCTTCAGGGTCTAAAGTTTTGACTTCGTCTAGTAGAGCTGGTGAAGTCACTGCCCTAAGTGATGTGGCTGCAGGCAGATTTAGTGAGTGGGGGTGGCTGTGCATATCTTCACTTTTCTACTCCTTTTGCTCTTTACGTGGGGTCAGAAATAGGGATGCAACAAGCATCACCCTTACTGGTTACAGTTAACTGGCAGTCAGGCTGGGCTGGAACAGTCCCGCCACTATAATGTTTAACCGGATAACTGATTAAATATGATTTTACATCCCTAGTCAGATGTGCCCATGATTCTTTGCTGCTTTGTCTGGTTTGTAGCATGGGTCTTGGAATTCCACTCCTTTTCTCTGCAAGCTTCTCTTGACAATCTTTCTGTCATGTCCTCTGTCTTCTACGTTCTTTCTTGCTCTCATGCTTTCTTTGTTGGTGGTTCTTCTCTGTAACACTTCCCTAGGGTACAGTGGGTTGTGAGGCACCTCACTGTAATCCTGTCCTTAGCATGAGAAAGTGGTCTCTCTATGGCAGTGTCACCAACCCGTAGATCAGGATCTACCAGTAGATCTTGGAGCTTCTGACAGGTGATCCTGACTGGTTTGGCCGGGAAGCTATCAACTGCTTGCTGCGCAGAGTGTGGGAGGGAGAAGTGAGGGGGTCTCTCCTCCCCCCACTTCTGTATCCCATCTCCACACAGAGAGAAGGGGACGGAGGGAGTTGGGCAATACAAATCTGTCATTCTCACACACTGTGTACCTCTGTCATTTTCACAACCATACACTGTCCTTCCCTCTCATCTCCTGATCCAACACATACATGGGGGGATGCTACTATTTTACTGCTTGCAAAGTGGGTTCTTTTTAGTTTGTGACTGGTCTATGATTTCATAACTTTAATTTCTCTCTTATGCTTAAATTTAATTCTTTTAGTAGTGAGTCCTAGAATACCTAACCTGTCATGTTTGGAGTAATTATCCCTTTGGTAATTGTGCTCCTTCAGCTGGCTTGCATGTCCCTTCAGCCCCTGAGAAAGGCAGAGCAGGGGGTCTCTATATGCTGTCCTTGCCTGCTGACACCACTCCTGCAGCTCCCATTGATCAGTGATGGAGAGCTGTGCCTAGTGGAAGCTGTGGAGTCAGTGCCTCTATATGAGGGACAGCACATGGAGCCACTGCTGTACATGCCAGCTGCTTTCAGGGTGAGTGGAGGAAGGGAGGGACTTGAGCCCCCAGCTTGCACTCCCCAGGCGAAT
Source organism: Pelodiscus sinensis (assembly GCF_052426305.1). NCBI lineage: Eukaryota > Metazoa > Chordata > Testudines > Trionychidae > Pelodiscus > Pelodiscus sinensis. The sequence goes on from NC_143074.1 coordinate 13,548,299, forward strand.
GCCCTATCCCCTAATCCACTCCAGAACCCACCTCCCTACTTTCAGGGCATCCCCTCCGACACTCCGTACCCCTTGGTCCAAGACCAGAGCCTGCACCCCTGCACTTGCTTGGTAAAAGTGAATGAGATTCAGGGAGGAAGGGGGATGGAGTGAGCAGGGTGAGGCCTCGGAGAAGGGGTGAAGCAGAGATAGAGTCTCAGAGAAGGCAGGGAAGGAAGGCGGGCAAGGGTATTTGGGTTTGAGGTAGATTTTTCATTGCACTTAAATTGAAAGAGTGATCTTGTGGTTAAAACGTTTGGAGACCACTGCTCTATGGGTTAGCGATTAACACACTCCAGTCCAGGGCTGGACTGAGGCGGCGTCCCTTACAGCTGCCATCAGGCGCCACGCGCCCGGCTCCTGCAGTGCTGGCCCTGCGGCGCCAGCCAGCAGCGCCCTTCCCCCCATGGCCGCGGGGCCCTGCATGGCCTGGCGCGCACGCCAAGGCTGGCCAGGCTGGGCTGGGCAGCGCATGCGCCCCGGGGGCGGGCCCCGGGCTGTGCGCCAGCGGCCGTGACCAACCTGCACATGCGCTGTGCTCCCAGGGGGCAGCGCTGCGCGCCCGGATCCAGGGCACCAAAAGGGTTTGGGCCGGCCCTGTTCCAACCTCCTTGCTAGCTACCTGAGTTTAACCCTATAAGTCACCAGTTGCTGGCCAGCACAGGTTTCAACAGAAATACACCAGCTTGGGTATATAGTACAGGCAGTCCCCGGGTTACGTACAAGATAGGGACTGTAGGTTTGTTCTTAAGTTGAATTTGTATGTAAGTCGGAACTGGTACATATTGTAGGGGAAACTCTAGCCAAACATTTCTCCAGAGCTCAGTTTTATTCTCCCACACCTCACTTCCCTCAGTCCTTTATTCTCAAGCTGAGGTGTCTGCTGAGAAAAGCCGCTCCGCGTCTCCCTGGTCTGCTGGGGGGGGGGGGCGCTAGCTTTGCATCTCCCTGGTCTGCTGGGGGGAAGCAGCTAGTGCGGGGTTGCCTCACCCCGTTTGTAAGTAGGGATCCGATGTAAGTCGGATCCATGTAACCCGGGGACTGCCTGTATTGCTAAATCCAGCTGCAGAAGAAATGACCTGGGCAGAGCTGGATTGTGGTGGGTGTTAAGTGCTGAAGGCTGGAATGTTGTTGCCTCATTAATGCTGTCAAGCTGCTGCGCTATTACAGTATTTCTGCTCTTGGCGCTCTGGTGTTATCAGCACTAGCAAAGAGGGCAGCTTACTAATTCAGCAGACTTCGATGTTACCCATAAAGAAAAGTCACAGGCATAGTTTGGTGACAAAAGCATATAGCCAGATCTATAAACTGAGACAAAAAACACCTTGGCTACATCTACACTGGCATGATTTTCCGAAAATGCTTTTAACGGAAAAGTTTTCTGTTAAAAGCATTTTCGGAAAAGCACATCTAGATTGGCAGGATGCTTTTCCGCAAAAGCACTATTTGCGGAAAAGCGTCCGTGGCCAATCTAGACGCGGTTTTCTGCAAAAAAGCCCCAATCACCATTTTCGTGATCAGGGCTTTTTTGTGGAAAACAGTACTGTGCTGTTTACACTGGCCCTCTTGCGCAAATGATTTGCACAAGAGAGCTTTTGCCTGAATGGGAGCAGCACAGTATTTCCGCAAGAACACTGACGATCTTACATGAGATCGTCAGTGTTCTTGTGGAAATCCAAGCGGCCAGTGTAGACAGCTGGCAAGTTTTTTCCACAAAATCAGATGATTTTGCAGAAAAACTTGCCAGTCTAGACACAGCCCTTAAGTATTTTATGACATCTGCTTGTTACCTCCCTTTGTACTCGGCTCTAGATAGCCCTATTCATCGTTTCTGTCAAACCTTCTTATCTTCTGGTGGTCAGGAGGTACCTGTGCTAATCTTTTTGAATGTATCCATTGCCTATTATTTCCTAGGGTGCCTCTGTTTTACCAACTCTAGCAGTACCTTTGCCAAGTTCTTATACCAGACCATGAACTTGTGAGCATCTGATTTAATACATGGCCTGATTTCGGTTCACAGCATGGGCTGTCTTTGTTTCAGGCCTCGGATGTTGCGCCAGTACTGGTGTTCCAGGCTTGTTCTCTCACTCTTTACTACAATAGGATCAGTGAATCTCTGCTATATCTGATCCTTTTTCAGGCTGAAGGACGTTCTGCTGTTCATCACCATCATGCTGATCAGCTTTGGCTGGACTTTCATTAAATGTGCCCTTTCAGATAAAGATAAAAAGATCTTCATGATTGTCAGGTTAGGATAGAACTGGCAACAATTAGGGTTAGGATTACATACTCCTAAAAGATGGCATCTAGTCTGAGTTCTCCCACATTATAGCAAATAACACTAGTGGTTATCAAGTCTAGTACAGCAAACTATCCCAGAACACGCCTATCAATGCAGTGATAGCAGTGAAGCTCAAGCTGTAATCTTTTGAGTCGGGAGGCAGTGTCCGGTCACGTGAGTGACTCTGACACTTCTGCCCATGTTGAATAGCAGATATGAGAGACCAAATGGATACTGACTGTAACGAAGTTGCTTTCACTTACATTAAGGTTGAAGTTGGCTCATAGAAAAGTATGGATCTACTAAGAAAAGATCAGGGACCAGCTGTCCAATATCACTGGAGTGAAGTAAGAGGAAGAAGTCTAGAGCTAGACGTCTCCAGGCTTCACGTAAAATATATCCGATGTGTTCACAGTCACAACAATGCCCCTCTTCCTGGTCCTGGAGACATTGGACTTAAATCCTCTTACCTTGTAAGTTAGTGGTCTTAATCACAGCACAGATTTTAGATGCCATTGGGACATGCATAGAGCAGGAGTGCTGGAATGTGAAGCATAGAACATTGAATAGTTCACTCAGTTTAGACAGACTGGCCCTCCTTGCCCATCTGCTTCTTATGCATACTTAATTCTGTCTACATATTTAAATGAACGAGTTTGCTATTTCTTATTCCTATTGGCACTATAGATCAGCACAAGTGAAGTGTAACAAGGATTCTCTTTATTCTTATGTATCTACAGAAATTATGTTCGCTCAATTTTACCCGTGAAAATCCTTTGAAGGTGTCACTGAGCATATGATTTTGAGACAAAAGGGTGCAGTGGAGTCACTAAGCATAATTACAGGTGTTGATTCATGAGCATCAGTGTGGGCTCTTTCTATGAGGTCAGACTGAGCGTGTGGAGCTGGCAGCTGCCAAAAAAATCCCATGTTACCTGCACAAATTTCTCTAGCCTTTCCACACTTCAGGGACACCCACCCTTATCCAATTCCTAGGGCTCAAGGTGCAGCCCTGTTAATTCAAACATCCACCCTTACCCAGTTCCAAGGGCTCAGGGCATAACTTCTAGCATGTTTGCCAGATCTTTTGCCACTGAAAGATCCTTACACAGTAATATTCTTATTCTCTATTTATTGACAATTACCAAGCAAGCAGACTATACATGCTGGCTACGTCTACACTGGCCCCTTTTTCGGAAGGGGCATGCTAATTTGAAAGTGGGAATAGGGAAATCCGTGGGGGATTTAAATATCCCCCGCGGATTTAAATAAACATGTCCGCCGCTTTTTTTCCGGCTTGGGGAAAAGCCGGAAAAAAAGTGTCTAGACTGGCCCGATCCTCCGGACTAAAGCCCTATTCCGGAGGATCTCTTATTCCTACTTTGAAAAGACAAACAATAGGAAAGTGAGGACAATAATCATAAAATGAGGATTCCACAACCTCAACTATTGATAAGCAGTTTCTTGTCAGAGGCAATGCTGTTAACTAAGTTTTCTCTACCCATCTTGATATCTGTTTCTTTATCTGGTGACAGTTGGTGTAATTAGGACAGGATCTCTTTCTCACAGCCTGGTGTGATACTATTTTAATGCAATTATTTAGTATATGAGTATGTGACTTCAAGCTTTACACCTAATGGCTGCTGCTCTTCAGTCTGGCTGTAGAGGAAGGCTTTAGGCCTACCAATATGGCTACAGGCCTTCCAGTATTGCTACAGAAAAACCATATTGTTACATTCAATCACAACTTTTTACATGTAAAATGGGAACTCTGGAGTCTCTGAGGGTATGTCTACACTACCCCGCTATTTCGAAATAGCGGGGTAATGTAGGCATACCGCAAATTGCAAATGAAGCCCGGGATTTGAATTTCCCGGGCTTCATTTGCATAAGCCGGGCGCCGCCATTTTTAAATCCCGGCTGGTTCGAACCCCGTGCCGCGCGACTACACGTGGCACGAACTAGGTAGTTCGAACTAGGCTTCCTAGTTCGAACTACCGTTACTCCTCATTCCACGAGGAATGCTGCCTCCTGTTCCACTTCCCTGTGAATCTTGCACCTCCCTGGCCCTTGCCTCAAAGCCTGCAGCCTTACAGGTGTCAGGCTGGAGCCTCCCTCTCTCTAATTCCCTTGGCCTTCTTAACACTGCTTTCTCTAAAGTGCTGCTCTGGGAACCGATGCTGCACCTTCCCTTGTCAGGCCACAACTGCCCTCTCTCTGTTGAGCAGCTCTTTATATACACAGCTGCTCCAGCAGTCTACTCTCTGATTGGATTCTTTAAAAGCCTCTCCCTGATTAGCCAGGGATCTGTGCAGGTTCCTACCAGCCTGCTTTAGCCCCTTCTGGCCTAAGTGGGGCAAGTGCCCCACTACAGTGACCTAGGTTTGAAAGTCAGGCCACTAGATGTTAAATTGGTGATGCTGGCTGTGTCCAGTGGAAGATGCTATTTTTGGCCAGTATCTTTATGTATTTATTTACCTCACTTTACAAGAAAAGATCCTATAAGGGACACTTCCCTGCCCTTCCTCCTACTCTACTGGCAAAGAAATGTTGTTGGCTAAACGAAAGCATTTAGCCAAATTATTTCTATCTTTGGTCTTTAAAACAGGCATTTAGCCAGAATATTTGTCTGCTGAATTTGATTTTAATCTTAATTAGACAAGCAGCTGGGCTTAAATGAGGAGACAAAGGAGCTCCTGGCTCCTTTGATTAGTAAAAACAGAATGGCTTCCATATTTTCCATGTCCTTTTGATTTTTTTCTTGTATCAGAGAAAGGACTATAAGCTTCTTATATAATGAACTTCACAAGCCCATCGTTTGAAATGCACACCTCTTGTGCAGATATTCCAGACTATATTTTAGGAAACTGCTGACTGCTCAGCTGTGGAGATAAGCATCTCTAGCTTGGCTGGTTGTGTGGTTAAATTGGGTTGCCTGTGTATAGTTCTAGTCCTGTGGCAGAAGGCTCTTTAAATTCTCAGTGACATTCCCTCTGACTAAGGATGTTAACTATCAATTAATTTACTAGTTGAGTAGTCGATGGAATTTCCATTGTCCACTCGACTAGTCTATAGGCACTTCCGCATTCCTCCTTAGAAATGTACAAGAGCTCCAGCATGGAGACTGGGGTCAGCAGGAGCCCCTCAGGGTACGTCTATACAGAAAGGCTAAAGTCAGAATAAACTATGCAACTTCAGCTATGTCAATTGTGTAGCTTACGTCAAAAGAGCTTAATTCTGCTTTTGGTGCTGTCTACACAGCAGGGCTACGTCTACACTGGCACCCTTTTGCAGAAATGCTTAAAACGGAACAGTTTTCCGTTATAAGTATTTCCAGAAAAAGCGCGTCTACATTGGCAGGATGCTTTTCCGGAAAAGCACTTTTTCCGGAAAAGCGTCCGTGGCCAATGTAGACGCACTTTTCCGGAAAAAAGCCCTGATCGTCATTTTCGCGATTGGGGCTTTTTTGCGGAAAAGACTACTGTGCTGTCTACACTGGTTCTTTTCCGGAACAGTTTTTCCAGAAAAGGACTTTTGCCCGAACGGAAGCAGCATAATTTTTCCGGAAAAACACTAACAATTTTACAGTAGATCGTCATTGCTTTTCCGGAACAGCAAGCGGCCAGTGTAGACAGCTGGCAAGTTATTCTGGAAAAGTGGCTGCTTTTCCAGAATAAGTGGCCCAGTATAGACACAGCAGGAAGTCAAAGGAAGAACAATCTTCTTTCGACTTCCCTTACTCCTTGTGAAATGAGAGTTACCATGAGTCAGAGTAAGAAATCCTCCAGCTTGACATTATTTCAAAATAAAGGCTTGTAGCGTAGACGTGCACTGTTAATTCGGAATAATGTCAGTTATTCCAAAATAACACTACTGTGTAGACGTACCTTTAGAGAGTTACATAGATATAAGCTGCCTTATGTAGACCTATTTCTGTGGTGTAGGGCTTGCTTCCAGAAAGTTACTGTTTCTAAACAGTTAACCCATTTGAATGAGACATTCTGTGAGGCTTGACATAAATTATCACTGAAATCTTAGATTGAAATCCAGATCCACCCGCATATTGAGAGTTTCATTTAAACCAATAGAATGACTCATGAGAACAAGAGAAACAACCTCTTTTGGTGAAAGAGACAAAGGCTGTGTCTCACTGCCACTTTCAGTGGGAAAGCTAATTGTTCAGGAGTGTGTAAAAACACACATCAAGTGATCCAAGTTTTAGCTCTGAAAAGTGCCAGTGTACACAGCGCTTTATCTCCCAGTGATAAAGCTATCACCCCTTGTTCAGGTTGTATGTTTACCAAGAGAGCTCTCCCCCTGATGATAATGGGTGATTGAGGGCAATTATGCTACCCACTAGGGATGTTAAAAATCGTGTAATAGGGTAACCATGTAACCACTGAAAAATCTCAGCAGTTACACAGTTACATGCGTGGCAGGCGCTGTGGTATAAAGCTTAAATAAGCTTTATACTACAGAGCCTGCAGCGAAACCTCCACAGGAGTGGGCCTGCCAGTCCTTGTCTGTCCAGCTCCCAGGAAGGATGCTTTGCTGTCTTGCTGCAGGTTGGGGGTTTGGGGAGGAGTTTTTTGCTTCTCACTCGTATGGTCCCCAACTGATTTTTTTTCTGGGGGTCAGTGACCCCTGACTCCAAAAAGGTTTCCCAGCCCTGCCATAAATAAAGAAAACATTGAAACCTTTTGTGTTGGACATAATATTTTACTTTGTTTAAAATGAAGATTGATAAGCTGCCATGAGAAAGTTAAAACGCTTAGTCTGTTTAATAATTTAAATTAAACCGTTCTCCCTAGCTGCAGCTGGTTCAGAAAATATGGTCACCGTACCCAGCCTGCACTGTCCCCCCTTCCCCCCCCCCCCCCCGCAGCACACTGATCTGTGAATAAGTTCAGTCTTTACACCACTTCAGAAAGGTTGCTGACCCCTGTTCTAGACTCATCTTTTGAAAGTGTTGTGCTGGTTTCCTTTGAGGATGAGGATTGATACATCTGATGGAGAGTGATCACTTTTTATATATATTGTTTGCCCACACATTATAATATTTTTGTTGTTTATCATGTGAGCAGGTAAATGGGACTGGGTCTTTGAAATACCATTCCTGCAGGGTGGCTTCTGCTGCTGCATCATATCGTCTGCTTGGAGCCATAAGCTGTGATCACCCTCTGCAGTGAAAAGGTTTTAAAAGATGCCAATCTCTTGACCTTTCTTTGAGTAGTAGTAAAAGAACTTTTTGCCTGGAAGTGGAGCCTATATTAAATGGATAATATCCCAGTGTCTCCTCCCCATCCTTCCCAAGTAGCTTTTATAGGGTGAAGCAGAACTTAGCAGTCAATTTTCCAATTCAGTAGAGGGCAGTCTGGTACAGGAAGCCCTAAAATATTTGCTTTCAGGAGATGATGGTGAAGTGCATGCAGTGTCAAACATGCTGTAGACATTTAACCAAAAAGATATCATTCTGGCTACAAAGAGCTTTATATGGTTTATTTGTAATGTTATAAGTCAAAGTAATGAAATGCTAACTTTATAACTAACCTTTACCCTTGTTTAGGTTAATAATACACAAAAGAGAGAGAGATGGAAATGGCAAATATTCATGTTAATTTTTCTTTTGCTGCTTCATTCTAAATGTAGTAAATTGCTGCTGCCAGGGTTTCTCTGGATTCAAAAGTCTTGAAGTTTTAAGTCTTAAACTGAGAAATGTGTCTGTCCTTGAATAAGGATTGAAAGAATATGCTAGTCTTAAACATAATAAAGCAAAAAAGACAGCTCTTCAGATGACGTTGGATTTCTGTTCACGCAGTAAGGGGGGTGATCACACTTTCCTGATTCAGTGTTTGGCTTTCCTGAGTTGTTCTGGTTTTCCTTCTGAATCAGTCCATCCCTAGCTAACAGGCCTCCTCACCTGTCTCATTTAAACATAACACTGAACTCCTCTGGAATGGTGAACATATTCAAATGTTCCTGTCACTTCTCAGTTCTTGAATCTGCTTTGCTAGAGGCAGCACTTCTGGTAGAATGAGTAAACAACCAACCTCTTTACTATTCTAACTCATTCACCTTCTTTTAACAACTTTCCTTCCCTCCTATTCTCCTCTTAATGTTCCCCCTAATCTTTTTATCCATGTGCAGATTTATTTCCATCCATGTGTGGATTTCTTTTTATATGCACCAAGGCATGTGCACTACCAGTAGAAACAATAACCTAGCTGTGGATGCTCTGCTGATCAGCTGGATGGCCTTCGAATCTCTCCTGAGCAGCCACACAAGTGCCCAGCTTACAGAAAACACTGATCTTAATCCTTGAACTTTATCCTTATCACCATCTTGTGGCTTCCAGCATGGGATACTAGAATTACAGTTAATGTTGAATGCCAGGGACATCTGTGATCTAGTGGACCAAGCATAAGGTTCTGCAACTGTATGACCCTGGGCAAGTCAATTAAGCGATCTGTTTCCTCAGTTTATAAAATAGACTGGTACTGTGCTTTTGAGATGTAAAGATGAAAAGTACTGCTAAAATTACTCTGAGAAATAATTTATTGTAGCAGTTCTTATAATCATCTAATGGGACAACCCATTAGAGGATACTCTTAAAAATGAATTCATTGTACCTTGTCCTTCTTTCTGCATCTGGCTTGAATGGCACCCACCTTTTGTCTCCAAATATGTTTAGAACTATTGCAAGATCCAAGGAGCAGGGTCATTTGTGCATGTGTGTGCACAGTGCTTATTCTTAATGGTGGCCTCTAGGTGCTGGAGCAGATGTGAGGCAGTACAAATCACTGTGTGGGGAGGGAGATGCATGAGCATGCCCAAGGTAGAATCCCTGTTGGCTTTTAATGAGTTATGTGAATATGTGGAAGTTGGCAGTTCAGTAACTGGGGCCTAGCTGTAAGCAGTTGATGGGATGATCAAAATGGCCCACAGTAATGCTGGTAAACCACACACTGGTAAAATACACAGGGAAGGGCTGGAACTATAATTCATTCACAAGTTTGATACCCATGCTAATAGTTTAAATAAGATGGCTGGGACATTATCAACCTACCAAACAATGAAGGTGCCAATGGTTCTTTGTCTGTATAGTATCTGGTGTTAGTACTCTTCCTCTCTAATTGCCTACTAATGGTTCTTATCTGCCTCTTTTGACTATCCAGTCTTTAGGTGCTTATAGACTACAGTATTTGTTTTTCCTGTTACATTCCAGCTCAGTTTTCCCCTTGATATTTTTATACCCACTGCCTCTTCTTGTCCCCCCTCCCACAGTTTTTCCTTCTTCCCCCTCCCCTTTTCTTCTATTTATTTTAGTTCTGGACATCCAACACTCTGGTCATCTGAAGAAGTGGGCTGTGCCCACGAAAGCTCGTGATACCATCTACATGTTTTGTTAGTCTTTAAAGTGCTAGCAGAATATTTGTTGTTTTTTAACACTCCTTGCAGTTAACTATTTTTTCACAAGATGGTGCTGTGGAGTTTGCTCAATGTCAAAATACACTGATTAGAACAGAAAGGTGAAGCAGCTGATATTAAGGGGGCTCAGCATGAGAAGCTTAAGAGTTGCCCACGGTAAAATGCAGTACCTAGAATCAAGATTCAAGTAAAATCTGAACACCGCTACTCATCTTTTCTACTAAATACTTATTTGTATAACTCTGGCCACTGTGTCACTGTGAGCAAAAGAATCCTGCAAATTCAGGGATTCCCTGTCACTGAAAAATCTCTGGATAGGAACTACTAAGGAAATGTGTTTTGTTCTTCCCTGTTCTGCTACCTTTGTGTCCCTTTCTCTTGTGTTGTTCTCTCTCTCCATAGCCAAATGGCCAACCAGCTGCTGCTAATAAAAAAGAGTGGCTAAAGGAATTGTGTGCCAGGAAAAAATATCGCTTACTTAGTTTGGATAGTGGCAGGAGCAGCTGCCACTGTGATGGGATGATGAGGCCTCACCTGCCAGATCCAAATATTTTTCATTAAAGGAAGAGTAATTATGTTGCTGTTGATAGGATTCTTGGGCTCCAAATTAGAATCCCCCAATTAAGAAATTATTAGGAAAGTGGGGCCGTCAGCAGAATTTTGCTGATGGGTCACACCCAGGATAACTCTTTCAGAAGATGAAGAATAATTTGGTCTGCATTATACCCAAGCACCTGGTTGAAAAGGGACCCTCCCCTGTCCTCCTTAGCCCAGTGAAAATGAATAAGTGTGTGAGGGTAGGGTAGAGCAAGGGACAGAAGTAAAGGGGATGAAGTGAGTGGGAAGGGGCCTCAGAGAAGGAGAGGGGCAAGAGAGTTTGGTTTTGTTAGGTCAGGAAATTGACAACCCTAGTTTGCTCATGTTTTATAAAGGTGAATAATTGGCTGAGATAATTATGTGCCTTTTGGTTTGTGTCCATTTGGTAGATACTGTTATGTGGAAGATGATTAATCATCATGATACAGGAAAAATGTGGCTGGCTTTTAAATAGCAAACATTTACTGTACATTCACCAGCATTTCTTTAATGAATTAAAATGGTCTCTCCTTTTTAAGCAGTGAAAGCTACTAGATCCTTCCATCACGCAGCCGTGCTGCATACTCGGTGATTAGAATTGATTGAATCTTGCACAGACAGACTCCGTCCTGGTTGGACTGCCTATTGCCTGCCAGGATTTAATGTCTGTTATTACCTCTGAAGCTGCTTCCCCTATTTCTCTCTTCACTACTTTGTAGGGGATTTGGGAATTTACATCATACATTCAATAGCCATTTTCCCTGGTATTTGGTCACCCTTCCCACTGGTGAGGAAAAGTGACCTCTTTAAGGAAATATTTTAAAAATCCTATTCACAGAGAAGCCTTCAATACTAACAAACCAGATAGCCCCTGCACTCTAACTTAATATTCTGGCAGTTTTGCCCGCCCACAACTCTACTAAGCTGTAAGTCTGACTCTTTTTCTAGCCACATTTCAACATGTTTATTAGGTAGTAACCCCAAGAGCCTGGCACAGTCGTGACTGCAGTTTGACTGGAACAGAAAACTAAGTAAAAGGCTGTCTGACAGATAATTCCATTTGCCACAGTCACAGCTGGGCCTCCAAGCCCAATGGACTCCCCTATCCATAACTACTAAAAAGGCCCACTCAATCCAGCGGTGGCTCAGAACTAATTAATGAACTGGCATTCATCTCTAGAAGAAATACAAGTAATGGGCATGTGGCTTTTGTCTTGGGCTCAATGTTGTCCTAGATGGCGGGGCAATAAGAACGGTTTGTTTGGGGTGGTGTGTTACCATTTATCTCCAATTAGGTACATTATTCTGCCTTGTCTGATGTGCTCCTTCCATTTTCTTAAAGCAAAATAGCTAGCTCCTGCCCACATTACTAGTTGCCCTGCAGAACAGTGGGATCCAAACATCCATCTGGGCTAGATTTGGTTTCTGTTTTCCTGTCATTTCATAGATAACCCCAGTGCATTTTAAAGCTTCCGTACTGCCCCTTCTTTAAACTTAAGGAAAAGCCTCACTACATCGCCTCTAGTCTATTTGCTCCACTCCACAGCCTTCTCCCCTGCCTTCAAATTCTTGCTTTCCAGACAGGAACTACTGGGCTGTCTTTTATTCTGCAGTTATTGAAGATTATAAATGTCTCGTTTACCGATCTGAAGACCTGAGCATAGGAAACTCCCCCAAAAGATTAAGGGGAGCAATCCTGACAGGTCAAATGGAATCATTTATTTGCCTTGTGGATCACTTATCTGCAATTTCATTCTAGTCTCTGTCCCTCAAAACTAGAACTGTGAGGGGAGGAGGAAGAGATGGGAATACAGTTTTTTAGATTACCTGTCATTAAATTCTCAATAGCTGTCATTTAAACTCTCAACAGCTATATGTGGCCCTCTCTTTATACTGTAGGATGGGTTAATGGGCTTAAAGCCCACTCTGTCTTTCAAGGGGGAAAAAAATAATACTGCTGCAGTCTTTGTTCTGTCCCTCTCCTGTGTATATGAGGAGTGATGTGGAACTTGGTGCAGTCTGGTCACGAACTGTTAGCAATTTTGCTGAAGCACTGCAGCATCCCATAGTTGGCAGCGCTATTAGAGGAAATATGTTGCAGCTAATAGCTGCTGGGCCCTGCTCCCTTTGTGCTGTACACTGGGCAAATAAGGTCCCTCACACTTGCTCTCCTGCACCCCAAGGGAAAAAAAACCTTGATTATCCTCCACATTCAGATTTTCTACTCCTGCTGCTGCCATACATAAAAACACTGCAAACTCAAGGGCCCAATCCTGCAAGCTGCTGAATACCCTCTATGCATATGGTGCTTTGCAGGATCTGGCCCTAAGACACCTCCACAGTTCTTTGTAAAAAAAGAAACTAAACGCATGGATCAATGTACACTAACATAATCTTGAGGCGAAGTGGCCTGGTGCTAATAAATCATCTAGACCAGTGGTGGGCAATCGGCAGCCCGTGGGCTGCATGTGGCCCATCAGGGTTCTACGTGTGTCCCCCAAGACATTTTGTTTTCCTACCTGTATTACTAAAGCAATATGAAGTGAGGTGTGTGCTGATTACATACAGCATTGACGGTGAGAACCATGTGCTACCTCTGCTTCCAGTCAGAGCACTGCTATGGTCTAGTCGGCACCCCTCACAAATTCTAGGTACAGTAGACTTCCGATAATCCGGGACCTAGGTGGTGCCGGATTATCAGATATGCCGGACTATCAGGAGGTACTATAAACTGGTTATATATATACTGTATACATTATATACTGTATATAAAGTGTTCCTAACCCTTTTTATTGTACATACTGTATACAGAATACTGTAAAGTTTTAGTTTTATTAAGCCTTTTTTACCCTTTTTGCTCAGTTCAGCTGCTGCTGCTGTTACCTTGTGACTCATTTTTTGCTAAAGCTCACTCACTAGGCTCTTGCCATTTTGATGCCGGACTATTGGAGTTTTACTGTACATAAGCGCAGTTAGCAAAACTACCCTATCCCGGGAAACCATCTTTGTTACGACAGTCTTGTGACCCTTGGAGATGAAGGAGGGCCACTCATGCAGCCTGTTCATTAGCCTGGGTTGCCTATTGCTGAACTAGACCATAACTAATATCAGCCCTGGAGGATAGGAGTTAACCGTAAGAAGGAAAGTTGGACTGTATTGTTCCACTCTGGGCTGCAATACTGTAAATACGGGTGTCACATACAAGTCTAGGCTATAGATTGTATGACTGCCTCATGTTTATACTTTGGGCTTTTTTTCTTATGAGAGTGCACCTCTTAGGTTCCGTGGTTGGGATGAAAACTCTTTTTTTTAATTGTTTTTTGTTTCCCTTAGCAGAGGTTCAGAGAGTTAATCCGTGACCTGTGTGCTGCTTATGCTTGGTGCCAGAGACGATTGTAATACTCATTTCCAATCTAGTTGTTGAGTCCATTTCCTTTCTGGCCTATGAACATACTGTATCTTAGGTGACTATTGGCTCCTGCTTTCCTGCATTATTCTTTGATTAGACTTCAGGGAGGAAATGTGCGTTCATTCTTCAAAATGAGAAATAATTCAGGAAATTTCCATTGTATTCTTTGGTACTGACATGAGGTGTTAAATCTCTAATGCATCAGGCCTGGCACATCATGCAGTGCTTTCTAGTGTTGTTCTTTAGTTACCTTAATCCTGTTTGCAGTGTTTGTTGGAGCCATGTTGCTCCCAGGATATGAGAGACACCACCAGGTGGATGAGGTAATATCCCTTTATTCCCAGACCTGAAGAAGAGCTCTGTATAAGCTCAAAAGTTTCTCTCTTACCAGCAGAAGTCTAGTAAAGTGCATTACCTCACCCATCTTGCCTTAATACTGCTAATTCTAGATGCTTTATGGCTTGTCGTTGCATTCTGTACAGTTGTCTGGAGTTGATCTGCTTGTACCTTAAGTTCTTCTATTGCTATTACATAAACATTCTGAAAAGGTCAGATTGATTCATCAAAAAAACTATTGTCTGCCAATGTGCTTGGCTATGATGGACAATCTGACCTTTTTCCATCTTGTAGCCTGTTACAGCATTTGGAATAAACACAGGAGGCACTCGGAGAGTGAGACGGAGTCTGATTTCCAGGACTTTGTGTTATGTCTGCTTTGATCAATGCAGCTCGGAAAATAGCAGGTGCAAGCTGTAAAATGGGAAAGGGAAACATAAAGGCAATATGTTCAAGGAGTTTTTTCAGAACCATGAGACAGAATTTAATACTAGTTTTCTTGCTGTCCTTGTTCTTATAGACACAAGGCGTAGTAAGTTGCTCAATGAGAGGTTCATTAGAATGCTCTGGGTGTTGGGAGATGAGACCCTAGTTAGGGTTTGAAGTGTAGGCATTGTCCTTCACTTTCTAGGTGCTAAATTGTGTTCTGTGTTAAAAAAAAACCCATTGGTTCACGCCCTCCATGGAATTTGAAGTCAGTGGTGCTTTGAGAATTTATGTATAACAGTTGGCACAAAGAGTGTCCCCAATAGTCTCTCTACTCCAGAAGCCAAGTGAGTTGTTTTTGTAAAACATTCAATCTCAGACTTACTACAGGTTGAACCTCTCTGTTCTGGGACTCTCTGGTCCGCCAGCATCTGTGGTCAGGCAGCCTTGGGACAGTGGAGCCTAGCAGCCTAGGACTTGCTGAGGAGCTGGGAGCTTGCTGGCCCAGGGGCAAGGGAGTCTGGTGATTTGCTGACAGATCCTGGGAGAGCCTGGAGTCTGTCAGCAAGAGGGGCCAACCTCCCAAGGTCCAGGAAACTCCTTCCTTTGGGGCCGATCAGATCCAGAGGGTGCCAGATCAGGGAGGTCCAACGTGTAACAAGGATTCAAAAGTGGGTCTTGCAAGCTGACTTCTTAATTGCTTTAGTCATGGGGAGGTAGCGAGTAGACTCAAAGAGTAGGACTCGGTGGTTTTCCACTACGGTGACATTTTCTTGAGCTCCTTGGCTCTGGTTTTCTATAGCTCAGTTGTTGACTTGTCAAGTACATTTGTTAAAAATGAAACATGTTGGATCTTTGTTAATGGGAAAGACGCAGAAAGCTCTAGCTCTTCTACCACTCGTAGCTTGCTTGCCATTTTACAAAGCATCCACTCCCGCTCCCTGGAAACTTTTTATCTAACAAGTTAGATAATCTTGAGTGTTGTGTTGACTAGAAGTCTGTTGGGAGAGGAGTGCTTAGGACGATAGCGTTCTTGGTTACTACATTTTGATACTGGTCTGTCACTTTAAATCGAATTGGCTTTGTCTTAGCTGGGCTCAGCGTGTGCATGGGATGTTTCCTCTTAAACAACGCTCTTATCCAACCCCAGGCAACTCCATGATATTATACATAAACCAGAGTAGGTGGTAGGGATGTAAAATCCCGTTTAATCAGTTAACCGGTTCAATGTTATGTCTAATCAGTGAAGCACTTAAATGGAAGCAGGCAGAGGCTGCTCCAGCGAGGCAAGGCCTGCTGTGAGTGAGGACTGCTCCAACTGGACTGGAATGCTCCCCATCCATGGTACCAAACCGTGGGCCTGGCCCCCACCTGCTTTGGCTAACCATTCATATCCCTAGTAGCAAGGTTGGTTGGTCTGAGGAGATTAATTTGGGTTGCAGTAGGTTGCAACAGCCTCTATTTTCACACAGTGGGTGGCCATCTTACTGACAATGATAGGGGTCATTGTTTTATGACCTAGTTGGCAAATGGGAATGAATACACGTGAACAGCAATGCATCAGCAGAACTTACCTGCCAAAAATGTTAAAACCCACTCAGTGCTAGACTTAGAGATGTGTAAATAACTTGGTTGGGATTTCTGATATTAAAGCTGGCTTACAGGAGATGTCACAAATGTCACTTCCGGTAGATTTAAGGATGCCACTTCCAGTACAACTGAAAATCCAGTTGAGTTTAGCCATTGCAAAAACCATGTCTTCTCATGTAAACCTTTAAGATGCTGCCTGAGCTGACTGGATGTAGCTTTCTTGGCAGACACTATAGACATTTTCTGTAAGCTCAGCAGATATGCCCCATTCTTTGAAGCCTGCATGAACTCCTAACTGGCAACCTACATTATTCATTTGCCTTGAAAGTAAATTATATCTGTGTACCCTGTCAAGGTAGGTTATAGCGCCTGGGATTCTTTGCCATTCTTGAGGTCATTAAAGCACACGGAGGCCATGTTCCTCATTCCTGTAACACCTGTAAGAGCCTGAATCTCAAACCAAATTGACAGCTGCTCCATCTGTTGCTGATCTCCATTCTCATTCACATCAATATGTGCTGCATTCAGTAGAAACCCTTTTAAAATCAACAACCTATTTAGCTTCAGGGCCGTAGCTTGTATAGTGTGTGACTAAAATACAGGGAACTGTCGTGAGTGCTCTGTGACTTTTTATTACTGCAAAAATCTTGCTTAAATTATGGCTGGAGCATGACTGATTAGTACAGGAAAAAGCTTCACTGCTGTAACTTTTTCCCCCTTTTTGCCTGACAGAGTGAACCCTGAAGCACTTTTCAGAGAAATCCAGACCATTAACCATTCTAAGACTCTGCCATTTTAAATTCCATGCATCCTGAACTGGCACAGCTGATACTATAGATATTCTGATGTGCTCTTGATCCATTTAGCATCACAGGGTTCATGGTGCCTGGCTATGCACAGTACCAGAACAGATCCCGAAGGGTATGTCTACACTACCCCGCTAGTTCGAACTAGCGGGGTAATGTATGCATACCGCACTTGCTAATGAAGCCCGGGATTTGAATTTCCCGGGCTTCATTAGCATAAGCGGGGAGCCGCCATTTTTAAATCCCCGCTGCTTCGAACCCCGTGCAGCGCAGCTACACGGGGATCGAACTAGGTAGTTCGGACTAGGTTCCTATTCCGAACTACCGTTACTCCTCGTGAAATGAGGTGTACCGGTAGTTCGGAATAGGCACCCTAGTCCGAACTACCTAGTTCGAGCCCCGTGTAGCCGCGCTGCACGGGGTTTGAAGCAGCGGGGATTTAAAAATGGCGGCTCCCCGCTTATGCTAATGAAGCCCGGGAAATTCAAATCCCGGGCTTCATTAGCAAGTGCGGTATGCATACATTACCCCGCTAGTTCGAACTAGCGGGGTAGTGTAGACATACCCTAAGTTAGTAAAAATCTTCTTTTCTATACCCTATCCTGTCTGAATGGAGCTAGTGGTGAATGATCAGTCACTGATACCTGTGAGCCATTAGTTTGGTGGTGCTGGTTGGAGTTGGAAGAAAAGGGGGGGTAAGGAACTAGGTTTGCCATATATTCATGGCACATGAGAAATCTTAAGGTGTGCCAGCATGAGCAGGCCATCTTGCCTCTGGGGTTTGTAGGAATTCAGTGGAGACAGCACAGTCTATCCTTAAGGAGTGGGAAAAGTGCAGCTGTAACAGGTATGGGGGGGCTGAAACACAAATAATCCAGATCTGACATAGATATGTTGTCTGTCTCATATGACAGCTGTTTGTCTCATATGACAACAGTACAGAGAGCATTTTGGGGGTGGAAGGGAGGAAGGAGGATTTGGGATGTGGATCTGAAATTTACTTCAAAAGGTCCTAGCTTCTGGATTCAAGCCGCTTCTGAATTCTAATTCTAGATCTGACCCCAGACATCTTTTGTGACATTGGGCACAATTCTCTGCTTCAGTTTTCTTTGGCCATAAAATGGAGTTTCTTCTTACCAAGCTGACTGGAGTTGGATGGTTAAATTGTTTGCAATGCAGTAAGTCCTAAGTAAACTGGAGAATTTGCCGAACCACGGGTGGTCAATATTGTCTAGCAGCATTACCAACACTTCCACTGCTCACTCAGCTCTTAGAAGACATTTAGGGGTAAATTAAAGCTAAATAACAGCACAGAACACTGAGAGCCAAGACTGGTGGCTATAAACAAACTTAATGGGACTGCGAGAAACTTGGCCACACCCATGCTAAGTGGATATCCAGCTAACTAAAATCATGCTGGTGCATGGATGATGCCGGGCAAGAGAGGTTCATTCTGTAGCTTCATGTTCCCCTTAGGACTGGAAAGTGGCGTTTCCCCTTAGGGACCCGAGAGTGTGATAGGAACTTATCCAGTGAATGGATCAATCACTTGTATTATGTTTTAAAGAATGTTATATCCCCTGGGGAAATTATTTGATCCAGTAAAAATTCCTGAAATTTGGAGTGCCTCATACTAATTGTCAGCCTCCTCCTTTCCCCACTCTCTGCCCCTTTTTCCCACAGCCAACTACCGCAGGAACTGGAGAATGATTCTACTCTGTAAAATGTCTGTGAACCGAGAGGGAGGGAGGCTGCCATCTGCAGCTCTCAGTATTTCAAAATTTCAAATATTTCATACAAAGAAGAGTCAGGTTGCTTCCCTGTCTCCACTGGCCTTGGACAGATGCCTCTGTCTGAGAAGTGACCGTAAAGCGGGTCAGTTCTTAGTCAGATTGTTGACATTCACGGCAAGCCTAACTTGATTTTGAAAGCTGCATGGATAAGATGTTCAGAAGCTATAACAGACCCTGCAGGGTCAGCTGGTCAGACAACTTCATTCCATAGCTGTTGGCCTGTGGACAGAGCAGTCTACACCAAGAACTTCCTTCCATAATTCACCCTATAGGATACTGGAGGTGATAAAGTTCCTGCTGTCTTCTGGCCTATTGCAGGCAATCTCCTCTGGCTGTAAATGTGTATTTCCCCACTATAGTACTATCTCATTTCCCCCCGCCCCATGAGGATTTTTCCTCTTCTCTGCTGCTTGCTAAGGATACTCAGGAGTGCAGGCATATTGCTTGCCATTTAATGTCACTGAATTGCTTCCCTGAGATGCAGACTTGACTCTTAAAACCACAGCATACTGTCTTTTGTTTAGTAGTGGCCAGCTCCATTTAAAAACCTAATCAGATCCTGCATAGATTGTGGCAGAAAATGTGGTTTATAATTGATAGTGTTAACCTGTCCTGGATTTGCATTTTCTGAAATGCTCAGCTCTCTTCTGAGGGCTGGTCTATCTGGGGAAATCTACCATGGTAGTTATAGTGATACAGTTTCCTATGTAGATACACTTATTTCAGAATAAATGGCTCTTTCTGGTTTAGCTTGTTACTGTGCATAATTATATATATCCCTGAATAAGCAAGCCCTAAGAGGCCTGTGCTTTAGGTGGCTTGTATTAACATTTCCTAATGGCCTTGTGTTTCTTTCCACACTAGCTATTCTCCCATCAAAGCTGAAGCTGTTCAGACATTTGTATAGCCTGGTGAGTAAGAATCTAATATTGTATATACATAAATGTTTGTGAGCAGGGCTTGAATTGAATAAAAATGAGACAAAAAGACATTCTTGCCCTTTAGGAGCACCTAGAGCAGGGGTGAGCAAAATGGCCTCCACGGGCTGCATCTGGCCCATTGAGGCCTTGCTGTTCCCCCGCCACAGGCCAATCAAGGCCCGGGGGCGGAGTGAGCGCATGGAGTCTCGTCCCACCCTGCCCCTCTCCTGCAAGGAGTGCAGGGTGCTTAGAAGTGCCATAGGGCGAGAGGAGAGTTTGCACGCTCCCTCAGCCCCCGAACCCTGATTGGCTTGGGGGTGTGCAAAGTCTCCTCCCACCCTGCCAGGGGCTCAGCACTTAAAGTCAACCTGCCAGCTGCTGCTCAGCTGGTGGGTGACTCTAAGTGTGGCACTCCCTTGTAGGGCGGGAGCAGGGGGAAGCACACAAAGTCTCCCACCACCAGGGGCACAGGTACCTAGAGGGAACTGCCAGCTGTTCTGAACAGCTGGCAGTTCTGTTGGGGGGAGGGGGCAACAACTTTGTGCACTCCCCCTCCCCCAGACCAGTCAGGATCTGAGAGTGGGGAAGCACAGATATGTCCTGGCCCCACCCCTTCTGCCTGAGGCCCTGCCCCTTCTGAAGTGGCCCCAGTCAAAAATTATTGCCCACCCCTGACCTAGAGGCTCTAAATGAAGCAAGGGATCTATTATGCTACCTGCTGTAGATTAGAGACAGTAAGCACAGCCCTTGTCCTGAAGAAATCAGTTTCCTGAAATTAAAAAAAAAAAAAATCAGGTTTTTGCCCTTGAAATGTATAAACACTTGAAGCAAAGGCTATAAGAGGTGTGGCTCACCTACAGAATGTTGGTGTTGAAGCTTGAGGACAATTAAATATTTGTATTAAGTCTGGTTTACAACTTAAAATGTAGACCTAGCAATGTCGCATAGCACTGTCGCTACGCCGACCTCACTGCCACTATAGACCCAGCTATGTCCACAGAAGAATGCTTGTTGAGCTAGTTATCCCACTTGGGGAGGTGAATTACCATCAGTGACAGGAAAAAACCCTTCCATCTGTGTAGGGAGCCTACAGCTACAGGTTCCTCCAGCATGGCTGTGGCGCTCGTAGTGTAGACTGCTGATTTATTTGAATGGAAATATCCTGCTAATGTGCTTAATCAGATGTCTGAATAGCCTAGAAGTCAGAGATGGAAAAAAGACTCCTTGGGTCACTGTGTCCATCTCCTAGTGTCACACAGAACTATTCCTTACTGTCTCTCTCCTGCTGACTTGTAATGTCCCTAGCATTAGGGTTCACATTCTGAGTGACCTCAGATAAGTCACTAGTTGCTCTGTGTTTCAGTTCCTCACCTATAAAATGGGGATTATAAATGTCCCTTCTTAAGATTGTTGGGAGTATAAATGTCACCAATTGTGTGGCAGTCAAATAATATAGGTGCCACACTTGATTGGGAAAGAGTGTGTAAGTACCTTAGAGTAAAGGCAAGTTGAGAACATCCATTTACTTTCAAGTTCATGGTGATACCACACTCTGGAGCCTTAGCAAGCTGTTAAAATTCTTTAATTTTTCTAGCTGAAAATAACTTGCTTTCTTTCCCTAGTGGCTATATTCCCCTGGCTGTCTTTAAATTGGATCCAACTATTTGTAATATTCACTAACTTTCCCCCAGAGACAGACTGACTGAACAGTTGGGCTTAGAACAACATAGTGTAAACATATTAAAAATTAAGCTTCAGGCTAATTGTGCCCTGGGATACATGCATGCAGTTCTTGTTAAAATCAATGGAAGCTGCACACATGCACTTGCCTGCTTTCAAATATTTTTCATAACCCATTGGGTAATAGACTATGCTCTTGATTTTGATACTCTGTGAAAACCCTTATATGTTCCCACTGAAATGTAAGAGAGCCTATTTTAGAAGTTAGTTACAGATTGAGTCATTTGAATTTGGATCAAGTCACAAATTGTCCCTGCTTCTTGTGTATCGAATAGTGTCATAACCCCAATGAGACATAATTCCCAGGTAACTCTGCTAGAAATATTTCTCTCTGGAATAAGAGGTTATAAAAAGATGATGTCGTTATTCTCACTGTCTCTTGTCCCCCGGCTCCCCCTTCCACAGACTGCATGTTACATTTATTTCACACGGATCATTCCAATTCTTATCAGGTTCGCTGTTCCAGTGGAACTGGCTCTGCCAGGTATCTTACGGCCAAGGGAAAATTTATCCACTCTATGAATCTCTCTCACACATTCATTTTTAACTGTATCTAAATAAAAAATCAGAGGTGCTTTTCCACTTTGCAATATACTGTCTCAGAGCCTACTTCTGAGGTCTAATTCTTGCCAGCCTGGAGCACTGATACTCCTAAAGGCATGGGGGAAGGGAAGAGGCTAGTAGTTTTTTAAGTTTCATGCTTGTCTTGCAAGGCTCCTGGATTATACGTGAGACGTCTGAAAGTAATTGCATTATCGCATTTTTGGTTTTTGACTTTAAAATATCTGAAGAAAATTAATCAAGAGTGTACAAAGGAAGAAAAATAGGCTCTGGGTTGCCCTGTGGTAATTGAGACCCCACGGAGCCAGTCAAATGAGCTTTCACTTCTGTATCTACAGACTTTATTTGCTTAGTGACTTCAAAATACATGGTTTCTTAAAGTCTAATCTAAGCAACCATGCAGGGCTTTTTGGAATATATTAACTGCTGGTGGTGCCAAACGACTTAGGAGGAGTCTTTTTCTCTTAAAGCAAAGCCTTGCTGTAGTTGTTTAAAAGCACTAAAATGTCATTGAGACTTCAAGCTATATTTAAAATGACAGGGAACTCAGTAAAATCAGTGAGCTAACATTCGTTTTCCAAGGACTAACACCAGGGGGAGGGCAGGGAAGGAACACACTTTGTTATATTTCAAACCTAGTAAAGGGGTCTTGGCCACTAAATATTGCATCCTATGAATGAAGGTATAGTAATGTGTTCTGACAATATGGGGTCACAAGAACAATCTTCAATTTCCTGTTTTACTTGCAGCTGTTGGATGAAATGGCAACACTTGTACAAATTTTATCCGGCTTCAGGTAACACTTACCTACATCTCTCTCGGGACATTGCAGATGACTTGAAGATGGAAGCTGTGTAAGAACCTCTTCCTCTTCCTCATTGGCTTTGATAACCTAGTATTAGAAAGACAGGCAGTTTGCACTTTTCTTCTGAGGAGATTTGTTTCTCCCCTCCCCCAACATTTCAGGTCAGCTGTGCATGCAAAAATAGAGTTAGACTCAAATTCAGTAGCTGTCTGAACCACTAAAGAAGCTTGTGATACACCTATGCACCTCAGAACTGGATATTATAGAAGATTGCACAAGTTAGTAGGATACATAATGGTGCAAAGAATGACATGCATACATTTTTGTCCTAAACCTTCAAGTTTATAAACTCCAAAGGCATGTGTACACCACAGGCTGAGTTGTGATGCTCTTCTGGCAGACATATTTACGCTAATGTTCCATGGATTATCATGGGTAAAAATTGCCAGGTAGGTATTGTGGTACAGACTGAAGCATGGGCTAGTCACAAAAGTGCATCACAGGGGTCCCTGCTGTGCTTGTGAAGCCCATGCTGCCACATGGACATGGCTGTTTTTAGCAGTGCTAGCACCGGTATGTGTCCTACAGGTGTACCTGTGGGTGCAGCATAAACATGCCCTAATTTTGAGGTGCTGAGCAACCGAAGGCCTATGAATTTCCACTGGAGCTGAATGCTCAGCACCTTTGCAAATCAGGCCCTAGATGAAAAAGGTGATCTCTTCCCTTCCTCCTCCCTTCTCCCCATCTCACCCCTCCCTCTCCACTCACACACAATATGCCTTTGGTCAAATGTTGCTCTGTTCTAAAACAGTGCTGTTAGATGTGCATGACATACCAAGATGAAATATCGGCTTGATTTATTGCTGTGGCTTCATAGCCTTATAAAGATGACTGAAAAGGCTAACAGCTCTCACTTTCTGTAAACTATTGCCCAAATTCATCCCGTCAGCTTCAAGGTATCTGATTATCCTGGACATCTCTCTTAAAATCTTGCTGACACAGCCCTGACCAGTGGCATTGCTGGGTTTCCTCATGTCCCTACATATTCCAATAAAACACAGGCGGGTGGGTGGTATGGCTACTATATGCCCCTCACCTGTTTTGTGCTTGTTTGAGACTACTTACTGTGCTGACAAGGCATCCAGACCTGAACCTGATTCTAAAGTGGCTGCTTTGGACTTGGAGAGATGGTGTTTTTGTGGTGGTGGTGTTAGGCAAGTATAGCGTTGATCTTGAAAAAGAGTCACTGTGGGGCATTGCCCCATTGTAATAACTTTTAACTGTGCTCTTTTTCCTGCTTATTAATGCTTACATAGGGAAAGCGTTCTCTGCCTGAGTTGAGCAGGGTTTTGGGGAATTAAACCCAAAAATCCAGCTGCCATGTCACATCCCACTGATGGAGGTAGAATTAACTTGAGCCAACCCGTGGGAAATCCCTAATTCTGCTATGGGAGTGGAGGAGGAGTTTGTTGACCTCCAGCTCAAGGGTCAGAGGTTACAAGAGCCAGCTCAGCTCACCTGACTTGTCTTATAGCAGTGGTTCTCAAACTTTTTCTTTTCTTTCCTTTACTTGAAAATTGCTGACCACTTAATACTCTTTCCAAATGTTGTTTGTACCAGTAGCTAACTATTGTAAAGGGCATTGGATAAGAGTGCTATATTAAAATCCCTTAATAATAGTTAACACTTTTTTTCTTCTACAGATAAAAGCATGCAACTCATATTTTAATATCAGTAGGGGTCTCTCCCCTGACACAGCAGCCACAGAGCTCACGTTGGGAAAAGGGGTGGGAATGTCTCTCACTGGCAGCCACAGCGCTGGAGCTGGGGAAAGTCACCTCTTTCTCTGGCTACTGCATCCCTGCACATCCCGGTTTCCCCCCACCCCACTTTTCTTCCCACTGTCCCTTTCCTCCTATTTCCTTCATCTCAACCCACTGCCCCCTCTTATATGTCCCATATTCCCTCCAGGCCACCACCTCGCCTTCCATGTCAGGATCCAGGGCACAACCACCTACTTCGTGGAGTCTCACCTGTAAGCCACTAATTAGGTAGGCAACTCTTCAGTCTCTTGTGTGCAAATGCCCAGATGTGCACCTTAGAGAGAACTAACCATGGGCCACCTGACCAGAGCTCATGGGCTACAGTTTGAGAACATCTGTCTTATACTATATAATGAATGCCGTGTTCTTCCAGGCGTTCCGATTGGCCCCTTGGCCTGACATGCTTCCCCTGTGCTGTTCTCGTCATCCAGTAGAGAGTTGCCAGAGCACCTGAGGTGTGACTCTTCCGCTCTGCTGAGAGGCTGAGCATGTAGCCTTGATAGTGCAGCCCTGAGCAAGTGTCTGATCCGGGTAGCTGAACTTCTCTCCATGCCCCTTATTCCTTGCCAATACCCAGAGTTTTGTACTCCCATAGATGGCCAAGCACAAAGGCAGTTACAAATGAGATCAGAATTCTCCCGGCAAGAGTTGCAGTCGGGAATAATCACAAATAAAACTGGATCTCAACACAAGCCACCACCTCCCCTGTCTAGTGTGACAGTCTCGGGGCTAAGGTTCAGAAATTCTTCTAATTTTCGGTAATGGAACTTGTCATAAATTCATCAGGTTGAAATGTACTTGAATGTAATTTTAATTGGTACAAACTCGGTGGCCTATAATTTAGTGCTCCATATTCATCCTGTTCTGAATTATTTCTCATAAACGGGGTGCGGGTGGGATGGGGAGGGTAGCAAGGAACGCTTTGCTGTATTGGGAATTGAGGGGAAAAGGGAAGAGCAGGGATGAGGTGCTTGATTCCATCATGAAAATCTCAGAGTTGTCACTCACCTTAGATCTAACCCAATCCATCTAAGTCAGGGGTGGGCAAACTCTCTGGCTTGAAGGCCACCTCTCAGTATGAGGATTATATGGCGGGCCGTCAGTGCTCACAAAACTGGGAGTTGAGGGTGAGGGCTTCAGCAAGTGGTGCTGGCTCTAGGGTGAGACCAGGAATGAGGAATTCAGGGGGATGGAAGGGGCTCCAGGCTGGGGCTGATGGGTTCAAAGAGCGGGGGTGGGGAGATCAGGACTGGGGCAAAGGGTTGGAGTGCAGAGGGTGTGCAGGCTGCAGGCATCACTTACCTTCAGCAGCTCTTGGATGCAGTGGCACTCCCTGGTCTGGCACCTGTGCAGAGGTGCCACCAGGTGGCTCTGTGCACTGCCCGGTCTGAAGGTGTCGCAGTCATGGTCCCAGCCAGTGGACATTGCAGAGTCAGCACTTAGGGCTGTGGCACTTGGCTTCCAGGAGCTGTGCAGAGCCACAACATGCACAGAGCGGGAAAGCCCCTGATCCCAATCTCGAGCTGGGATGGGAGTTCGAGGGCCAGCCTAAAAGGTCTGATGGGCCAGATGCAGCCCAGAGGCCATAGTAGAGATGTAAGTGACTAATCGACTAGTCTACTATCTGATAAGCAAAAGCTTATCGGATAGTCGACACATTAGTCGACTAGTCACTTCCCCCCCTTACTGCCTCTACCACAGAGGCACAGCTGCAGCAGTAGCGCTTCTTTTTTTAAATGTACAAGAGCCCAGCAGGTCTCGTTGTAACACGTAATCTTTAGTATGACTGAATTCTGACAAATAATTTCTCCTTGTGATTTGTTGTCTCCATTTGATGGCACGGGTCATGTTGCTCCTCTTTCCCATTTCTATCAGATTCTCATGTTTGACCGTCAGGCCACGTGAATTTAAAACCGTTTTAAGATATTTAAAAAACCAAGAAAACATAACACCATCAACACTGGCAGGAAGATTTGTGATACTTGAAACTGTTATTTAAATCACTCTTTTGAAACTGAGTAGATGGCATCCCTTCAATTTAATAGGGACAATACTAAGTATTCCACTTACTAAGGAATGATCAATTGTGCATTCTCAATCAGAAATGACTGCCTAGGAAGAAGAGTAACAGGGTCATAGTAAATCACAAGCTAAATATGAGTGAACAGTGTAACTGTTGCCAAAAAAAAAAAAAAAAAGCTATCCTTCTGGAATGTATTGAGCAGGAGAGTTGTAAGCCAGGCACGAGAAGTAATTCTGCTCCATTCTGACCAAATAAAGCCTCAAGTGGAATATTGTGTCTGTTACTGGATGCAACATTTCAAGAAAGATGTGGACAAATTGGAGGAAGTCCATAGAAGACCAAAAAAAACCAAACAAAAAAAAGATTCGAAGTCATGAAGGGCATGACCTATGGGAAGGGTGAAAAAAATTGTTTTGTTTGGAGAAGAGAACTGAGAGGGGGCACAAGTAATAACCTTTCATGTAGAAGAGGAGAGAGATAAATTGTTCTCATTAACCTTTGAGGATAGGACAAGAAGCAATGGGCCTAAATTGCAGCATGGGCTGGCATTGAATTATATTACAGACATTGCATGCATTTAACCACGATTAATTAAAAGCAGAATTGAAATTCTATGATTGACCAGGGCCTTTGAAAGTAACCGTGCACTACACACTGAGGTATGTGGGTTTCCTATTTTGTTTAGCAACCCAGTCAGTATGTAGCTGTCACTTGGAGCAGATCAGGAAATTTGTGGAAGAAGCTCTGTTGCTTGTGCCCATGGTAAATTTTTTAAACTGTGCATCATAATATCATAAGAATCCAGTTTCCTTGCCAAGGATGTGGTAGTCAACAGTACCATGCTAGCTACTTGTCTGTCTACATACGTTTTCAAAACTCTCTTTAATAGAGATGGCTCCTGGATCCACTGGTTTAAAAGCTAACTTTTGAACGGTCTCAAGTGCTCGTCAACTAGTTCAAGACACTGAATAACATGAATAAAACTACTTTAATATGGTCACGGATGAAATTGACTTTCAGCAATCCTTTCATATCCAAATGTGGGTGAACATTCCAATGTGACTGACTATCCCAGGACATGTATTACAAGTCCAGCACTCGAATGATCAAATTAGTTGTATGCAGCTTCACTGTGCACTAGGCATATGATGACCAGAAGTCCTATTTTTAAAGGGACAATTCCGTATTTAAGCCCTCCTACAGGTGTCCTGACTTTTTCTTTAAAAATGGACAAATTGTCCCATATTTTTTGTCTTTCCCCTTCCCCCATCAGTACCAGCGATCCCTGCCCACCAGCCACCTACCCATCTGTGGTTTATGGGGGGTGGTTCCAGGGGCAGATGATGAGGGTAGGTGTGCAAGGCTGGTGACAGGGTGAAGGTGCAGGAGGCAGAGACCGCCCCCTCCCCTGAAAGTCTGTCAGCGCAGCAGCCACTGTGTGCTGGCTCCTGGCCAGCAGGGCCCCACCCCCATCCCATTTTCAGGCAGTTCTGATTGTGCAACACAAGTTGCAGTGGCTGCTAAGTATAGAGAGGTTCCAGTTGGGGACCAATTATGTGTTGCCTCTGCTTCCCTCCCATTGGCCCTTTATATTCAGAAATCTGCAGGAGTGGATATGACCCTAGTATCCTCCTCCACACTTCCACAGTGTGTTGTTTCAGGAAGTCATGGTTCCAGGTACCAGGAAGGTGGGTCTGTCTCCAGAGACCCAGCCAGGCATGGAGGGCAGGGTGACAGAGAGCATTGGGTGGGTCACTCCTCTATATGAGAGGGATATGTGAGTGTGTTACCTCTCCCTGTGTGAACCCTAAAGCCTTAATGATAAGAAGGTAAATAAAAAGAATCCAGCTCTGCACATTTCTTTATAACAGGGACTCAGTCAACTTGATGTTAATTTGAATGTTTGTACTGCACAGTTCGAATTGATTGCTGTTGAACTCACTTGAATACAAGTAATTTAAACAGGTGTCCTGTATTCAGCACAGGGAAATATGGGCACCCTAACTAGACACCACGATAAAATAAGTGTAAATAGAATACTAAATATTTGAGGGAGTCAGATGTAAATATTCTTTTCTATATTTGGTTTATTCTTCAAGATCTAATTCAGACTAAATAGTCTTCCATATTTTATAGCTGGATTATTACCCATTTCTTTTCTTCCATTCTTGAATTGTAGAAAGGAGTTGTTTAGAATTATAAATGAGCAGTTCCAATTAATGTTTTCAGTAGTTAGGCGTTTTGTACACTCTGCTTTTTTGTAATCTTACAAGCTCAGGAATCTTCCTATCAATTAATTTCTCTCCAATTTGTCAAGCACTTTCCTCATCCAGTTTTGAATGGAACAGAAATTAATATAAACACCTCTGCATGTCAAAACACATTTTTGTATTATCACCAATCTCGCTGTTGGCTGCACAGTTCTAGAAATGATGTTTATTGAGGGAACTGCTGGGTCAGGCAGCCCTACACCGCAGAATCCTGCATTAGATTTTGTGTGTCTTGCAACATGCTTTTAACTTTCTTAGAAATAATGAATTTTAAAATAATTGAGACCATCTCCTATTGTATTACAACAGTTCCAGGTCTATATACATTGATCACATTTAAAATGTGTTTGATAGTGTTTCTTTTTGAGCATCAAGGGGAAGATTTCATGTAGAATGTCTTGCACCTACCCACTAAACTATAGCTGTAGAGGAACAGTAGAATATATAACTACTTGCAATCCTGTCTTCTTGAACATGGTACGGTACTGCAGGGACACACCAATTCTTATTGTAACTTCTTTCTTCATCTGTTAGGTCCTAGGCATTATTGAGAGAAATCAAAGAATAATAAAAGATATTTAAAGAATAAAACTGACATAAAACCCTCCAAAGTCAGTTCTGAAATGAATGTCATTCCCCTTACTAAAACTGGGCAGGAGCGTACTAGCAATCAAAATAGGCCCGGGAAATGGGTTGAGAATGGCTCTTCCCATGCCATCACCCCTGCGTGCCCCTCAAGCCCCGCCCCCAGCATCATGTCCAGCACGCGGCGCAGGTGGTGGGTTGGGCTCTGTGTGCCGCATACAGCGCAGATGCGGAGCCGCTCGGAGTGAGGGGCAATGGCATGTGGACACTACAGCCCACTGGGAAATTCCCGGTTTCCCTCCGGGCCAGTCCTATCCTGTCATGGCTCCTTCCCCACTCTGGCATGATAAATGCAGAAGTGGGGGCCAGCAAAAGTACCCCAAAACCTTATCTACCAGGTTTTGGCATAAAACTTCCCCCCAAATCTTAACAACCTAGATTTTGGGGATAAAAATCTCTGCTGCCACCACCGAAATATTGATGTGAAAAATCAGTGGAGAGAGCACTTGGGGAATCTCAGCCCTAAAGTACAAAGCAGGACACAACCATTAACCAATACCAGGTTAATAAAAGAAAAGAGAAAACTTTGATTATCACCACAATATTCCTGTAGCAAGCATAAGGATTAGATGGAAAAGAAACAAAATAGTATACTCATGGAGAAACTCCATGGGCCTAGAACTTAGTTACAAAGAAAAGCCAAAACATGTTTTAAAAAGTGCACAGACTGCAGATCCCATACCCAAGCCATAAAACAATAAAACCTAACAGATTTATCTAAATTTTACCCTACTTACAAAAAGTGAAGAATTGTTTCTTGGAGACAGAGACATGTCTGTCTCCCTCAGAAGCTGGAGGGGACTATCAGGCTATGTCTAGACTGCAAGCCTCTTTCGAAAGAGGCTTTTTCGAAAGATACTTTCGAAAAAGCCTCTTTCGAAAAAGCGCGTCTAGACTGCAAGCGGAACTTTCAAAAAAGCAAGCTGCTTTTTCGAAAGAGAGCACCCAGACAGTCTGGATGCTCTCTTTCAAAAAACCCCTGTTTGCATTCAAGAACGCCTTTTTTCGAAAGAGCACTTTCGAAAAAAGGCGTTCTTCCTCGTGCAATGAGGTTTACCGCCGTCAAAAGAAAAGCCGCATTCTTTCGATTTAATTTCGAAAGAACGCGGCTGCAGTCTAGATGCAGGTGAAGTTTTTTCGAAAAAACCCCTGAGTCTGGACACAGCCTCAGAGACAAAGAAGAGGGAAGAACCAAAAATTCCCTTGTCCCAGTTTGAAATTCCTACCTACATTCCTATTGGTTGAATGTACCTGGTTAGGTAAGGTTAACCCCTTAGTCCCCAGGCTGCTGGCTAACCCTCATAAACATAACAGCCCCTGAAACTGGGTCTGTACCTTTCTGCTCTGTAAAGGCCATAAAGTTATCATAATCCAACACTTACCCTCTAGTGTGGTTACAATAGAGATCTTGTCTCAAGTCAGATACTTAAAGTAGATGGGGGCTCATGGAATTGGTAATGGGCCATAGGAGCAAAAAAACTCTAGTTTTAATCACACCCAAATGGCTGGATTCAAAGCCATTATAATTTAATGGTTGTTAATGGCCTATATATAAGAAAATGGTCTTAGTTTGGGTCTCAATGAACAAATGTAAACATCAGAAAGCTGCCTCCCTATTTGGAAGATGTGCCAGAGGGGCCCAGAATTAAAAAAGCATGAAGACTTGGATAATTTCTTCTTGTGGGGGTGAAGGACATATTCAGGTTGGGCTTGAACAGTGTGCTGAAATCTTGTGTTGACACTACACCTCTTGCATCTATTGCTCCCAAGGGCATTCTGCACCAAAAATTATGAATTCCATGCCAAAAAATTTAAAAATTCTGCATGCAGTGTTTTACAATGCTGCAAGTTCTATCAGTCAATAAATAAAGGCTGAGGCTCTAACCTGGCAGTGGGAGGCACAAGCCATTGTCTGCACAAAGATCACCCTGCAACCTCCCCTCCACCTCTCATCCGACTCTTACAC
Organism: Pelodiscus sinensis; assembly: GCF_052426305.1. NCBI lineage: Eukaryota > Metazoa > Chordata > Testudines > Trionychidae > Pelodiscus > Pelodiscus sinensis. The sequence continues at coordinate 13,579,736 of NC_143074.1, forward strand.
AGATAACACAGATTGAGGCCTGCCCCCGAAACACCCTGAGACCTGACCCCTCTATGACAGACACACCAGGTGTGGGGCAGGCAGGATGCAAGTGTGGGGGTGGAATCCAGATGTGCACTGAGAGGATTCTGTGTGGGACAATCTAGGTGCAGGAACTCAGTGTGGGGTCTAGGTGTGGAGGGATATGGATGCACAGAGGCATGGAGGTGTGGATAAATCCCTGTAACATTCCCATATAACCATGTATCATATAACTTTCTATTAAGATCTTGTCTATATAACCATGTATCATTCTCATACAACTTTGTATTAAGAGAAACTTTGTAATTCCTTTTATATCCTTTTATATATATCTTTATGTTAAGCCTTCTTATAGAATCCCTTGTATTAAGTCTAAAGTTTGTATCAAGCTCTTAATGTTATAAGTCAGTGGTCCCCAACGCGGTGCCCGTGGGCACCATGGTGCCCGCCGGGGCATTTATGTGCGCCTGCCAAGTGCTCGGGGCCAGCCCCACCCCAGGCGCGCGGTGCATGCACGGTGCTGGTCCTGGGCGCGCTGCACAATCGTGGCGCTGGCCCTGGGCGCATGGGTGGCCCTGCCTCTGGGCGCACAGCGAATGGGCAGCCCCACGCCTGGGTGCATGGTGCATGGGGAGCACTAGCCCCGGGCATGTGGCGAATGGGCGGCCCTGCCCCCAGGCGTATGGGGAATGGGCGGTCCTGCGCCCGGACGCACGGCACATGGGGAGCACCAGCTCCGGGCGCGTGGCTATGAGCGGCCCTGCCCCTCAGCATGCGGGGAATTGGCGGCCCTTCCCCCGGACGCACAGTGCAAGGGGGCGCTGGCCCCAGGCCCACGGTGCATGGGGGACCCCGCCCTCAGGAGCGTGGTGCATGCGTGGCTCCGCCCCCAGGCGTACGGCAGCTCCAAAAGGTTGGGGACCACTGTTATAAGTCTTAGGAATAGTTAAGGTAAAGAAAAATATCTTTTGAGATCTCTTCCCTTTCTTTGATTATCCTGTTGAAATGAATGAGGTGTGAATGGAGACTGAAAGGTGAGCACCTCCAGAAGCAGTTGCAAAGGTGGAAGGGGCTGGGAGCCAGATCCAAGACAATACCTGTGAAGTGAGCTCATTGAAAAGAAGACTGGACATACAGAGGGCCATGGGAGTCAAGCAGCAAGTGCCTGCTCTTGGAAGAACTCTCTCTGAAGCATTAAAAAAGGCGAGGTGATGACTAACTGGCTGCATGAGAGGGATAAATAGGAGGCATCTTGCAGAGGGACCCCGGGTTTTTGTCTTGTCAACATCAGAGCATCCATCCGGATCGGCAGAAGCCTGGCTCCCCTCCTCCCCCATCTAACTCACCTGGCCAGTGCAGTTAGGGGGAGCAACTAATGGTAACAACAAGGTGGAGTGTGCATGTGTGTGCGTGTGTGTGAGTGCATGAGTGTAATGTATCAGTGGTGTGGGGGGTCTGGATATGGGGACTCAGGATGGTGGAGCTCATCTAGGTGGGAGTTTGAGTGCAGGGAGTTCAGTAAGGGAGTGATCTGGGTACTGGGAAGCTCCAGATGAAGAGGCTAAGGTTCAGTGGGGTAAGGTTGAGGTATGGAGGGCTAGGAGGATTCTGGATGTACTAGATGAAACTTGGCAGGGGTGTAAGTGCACCACTAGAGAATGGTGCATGACTGCTTTTGCAGCTTCTCTTTGCTTCCCTGCCAGAAAGTCATTTTTCTGTGGGGAAGCAAAGAAAACTGCAAGGGACAGGAATTCTGTACACATGCAATGATGCAGAATTCCACCCAGGACTAATCTATTTGGAAGCCTTTGCTTCTCTACAGCCTCTAGGGCTGGTAATCAGACACCTTCCACAAGGACTAAATTTTAAAGAAAACATTTTAAGACTTTAAAAGGGCAGATCTGCTAGGGATAAGTTTGAGCAAGCCTAGTAGAGTAACTAAACTGTCTCGAGCCATCTCAATTTCAGCAACAGGGAAGCTGGTAGACTACTGGAGACCTGACAGAATTTTTCTTGTGAGTTTCTGTTAGATTAAAGGGATTCCAGTGTTTGCTCTGGGACTTTCCATTATTACATCATTGTAGGTGGCTTCCTGCAGCTCTGCAGAAATTCTCTTTCCCTGATTCATGGGTCTGTTCTGTTCCCTTGGCTATCTGGCAGAGAATCTCAAGGAGATTCTCATTCTTCGTTCTTCAGCTACACCAGGGAAAGTATTAGGCATTTTGGAAAAGCATAGTAGGTGTTTTTTTTGGGAGGTGACACATGGCAGTAAATTTCCCCTTGCACATCCTATTTTTGTATCCAACAAATATTGTTTCAGCTGAAAAACAGCAAGGCTTTCATGAGCTCAAGATGCTCTGTGATCATCAGTGTCCTGGCTGACTACAGCAGCTGTTTGCGGTGCGGGTGATGGCTTTTTCAGAGATAGCCCTTACGCCTCAGAAGCTATGGCAGAAGATAGAAGGCTAAAAAAGTTTTTCTTTTTTTAAAGTCCATGAAAACTGCCGGATATTCCTACTTTAAACTAATTTTCTGCCAAAATGTCTTAATATGTCTAGACACAACATCCCCCTTGCTCCTGAACCAAGGGAAGGGAGAGGTGCAGCGTGGGTTTAAGCTACAATGAGGTCACTTTGCCAATCCTCCACGCATTGCTCAAATAGTCCAGGAAAATGTCAGAGTTGTGACCCAGTACTATAGCACAAATATTTTTAATTTCTGCTTTACAGCTCACGAACACTTTCATACAATGAAAGCTTTATGAAATCTCTCTGTCTGCTAACTGCACATGCTGTTTGTGACCATGCAAAAAATTAATATATGTGAAATAACTCAGCAATATCTTAAATTGGCCAATATTCGAAGAAATAAATCAGAAAGACCCTTATGCCATAATAAGGCAGCACAGGGCACACATTTCCTACACATGTAAACTCTCATAATTCAAGAGCGTAAGTTAGGAAGTCTTGGGCCACAGGAAAGATCAAGGAATTTACTTTTAGTAGCTTTACAAGGAGTTACTTAACTAGAAGACCTCCCAGTTCAAGTGTTTATAGAAGAAAGTAGCTTTAAACACTATAGGTCTTGTTTTCTGTACAGATATGCCAGCATTAATAGGCTTTGCACTGGGATAGGAGGAGAGGGTATAACTGAACCCAGTCTGTTTCTTCCAGACAGGGTCCGTAGCCAGTCTCCAGCAGTGAAAAGAGATGTTTGTTGTTCTGCCCTATGCCACTTTTAAAGTGAGTTGTCAGTTTGTGGGCTCTTAACTGGCACTTTGTTAGATTAAAGTGTGCTACCTGAGGTGGTGCAGACTAGGCTAAACCCTAAAATGTTAGTACAGGAGGTTGGGGTGGAGGGGAGGAAGTTTGCTGCTTTCTCTCCTACAGTGAATTATTTCTTTAGCAGAACAGGCCTTGTTTTACAGATCTGCATGGAAGTGTGTGTGTGTGTGTGTGTGTGTGAGAGAGAGAGAGAGAGAGAGGATCAGCATTGGAGGAAAAAGCACTTGTTAACCTAAGTCTGCTTTACAAATATCATGTGAAGGTTGTATCCTTGATTTCCTCCCTACTCCCAGCTGTCCACAATGGCCCTAGTAAAGTCACCCCTGTTTTCTAGCACATTGATACTTTGCTTTTTTTGCGTGAGTTCTCTTTGCATACTGGGATGAGCAGCTGTCTGGGGTAGCAGGAAATTGCAGAATCCGTATGTTCCTCTCATTCCGCCTTGGCGCAGTCTCCTAAGTCCTTGCTTCACAACAGACAAATTCATTATGTTCTCCATTAAGTAAAGAAAACAGCTGTAAAGCTTCTTCTCATGCTGAGTTTAGCTTCCTTGCTTGATGGCAGATCAACTTTCACTCCAATTTGCAATATCAAAGTCTTGACTCATGGAGGTCAGATGCTATGAGTCTTCCACTTTTTCTTCTTGACATTTTTCCTCCAGTAGAACTGTAAAACAAAAAGACCAGGCAAAACAGAGGGTCATGACACAGAGCTGTGAAAGATGGAAAAACTATTTAGCAAGTCTTGTTTGAGAAATTTGGGTTAAATAGTATTGAGGGAAGCTAAGTATTCCATCATTTTTGACCATGTATTACAAATTTATAGGGCAGTGGAGATCAAAACTATTACACGGGAGGGTCAAATAAACCTAAGAATAACCTTGTGGGGACCAAACAAATTCTACATCTATTATATATTTTGAAGAGTGAGTTTGTTTGTGCAAAATAAAGTCATACTTTGTGATTACCTACAGATACCAAATTTTGCATAACCAATCCTACCACTTAAATTAGCTGAATGCACTACTTTTTATGCCAGCATATGCTGGGCGAAAGGTTTAAATAATTATTTTTGTTTTTCACTGGAAAAAAGTCGTAAGTATTATGAATGCCCATGCTTCAGATCATCTCCCCTCCTGCCATCACGTGGTCCTCTGTAGCCTCCCCTGACCTGGAGGATGCAAATGTGTAAAGTAAGCAGGGCTCTGTGCACCAGCTACATTTCTCCCCTTAAACCAATGCACAGAGAATTGTCAGAACCATGGTGCTGCTTCTCTGACTGCATTGTCACAGCATCTGAACTGGCATAGGCCTGCAGGAGTGGCTTGAGGCCAGCTGTGGCAGCTGGCGCCCCAGGCAGAAGGCGTGATTGGCACCTCCGCCTGCACGGCCATCAAGGGCCGTAACGCAATCATCGGGTGCCCGGGCACCCCGTGACATCATCATTGGGTGCCCCGGGCCGGTAGTGCCCTAGGCGACCGCCGAGTCTGCCTAGACTCACGGGCCACCCCTGGGCCTGGTTATCTGAAGAAGTGGAGTGTGCCCATGAAAGCTCATAATACCATCTACATAGGTTTGCCAGGCATCCGGTTTTGAACCGGATAGTCCAGTATTTGAGCTTTCTGTCCAGGAAACAAATTGAGAAAATACCGGACATATATTCTATGTTTTCTAATTGTCTCGTGTTTTCTAATTACGTTACTTTTATTATTATCAGGAGTATCAATATGTAGTTGTGTACTGCCTGGCTAGTAGTCACGCTCATGCTGCCCCCTCCCGGCCAGCCCTGCTCCCCTCCCAGCCGGTCCTCCTCCTCCCCCCCTCCCCCCCCCGTTCTGAGATCATGTGTGTCCGGTACTTTTTTGAAACCCATCTGGTAACCCTACAGCTACATGTTTTTTTAGTCTCTAAGGTGCTACTAGACTATTTATTGTTTTTTAAGTTTTTCCTGTTACAGACTAACTTGGCTACCCCCTGAAGCTTATGAGTACAGTAGAAGCTTATGAGTGCTGCAAGGGTTTGTCTAGACTGGCAAGATTTTGTGCAAAAGCAGCTTGCCAGCCGTCTACACTGCCACTTGAATTTGCGCAAGAGCACTGACTTCGTAATGTACAAAATCAGTGCTTCTTGTGCAAATACTTTCCCGCTCCCGCTCGGGGAAAAAGCCCTCTTGCGCAAGAACACTTGCACAAGAGGGCCAGTGTAGACAGGGAAGAACTGTTTTGCGCAAAAAAGCCCCGATGGCTAAAATGGTGATCGGGACTTTCTTGTGCAAAATCGCATCTAGACTGGCCACAGATGCTTTTGCACAAAAGCCCTTTTTGCGCAAAAGCATCCGTGCTAATCTAGATGCTCTTTTGCGGAAATACTTTTAAAGGAAAAACTTTTCCGTTAAAAGTATTTCTGCAAAATCATGCCAGTCATAGTCCAGCATCCAATTGTACATCATTACCAATAGTCGAGCATCAAAATGGCAAGAGCCTAGTGAGTGAGCTTCAGCAAAACATGAGTAATAAGGCAGCAATGGCAGCAGCTGAACTGAGCGAAACCGGACGGGACTGAGTCAGTCTACCACAGGCATTGTGTGATGCTAGACAGTGCTTGTGCTACAATAAAAAGGGTTAAAAACACTTTACATACAATATATACTGTATATATATTGCATATTCGATAATCCAGCACCACCTAGGTCCCAAATATTCCAGATTATTGGAAGTCTACTGTATTATGATTAGCGTTCATAAGCATATTTGCTAACAAAATTAAAATTGAGTTGCCTGTTTAACTGTCATTTTAGTGCAAAGAAAATGTTTACTGTTAAGAATCACAAAATAATTCAAATTAGTTATGGAAAGAGTACAGCCGCTCCCCGAATTGCGAACAGTCGAGTTACGACAGTTTGCATTTACAACCAAAGCTCCCATGTAAAAGCGGTCCTCGAGTTATGAACGCAACCTGCGCTTATGAACAGCACGGTCGCTATGTAACTCAATGGGATCCGAGTTACGAACAGATTGAGTTAAGGCCAAATGTTTGGTCCGTAACTCGTTCGTAACTCAGGGAGAGGCTGTAATGGAAGCTTTTCAAGTTTCTGATTCAAATTTACTATGTATGGTAATTATTCAATAAAATGAAGAATGTCTGAAATTGAAATCCTACAAATTTAAAACTCTTCTTTTACTTCCCTTTTGCAAGCACATTTTTAAAAATACGATTTCATATAGGAAAGTTCAAGAAATTAAATATAAGTGTAATCTCCACAAAATGACTTTGCCTAGTCAACAACGGGCCTCACCTGTTAGTATTTTAATAAGATTTAAAGTCTCCCGTGCTGATTGATAGTTTAAATTCAATCTGTTGCCCATATACAGGCAGTCCCCGGGTTACATGGATCTGACTTACATCGGATCCCTACTTACAAACGGGGTGAGGCAACCCCGCACTAGCTGCTTCCTCCCAGCAGACCAGGGAGACGTGAAGCTAGCGCCCCCCCCCCTCAGCAGACCAGGGAGACGCGGAGCGGCTTTTCTCAGCAGACACCTCAGCTTGAGAATAAAGGACTGAGGGAAATGAGGTGTGGGAGAATAAAACTGAGCTCTGGAGAAATGTTTGGCTAGAGTTTCCCCTACGATATGTACCAGTTCCGACTTACATACAAATTCAACTTAAGAACAAACCTACAGTCCCTATCTTGTACGTAACCCGGGGACTGCCTGTATTAGGTTGTTTCCATGTACAGTATTGTCTGCTTACAAACTCGTATAAACTAAAACAATGGAAATGTCATATCAAAGTGCTAATGACTTGATTGTTAGTATATGGCCCTTGGGCCATAGGTTGGGCACCACTTCCTCCCCCTGCTTGTGATTGTTGCTTATTAGCTCCATAGCAACTCCAGGAATTGCCTATTAGGGAAGAATTAAGAAGGAAATGTTTTTGTATATTTTAGCTGCCGCTCAGTGTAAATTGTTGCTGAGAGGGAGTCAAACCAGTGCTCTATAGTCTGCAGTTTGAGGGCCGTTGACCCAGGGCCTCACAGATCAAGTCTGAAATTCTGAGGCAGCTTGAAGGCCTAGTCTGAATTGCAGTGTGCCAGGCTTTGTCAATGTTATTAACCCAGGGGCCAGTAAGATATGGTCTGCAAGCTAGATCCCGCCCACCAAACCTTTGGATTCGGCTTGTGGCCTGCCCCGCTGGGACACTCAAGCTATGTCTACACTGCAAGTTGTTTTCAGCAGAAGATATGCACCCCATTCCCCTACCCCAATCTCCCTTCTGCGCCCAACCTCCATCCCAGACCCCATACCACTCCCATAGAAAAGTGTGGCCCTTAACCACTTACCAACATCTTGGAGTGTCCCCCCATCAAATTATTGCCCATCCCTGTATTAATCCCTAGCTTTTGTGGACCCTAATAAGCATTTTTCTTATCTATTTTTTGAAAGAGGGCAATGGTATAGATAAAACTAAGGCATTTTTACCACCATATCTGGCTCTAGACCTGCTCTGAGCCCAGTCCTGCTGTCAATGGACTGGGTGGAAAATCTCATTTTTTTTCTCTCAGGGAAGTGCTGTACCTAGTGTAAACAGAAGCTTATTCACCTATTATCTCGGTGGTGGTGAAGTTAAAAAGGCATTATCCTATGAGCCTTTAAAAAAAAAAGCCCTTTTGTTCCCTCTATTTTGGAGGAAAGCGTGATTGCACTGAGCATAGAGACTAGAGACACATTTCTTTAAATCAAACTATATGAGTCACAATAGCAGGTGTGGGCACAGCAACAGGTCAAGGCTGCAGCTCCAAGCAACTGTTGGAGCTTCTTTCAGGAGTCTCGTGTCTGCGTGTGTGCGCACATTGTGGATGGGCAGGAGAGGGAGGCTAGCAGCGTTTTTACCTGGCTCTCCTTATGCTAAATAAAGAACTTTATGCATGTTAATACATCAGAAGATCACAGTAAATAAAATGGGAGAGAAGTGCGTTATTCCACAATAGAATAAAAAGATGAAATTGAATATACATCAAATTACGTGGGTGGCAGATCGTCTCTTTTCTTTACAATGGAGAAGGCTGTTATATTGATATCCTGAAGAGTTTGCCTGATATTCAAGATAATCATCCAACACTGGTCTTGTTACTGATGCACCAGATGGGCCTGCATAATATTTGCACAGTATTAAGAGGTGTTATAGTTCCACTGTCAAATTATACAGATAGAGACCCAGGTTGGTACAGGGGATGACTCTGGTTTTTATCGTTATCCTAGTATCCCCCAAATAACTTCCCTCCAAATCAGGATTTAGTATGCTTTAATTCAGGATATTGAATTCTGTACTCTACCTCCTGACATAATCTGTAGTACAGATTTTTTTCTGTTTATTTTGATTAAAATCCTCAAGAGAATGTAGAAAGGAAAATATTTAACACAAAAAGGGTTAATCAAAGCATTAAAAACATTCAGACACACACTCTTACCATTTTTTTAACATCAACTGCTATGCTTAGAACTTCAGTAAAAGCCGGTAGCCTCTAGCATGTCAATTGTCTAGCTGAGACACACTGTGTATCTCTGTTCTCTTCAGGAAAAGCAAAGCTTAAAATGCATTCATCTGCAGCATGTCTACACTTTGGTCTTGTCCTTGGTTAGTTAGCAACGTATTCTTCTTTGCAAGAACAAAGCTTCTATTACAAAGGTTTCAATAAGCAGTTTTACTAACAAGGTACCTCAGGATCCTCAGCCAAAGAGCTGTACCACTAAGAAGGTTTGGAATAGACAGAGATTTTCAGAAGCATTTCTAATTGTGACATTGCAGTCTTTTCTCTTTTGGTCTTGAGCCTTCAATGCAATCTGCCACTTTCGTGTTCTTACATCGGTTGGGATGGCTTGTGGGTGGTTCCTTCTTGAGACAGCTGGAACCAGAAACACTGTAGGCTAGGAACTTGGCATCGCTGCTCTGGCTCCGGCGCACGGATCTGTTTGTCCTTTTTTTGCACGCTTTTTAAAACGAAGCTTGAGAAACCCAAATGCATTAGCAATAGCCCTTTTGCTGAGATTTGGCTAGAAGCAGTGACAACCGTCTATGTTTAGAAACTCTGGCAAAAGACCATCCTGAAAGAGAAGTGGCCGCTATCGGTGCCATCATGGAAGGATGGGCCTGTGGTTAATGCACTGCATTGGGACTCTGTGTTCGGTTGCTAGTTCTGCCCCTGATCCAAATACGTTATCTCCTTGTGCCTCAGTTCCCTGTCTGTAAAATGGGGGTTTATTTGCTATCATCCTTCCTTTTCTGTTTATAAGTTCCTTTGGGCCAAGACTGGCTGTTAATGTCTGTCAAAGCTTTATGCAACCGGGTCTCACCTTAGTCTAGTTTTTGGTGCCACTGAACTAGCTCAGTGTGACTAGTATTAGAGCAGTTTGAAGTCTGGCTTAACGTGCTTCCAATCTATTCTTTGTTTCATTATAACTTGGAATTTGAAGTCTACTGGGTTTCATTGCAAGTTCGAATGACTACATTAGCCACCCTAGTTTGAACTAGGGTGGCTAGTGTAGACATACCCATAGAGTTTTGGCTTTTTGATCCTCTGTCCAGCACAGTGACTTGTGAACACACGTGAATGATAAGTGTGCTTACTGCTGAGAAACTGGTCCAGTAGTTCACCAGATAGCATATCCACCACACTTGGCTTTCAAGTGGTGGCATGGTGTGTATCTGTACCTTGGCTTCACCTTTTGCAGAGCGTGGTGTCACAACTGTCCAGTGCTGAATTCAGTGTTCTGGTACCCCTGTGACTTGTAACCTTCCTGTTTCTGCCTATAATAATTCAGGCTGGCAAAACGATTCAATATATTACAGGGGTATTAGCACTATTGATGACGATAGTTTTGGAAAGGCCAAGCTTCTTGTGAGTCTGCGAGTGCATTGGTATGGATGGGTTTATGTGAGTTGCCACTATTGCACTCTCAACTTAGACTGTACAAATGGTGTGCAGTGTGACACAGGAACCAGTTTGCTATGCAGTAGCAATGTGCCGAGTAAATCAGTGTTGAAGGTGATTTGCAAATGCCACCGTTACAGGCTTCTGCTTACCACAGTAGCAGTGTCTGCTGCAGCGTGGCTCTGCAGCAGTTCATCAAGCTGTCTTCCACAGCGAACTTGCTTGCAGTGCGTTTGCCTGATTCCTGGGACCTGCAGGTTTTGGGGATGTTCCTCTCACTAGTTAAACAAAGGGTTTTTTTTTTAATTGAATCATGACACAGGCAACCTTCCTGATGACACTTCTTTCCCTGAAGGGCAATAGTTCAGTTAGGACAGCATGTGGCTTCCCAGTTAGGATTTCCTCTTTCTTACTACTAGCTGAATCCAGCATGTCATGGTCTGGAGAGTGCAGAGTCTGCAGCGTTTCTCTCCAACTGATTGCCCTGTTCCTTGATTTCCTTGCTGGCATGCCCTGGGAGCATGTTGTAAAGATTTGGTGCATTGCAGCATTTTGTCTCAGAGCTAGAATGTGGAAGAGGTATTTTTTCTCAGATAGATTAACTGTGGATAAAGTGATGTACATGTGCTGTGTAATCTTAGCAATGTAACATTGTTCCCAAATATTAAAGGATATAGATTGCTTAGATTTCAAAAAAGCCCAAGGATTGAACACGAACTGTGATTCCTGAGAAAAGGATTTAAATGCAGGCACTAATTTAGCTTTTTTCTTAAATTGCCCCTCAAAGAAGGAAGATTTCAGTCCAGTTACACCCTGACAATTCACTCATGGTGAATTTTCTCATGTTGCTCAGCACCTGCAATTTACATTGAGACGGGTCTACTCAGCACTTGTGAAAAATGGACAATGAGGGCGGAACATTGTGGAGGAAGCTTGTTCTCCAATATGCATCTCTTATCCTTTGACGCTTGACGGACTAAAATGGATTCAGAATAATAATTCCAATATGGCTTCCGGGAGGGGGGCAACAGACTTGCCAGGCCCCTGAGCAAGGTGTATGGGATGGGTCTGTACTCCTGGAAGGGGTGGGACGTCAGGTGGAAGGGGTGGGGCTGGCAACAGTAGCTCTCAGCGCCCCCTGGAGCATGCCATGAGGGGCTCCAATGGCAATTTAAAGGGCCCGGGTCTTGGGTGATCAGGCCTATTGAATCACTGGGCCCCAGGGTAGCTGTCCCTAGGGTTGCCAGATGGTTTCCCCAAAAATACCGAACACACGTGCTAAAAATTTGTCGAGCGGAAAAAAAAAACCCCCACCACAACTATGCTTAACACTGAATGGGAACTTTATTATAAACAATCAACAGTTTACATTGTATATTTTGACTACATGAACCTCCCAGCGCCGATCATGACCCCGCCTCCCCAGCCACTCCTCACACCCATGCCAGGCTTCCGCACACAACCAGCTGAGGGCTCCCCACCTCGGCAGCCACTCCACCCACCCCTGCCAGGCTTCTGCATGCAACCAGCTGATCTAAGGGCTCCCAGCATCGATCGTGGCCCCACCTCCCCAGCCACCTCCCCGCCCCACCAGGCTTCTGTTGGGCGCCCAGCCGGAAAAGCAGCAAATACCGAACATTGCACATGTCCGGTATTTTCTGATTTTTTTTACTGGACAGAGGGCACAAAAAATGGACTGTCCTGTTGAATACCAGACACCTGGCAACCCTAGCTGTTCCCTTTGCCCCCTTCCTCCCCGCATTGATGGACCTATGCCCGCCTCCATCCCAGCCATCAAAACACTGTTTTCTCCCCCTCCCCCTGTGATAGAACTCATGGAGACTCAGCCCACAGCAGAGGAAAGGAGGAAGGTGACACGGAAGGCTGTACAGAAGAAAAAATTTACTTTTCCTCTGAATTTGTTTTTCATGCATAATCTTGATACAGTTGTGATGCTGAACAGGTGAGACTTGATCAATCTACTTTTTATTGTATTCCTTGGGGAAAATGAGTCTTAGTTTTCCTAGTAGCCTCTTACGCTGCCCTTGGCTCACTACTTGTGTCTACCAGTGATAGTGAATGTTCTGTATCTTTCCCCCATGGCCTCTTGCGTAGTAATAGCAAGGATTCCTTAAGATCTCTGCATGGCTTGTACATGAAAGAGGCTGTTTGCTGGGAGGCTGATACTGGGCTTGATGAGAAAATGTTCTCTTGAGATACTAAATTCTATGTAAAGTGAAGACATCAGAAGAAAGTGGTGGAGGAAATCGCTCTGGCTGGCTGAAGAACCCATGTCAAGTTTGACTACAGGGATCCGGTAGCATGAGCAGTTTTCAAAAATGCGTCCCTGTAGAAATTTCACTGAGCAATCACATTTCCACAGTGTAAAGTGGAGGTAAAGTGGAGTAAAGTGGAGGTAATGACAGCCCTGCTGCTAGATGAGTCTCACTTTTTTTTTCTTGTGTTGCTAAGGGCATGTTCCATGTGGAGCAGGGGGTGCGATTCCCAACTCGAGGACACAGACTGGTGCTAGTACAGAGTATGTAGCTGCTGTCAGAGGGCTAGCCACCCTGTGTATGTATGCATGGGCGGTCAGTGATGGTAAGGCTCACGTGGAGGCAGAGCAGTGTGCCGTGCACCCCCCACCACCACAGGAAGGGTGGGTGGGCTCGCATGTGCCCTAGCCCCCCAACCCCAGAGCATGGGGAAGGCAGGCGGCACACATCCCCAACCTCCCCAGTCCCAGAGCATGGGGAGGGAGGAGGATGCGGCCTCAGCCTCCCCGACCAGGAACCCTGGGTGGGCGGGTGCTGGGGGCAGCAACTCTCTGCCTCCAGAATGCCTATTGCAGACATTCTAGGGGCAGAGTGTAGGCGGGGCCAGGCTGGCGGTTTGGGAAGGCAGTGCCTTTTTCCGCCTATTATACCGGACGCCCATGTGTGTCTGTACCCAGTTCTTAGATGGGCACTCAGGTCAGTTAGCAGTGGGACCCCTGAAGCAGTGACATAATCATTATTTTAACCTGTGTTCCCTCTAATTTTTTCCATCTGCGTGCAGAATACATTTTGTTATGTGCACTGAGGCATGTGCAGATATGTACCACCAGTAGAAACACATGTTGCCAGCTGTGGGCACTGTGGGTGCTCTGTGAATCAGCTAGGAAGTATTTGAATCTCTCCTGGTAGGCCACTGAAGCACTCATCTTCCAGGGAACAAAACTGTTACTGCGAGTGATTGATTTGAAAGCACCTTCCTATTAACAATTATAGATTGTTCTGGATCATAAAGCAACTTGAGGGTACCTTGAACAATATGGGTTTGATTCACTAATCATTTGACTTCTGAAAGACTCAGAGATGTCAGTCCACAAGCAGGTTCTTTTTTGGCGGGTGCTTGTAGATATGTAAATATTCTGCTCTTCGGATGAGGGTGCAAAATAGATTTTTTCAATATTTTGTAGCTGTTAAAAGAGCAATGGAAAGTGTTTATGTAAAGATAAGCAGCTGGGGGATACAAATCAGAATACTGTTAACTCTTCCTGGTGTGATGCAGATGTGTATAGACTGTAAATCTGTAATGGAAATTTCAATTGCACTTTCTCTTCTCTCTCCTTGTTGTGGGTCTGAATGGAATTTTTATTTGACAGCATATGCCCAATGGCTTGAGAAACCTATCCTCTGATTGACTACTAGCTACTGAGTAATGCACTCCTCCCCAAGTGAATTGCTAGCTATTAGTACTAGCTGGCAAACCTCTCTCAACTGTCATTGATCCTTTATATATATTTAGAACGTTGGCCTCTTCCATGTAGGACAATGTTCCATTATGACCAAGGAGTTTGGTCTCTATTCACTTGTGGAAAATTGCTCAGTATTGTAGCCAGCTGCCATTTTGGCCATTCATGGGATTGTCCCGAGAAGAGCCTGACTTCATTATTTTCCACATGCAGTAGGATATTACAGACTTTCGCACTATTTTCACAGTGCAGCTCGTAAGGCTGATTCTCCCCTTGATGTCCATCTGACTGTAATTTACACTAGGGGAAATTATGTGCATGCAGGACAGTCTCTCTGGTGACCTCTTACAGAAAATGCTGGTTATTGGAAAGGCAGGTCCTTGAGCTCTTCCTTCTGAGACCAGCCCAAAGCAATGGGGAACCATTGCACCCGCTGTCTTCCTGCCATGTGATTATCTACCCCTTGCTTCAGTGCCACTTTCAGAAGCCAGTTGTGTATTATCAGTGACGGATTGATGGGTTGGTTATTCCCAACTTCGTCCTCCCAACGCACACTATTGATTACTAAAACGACATCATCTTAATCTGGACATTAGTTGACTCAGCCAACAGTTGTACCACTGCTCATTTCACTAGGGTGATTTTAAGAGTATAAATTAATCTGTCTCTCATGCCAAACTTAAATGAGCAGGTCTGCATCTGTCAAAGGAATTGGGAATTTTGCCATGGACTTAATTGGGAGCAGCAATGAGCCCCTAATAGGAAGGATGTGACTTCAGGAGTTAGCAGCCCACAACATCTTGCATAAAATTCCCCTTGTGCAGAGTGTTATGGTCAGTTACTTGTCATTAGAGTAATCTGTGTCTTTCTCATGTGGTAAGCTTTGCCTAGACAGCTTGTTCATGTAGAATGCTTACTGTCTTCTTTTTATTGTGTAGTCAGCACTAAAATGAACTAGCTTAGAGTGATGGAGCTAAACTGCAGCTTTGCAGCAATCAATGGTGTTACACCATTTGACCTATTGCAGGAGTAGGGAACCTTAGGCCTGGGGGCTAGATCCAGCCCTCAACTGGCCTGGATCTGGCCCGAGGCTCAGCCTCCCCCCCCCCCCAGCATTGGGGAGCCCATGCTGGTGCTCCAACCCCCCCTGCTGCCCTCCTGGGGGCTGGAGCGCACAAAATCTACTAGGCTGGGCCCTCCCAGGTTCTGGTGTGAGAGGGGAATGTGGAAAGTGTCTTTCTCCTTCTCAGTCAGGGGCCACCGTGTGTGGTTTTTTTCCCGCTTCTCACTTGTGTGCAGCCCCCAACTGATTTTTCTGTAGGTCAGTGGCCCTCAACCCAAAAAAGGTTCCCCACCCCTGACCTATTGCAATGAATGCAGGGGAGATGATGGGGTTCTGAAGGCAGAGCATGATGACAGAGGGGCTAAATAGAGGGAAGGGCTGTCTCAGGCTCCAGACTGGCACGGGTTAGATGGGAAACTTGAATTTTGGTTTCCTTGCCCCCAGAGAAAACCAGCCCCCCCCCTCAATACACACACATAATAAAGCATTTACCCATTACCAAGATAGCTTCCCCAATTATCACCTCTAATACCATTAGCTCACAGACATCTACCTTTCCCCACCTCTAATATCATTAAATCACAGACACTTACCTTCCTTCCTCCCCCCCCCCCCCCCCCCGCATCCTCCTTCTGTTCTGAAATGTGATTTGTCCTTTTCATATGTGTTCATTTTTTTAATTGTATCCTTTGGTATATATGGTTGTGACAATTTTCTTCCACTATTTGATCTGAGGAAGTGGGTCTGGCCCACGAAAGCTCATCATCTAATAAACCATCTTGTTAGTCTTTAAAGTGCTACATTGTCCTGCATTTTGCTTCAGCTACACCAGACTAACACGGCTACATTAATATTACTATAATAAAGCACTTCCTCCAACACTGCCCTAGCATTTGACTCCGCCATTGCAGGGAGGGGTTTTGGTTTTAAGTCTTCTATCCAACCGTACTTTCTCCTCACCCCATGCCTTTCCAGCCCTCTCCCCTCCTTTTTTAAAACTCCCTGTGGCCTCTCTACCCTCTTTCCCCCACTCTGCTGCTGCTCCTCTGTGGCCTTCCCTACTATTCTTCCTAGATGTGGGTTCAGCTGCCTGTACTGCTTCAGCGAGATCATCTCCATGACAGCAGGGAATTGCTTCTCTTTAAATCGTACCATAGCCTTCCATGTTTCTCTTTAGCTCATGATTGACAGTCTCTCCAGTGTGCTGTGATGCTGTGTGTGAAGGGTGCGCAATAAAAAACAAATGACATTACCTTCTTCATAAAATCGATAGGATCTGGTATGACGACACAAAAGCAGCAGAAGGGAGTTCTCAGCTGGAGTCTGCCCCAAGTTTAGGTTACAACAATTGGATGCAAGTCCCTCTATCAAAAGAAGTTTTCTAATGTGGTGCTGCTATGGTTTCATTTCTCAGCTCCAAATAAACACTTGTTGTCAATATGTTTTTCAGAAAAGTGGGGGAAGTCTCTGGTAATTAACAGTATGCCAGAAAAACTTACATTTTCTCTCTTTTCTCCCCACACCACCATAGCTAATTGCTGCCCTGCCAGAGATGACAATTCAAGCTATATAATCCGCAGCTACATGGTTGCGTCCTGCGGAGACCTGGAACCTCTCTAGTAGGACACAGCTGACTGTCCTACTAATGGAAAGGCAAAGAGGGGCGTGGGATTATTTCAGGCAGACCAGATGGTAGGGAGGGGAAATAAAATGGAGTGATAGTTTAACACCTACCATCTTGCTCCCTCTTGAGAATGCTAAAATTAGCCCATCTGATCATCTTCTGCCAAGCTCAAAGCAAAAACCGTCCGTTAAACGATACATTGGAATGGCCATAAGACTGAGAGGTTTCTTTTCACAGAAAGGGGTCTCTGCATGTGAGATCAGAGCTGTAAGAAGCCCCATGCCTTGTCCTATGTCCTTTTAAACCAGTTTTGCAGTTTGACTCAATTTCCCATTTTCAGGAAAGGTTAAAAAATCCCTGTTAGCTGTGAACTGGTCCATTTCTGGCAAAGTCTGGAAGTGGCTCAGCTGCAGTGTGATCTAAAAGCTAACCCTCCTGCTCTCTCTCACTTACTCAGCCTAGTTTCCGCTCTACTCACCACTTCATGGCATAACTATGCAAAGCATTGGCCTTTGCCTCCCTTGGGGAAAGCCAAAAGGGGAGGCCTCCCATTGCATGAAGCTATAGCCAAATTGGAGAGAGTACAGAAAACAGCAGCAGCTATTAAAGGGGGAGAGGGAATTGGCCTATCATGGAAGATTAAAAGAAGTAAAGCTGCAGATGCAGGGTAAGTTATGACCAAAGGGAGCAGAGAAGGAGATGTAATGAGCTACAATATGCTTGGATGGCATAACCAGCAAGCAGCATGGGGAATTAATTGGGGTGAGCCAAGGCCCTAGAATGCAGAATAATGGGCTGGGGGGAAAGGAAAAACGAAATGTTCAAAGCTGGCTACCAATACTGCAGAGCAGTCTCCCTGGTGAAAAAGAAAGCTCCCTTGCTTCAAGTAATTAGTACTTGACTGGACAACTTGCTACTAAATATACTGTAGGGAGCAATCCCACACTGGCCGAGGGCTGGACTAGATGCCTGGTTTATCATTCCTACCACTAATTACTAGGTCTTTGAAAAGTATCAAATCCACTATTTTACTCTCAAACCATGTTTCTCCCTCTCCTGCACAGATGGCATCAGCACAGCTACCACCTTCAACATCAGTTTGCTGGAGGGAAATGCTTGCAGCGTGTGTTCTCTCATCTGTATTCCCGGTAAGTAAGGGACAGTTAGTGCAAAAGCTAAACAGAAATAGCTGCTGGAACTTAATGATTCTAGAATGCCTGCCTATTGTCATGAATCACAGCAGCCTTAGGGGAGGCGACAGCCAAACTTGGCATGGTCCTATAGCGAGCATTTTTTTATTCAATCTGTTACACTGGGATGGAAAGTTCTAAGATGGGCAGAGACCTCTGCAGATAATGGATTTGTTCATAAAGCTTAGGTGTGTGTTTAGTATGAGACTTGGGAAAGAGTCCTTTCTGTCTGCATTATCCTTTTTAAAATCAGACTGGATCAATAGTGACCAAAACTTTTTACTACTTGCCAACGGCTAGCCTGTTTTATTTGCAGCATTGACAGCATGTGGAGCGTGTGAAATAGACGAGCTCCCAGGAGCTGGAAATGGGAATGTGACTCTCAAGTAATTCCTTTACATCAACTGGTTTCAATCGAGTTCGCAGCATGAAAACCGCTGGCACAATTGTGCTTGAGGGTCAGACAGTTTTTTAGGAGCACCCTGGACTAAGGACTGAATGGGATGCAGGGACTGAGCTACCTTTCTCATGTCTTATTTATTGGACCTGAGAAATTCTGGTTGAAAAGCTTAGATGCTGCATAAGCAGAGAGTGTATCTGCCCAAGGTTAGCAACATCCTTAACCTTTCAATTGCCCTCGAGTCTTGCATTAAAAAACATGTTTCTCTGCTGTTAACTCACACACCACTCCCTTTGCTTCATACTTTCTTGCTCAAGCCTAGAGGCACCCTTTCTTTCACTGAAAGATTTTCTTTGAAACCAGCCATTAGTGGCCCTGTGTCCCATTGGCACGTTCTTCATGGTGCTGAATACAAGACATCAGACATTTGGAAGAAAAGAAAAATCCATTTCTCCAAATCTTGCATCAACCCTGAATGGCCCATGACCTGATTGTAGTGGCGGTACTGTAACAAATGACTGTTCATTGCACAGTTAAGAGCCTTAACCCACTTAGTGCAGACACAACTCTGCCATGCTCAGCCTTTGGGGCCAATGTCACACCAAATCCACTGTCCAGTTAGGAATGACTTCTAGCTTGAAACCCAGTTGGGAGACTCAAAACAACTGGAATAAGGGGAGCATTGTCTTCTTTGAAAAAGACCCATGAGGGGCTGTGACGGGGCACTCGGGCCCCGCACTGGGAGCTTGCCGGGAGGCGACGAGCGGGATGACGGGGCACTCGCGCCCCGCACAGAGAGCGCGCCGGGAGGCGCCGAGCAGCCACACGGGGGGGCGGAGAACACGACCCAGCCCGCCGCGGTGGACTCCCGGAACGCGCCGGCAGCCGGCGCGGGGAGCGTCGGGAGGCAGCGGGCGCCGCCCAGCAGGGCCCTAGAGGGAGGGGTCGGGGAGGCGCAGGGGGATGACGTCACGGGGGAAGGGTGGCCGGGAGGCGTCACTCGGGAAGTGACGCAGAGGGGGAAAGGAGCCGGCGGGGGATTTAAACTCGGGGCTGGCACGGCACGGGGGAGGACGGTGGACGGAGCAAGGGGAGGAGAAACGGAGGGAGAGGTGAGGCAGGAGAGGTCAAGAGAAGTGGGCCGGGAGGCCTGGTGGAGTAGGAAGCGGCCCAGGGCAGGGTCGTGGAGCCCGTGAGCGGGTGTGTTTTGGGGCATTCCCCCATCCGCTAGGGAGGGACCGCGGGTCCCTGCCTTTAGGGCCCTGGGCCGGGGTTCGGAGAGGGGGCGGGCCCGAACCCCCCTACTCCGCCGGCAGGCCGATCCGGCTCGGGTGTAAGCGCGATCTTGCGTAATAAAAAGGGCCATCGGCCTAGATGGCGGCTACCCAGGCTTAGCCTTCTGTGGTCAGATCAGCAGTTAGTGGACTCCGAGGAATGAACTAGTTTACAGGGGCTCAGAGGAGAGTGGTTTCCCATTTGCTGGCTGTGCAATCCCAGAAAATGTAAAATCCTCTGAAGGCCATTGCCTCCCCTTTGCTATGCTGTGTCTTAGCTACAGTGTTTAACACACAAACAAGTAAACAGGAGAAGAGCTGATTAGTTCACAACAGCCAGCCTTCTCAAGGTTTACGTATTAGCATAATAATTAGTGCCCCAGAGGCCCTGGAGGGAGCACGGTCTTTAAAAAAATATACTGAAATGTAACAAGATAAATGAATCGTGTACTGAATAGTAGCACTTACCACGCCATCTGCACATCTGCTTTTAGAGTACAACTGTGTGCTCAGCCTTATAAAGTCATGTTCACTTCCAATGCTTCTCTCCTTGTCCACAGATTAACACTTATAGTCCCATAGCCAGGGCAGAGGAAAGAGAGCCAGCCCCTGCCTCCTTCCTGCTGTCCCCCTTCCCCCCTGTCCTCACTGCCTGTGTGAGGTATGTCATCCTCTGCACACAGCACATTTATATGGCAACTCCATATTATGTAGAATACAGGCATAATAGAAACACCCGGCAGGCCTGCTGGAGTTCAGGGTCACTCTGTGTTTTATGTTCTTAATCCTGATTTCTGAGGATTTTGTGAGTTGGCTGGTTATCTCTCTGCCATCAGAACGATTACAATACCAATCTGCTGCCAGGACTTGAATTAGCATTTTGCCTTTGCGTTAATGTGACCTGTTCTGACTGTAGTGGAAAAGCAACAGCACTTCTGTTCACAGCTCGTCCAGTCTGAAAGGGCTTTGAGCATCTGCCTTTTGATAGCCCGAAAGCACAGGAGTCAGAGTCGGTGCATAATAGACCTTATTCTGCCTCTGAATCACACCTCTCTGAGTTCCCAGTATGCTTAGGCCACGTCTCCATTTACCGGAGGTTCAATCTTCCGGAGTTTGATTTAGCAGGGCTAGCAAAGACCTGATAAATTGAACTCTGAGAGCATCCCCATCGGCGCTGATATTCCTCTCGGTTGCGAGGCGTAAGGGAAGTCAATGGGAGCATTTCTCCCATCGACTTCCTGCAGCCCCAGAAAACTGATGGAAGGTATGTAGATTTCAGCTACTCAGTACAAATAGCTGGAGTTGCATATCTTGCAATCAATTTTCTCCGCCATTGTAGATCTGGCCTTAGAGACCCTTTGATATCAAGCCAGAGGAGAACAGGCCACACATGTAGGATTGACCAATTTTAACCCTGGGATTACTCCATTGATGCCTGTTACACTATGGATTCATTTGACTCACAGTGGTAGAATTTTCCTGGCCTCCTAAATGTTACGATTTCTGTGAAGGTGGCAGGATTTTCACTGCTTTGGTAAGAGGATTGGAACCTGTGACATACACACAAAGCACAATTCATTCACTGCTCCCAAAAGGCAGGTGCTAGAGCAATAGCCCTGCAAACTGGAGGCTTTTCTTCATCCACCGCAGGGGCAATGCATTTGAGACTTTCTTTATGGTGCTTAGTATGGAAGGACCTCTTCCAGCAACAGCAGGGGAGTTTGCTCTCCGTGGCACTGCCATGCTTAGCTTCTCCTCTAAGGCTGCCAAGAATTTCCTTGGCTTTTGTCAGTTTGAATCAGAGCATCGCTATCTTAAAATAGCCAATTTTTGTAGTCAGTGAATTAATTTTGCTGTGAAAGGGAGGCCCATTGGTGCCAGCTGGCAAAGGGTTCACTGTGCTTTGCAAGCAAGTTCTGTCTCAGACCTGACACCCTCACTACACCTAATACACTGCTTCCATGGTATTCATCCAAAAAGGAAGAGGTCTGTTTGGAAAGCTTGTAACTTCATGTTACTCGTAATCATTGTGAGATGTGATTAGGGTGTATATTTAAGGAATATAACTATATTGGAAATTATGTTCTTATGGAATGCAAGGAAGTCACCAGAGAATAATTGTCTTGACAGTGCCTCGTTCAAGCGAGGAGGAGTTGTCACCTCTCTCCAATTAGCCCACATAACATCCACACTTGTCTATCTTTGCACCAATCCAGAACAGCCAATGGAAAACCATCAAAGGCAAACAATAAATACTGAAACTTACTGGAAGTGAAAAGGATCATAAGGCAGTGAAGGGATCACCAGGTTTGTGGAGCAAGATAAAAGACTGATTCAGGGTGGAAAGACACCCTCTGGATCCATTCACTAAGGAGGTGATGAGCTTCATGAAAGACTGATCCTAGCTTCTGAGTGCTAGCAAATGCTGTAAACCAGTGAACTTTGTGTTAAGAATCTATTGTTTTAGGCCCTCGTTCAGGTTTATGATTTTGTCTGGTATGATTTTGGTTGTTTTCATCACTTGCATTTGTTTCTATTTGGATCACTATTCTTTCTTAAATAAATTTTCCTTTTATTCCTGTAATCAGTATAAGCAGTGTGCATCATATGGGAGTGGTGGGCTACTGTAAAACTGCTCTGTTGGGGTCCACTGTTACTTTGGGAGTGGTGGATCTAGAATTTCTATGGGTATCCGGTGATATGGGACTGGATGACATGGTGTGTGTGTGTGGGGGGGGGGGGTACTTTGAAGGGACTTAGGGACACCGATTGAGGTTCTCTCTCACTCTCACACACACAAAACCATACCCCTCCCCCCCAGACAGACTACTGCAGGTGCACGTTGGTGAAAGGAGTCAATGGTTGAAGTATGTGGCCCCCTACTGTGAGTAGGGGTATTTAATGAGTGGGGTTGCAAGGTGTTTCCCTGAAATAGCATCCCTGCTATGACATAATGTCGCCAAGTATGCATCTGTTTCCACCTACAGCTAGCAGAAGCTAATTCACACTTCCCTGGGATGCTGCAGGAGATGATTGAAATGGGCACACTTAGTTGTCCAGTGCCATGGAATAATGACAGAAGATGGGCAAGCAGGCCTGGCAACATATACAGCCTTTTGGTCTCTTATCTCTGCCACAATGATCACACTACATAGGTACGCGGAGCAATCATTGAGTGATGTTGGTGTCCTTGGTACCACACTGACAGAGAAGGTGGCATGGCCTCTGCTTGCCAGGAGAATTTTCTTACTCAGGTGCAGGAGGGGATTTCTCATTGCCTGCTCAGCACCATGACAGAGAAAGATCCAGTCTCTGTCCTGTTGTGTGCACAACCTGAATTAGGCTTGAGAGGATCATGCACGCTCTAACCATCCCTGGCCTGAACCAGGGCAAGCCACAACACCGCAAGTGAGGAAGACATTGTACAGGAAGGACCAATAGTGGATCATGTTCAGTGTCCTGCCTTCTGGACCAGTCTCAAGACCTACCCAGCCTGATGCTCAGCCTACTGAAGTGGAATGTTATGGGAGTATGTTTTCCCTGAACTCTGATGGGCAGTAGCATCTGCCTTGCAGGCTGAAGAGGAAAGATGGTGCAATGGTTAGAACAGGAATCTGGGAACCCTAGGCTGGGCTCTCCATGCCTTTATTCCCCTTTGGTCAACAGGAATTACAGCAATGCCAAGGGATCTCAAGCACCTCTGCTAACTACAGCTGTATGGCACGGAAAAAAGGTGATTTCTGAAATAGTCAGTTTGCAAGCCATGTATGGCATTATAGGTCAAAACCAACCCCTTGGACCCTATCCAGAAGCAAACAGACAAGCAGGAGAGATTACCCTGCTGGAGAGATGCCCTGGGTGTTACCTTATGCCGCAGCCAATTTATTTCTCACCCAATGGCCAATCTTTACATCACTAGTCCAGTTCAGACAGCTGGACTCTACCTTTGGATGTACACCGGTGCTTGCTTGGAGCTTCTTCCTTGTGTCATTTCTTCTGCTTTTCCAGGCTACTGCTTTCCCTTCAGAGGACCAGTCTGCTCTGTTTGGCACCATACTAGTATATGTTTTGCAGATCTTGTAGGTTTTGCAGATCTCGTACGCTGCACCCCGTGCAAACACCTTGCAATAACCACAGCAGGCAGCCAGTACTTTGCTTTTGGCAGAAGCCACATGCACACCCCTTTGGTGAAACACTAAGCGGAGGGCTGGACGCGGGGGTAACATACCTGCTTGGATATATCTGGGTCAGCGGTTCTCCACCTTTTTTATTTTGGAGCCCCCCCTCCCAATGCTCTCAAAACTCCAGGGCGCAGCCAGGCCACCACAACTGGTTTTCTGCATATAAAAGCCAGGGCAATGGCCAGAGACCCCACATCAGGAGGGCACCACAAAGCTCCATTTTGCTGCGGCGTCAGCCCTGGGTTGCGGGGCTCAGAGCTGCAGGCCAGGCTGGGCAGAGCCCCCGAAATCTGCAGAAGGCACCAGCCCGACTCAGAGGCAGCAGCCCGGGGACAGGGATGTGTCCGTCAGAGGGTGACCCTGCCCCTCCTCCAACAGGACCTGATGGTCCTTGCACGTGTCCCCCCCCCCCCCCCCCACGACGGGGCGTGGAGGGTCCCCGCGTTCGCCCCTCGCGGCGGTCGCGGCGGTGCTGGGAGCGGCAGGCGCCCGGCACGTGCTGCTGGGCCCACGCGTGTCCCTGTCCCGCGCGGGGCGGCCCGGGCTCGGCATCCCCTGCGGCAGGAGGGGGAGGAGAGAGGCGCCGGCCGGGCTGCGCGGCGCTGGGAGCGGGGCTGGGCCGAGGCCGCGGCGAGCCGGGCGGAGCAGAGCGGTGAGTACCCGGGGCGGCTCAGCCCGGGCGCCGCGTGGCACGGTCCGGAGAAGCGGAGCGTGGAGCGCTGCGGGGACCGGCCCGGGGGCACCGTCTCCCGCGGCAGCTGCCGCCCGCGCTGCCCGGAGCTGGAGGGGCCCGCGGGCTGGGAGCGGAGGAGCCTCCCCCGGGGACCAGCGAGAAGCCCGAGGGTGTCGCCTCATCCCCCCCCCCCCCCGCGGAGAAGAGGGAGACGCGAGGTTGCTGGGGGGGGGGGGGACATGGGGGAAGCTGCCTTTAAATGGGAGAAGCCTCCCGCAGGCTCTTCCAAGGCCACGTGTGTCGCCCAGGAACAGGAGCCAGGCCCCGCCGGGTTTGCTGCCTCTTCTCTATTCTTGCCAGTTCGTACCCTCTGGCTCTGGCCCGCCCAGCAGCTCTTCCAGCCCCACGGGTTTCAGAGCAAACAAACAAAAACCCCCGGCCCTTTCCTCCACTCACTGCCTGTGCCTGGCCAATATCCGTCCTTTTGGGCAATGTCTCTGGGAGAGGAAGGATGGTTTTGTGGTTAAGGAACCAGATGGGGACACCAGGGCTTTGTGATTATCTCTGATTTTGTGTATGTACAGAACCTAGCACAATATGGCCCTGATCTCAGCTGTGTCCTTTAGCTCTGCTTCACACCACTTGGGACACACAGGATAGGTGCATGTCTCAAAACATCGTGTTAACAGAGGATCCTGGCTGTGCACAGATCGTGCATTACTGTGATTTGATTAGGTGAACTGCTGCTAGCAGAGCCGGAACAGCCTTTCACTTCTTTGGGGTTTATATTTTCCACTCTCTTTTGTTTAAATAGATATATGTACATGTATGCAATGCAAAGACAAGGGAAGAAGAGAACATTTGCCTTGTGAAGTAGAGTGAATGGAATGTACAAAGGGTGGCTTATCAGATGCTACCATCTATAGCCAATATTTTCATGAATCAACTAGTGTTGTAAAATCCCAGTTAATCAGTTAACTGGGTTAAATGTTATCCCAAGAAAAGTAGGATTCAGGCTTCCACTCTAGCACTGCATTGGGGCTGGCTGCTGTCTCCCAGCCCTGGGTTGGGGTTGAGGCTGCCACCAGCTCCCCGCTTCCAGCCCGTACCAGAAGAAGCCCCTACCTGCAGGGCCCCGTGGTTCCCAGCAAACAGGCTGCTCCGTACAAGTAAACTGGAACCGGTAAGCATCACCCATTTAGAGTGATACTTACCGGTTAACTGTCTAACCTTTCAAATCCCTAGAAGCAACTGCAATCATAATAATAAAATGGCATTGAAGTCTTAAATTAAAAAAAAAAGACTCATGAAGGCAAATAATGTGCTCATTAAATTATCTTTGACTGCGGAGTGGTTATCCCACCTGTAACAAAGAATGTGTTTCTCAAGTTAATAGACATGCTGGGTACCGATTAAAGAGAATTCAGTAATTCTATTAAACCCATTAAAATAAATACCCAAGGGGGGGAGGGGAAGCTTGTTACAGAAAAAGATTTTACTATACACTAGATTTACACATTTCAGAATTCTTCCAGTAATAATGTAGAGGATGCTCTAAACCCCTTTGGTGCTTTTCATTTATGCATGAACTTTCTCCCTGCTAGCCTTGTTTGATCACAGGGATGATAGAATAATGAATATAGTTGAATGAATAATCATTTCCATGGCAGCAGATTGCAGTACGGTGAACAGAAGGTGAATAAATTCAGGACACAAACAGTTGGTTAATGGAAAAGCTAGTTCTGAGTCTTGAGACTTAATACCATTTGTAGCATGCTGTGTCTGTTGTTACCCTGCTGCAAGAGTACCCAAGGTTGTTGCTGATCACACTGCAGTATTTCACTGCAATGTGATAAAGAGAGCTGCCCAGGACAGTAATTTATATCTCAGAAGGGAGACATAGGTGAGTTTGTGAAGCAAGACTTCATTCAAGTGCTGGCCCACCATTCAGTTTCCTCCGTAAGGAAATTACTTCACAATTTCATTCATGTACAGATACTCTGCACATGCTGCATGTTTAGTTAGAATTCTTTTTCCCCTTTTTGATCTTAAGCCTGTTTGCCCAGAGCAACGTGTGTCTTTGGAAATAGCATTCCACCCCAGCCAGCACCACCACTACCCGTTTTACTTATGGTGAAAGACATAAAGCCCACGGCATTAATTAGGGAGAGAAATTGACTAACTTAGTTTCTGATTATTTTTATCATTTCACCAACTGATCCCAGCTTCTTTGTAGTGTTTTCTGTGGCATAGGAATGGTAGGGTTTTAAAGTTAATTGAATCCTATCAATATCAGTTTCTCGCAGCAGAACTTTGTACTAAAATGATGAGTCTGGAAGGAGAGCATCTGGGAGGGTGTTGCTTATTACAGTACCTTCTTGAGACCTCATCTTGAGAGGGGGCCCTTGTGCTAGGGGGTGCTGAATATAAAAGGCAAAAGATAGTCTATGCTCCAAAGAGCTTATAGTTTAAATATGCAAAGTAGACAGGAAAAGTATTGTTCATGCAGATGGGAAACTGAGGCACAAAGGAATTGGTTTGGCCAAGGTCCTCCAGGGAATTTTGAGGAGGAGCTAGGAATTGAACCCACATCTCTAGAGTCTCACTCAGTGCCTTACTTGCAGGCTTCTTCTTGCTGTTGTAGGGGCCTTTGAGGATAGCATGTGTCTGTTTCACCCTTTTATTGTTACTTGTACTACTGTTGTGCCCAGGGGCTCTAAGCATAGACCATGGTGCTGTACAAATTCAGAACAACAAGATGGCCCCTACCCCAAGCGGTTTACAATCTAAATAGCATCTAGATGAGAACAGACTCTTGTCATGTTATGCTTTCAGATATGCTGGATTCTCTTTACTGTGAAGTCTTTAAATCAAGATTTGAGGACTTCATCTGCCCTACAGCGAGTGAATGAGATTTCGTGGCCTGTGATGTGCAGGAGGTCAAACTAGATGAACATGATGGCCACTTCTGCTCTCAAAGTCTGTGAGTCTATGATGTAAATCCCTAGTAACTCACTAGAAGTCAATGGATTTATTCCTGTTTATGCTAGTGCGTAAGAGAGAAGAATTTCTGCCCCCTTTCTTTTGTCTCACACCGGTATATTCCCTTCAGCCCTTTGTGGCCCAAGTGGGGGATGTGCTGATAAAAGATGCTGCTGTGTTTTTAAACTTTGCGTCCTTAATGAGCTTGTTTGTAGAAGGCTTGCTAATAGAGGATTGTGTATTTTAGAAATGTTTACTGTAGGGAATATGTCCCTGGACGATTGACTGTGGCAGTTAAGAAACATACCAATCCATGCCTGCTGCCCCTCCTGTTACATATAAACACATGCACAATTTGCACTGTACTCTGCAGGGTTGCAGAACAGCTTTTCCTTTATTACAGTGTCTATTATTTCCCTCAGCAGTTGCTGAGGTGTAAGGAGGAAGGCATGTCTGGGCAGCCCAGACAGGACTTAAAAACACAGCATAAGAAACAGTAGGGCAGCAGTACAGATAATTAGCGCATGCACAGGACTTTCATATACTGTAAGACTCGATGACCAATTGTCCTTCGGCCCTCACCATGCCTAGGTAACCTCCTCACTCCCAGTACTGGGTCCATGGATCCCAGCTCCTAACATCAGCCATGTGGTTTTGTTTTTTTTCCAGGCTAACCTCTTATAGAGTCATAGCAGTGTGGGACTGGAAGGGACCTCAACCGATCTTTCAGTCCAGTCCACTGCAGTCAAAGCTAGGGATGTAAGCAAGTAGTCGAGTCGACTCAACTGCTCACTTACATTAACCACTTAAAAACCGGTTCTCCCCAGCACTGTTTTCCTGGCGCTGCCTCGTCCCTCCCCCCATGCTGCTGCCTATATCAGAAGCAGCAGGGGGGAGAGAGGGTGGGGGTGCTGCTGCAAAGCAGCTTCTGCCCATGGCAGGCCTAGACTCCAGCAGCAGTCCCTAGTCTGGGACTGCTGCGGCTCTGTCCCGGCTCGCACCGGACAGGGACCTACCCCTGCTGCAGCTCTGCAGTTTAAGTGCCCAGCTCCTACCACATTTAAACTACAGAGCTGCAGCAGTCGATACAAATTGTATCAGCTACACAATTAGTCAGTTGCACGCCCCTTAACATCCTTAGTCAAGGCAGGACTACAAATAGCCATACCACGCCTGGTATAACCTGTTCTTAAAAACCTCCAATGATGGAAAGTCTCAGAGGGATAGCTGTGTTAATCTATATCTGCAAAAACACCCATGGAAGCTTATGCCCTATTAAACCTGTTAGTCTCTAAGGCCATGTGTATACCAAATGAAGGATCTATGCTGTATTGTAGAGTAAGTAAGGACCCGCTAAATGGAACGCTGAGAGCTCCCTATTTACAGGCAGTCCCCGGGTTACGTACAAGATAGGGACTGTAGGTTTGTTCTTAAGTTGAATTTGTATGTAAGTTGGAACTGGTACATATTGTAGGGGAAACTCTAGCCAAACATTTCTCCAGAGCTCAGTTTTATTCTCCCACACCTCACTTCCCTCAGTCCTTTATTCTCAAACTGAGGTGTCTGCTGAGAAAAGCCGCTCCACGTCTCCCTGGTCTGCTGGGGGGGGCGCTAGCTTTGCATCTCCCTGGTCTGCTGGGAGGAAGCAGCTAGTGCGGGGTTGCCTCACCCCGTTTGTAAGTAGGGATCCGATGTAAGTCGGATCCATGTAACCCGGGGACTGCCTGTACTCTGGTACTTCTTGCAGTCATGAGGAGTAAGGAAAGAAGATGGGAGAGTTTCTCCCATCAACCTCCCACTATGGGAATGCCGGAAAAATTCGGTTAAAGGTAAGTTGACTCCAGCTATGTTATTTACGGAGCTGGAGTTGCATATTTTAAGCTGACCTTCTAGTTTAGTATAGATGTGCTCCAGGACTTTTCATTGTTTGTCTAATGATGGAGACACCACAACCTGCCTAAGCAATTTGTTCCAATGCTTAACCACCCTGACAGGAAGTTTTTCTTTATGTCCAACTTAAACCTCCCTTGCTGCAATTTAAGCCCACTGCTTCTTGTCCTATCCTCAGAGGTTAACAAGAATATTTTTTCTCCCTTCTTTTACGAACTTGAATGCTGTTATGATATCCCCCTCAGTCTTGTCTTCTCTAAACTAATCAAACCCAATTATTTCAATATTCCCTAGACCATGTTTTCTAGATCGTTAATCATTCTTGTTGCTCTTTTCTAGATATTCTCCAATTTCTCTGTATCTTTCCTGAAATGTGAGGCCCAGAATTGGACACATACTCCAGTTGAGGCCTAATCAGCGTGAAGTAGAGCAGAAGAATCTCTTTTCATGTCTTGCTTACAACATGTTTGCTAATGCACCCCAGAATGTTTGCATTTTTCACTACAATGTCACACTGTTGATTAATCCACCATAACCTCAGATCCCTTTCTGCAGCATTCCTTTCTAGGCAGTCATTTCTCATTCTGTATTTGTGCAATTGATTGTTGGAGTGCTTCGCATTTGTCCATGCTGAATTTCAGGACAATTTACTACAGGCCATTTCTCCAGTTTGTCCAGATCATATTTAATTGTAATCCTATCCTTCAGAGCACTTGCAACCCTTCCCACATTGGTACCACCTGCGAACTCTGTAAGTGTACTTTCTATGCCATTATCTAAATCACTGATGAAATTATTGAGCAGAGCCAGATCCAGGACTGACCTCTTCAAGACCATATTTGATATGTCCTTCCAGCTTGACTGTGAATCACTGAAAGCTATGCCAGTTTTTCAACCAGTTATGCACCCACTTTATGGTAACTCTAGGCTGTATTTATCTCGCTTGTTTATGAGACAGTCATGCAAGGCAGTATCAAAAGCCTTACAAAAGTTAAGATATACTATACCTACCATTTCCCACCATCCCCAAAGCTTATTATTCTGTCAAAGAAAGCTATTAGGTTTGATTTGACACAATTTGTTCTTGACAAATCCATGCTGCCTACTGGCATCACCTATTATCTTCTAGATATTTGCATATTGATTGCGTGGCTCTTTGCTCTTTTTCCTTTCCAGGTGCTGAAATTACTCTGACTGTAATTCCCACTTTTATAGATGGTGGCTGCGTCTAGATTGGCAAGTTTTTCCGCAAAAGCAATTGCTTTTGCGGAAAAACTTGCCAGCTGTCTACACTGGCCACTTTGAATTTGCGCAAGAACACTGACGATCTAATGTAAGATTGTCAGTGTTCTTCCACAAATACAATGACTCTCCCATTTGGGAAAAAGCCCTCTTGTGCAAATGCTTTTGCGCAAGAGGGCCAATGTAGACAGCTGAGAACCATTTTGGGCAAAAAAGCCCCGATGGCAAAAATGGCGATCGGGACTTTCTTGAGCAAAACCGTGTGTAGATTGGCACGGACACTTTTCCGCAAAAAGTGCTTTTGCGCAAAAGCGTCCGTGTCAATCTAGACGCTTTTTTCCACAAATGCTTTTAACGGAAAAACGTTTCTGTTAAAAGCATTTGCGGAAAATCATGCCAGTCTAGACGTAGCCGGTCAGTATATTTGTTCTCTTCCCATCCTTAGTTTCTCCTGTCTTCCTTGGGTTTTCCAGGATAATCACTAATGGCTCAGATCAGTCAGCTCCTTGAGTATTCTAGGGCATATTTCATTAGGCCTTGGCAACTTGAAGACATCTAATTTGTTTAAGTAATTTTTAACTTGTTCTTTCTCTATTTTAGCCTCTGAATTTACCTCATTTTCACTGGTGTTTGTTATGGTAGATTTCTCATTGTTACTAAACTTTCTGGTGAAAACTGAAACAAAAACGTCATTTAACTCCTCTGCCATTTTTTGTTACTGTTTTTCCCATGTCATTGAGAAAAGAGCCTACCCTGTCCTTGGTCTTCCTCTTGCTTCTGATGGATGTGTAGAAAGTTTTCTTGTGATGCTTTATGTCTCTAGCTAGTTTAAACTCGTTTTGTGCCTTGGTCTTTCTAATTTTGTCCCTACATACTGTGTTATTTGTTTATTATTTATTCTTTGTAATTTGATGCAGTTTTCACTTTATGTGGGACTCTTTTTTTCAGTTTCAGATCATTAAAGTTTTCCTGATTTAAGTCATGGTGGTCTCTTGCCATCCTGTCTTTCCTACACAGTGGGATAGTTTGCCCTTGTGCTCTTAATAGTGTGGGGTTGCCAGATGGTTTCAACAAAAATACCAGACACACTTGACATTACATCACAATCTACATTACATCTTATTTAGAAAATACTGGACATTTATATTTTCTTATTTATATTTTTTCAATTTGTTTCCTGAACAGAAAGCTCAAATATTGGACTGTCCGGTTTAAAACCGGATACCTGGCAACCCTTATAGTGTCTCTTTGAAAAACTGCCAACTCTCTTGAACTGTTCTTCCCCTTAGACTTGGTTTACACAGGATCTTATCTACTGACTCCCTGAGTGTGCTAAGTCTGCATTCTTGAAACCCATTATCTTTATTGTGCTCTTTTCCTTCCTACCATTCCTTAGAAGCATGAACACTTTCATTTCACGATCACTTCACTTTCAAATTCTCAACCAGTTCCTCCCTGTTTATCAAAGTCAAATCTAAAACACCCTCCCCCCAGGAGTTTTCTCCACCTTAAAAACTGTCTCCAGTACATTCCAAGAACTTGTTGGATAATCTGTGCCTTCCTGTATTATTTTCCCAACAGGCTTCTGTAGCTGAAGTCTCCCATCATCACCCCATGTCCTGTGTTTGGATGATTTTGTTAGCTGTTTAAAAAAAAGACGCAACCAGCTCTTTTTCCTGGTTAGGTATCGGTAATAGCTCTTGATCATGACATCACTCTTTTTTTCAAAACCTCTGTTCTTCTTCCTTCCCCGCCCACTCCCCTCACCCTAAGCAAGCAGTACTCCTCAAGAAATGGAACGGCCCGCAGAAAGGGGATTGGCTGCTGAGGTTACTGGCTGGGCAGTCAGAATTTTGCCTGTTTATGGGTTCCAACATTAGCGTGTTACCTATTGCATGGAGTTCAGTCTTGATGTGTTTGATGCATAAGGGGTAGTGAGGTTCTGTGATAAACTGGTTGATATGTAATGGTTCACTATGTTGTCTTTAAGAAGTTCTAATTTTAAAAGCAAAGTACTCATGTAGCTCTTT
The DNA here is from genome assembly GCF_052426305.1 of Pelodiscus sinensis. Lineage (NCBI taxonomy): Eukaryota > Metazoa > Chordata > Testudines > Trionychidae > Pelodiscus > Pelodiscus sinensis. Next base: position 13,612,256 of record NC_143074.1, read on the forward strand.
GAGGGACTGGCTTCAGAAGGGAAAAAGTCCCTTTCACCAATAAAAATGACAGTAGCAAGACTCATAGATTGCAGTACAATTATTTGATCACTTCGGAGATAAACAGTATAAGTAGAAAACTGAGTAGAGACACATCAGATGGGCTGTAAGTTGATCACCTGCGTTTCATTCAGCCTGATAGGCAGGGTGTTTCTACCAGGCCTATCTTTAATATTTCAGAGAAAATGTTTACCTCCTCTGAGATAAAGAAAATATTGATTTACAAAGATCTGTCAGTGATGAAAATGTATTTGTTTCTTGCAGGCTGGTTGCACACGCGCCATAAATTCCCCCACAGGACAGAAAGCATGCATACACCTTAGAGTTATCTACAAAATTTGCACAAAGTCACTTCTTTGAAAATTATTGCATGCCAGGAAAACATCAAGAAAAGCAGAGTCTCAAGAACATAGGCAGGGGAATTTGAGAGAAGAAATATCTTCAAAACAAACAAAAACATTGCTCTGGTGCTAGAGGCAATAAATCTCATTAATGAGACTTTGCATCAAGGCAGAAACCAGTACAGTGGCAATAATAATCCCATTTATTTACGTAGCACATATTTCCAAATTTATTGTTGCCACGTAATGATAAAACAAAGGCAGATTCCTCATTGGCAGAGGGCGAATCAAAGGATCCAATCAGCCTCTTCCATCCACTTCTGATCTCAAGATAAATAGATGACTTTGGAGAGAGGGGAGCAGGGTGTGGGAATCTTCAGTCTCCATTAGACACTCAGCTCCAAGTTTAGAGACAACAAGCATTTTCTCTTCAGGCCCCAGAGGGAAGAAATCAATACATCTGCAGAGAAAGAAGAAGCTATTGAGTTGTTTTGAATGAAAATGTTATTGGTTTGTGTTTTTTTTTCCCTAGAGGATTGATCTAAAAGGAAAGTGAGGAGACAAGAAAGGGAGACATAAGACATTGGCCTGCTGCTGTCTGACTGGCAGATTCCAGTTAACACCTTATCAGCAGAGCAGCAGGCAACAGCAAATCCTGCCCGCTGAAGCTACATAGCGAAGAAATAGGGGAGGGTGTTCTGTAACCAGGGACAACAACAGCAACACTCCACAGAGCTACCGGGAGGATACAGAGAGACACGCGCAGATCCTGCACAATAACCTTCCTTTCCAAGCAAGGGGAGGAAAATCAAATCAACCTGCAGTGCTTAATTTTTTATTAAGAGAAACCATGACTCAAATGTGAGCACAGCTCGAATCACTGCGAACCCCCACCCCCAAAACCCTCTTCTGAAGTGGAATGTCGCAATTGTGTTTATTATTGTTATTCTTCAATTGAAGAGTGGGGTAAAATCCTCCCGGACTGAAATCCTATCTCCCAGCAAGGTGAGAGCACCACTAAAAGAAAAGCATTTCTCCCCTCTGCCGCTTACTCTATTGCAGCTGCTGCTTTTTTGGTTTTTAAAGAAACATTGTTCTAGGAAGGAGAGGAGATTGGAAGAAGAACCCAAGGTGGTTTTGATATTTTTTTTTTTTGCCAAGACACGACTTCTGATGACCCCTCAGTGAAAGAGGGGGAGTTACCAGGCAATATAGAGATTTACTGGTCTGGAGGAAGAGCTGCTGGGCTGTAATGGGGAAATCCAACAGCAAGCTGAAGCCTGAAGTTGTGGAAGAGCTGACTAGGAAGACGTACTGTAAGTATTTGAACCCCTTACAATTGGGCAACTTTCCGATTGTTCTTGTGCTAGGGGTAGGGATGGAGTAGGAGCCAGTCATGATCAAAAGATGCCATTGACTTTCCGTAGGGTCCTGCTGTTTGCCTTTAGGGGCTGCCATGTGCTATTTGCGTGCCACCTGCATATGTTTAGGGGAGGGATGTGCAAGTGTGTCATGTTTTGTATCATTGCATCATCTGCTGCACTAATAAAGAAAGCAAAAGAAAAGGCTGGTGTTTGAGGGGGTCACTGGAGAGGGGGGACCCCGTGATGGCATCATTAGTCCGCGATCAGCCTGCTATTCCGGTGAGAAGCACCAGACAAGCAAGTGTTTCTTTCTAGAGAAGCTCAGCCTGGTGATTCAGACATCACGATGCACTGAAGTGTTGGTGAGGAGAGTGGAACACCCCCATCTTCCCCCAAACATCTCCCATGAGGTGGGAGGGAAGAGCATGAGCGAGGCTAGGGGGAAGACAGAAAATAATGGTCACTGGTAAAACATTGCAGCAATCTTTGGTTTGTGGGAGAATCTGTACTGATTTCTGAAATTCTTTCCCTTCCCTTTCACTCCTCCCCCCCATCCCCTGTTCGTTTTTTGGTTTATTTTTAGTTCAGAGTGTTGTGTTTTGTAGAATATTGACGGTTTCTTAATCATTCTCCTAAGAGTGCTCAGAGGCGCTGCTGTGCTTGGTGGCAAGAATTCAGAGGTTAGCCTAGAAAGAGAGGAACATAGAGAGTTATTTATTATAGCGGGCAGGGATCCAGGGAAACACCCCTCAACCCTGAAAAAAAATTCCTCCTATGTCTAAGGAACCCATAACTCACAAGCAAGGAATGCCATCCCCTCCACGACCTGCATTATGACTTGCGAACTCGACATGCACTTTTCGTGGATCTACAGCTTCCCGACCTTTATGGGACTGTCTCACCCTCATCTGGGCCATTATAGCAGGACCAAGGTAAAGCCAAGAGGGAATATAGAGGTGCACAGAGGGAGTCACATTGGAGTTTGCTTCTCCTTGTTTGCCTCTACTTTGGAAGCAAGACACTTGTTTAATGCCAGGTCCCAACCATTTGTAGCTTTAAAAGTTTGCGTTCATCAGCATTGTGAGGCACAGTGAGAGGTCAGACACCCGAAAACACCTTCTTTTCCTCCAAGAATCTTAATCATCTGCTCCGTCAAGTGGGTGGATTTTTCATTTGAATCGCTGATGTAATCTTATTAGCACTGCAAGCTGCTGGACTGCTCTGCTTAGTGAGCCCAATGTGCTCGAAGGGTGTATGGAAGAAAAGCAGGAAGGTACAGCCAAGGCTGCTGTGTTCCAGTCTGCCTCTCTGCGCACAGGTTGGAGGTATAATTGTTGCATAGCTGGAGAGCAGTTGAAAGCAAACAGACCCAGGAGTTCTCTCTCCACTATCACTGTGCTGCAGTCCCATGGCAGCACTTACCCTAAAAGGCAATAGCTTAGAATGCAGCAGGTTCTTCTAGAGGGAACGGAGCCACTCTGGTGCATTGCACAAATCCAGCATCCACTGGGCAGCCTGGTGCATAGAGCATTAGTGCAAGGCATCAGGCTTCCAAGCTGACTTGGGCCTGCAGTGGCATGATCCCATCTCCATTTCTGTCCTTCAGACCAGCTGGGGATAGTTTCAAGATGATCCGGCACCATCACAGACTTCTGTGCTGGGTGGTACCAGACCCTGGGCTACCCTTGACCTCGTCTTTTGTCTACTCTGTAGTTTCACTTTACACAGCAGTGAATCCCTCTGGGGAGAAATATGTTGCAGACAAAGGACCATGGTATCCTGTGTCTTGCCAACAATAGATGCTGAACAAGTATAATAGTATTGTGAAATTGTCATTCATGTGGCGATGTTTCCATTGCTAGCTGAGGCCAACTAGGGGTCATTTGTTTTCAATCACTCATTGCATCACCACTATTCTTCTCTTCAGTTCTCTCTTCTGCGTGCCCAGTTTCTCCTTGACCATTAAAAAAAAATCCCTCGACCACTTGGTTTTGGTTAGTCTGCCCAATGACAAGCACTATCAGAAACTATGGGCCATGTTTTCAGCTAGCTGCAAACTGGCCTCTGCTTTTACACATTTTTTCTTCCACATGCAGCTCACGGTACTTTTTTGTAGGTCCTCCACTCTCATTTGGACATGCAGATTGGGCAACAAAGTGCATGCAGCCAACACTTGGGTGCGTGCAGATGAAATTGGGTTGTGTGTACAATGGTGGCCCTATAAAATAGGCAGGCCTAACAGTCCAGGCTCAGAGTTAGATCTCATGGCCCAAATTCTCTTCTGGTAAATAGTACCATCTCCTTGCCATCAGAAGAATTGTACCCATGTAACAAGAATGGGACTGTTTGTTTAGCTATCCTTATGCCAGACCTCCTTTATGGAGATAATCACTTTTGCTAAGTGTTCTGCATCTTTGCTACAGCTGTCAAGAAGAGTGAGCACTTTCCAGTCTTATCTAGGTACTTATATGTCCCTCATCACCAGCCAATTTGAAAACAAGTCCAGTGGCACCTTAAAGATTAACAGATTTATTTAGGCATAAGCTTTCATGGGCAGAGAGCCCCTTTGTCAGATGCGTATGTGGGTCTTTGCTCATGAAAGCTTAGGCCCAAATAAATCTGTTAGCCTTTAAGGAGCATAGGACTCCTTGTTATTTTTGCAGATACAGACTAACGTGGCTACCCCTTTGATACGTATCCTATTTGAGCACCTCAGATTGTATCCTGGGATCCTTGGGAGTTAGAGAAATGCTGTTATCCCCAGTTACAAGTGGAGAACACTGGCAAAGGGATAATTAAAGGGCTTTCCCAAGGTCTCTCTCACACACATAGAATCTTTAGCTGAGATGGGACTTGAACCTTGATCACCTCTGTTTCATGCCCTGTCTACTAGACCCCTCTTCTTATCCTACAGAAGTTACACTGGATACCTGGATCAGTCAGATAGCAAGCAGCTCCTCAAAGAAACTAAAACTTCCTGATACCCTGTGTTACCTGGCCTGATACCCTGCCTCTTATCATTCCATCTTACACTGCTGTCCATCATAGCACCGCCTATGTGAAAGGCCCAGCAAAAGAAGCCACCATGATGGGATGTGAACCCACAACCTTTGCCTAAACTCCCCAGTCACTGTGGGAGTGGAGCCCTGGGTTGGCTGTTACACTGCAGAGCCCATCAGCCTTCTGTTTGCTCTGTTGATAAATTGGAACATGTTCAGAAAAGAGCCAATTAAACCAATTCAAGGGTTGGAAAACCTCACTTATAGCGATAGACTCAAGGAGTTGAACGTATTGCGCTTCATAAAGAGAAGGCTAAGGGATGACGTTACATGGGTGTGGCAGTGCTCCAGCTTTGCCTTGGGGGTCCTGCACATCTAGGCAGCTAGCACTTGCCTCAGAGGCTCACTGTAACCCCTCATGTAGCCTCTCTCCCTTACTGGAGACCAGGGGTCACGGACTCCTGAGCCACTTTCATCATAGGCCAGTCAAACAGGTTTGGGGTGAACCCTCTCTTTAGTCCCAACCTCCCCCTTCAAGGATAGTCTCTGTAGTGCAAGGAGGTTGAGGGAAATCCAGGCCCACGCTAATGGCAGCAACAGGTAGTGTTTCCTCCTCCACCAGAGCTGCAGAGTACTTTCCACCTGGTACCTGACCACCTCTTTCCACTCTTCTATAGCACACCTCTTCACTCCCAGTCCTTGCCTGCTGGCCCTCCCTGAAGGGAAGCCTTTTAAACTAGCCCCAGCAGGTCCTTAATGGGCTGCAGGTGTTAGGATTAGCCTGTTGCTTCTGGCAAGCTCTTGATTGGCCCCAGGATCTTCCTGATTGCGCGGCAGCAGACATGCAAATTTGTGAAGCAGCCCCTGCCTTGGTTATTCTGGGAACAGAAAATTATTCACCCAGGGTATGTCTACACTACCCCGGGATTTGAATTTCCCAGGCTTCATTTGCATGTTGCCAGGCACCGCCATTTTTAAATGTCCGCTAGTTCGGACTCCGTGCCCACGGCTACACGCGGCACGAACTAGGTAGTTCGGATTAGGCTTCCTATTCCGAACTATCTGTACACCTCGTGGAACAACATTTAAAAATGGCGGCGCCTGGCAACATGCAAATAAAGCCCAGGAAATTCAAATCCCAGGCTTCATTTGCAACTCCGGTTGCCTACATTAACCACCCTAGTTCGAACTAGGGTGGTAGTGTAGACATACCCCCAGAGGTCTACCTTCTATCAGACTGCAGTAGCCAATTAGTCTGGGTCTGTCACATGGAGTACACATATTTGATAACAGGCTCTTAAGTCTAGCAGACAAAAGTATAACAAAATCCAGTGGCTGGAAGCTGAAGCTAGACAAATTCAGCCTAAAAAGAAGGTGTACATTTTTAACAGTGATGGTTATCAATCCTTGGAATAATTTACCAAAGTTCATGGCAGATTCTCCATCACTGGCAGTTTTTAAACCAAGATGGGATGTTTTTCTAAAAGGCATGCTCTAGTTCAAGAAGTTCTGTGACCTGTGTTCCACAGAAGGTCCGATTAGAGGATCACAGTGATTCTTCTGACCTTTGACTTTTTGAAGCATAGTATGTGGGCCAAATTATATTGTGAATTGAGATACATGTATCGACAGCTATCCCCTCGGTGTGTCTGTGACAGGCATCTGATGATAAATAACCAGTCTTGTCCTGTGAGGTTAGGATTCCGTTGTGTAGTTCCCATGACATGAGCCATGCATGTCTAGCCCAACTGCTAGCGCACCAGATCCCAAGAGGGAATTTCCCTCTGTTACATCATCGTATATTGGGGTGTGTGTGTTAAAATAATGCTTTAGTTGCTAATTTGAAGGGCTGCTGGCTTTTAATGTTTATAGAACTCCCCTTCCGTTGCTTTACTGTACAAGGCTATCCGCAAGTACACGGAAAAACTTAAAAAACAACTAACAGTCTTGCAGCACCTTAGAGACCAAGGATACGTCTAGACGACAGGCTTTTGTCGACAGAGGCTTTGTCAACAGATACTGTTGACAAGGCTTCTGTCGATAAAGAGCGTCTAGACTACATCCAGTTCTGACGACAAAGCAAGCCTCTTTGTTGACATGAGAGTGTAGACGTAAAGGACAGTGTAGATGCGATAACGCCTTCTGTCGACAGAACTGTGTGGACAAAAGGAGTTATTCCTCATAGAATGAGGTTTACTGCTGTTGACAAAACTGCCGAGTTCTGTCGATGTTATGTCTACAGAACTCGTCGGTAGTGTAGATGCAGGTATAGTTTTGTCGACAAAAGTCCACTTTTGTTGACAAAACTCTGTAGTCTAGACACACCCTAACAAAAAATGTACATGGTATCATGAGTTTTTGTGGGCTCAACCCACTTCTTCAGGTGAATGGAGTTTAAGGGGTCCAGTTTTCAAATAAATAGCACAGAGAGGGGATGGGGGAGAGAGAAAGAAAAAAAGAGGAAAGATTATCAATGAGAGTGTCCATGCTAAATGAAGCTGATAAGAGTACCTAGTACGTACACGTTCTATAGATGCACATTGCAATGGAGAGCTGGGCTGTGTCTCAGAAATCTTATGCCGCACTTCCCCTGTTCAGAACAAGTTGTATTGGAGCGTGTGGTCAGGATGGCATGTGGAGAACAGAGAACTATTCCAGTTCTATTCCAGTGAGACTGCTGACTTGGGCTACGTCTACACTGGCATGATTTTCCGGAAATGCTTTTAACATTAGATCGTCAGTGCTTTTCCGGAAATTCAAGCGGCCAGTGTAGACAGCTGGCAAGTTTTTCCAGAAAATCAGGTGATTTTCCAGAAAAACTTGCCAGTGTAGACACAGCCTTGCAGTATTAGAAGTCAGATTTTAAAGGTGTTTAGTTACTGACAACTGCAGATAGACACTCTAGTGAGATTTTCAGTTGTAACAAGCACCCATATCCTCAAAAGTATTTGTGCCTCTAGCTCCTATTGAAATCAGTAGAAGTTAGGTGCCTAACACCATTGAGGATCTAGGTCTAGCCCAGGGGTAGGCAATAATTTTTGGCCAGGGGCCACTTCAAAAATTTTTGAAGTGTCCCTGGGCCACCCTGGAAGGAGTGGGGCCTAAATCGAAAGGGGCGGGGCCAGGATGCTTCTGGGCTACCCCGCTCCCAGACCATGATTACTCTGAGGGTGGGGGAGCCCCTTCCCCCCCCCCCTTCCCACTAGGCACCCATGCCCCTGTCCGGATGGAAAGAGGCTTTGCACGCTCTCCCACCCGCAGGCCAATCAGGGCCTGGGGGCAGAGGAGCGTGTGATGTCTCCTTCCACTCTGCGAGGAGCGCGTAGCACCTTGAAGTGCCAAGTGCTCCTTGCAAGGCGGGAAGAGGCTTCCTGTGCTCCCAGCCCCCAGGCCCCTATTGGCCTGGGGGCGGAGGAGCAGCAGAGCCACCGCGGGCCGGATCAACCCGCTTGGCAGGCTGGATCCAGCCCGTGGAGGCGCTTTTGGCCACCCTTGGTCTAGCGACTTCTCTGCATTTTTCAGCCCCTGAATATCTTTAAAATCTGGCCCTGAGGCCTCATTGCTTTCCTAAGAAGTGTCCGAATTAAACCATCCTGACTGGAGCCCAGATGAAGTGTAAAGAGAGATCTAACCTTTCTTGGGAGGCTGGGCTGTTGCCCCATAGAGGAGTACAGTGGAAGTCAACAATAATTAATAATAAATAATGTAAATCTTTGCACTTCCACAGAGCATTTCTCAGCCTCTTAACATGCTGCATAATAATTTATTAAATCTCCCAATGCTCATTTGAGGTAGCTTGGAAGGACAATTTTTGCTGCTGTGCATTTTGTCCCAGGAGGAAATAACTGCTTGAATTGCAAAGTAAGTGCTTTCTGCCCTTTAGCCTTCTAAAGGCCCTGAGTCAACAAAGAACTTAATCATGCGCTTAACTCTTAAGTCTGACTGACTGCAATGGGAGCTCAGCATATGCTTAAGTGCTTTGCAGAACTGGGGCTAAAGTATCTTAAGTTGTACCCCGATCTGTGGTGTGAGGGCCCGTGGCGTATTCTGATCCTCATGGCTCACTTATTGCTTGTAATCAGAACTCCCTGTGCTGTGATGATAGGTTGGGGTAGGCAAGATCCAGCTCGCCAGCAGATCATGCCCGCCAAGCCCTTTGATCCAGCCCATGGCCCAACCTGCTGCGCTTCTGCCCCCAAGCCAATCAAGACCCAAGGGCAGGGCAGCGTGCAGTCTCCTCCCCCCTCCAGGAGCACATGGTACCAGAGGGAACTGCCTGCCAGCTGTTCAAAACAGAAATTTGCCTTCAGAAATAGAGGTGCAGTTTGAAAAAACGGGGCCCAGAAAGAACAAGATACCCTTCCTAAGAACTGTCTCCTATTCCACATTACGTACCGGTACTTTGTGAAATTTAAACTCATTCCCAATATGATTCTCTCCTCCAATATCATTTGCTACTCTTTTACAGTACAGCACAAAATTGACTCAAAATACTGCACTGAATTAATGGGTGTTAATTTAAGAGCAAACTATGATTATTGATGGATATGTACTGTGGAATTTAGAGGCTGATTGAATTCTGCAGGAAAGAAAAAGTTAAAAGGAAAAAGTTAAAGTCAGCAGTGATAATACAGGTTAGACCTCCGAAAACCAGGACTCTCTTGTCTAGCAACATTGGACCATGGATATATCTTCCCAGGACTCGGCTGGGAGTCCCAGTGGCAAGAGGGCTAGTGGCTCGGAGCCCAGTGGTGATGGGGCTGGGACTGAGGTTGGAGCCCCAGTAGCACAGCCAGGGCAGCGGCAGCCCCTGTAGCAGGGCCGTGGATGCGGCAGTCCCGGTAGTGGAGGCGGGGCTGGGAATGTGGCAGCCACGGCAGCCCTGGGAGCGGAGGCAAGACCGGGGATCCAGCAGCCCCGGTAGTCAAGCAGTCAGGTCCCGAGGGTGCCGGACCAGAGAGGTCCAACCTGTATTAGAATTGGGGCTTGATTATGTTTTATTTTTCAGGCATTGGGCAAACCTGGTGCTACACACCATTCCTTTAGTGGAAATGGTGTGTGTAGCAGGTGTCAGAATGGTGCAGTATATCTCAGGGGTCTGTTGAATTTTCTGCCACTTACTCTCTGCCTAAAACACCAAACTCATTCCACTGCAGACGTTAACGTGGAGCCGGGGCCAAACAACTGAGCCAAATGACAGGCGAGACATTTTGGAGGCAAGCTGGATCAGCACTCTTTGTGCTGCCATGCACAACACCCTGCTGGGTCATACAGTTCTTGCCCAGAGCAATAGATTCCAAGTATGTCACAGATTTTTGGAGAAAAAGGGAGCAGGGAAAGCTGCTTTCTGCAGTATCATGCTGTTCATCCCCTCCCCCTGCCCCGACTCATTAGTGGCTGGCTGACAATGATAATCTAACAAGAGGGAGGATTGAGGAGTGCATAGAGGACAGAAAAGACACTTGGACTGTGAAGCTGGTCCAAACCCTAGAAATTGGGTGGCAAACGGTGCCAGAAGACCATCCATTGTGAGGTTATTGTTGGGCCCCAATAAGGTTCATTAGCCAAGCTGATACATTTTAAAATTCTCCATTGCTGATCAAATGAAGCAGAGAAAGGATCATAAAGATGGAGCAGAGTGCTTAGCACCTATAGTGGTCTGCATCTGTGGATCTCAGAGAAACTTCATATAGACGGGCAATTTTATTAGACACATTTTGTAGACAGGAAAAGCAAGGCACGGATGAAGTGTTTTTCCCAAGATCACCTAGAAGTAGAATCCATCTCCCTCTCTGAATCCAGGCCCCTCTCCAAACCCAGCTGCTTTCTACACAGCAGACTTCACTGTTACACCACCAGATACCCCAAGTTTGATGTAAACCATGCTTACCAACTAGCCTTTTCTGCCTTCTGTTTAGGGCTGTGTCTGCATTAGGCATAGTTACCTTATAATGCCTGCTGTTGCTGCTGCCAGTACACCCCACAGCTGCAGTGCCAGGTTAGACAGGGATCTTGCTGCCACCACCATCTTAATCATGGTGTCAGGCTTGTATTACCAGCCCTGGGAGCAGGTGGGTGTGCAGAGCCTTAAACAGCCCCCTGTATAACTAGGAAATTCCAGAGCTACCTGCCTCCATGAGCAAATGTCTCCCTAGTATTCCTCGGCAAATCCCCAAACATGGACACCTCTTCCTATTGCAAGGGAGTGCAATGCTTTTGTGTTGCCATTTACCCTTGCATTGGGCTTGAGGTTACAGTATTTATGTGGGATTCTGCTCTCTGTTCTTGAAAGCAGACCTGGAACCTGATTTTCAGTGGTGCTTAACAATGCAGCCCTTACAGGCTTCAGCTATTGTATGTTCTCAGCACCTCTGCACACCAGGCCCACGATGACCAAGGGAAAAACAGATGCCCTCTTTCAGGAGCTGGACCGAGGTATTTTTGCCACATGCATATCTTCTCTGGTCATTTCCAGAGCTATTCTTTAGCTGAGTGCTATCACTGAACAAGCCTGTCCATCTTATGCTTCTTTAACATATGTGCCATGACATCTCAGCATTTTTAGAAGCATCTGTATCCTGAGGAGTGATTTTTCCATTGTTCTCTGGTCCTACACTAAACTCTTGTGTATCATTAATGTGCAGTGTGAAGCAGATGTTATGTTCCACCCCAGAGGTAGTTGCATATTGGTGATGAGTGAGGTGGTCCCTGGATGTCTAGTTTAGAGCACTCGGATCCTGGGTGAAGGAAAGACATGATTGAGTCAGGCTAGAAATTAACAGGCTCAACTGCAGTTTTACTTCCCCTCAAAGTAAACAAGTCAGTTCTTCTTTCCAGAGCATCCTTTTACTTGGAGAAGTGGAGTCCGGAGCTGTGCGCAAGCTACGGGGTAGCAACTGCGAAGGCTGTTTCTCGCGCTGGCTCACTTGTTGCTGTGCTTCTTGTCAGTGGCAATTAATATTTACAAGAATGTGAAAGGGAGGCTTAGCTAGAAGAAGGAAAGCATCCAGCCAACCTGATATATTCAGAGCAGGACAGAAGCAGGCAGTTGGGCGAGGGTGGGTAGCTTGGGGGCCAGCCATTGCATGATCACCTGCTACTCTCCTGCTTACAGAACTGCCAGCGTTGACTCTGGGTGCAGTGCCTAGGGCCGTAGGGCAGCGTGTTTATCTTCTCTCACAGGAGGAGGGATCCGGAGATATGAAGGGAGAAATGGGGGACCTGACAGTTTGAGAAATACACAGAAACTTCTCCTCCAGCTGCACCTGCTCTGTGCAGGGTGAACTAAAAGGGCCTGAGCCGAAGTTTGTGCTGAAGTCAGTGAGGAAGGACAGTGGTGAGGTTGCTTCTCCACACAGGTCACCAGTTCTAAGCCAACTGGGTTGGCAGGGACCCCAAGTTATTATCCAGGTGATGGCCTATGACAGCGATATTCAATCTTTGCCGTATTGGAACGACACAGCATCCCCCCCGCCTCTGAGTAACAAGATCTAGTCGGCATTCCCCACGCTGGTTAGCGGTATGGGAAAGAGGGAGCGTGGCATCTTGTCCTAGAACCCCTGGTCTACGTGGCGCGAGACGTTGGGTTTCAGTGCCCTTCCTACTGGGCAGACGTCCCCACTCGAACCATCATCGCGACTGCCAATGACTGTCAGCCGCCTCAGCAGAGCGGGTAGGGACTGAACAGGCTGTGGCAACTGAACTCTGCAGATGGCTTCTCTAGGTCAGGCGCAAGGTCTGTTGCCAAGGCAGCGTGAGACCTGCTCTCAGCAGAGGGCACCACTCAGTAGGGCTAATTCACTACCAAGGGAATAGAGGAAAATGGTGCCTTAGGAGTGAAGAGGGAAGTGCTGGCTGCTTAGCCTTGTAGGCAGAGCCTGAGAGGTGCTGACTGGCTCCCACTGGCTGTGCTTGGGTCTGGCACCCATCAGTGTAAAATAATCAATTTGCATATATTTGCATATATATTTGCATGTATATGCAACCACACTTACGTTGTGGCCCTCGACTTTGTGCTCTGAGTATCATTGTGTCCCCTGGGGCTTCCAAAGTTGAATAACCCTGGTTTAGACCATGAGCTGTTTGGTGCAGGGCCCATGTACATACAGCACCTAGCACAGCTGGAACCAAGGCACCATTGTAATAGAGGTGGCCTGCTCTATGCCCTGCCCCCCAGAAATGCAGCATGACCGCGTTCTCTGCAGCGCGGGTATCTCAGTTGTTTGACGTCTCCTTCTTGTTCTACCTTCCAGCACAGGCAGGGGAGCAGCTGCAACTTGCCGACCCCCTGCTCAGCAGCAAGGGAGAGTCGCCTAGCATTGTCATGCTGGGAGTCTGAGAGGAAGAGCCCACAACATGCCCCAGAGCTGGGCGTGGCTCTTTCTCCTACACCATAAGTCCAGACAGTCTCCCACCCAGCGCTTCCTGGGCATTGTGCAAAGCTCCCTTTCTATAAGGTGCAGTGGGGATGCTTGACTGGCACTTGTTTCATCTCCTCCTCCTGACTAACCCAGAGGGGGCTGGACTATGAAGGGTGGGAGAGGACAGAGGTACATTGCTGAGTGGGTAGCAGGGGTGGGAGTGAGAGGGAGACAACTGTATTGTCATGTCCCTCTGTGGAAGGGGCGACAGAGAGCAGCAAAATCCTACTCTGTCCCTTTGCAGGCCGCAGAGAGAACCTGCCAAATGCTGCAGAGGCATCAAAAGGGTCGTTTTTCATTTATCCACTGACAGGTTAGCTTCTCTGCCGTGCATTCTCCTAATCCTTTCTGGCTGGTGCTGTAATTAAGGTTGTGAAACCAAAAGCTTTGAAGCCATCAAAGGTGCCGATTCCAAGATACAGTCCATGTGACTTGCTTCTGTCTCTGGGGTTGATCTTTCTTTCTTTCTTTCTTTCTTTCTTTCTTTCTTTCTTTCTTTCTTTCTTTCTTTCTTTCTTTCTTTCTTTCTTTCTTTCTTTCTTTCTTTCTTTCTTTCTTTCTATGCCTCCCCTCAGGGTGGCTGCAATTCTAGCCCCCTTACCCCAGCCTCCTGGTTCGCACAAAGAGCACCTGCACAACCATCAAACAGGGAAGCACACTGAAAAAAGTATGTGTTACAGGTGCACAATCCCCTGCTGCCCAGAGGTGCAAAGCCAGCTCCTGGGTGGGAGAGCTGAGGTGCTCAGACAGAGCAGTGATGTGTCTATGTAGGGCTGTATATATGAGTCTCTCACTAAGCTGGGATTACTAGACAATGCTGCTTTCCCAAGAATTATGATCATTGTCTGAGCAATTGCCTGTGTGAGGGCTGCTATGAGCTTTTTTGTCCTAGAGATACAAATTATGCAGAGAGGCGGGGTTGTTCTATATGCTAATGAAAGATTAGGGCTTGTTTCCTGAACCTTTCACAAATTATCCTGCCTCTGGCTGGTCTGAAGAGCAAACTCCTCCCTTCAGATTTCTCCCCCACTAGTACTATGGATGAGGAGACTCCCTTCAGAAGGTTTTCCTTCAGTGGGGGCCAGTTCTCCTGCCTTTGCAATAACTCTCCGTTTCAGAGCTGAGGTAGAATGCAGGATTCCTGGATTCTGATTTCCTGCCTTAACAAGTGGGCAGTGTGTTCGCCCAGGACGGTTTCCACAAATTCCCCACTGTTGCTATCACTGGGTCAGCTTTATCTGTGCTGACAAGATGGCAAGTCCAAGAGTACATAGGCACCAGAGTTGTTAATCCGGTTTGGAATGGGACTAGGTGACAGGGTGGTAAAGATGCTGGTGGCCAGTAGACACCATGACTCCTATTGCAAAGGCAGTGTAGGCCTGTGCTTGCATGCTGGCCTGCAAGGCGACCTTCAGTAAATCACTTCAACAGTGGTGCCTCATTTTCTGCCTCTCCAATATAGGCATAATGATACAGGCCTCCTTTGTAAAGCACCTTGAGCTCTGTGGCTGAAAAGCACTGTATCAGTCATGGGTGACTGGTGAGGAGGGCATACTGGGTGCCACTGGCCACGTGACACCCCCCTAGACTGGGGAAGGGCTAGGACAACCCCCCCTCCACTCCAGTCCCTGTCTCTGCTTGCTTCTGTTCCCTCAACCCCCTCCCCTGAGTGATGCAGCCAGGAGAGCAGAGCCCGTGGGGACCATGTTGCTCTGTTTCTCCCCACCACACTCGATGAGTGCAGGGGGAGGCAGACCCGTTACCGGCACCAGGCATCCTCGCTAGTCCCTGGCAGCCCTTTGCTCCCTCACCCATGGTGTTAGGTGCATGTGCCCCCACAAATCACCCCAATATCAGTGATAGCTAGGTCTTAGTGGTACGCAACAAGTGTTGGTGGAACAACATCAGTGTTGAAACAACTGGAATGCAGCTGAAATCCAGGTTTATTCCTGGTTCTCTCTAGCTTTTAGGGGCTAGCTTGGAAATCTATTCCTGTTAACAAAAGAGAATGTTTTTATAAGCCAGGGAGCAGTCTAGTGTAGAAACCATTTCTGACCAATGATACTCACCTGGTTAGCCCTGTCTACACTGGCTGACCAAAATCTGCTAGAAGCCAGTTTAGTGGATGTCATGGTTCAGAAGCAATATCCTTGGCAATGTAGATAGGATCTAGGGCCCTGATCCTCAGAGGTATTCAGGTGTCTAACTGCTATTGCTTTTAGTGGAGCTGAGCATAACTCTGCATTGAATATGGAAGAACTGTGGACAGCATGACTGTGGCAGAGAGGGAAGCAGGTTTGCTGGTCCTAGCTGTTGCTAAGGATGCTGGTTGTTGGCTACCCAAGGAGAGAAGACGGATATTAGAATAAATCATCCTTCTTTTAATGTGTGCAAACAGCTCCCTTCCCGGTGCGCTGGCCTGGTCACAAGCAGGTACTGGTGCCACGCCAGTAGCAAACCTGGCTTTTGAACTAGTCTGTGAATCCAGACAGTCATGCTGAGCCTGGAGGGCTAGGAATGTGATGTGTGTCTAATGTTTAACTAGAGAGGCTGTTTACATTTTTAAACTTGAATTTTTAAGGGGCGGGGGGGGGGGGGGAGGAAGAGAATCAGTAGACCAGAAAACATCTGCTGTCAAACGACCAGTGCTCAGGCTCCTTCTGATTCAAAGCAGTGGTCTTCAAGTGACTATAATTGATACTGCAGAAGAGAAGAGTGAGGGGGGATTTGATAGTAGCCTTCAACTTCCGGAAGGGAGGTTCCAAAGAGGATGGAGAGAGGCTGTTCACAGTAGTGACGGATGGCAGAACAAGGAGCAATGGTCTCATGTTACAGCGAGGAAGGTTTAGGTTGGATATTAAGAAAAAATATGTCACTAGGAGGGTGGTGAAGTCCTGGAATGGGTTACCTAGGAAGGTAGTGGAGTCTCCATCCCCAGAGGTTTTTAAGTCTCGGCTTGACAAAGCCCTGGCTGGGTTGATTTAGTTGGGATTGGTTCTGTCTTGTGCAGTGGGCTGGACTTGATGACCTTCTGAGGTCTCTTCCAGTTCTATGATTCTGTGACTACAGAATAGGTACAGATCCCAACTAACATGGGAGTTCTTTGTGCTAGGTGAAGTGCAAGCACAGAATAAGAGACAGTATCTGCCCTGAAGAGCATACAGTCTAAAGGCAGAGAAAGGGAGAGGGGAAATTGTGGTATAAGGAAATAAAGTGACTTGTTTAAGTTCAGTTGCAGAGCCAAGAATAGAACCCAGACCCCTAGTCCACAGTCTGCTGTAGTAGACCAGTAGCTCTCAACTTTTCCAGACTAGCATATTCCTTTCAGGGGTTTGTCTTGTCTTGTGGACTCTCAAGTTTCACCTCACTTTTAAAACTGCTTGCTTAGAAAATCAGACATAAAAATACAAAAATGTCACAGCACACTGTTAACAAAAATTACTTACTTTCTCATTTTTACCATATGATTATAAAATATTGTACTTACATTTCAGCATTAAGAGTATAAACAAGTCATTATCTGTCTGAAATTGTAATTTGTGGTGATGTCACTATTTCTTTAATGTAGCCTGTTGTAAAACCAGGCAAATATCTAGAGGAGTTGCCATACCCCTTGGAAGACCTCTGTGTATACTTATGAGTACGCATATCTCTGGTTAGGAACCACTGTATTGGACAGACCACAGCTAGCAGTGCTAAGGGCTTGTCTTGGGTAACTGAGTCAGGCATTCCTGGATGGAGATTCCAGTTATACTTATCCAGCCCGCAGATAAAGCTTTTCAAGTAAGACATTTCCAGCCATTTTATGTCCTCTTCCCTTCAAGAACCAGTGTTTCTCCTGAGATCTGTGGGTTGCATCAGGAGAGGCCCACTGAAGCTGAGAAGGTCTCTTCCCCTTGTCGAAGGAGTCTCTCTGTAACCACTCATGAGAGTGAGCAATGTAGTCATCATGCTGCTCCCAGACAGCTTAGTTCAAGCTAAACTACAGGCACCAGGATCGGTTAATCCAGGAGCCAGAAGGATACATAGCCATGTTCCTGTGTCGAGCAGCTCCTCTCAAGAATCCCCTTCCCAAACACTGAGAGTCAGGTTGAGCAAAACCCAAGGATCTGGTTGGAAAGTGGCTTTTATAGGCTGTAGGCTAGGTTCCTTTGCGTCTACACTACCACGTCGACAAAGCAGCTTGCTTTGTCGACCGAACTCAATGTAGTCTAGACGCTCTTTGTCGACAGAAGTTTTGTCAGAAGCCTGTCGACAGAAGCCTGTAGTCTAGACGTACCCTGTGTGTCATGGGGCCTGATCCCCAGAGGCCATGAGTTACCGCCCCAGTTACAGAGCCTTGTGGTAACTCCAGAAGTTCCTGCTTCATTCTATGCTGGTGGTTGCCATAGTTATCCGGGAGACAGGTGTGAGGAGGTGGCTGTCCCATGGGAACATTTTGGGGGGAGCAGCATGTCTGTCTTGGGAGCTTTACAGAGAGGCCCTGCAGGCCTGGAATATGGGCCAGGGAGCCTTCCTGACATGTTTCCTATTTGTCATTTCTTACACACAGGGAGCAGTCCCCCGCGCCTCCCCACCACACGCACAACTCTTTTCCCTTCTGAGCCAGCCTGTCCTGCTTTAAAAGCTCTGCACTGAGCTGTGAACCGGATTGCATGGCCGGGCAGAGCAAATTCCTCTCGCCCCTGACGTCAGTTCCCACCTCTAGTGCCTAGACTCTCCCTTTCCAGCCCCTCCCCACAGAGTGCGTGTGAGACAATAAGCATTGCACATCCAGTTCAGTGGATGTGAAATCTCTTTCCCTGCATGGCACGGCCTCCTTCTGGGAGGTGGGTAGGAGGCTAGTGCCCTGTGAAACCCATGAAACTACTCAACAGGGTGATGATGGCTGCATACCCCCTCGCCCCCATTGCTCCAGCCATCCCATGCAGTCCCTCTCCGTGCCCCACGCCTGCCTCATGTCAATCAAGTTTCTCCTCTAGGTAATGAATTTGCTGTCCCCCTCTGCCTGGCAAACACCAATTAACGAACTTAATTAATGATTAACAAGAATGGCTTCTCACAACCTCCGGGGGCGGTGTGTGTGGGCGGGGTTTTAATGGAGGATGATGGCAGAGCAGCCACGACTGGAGTGTTCCTCACAGGAGTTTGCTCCCCCCTCAGCCAAAAGATTGGGATGGAAGGGGGCAGGCAGGTCTCCAGACTCCTGTTTTGCCCCTGTTTAGCCATTCAAATGGTGGGGCATGCGTGATGGCTCTGGATTGGGAAGGAGGTGAAAAGGGTGTTTATTATGATTAACCAGTGAGACTGTGGTAGCCTCCAAAAGCCCCGTAAAGGTGGGGGTCCCGTTGTGCTGGGATTGGATGTCCAATGAATGCTGGCGCTGTGCCAGCCTGTTGGAAAAGCCGCAGTGCGATTGGCCTTCCTTTGTGTTGAGTTCTGCTTAGGGACTCCCTAGCTCACCAGTTCCTGTATGCAGGGCTGCCGCTGCTAGAAATCCCTGGCACAAAGGTGCGAGGGCAGGCATATGAAGATCACTGCCCATGCTTGAGTCTATGCCGGGATAGTCAGTCGACTAATCGATTCCTCCCCCTCCTTGCTGCTTCTACTAGATAGAGGCAGCAAAGGGGGGGAAAGAGAGGGTACTTGAAAGTGGCAGCTCCACACAGCTGAGGCTGGGCTCGGCCGTGCAGCACTGCTGCTTTGAAACGCCAAGGCAGCGTTCAAAGGGGCAATGCCGCACAGCTGACCCCCGGCTCCACTGTGCGGCACTGCGTGCATGGAGGCCAGGATCAGCTGGGGACTCCCCAGCTGATCCCAGGTTCTGCTGAAGTGTTGTGCAGAGCCCGGGATCAATTGGGGACTCCCCAGCTGATCCCGGGTTCCGCGGAAATGCTGCACTGGAGCCCAGGACCAGCTGGAGAGTCCCCAGCTGACCCCGGCTCTGCGTGGCATTTCAAAGCGGCAGTGCAGCATGCCCGGGGTCAGCGAGGGACTCTCCAGCTGGGGACTCTTGTGTATTTCAAAGCTGGCACCTGCATGCAGCTCGGAGTCAGCAGGACTTCCTGCTATCTCTGGGCTACACGCGGAGTTGGGGCTCTTGTACATTTCAAAGGAGGAATGCAGAAGTGCCTATCAAGTACTCAATGGAAATTCCATTGACTACTCAACTAGTCAATTAACCACTAGTTAACATCTTTAAGCTGCACCATTGCTGGGGAACAGGCATCTCATTCAGACAGAGCCTCAATTACCTTTAAATAAGATTCATACATTAAAACTAAGCTCCCTCTGGACTCAAACAGAATGAGGAGTAATGGTATGAGGAGTAACGTGGAATGAGGAGTATTGGTAGTTCGAAGTAGGAAGCCTAGTTCAAACTACCTAGTTCGTGCCGCGTGTAGCCACGCGGCACGGGGTTCGAATGAGCGGGGATTTAAAAATGGCGGCGCCCCACTTATGCAAATGAAGCCCGTGAAATTCAAATCCCGGGCTTCATTTGCAAGTGCGGTATGCCTACATTACCCCGCTAGTTCGAACTAGCGGGGTAGTGTAGACATACCCTCTAGCATTTGGAGGCCCTGCCTCAATAGGAATTTAGTGTCTGATTCTCAGCTCCTTTGAAAAGCATCAAGGATTCCATCAAGGGCATTGATCTGCTTGTCTCACGTAGAGATGACCGCAGCTGGGCTCAGGAGCTGACTTGCCTCACTAGAAAAGGTTGTTGCCGGGATGGGATTAGAAGTAGTTTGCACCCTAGTGGCAGGTGTTTTTCTGGCTGGCCACAGACACTGTGAGATGTCAGCTTGTTGATTCCCAAACCCCGCAAGGCTGCACTCAGGCCCCACATGGCTTTCCCTGAAGTTGGTAGCAGGCTGTTGTGCAGCACATAAGGGCAAGGCCTCCCTGAAGAATAGAGAACCCAGAGGAGTCAAATAAAATCTGTTGACATCTAGAAGCCTAGTTTAGCCTCTGGTTACACCTGTCCGGCCTCTGGGAGTTAGCTGCAGAGGTGTAACTAGCTGTAAGATCCTGCCCTGCACCTCCAGATTTACAGTGTCAATGGATTCATAATAATGAATGACACTTAACTTCCCATGTGGGGATTAGGGATATAAGCAAGTAGTGGAGTAGTCAGCTACTTAACTACTCACATTCCCCCACCCCTTGCTGCCTCTGTATCAGAGGCAGCAAAGAGGGGGAAGCAGGAGCTGGTGCTGATACAGAGATAGCAAGGGGGGAAGCAGAAGCCAGTGATGGGGGGAGCTAGCTTAAAAGCTGGTTCCCCCCAGCACTGGCTCTGCAGAGCTGCCTGCCCCTCCCTTGCTGCTGCCTCTATCAGAGGCAGCAGCACAGTGGGGCTGGGGGCAGGGGGCAGAGGAGGCTGCCACGAAGTAGCCCCTCACGGACAGGGGCTGCTGCTGGAGCAATCTGTATTCGTGGCCAGCCTGGGCTACTGTGCACAGGAGCTGTTGCCAGAACAGCCTGTGTTCATGGCCAACCCAGACTGGCTGCAAACACAGGCTGCTGGACCCGGCATGAGCCAGGACTGAGCAAGCCTGGCTCAGTCCTGGCTGGTGTTGGGTCCAGGACCTACTCCCCTGACTGTGGTCTGTAGTTTGAATGTAGGAAGAGCCGGATGGGCAGGCAACCCAGCTCCTACTACATTTAACCTGCAAAGCTGCAGTAGGGGTAGGTCCCAGACGTGGCTTACGCTGGGACTGAGGCTTCCTCCCTTATCAACTTATCATTTTGTCGATAGAAATACATAATGAGTGAACTCTCACACTGACCCTGAGAGGTAGGCAGCTATTATTTTCCTGGTTTTATTGATGGAGAATCTGAGCTCTGTCTTGTGCTCTGCCAGAAAGCCCATCCTCTGAGCTGGGTACGCACAAAAGACCATTAATACCAAGAAATAAGTTTCCAGCAGAATGGCTGAATGGGTTTGGCTCAGAATTTCCAGATCCCTTCGCCTTTGGGACTGAGCCCAGACTCGAAAAGCTCTGCCTAAAAGAATGATCTTTCAGAAACCTGCAAGAGTGGGAGTGACGCCTACTGGGAGTCCCAAGAGCATTTCATAGCTCCCAGAAAGCATCTGTTTGTTGGGAGGACGATTGGTCTGGGGTAAAGGCAGGGCTCTGGCGCTCAGGAGAAAAAGGTTCAGTTCTTTGCTGTGGTGGAGACTCACCAGCATAAACGACTTCTCCCATTTTGTAAACCATGAATGATACTTGTCTGTCAAGACTGTAAGCTCTTTGGGGGCAGAGCCCACCTTTCACAGTGTGTTTATATAGTCCCTAGTGCATCGTGCAAAGGTGGGGAACCTTTTTTGGGCCGGGGGCCTCTGACCCACAGAAAAATCATTTGGGGGCCACACACAGATGAAAAGCACGTAGACCCTCACTGACATGGCCCTCGACTGAGGAGAAAGACACTCCCCATGTTCCCCTCACACACCAGAGCCTAGGAGTGCCCAGGCTAGTAGATTTTGTGTGCTCCAGCCACAATGCTGGGGGGGAGGAGGAGCCCTGAGCTTCATGGGCCAAATCCAGGCACGCCAGGGGCCGCATCTGGCTGCCGGGCCTTAGGTTTCCCACCCCTGCCCTAGTGCAATGAAGCCCTGATCTCATTAGAGAGCTTTTATGCACAGCCAGGGTATGTCTACACTACCCCCCTAATTTGAACTAGGGGGGGTAATGTAGTCATACGGAGTTGCAAATGAAGCCCGGGATTTGAATTTCCTGGGCTTCATTTGCATAAAGCCGGCCGGCGCCATTTTTAAATGCCGGCTAGTTCGGACCCCGTGCCGCGCGGCTACACGCGGCACGGGGTCCGAACTAGCCGGCATTTAAAAATGGCGCCGGCCGGCTTTATGCAAATGAAGCCCGAGAAATTCAAATCCCGGGCTTCATTTGCAACTCCGTATGACTACATTACCCCCCCTAGTTCGAACTAGGGGGTAGTGTAGACATACCCCCATGGAGCTGTGCAGGCACATGCCTGTTCCCAGAGACAGATGTACTTGGACACATTTGCACCCTGTGCGTGTAATCATAGATAACTATGTGATCTTACATAATAGATGTGCCCTTTGGTGCTTTGTTAGGGCTAATGCTGTTTGCGGACGGACACGTTTGCACACGAAATGCCTGGTGCTGGGAAAAACGAAGGGGAAACTGTATTCTGCAGAGTGTGCAGCCCCGCATCAAACAGCCATCCCAGTTGTCAGCCCTTCAGCATGCACACAACATGCTGCAGCTGGGCAGCACTGCTGCGGGAGGAACCCGCCATCACTCACTCCTTGACAAGCCATCATTTCATTAGCACTCCCCGGGCCTTTTCCTTTCCTGCTGGCCTCACCTGTCTTCTGCTGGGAGCTTCACTTCCATTGCCACGGGAATTGCCGCAGCCTTGATTAAAGCTCTTGCTCCCACCTTTCTCGGCTTTTGCTTCCTGCCACGGATAAACATTGATTCATTTCAGGCTGATAAATGCCCCTGCCGTTTGCTGCCAAGGGATTGCTTGAGAGCTCACTCTACATTGCCAGTGGGATTTGGGGGTAGGGAGCATCTCTCTTCCAAGTCACAGCACCCTCTCTCGCGGCTGACCTCTGCTTCACCCTCATTCCCCCTCCGTAGGGCCGGGGATTGCAGTCTGCCAGTACTTACACACAGCCACAGCTGCCTTCTCCTGCAGAGAGCTGGTGCTGGCTGCTCCTCTGCAGCCTAGAGGAGAGCAGAGCTCCGGGTTACCCTCCTGCACGCTTTGGTGTGACTGCAGCATTTATTCGTCCCCAGGGACAATATCGGAGCCCCAGTAAGCAAGGGGTTAGTTATGCATTTGTCTGCCCTCTCCTGTTGCTCCTCGCAGGAGCTGTAAGAACAGATGGCGCAACAGCCACTGGGTGTGTGGGAGCCCTGGAGAGCCCCCCTGCTCTGTAGGCTTCGTGTGTGCCCTTGGATACATTGCTGCACCTCTGTGTGCCTTGGTTCCCCATCTGTAAGGCAGGGATAATGATCGCTCCTTTGGTCAGCTCACTTGGCTGGCTCTTTGGGCCCCTAGCCTGGCCGAGCACAGCTCTGATCTGGGATGGGCGTCTAGTGCTGCTACAATAGAAATGATGGGAGTGGGCGAGCAGGGCGTTGCTGCGTGGGTTCAGCCCCCCGGGGGAGGGGGTTTGCTTTCTAATTGTTTGCCTTCTCCTCTGCCTCTCCTGAGACCTTGCTGGGCACTGTTGGATCTTTCTTCAGCTGGGACATGCCCCCACCCCATGTGGCACACCCCAGTGAGTGCAAAGCCCTCTCTTGTAATGCAGCCACCTCCGAGCTCCGTCCTGCCTTTTGGACACCCCAGTGAACCCATAGCTTTCGGCTGGGGGTGTACCTGGTCCGAGCGCCCCAGTGTTGCTGCTGGGACACTGAGCAGCCACTGAGTGAACCTCAAAGGGGACCTCTGTGCTGGAGTGAAACACCCACAGCTGGCTTGGGCTGGGGGTGGGGAGGCTGTAAAATTGGAGCGCTTTGGGCCTGAGCAGGGGCCCTGCCACCTCCTGGAGTCCCAGAGCTCGGCCTGCAGCCTGAGCCCAAAGCTCTACATTGCAATTTCACAGGCCAAGCCCCGAGAGCCCAGGTCAGTGCTGGGCCAGCCGCAGGATGGACGTTCGCAAAGAGAGAGACTCACTAAACTGCCCAGCAAAACCCTTCCTCCTGGAAGTGAGAGACAGTCCAGGGGACCTTGTACTGACACCCAAATGAGGGAGCTTGCCTTCTGGTGAATGGGTCTTTGCAGCTCTATGGCTGGAGACTGAGGACCTCGGGGGATGGCCACACTGCAAGTAAAACCCCACGGCTGGCCCATGCCAACTGACTCGGGCTGAGGGGCTGTTTAATTGCAGTGTGGAAGGTTCGGGGACTCTTCTACTTTACCATGGGTAGCGGATATTGAAGACACAGGATGGATCTGCCTACCCCAACAGCCTGACGTGTCCCCAGCCATGCTCCACCCAGCCCCCTCCTGCCTGCTGTTCCCTTTGTGCCAGAGGCTGGGGCAGACAGGCTGGGGGGCCACAGTGCGCCCAAGGACTGGGGCTGTACCACACTGCTCATCTTCCTGGTGCTGGGGCCACGCTGCCCGCCCAGTGCTCCAGGCACACCTCCTTCCCAGTGCTAGGGCCAGGGGGTGGCTGTGACTATGGGTGGGCTCCCATGGGGCAGAAGGGGCAGGGCCTTGAGCAGATAGGGAACGGACAGGGTCTAAACTCCCACAAGGCTACATTCGCCCGCCACCCATGCCCCTCATAGGATCCTTGAGCCAGGGCCCCAGCATGGGCTCAAACAGCTACACTGCAGTTGAACAGTCTCCTAGCCTGAATCTGCAGGCACGGGGCAGCTGCGGGTTTTTAACTACCGTGTAGGCATACTCAAAGGGACTGGTAGAAAGGCAGCGTCGCCCGCTTCCTCAGCACGATAAGCACTTGAGGGAGGGCACAGGGAACAGTGAGTCTAAAACAAAGACTTGCTTTGAACGTGATTTCAGCCGAGTGCCTGGCTGTTAACTCGAGAGGTCCGAGTTCTTCTCCTGTCTCTCACTGAGTCATTGTGACTAAGGGAACCTCTCTGGGCCTCTGTTTCTCCATCTGTACCGCAGGGAAAGCCCTACCCAGTGGGGCCATGGAAGTCAAGCCACCTCTTTCCTTGTGTAGTCCCCTCGCACTAGTGCAAAGCGGGTGTGGAACTGCACTGTTCTGAGTAAGGAGCACCCGTCATTGGTGTAAATGACGGCCTGTGGTGCAAGATAACAGAGAACCAAGGTGCAAAATCTGCAAAAGCTTTGAGACCCTCGAACCCAGTGTTTCTCAACCTTTTTAAAAAAAATTATAAGTACCCCCAGTACCTACACTTTTCAGACATGCACATTTTTTTCTACCATTCCAACACATTTGTTTAAACAACTTAATCGTAGCTGGGCAGGCAATGAAATTTTGGGGTGTAAAAAGTAACAAAAATTATGAAGCATTGCAAAACTTAAAACAAAAATTCAGTTTTCTCCAAATTTCAGTTGATTTACCCCCCAGACTTCTCTTGAGTACCCCTAAGGGTACTTGTACCACTGGTTGAGAAACATGGCTCTGACAGGTGATACATTGATGCCGATTCTGGTTAAGAGTTCCCTACAGCAGTGAAAACACATGATATAAGCTCCTGGAAAGTGGGGGGCGAGGGACAAGTGTCTCTCTTTGAAAAGGAATGAGAGACTGGATGGAAGCCAGCTCACGATGGCCTCTGTGGCCTCTCTCCATCAGGTTCACCGGAGGGTAGTTATTGATGCAGACTGGCCTGCGATTTCTCCATGGCGAGCTGGGGCAGTATCTCTGCTCCAGGGCAGCCTCAAGAGTGTGGCCACAACCCAGTGGCTGTGGAGGGGGGCGGGAGGGTGGAGGCTGAGCATTCGGCCTGCAGGCTGCACTGCAGACAGTGTATGAATAATGAGCCAGTCATCCCTTTGGAACCCAGTCCCCGCAGCCAGAGTCCTTGCGCCCCGCAGCTGCGACATCCTCAACCCCCTTCACTTCATCTCTTCCTGGAAGCGGAGCTGTCGAGATCAGCCCCAGCCGGAGAGAGCCAGTAAATCGCAGGCATTCCGCAGGCTTTATCAGAAATGCCTGAGGCTGCTGCCCTGAGGGAAATGCAGCCCGGATTTTTTTTTTTTTTTTTTTTTAAAGTTTCCAGATATTATATTTGCCTTCTGCTTCCTGGGACCCGCCCCACCCCCATCACACCAGCGGGAGAGAGTTCTAGTCAGATCCTTTACTGTAACGTGCTTTTTAAAAAACATTTATGTGAGTCTGGTGCTCGTGGAAGGTGCTGAATGAAAAGCCCTGGAAGGCAAATCTCTTTGTTTATCTCCAGAGCCCCCTCAGTGATGCTCTGCTGACATCCCTCCTCTTTGCGGGGAGTTCTGTATGGCTACACAGCCCTCCGCCACTGGCCTCGCAGCTCCTTCCGGCTATTAGTGGGATTTCGTGCTGTGCGTGTTTCTCAGCTGTAGACCCCTGCTTGACACCAGTTGCTAAAAGACCATCGGGTGACTCCCAGTCTGGGTTGGATTCAAATGGCTCACTACAGGAGAAAACACTGATGTCCTATTGCCCATGCCTGAGTCATCCTTCTCCTGCTGCCCTGGGGTTATTTTGAGAAGAATAAGAAAACAAAGACATGGAGGCTTCTCGACCAGAGGTGGGCAACCTGTGGCCCATGGGTTGCATGCCATCCACTGGGGTTCCACTTGCAGCCCATGCACCCCCCATATGCTCTATATGCCCCCCTCTCTCATGTGCCTCTCACGCATTGGGGCACTGGAGCCCTGTACTTCCTACTCTTCTCCCTCCCAGCGCTATCGGGAGTGGGGACGGAGCACAAATCAGTGGATTTGCGGTGCTCCAAAAGTGCTGAGAGGGAGGGGGAGAAGTAGGAAGTGCCGGGCTCCAGTGTCCCAGTATGCAAGAGGCATGAGGGAAGAGGGTGGGGAGTGGGCCGTAGGTGGAACCCCTCTGGGCCATGGGCTGCAGGTTGCCCACCACTGGTCATGCAGCCCACTCAGATGAAGAAGAGCCATTCACGTGGCTTACTCACTATTCTTGGTTGCCCATCCCTGCCTACTGCATTATAGACCTAGGAGGTCGTCTTCCGAGCACAACATGGGGCTTCGTCTCGGTGACGCTGTAATGAGGAATAGTCTTACGTTTACTCAGTGCTTTTCCTCCCAAAGGATCCCAGTGCACTCTGCACAGTTAACTAGCGGATACCGTGCCTCTTTATAGGGGTCGCTACATCTGCTCCTCGAATACGCATCCCTGGAGGTGGGAGGAGGCGCTGCTTAACGGTGCACACCGGCAGTTCTCAGCCTCAGAGAGAGAGAGAAAACAAGAACCTCATTAGAGTGGACCAGTGCTTAATTTGTAATGAAAGAGGCGCGGGGCGCAAGCAGTTAAGGTGCCGGAGTTCAAGTAATTTTTTTAGATTCATAACTGATGCAGCAAGCCTAGAGGTGGCAGGGCTGTGAGTTGCCCAGCCTAAAGGCACTGGGACTAGCAACTTACAAGCCCTGGCACAAATGAAGCACCAGGTTGGACACATTGTTATTCACGTTGTTCTGAACCCTTTAGTCTGATATGTCGCTATTGTCCAGTGGCAGTGCTCCATTGAAGCCAGTGTAAGGCAGCAGAGGGTCTGCCTGGCAGGCGTGTACAAAGTTACATGAGCAAGAACTCTGACAGTAGGTAAGAAATTTCAGGGCAGGTTTAATTCCTACTGTCACTTCATAGACTTTGTTACAGCAGGGATGAATTTAATCCATAGATCAGACATAAATCAGTACCAGGAAAGCTAAAACTTGAGTCACTTTTACATCGGGGTAACTCCATAGCCTTCAGTGGAGACACTCTGGATTAGGGATGTTCATTGGATAGTTGAGTAACTTCATGAATTTTTTATCGGTTAGTCGACTATTCTATAGTCCCCAGGGGCGGGGCTGGCAGCCAGTGCAGCCAGCCCCACTCTCAAGGAGTCCCCTGCCACTCTGCGTGGGGGTGCCAGGCGGGAGCTGGTGCTTGAGGAGAGCCAGTTTAAAAACCAGCACCCCTCGCGGACTGGCTGCCTGTTGCCTTGTGCTGCTTCCTCTGATACAGAGGCAGCAGTGCAGGGTGGCAGCAGCCCCTGTCCAGGAAGGAGAGGGGAATGTGTATAGTCTATAGCAATAACCTATAAGCTTTTGCTTATCGGATAATCAGTTAATCGACTACACTATTACATCCCTACCCTGGATTCATATGGGTGTAACTGAGAGCAGAGTCTATCTACTGTGGTTTAGCAAGGATAGAGACCAAGGAATTTTAAATAAAACTAGGGCTGGGTAGTTTCCTTTTAGGGGGCCTAAGAGCCTTCCCATGCTGAATGAAGCTCTGGAGCCTTAGCAGTTGTACTGCTCCCATGCTGTAAGGAACATGTACAGGCGCATATGCAGGAATTTCTGTGTGTGGCATTGTGTGTGCTTTTTTTGTCAATGTGGACCTCAGTTTTTTTAAATATAAAGGAGTTCAAAATAGTCATGCAGTGCGCGTGCATAGGAGAGGTTAATGAAACATTTGAGTGGAAACAGTGACTGGTTAAATGATTTTGTTGTAACATACTAAACATTTATACAGGAATAAAGATTTTACGGAAATTACCATCTGCGATCATGATGGGCACCCCCCTGCATATGGGCCTGATGTAGGAGCTGTGGGGCTGGGCAGAGGAGGAGGGGGTTCAGATCCTGGTTAGTGTTTGTCACGTTATTGGATTTTAAAGTGAACAGACAGATCGCTGTTGTACCCATGGGAGGTGTTTGCCCCAAATTCTGTACAAAGGGGGCCATGTGAGGTGTCAAATGGAAGCTTATGCTCTGCTGATTCTCTGTAGGGTACTCATGTACTTGTATGATTTTTGTATGTGAAGTTATGAATATGGGCTCTGTTCCTGTATTTTAAATGTCTGGGAGGGAGCAAAGGGCCTGGACTGCCTGTTATGAGGAAGGATTTTTCAGTGAATAGCTGGGCTAACTAGCACTGCTCCATGGACAATGGCTCTTGGGAGTGGCCAATACACACCTGAGGAATGCCTCTGGAAGCCTGCAGACCAGCCAGTGCCTCATGGCTACTTGCATGTGAAACACAAACAGGTCAGTAGATGGTGTGACCAGCTCCAATTTGGGAGGCACCAGGAATATAAAAATCCCATGAGGGCATCTCCATCTTGTCTTCAGTCTTGCTCCTGATTCCAGATGCATCCTTGCTAGGAACAGAGTCCTGGGAAGGATTGCTGACCTGTCCTAATACAGGATGTACACCAGAGACTTTTAAGTTAGCAGTTTTCTGCTTAAAGCCTGCATCAAGAACTTGGTGATTGATGTCTGTAATGTATTCCCCTTAACAATCTTACTCTCAACCTTGTCTTTCTTTTATTAATAAACCTTTAGATTTTAGATTCTAAAGGATTGGCCCAGTGTGCTCTTGTGGGTAAGATCTAAAGTGTAAATTGACCTGGGACTGTGACTGGTTCATTAGGACCGGGAGGATCTGTTTGGAGTTGGTGAGATCGGGTTTTATAACGTCTCACCTGTGTGTAAGGTCCGGGGTTGATTGTGGCACAGGGAGAGCTGGGGTGTCTGAGGGGTTTTGCTCGTGAGGCTTCCTGCTGACCACATTGACAGCTGAAGCGTTCTGCGTGACTGGTTTGTGGCCTATTTGGGAAAGATCTCCAGTCAAGGGCTGCAAGTAGCCCTGGTTTTGAGCAATTCACCCTAAGCTCACGCCCCCAGCGGTGCCCACACCCGGCCTGTCACAGTGTTAGGCCAGGTCAGGGTTCTGGTATGGATATGATGCCGCTAACATGCTTGCGGAGTGGCTGACATGAGGTCCTGCCCCTGAAATGGAAATCATATTAGATGAGCAGATCCCATGAGACGTCTGCCCTCTGGAGCTGCATTCACTGAAGAAGTGGGGTCCCTGCGTTTTGCGATCCAGACCCGCATAGTGGTGGTTCAGGTCTCTGAGTTCTAGGACTGTATACTCCGGTCCGAGCCCATCTGTCCCCTAGACATGCACGGTCAGATTCCCAGCTGGGGTAAATCAGTGGAGCGATGGCAGTTTACACCTTAGCTGAGGAGCTAACTGATAATTGATTTTTGGGGCAGGAGGGAACAATATGTGCGGCAACAAATGCCAGCTAAGCATCCAGGAACTGCATGTCGCTGCACAGTGCCAGGCTATAGAAACAGGCTGGAATGTGCTGAGTAATGGGAGATGGGAATGGAGAGTGAGTGAAAGAATAGAACCAGGGATTCCAGGGGCGGGGGGGGGGGGGGGGGGGGGAGCAGGGAGCAGGGGAGAGATAGTTGTCTCCTTTCCCCCTCACCCAATCCCCAAGGGCACAATAGACCTTTAAAGTGCTTCCCACTCCTCCAATCTTTCCCCACCTTGAATTTCTTTCCAGCTTTGCCACTCACATCCAGGGACTGAGAGCAGATATTTTCTCGGCGGTTGATCAGTTTGCTAGCTGCAGCTCTCTGCTGCTGCAAGGTCATTTATAAGCATCACTGATCAGTGCACGTCAGAGTAGCACAAAATTGACCAGGTTCTGGGGGCTGGAAAAAGCAGATTCCGATATCTTAATCTGTGTCCGGATCTGTAATTGCATGTAGATGGAGTCGCTGACAGGCTGGGCATATAGAAACCCTTAGTGGAGAGTTAATCTCACAGCAGGAAAACAGGTGTAGGCACGACAGGAGTTTCTTTCTCAGAGCTCCACCTGCAATTCAGGCTGTATGGGGGAGAAAGAAGTGGGAGGTTTAATGGCATCTTGCTGTAGGGAAGCACTCAACAGAAGTGGGTTTTACAAGAAGCTCCTGGTGTTATCTTGTCCTTCCTGCCCTGCCTAGTGCCAGCTGCTTGCGGGCAGAAGTGAATGAGGAGACAAGCAGAAAGCAAGCTGATCGGAGGAATTAAGGTGGACAAGGAGCTCAAGTTGATGCCTGCTGCCACTGAGGCCTCCTATCCGCACCAAGATAGACAGTGATCCGCTTAACAGTTGTCTCCTCTTCGGTAATTAGAGAGTCAGGCCCAAAATGTGATGTGTCACCTGGTGGGGCGATGCAGTGGGGGCTTTCTGCCAAAGAGACAGGGTTTGCTGGTTAGAGGAAGGCTTGTTATAGGAAAGAGTGTTAAACAGCATTGAGATTAACAAGGAACACAGAGTCCACTCTGCTCATCTGAGGAAGTGGGTTTTTCCCACTAAAGCTCATGATACTATATATATTTTTCTTAGTCTTTAAGGGTACGTCTACAGTGCACCCGTAGCTTGAAATAAAATAGCAGTTTGAGCTACATGTAGCTTATTTCGACATTTGGCGCTGTCTACATAGCACCAAATTTCAAAATAAAGTGCTATTCTTTAATAAATTGCCCAGGGAGGTTGTGGAATCTCCATCTCTGGAGATATTTAAGAGTAGGTGAGATAAATGTCTATCAGGGATGGTCTAGACCAGTAGTCTCCAATCTTTTTACACCCAAGATCACTTTTTAAATCTCCAAACAGGCGAAGATCTACCGCCCCGCCCCTTCCTTGAAGCTCCGCCCCTTCTATGAAGCCCCACCCTCTTTTCTCCTCCTGTCCATCATTTGCTATCCCCAGCCCTTACTTACACACTCTGATAAACAGTTTATTTTTAAATTATGCGATGTATAAAATTAAAATCACGTGTTTATAGTTATGAAATAAATGGTCTGTTCTTTATTCATGCTATTTAAATCTAAAATGAAGCATTTATAATTGTACATTTTGTGGGGACAGAGTTCTGCGGCTGGGGGCAGGGGAGAGAGAACAGGGTGCTGGGAGGGCAGAGGACAGGGCACTGCAGCAGGGGACAGAGTGCCACTGGGGACAGGAATAGGGACAGAGTTCTGTGGCTGGGGACAGGTGAGTGGGGACAGAGTTCGGGGAGTGGGGAACAATTCTGTGGCTGGGGACTGGGTGCCAGTGGAGGCAGAGAGTCCCTTGTATCTGCCTCCTCCCAGGATTCCCTCGCCCCCAGAGGGAAACCAGAGCATGCCTGCCCTGGGGCCGACCCACCCGCGGCGCAGGGAAGCCCCGCAAGCGCCTGCCCCGGGGCCAACCCCCCGGCTCAGGAAAATCCCGCGCGCGCCTGCCCCGGGGGCCGAACCCTCCCCCCGGCGCAGGGAAGCCTCGCATGCACCTGCCCCAGGGCCGACCGCCCCGGCGCAGGGAAACCCCGCGCGTGCCTGCCCCAGGGCTGCCCCCCCCCCGGCACAGGGAAACCCCGCGCGTGCACCTCCCCCGGGGCTGTCTCACCCCTCCTGTGCGGTGCAGGGAGCTGATGCTCCCTCCTGCAGTACACCCGGCAGAGCAGCTAGTGCTACTTCCGGAATTGCCAGAAGTTGCGCTAAGCTGCGGGACTTCTGTCCATCCCCGGGAAGCCTCCACTACCTCCATTTTCACTGGAGGTAGGTAGTGGGGCTTCTCAGGGGTGGGAGGGAAATGGGGGCGGGGCGGACAGGATGCCTCGCGATCGACCAGTCGATCGCGATCGACCTGTTGGTGACCACGGGTCTAGACAGTATTTGGTCCTGCCATGAGGGCAGGTGTCTGGACTCAATGACCTCTCGAGGTCCCTTCCAGTCCTAGTATTCTGATTCTATGATTCTGAAATGTTCCTTACTCCTCGTGCAATGAGGTTTACAGGGATGTTGGAATAGCAAGCCCGTTATATTCCGGTGTAACGGGCTCTTAAGACACAAAATAGTTCTGCACTGAAGACGTAGCCTAAGGTGCCACAGGACTACTCGTTGTTTTTAAAGTAACACATCGTCTTTCCACTGTGCATTTCCTTTAAGGAAAGTAGAAGTTCTTCTGCACCCTGCGTGCCTTTGCAGTGGGTGTATACATGCTCAGGTGGTCCACTCCTCTGCTCTGTTGTCCAGAGCTAGGAGGCAGGGTTGTGTCTTGTCATATAGCAGTGGAACAGAGGTAACTTTGATGAGTCTCAACAACAGCTCTGTGTCACCTCCATTCCCAATTGTCCTGTAAGTGGGGAGCAGAAAATCATCGAGTGTTACACAAAGTGTTACAAGGAGGAGGGAGAACAATTGTTCTCCTTGGCTTCTGAGGATAGGATAAGAAGCAATGGGCTTAAACTGCAGCAAGGGAGGTTTAGGTTGAACAGTAGGAAAAAATTCCTAATGGTCAGGGTGGTTAAACACAGGAATAAATTGCCTAGGGAGGTTGTGGAATCTCCATCACTGGAGATAATTAACAGCAGGTTGGATAGACATCAGCAGGGCTTGACAAATAATACAATCTGCTCGCCTGTGGCGAGTAGATTGCAACCCAGAAGAGCCGGGTTCGGGCGATCTCCACATGTGCAGAACAATCCGTGCATGTGCAGATCACTGGACAGCGCGGCTGGCGAGCCCTGGACACCAGGGATGATCTAGGTGCTCCCACCCTGGGAGCAATCAGACAGCCACCATAGGATAAGGAACCCACCGAAGGTACAGAGGTGGGGTGGGCTCTGGTGGAACAGGGGATAGGGCTTCACCTGGGGAGCTCAGGTTGGTGGGCCCAAGCCCTGCTTGGGAGCAGCCAGACAGGCAACACAGATACTCCAGGGATGGAGCAGGATAAGGGACCCACTGAAGGCAGGGAGGCAGAGTGGGATCTCTAGTGAACTCAGGGATAAGGCAGGGATTTGCCTGGGGAGCACAGGATGTTGGGCTTGATCCCACCCCCCTCTGCCCACACAGGCAGTGGCTCAGCAGCCAACACCATCCGCCTCAGGGATGGACCTGGCTCCTGCAGTAGGAAAGTAGGATAAGGGACCCGTGAGGGCAGGGGACTGGACTCAACCTCTCGGGGTCCCTTCCAGTTCTACGATTCCATGAAAAGAGACCAGGTCACCTCTCCACCCATCTACCTACCTCTCTAGCTCCTCTTTCACAAATCCAGTGTAGAGGTGGGGGGATGGGATGGGTTGACTGTGGGCTCCTGCCAGTAACTCACTGCTTGCGCTCTAGCTCAGCCAGGCAGTCTCTGAATGCTGGTACCCTCTGGTGGCTTTTAGGTGGGCACACGATGAAATGTCAGACTTGGGTGGTTACAGGACTGGGAGCAGTTGATCTGGGTGGTGCTCCCAGCTCTGCTGGCAAGGCCCTAGGTAACTAAGCAAGTTACTTAACCTTTCTTTAATTTCCCTATATCTGAAAAATCATGGAGGTATAGAATTGGAAAGCTCACAGGGCTGATAATTCTTTTCCTGCCTTTGTACAGCACTTTTGGACGTGCGGATGAAGATCATTATGTAGAAGTGCGTTTATTATTATAGAGCTCTCCTTTTGAAGTGGGGGGAGAAACTATTCAGGGGACGATCAGACTGGCACAGTGCAAAGGTTCAGTACCTTGCAAGCACACCCGAGGCCCAGTGTGTTCCTGGAAAGCTCTGCCGGGATTCCCAGCGCTGCTCCTGCTGTGTTATACAGCATTTATTTCTGTCCCCGGTGGCTCACCAGATACCAGACCATAAAACTGTTACTGGTCTCTCCAACAAGCTGTGCTTCGTTTGGCATTGCTCCAAGCTGCATATTAACAAATCCTGCCTCGGGAGACCATTGTCGTTTTCAGTCCAGGCACCGTCACTGCAAATCTTCAGGAAAAGTTTTGATCGGTATTAGAAGGTCATCCTGCAAAATGCAGAGGGTCAGACAGTCTACGGTGTTACCGTTGCACTCTAAAGGGTTCTTTGGCCAGGAGGCTGGGTCACAGATCAGGCTGGGTCTGGACTGTCAGGAGGCTGCACAATTTGGATTAATGTCTGCAGACACTAAGGACATGGAAATGGCTGAGGCTGTTCAGGCTTCTTCAGTGTCCATTTCTAGCTGTGCAGTGATTGCAGATTCATCTGGCCCATGCCCCTGTTCCCGATTGCACATGCTGGAATTCTCTGATGGCTGCTTCTAGTCTACTTAAGTACAATAAAAGAAAGGGGCTGAGCGAGGGAGTGGTGCTGTGACCCGGTTTGGTAGCACTCTGCCAGGGCAAGTGGCACAAAGAAGCACTTTTCATGGTGGCAGGTCACAGCTGGGATCCTCTTCTAGCCACACGCCTTGCCCCTCCCTCCTCAAGAGTGTGCGTGGTCTGCCATGCACATACTCATAGTCAGACGTGTACACATTACGGGCTTGGTTTCATTTTGTGATGAAGGCTGCGGCGCATCCTAAATTTTGCTTCATGTTTAATGCAGTTTCTTATCCACAAGCATCCAGAAGAGAGGCCAATCCCAGTGAAGGAGGGGAGGCTGGTGATTGCTTGCGTCCTTGCAGTCAAACGACCGAGATCTAGGAGCCTGGAGTCCTGTATTCAGTTGCTGGCTCTGCCACTGCTGAGCTGGGTCACCTCAAGAAAGTCCTTTTGCCTTGCCAAAGCTTTTGTCTGTAAAATGGGGATGATGCTTCCCTCCTGCGATGTGTGAGGTTCCATTCATTCATGCTGAAGGTGCAATGGAAATTCTCTTGGTTTGAGCACCGCGGGTGCTGTACCGGTGAACACACAGGGTGTGCGGCAAAGCACCACATGTTCCTACAGAACATGCCAGTCAGCCACCGAAATGCTCCCGAAGCAAGAGATGGGGGCAGACATCATCTGCTCTGCAGCTGTGTTCGGGCAGACCTCTTGCACCTTCTTTACAGGCAGCAAGCAGGGTGCTGGGTTTGCTTGTACCCTACTAAAGCAAAGCATCCTCCAGTTTCTTGCCAGACCTGAATTTGTAGGCACTGGTGCAGTGCGGTGCCTCTGCCATTCCCTGTGTGACACAAGGAATCAGATATTGGAGCTATTTGGAGGTGAGGAAGGGGCATAGCAGAGTCCTACTCTGCATGGCTGTGCTTCATGGCTTGCTGCCTCAAGACAGGTGAGTTCACTGGGATTAATGGACTCAACCCACGTGGAGTAGTCTTGCTGATCATTGAGTTTAACCCAATTGCTATCCCATTATTATAATGTGTGAAGGATCCAGCCTCAGTGCATGCAGAGCTGTGGTTAGGATGGACAGGTCTCATAGGCAGGGCCGCATTCTGACTTTCGTGGGCCCTAGGCACTTTTGCCTTCGTGGGTCCCTCCCACCATAATAATATCAGTATTAAAAAATATTTTTGATATAACTTTAAATACTTCAACATTTTTTTTTCTGTTTTAGGCAAAATTTATAGATTTTTGTGGGCCCTAAAAGTTTCATTTTTTTCTGATGTGAGAAAAAATTTAAAACATTTTCTTCGACCCTAAAAGTTCATTTTTTTTTTCCTTCTGATTTTAAAAGAAATTAAAACATTTTCGTGGTCCCTTAAAAGTATCGTGGGCCCTAGGCACTGTGCCTACTGTGCCTAATGGATAAGTCGGCCCTGCTCATAGGATGGGTCTACACTGCAGTGGAAGCTGGGGCCCAACCCCTCTATCCCTCCTGTCTATACACAAATTCCTTAGACTCAGACTTGGACCTAGAGTCCCAGTTCCCTGCAGATACAGAGAGTTCAAGACCAAGTCAAGGTAGGACCCAGAGTTCAAGCCATTTGCTTTGCAGAGTAGATGCAGCCCCATCTGTCTTGTGTCCTGCGAATCTGCCAAAAGTATCCCACAATCCATGGGCCAACATCCTTTTCTAGTTTGCTTTTAGAGAAAGATCTGGCTGTGGGCTGAGGCAGAGAGGGAATCATAGAATCACAGAACACTAGAACTGGAAGGGACCCCGAGAGATCATCAGGTCTAGTCCCCTGCCCTCACAGCAGCACCAAACACCATCTTAGATCGAAGGTGGGCAATAATTTCTGACCAGGGGCCACTTCAGAAATTTTTGAAGTGGCCCCGGGTTTCCCTGGAAGGGGCGGGGCCTCAGGCAGAAGGGGAGGGGCCAGGACACTTCCGTGCTTCCCCACCCACAGACCCTGATTGGTCTGGGAATGGGGGAGCATGCAAAGTCTTTGTCTCCCAGCTGTTCTGAACAGCTGGCGGTTCCCTCTGGGTACCCGGGCCTCTGCCGATGGGAGGAACCTTCACGCGTTCTCCCCTGCTGCCCCCAGGTCAATCAGGGCCTGGGGAGTGTGAGCACACATGAAGTCTCTCACTCCCTGCCCCCACCCTGCAAGGGAGCGCTGCGCTTAGAGTCCACCACCAGCTAAGCGGTTGACGTTAAGTGCTGAGCACCTTGCAGGATGGGAGGAGACTTCACGTGCTTTTCCCGCCCCCAAGCCCTGATTGGCCTAGGGGTGGGGGGGAGCATGCAGAGTCTCCTCCCACGCTGCCCCCACCCTGCAAGGAGAGTACAGTGCTTAGAAGCACCACGTGCTCCTGGCAGGACAGGAGGAGACTTTGTGCGCTCCCCCCCTCACCTCCAGGCCCAGATTGGCCTGGGGGCGGGGGAGTGGCAGGGCCTCCGCGGGCCAGATCAACTTGCTTGGCGAGCCAAATCCGGTCCGCGGAGGCCCTTTTGCCCACCCCTGACACAGGCAGTGGCTTCTCTCAGTGCTGCTCAGAGGAGACTCGTAGTTTAAGATTGTACGCCCAGACTTTCTCTGCTGCCTCCAGTAGCTCAGATAAACGGGAGAGGAACTTTCTCTCCTGGCTCAGTGTTCCATGCCCTGTAACTTACCAGGCCTGCCTCCCATTTCTGACTCTCTCACTGATTTCTCTCTGGTCTGCACACAGACGTTGCAATTGATTTAGTTAAACTGCTGCAACTTGGGTGTGTGACCCTTGTGTGAGTTTTAAACTGGTTTTATCCATGAAGTTTGTTCCTGTAAATTTACTGGCACAAGTTAAAATGTTGAGACAGTGTCTGGACAGCCAGTTGCTCGGGTTTAACCGAATCGGTATAAAATCACCCCATTAGTTAAACTGGGGCAGGTGAGTGCATAGCTCAGGCCTGGAATTCTCCCTCCTTCCTCAGAAGGGTCTTCACCTCAGAAGGTGAACTCTATTGTATTCTATATAAGCTCTTCTCCTGCCTTCATCTTAGGGTAGGTTTACACTGCCCACCTTACAGTGTGGCCAAAGCGCTGTGATGTGGACAGTGTGGTCACACTTTATCTCCAGGGGAGAGCTCTCCCAGTGATAAAAGAAAAACCACCCCAGACGATAAAGTACTTCAAAACTGGCGCTTCTCAGCGCTGAAACTCTTTTCCTTCCCTGAACAACTAACGATTTATCACTGGAAGTGCCAGTGCAGACATAACCAGTATCTTCCAGATGTGCATTCAGTGCCTAACATCTGTCATGCTGTCTCTCATCCTCACCCCAAGGGGAGAGTTGTAAGTGCAGTGGAGTGTTTTGTTTTGGTCTGATTTTTGTTTTTAAATGTCCATGCTCCTCTGTGTGTGCCGGAGAAGGCAAGTAGAGGGGCATCTGGCACTTGACGTGGAAGGTGCAGGGGGAGTTGTGATGGTGTTTTGTCCTGGTGGGAATTCATCCCACTTTTGCAGGTGAGCCCTCAAGAAAGCTCTGCCTCCTGCACTGATGAGTTTTCTCATTAGCCCCAGTGACGTCGGGATTTCATTTGTGACCACGCAGAGCTGCGATGTGCTCCCTGCTGCTAAGTGCGTTAATGGGATCAGTCCTCCTGGGTTCTCCCCTCTGCTTTGCCACTGACGCGCGGCGCGAGCTCCAGCAGCATCGCGGGGAAGCTCCTTCGGCTCCCTTTTCCCTTCCATATTGGCCCCAGAGCCAGCTCACGTTTCCTTTTCACGCTGCTCAGCATGTGTTCCTCCTCGCCCTGACTGATGCTGTGAGGGAGCTGCCAGGGCTCTTGTGCCTGTGCTTTTGGGCAAGGGCCAAGGCCTTCCGTAGGCACACACGGCTGCTTAGGACACCTGAAAATTTGGGGCATCAATTTGTCAGGTGCCTTTACACCTGATCGTGTGCCTGTGGATGGGCCTGACTGTCATCTGTTGGTCCCAGCCCTCCCCCCTGGGTGCTCTCTCAGCACCCGCCCCCTCTCTCCTGTCCACTTGTTCCTTTTGGCCAGCTGGGCCTCTGAGCTGAGGGCTCCCTCCTGCCACGCTGAGGCTGGCCCCCGGGAAGTTCCTGCACAGGAGGGGGAAAGAGAAGAGCCCAAGGTAACATGCATAAATTGTAAGGACAGCCCTGGCAAGGACAGCTTTTTGGCCTGATTGGGTTTAATTGTTCACTTGATGTGTTTCCTTTAATCTTTGCCTAGGAGCTGCGGGGGCGGGAGAGGGGAGGGGGGAATGGGGAGCACCTGAAAGTACTTCCTAGGAGCAAAGAGAAATGGGGGAGCGAGGAACCCTTAGCAATACACAGAAGGCCAAACGTTATGGTCCGTGGTCAGACCAAGCTCCATGGGAGTGGGATACCCCAGGGCTCGCCCCCAAGAGCAGGGCTGCTCAATGGGGGGTATGCGCACATATCCCTGGGGCAGGGTATGCAGAGGTCTTCCAGGAGGTACATCGACTCCTCTCGATACTTATCTAGTGTTACAATAGGCCACATAAAAAGCACTAGTGAAGTCAGTACAAACTACAATTTCCTACCGACAGTGACTTGTTTACACTGCTCTATGTTCCATACACTGAAATGTAAGTACAATATTTATATTCCAGTTGATTTATGTTATAATTATGAGACAGCCATTTTTCAGTAGCAGTGTGCTGTGACGTGCTTGTGCTTTTATGTCTGGTTTTGTAAGCCAGTAGTTTTTAAGTGAGGTGGATCATGGGGGTATGCAGACAAATCAGACTCCTGAAAGGGATACAGTCACCTGGAAGGGTGAGAGCCGCTGCCCTGGAGCACTGACCCCATTGTCATCAGGTGCACCGCCTGGAACGTACCCCACAAAATTGCCTCTCCTTAGAAGAAGCAGATTTCAAAGCCAGTTCAGGCACCTGGAGCAAGGACCTGGGAGCCCCTCCATTGGGATCAGGTGAGGTGTGGGAGGCTAGAGAGGAAAGGCTGTTCTTCCAGGGCCCTTTGGCTCTTAAATACCCCTGTTCCGTCTCAAGCACGCAGGGGAAACCTTCAAGTCAACAGTTTCCCAAAGGTTAATTATCTGCTTAAAAGAGGCTTTAGTTTGCAGCCTGCAAGGTATTCCCCAGGCCAGCTCCAGGTACCACTGCAGGCAGGAATTGCACCACTCCTTTGTGCAGTACCTACCCCTGCAGGCTGCTTTACTTGCTGCTTTACTTGCAGCAGAGAGACCATGCTGGAGGGGCCATGGCAGAGTGGGTTGACTCAACAGTATTCCACTCCAGGTCAGATTACAGCTTCCCTACCCACTATGAGAGTGTCACTGGGTGGATCCTGAGCTGTGCACCATCTGGAGCAAGTCCCGGAGCTCATTTACACTGGATGGGATCCAGAGGATGGCCAGGAATTTGTTTACACTAAGCAGGATCTGTAGCGAGTCCACTAAATTCCAGTGGTCTTCCTCCAGGTTTCCTCCCCTTTAACTGAGATCAGGATGTGGCCTAAGAAAATACAGAAATAGAAGATGCCAGAAGCCATAATCTGTCATCCTTGTCTGTTAGAAAAACACCCTAGGTCTCCCGGTGTGTGTTATATTGTCCATTTATCAGTGTCTAGTGCACTTACCACCTAGGGTGCATCTACACTGCAGTGTTTTTCCAGAAAAAAGTCAGTTTTTCTGGAAAAACAATACTTTCATGCACACTGCTATTGAGTTCTTTCAACAGAAAGTCAAAAGAACGTGGGGGGTTTTCCGACGTCGGTAAACCTCATTCTACGAGGAAGAAGCCTTTTTCCAAAAGAGCTTTTTCAGAAAAAGGCATGCGTGGACGCGGAAGAGAGTGTTTTTTTCGAAAGAAGAGGCCCCCAGGAAAAAGCACAGGTGCCCTGGTGGCCACTTAGTCCACAGTAATCACCACTGAAATGCGAGATAGTGTCCAGTCAATGTGGACGCTGTCTTTCGAAAAAATACATCGCTTTTTTGTTGCACTTTTGCTGTGTAGACGGTCTCTTTCGAAAGAAGTTTTTCCAGAAGATCTCTTCTGGAAAAGCTTTTTCCGGGAGGAAGCCTGCAGTCTAGATGTAGCCTAAGAGCAGGGCACACTCTGGTTTCCAGTAGAGTTGATGATGTTATAGGCTGAGATTTTTCAGAGCTAACCTAGGGGATTTAGAGGCTCCATTCCTACAAAACTGAGGAGACTTAGATGCTATTAGATAAGCATTGACAGTCCCCCTGAAGCACCTGGCTTAGCAGCATCGTACTCTCCCGAGAGCCTCTCTGGCTGGTTGTGCTCAGTTGGTTTTGAGAGTCTGCTGCATGCATCCCAGAGGCATTCAGCTCTGTGCTCCAGATGAGCAGGGAGTCCAACCCATCACTTCTTCCCTGCCCACCCAACTGGAGTGTATAGTTAGCAGCATTTTTTCCCTACTAAAAAAAGCACAAGTTTCTTAATTGTTTCCTGCTGCAGTTGAAACACTGATATGGAGACGGAAATAGACCCTCCAAGGCAATGCAACTAGGAAGAACAGCTAGAGAGCAATTAGTATGAGAGTCTGACACACACCCTAACCACCCACCCCCATCCTGTGTTCTGCTCCCTGGCCTGCTCCTCCCCGGCACCATTATAGCAGGCCCGCTATTGTTGAGGTTTTTAAAAAAATATTTATTCCTACGTCATCCTTGGCACATAATCCCACCCCCTCTGGGAAAGAAGTAGACATCATTAAGCGGCTGTGAACTGCTCGGGGGGAGAGGGGGAGCAGTAACACAGGCTGTATAAGTATCTAGGTAGATAGAAAAAATGGTTTGAATTCCTCTCTATAGTTGATCGAGGTCGTTGTTTGCTATGGACGTACTGGGGGAGCATCTTTCTAGCTGAGTTAACCCTGCACTGCAGTGTTTGGAGCATTAAATGCCTTTAACTTCTTTCCCGCCCCCCCATGACACTGGTGTGTTCATGCTGCTTTTCAGACCTGGCCTTTCATATGATCCCAGTTTAGGCTGCACTGGGGAAGCATGATTCTCAGTGAGAGATCAGGCCAAG
Organism: Pelodiscus sinensis; assembly: GCF_052426305.1. Taxonomy (NCBI): domain Eukaryota; kingdom Metazoa; phylum Chordata; order Testudines; family Trionychidae; genus Pelodiscus; species Pelodiscus sinensis. The sequence continues at coordinate 13,654,040 of NC_143074.1, forward strand.
GTTTCCAAACTAGGGTGCCTAGATCCACACAAAGTCCTCTTAACAAGTGGTCTGATCTCCTGAGGTGCTGAGCGCCTACAGCGCCTGCTGACACCAGCAAAGGGACTGACGAGGGTGTCGGAAACTGTCACTGGGGCACAGGGCTCCTGCAGCATTAAATCGAAAGGACCTTGGGTGTGTGGGGTCCTTCTTTGGGGTACAAGGCAGACTTTGGCTTACTTGTTACCTCCACACATCATAGGTTGGAGGCTTTTCGTGGCCCAGCAGCTCCGCTCATCCCGTCCTTACAGCTACAAGGGGCAGAAGTGGTCTGCAACAGGAAATTGACCAGCATAGCTATTTTGGAATAGTTTGCTGTGTTCCCTAGTAGTCCGCATGGAGCAGTTATTTCAGAACGGCTCTGCAGGCCCGTTTCTCCCTCTCTCTCTGGCTCAATGAGACATTTTTGGCTTCATTAAACCCAGGACTCTCTGACCTCTGCGATGCTTGTTTCTTTACCCTCCTGCTAGACAGTGCTGCTGAGATCAGCACAGAAATCCCTCCTGCTGTGTTGCTGAAGCAAAGCTCCTGCCCTTCCGCCCATGTGCCAATATTCCCTCGCCTGTCTGCCTCTGAATCCCCGCAGGGGCTCCCAAACTTCCAAGTCTAGACAACCTTCTTCAGTGATAATAGATATTGTTCTTCTCCAGCTGTTTCTCATCCCTGTGCCGTAGGAGCATCCATGTTGACTCATGCCTCTCAGCTGGCTCGGAGTGCATCTGAGCTCTCATGCTGCGTGGGATGAAAGCCTGAAGTCAATGGGAGTTCCCTTCAGTTGGCCCTGGATTTCACCCAGCAGTAGGCACCCAGGTGTGACCCTGGGAGCTGGCTTAGCCTGGGTGAGAGGGCCACACTGCAAAGCCGGACTGGTGTTGCTGCAACCTGCACTTGTGCTGTGCTCGCTCGCGTGGTACGCCAAGTCTTCTCGGGGCATGTTGCATGGTTCTTAGTGCTGCACTAAGTTGAACACTTTTGCAGTGTATTGTGGCACCTGCAGGACAGTGGTCGTCACCCAGCAACTCAGGAAACCAGTTCCAGTTTGGCATGCTCTTACCTGCTGGGATGACAATCCCCTGGATGCCAACTCTTCCATTTAAGAGCTGTAGCAGCCCACAGGAATGTTGCTGGCACAGCAAGCCATGTGCAGTAGGACCGGTAAGTGACTTCCCATGCAGATGCAGGGAGTCGGAAAATGGCAAGGAAGTATGGGCCAAGGAGAATTGTGGGAAAGCATCAGCGGACTAGCGGTATCCACATTACTTAGCCTGTGTCTGCTCTGCTGAGTGGGGGCGTTAGCAGCTCAAATATCGGCAGCACCCGGTGTAAAGTGCCACCATGCTTGAGCAAAAGGTTGGGGGGAGGCCGATTTGGGTTAAGGAAAAACACTGAAGTAAGAACCCGAGTTAAGTCTGCAGTGAAAACAAGCCCTTCTTAGATTGTAAGCCTTGTGGGGCAGGATCATCTTTTGACAGTATGTGTGTGTTCAATGACTGCTGGCACGGAGCCCGAATCCTGAACGGGGTTCTGTGCACCTGCAAACTCACCAAGCCAGATCCTCTGTGGGCGCAAATCAGCATCACTCTCCTGAAGCCATTGCAGCTTGGTGATTCATGCCAGCAGGGCAGTCTGGCCCTCTTCCCTTAGTAGCTGCTAGTGGGGGCTCCTGGAACCACCTCGCCAACCACGTCTTGCTGGAGCCCGTGTCTCGTATGTGCAGTCTCCATCGCCCTGATGTTGAGTTTATGCCAGTTCTTACCTCCTTCAGGGTACACTTGCCAAGCATGTTATAAATCTTTCTAATGGAAAATGGCTTTCTTTTATTGGGTGCCTCGCCATTCAAGGTAATTGGCATCTGTTCGTGCATCTTGGAGTCTCTATTTTTATCAGCCACTCACACAGCCACATGTATCCACTCTGCCTTGTCATTCTAGTCAATTTCAGACCTTTTGCTTTGTTGTTGTTGTTGTTGTTATGTAGATGGGAGACACGGAGGCAATGACTAACAAGGCTGTTCCCTCTGCAGCCAGGCTTCTGGCACCAGGCTTCCTGCCAGTGCCCTGGGCTAGCCACAATCCCTTGGCTCCCTGTACCACCAGCAAAATAGAGAGTGAGTGTGCAGAACAGGTCCCAGCACAAGTAGGGATGTTAAATATCGGTTAATTGGATAGTCGAGTAACCTCATGAATTCTTATCGGTTAGTCAACTATTCTGTAGTCCCCGGGGGCAGGGCTGGCAGCCAGTGCGCTCCGGCCCCACTCCTGAGGAGTCCCCTGCCACTCTGCACAGGGTGCCAGGCGGGAGCTGGTCTGCGAGGGGAGCCGGTTTAAAATCCAGCTCCCCTTGTAAACCAGCTGCCTGTCACCCTGTCCTGCTGCCTCTGATACAGAGGCAGCAGGGCAGGGTGGCAGCCGTCCCTGTCTGGGGAGGAGGGAGGGAAATGCATGTAGTCTATAGCATTAACCTATAAGCTTTTGCTTATTGGATAATTGGTTAATCGACTGCATTGTTACATTCCTAGGCACCAGTAATGTTTCTCAGGGTACGTCTACACTAGCCCCCTAGTTTGAACTAGGGAGGCTAATGAGGGTGACCAAAATTGCTAATGAAGCGCAGGATTTAAATATCCCGCGCTTGATTAGCATATTTCGAGCCGGTCACCATTTTGGAAACTGATTAGCCCAAAGTAACTGCCCGCGTCTACACGCGGCCGAGAAGCGGGATTCCGAGATAAACCCTTTAGTTCGGATTAACTGTTACTCCTCGTAAAATGAGGTTTAACAGTTAATTTGAACTAAGGGGCTTATCTCCGAATCCTGCTTCTCTGCCGTGTGTAGAAATGGGCAGTTACTTCGGGCTAGTCAGTTTCCAAAATGGCGACCAGCTGGGCGTATGCTAATCAAGCGTGGGATATTTAAATCCCGTGCTTCATTAGCAATTTTGATTGCCCCCATTAGCCTCCCTAGTTCAAATGAGGGGGCTAGTGTAGACGTACCCTCAGATACCTGGTACACGACATTGCTAACCTGAGTAACTGGGTCCTTCCTCTAAAGACATTAATGTATTTAACTCTAGAGGACCGAAGAATATTGTCCCAGGTTTAATATGTAGGAAAACATTCCATCTTCTCCTTGGCAAAATGCATATTCACCCGTGTTGTAGCCTATTCCAGGGAGTGGGTGTGGGGGGAGAGCTGAGAGGTCATTGGCAAGGCTCTGGACTGCTGCTCATGTGCCTAGTCACCTGGTATCTGCATATTCAGTTTATTGGATGCTTGCAGGAGATGGGGATGAGAAAAGAAGAGACTCTGAAAAAGTGAAATCCAGTGTATTCTCTGCTAACCATGGTTGTGATAGAAACATATGGGCACCTCTGAGAGCTAGGTGGCTGTCTCCTGGCCTAATAATAGCTCCAAACAGATGTCAAGATGCTTAGATCTTACTCCACAGCAATGGTGCTCACTCTCGACGCTTTATTGCTAATGATAATGGGTGTTTTTTTCTTAAAGCCCAGCCCCTGGAGTCATGTGATTGTGAGTCTCACCTTCCAATGAGGAAAAAGATTTCTAGCCCTCATGTTTGTGAAAGAAAGTTTCAAAACACGATTCCAAAAAGCACCAATACCAGAAGGCAAATGAAAAGACTGTGTGACATATACTTACTTGGAAAAAAAACCCTCATGATTTTTGAGCCAATCTTATGATTTCTCTGGAGCTACTCTCAGGACTCTGGGCAGGCAGAAAGAACAGCTGCACCCACAACCAAAACTTGGTGTCACTGTGTAAGGCCACAGCTGATGGGGAGGCCTAGGTACCTGAGAATCATTCTTTCGATGAACTCCCCGTTTCTGGCTGTCCTGTTTAGGAGGCAATTGAATAATATATTTGTTTTCCTCCTGCAAGTCTGATCATGTAGCCAAACTCCGGTTGGCTTTTTTAGGAGTTAATATCAGCTAAAGTGAATTTGCACCCAGGTTTCTGTGTTTAGATGGTAATACTTAGCTAATCTACAGTAAAGAAGCAGAAATTTGTCACTGCCATAAAGTTATGCACGGCTAGGATGGGTTAATAATAGAGTTTTCCTGCAGCTGCTTTGCAGGAAATCTCTTTGCCAACGTGAGGTACTGTAGGAGTAAATAGGCTCCCTGTTGGAATGAATTCAGTGATATAACATTTCATGTTGCAGAGATGCCCTATTTATCCACCGACCAGGTACAGCAAAGGCAGCAGCAGTACAAAGGCCTCTCATGCGGCTTTGCCATTGTGTCTCCGAGCTGTTAATGGAAAGCACTGACGCAGTCCTTCAGCCTTTCGGTCTCTGTGGCTCTTTCATTCATGGCTAGCAAGGATGCTGGCTGAGAACAACTGTTAACTCATTAAGTCATTGAGCAGCCATGCAGCAAGTCTGACTTCAGCAGGGCTTGAACTGGTGACAAGGGAAAGTTCTTCTTATGGGGAGGGGCATGAAGATCCCGGTGCTGGATCCTATATGCTGTGAGCCTCCAGAGTCAGAACAGACAGTGCCTGGGCCCTGCTTTAGCACCTCTGGGCCCACTGACGGAAGGTCAGTTCTGGCACCCCTGCTTGAGAGCTCAGCCCATGCAGCCGCTGCTCAGGCCCTGGAACTACAGTGCTGGTTCCTCATGTTCCCCCGTAGCTTAAACCCACCCTCTCCCTGAACTCCAGCCAATGGTGTGGGCAGGGTGGGTTTCAGTTGAACACATGCTGACTTGGCACAGGACTAGATCCCTGCAGTGCCCTTTCTTTAAGAGCACAAGAAACATGCAGATCTATACAAAAATTAACCCTCCCCCCTCCAGTGCATTCTGTGGGTAAGGGGCAGGGTGATCCTGGGCCATCCAGGTCTGCCTGTGGCATGTCTAGGGTTCTGAGACGTGGAATCTTGTCTCCACTGACCTGGGCCAATCCATGCTTTCCCTTCTTCTGCCTGGACTTCCTATATGTCTCTGTGACTTTTCCCCCAACCCATCTAGGCCAGGTTTACACTGGGCAGGGAGGGTATGTCTACACTACCCCCCTAGTTCGAACTAGGGGGGGGTAATGTAGTCATACGCAGTTGCAAATGAAGCCCGGGATTTGAATTTCCCGGGCTTCATTTGCATAAAGCCGGCCAGTGCCATTTTTAAATGCCGGCTAGGTCGGACCCCGTGCCGCGCGGCTACACGCGGCACGGACTAGCTAGTTCGGATTAGGCTTCCTAATCTGAACTAGCTGTATGCCTCGTTCCAGCTACAGCTAGGAAGCCTAATCTGAACTAGCTAGTCCGTGCCGCGTGTAGCCGCGCGGCACGGGGTCCGACCTAGCCGGCATTTAAAAATGGCGCCGGCCGGCTTTATGCAAATGAAGCCCGGGAAATTCAAATCCCAGGCTTCATTTGCAACTCCGTATGACTACATTACCCCCCCTAGTTCGAACTAGGGGGGTAGTGTAGACATACCCGGAGAGAGTTGACTTCAGATGCGCAACTCCAGCTATGTGAATAGTGTAGCAGGAGTCGACCCACCTTAAGTCAAATTTCTGCAGCTTCCCCGCTGCGGGAGGTCGATGGGAGAAACTCGTGACTCTAAATCAGACCCTGGAAGATCGATCTCTGGATCATCGATCTCTGAGTAAGTATAGACAAGGCCCTAGTCTCCTTGGGGTTTAAAGTCTGCTGTTGGTATCTGTCTTCTGCTTGGTGACTTTCCATTCTCCACACTCTCAGCCTTGCTTGAGGAAAGATGGAGAGAAACAATTCCCAACTCCAGCATCTTCCTTCTCATTGGCGATTGCTGGCTTCTAGTACAGTCATTACGGTTGACAACTCTTGTCGTCCCTGGTGTAGGGAAGACCTGAGGCAGACCTTGCCAGCCCTTCGCGGGTTCCACCGTTACACAGAAGCTTTCAGCCATGGGACTGTTTGCAGAGAAACAACTTCAGAATATCAGCCCGCGTCCTTGACTTTTATAGACCGATCCTTCAAATCATCCCAGCTCTGGACATCTTTTCCAGACTGCAGTGCTCTCCAGTGCCTGGCAAATGCAGCATGAGGGAGGGGGGTCGTTTCCTATTGGAATTTGAATGTTGATGCCATGAATGTTTTATATAAATTGCACAAAGGGCAGGTCTTGTCGTCTTTTTCTGAGAGCGCACAGGCCCGGCATGATGACCCTTGACCAGGGTTCCCTTTAACCTTTTCCAACAACACGTGGAATACATGTTTATGTGCACTGAGGCATGTGCAAATGGGCACCACCAGTAGAAAGAGAATCCTTGCTGGGGTGCTCTGCTAATCTTACAGGGAACACTGTCCTTGAACCCAAACTTCTTCAGTCCAAAGAACTCATTGCACTTTACAGGCATTAGTGCGTTAGCCATCACACAGTCTGGTAATTAAGGGAAGAGAATAAATTCCATCCTGTTTCACATAGGCAAACATAGGGGTACAACCTCCTAGAACCCTTCTGTCCATGAACCCCTCCTTCCCCTCTGCCCCTACGCTGTGGTAGAACCCGTATGGCGTATGTGTTTTTACCTGCAGTGAGAGAGCTGCAGAGTGCTGTGCACAGCTAAAAAGGACCGCATGACAATCAAGAAATAAAAATAGGATCGGGGGGAGGCAGGCAAGACAAGGAATGAAATCTTCACACGCGCCGCGTGAAGCTTATTCATCAAAACCCAGAGGGAGGGAGTTCTGAAGCTTCAGATTAATACGCAAAGAGGTATGACAAGCAAACACATCAAAAGATCTCAAAACCATCAGTGAGCACTTTCTTTGAAGATTTAGCTAGTCAGCAGGGAAGAAATGTGACTACGGCATCTAAGACAACAGGTACGAAGGAGCCTGGCGCAAACAGACAGCTCGTGTTGGCAGAAGGGATGGTGCTGAAAGAGCTCGGAGGCTCTGTAGGTGTGTGTGTTTGATGTGTTGAGATTCAAGGAGAAGCAGGTAGTTTTAACTTGCTGTGTCATGACAAACAATGCACTGGACAGAAATTCCTCATTGTTTACTCGCCTTCCTCTACATCAGCCTTCACCTTTTGCTGCTAGAGGGGGAGAAATAGGGCGAAAGCCTCGGCTGATGTAAATCGGTGCTGCACCAATGGGATGGCTTGTTTGCATCAGCTGAGGATCAGGCTTATAAAGTTTTGCTAACTGACATGATGCAATAAGCCTCCTTAAAGGTAGCAGAAATACTCAGGGATTCTAAGATTTCATTGTCAGAAGCGGCCATTAAATCATCTAGACCCGTGGTCACCAACAGGTCGATCGCGATCAACTGGTTGATCGCGAGGCCTCGACCAGTCGATTGCGAGGCATCCTGTCCGCCCCGCCCCCATTTACCTCCCACCCCCGAGAAGCCCCACTACCTACCTCCAGTGAAAATGGAGGTAGTGTAGGCTTCCCGGGGGACATGCACGTGCGCGGGGTTTCCCTGCGCCGGGGGGGTCGGCCCCCAGGGCAGGCACGCACGGGGCTTCCCTGCGCTGGGGGGGTCGGTCCCCGGGGCAGGCACACGTGGGGCTCCCCTGCACCAGGGGGGTCAGCCCCGGGGCAGGCGTGCGCGCACGGAGGGCTTCCCACCATGGGGTCGGCCCCAGGGCAGGCGTGAGCGTGTGGGGCTTCCCTGTGCCGCGGGTGGGTCGGCCCCAGGGCAGGCACGTGCTGGTTTCCCTCTGGGGGCAGGGGAATCCTGGGAGGGAGGCAGATACAGGGGACTCTCTGCCTCCACTGGCACCCCACTCCCCAGCCTCCATTCCCCTGCCACAGAACTCTGTCCCCACTCCCCGAACTCTGTCCCCAATCTCCTGTCCCCAGCCACAGAATTCTGTTCCCGCTCCCCTGTTCCCAGCTACAGAACTCTGTCCCTATTCCTGTCCCCACTGGCACCCTGTCCCCAGCTGCAGAAACCTGTCCTCTACTCTCCCAGCACCCTGTTCTCTCTCCCCTGCCCCCAGCCGCAGAACTCTGTCCCCACAAAATGTACAATTATAAATGCTTCATTTTAGATTTAAATAGCATGAATAAAAAACAGACCATTTATTTCATAACTATAAACACGTGATTTTAATTTTATACATCGCATAATTTAAAAATAAACTGTTTATGAGAGTGTGTAAGTAAGGGCTGGGGATAGCAAATGATGGACAGGAGGAGAATAGAGAGGGCTTCAAGGAAGGGGCAGGGCTTCAAGGAAGGGGCGGGGCTTCAAGGAAGGGGCGGGGCGGTAGATCTTTGCCTGTTCGGAGATTTAAAAAGTGATCTTGGGTGTAAAAAGGTTGGAGACCACTGATCTAGTCTGATGACCTATACATCACTGGCCACTGACTTCCATGCCGTTCCCACTGGTTGGAGCACACCACCTTCTGGTTGGCTAAAGCAACTTGCAGAAACATGCCTAGTCAGAACTGGAGAATCCCTCACTTGTTTCAGTTGTTAACCACCCTGCCTGCTAAAAATGTGTGCCTTATTGAATTTGAGGTTGTCTGGCATTAACATCCAGTCTAAGGATGTTAAGGGCTAGTCCACTAGTCAACTATCCAATAAGCAAACGCTTATCGGATAGTCGGGTCAACTAGTTGATTTCCCCACCCCCCCTTGCTGCCTCTTATCAGATGGGGGGGAAATGGGGTACTTCAGTGTTTCAAAGGAGCAGTGCTGCACAGCTGATCTCAGGCTCAGCTGTGCAGCGCTGCCCCTTTGAAACGCCACCACGGCGTTTGCATGGAGCCCGGGGTCAGCTGGGGAGTCTCTATCTGATCCTGGGTTCTGGGGAAATGCCGTGTGGAGTCCTGGGTCAGCGGAGGAGTCCCCAGCTCATCCCAGGTTCTGGGGAAATGCCGCACAGAGCCCAGGATCAGCTAGGGAGTTCCGGGCTCTGCGTGGCATTTCAAAGCGGTAGCACAGCATGAAGCCTGGGGTCAGTGGGGGACTCTTGTACATTTCAAAGCTGGCACCCATGTGCAGCCCAGAGTCAGTGGGACTTCCCGCTGGCCCTGTGGGGGCTGCATGTGGCATTCTGCATTCCTCCTTTGAAATGTAGAACAGCCCCAGCTGGGGCTCTTCTACATTTCAAAGGAGGAATGCAGAAGTGCCTATTGATAGTCAAGTAATCAATGGAAATTCCATCAACTACTCAACTAGTAAATTACTCAGTATTGAATATCCTTAATCCAGCCATTGGTTCTTGGGATGACTTTCTACAGTCGATTAAAGAGCCCTTTAGCAATCTCCCCAAAAAAGTCCTTATGCCCTGCAATCAAGTCTCCTATGCTATAGAAACCAGTCAGCTTAAAATGAAAAAAAAAAAAAATCAAAGAGGAAGACTCCAAATGGCTTAACTCTTGTCTTTCTTGTTTTCTCTTTCAGTTACAGAGAAGGAAGTGCAGCAATGGTGAGTTTCCAGCCCTGTCTTTCTGATTCTTGTGAGCTCCCGAGTGGTATGTGCAGGCAGCTTTTGTGTGACAAGTCAGTTCTCCATGCTGCGTTGAATGCGTGCCCCTTGTGTAATCATAGGCGCTTGCTGGCCTCGGTTTCTTTTCAGGGTTATATTGCCAGGGAAGCTGGCTAAAATGAGATGTGAAGGTGGAACAAAAGACTCTTACACAAATCATTTTAGGGCATGGCTCCTTCTCCCAGAAATCTTTCCCATAATCCAGTTCTGTTTTGTGCAGGCACCAGGTTCTCCATGCAGCGTCTTGGATTCCTGGTTCTTTTGTACTAAGTATTAGATCCTCACCTGCCCTTTGAACTCTGTTGGGCAGGAAGTGTTTTCATGAATCAGTCCCACCTTTGGGGTTCATCTGCTTCACAGATCAATCCAAACTGTGCTTGGAGCTCAGGGAGTCATACCTGAACTAGCAGTGATAAACGTAGTAGTGTAGATATGATGACACTGACTTAGCTATGCAACTGTGTACCCAGGGGTCAAGCTGCCTTGCAGTAGCTCAACACCAGCCTCATGGTACATGTTGTCTGTGAGTTCTCTACTTAGATTTAACCAACTAAACATCGGGTGTGAACTTCTCAGGTTCTGTAACAGCTTAACCATGGAGTCACTGACGGTGCTCTTGGGTGCTCTGGTCTGTCTTATCTAGGCAAGCTTGCCTTTGTGGTCCCTTACACCAACAGTTACAATAATATTCAAGTTACTCCCAGTCCCAAGGACCTGTCACTTACCTCAGGTCAATTTAATCTTAGATCTCATACTAAAGACAATATTTGTAGCCAGCCCTGTAGCAATTTATCTAAAGATTTATTAACTAGGAAAAGAAAATGAAAGTTATTTACCAGGGTAAGGCTGGTAAACATACATTTTCACAAATGAGGATAAGCAAGTTCTAGGTGTCCTTTAGCGCTAAACCAGGCTGTGTGTTTGTGTGTGTCTTCTGCTTAATCTTACCTTGCCTATCAGAGTCCAAGCAGCATAAAAGATAAAGTTCCTTTTCTTAGGTCTTATTATTCCTTCACCCCTTCTGCTTCCAGTTGCTAATTCAGCTGTTGGGAAAAATTCACTTGCATGTTTTCTCTTCCTGGGAGAGTGGAGAGTCTTTTGTCTTCTGATGTTCTCCAAAAGTTCATCTGGTGTTGATGGGCCGTCCTTTGTTATGAGGAAGATAACACCTCCTGGTGGAGACTAGTACTTCACACTGACTGATGTCTCTTTCCTCTCTGATGATGTGCATAGTTATACAGACTTAGGCCAAGTCTTCACTGGCAAGTTACTGTGCAGTAAATTAGCTCCCAGTACTGTAACTTCTGTGGTGTCCAAACTGGCAAGACACTGAGGCTATGTCTACACTACCAGGTTATTTCAAAATAATAACTCCAGAAATAATTATTTTGAAATAAGTCTATTCCTCTTTACAAGCAGGAGTTAGTATTTTGAAATATCAAGCCCCTTATTTTGAAATAACAGACTTGCTAGTGTGGCTACTCACCTTGTTGTTTTAATATAACGTGAATTATTTCAAAATAACTCCCCAGTGTAGACATGCCCTTAGTGTGCACTAACCCTGCAGTTGCTGCACTGTAGGTAAACCACTTCGAGGAGAAGCATAGAGCTTGCTCTGCCCTGGATACACTGCCAGCAGGGAGGAGAGGGAGAGTATGGACACTTGAATTGTTTCTGCATTGTGACTGGCCTCCAGAAATGGCCCATAGACCCTCAAGTCCCTTCTGCTCTTTGCAACTCATCTGTCTGCTCTGCAGGCATGCACCTATCCCGTTTCAGAGCTCCATTCCTGACTGCCCGCATGCTGTGCTGACTTTCTCCAAGACACAGAGCAAACCATTCCAATGAAATGCTTGTGCTGTTGAACACAGAGAGAGCGAGATTGCTGTGCAAAGAGCCAGGAAGGGAGACAGAGGGAGCTGAGATGTCAGAGTTTTCCCCTCCCCCTGCCAGAGGAAGGGTTGTTTCCTGTTGCTGTGTGAACGTACAAGACAGCATGCTGACATCCCTCAAAACCCACTGTCTCCCTCCACCCTGCACATACACACACACACACACACACACACACACACACACACATATATATATATATATATATATATATATACTCCCAGTCATTCTCACTCTCTTCCCCCGACTTCTGTTGAAAAGCGGTTGTCAAAAAGTAGCAGGATGACCATGGAGTGTTGGGATTGGGAAACCTGTATCGTGTGATGCTCACTGCCCCATGTGGTGTTACAAATCCTTCCCAAAGCATCCGGCAGCTAGTTGCACAGTGGGATAGCTGCAACAATGCACTGCTCTGTGGGCTGTTGTAAGAACTGCTAATGTGGACACACTCCCCCATCACAAGGAGCACAGTGCGGACATACAACAGCAATTTCCCTGCAGTGCTCTGTGAGCAGTGCTGTAACTACTAGCACTTTTACATCTGCCCGTGTAGACGTGGCCTTTCAATGCAAAGCTTACAGCATGGGACACCGAGGTTGTGAGATTAAGGCCTGCAGCAATTTACGAGCATTCAGTAAAGTCAAAACACGAAGCACATTTTTGTAGCTCTGATACCTGTGATAAAAATACTGACACACAGGAGAGCCAGACCGATTCCAGCTATTTGTTTGCCAGTATGCAAATGACGTATGGGCACCTTGGCATAAGCTGGCACTTAGTTTGCCAGAATCATGCTGGATTCCAGGGAAGCTTCTACAGCCCATGCCATCTCCACGCCACCCCACCTCCAGTGCCTTTTTTATGGCGGTAGCTAGATTAAATCTACCGCAGGTACATCTACCCAAGCTGCAGTCGCCCCTTGGGTTGCAATGTAGGCCAGCTCTGGCCACAGCAAGCAGACACCGTGGGGCAGGCTGCCCAGCGAGATGATCTTTTGCTACACTGCAGCACCAACTGTGATGGAGCGGTTAGCCAGTGTTGGTAGCAGATGGGGGGCCCCACCCTCACACCCTTCCCTTCCCTGTCATGTTCCATGCAGGGCACTGTGACATAAAGCTTTGAATATTGTGTGGCTCTGGGAGATGCAGATCTTCCTAAGAGCGATCTACATGACTTAATAGCTGGATGATGATGCATGTTAGGCCACCTCGAAACTCTTGGAGGGTGGCATAAATAATGGAGCAGCTTAAAAATAAAAGCTGTAACCCATGTTTGCAGGTTTCCTCAGCTGCAGTTTTCCAGACAAATGAGCTTTGCCTCCAAAGCAAGTGCTGACATTGACGCTGTTACACGCTCACCTCTGCGCTCGAACAAGTGCTGAAACCTTTCGGTGGCTGCCTGTGTGGGAGAGACAGTGACAAATGTGAAGAGAGAATAGGTGTCTCTGAACACCACTACTGGGCTCTCCCCTGGTGCAGAGCCATCCGTAAATCCTGGCCCAGCTGGCTTTCTTCGGCACGTCGTGTTCCAGGGAGTGTGGCCTGCAGGGATGGTTGTGCCTTTTCACCTGCATGAGCAGCGTGTGCAAGAGCCTGGCATTCTTGGCTCGGGGGAAAAGTGAAATATTAAATTGTGTCTGCTTCCAACAGAAGGAAGACATGGAACGAAATGGTCAGTGGAAAGTAGGTCTGTCAAGCCATTAAAAAAATTAATCACGATTAATCGCGCTGTTAAACAGTAATAGCCCCTGCCCACCCCCAGAGCCAGCCCCCCCAATTCCCCCTCTGTAACCCAGTGCCCCTGCCCACCCCCAGAGCCAGGCACCTCTAGCCCCCTTGCTCTAACCCAGTGCCCCTGCTCTCCCCCAGAACCAGCCCCCCCGCCCCCCTGCTGTAACCTAGTGCCCCTGCCCACCCCCAGAGCCAGGCACCTCTAGCCCCCTTGCTCTAACCCAGTGCCCCTGCCCTCCCCCAGAACCAGCCCCTCCACCCCCCTGCTGTAACCTAGTGCCCCTGCCCACCCCCAGAACCAGCCCCCCTGCTCTAACCCAATGCACCCACCCCTCCCCCAGAGCCAGGCACCCCTAGCCTCCCTGCTGTAACCCAGTGCCCCTGCCCTCCCCCAGAACTTTTAAAGTGGTTGCTCCTGCTGCCTGGCCCGGCTACCTCAGCTCACAGCTTGTAGGGGAGGCATCACGTGGCCAGCTGCCAGTCACTGCTGCTCACCTTGTCCAGAGCAGCGTGCACTCCGACTGCCCCCAGCGTGGCGCTTGGCAACTGCCCCCTCTTGTTCCCCCTTCACTAGACTCTGCGGTGCTCCCCACTCCCCCACCCCTGCCAGACGCGGCAGGGGAAAATTGTCCCCGGCGGGCTTCCGTCCGGTATTTCATGGTTTTTTCCACCGGACAGAGCCTGCAAGGAGAGACAAAATTTTTTCAAGAAAAAAACTGGATCCAGCTGCCATCCCCCTGTAAGTTGGTTGCGACCCCCCCCCGTGGGTCGCAACTCACAGTTTGAGAAACGCTGCCCTAGGCATTTCTTTAAATGCCTGTAACATGCTGGTTACAGCAGCTGTCTCATCAGGAGAGTATCTTGAAAACTCACCTAAATCTTGCGATGCAACCTGACTGGTGTGTGTGGCAGGCTGAGCTTGGTCCAACAAGGAAAAGAGCTTTGCTTGTTTTAGAGACAGTGCAGCGTGCAGGCCGCCCTCTTCTTTTTTAAATATATCATGGTAAATGAAGCCTAATGCAGATGAGCATCAAGGTTCAGGTGCTGCGACTGGAGGGGGAGTGTGTCTCTTTAATGACAATGATGTGTCTTGGTTTTTATAAGGCCCCTCAGTATCCTGGTTTCTGAGCACAGATGTCAAAAGAGATTCTGCTTTCCATGGGGCAACTAGATCTCCTGGTTAGCAGGATACCAAAACCCTTTCAGTGGGATTATGACCATATTCACCCAGGGGGGCAACGTCTGGATATTCCTCTGAGAGTGGACCTCCACCTCCAGCCCTTACTCATGAAGCATCAAAATCAAGGGGAATTCATCCTATGGATAAGAGTAACAAGATCAGGACGTTGGTGTAGCTCTTCCACTGTGGCAGTTATTGTAGGTTGGGGATAGGGAGGAAAGATGATGAGATCTAATTTTCAGAAGTGCCAAGCACCTGCAGCTCCCTCTGACATGAACTGAAGTTGAGAGTGCTCAGCAGCTCTGGAAGTCAGGCCCTGTGTGTGTATTTAAAGCATATTGGCGGAAAAGGCCTTGTTTTTCTTAAAAAAAACAAAACAAAACAAACAAAAAAAAAAACGCCTGCATCCTGCTGAGTGGCTTAAAACCCAACAGGTATTTCGGCATGTATAGCAGGAAGAATTATGTTCCAGTGTCACGCCAGCCAAATTGGATTATGGTAATTCAGTTCTCAGTCGTATTCAGCAATGCATTGTGCTTCCAGGGCTGGGGAAAATTCCTTTTCTGAGATTTCCTTTGGACTGGGATAATGGAATTTTCATTTCATGCCTGGGGCAGATTAAGGACAAGGCATCTGGGCACTAAACAAAATACATGTGGATGTGATGTTTCTCAGCAAGGCGATTATCCATTGTGTTCCCATTACATCTATGGAGCCCTACTTGGCCTACATCTGACTGTAAATAATAAAATTTGTAATCTCAATGGAGAGCAGAGAAACAGAATTAAAGTGCACTTCAGTTTCCAGACTGGTGTTTTATCTTTAGGGAGGCGTTCTTGTACATTGAGAGAGATGATAAATGGACGTTCATGCTTTGTAGATTAATGGTCCAGCTTGTTGATCTTAGACTGGGCCAATCCACTCCGGAGAGTACTAGTTAAGGCTTTGCTACATGGGAAGATCTTTCAGACGGAGGTAGAGTGCGAATTGTGGAGTTGCTGGTTCTGAAGACGCTAGTCTGGTCAGTTTCCCTGTGTAGACACATCCTTAGATTGGATGTGCTCTTAGCCAAGCGAGATCTCCTCTTGCACTGCAGCATGGCTAAATGGTTCCTCCCAGAAATAATCAACAAAAGAAAGAGCTGGAAAAAAGGAAGTCAGTGTGATTCTCTCTTGAAAGGTGACTCTGCCATGTCGGTCTGTGTTCATTACCTTGATAGCTCCTGAACAGATGCACTCGTCTCGTGCCATTCCTATTCACAGTTCACAATGGGTAGGATTAGAGATGATCAAAAAACAGGAAAGTTTTCCGTGACAACTTTTGTTGCAAAATTCCTTCTTTTTTGAGGGTTGGGGGGTAAAAAATTGAGCTTTTGTGGACAAATCAAAATTCAGAAAATGTTGACCCACTTTAGAGAATACTTCCAATTGGGCTGCTGCTTGGTATCACCGGATTTAAAATGAGGCAAGAAGAATTAGATCTTTCTCAGAGTCAGCCTGGATTCCAAGGGTACGTCTGGATTGCAGAGTTTTTCTGGGATACTGGAGGTGTCCTGGAAAAACTGCCACGTCCAAGAAACATGTCTGCTCTTCTCAATTTTTTTTTGGAAGAGCAGATGCATTTTTTTCAGCATTCTTGTAAACCTTGTTTTACAAGGAAGAAGGCATGTTCTGAAAAAGGATAGACGGGCCTAATGTCAGAAAAGCTCCTTTTGAAAAAAGAAGCGGAAAAAGCTGCTTATCTTTTTCCGGAAGAACTGTGTAGTCTAGACACAGCCTGAGAGTCAAGCTCAGTTCTTTCTGGTTTGTACATAATCTCCGGCAGTAAAGATTCCCCACACACTTCAGATTACACCTCCACTGATACCTTTACAGACTCATTCCTTTCCAGCTTCTGCAGTCCTGCACAAGCCTGACTTAGGGCAGAATTTGGTTTCCTTAGCAATCCTGCTCAGGATGCTTGAGAAGAGATAGAACTTTTTGCATCCATGTGTGGAATAAATTTTGTTATGTGCATCAAGGCATGTGCAAATGGGTGGCACCAGTAGAAACACATGCTGCTGGCTGTGGGTGCTCTGCTAATTAGCTGAGTGGCATTTGAATCTCTCCTGGGTGGCTGCCCAAGTGCTCAGCTTACAGGGACCGCTGATTCCCAATCGCTGTCCTATAGCTGTGTTAGTTCTGCAGGGCCACACAAAGTAAAAAGGAGCAAGAAATTTATTTTTGTCACAAAAATAACCAGCTGTGAGCCTGTACCCAGGGAGCAGATCTGCTGAGTAAGTAGGTGTCATTTTTGTGTAGGCACTTTCCAACGTAGAAAAGTGCTATCAAGCTTCCTAACTAACAGGCAGCATGCCTGAGTTAAACAGCAGGAATCTGGCTAGTTGTGGCTGCTTTTTCCTGTGGGGCAGTGAGTGGTGGAGGGGAGGGGAGGTTGGAGAACATGGGGAGAACTCACTAAGCCAGAAAGCTATAAAGCAACAATGTTAAAGGGTCTCCTGTTGCACACCACCTGCACGGGATCTGCTGTCAGACAAGCCTTGCACAATGAATGCCTGTTTTAGAAGGTGCTGATGCCCTAAGAGAGATGCAGGAATTCACTGCCTCTGAAAATCAGGCTTTGAATACCTTAGGGTACGTCTACACTGCACGGCTATTTTGGGATTCTGGAGGGATCCCAAAATAGCTACCCTGCATCTACACAAGCCCCCCGTTATTTCGAAATATTTTTCAAAATAACGCGTGCTGTTTTGCCATCCCGGTAAACCTCGTTGCATGAAGGTTAAGGGATGGCTCGAAATAGCACGTGATTTCGAAATTTGGCCCTGTGTAGACACACCAAATTTCAAAACAGGCTATTTTGAAATAAATTCAAAATAAGATTTGCAAATTGAGCATCTTATTTTGAGTTTAAGGTGCTGTGTAGACTCACCCTTACAGTCAGGCACCCAAATCTACCTGAACCACAGGGACCTGACTTTGAGGGGCTGAGCTTTTGCCATTCCTGCTGGAATCCATAGGGGTTGTGAGAGTTCAATGTCTCTGGAAATCAAGAGCTTATGTACCTACACCTGGTGTTTGATGTTTAAAGGCCCTGTGTTGGTAGGGAATGGCCTTCCTGACCTGTATTGAACAGCCCATGCTATACCTGAATGGAATGGATGCTGCCTTTCAAATGCAGTACAGGGTGTTGTACTCCACGGGCCTCACTCCCGGTCCAAAACTTGCTGATGCCAAAGGATAGAGTTTGGGCCCACATCAGTAGGATGGGGAAGATCAAGGCACTGGCACCATTATTCGGAGCCGAGGGTTCATGGTCTCTGCAGGTCGGATGCAAAGGAGGCAGCAATGCTGTGGGGAGCCACATGTTCTTACCCACTTCTCGGAGAGTAGACAATTTCTTTGTCAGCCCAAAGCTGGCCTGCTGAGCTGGTCACGCCCCCGGGCAGGGAGGAGAGACCTTTGTAGGCTAATAATTGTCACAGGCCACCTCATTCTTACCTCTCCCGGGTGCTTTGGCCTCTTCCTCAGGTAAACACTGCCGTCTTCATTGCTCCCCTGCCTTGATCCCGCTCCCCCTCAAGTGAGTAGGAGAGTTCCCATTGGGCTCAACAGTGTGGGATTATAGTGCTTGCCAGGAGCTGCCAGGATCTGTTGCAGTTCTGGAACTCTTTCCTTTGCTTTCTGGAAGCCAGTGTCCAAAGTAGCTGTTTGATAGAGCACCCCAGATTATCAAGGAGCCCTTTAGGAAGGCAGAGCTTGCTTGAGGTTCTGCGCTGAGGAAACCTGGCGGGTAAATAGCATTCCATGTGTTCAAGGTCCTGTGTTAACTGTTAACCTGCAGGAGGTGAGGAAGCCTCATTCCCATTTTACTGATGGGAAACTGAGGCACAGGGCTGAAATAACTTGTCCAAGGAAGTCATTGGCAGGGCCAGGGATTAGAATTTGGGAGTCCAAATCCTGTGTTCCTTGTAGAGCACCTGCCTCCCAAATAAAACTGATTCGGCTGCATTTTGTTGTGAATGGCCCCTCTTCAGCCAAGCCTCCAGCACTGGTACATAAGAACGGCCATATTAGGTCAGACCAACAGTCCATCTACCTCAGTATCCTGTCTCCTGACAAAGGCCAGTACCATTTTCTTCAGTGGGAATAAACAGAACAAGGCAAGTTATCGCGTGATCCATCCCCTGTTACCCAATCAGAGGTTTAGGGACATCCAGAGCATGGGGATGCATTCCTGACTGTCTTGGCTAATAGTCCTGTCCTCAACGAACTTCCCTAATTCTCATTTGAACCCAGATTTTGGGCCTTCCTAACATCCGCTGGCAGTGAGTTCCATGTGTTGATTGTGCATTGTGTGAAGAAGTATTTCCTTATGTTAGTTTTAAACCTGCTATGTTATGTGGCGGGGCAAATAATACATCCTATTAGGGATGTAATAGTGTAGTCAGTTAACTGATTAACTGATAAGCAAAACACTTGTAGGTTAATGCTAGAGACTAGACACATTTCCTCCCCTGCCCCTGCCAGTTAATCTTTTGAGCAGGCTGGCCAGCAGCTTGGCTCAGTCCTGACTTGCACCGGGTCTGGGACCTATCCCCGCTACGGCTCTGCATTTAAAGTGTATTAGGAGCAGAGCGGGCAGGCAGCCTGGCTCAGTGCCAGCTCACGCCAGGTCCAGGAGCTCAGATCCCACTTGGGCAGGGGCTGCTGCACCCTGTGCTGCTGCCTCTTTATCAGAGGCAGCAGCGCAGGGTGATAGGCAGCCAGTCTGCAAGGGGAGCTGGTTTTTAAACTGACTCCCTTCGCAGACTAGCTCCCGCCTGGCACCCCGCACTGCTCCCTCTGATACAGAAGCAGCAGTGCAGAGGGGAAGGGGGGGCTCCTTGAGAGTGGGACTGGAGCGCACTGGCTGGCGGCCCCGCCCCCAGGGACTATAGAATAGTCAAGTAACCGATAAGAATTCATGAGGTTACTTGACTATTCAATTAACTGATATTTAACATCTCTAATCCCTATGCATTTTCTCCCCACCGTTCGTGATTTTATCGATCTCTATCCTATCCTTCCTTAGTCGTCTTTTCCAAGCTGAACAGTCTCAGTCTTTCCTCTCTCCTCCTATGGAAGCTGATCTATACCACTAACCATTTTTCTTGCCTTTCTCTGCACTATTCTAATATATCTTTTTGGAGATGGGGCGACCTGAGCCGCAGTCTGCATTCAAGGTGTGGGTGTGTCATGGATCTGTATAGCGTGATTTTGGTATTTTCTGTCTTCTTATCTATCCCGTCCCTAATGGCTCCTAACATTCTGTTTGCTTTTTTAACCGCCGCTGCACATTAAGCAGATGTGTACAGAGAGCTATCTACAGTGACCTCGAGATCTCTTTCCTGAGAGGTAACAGCTAATATAGACGCCATCCTGTTGTAAGACTGTGTTTTCCAATGTGCATTACTTTGCACTTCTCAGCATTGAATTTCATCTGCCATTTTGTCACCCAGTCATGTGAGATCCCTTTGAAACTCTTTGCAGTCTGCTTTGCACTGAACTTGAGTAATTTTGTATTGCCTGCACATTTTGGTGTCTCATTTTTCACTCCCTTTTCCACATCCTTTCTGAGAATATTGAACAGATCAGGTCCCAGTCAGTGTTCCCTCTAATTTTTCCCACCCTGTGTAGAATGAATTTTGTTAGCTGCACCAATGTGGAGGCGATGTACAACATGGCGGTGATATGCGACACTTCGCCTTGTTATGGGTGCACCTAACAAAATTCACGTGGTAAGGGTGAGACCAAGGGGTTCTGAGTGTGGAAGGGGACTCAGGCCTGAGGCAGAGAGTTAAGGTGCAAGGGTCTGGGGGTCTGGGCTCTGGCGTGAGGCCAGGGATGAGGGCATAGGGCTGCGGCAGAGGTTTGGGGGGCAGGAGGCTCTGGCTGGGGGTGCAGGTTCTGGGGTGAGGCTAGGAATGAGGGGCTCAGGGCGATCTTGCTGTGGTGCTGTGCACAGAGACTAGCGATGCAGGCTGCGCCCGAAGCAGCGAGTCGACACGCACCGGGCTATCTTGCTGTGGTGCTTTGGTGCAAGGCAGTTAATCAGAATTCAGCACACTCGGCCACCACCAAACAAAGGGACTGCAGTGCAGCGGGAAGCACTGAGAATTTCAGGGGCTTGCCCGGCAGGAGAGCTGTCACTCTCCCATCGGTGGTGGAGCCGTGGCCGTGCAATGCAGCAGCGTCCAAGGCACCGATGTTCAGTGTACGACTTTTCCCCTTGCTGTGTCCTGGTGAGCTGTAAGTCGCGTTGTGATGCAGGGTGGAGCTCCCCCTGCTCCAGTTCTAACAGGGCTGGATGGGGGGTTGCATCACAAAGAGAGGGACTGAGGAAGGGCAGAGGAAACAGCCCAGAGGACGGAGAAGCCAAGAGCGAGGGCTGCACTTTATTCATAGAGGTGCCAAGGCCTCCTGTCTCCTTAGGAGCAGCGTGTGAGCCATGAAATCCCTCTGTTAACATCCCGCACCATTTGGAACCGGCTCTCGACAGCAGGGCTTGCCAACGGGTGAGCGAGGCGGGGGTGGGGCAGTGAGATGCCATAAGCTTGTATTGAGCCGTGAAAGTGAGCAACAGCCACACTTGCAATTTGGGTGCCCACTCTACCCTCCAGCCCCACTTGGGGCCTTGTGTTTCACGGGGGTCGAGCGCCTGCAGTTTCCATTGACTTCAGTTGGAGCGGTGCATGCTCAGCACCGCAATGTGGGTCCGGCACACAGTTCTGACCTAAAGAACATGAGCTACTTAAAACGAGTGGAGAGGGTTTGTGGCAAGACAGCCCCTTTCCTTTGGCTGCGGAACAGTCTTGAAATTCAGTATTGTTCCGCCAGCTCCG
Organism: Pelodiscus sinensis; assembly: GCF_052426305.1. Lineage (NCBI taxonomy): Eukaryota > Metazoa > Chordata > Testudines > Trionychidae > Pelodiscus > Pelodiscus sinensis. The sequence continues at coordinate 13,675,211 of NC_143074.1, forward strand.
TGAGACTGCAGGAGGCTGCCGTGTCACGGGAATCACGTCCCGCTGCTCTGCAATGGTCTAGAAAAAGCATTACTGTAGCCTGAGGGAATTGGTTGCTAAATAAGATTGTCCGCTCCTTGGGGCAGGGACTGTCTGTTCTGTGTTTGCACTGCACCTGTTCAGGAGTCAGGGCAGAGGCTTGGGGATGTGGGGGGCTCAGGGCAGAGAACTGGGGATGTGGGTGCGAGATTCAGGGTTGGCGGGTGAGGAGAGGCTCAGGACAGAGGGTGCAGGAGTCAGAGCAGGGGTGAGGAGAGGATCAGGGCAGGGGGTGGATATGCAGGACTCAGGGCAGGGGGATTGGGAGGAGGGGGCTCTGAGGAGGGAGGGGTTCAGGGTAGGAGGGTTGGGAGGAGGGGGCTCTGAGGAGGGAGGGGTTCAGGGTAGGGGGGTTGGGAGGAGGGGGCTCTGAGGAGGGAGGGGTTCAGGGCAGGGGGTTGGGAGGAGAGGGGCTCTGAGGAGGGAGGGGTTCAGGGCAGGGGGTTGGGAGGAGGGGGCTCTGAGGAGGGAGGAGTTCAGGGTGGGAGGTTGGGAGGAGGGGGCTCTGAGGAGGGAGGGGTTCAGGATGGGGGGTTGGGAGGAGGAGGCTCTGAGGAGGGAGGGGTTCAGGGTAGGGGGGTTGAGAGGAGAGGGCTTAGAGGAGGGAGGGGTTCAGGGTGGGGGGATTGGGAGGAGGGGGCTCTGAGGAGGGAGGAGTTCAGGGTAGGGGGTTGGGAGGAGGGGGCTCCGAGGAGGGAGGGGTTCAGGGTGGGACGTTGGGAGGAGGGGGCTCTGAGGAGGGAGGGGTTCAGGGTGCGGGGGTTGGGAGGAGGGGGCTCTGAGGAGGGAGGGATTGAGGGTGGGGGGTTGGGAGGAGGGGAGCTCAGAATGGGGAATAGGAGTGGCCGCTGGCTTGTCCCTGGGGCCGGCCTGGGGCAGTGGGCCCTAGGCGAGGGGTGGGGCACTCAGGCTGGCCTTGCCAGCACTCCTCAATCCTGGTCTGTGGGGCAGAAGTGCGGGGGCTATGCAGGCCAGCCTGGGTTGTGCTCCCCAGGCCTGGCAATGCTGGGGGAGGATGGGCAGTGGCTTCTTGGGTGGAAGGAGCTGTGCTGATGGGGCTCCCTCCCCAGTCAAGGGCTTGAGGGGAAGGAGTTTGGAGCAGGGAGGCTACTTAGCTGGGCTAGTAGCCAGCAATATGGTGAACCCCGGTCCCAGCTGACCACTCTTTTCCCTGTGTGGCTATCGCCCCCCCCCCCTTCCGGTCACTGTGAAGAAGTGGGCTGTGCTCACGGAATCTCATGATCCCATCTATATGTTTTGTTAGTCTCTAAGGTGCTACTAGACTATTTGTTGTTTTTTAAGGTTTTCCGTTTAGGAGGAGTTCTTGAACAAATGGACTCGCAGAAGGATGAACAGACTCACGGACACATAAACTTTAAAATAGTTAATCCTGGTGCCTTTTTAATGCTGTACGTTTAAAATGTTTTGTATTAGTGCCCAGAAGTGGGAATTGCTAAATATAAGTGGAATACATTTGCAGATCTGTAGCACTTTCCATGTGAGAGGAGTTATATCCAATAGCACTCCCAGGTTTAGGAGATCGTTGTTCTCAAATCTGGGATGGGTAAACAGAGGCACAGACAGACTAAGACAGTGATGGGCAACCTAGTGAGTAGCTGCATGTGTGGCCATCCTTCATCTCAGTGGGCCACAAGGTAGTTGTAACGAAGACAGTCTCCCAGTTTTGCTAGCAGCACTTGGGTACCTAGAATTCGCAGGATGTGCTGATTGAACCGGAGCAGCGCTTGGACTGGATGTAGAGGGAGCACACGGCTCCCACAGTCAGTGTTGTGGGCAATCAGCCCTCATCTCACTTCACATGCCTTGGCTTTGTGTGTGTGTCACTTTAACAATGCCGGTAGGAAAAAACTACACAGGCAGAAACCAGCGGAATTTGGCAACCCTGCGGGTGGGCAACAGCAACAGAATGTCTCACAGGCCTCACATAGGACCCCAATGGGCCACATGTGCCTGTGGGCTACAGGTTGCCCACCACTGGACTAAGGGCTTGTCTACATCGTGGGGCAATGTGCGCTTTGGAGGAGTGGTTTCAAAAGCAGATTAACGTGGGGGGCATTGATTGGTCGGCGTAGACCTCTCTGGGGCACACTAAGGCTACAGCTACACTGCTTCCCTTTTCGGCAAGAGGAAATGCAAATGGGGTGCTCATTTGCATATGTGGCGCTTGTATTTGCATTTCCTCCTCGGATCCCTTTTGCACAAAAAAGAGCTGTGTAGACGGCTCCTTTTTGCGCAAAACCCCCCTTCCTGAGGAAGAACGGCTCTTGGAAAGGGGGGTTTTGCGCAAAAAGGAGCCATCTGCTCTTTTTTGTACAAAAACCTCTTGCACCAAAGGGATCCGAGGAGGAAATGAAAATGCGAGTGCGACATATGCAAATGAGCGCTTCATTTGCATTTCCTCTTGTGGAAAAGGGAAGCAGTGTAGACGTAGCCTTAGAGTTCCCAAGTACACTTTAGCACAGAGCTGCCTGAAACACCGCTACGCTAATAGTGCAGCAGAGTCTAATGCAGCCCACGTGAGTGCATTTCAAATGTCACACTCCCACAATGCTCATGGATGTGTCAGGTAGCCGTGCCCTAAGTGATTCTCCAATACTTAGCCAACGTTCTCCCTCTCCAGTCGGGTGGGCACTAGGCCAGGCTCCTGCTCCCACTGGCTCCAGTCCCTGGCTGTTACTGGAGAGCCAAAGCAAACAGGGCAAAGAGCAGGCAGGGAGCAGGGGCTCTGAAGAAGCACTCAGTGTAGGCTAACCCCTGCTCCAGTCGTAGGAAAACTCCCTTGTGCGCCGAGATTGGCCACTTTTCAAAGGCCAGCCCTTAAAGTGCTCCAAGCCCATCTGACCTAGCACATTTTTATATGGGCGTCCATCACCATTGCATCTGAGCCTTGGCCTGGCCTGCTAATAGGTATACTGATTAGTGTGATAGGTGCTCTTTGCTTTCTTGGCTCATAAACGCTTGTTTGTGCGTGTGGGGCGGGAGGGAAGGGGGAACCTCCTAGCTCCGTAGGTTAGAAATTCTCCCTGTTTGCCTCCAGCTGATCCCCTGGGGGGTCACTCAAAAGCCTTTTCAGTATCACTAGCTGAGCCATGGTCATCAGCAGCACCCGCCCCCAGCCCTCTCGGACAGCTTCCACTTATTTCACTGCAGAGAGCCAGGACCTAGAGCGAAAGGGGAGGTGAGACGGTTGGAACGATAGGCGGGCGGCACGGAGAGGCTGTGCTCGTGCCCGTTGTACCGAAGCCACTGGCTGTCCTTCTGAGACAGACTCGAGCTCCATTTCCCCTCCGTCTCGGAGGCATCGCCAGGGAGGGCTTGGCGGCACCGTCCCTGTGACGGTTTCCCTCCTCCACTCTTGATATAGTGACTCGGCAGTTCAGGGCACTGCAGTGGCTTCTGCCAGCCTGCCTGACTCAAGGGGGTGCAGAGTGCAGAGCAAGCAGCCACCTAGTCCTAGGAGAGGAAAACCCACAGGAGCCTAAAACAAAGCTGTGGGGGAGGAGGGGAGGAAGGGGAGACAGGAGGAGGGCGTGTGCCAAAGAAAAAGAAACCCTGCCTGTCTTTCAGGTACCATCTAGGGGCAGCTCTGGAGGGCAAAGCAGCCGTGTTGAACTCTGCTCTCATTCAGCCTGTTCCTAGCACGGTTTGTCCAGCCAATGTGCATGGGTCCAAACTGGCTTAGCACAGCTGGGCTCTAGCCTAGGCTGTTGTTATTCACAAGAGCAGGGGGTGCCAGGGCATCTGCTTGTTGGTTTATGCTCATCTTGTCGCGGCAACTGCAGGGTCCCACTCTCCACACAGCTCTAGCTTTGGGGAAGAGAGCCCGGGCCTCCCCCCTTCCTTTCGAAAGGAGGTGCGGCAGCTTGACGGCAGGGTCATTGGGTTGTTGCCACAGCGGGGCTTGCTGGAGTGGAATGGCAGAATAATCCAGGACAGGGTGGGGAGGGGACTCAGAGAATCACAGAACACTAGAACTGGAAGGGCCCTCGCGAGGTCATCGAGTCCAGTCCCCTGCCCTCGTGGTAGGACCCAGCATCATCCAGAAGATCCCACGAACGCAGCTTCCTAGTCTGCTTCTCTCCAGCCATGCACCAGATTGCTGTGCCTGTCCCTTTAGCATTGAGAGCAGGCAGTCTGACACCTCCGCCATAGCCCTGGAGCCAAAGGGCTGCACCTTGTTTGCATCAAAATGAGTATTTGTTGTGTGCGTCCGGACTGACTCTCCCCAGCCATGTTAGCTGGTGCTGCACTGGGCCCTTGACAGGAGAAGGGAAATCGCTTGTGTCTGCCCGCAGAAAAACACCATGGCTGATGATCTTTGCTTTCCTCCCCAGCTGTGTGGGGGTTCCATGTGGCTCTTGGGCTGTGTAGAGCCATGCCCCTCTGAGGCGTATCGTTCAGTTGCAGGGATCTGAGTGCATTGTTCATTTTCAGCCTTAATAATGCAGGACCACAGCCACGCCTGTTTGGAGGGGCAGGGGGCTTACAATAGTGCAACATTTTGCTCTTTTAAAGCCCCTTTCAACCAACTTGCTCAAAACCTTTTGCAACCACTAGTCCTCACCCCCCCCCCCCGCTTCGAGACAAACAGCTCACACCTCCCATTTTACAGATGGGGAAACTGAGGCACAGTTCACTGCTGCAGAAAGTCCATTGCTACGGAAAGGAATAGAAGCCATGAGTCCGGATTGGCAGTTCCTGTTGTTCCAGCCTCCTCTTTGTGCTCCAGTGAAGAGGCTAGGCAGAGCCCACTGATAGGCAGGTCCAGAGCACTGAACCTCATTGCAGATCTCACATGTGCCTCTGCCTAAGGGAATCTTGCGCACATCCAGACTGGCTAATCAGAGAAGTGGCCAGGATGAAGAGGACCTAAAGGCTGGGAGCTTCTCCAAGGGGAGATCGGAGATAGTGTACACAGAGCGTTGCCAGTTTTGATGGGGCGTGTTCCAGGAGGTTTCATCCCATGACCCAATTTGTAATTAAAGATTCATCTTTAATTCCTGGAAACTCCAGCACAATCCTGGAGAGTTGGCCTCCCTATTTACATGGTAGAATAGGTTCCTTCTGCAGCATACTCTGTGAGGCTTGGATGGTGCGTCAGACGCAGGGTTGGAACCGGGCCAGCTGCTGGAATGAAGAGCCTGCGCCATGCGCATCTGCTACAACAACAGGGCTGAAGTGACAAGTCATCTAAAATAAAACTGGATTTTGCACTTAGGAGCTTCCTGTATCCAGTTACAGAGGAAGGGCCCCCTCCTTTGCAACCCCTCTCTCTGGATACAGCCTGCTGGCTATCAGTAGGCTGTGCTGGTTGGCTCACTGATGAGAAGTGTCAGATCTTCCCGCCCCTTCCCCCAGGGGGAATCTCTTTCTTGCCCATTGTAATCTGAACCCTTGTGGTATGTGACTGCCTGGTTATTTCAGACTGTGCCGCCGAGGTTGTGAATGGAGCAGTGCTCGTTGCTGGCAGTGAAGTGTGTTCAGCCAGACGAGGCTGTGTTCTGCCGCAAGTCAGCGGTTTGATTCCATCGCTACGTAGAAATGATATTACAACACCCGCAGCCAGGGACTAGCATCACTTCACACGCTCCCTCTCTCTGTCTCACCCACACATTCCCAGGTGTGGCTGTTCTCATCTGACTGTCCATATAGGACTCTGCAAGATGGAAGGGTCCTCAGCTGTAGCCCAGGGCCAAATATCTACACTGCACTTAAACAGCCCATAGCGCGTGACCCCAGATCCACTGGCATCGGCCAGTTGTAAGATTTTAATTGCAGTGTAAATATACGCACAGTGGCCAGCATTACTGAAGTTGCAAAATCACCCCCAAATTAGGCAGATGTGGGATAATTTGCCCTTTTCATGAAAGTCTTGTCGTAACCCCTAGTGGTTAGAAATAGGCTCAAATCGTGAAGGACAAGGATTTCCAGCCCTTCCAGCGCTTTGTTGAATGTTCATCATTATTATAATTGGATATTCTTATTATCCATAGAAATGTCCAATTCCTCTTTGAATCTTGCTACGTTCTAGTCCTCAATGACATCAGGTTGCTGTGAGTTCCCCAGTCTAATGGTGTATTCTGGGAATACATGCTACCTTGAATTAGTTTTGAATTTGGCATCTTCTGTTTTCTTTTAATTTCTCGTTGTTCTTGCAATATGAGGTAGAGTTAAGGAAGCTCTTGATCTACCTTCTTCATATCAGGAATAGTAGTAACATGCTGTTCTGCCATACGGTGCAGCAAGCTGGTGGATGCGTGCATTGGGATTAGGGAAAAAGGACATTACGGTTACCACAGAGATCTGGGCCTCAGGATCTCAATGGCATGATTCTTCTGAACTAGAAAAGCCTCTACAGCTCCTATTAAACTCAGCTGTAGCTGTAGCTGTTTGGTACCTCTGGCCAGGATGGGTAGGAATTGTGTCCCTAGCCTCTGTTTGTTAGAGGCTGGAAATGGGTGACAGGGGAAGAATCACTTGATGGTTACCTGTTCTGGTCATTCCCTCTGGTGCACCTGGCATCGGCCACTGTTGGAAGACAGGAGACTGAGCTAAATGGATCTTAGTCTGAGCCAAAATTCTGGCCGTTCTGATGTTCTTATGAAATCGGGCCATAGAGCTCCATTCTGTGAGTTCACTCTGAGCAAGTCACTGTGCCTCTCTTTTTTGTGACTCAGTTTCCCTGTCTGTGAAAGGGGGACAGCGCCCCGGTGATGTTAGGCTTAATTCACATCCGTAAAGGACTGTGTGTTCCTCTGAGGATGTGTCTTGTCAGATTGTCGAGGGCTATTATTATAATAATAAATCTTATGGATAGTGCCAAGAAAACTGCACATAAAGATCCATTTGACTTGCCTCTGAGGAGGGGGTCAGAACTTTCGAAGCGGGAAGCCACCCTTCCTCCCTCTGGAATCTCTAAAGGAAGCAGGTTCACTGGAGGTCAGTGGAGACGTGCCAGCGAACAAATTAAGAATCTTGGTGATTATTCTTAGCCGTCTCTTGGGAATGTCGCCGGGTTGCAGGGAAGGCAGGAGGTAGAATGTCTATTTAAAACTAACCTTTTCCTAAAGTGGCTGATTCTAAAGTCTTTGGATGTGTGCATATGCATCCTGGCTGCCACTGGAGACTGTGTCTAAGGGCGCAGCTAATGAGCCAGTTTTTGCCGAGTTTTTGTAGATACGTATGTAAAATTTGCCTGGCACAAGAATGAATGGTTTGCGTCTCCCCGGGCTTACACACTTTCCCTCCTTTTGGAGGTGGAATCCCTTCCCCATTCTGAGCTCATGGGTGTGGGGAGGTAGGGGTGCAGTGGGAGAGCAGGAATGGGGGGAGCCCAAGTTTGGAGGCAGTAAGAGCTCCACAACTCGCTGGGTCTTTCTGTCCAAGTGTCTGAGCAAATCTGAGCAAAGGGCTCCTGGTGCTGGCTGGTGAAGTGGAAACCAAAACTCTGGGCTACGCTGCTGACCTCCACTGTGCAGCCAGTGTTGTATCCACGGGAAGGCATCTCCCGCCAACATAGCTACTGCTTCGTGGGCAGGTGGGGTCCTTACACCCATGGGAGAAGCTCTCCTGGCAGCGTGAGCAGCATCTTCATTAAGCGCTACAGCAGCACCCGTGCAAAGCTGCTAGTGTAGACAAGGGATTTCACTCTCCATCAGCACTCCCTGCTGTCACCAGGCATGTGTGTGGGGGGGGGGAGAGGATATGCTTCTGGCACCCCACCAGCTGCTGGATCAGCCCCAGGAGACTAGCATCCCTACTAAGGATGTTAAGGACTTGTTGACTAGTCGATTCCCCCCTCCCCCCTTGCTGCCTCTATCAGTTAGAGGCAGCAAGGGGCAGAGAAGGGGGTATTTCAAAGAGATAGCACCGCACAGCTGATCCCTGGCTCAGCCGTGCTGCGCTGCCCTTTGAACTCCGCCTCCATGTTTCAAAGGGGCAGCCCCACACCGGGCTGAGCCCAGGCTCAGCTGTGTGGCGCTGCCCCTTTGCTGTGGCGCTGTGGAGCCCGGGGTCAGCTGACCTTGGCTCCCCGCGGCATTTCAAATCTGCAGCGCAGCATGGAGCCCAGGGTCAGCTTGGGAATCTGAGTCCCCTGCTGACCCCGGGCTCCATGTTGTGCTGGGGCTTTGAAAGGCACAAGAGCCCGCGCTGGGGACTCTTGTGCATTTCGAAGCTGGCACTTGTGTGCAGCCCGGTGTCAGAGGGACTTCCCGCTGGGCCTGGGCTGCACACCGTGTTGTGCATTCCTCCTTTGAAATGTACGAGAGCCTCAGCGGGGGCTCTTGTACATTTCAAAGGAGGAATGCAGAAGTGCCTATCGACTAATTGAGTAGTCGACGGAAATTCCATACACTACTCAACTAGTCAATTAACCGATATTTAACATCCCTAATCCCTATGCCTTCTCTCTCTTGTGCGCAAGTCGAACCAGCTCCCAACTGGCCGTAGGATCGGGAGAGCATAAAGGCCCCAAATCCAGAGCGGAGTGGTCACACCCAAGGGTCTCACCCCAGCATATTGCAGCTTTGCACAGACCTCAGCGCTGAAATCCTGGGCTTGCATGCTGTTGCCATGCTAAAATCTTTCCACCAGTGACTCAGAGTTGCCGTGCGCCATGGAATATAAAGATTGCTGCACTGGATTGGACCGTTGTCCCTGAGCCAGGCCTGCTCAGAGGATGGGGAATTGTCCCCCTACTTTCCCCCCAGCCAAATGTGCTGTGCTGTGCCAGGTGGAAAATTCCTCCCCAGTCTCGCTAGCTATCAATTCAGAGACTGACACTGGAGAGCGGGACTTCACTAACTCCCATAAGAACAAACGGTATTAGTCATCAAACCGACCAGTCCCTTCTCCTCCGCCGCCTCCTTCCTTTGTTTTCAGTCCACCCACTGCACTTTCGCTCCGCAGCCAGATGTAGCGTTCGGGGAGGTCTGGAGGTTCCAGTCTTGCATCTTCCCTTTGGGGGTGGGGCTGCTGGTGGTGTGACCCCGAGCTGGGCTCCACCAGACGGGAGTGCTGGGCCGCCCAATGAGGATCCTTGGCAGCAGAGAGGCAATACCCAGCTCATCCAGCTGGGCTCAGCCTCTGCATTGCTGAATGGCCTCACCAGGGCCTTGAATGAGCGAGCGTTCCTGAGGAGAGGGAGAGGCTCTCCTGCCCTCCTGTCTGCCACCCTGAAAGGGAAGCCCCAGTACTGCCGCTGCTTCCCCTTTAGCCTCCTTCCAAACTACTCAGGGATTGTTTTTCCCCCTTTGATGAGTCAAAGCTGCAGCAATGTGAAAAAGATGGTACTGGCACTTCAGCTTCCCACCTCCCCACCCCCGTCCCCTCTCTCCCACCCACCCTCCCCCCCGCACACACACCACGAGAGCTGTTCAGTGCCTGACAGATCTGGGTGACTGTTACATAACGCTCATGTAATCCCTGAGCTGTTTCTCTGCTTATCCCCCTTCTCCGCCTCCCCCAAAAGTTTGCATCCTCGCTTGTCACCGAGATGTCTCTTGCATGGCCTGGTGGCTGCATTTCCCCCTCCCCCCCACCTCTGCCCACTGGTTCAGGGTTAACTCCAAGAGCTGTGGGATTAGGGTTTCAATCAGTGCTGGGTGGGGGGGAGGGCGGTTGAGCCATGGACAGCAGAATCTGCCTGCTAAAATTGCACATTGTGAAGGAGAGGGGGTTGTAGAGGATAACTGGTCTGTGCTGGTGGCTTAGGCTCTGTGTACACTGCGGTCAGGAGATGCAACTGAAGCACACGTAAGCTTACCTAGGCTGGCTTGGATCATGCCCACGTGCTATAAATAGCAGCATGGCCACAGCAGCACACATGGCAGCGTGCCTGAGTACTGTCCCACGCAGGACTCGGGTTCTGTCCTTGGGTGGTGCAGCCCCTGCGCCTACACAACTGCTTTGGGTGAGTTGACTTGATCGGGTTCACCTGTCCAGCAGTTGCACCTCCCGCTGGCAGTGCTGTGGAGAGCCCCCTCGAGGCAGTGCCGACTAGTGGGTTGTGTCTGCAGCAGGATGGTTTGGATGAAATTACCCTGGCTGTTCAGGGACATCTCGGGACCAAGCCCTACCCTCGGATGTATGTCGCGTGTCGCCCCCTATTTCAATCAAGGATCTAAGGGTATGTCTACACTACAAAGTTAATTCGAATTAACAAAAGTTAGTTCGAATTAACTTTGATAGGCGCTACACAGGCAAACCGCTAGTTCGAACTTAATTCGAACTAGTGGAGCGCTTAATTCGAACTAGGTAAACCTCATTCTACAAGGACTAACGCCTAGTTCGAATTAAGTAGTTCGAATTAAGGGCTGTGTAGCCACTTAATTCGAACTAGTGGGAGGCTAGCCCTCCCCAGCTTTCCCTGGTGGCCACTCTGGGCACCACCAGGGAAACTCTTCTGCCCCCCTCCCGGCCCCGGAGCCCTTAAAGGGGCACGGGCTAGCTACGGTGCCCGTGCCAGGTGCAAGCCTGCCAGCACCCAGCCAGCAGACCCTGCACCTGGCATGGCACGAGCCAGCCACCCGTTGCCACCCAGCCCTCCGCCTCTTCCCAGGACCAGGCTGGCGGCTCCCAGGAGCCTGCCCGGGGCTGCAAGAGGCGGGCGTCCACCTGGTCTAGTGCGGACATCGTGGACCTCATCCACGACCTCCACACTAGGCACAGGAAAGTGGCCGTCTAGGGCAGGAGAGCTGCCAGCCTGGCCACCCAGGAGCAGGTGTGCATGAAAATCAAGGTGGTCCAGTGAGACCCCTGACCCTGAGCTTAGAACGGCCGTACTGGGTCATCTAGCCCAGTAGCCTGTCTGCCGACAGCGGCCAACACCAGCTACCCCAGAGGGGATGGACCGAAGACAATGACCAAGCCATTTGTCTCGTGCCATCCGTCTCCAGCCTTCCAAAACAGAGGCCAGGGACACCATTTCTATCCCCTGGCTAATAGCACTCCATGGACCCAGCCTCCATGAATTTATCTAACTTCTCTTTAAATTCTGTTCTAGTTGTAGCCTTCACAGCCTCCTGCAGCAAGGAGTTCCACAGGTTGACTATTTGCTTTGTGAAGAACTTTCTGTTATTAGTTTGAAGCCTGCTACCCATTCCTTTCATTTGGTGTCCTCTAGTCCTTCTATTATGGGAACTAATGAAGAACTTTTCTTTATGCACCCTCTCCACACCACTCATGCTTTTATAGACCTCTATCATATGCCCCCTCAGTCTCCTCTTTTCTAAGCTGAGAAGTCCCAGTCTCTTTAGCCTCTCTTCATATGGGACCTGTTCCAAACCCCTGATCATTTTAGTTGCCCTCCCCTCTCCCACCCTCTCTCTTCCCCTCTCCCACCTCCTTTTCCCAGTCTCCCCGAGTTTTGTTAAATAAAGAGAGTTTCTATTTTTGAACACACGTGTCCTTTATTTTGTACATCAGGAAGGGGGCTAGGGAGGGGTAAGTGGAAGGAGGTGAGGGAGGAATGGGGTATGCGCCCCCGATGGGGAGGACTGGGGTGGCTCTGCAGGCTCCTTTCCTGCAGCCCACCGATTGACCCCCTCCTCCCCCCCGGATGGCAGCCTGCAGCAAGTGCAGCCGGGCTGATGGCCGAGTGCTGTGATGTGCCGAGTGTGGGCACTCAGGGCACTCCAAGACAGGACTGCTTTGCTGTCCGTCATCGAGGTAGACAAGCGAGCGGGGAACCTCTGAGAACTGTCTGTCCGGGGTGGGGGTCGGGTCCCTTTAAGCACAGCCCTCGGCTAGCCTGAGACAGCAGCTCCACGCTCTTAAGTCCTAATATGATGCCCTGCCAGCGCTGCTTCCGGCCATCCTTAACCTCGGTTCAGGGTCCACTCAATGTGGACATGCTAGTTCGAATTAGCAAAACGCTAATTCGAACTAGTTTTTAGGTCTAGATGCACTAGTTCGAATTAGCTTAGTTAGAATTCACTACCGTATTTTCCGGCGTATAGGGCGACTGGGCGTATAAGACGACCCCCTATCTTTTTAATTAAAAGATAGGGTTTCATCTTATACCCCAGCGCTCCTCCGCCTCCTTTGCTCCCGGTGTCCCTGGTCTGCTGGAGATGGTCCCCAGCAGACCAGAGGCACCGGGAGCAAAGCCGCAGCAGCTTTGAAAGCCTCGGGGGAAGCCGGCGGGGGGGCATCCCAGGTGCGCCTGGGCTGCTCCCCCCCCCCCCGCCGGAGCCCCTCCGCGGCTTTGAAAGCCTCGGGGAAGCCGGCGGGGGGGCATCCCAGGCGCGCCAGGGCTGCCCCCCCGCCGGAGCCCCTCCGCGGCTTTGAAAGCCTCGGGGGAAGCCGGCGGCGGGGCATCCAAGGCGCGCCTGGGATGCCCGGCCACCGGCTTCCCCCGAGGCTTTCAAAGCCTCGGAGGGGCTCTGGCGGGGGGGCAGCCCAGGCGCGCCTTGGATGCCCTGCCGCCGGCTTCCCCCGAGGCTTTCAAAGCCGCGGAGGGGCTCCGGCGGGGGGGCAGCCCTGGCGCGCCTGGGATGCCCCCCCGCCGGCTTCCCCGAGGCTTTCAAAGCCGCGGAGGGGCTCCGGCGGCGGGGCAGCCCAGGCGCGCCTGGGATGTATACCCGGCGTACAAGACGACCCCCGATTTTTGGGGGATGTTTTTTAACATCAGAGGTCGTCTTGTACGCCGGAATATACGGTAATTCGAATTAAGTTAGTTCGAATTAGTGTTGTAGTGTAGACATACCCTGAGACAGATGCAGGCAAAAGGGCTTCCACGGGCCAGATCTGGCCCGCCAAGCAGCTTGATCTGGCCCACGGAGGCCCTGCTGCTCACCCGCCCCCGGGCCAAGCACATGAAGTTTCCTCTACCCTGCAAGGAGCGCGCGGTGCTGAGAAGCGCCACACACCTCTGGCAGGGCAGGAGGAGACTTTCCACGCATGCCCCCAAGCCCTGAGTGGCCTGGGGGCGGAAGGGGGAGCGCACAGAATCCCCTCCCACTGCCAGGGGCCTGGACACCTAGGGTATGTCTACACTACCACCCTAGTTCGAACTAGGGGGGCGGGTAATGTAGTCATACGGAGTTGCAAATGAAGCCCGGGATTTGAATTTCCCAGGCTTCATTTGCATAAAGCCGGCCGGCGCCACGAGGCGTACAGCTAGTTCAGATTAGGAAGCCTAATCCGAACTAGCTACTCCGTGCCGCGGCACGGGGTCCGAACTAGCCGGCATTTAAAAATGGTGCCGGCCAGCTTTATGCAAATGAAGCCCAGGCAATTCAAATCCCGGGCTTCATTTGCAACTCCGTATGACTACATTACCTCCCCTAGTTCGAACTAGGGGGGTAGTGTAGACATACCCCTAGGGAGAACCTGGGCGGAGTGGCAAAGACTTCACTCGCTCCCATACCACCAGACCAATCATGGTCTGTGGGTGGGGAAGCAGGGGTGCCACGCCTCTTCCACCTGAGGCCACGCCCCTTCTGCCCGGGGCCACACCCCTTCCAGTGCAGCCTAGGGCCACTTCAAAAATTTCTTAAGTGGCCCTCGGTAAAAAATTATTGCCCACCCCGGTCTAAGAGTTGAGTCTCATCCATGGCAAACAGGTGCAGGAGAGCTACTGCTGTTGCAGACTTTCATGCTCTGGTTTATCATCCTCCCCTTATGCTAACCCAGGGAACATTCCCATTGAAATTGACATGTGTAAATGACCTCTTTCCTTTCAGGCTAGAGCCCTAAGTTGCTGGGGCCACTCCATGGTGCGGCCATTATCAAGTTTTCTGCCCTTTCCTAAGCAGCTCAACTATCTGAACCAAGCAGGATCCTCAACCGATTCTGCAAGGTTGTGGCTGGGCTCCTTTCCGACTTGCACGTCCATCAGATCCCACCATCTGTTCCAGATGGTTTGGCAGAATTTTTGCTGCTCCATGCTCATATTTCTTCTTTCTGCGGGGTCCAGTTCTGAGGTGCTTCTCCCTGGGCTGCAAGCTCCAGCAACTGGGGACGCTGCTCTTCTAGGACACGAGCCAGATGGCACCTGGTTCCTTCAGGCTGTCGGTTGATCTCTGCAGCCATCAGTCACCATGCCGCTTGTGTGGGAAGCTGATGATCAAAAAGGGACATCAGAGGGGGAGGAGGGTTTTGCAATTATTTCCAGACTCTGCCACTGACTAGGGAGGGAATAGTGTAGTCGATTAACTGATAAGCAAAAGCTTATAGACTTACCACATTTCCCTCCTCCCCCGCCAGTAAATTTTTTAGCAGGCTGGCCAGCAGCCTGGCTCAGTCTCAGCTTGCACTGGGTCCAGGACCTCCCCCGGCTGTGGCTCTACATTTAAAGTGTATTAGGAGCCAGGTAGGCAGGCAGCCTGGCTCAGTTCCAGCTCATACCGGGTCCAGGAGCTCAGACCGCAGTTCCCCTGAACAGGGATTGCTGCCACCCTGCTGGTGCTTTGTGCCAGAGGCAGCAGCATTGTGCGACAGACAGCGGGTCTGGGAGGGAAGCTGGTTTTTAAACTGGCTCCCCTTGCAGACCAGTTCCCGCTTGGCACCCCACAGAGGCAGCAGGATGGAGTGGCAGGGGCCTCTTTGAGTGTAGGGCCACATGCCTTAGTGCATTTGTTTGTTCCTCCCAAATGCCTTTCCCAAGATGATGCCCTCAGACCAACCAGGCTCACAAGATGCAGCCCCGCTTCTCTCTGCGAGCCAGCAGCGCCGCTCATCAAAGGACCCCGACCCGCCGTGCTCCAGGAGCCTGCATTCCCCTGCTCTCTCCTGCTTGGCATGCAAAGCTTGCAGAACAGCCAGGAGGGAAAGGGGATATCCTCTTTGGTTTGCAAACCAGAATTTCTTCCCCCACCCCTTAAGCTTTACCTGTGCCATATGCAGTGTTGGTTACACCAGATATCACCCGTCAGCTCCTCCCTCTAATCACGAGACTGGCTTAAAAATCTGATTTTATGAAATCAGTGCATCTGAGATGGGTTTTGTTGGCCTTTTGTTTTTTGTTTGAAGTGCTTTCCAAGCTTTTATCTGCAAACACAAGGACTTGATGTTTTCTTATTTAGGGAACGGAAAACTGAGATTCTCATGTATCTACACAACTACAGAGCTGGGGATTTCAGAGAACCACAGTGTTACCAGGCAGATTCCCTGTACGAGAGCAGAAAGGGTTAAAATTAGCCTTGGGAACCAATCAGGAGAGGGCATGTGGCAGCCAATCAACGTCAGAGGTGTTCTACTGAATCACAAGACAGGACTTGGGGGTTATGTTTCTTACTCTGACCCTAGGCAAGTTACTCAACCTCTCTGGGTTTCAGTTTACCTATCTGTGAAATAGACATGCCTCCCTGCCTCAGAAGGATGGGTTGCATCTCTCTGACTACGTCTAAACTACGTGCCTCTGTCGGCAGAGGGATGTAAATGAAGCACTTCGAAAGTGCAAATGAAGCCGTGATTTAAATATCCCGCACTTCATTTGCATAATCACGTAATGGTGTTCTTTCGAAAAAGCACTATTTCGAAATTGAAACTGCAGTCTAGACGCAGTTCTTTCAAAAACGGGGCGCTTTTTCGAAAGGTCCTGTAAACCAAAAAATGAGGTTTACAGGATTTTTCGAAAAAGCGCCCCATTTTTGAAAGAACAGCATCTGGACTGCTGTTTCAATTTCGAAATAGCACTTTTTCGAAAGAGCGCCATTACATGATTATGAAAATGAAGCGCAGGATATTTAAATCACGGCTTCATTTGCACTTTCGAAGTGCTTCATTTACATCCCTGCCGACAGAGGAATGCAGTCTAGACGTAGCCTCCGAGACTAGGTATTATATAGGTACCCTGTAGTGTTATTTATTAGTGTGGTTTCACTGTAGCATGTCTTCAGAGCAGTGGGTTGTAGAAGGATTGTCAGGTTCTAGCTAATTGAGGTTTCCTCCTCAGCGTCTGTGCAATGATTCTTTTGGGAGCTTTCATTCTATCTGCTTCCATGGAGCTGCACTTGCTGGTGTTTTAATGAGCTGTTGGGAAGAGTTGGGCAGCATGTGAACATCTCACAGCAGCAGCGGCAAATAGGAGCTCAGCCCTTACATCACGCTTTCTCTCCACAGCCCTCGGGGGGCAGAGGGACGCACGGGTATCCTTAGCTCACTTTAGAGATGGGCAGCAGAGGGCCAGAAATGCTCAGCATCCCGCAGCTCCCACTGGTGCAGTTCTGAAAGGGAGCTGAGCACTTCCCTTAAGCTGGGAGTGACAAGAAGTGATTTGCCTCAGATCCTGCAGGAAGTCAGTGGTGGAGCCTGAAACAGATTTAGGGTTGCCAGGTGTCTGGTATTGACCCGGACAGTCCGATATTTTCTGATTTTTTTTCCCTACCAGGAGGTGAAAATACCGGACACCTGGCAACCCTACACACACTCAGCAACCAGGCCCAGCCCCCAGGCCCCTCCGCGCTTACTTGTTTCTGCAGGGAAGCTGTCTTCTGGCTTGATCAGGAAAACAAGATGGCCGCCTTTCTTAAAGGGGCCATGCTGTTTTCTTTTTTCTTTTTTTCTTTTTTTTTGCTTAAAAACTCTCAGGGTCCTTTGGTCTCCCCCCCCCCCCCCCTTTATTTTTCCCCGGTGTTTTTTTGTGTGGGGGGAGGGGGTATTCTGTATTTTTAGTTAAACCATCTGGCAAACTTAAACAGATTCCAGGATTCCCAAGATCTGTGTCCCACCCCTGTATTACTTCTCTTCCCAGTGCTGGTATTTTAAAAGCACTGCACTTTAAAGGTTTAACCCTATTAAACAAGGCAATGCTGCCAGCCCTGAGCATTCAAAAATCACAAGGTCCACCTAGACTCAGGAGTGTAACAATAAATGAGGGGTCGTTTTGGTATGCCTTCAGGTTTTGGAGCCTTTAAGCACCATGTTTTCAAGCCGTTCCCTACCACCAGGAGGGAGAGGAGCTTTGTTTTTCAAACTAAAGCCAATAATCTCTTAATCGCCTGACTCCAAGAGCTGGGGCTTGACAGTAAACAACAGATACAAAGGAATTCCCAGTGAAATAAAGAGTTGGCAACACTGGAAGAGAGGAAGGGTGTCACAGTCATTGGTGCCTAAGCCTAGCAATTGGAAGGTCTGGGTTTAATACCTTACTCTTCTACAGACTTCTTGTGAGAGCATAGGCAAGTCATTTAGCTTCTGGTATCCATTTGTGCAATAGGGATAATAGCACTGCCAGGCCTCACTGGGGCGGGGAGGGGAGAGGGAGGTGCTGTGAGGATAAATACATTAGGCTAGTGAAATGCTTTGAGGCCTACTATGGAAAAGCACTTTTCAAGAGCTTGGTGTTACTTCTTCACACAGCGTGTAGTCAACCTGTGGAACTCCTTGCCAGAGGAGGCTGTGAAGGCTAGAACTATAACAGAGTTTAAAGAGAAGCTAGATAATTTCATGGAGGTTAGGTCCATAAAAGGCTATTAGCCAGGGGATAAAATGGTGTCCTTGGCCTCTGTCTGTCAGAGGCTGGAGAGGGATGGCAGGAGACAAATCGCTTGATCATTGTCTTCGGTCCACCCTCTCTGGGGCACGTGGTGCTGGCCACTGTTGGTAGACAGGATACTGGGCTAGATGGACCTTTGGTCTGACCCAGTATGGCCCTTCTTATGTTCTTATGAAGCACCTTCCTCTTCAAAGGCTAGTTTTTTTATGCAGCTGCTAGCAGGCACATGGTTCCGGAATGACAGCACTCATTCCTGGCTGAGCAGTGGTGATCTCCTAGGGCCAGAGACCCAAAAGAGCACAGCATGCTAGGCGCAGAGCACTGTTGACACTGGTCCTGATAGTAGGTTCTGAGCATTGAAAACCTGTCCTGTCACATGGGCAGCAGCAAGTGGCTCTGAACTAGGAACTCCGGAATTCTAATCCCAGCTTCAGCACAAGCTTCTCTCTGACTTTGGGGAAGTCACATCCCTGCTCTGTGTCTGTTTTCCCAGCTGCAAAATGGAAATAATGGCTATCCACCTGCTTTGAAGACTGAAAACACTCTTCAGAGGCTATTACCATTTGCCACGGGCTCCCTGAAGTGGCCTTGTGTCACTTGGTTCATTTGCTCTAAATCATTCTTAACCCTGTGCCCTACGCAGATTTGAATATGCAATTGATAAATTTACCCATGCAAAAGGAACATGCCATTTGGAGGTCACAAGGGTTGTGGCCCCAAAAACCAGTTGCTGTGGGAACTGCTCTGTGACTTGTGTGCATGGTAACAGGGGAGGCTACTGAAATGCTGATTTCTATGCTGCTGCCTGGTGCACTCTGCAGCAATCCCACAAGTCAGTACATCGGTTTTCTGCAGCGGCTGGAGTCCCGGCAGCAGACTGGCTGCCGTATTCCCCAAGGTCTTGGCACTAAGTCACTTGAAGTGGAGATTTTAGCTCTATCTAGCCCAAGCTGAAGTGTCAGCCATTCAGTCTACAGGGCTGTTTTCTTTTAGAGGCCCGTCTCTCTTATTCGCCTCCTGGCTCATAGACAAACTGGGTGCTAAGATGCCTCCCTCAGGGGGTCTCAGCACCAGAGTACAATGGCTGGCTGTGTGGTGGGCGTTGGCCGTGAGCTATGGAGGCAGCATGGTTTCCTGCAGCTCTGTAACCAGATTGTAATACAGGGGTTCTCACAGTGTGAGCCACCTTTAATATAGAGCGTCTGCTCTCCTGTGCTGTGGAGGTGTGGGCTACTCTCCTTCCAACTCAGGGTCACAGTGTGCTCCTGGGGCCGTTACAGCAGTCGCTTCCATGGAGAAGCAACATCCGGAAGGTAGTGTATTTTTAGCTCCTTTTCATGCAGTTTAGCAGCTGGAAATGAGGAGGAAGAGCCAACATCACGTGAGCAGCCAGCTCTTCCCAGCCCACCAGCCAGTGCTCCTTGAATCACAGTTTGGGCACCTTGGTGTTAATGTTTCTCAGCAGAACTGAAATGCGTTGACAGATCTGCTGGGGACCCGGGACTGGAATAGCAAGGCTGTAGCAGGTCAGGCTTGGGGTGTGTTGGCAGCCGTGAGGGGGAGAAGGTGGATCAGCACTTGCAAAAATCATTCCTGTCTCGGTCGATGTGCGTGGGTGTGTCTCTTTCATGAGCCGTGAAATTCACTAGCCAGCGTTCTAGAAGTGAGAGCGAATGCCAGGCAATGGAGGTAGCAAATGTATG
Source organism: Pelodiscus sinensis (assembly GCF_052426305.1). Lineage (NCBI taxonomy): Eukaryota > Metazoa > Chordata > Testudines > Trionychidae > Pelodiscus > Pelodiscus sinensis. The sequence goes on from NC_143074.1 coordinate 13,694,456, forward strand.
CACTGATATTGGGCATGTTCACACATGTGCTAACACACTTCCACACTGGCCCGCCCCAGCAGAAACAAGAAACAAGGAAGGGAAAGGCCTGAAGAATTGTGGGGGAGGGGAGAGAATCTCTCCCAAGACTGATGAAAAGCGGGCTGAGGAAGATGCAAGGCAAATGTGAGCTGCTTGAAAAGGTCATGGAAAGCCTCAGCACCACTTTACCACTGCAGCCACCTCCCTGTGTTTTAGCCACTGCCTCCATAGAGGTTGCTGTTATCTTTCTCCTCCATTAGCTGTGTGGAACCAGACTTGGCAGCGCTTGGTGATACAATCCATCTCCAATTACACCACTTAGACTGTCTGTGTCTGGGTGGTGGCTGGTAACTTTAGCTGGTCTGTTAATCCTGGCTGCCTGCTGCCTTAAACAACCAGCTTACATCCTTCACAAAACCTCTTCTGCGTTATCCTGAGTCCCCTGTTCTTTCTGCTAACACTCTGGAGCTTTGCTTATGCCACAGTCTCTCCCTGTTCCCACACAGCTGGTACAGGCTGAATCCAGGCGTCAGTAGTAAAAAGCCTGACATTTTTTAAACAACCCCAACATGGTTGCGTGGGGTTTTGGTGCTAGAAGTGGGTCAGAGGCGGCAGCAAAGTCAAGAGGAAAGAGCTCCTGAAATCCGACCTACAATTGAATCCTGCCACTGACTCCCTGCGTCCACTGGCCAGTCACTGGCGAGGTTCAAAGGAGTCTTGGGGAGCTAGGGCCCCCATCTGCAATGATATTTAGGCACATGATGTCCTTTGAAACTTAATGGGAGCTGAGCATAGAACTTCTGTAGGTGCTTTAGAGAACCCCAGGCTTGGCCTTTCTGTGCCCCACTTTCTCTGTCAGTAGAAGAGGGTAGCACATTCTCACATTCCTTGCTAGGGAGCTCTGACAGATGATGGGCTCACAGTCAGACAAAATACTTACATGTGCTGTACTTCCAATCAATATCCCCAGAGTCAAGCACACGTTGGGCGGTGGTGGAAGTTGAGCACATGGTTGAAGTGTTCTCTGGAATTGGGCTCTGTTCAGAGACTGGGTTGGGGGCTAATTGTTTTAATAGTGATTTGTAATAAGAACATAAGAACGGCCGTACTGGGTCAGACCAAAGGTCCATCTAGCCCAGTATCCTGTCTACCGACAGTGGCCAGCACCAGGTGCCCCAGAGAGGGTGGACCGAAGACAATGATCAAGCGATTTGTCTCCTGCCATCCCTCTCCAGCCTCTGACAAACAGAGGCCAAGGACACCATTTTATCCCCTGGCTAATAGCCTTTTATGGACCTAACCTCCATGAATTTATCCAGCTTCTCTTTAAACTCTATTATAGTCCTAGCCTTCACAGCCTCCTCTGGCAAGGAGTTCCACAGGTTGACTACACGCTGTGAAGAAGAACTTTCTTTTATTAGTTTTAAACCTGCTACCCATTACTTATTAAGGGTTGCGGGCAGATTGACATGTCACCAAGGAGAAGAGAGGCCACCTTCCTGTTTCTGAGCCCGCCCCCAGGCTGGGCAAAATGCTGGCAACCAGCTTCGAAGACCTTGGAACATGAGGCTTTTGCATCTCATTTGAACTTCACCAGATCTGTCCAACTTAATGAGAGCTCCAGTCAGCCTCTAACTTACCCCGCCCCCCACCTCCTCGGTCTGACAGGGCAGATGTACCCAGCACTAGCCGGATAATAATAGTGATTCCTAGCTCTGAAAAAGCATATGTCATCAGTAGATCTCAAAGTGCCTTACAAAGGAGGGCAGTATCACTATCCCCATTGAATAGGGGAGAAACTGAGACACAGAGAGTGGAAGTGACTTGCCCAATGCCAGTTAGCTGGCTGGTTAGTGGACCAGCTGGGATTAGAAGTCAGATCACCTGTTCCCCAGGCCAGTGCTGTATCCCCTAGGCTGTACTGCCTCCTGTATGGGGTTCAGCAGAGTCCCCTGATGCATTAGTGGTGGGCAGGATTGAGAAAAGGTTCCACCCACTCAGCTGCCCTCATGCTCGCCTTGGGGGTGGAGCACAGAATGCTGCAAGGAGGCAGATCTCCCTCTCTGTCTGGCTGGGCAGTCAATCTGGCATGGTGCACATCTGCAGAGCTGTATCCCTGCAGACAACTCCCTGAGCTGACCATACCCATCACAGCCCATGCTGGGCCCGTAGGAGGGGAGAAGGGTGCAGTCCCTTCTCCTCTAACTAGAGGCGGGCTGGCTTTGCTGTGGGATTGATAGAGCAGCGACCTACCTGACTATGTGGAATAGAGACCGCTGTGTCCCTGCATCCACACACCCTCCTCCTGAAGGAATCCTAGGTATTTGCTCTCCCATTTCTACCTTTTCCACAGGCTTATTAAGTATCAACGAATCATTTGGCCTGATTTCTAACCTTGCTTCAGCACTGTCCCCAGACCCTTTCATGAGCCTTTCTTGCCAGGGCCCTGGGTTTTTCATGGGTGGGCGAGGGGGATGGAGGGTTTTAATGTTCCAGGCCAAACATACCGTGCGTCCCACACCGACCTGACCCCTCCTCCCTGCTGGTCATGGGCGCTCAGTTCTTCTGCAGACCCTGTCAAGTTCCATCCGGCTCTAAAGAAATAATAGAGGCTGCTCTCTCTGCGGCTGCTGAAACCTTAGTCGCTTGCCTTTGTCAGAGAGGAATGCAAGGCTGCAGAAACGATTTCAGGGAATTGATTAAAGTGGCAAAGGCAAACAGCACTTGGAGGTGAGGTCGCTCGTGTTTTGCCGGCAAAGAGAGTCTATTCAAACCCATTCCCTGTAACTCCACAACCACCAGAGACTTTGATCTTATTAAGCGGTTCAAACCCCGCAGCTCAGCGATGTAATCAGCTGGGTTCTTTTGGGCTCTGCTGCTTTTTCTCATTGCCATATCTCAGGCTGTTGTCTCGTCCCAGCTGCAGAGCTGTGCAAGGAGCTTTGGTGCTTTCTCCTTGAGGATAAGAGAAATGAATCCATCTGTGATAGGTTAACCCTTTCCTTTGCCGCAGGCTAAGCCTGAAGGTGTTGCTTCCTGGTCCCACGCCTCCTTATTATTGTTAATTCGTATGATAGTAGTGCCTGGAGGTCAATGGCAAATCCAAGAGTAGAACCCAGGTCTCCTGACTACCAGGCCCTACCCACTGGGTCTTGCTGCCTCTCCCATCTCAGGGTAGGAAATAAAAGTTGCCTCCCCCCCATCTCAGGAACTAGCACTGGCTTGAGCAAACCTTGCATAATAGCACAAGGGCCAAGCAATTACAGACTTGACTGTTGGGTTTCACAGAGAAATACCCAGCACCTTAGCAATGGAATCATTTTACAGATCAGCATTTCTTCTGGGGATGTTAAATATTGGTTAATTGAATTCTTATCGGTTACTTGACTATTCTATAGTCCCCAGGGGTGGGGCTGGCAGCCAGTGCGCTCTTGTCCCACTCCCGAGGAGCCCCCTGTCACTCCACACAGCTGCCTCTCTAACAGAGACAGCAGCGTGGGGTGCCAGGCGGGAGCTGGTCCATGAGGTGACCCAGTTTAAAAAACAGCTCCCCTCGCGCACCGGCTGCCTGTCACCCTGCGCTGCTGCCTCTGTATCAGAGGGTGATGGCAGCAGCCCCTGTCCGGGGGGTCTGAGCTCCCAGACCTGGCATGAGCCGGAACTGGGCTGGGCTGCCTCCTCGCCTGCCTCCTAATACACTTTAAATGCAGAGCCGCAGCAGGGGTAGGTCCCTGAGCCAGCACTAAGCCAGGCTGCTAACCAGCCTACTAAAAAATGTACTGGCAATAGGTGGGGAGAATGCATGTAGTCTATAGCATTAACCTATACGTTTTTGTTAATCGGTTAATCAACTGCACTATTACAGCCCTAATCTCTTCTTTGACTGCAGCACCTTGCTCCTTGTTGGCCATTGTTCTAAGTCGTGGTTGTGATGACGCGTTGGGGTTCCCCCGCCTCCTGCATCCCTGAAATGGCACGAACAGACTCCACCAGCCAGTAGAATAGAGGGAGTTTATTGCTTCTCCAGGATACAGCACAGCACAGATGTCATCAGGTTACAGGGCAGGCCTGGGATGCCTCAGCCCCCCTTGATATGGGGGGGGAATCTCGGCTTCTAAACCCCCAGCCTGTTGCTGAGGCTGCTTCCTCCATGCTCCCAGACAGAAACTAACTAACTCTCTTCCAGCCCTGCCCCCCAAGCCCGGGCGGCATTCCACCTTCCTTTGTTCCTCTCCATGGGGGTAACTGGTCAAACAGGTTGAGAGACCCTCTTTGCATAATGTCTCACTCCCTGTCCTTCTGGGTCATGGTCCCGACAGCAGAGGTCACCCACAGCCCCAGTGAGTTACCCCCACTACGTCACAGTGGTCCAGCCAGCTCATTGAGCAGTCGTTCGCTGGAACCTTTGTGCACCTTCACTGTTCTCCTTAGATAAGGGGTCGGCAACCTTTTCAAACCAAAGAGCCAAACTGCATCCAAATTCAGAACAAGTGGTCAACAAAGAGCCATATAAGAATGCCCGTTTGCATGACTGAAAATATACAACTTAATATTACTGATAATTGATGTAATGATTAATAATAGCATAAAAGAAACATTGTATTCACAGGCTTTATTTAATGGGACTTCTGCTGCTGTATCTTTTCACACATTTCTTTGAAGTTTACATCATAATTGATCAAATCCAGCTTCATGCACACATTCAGGCTGTCTGTCAATCTTATGGCAGGGGGCTGGGGATATAAGGGTGCAAGAGTCTGGGTTGGGGTGTATGATGGACTGAGGGCACAAGGTTGGGGTGTGCGGGGGTACAGGAGTGTTATGGCAGGGGACTGGGGATGTGGGGGTATGATGGGTACAAAGCAGGGGCTTCAGGTGTATGATGGACTCAGAGTTGGGGTGTGAGGGGGGTGCAGGAGTGTTATGGCAAGGGGCTGGGGATGCGGGGGTATAGGAGTTTGGGAATGTGAGGTATGAGGGGCTCAGGGTAGGGGGTTCAGGCGTATGATGGACTCAGGGTTGGTGTTTGGAGGGGTGCAAGTGTTACGACACTGCAGCCAGTTGGGGGCTGGGCTGCAATTCAGGGCTTGTTGACCAGGCTTCATTTTTAAATAAAGTAAAAATATTATGTCCAGCACAAAAAGTTTCAACATTGTCTTTATTTATGGCAGGGGCAGGGAACCTTTTTTGGCTCGGGGGCCACTGACCCACAGAAAAATCAGTCAGGGGCCACACAAGTGAGAGAGAAAAAAAACCCCTCAAAAAATCCCCAACCCTCACTTATGTGGCCCCCTGGCCTCACTCCCCTGGTGCTCCAGCCCTATGGTGGGGAGAGGGGCAGGGAGGACTGAGGTTCAAGGCCTCAGGCCACATTAATTCTTCTGGGGTTCTAGGGTTTGTGGATTTTATGGGCCCCTCTAGACTCTGGGATGAGAGGTTAAGTGTGTGGGACAGGGCTTCCAGTGAATGGGATAAGGATGGGGGTGTGAGAGCTGGATGAGAGGGTGCAGGAGCTGGCTGGGAGTAGGGGGTCCAGCTGGGGGAGGGGGCGGGGGCAAGAGCGGGCTGGGGCAGGGTGTCTGGCCAGGGGGCTGGAGTGTCCAGGAGGCAGGCTGTCTGGCCAGGGGGGTTGAGTGAGGGGGTGGGGGTGCAGGGTCTGGGTATGAGGGGGTGGGGCGGAACTTACTTGTTTTCATGCTACATCACAGGCACCATGTAGCATGGCCTTCCACTGCTCCCATTTGCCAGAAGGAAGCCTCCAGGAAGTATGTCCCGGAGGAAGGAAAAGGGCAGCACATGGAGCCACACTTGTTCCTCACACGCCGCATATGGCGGGGAGGCTCTGGGGTTTCTCCCATTCCCCCACAGGAAGCCAGTGCTGGGGTTCCAATCCTGCAGGGGGCCATAAGGATGTAGCACCAGCGCTGGCTCCCTGCTGTGGGGGAAACTGGGGCAGAGGCTGAGTTGGGGCTCCGGAAGAGCCATAGCGATAGGTTGCCGACCCCCTGCCTTAGAGCAAGGACACAGAGCTGCAGAAATGCCTGCCTTGTCTGCTGTGAGCCCCCAAGGAACAGGTAGGTCACTTTACATTTCTGTGCCACCGTTTCCCCTCCTTGCCCGTGTCCAGCTACTTAGATTTGAAGTGCTTTGGGGCAGGGACTATTTCTCACTCTGTGTGTGCAGTGCCCAGCTCAGTGAGATCTCTAGGCACTATTATGATTATCATCTCCATATTGGTGCACATAACAAAATTCATTCCACACACAGACATAAAAAAATAGAGGGAACACTGGTCAGGGGGATAGTTCTTCCATTGACCTAGCCACATCTACACTGGGATTGGGTCAGTTTAAGTACAGTGCTCAGAGGTGTGAATTTTTCATTCCCTCCCAAGTAATGTAGCTAGGTCAATCTACTTTGTAAGTGTAGATCAGAGCTGAGTCCTTTGCTCTTGCAGGGAAAGAGTTGCCACAGGTCTATGTGAACACAAAGCAAGCCCTTCCCCCCTTCGGGGACTATACCAGATTCCAGACAGTGTTGTGTACATATTTAGGAGCTGAGCCCTGACAGAACTCATTTCACTTGCAGAACTGTGGATGTGCAGGCATTGCTTTCAGGGATTTCTGTCTAGCATGGACAGAGTGGAGAAGGCCTCTAAGGCAGCCCCTCTGTAGTGTATCCCCAGTTAATTTATAATCCAGTTACATATTTATTTCACCTAGTGTAGTCTGTTAATAGGAAGTGGCACAAGAGTGTATGTTCCATGTGGTATGATGATTATTGTGCTGGTCACATCTTAAAATCCAGAGCTTGGTCATTAAATACTCCAATAGTAGCTGAGAGATGCTAAAAATCGATTAATTCATATATATTTTTCATTTTATTTTTCCCTTCCCCCAAATAACTAAATAGCCTCTGATGTAAACCTTAAAATGACCAGATGGAAGAGAAACTTTACTGTGTATTTTAGAAATGTGCATCTGTCTGTCTGTCCATGTGTCTGTGAGTCCATTTATTCAAGAACTCCTCCTAAATGGTAAGAGTGAGACAACTTTGATGTCTTACCATAGCTTAAAGCAAGGTCAGGGTTTGGTTGTGGCAGGACAATGGGATGTGCTTGGAATCCAATTGTTTCTCATAAAATGGAAAAGGAAGGGTCTGGTAGGAGGCAGTTATACTGCAGAATGACCACAGGGAGGCAGCAAGGGGCCAGCAATGGGGACTGGGACCTCTATAACCCCATTGAGCTAGCAGGGGACAGAGGCTAGAGAAAGGGACAGCTATCTACTATAGAGGGTTTGTCTGTTTGGGGGTGTCTAGACTACAGGGTTTTATCGACAAAAGTGGACTTTTGTTGACAAAACTATACCTGCGTCTACACTGCCGCTGAGTTCTGTCAACATAACGTTGACAGAACTCAGCAGTTTTGTTGACGGCTGTAAACCTCATTCTATGAGTAATAACGTCTGTTGTCAACAGAGTTCTGCCGACAGAAGGCGTTATTGCATCTACACTGTCCTTTGCGTCTACACTCCCATGTCGACAAAGCGGCTGAATCAATGGACACAAATCTGATATTAGGAATGGCAACATACAAAAACCTGTAGGGGAACACTTCAATCTTCCTGGACACACAATTGCAGATCTAAAAGTAGCCATCCTGCAGCAAAAAAACTTCAGGACCAGACTTCAAAGAGAAACTGCTGAGCTACAGTTCATCTTTAAGTTTGACACAATCAACTCTGGATTAAACAAAGACTGTGAATGGCTTGCTAACTACAAAAGCAGCTTCTGTTCTCTTGGAATTCACACCTCCAGATCAGCTGCTAGAAGTGGGCCTCATCCTGCTTGATTGGATCCACCTGGTCATCTCCAGCCTGATCCTGGCCTGCATATTTATTCCTGCCTCTGGAAATTTCCACTACATGCATCTGACGAAGTGGGTCTTTGCCCACGAAAGCTTATGCTCCTACACTTCAGTTAGTCTATAAGGTGCCACAGGACTCCTCGTCGCTTTTGTCAACAGAAGTGGCTGTAGTCTAGACGCTCTATGTTGACAGAAGCTTTGTCGACAGTATCTGTTGACAAAACTTCTGACTCTAAAAGCCTGTAGTCTAGACATACCCTTTGTGTGTCTGTCTGTCCCCCTGCCAGGGGACATGCACTCCCACCATGGCTGTGCCTGCTGCAGCTGAAGCAGCCATGGAGAGGCGCTTCTCACCTGGCCCCAACCTGCTGCAGTGAGGGAGCTGGGATCGCCCTCTCTCACTGGGATCAGTCTGCCTACTGAACCCCTCATGCCCCAGAATAATGATTTAAATTAAGAAAAACAAACTTTTTTTTTTGAGTTGAGGACCCGAGCAACACCAGGTAAATCCTCTAGTAACCTGGTATTTCCCATTAACCCAGAGTTAATCCAGTCTCCTCCCATTCTGACCCTGGTACACCGTGACAATCCTTAAACCAAAGAGGGCAAAACTCTGGTGCTGGTGCCTGGGGGTTAGTGGCTTTTCCTTCTAAACTCCCATGGATCTTCTGCTTAGCAGTGATCAGCACAGTGCAGAAGATCCATGGGAGTTTAGAAGGAAAGAGAGCTTGTGTTATTCACAAAAATTGCCCTGTTGATGTGATGTTTCTGTAGTTATAGTAATGCACACAGTGAAATCACAGTAATGCTCGTAATGAGCACTAATCTATGAACAGTCTAACTGCATGTAATCAATATCTGGGCTCAAGTGAGTAGTGGCTGTGTCAGGGAGCTCTCAGATTGTAATCCTGCCTTTACTCTGATTTGCTGTGAGAGTCACGTCACCCTTGTGTGCCTCAATTTTCCAGTTGATTTTCTTTTTTGGTTGCATGGTCCTGCTGATGTGGTGGAGGACTTTTCCAGAACTGGCATCAAGGGTTTTTATCAGGACTGTTTTATACATTCTTGTTTATATTACAGCCAAAATGGACAAAGAATGGAAGAAGGGAAGTGCTGTTATCCCATTTTTGTGATAGGGAAACTGAGACATCAAGTGGCTAAGTGGCTTGCCTACTGGAAATCTGTGGCAGTGCTGGGAATTGGACCACGATCCCATGGGACCCAGTTCAGGACACTAAACACAAGAGCAGCCTTGTTTCCAAAGATTTCAACCTTGAAATCCCTTTTAGTGTTTCGCTCCTGCTCCCAGATTTTGCAGTAACATCCTATATTTTCCTGGCCATAGCCAGTCCCATTTACTTACATGCTTTACTTTTTGAGTTGAACTTTCAAACAAAATCATATTCAGAACAGGTTTTCCCATCTCTTAGCCCCAGTCCTGTGTGCTGATCTGTGGGAGGTGGGATGATGTATAAGAAGAAAACACACTGGCTGTGTCTAGACTGGCAAGTTTTTCCGCAAAAGCTTTTGCGGAAAAACTTGCCAGCTGTCTACACTGGCCTCTTGAATTTCTGCAAGAACACTGACTTCCTACTGTCTGAAATCAGTGCTTCTTGCGGAAATATTATGCTGCTCCCGTTCAGGCAAAAGTCCTTTTTCGGGCAAAAGCTTTTGCGCAAAAGGGCCAGTGTAGACCGCTCAGATTTGTTTTGCGCAAAAAAGCCCCAATTGCCATTTTTGCGATTGGGGCTTTTTTGCGCAAAAGCACGCCTAGATTGGCACGGACGCTTTTCCGCAAAAAGTGCTTTTGCGGAAAAGCATCCGTGCCAATCTAGACGCTCTTTTCCACAAATGCTTTTAACAGAAAACTTTTCCGTTAAAAACATTTGCAGAAAATCATGCCAGTCTAGACGTAGCCACTATCTTTAACTTGTCATCATCAGAGCCAGGAATCCCATTTTTGTCACCCTACTGCAACCAGTAAATGTTACAGACCCTGATGATGTCTTGTAAGATTCCTTTTCCCACCCTTTTTCAACCCCTGTCTAGGAGAGCTAGCACAAATGGGAAAGAGACTATTTACAGTAATCCCTGAAATGGACATACGTTTACAGAGCCACACAGGCAATGGAAAGGAAACCCAGTGAGCTTCAGCTATGGCTACAATCTTAGTGCTTCCTTTTCTGTAAATATTATTCTAATCCCAGCTGCAGCAGCACTACCTAAAGCAGAAAGAACCACGGGCAAAAAAAAGCAAGAATGAATAAACATTTCTGTCCTTTGTCCCTGCTTCCCCTTTTGTGGGTTAAGGTGTAAGATTTATAGCTGCCTTGGTTTGTCTCCATCTGGACAGGGGGCCTCCTTGGGCAATCATTCAAGGCAGGAGGGTGACAGGCAGCTTGCAGTGTTAACCCCTTTGGAGTTGTGTAACGGGGCAGTAGCTCTGAGCTATTGACTGCGGCAGGACGGGACTGCCTGGCTGTATCCAATTCCGATGATCAGTGTGTGTGTGTGTGTGGGGGGGGGGGGCGGGGGTTTCTGTTTCTGCCAGCGTCTGTGCTCATGCTGTTCTCATGGTACTTTACTGCTAGCTCGCACATCACCTCTCATGTCAAGGAGAGTTTGGACTTCCAGGAAGCCAGGGTGGATTTCACATAGGCTGTGTCTACACTGGGCCACTTATTCTGGAAAATCAGCCACTTTTCCGGAATAAGCTGCGAGCTGTCTACACTGGCCCTTGAATTTCCGGAAAAGCAACGATGCTCTACTGTACAAAATCAGCCGCTATTCCGGAAAAACTATTCTGCTCCCGCTCGGGCATAAGTCCTTATTCCGGAACACTGTTCCGGGAAAAGGGCCAGTGTAGACAGCCCAGTAGTCTTTTCCGGAAAAAAGCCCCGATCGCGAAAATGATGCTTGGGGCTCTTTTCTGGAAAAGCGCGTCTACATTGACCACGGACGCTTTTCCGGAAAAGGGGCTTTTCCGGAAAAGCAGCCTGCCAATGTAGACGCTCCTTTTCCGGAAATACTTATAACGAAAACTATTCTGTTTTAAGCATTTCCGGAAATTCATGCCAGTGTAGACACAGCCATGAAGTCTCCCAAACATTATGGCACAGATTTTGTCAAGCGCCCCTTTACAGGCCACCTGCCAGACTGCTGAGTCGGCGGCATCCAAGACTCTGGGTCCCTAGATTCCCCCAGTGGTTTAGGCTTTTGGGGTTTGAAATAAGACCAGCCGCTGTCCTGCTCTTTGGAATCTCTAGGCACACTCTTGGGGTGCAGCTGTCCCTTTGTCTAGTGGCCCATCCTGAGAACTGGACACCTCCGCCAGTCCCCACAGGGTGATCCCTCCCATTCCCCCAGACTCATACACCCGGTCCTAGAGAGCTTTGCCGGGTCACTCTCTCAGGAAGTTCACAGCCATGGAGCATGCTACATCCAGAGCCCAGCTCAATGTTGCTCTGTTATGTATCACGCAACGTAAGTGAGCTCAGATCATTAAAAAACCTGCTAACCATAGTACTCCTCCTCCCCCCAGTTAGTGCATCGGTAACCCTCTGGGCTCCGGACAGCTGGCAGGGCCCCCCACTTCATCCAGATATGTGCATGTTGGGGTGCTTCTCCCACATGGCATGGCCCACTTCTGCCCACCTCTTCTGTGACCTTCCTCTCTCCTGCTCCCCACTGTGCGACTTTGTTCAAACCCCTGCGTGGTCACCTGGCCTCTTTTGTTTTGCTCCTGGTCAATTTTATTTTCCCCTCCCTCCCAAGGGGATAAGATAAAACGGGAATCTCAGATCACCCTGCTAAAGTGGCAGTATTTTTCATTGTGCCTCGTTGCGCCTAAGGGGCATAAGGGAAAAAACATATTTCAGTGACAGCGAAGCACAGATTTTTTTTCCAGAGACCCTCAGCTGAGTGCATAGAAATGCAAGAGGGCCTTCTGCACTCTGCCTTCTGCTCAGTAATGCCTGGGGGGTGAGAAAGGGCTGGGGGGCGGGGGAGCAACCACCAACTAGATCATCCTTGACAGATGTTTATTTAACCTGCTCAATCTAGCCATGCCCACAGTGACACAGAAAACCTGTGGTTGGGTATTTGGAGCAGAGAACTGAACCCAAGTCCCATGCTGATTCCCTGTGTCCTTTCCCTCTGGACTGTAGCATGAGACGATGTATAAACAATGTTTTGGTTTCATGTCCAAGGGAAATCGGTCCCTAGACATTAGGGCAGGGGTCTCAAACCAGGTGCATGAACAGTACTGTTACTCCGTTCTGCTATAGCACCTCCTAGCTGCAGGGCTGACCTCACTTACCTGACATACACACCATTCCTGCATAGTAGATATTATCCCCTTTTTATAGATGGGGACACTGAGTCACGGAGAAGTGATGGGACTTGTCCGAGGTGACAGAGCAAGACAATGGCAGAGCTCAGACTAGACATCCGATTTCCTGACTCTGGGTCCTGTGCTTGCTGGAGCTCAGTAGAAAGAGAACTGAGCTGCGTCACTGTACTAAAGTTGTCGCAAGGACAGTAGAGGAGGGCCCGTTTTGGGGAGCCCTTTCAATCATTCATTGAAAGCTCACAAATGCCCGATGGTATTACAGGGAATCAGAATGTTTTCATCTCCTGTTATAACAGGGAGGAGTGAGTCCATGTGATGTCTTCTTAGGAGGATGAAGTCTTCCATCTTTTTAGGGGGAGCAGAGTGCTTTAGTGGCTATAGTGTTGTGAGTCAGCAGTCCTGGGGCCTGGTCAGACTCTGGCAAGGACTTGCCATGATGTTCAGTTCCTCAGTTTCCCCACCTTGAAAGGGTGATAATGATCCTGCCCTCCTATAGTCTATATAGTCTACGGTAACAGCACCAATGTTACCTGCACCAGAATACCTTGCTGACATTAACAGGAGCTCTGAGACTGGAATGAAAATAAAACCATGTATCTCTGCTGCTCCCTGACATTTTGATTGTATACGTAAAATAATCATCACACTTAACATTTGACAAATTGATAGTGGTTTCTAGCCACGGATTGCTAGGCACTTTACAAAGGAGGGCAGGATCATCATCACCTTTTCAAGATGAGGAAACTGAGACACATTTTCAAGACGGGGAAACTGAGGAACTGAACATCACGGCAAGTCCTTGCCAGAGTCTGACCAGGCCCCAGGACTGCTGACTCACAACACTATAGCCACTAAAGCACTCTGCTCTGCTCCCCCTAAAAGGATGGACGACTTCATCCTCCTAAGAAGATCTCTACTAGAAGCACAAGAGTGGCACGGCAGCAGTTGCACCAGTGTAGCGCTACAATGACACTGGTTTTGGTGACAAAAGAACTGTTAACCTGTCTACACTGGGGCTTAAGTTGGTTAAACTACATTTCTCAGGACTGTGAATTTTTCATACCCCTGAATAACAGCAGGGTCAGCCTCACTTTCTTGTGCATACCAACCCTTGTCTACACTTACTAGGAGATCAGCACTGCAGGGATCAATCCCCCAGGGGTTGATTTAGCGTGTCTGGTAAAGACCCGCTAAATCGACTGCTGCTCACGCTCCTTTCGCGAATCAAGACGTATAAGGGGAATCGATGGGAGAGTTTCTCCTGTCGACGCTCCTGCAGTGGAGACACCACCCAGTAACTTCATCTAAGGTACATGGATTCCGGCAATGCTCCTCATGTAGCTGGAGTTGTGTACCTTAGTCCAACATCGCCCCCTAGTGTAAACCTGACTGTTCTCTTGAAACTTGCATGGTAGCTGCCATTAAATGAATACATAGAGCTGCAGTGGACACCAAGTGCTAGAATTTCAGGGCCTAATCTGAAGCAGATCAGTGCTTGCTTCATGTACTCCCATGACAGGGCTGTGTACAGGGAGCTTTAGTTACTTAAAAATTACACATTCGCTCCAGCATTACTGTAATGTGCCCGCTCAGTGAGGTCTCTGGACAACTAATGCTGCCAGCGCTTTTCATCTGCAAAGTGCTTTACCGACATTAACTGAGCTTCACAGACCCCGCTGTGAGCCAGGAAAGCATCTCTACGGCCAGTCACTATCAAAGCAAGGAGCAGCACTCAGGCTAGGGGCTAGTTCCCAACCCCAGGCTCTGATCTCTAGCTTGGTGGGCTGCCCTCCAGCACTGAGCCAAACAAAATTCCTCCTTTGTCAAGCAGAAGATTTGGCTGCTGGGCTTGAGCGGCTTGTAATAAGGATTGTGCGGCACTGTCTAGCTGTAGAGCACATTGCCCCATCGATTAGAGATGGGGAAACTGAGCCATGGAGCAGGCTCATGAGTTGCTAGCAGATCCAGGTCTCCTGACTCCCTCCTGTGGACACACATGTCTGAAGTGTTGGTCTGAGTACACATAGAGGTGGGCTGTGAGCACTCTGTTGGGATCAGCTTCCCCCATTGTATCGTGCTATGTGCCAAGTGCTCTTCTGGTGCCCGCATGTGCAGAAGAGGGAATGGCCAGGGAAATCCCACAGGGTGCAGTCAGGGGAACCCACCAGCTACTCCCTGCTTCTCCTGGGTTCTTCTGGCGGCTTGCGGAGTGGGTCAGCACTGCGGAGAGTCGAGATCCTGCAGAGAGTCACTGGTGCCTGCCTCCAAGGAAGCGTGGTTGAGCTACGAAAGCAGCAACCTATCTCTACACCAACTGCTGATAGCAGCCGGGGCCCTCCCGCCAAGCATGAGTTGTGCTATCACGGAACCACGCGGGCTACGGAGCTGCTCAGGAAACACATTTTAAAAAGGCTGGAGGAGGATACTGTCTATGAGCAATTTCTCACTCTGGATGGGCTGCCTGTAATTGCGGAGAAAGGCTGAGAGGAAGGAACGGGGCTGTAATGAAAAGCCCTAGCGTACCAGCTGTGGCCTTAGCTGGGTCAATGGAAGGTGGATGTCTTGTGCCCAATCTACCTGTAGCCTACTCACTTTTCTCTCTCTCTCTTTCTTTCTCAGGTACAAGGGCTTCATCAAGGACTGCCCCAGCGGACAGCTGGACGCTGCAGGCTTTCAGAAGATCTACAAGCAGTTCTTTCCCTTCGGCGATCCAACGAAATTTGCAACCTTTGTTTTTAACGTCTTTGATGAAAACAAAGTAAGCCAGTGACTGACAGCAGCTGAGCCCCCTTCTCCCTCAGTGCAGAGCCCCTTCCCCCCCCAGAGGTTGTGCGGTTTAGGACGCCTCGAAATGACTTGTACAGTGACACCCACTCACCGTTCACTTCTCGACGTGCAAAAAACCAAATGTTTGCTTCCCGGGGCGGGAAATTAAAGCAGAGGAGCTTTAGCAGCTAGTCCCTCTGCTTGTTTTACTTCATGGCTCTCATGGGGGCAGTGGATAGGCTGCAAAATGTGAAAGAGGAAAAAGGAGGCATTGGATGCTGCTAACAGAGGCCCATCAGGCAGGCTGGCCTAAGTGTCTGCGGCAGGAATTACCCAAAGCTGCAGGCTTTTCATTGCCAGCCAGATCAGACTTTTAACAGACTAGCTGCAGTGAAGAGAAATGTTTGTAATTCCCTTTTCCTTTGTCTCTTGCCTCTGTTGTGGGGGCTCTGACTCTCTGCCCTTTTCTGAGGGCATCAGAGAGGGCGAGCTCCTGTTTGTGCCTGGATCAGGTCACCCTCTGCAGGGCCCCAGCTGCTCTGTTTGCACAGACAGAGCCGCTGAAGAGACAAGCCTGGAGCCCTGTTCTGCTGCACCTAGTCAGTAGCAGCCTTTGCTAGGAACCCTCCCTCCATTCTGATCCCCTCCTTTGTTTTTATTCTGCTGATAATTTCATGGGATAATTTCAAGGCGGCTCACCCCCATCCCTCAGCTGCGGGTCGTTCTGCAGGCTACCAGCACTTGTTTAAGTTGTGGGGGAGAAAGAGACTCTAATTTTATACATGTTTACTCCACCTTGCTACTCCCCTCTCCTCTGGTCATGAAGGGTCTGTCTCCAGTGCACACCGAGGCTATGTCTACACTGGCAAGGTTTGGCAACAAAAGTGCTGTCCATATGCAAAAGTTGCCAAAAGTGAAAACCGGTCAAACCACTTTTTCTGTCTCCCGTTGTCGACATTTCATGGCCACATTGCTAGCAGATAGAGCAAAGCAATGTGAGTAAGCATCCCACAATGCAGTGTTGTGGGAAGACAGAGCTAATCCCTGCGCTTCTTGGGATTCCCTCGTAGCTATGTGAGCTCTCCATACCAAGGAATGTCAAAGCAGCACAGTGGTCTCTCCAGCCCTCCTGTAGCAGCAGAACAGACGCACTCCAATTATTTATTTATTGTTTGCTTCCCTAAACGGAGCAGCTGAATTGGCTGTCAAATACTTCCTGGAGCTTTGAAAGGGGAGGGGATGCCTGCCTGCAGGGCAGCAGAGATCACAAAACACTGAGCACAGCCATCTGTGCAGGCATTTTGAGACACTGGAGGAAGCCAGTTCTCTGGAGAAAACAGCAGAGTCCACAGGGGCTCTTTGTTGACAGTAAAGGGAGGGGGAAAGACAAAAGTATCTCGCAGGGGTGGAAGTTTTTTGTCACCAAAACTGGGTGTTTTTCTTAACAAAAGTTGAATTGTACTGTAAACACTCTCACTGTTTTGTCACTAAAAGGCAGTTTTTGGAGTTTTTAGTGACAAAACTTGTCAACATAGACAAGGCCTGAGCTTGGGTCTGCGGGGACCGGGGCTTGTGGTCGTGCGGTTTCCCTGGCCACACTTGAGTGTTCCCACTGCATTGTAAGCCTGGTTTTACGATTGTTGAACCCCAGTCTCACCGGTGTGGTAATGTGTCCAAAGGGCATTACGCCGACCTTCTCACTTGGATCTGTGGCTTGAGTTCCAACTACACTGAAAAAGGACAGGGCTTGGATCCAAGTCGCAGGAGGACACAGGCTCTGACCCACCCCCCTAGCAGGTCCTAGGACCTAGATCCTGGGTCTGCTGACCTGAGTCAGATGGATTTGTGTGTGCACAGAAGTGGAGCTTAGCCTCAGAGCTGAGTCAGAGCCTGGCCTTAGTGCACAGGGTAGACATTCCCCAAGTTACACCTGTTCTCCACCGCCTTGTACTCTGCCTTCATTTACAGATGTGCAAAGCAGGTGTAAAATGCTATCAGATCAGAATGGCATATGACACTAGCTACTGAGGACTGTTACAGGACCATTCGGCAGTGTAACTTATAGACTCATAGACTTTAAGGTCAGAAGGGACCATTATGATCATCTAGTCTGACCCCCTGCACAATTCAGGCCACAGAATCTCACCCACCCACTGCTAGAATAATCCTCTCACCTATATCTCAGATATTGAAGCCTTCAAATACTTTGAAGACCCTAAGATGCAGAGAATCCTCCAGCTGTGATCTGTGCCCCATGCTACAGAGGAAGGCGAAAAACCTCCAGGGCCTCTGCCAATCTACCCTGGAGGAAAATTCCTTCCCGACCCCAAACCCTGAGCATGTGGGCAAGACTCATCAGCCAGACACCCAGAAAGTTCTCCAAACTTGCACCATGTCTCCTCTGGATTTGTCCCTGGGACTGGTACTCACAGTGGCAAAGCGATCAGTGAAACTGCTCAGGGAAGTGGAGTTGCTCCATGGGTTGGGATGCAAGGGCGGTGCTCCCCATTCACGGAATCAGGGGCCTGCCAGTGGATTTGGGTGCCCAGCTCCCTGGCCAGCATCCCACCCTTTCTCTTAGGGAGAAGAGCCATGGACGGGGTCACCAGTGCAGATCTAGTGAAGGAGCCCCACATGCAGGAATGCAATGAACCCTGCTTATGTCATCCCAGTCTGTATGGAATAGGCTTTTGATGTGTGTCTCAGATCTCACAGGGCCCTTTCCTTTTGCAGGATGGGAGGATCGAGTTTTCGGAGTTCATCCAGGCGCTTTCGGTCACTTCCCGAGGGACCCTGGATGAGAAACTGCGGTGTAAGTACTCGGCTTAGTCTGAAACCATGAACCGCGTCTTCCCCACCTTCTGTCCTGGAGCCCAGAATGGGTCTAGACTAGCAAGAACCAGCCATACAATGAGCAACTGCCCAAGCGGAGAAGAGCACTATAGAGGGTTCTCATTGGGTAGGTCTAATCTGCATCTGGGAGCAGGGCGCCCAGCCGGGACCCACAGACCTGGGTTTGTGTGTGAGAAGTAGCTGCGTTGACATTGAACGTTGGGGCTGGGGCTGTAGGTTGGGTTTTCAAGCTCTGCACCATGCTGTGGCCTGTGGGCTGGAACATCTCAGCATGCACATGCAGCTCTTGACAGGGTACCAGCACGTGCTTGGCTAACACAGCTCTGTGTGCCCTGGCTGGGGAGCTCACCCCTGGATACCAGTGTGAGCTTGGCTAACACAGCTCTGTGTGCCCTGGCTGGGGAGCTCACCCCTGGATACCAGCACATGCTTGGCTAACACAGCTCTGTGTGCCCCGGCTGGGGAGCTCACCCCTGGATACCAGTGCGAGCTTGGCTAACACAGCTCTGTGTGCCCTGGCTGGGAAGCTCACCCCTGGATACCAGTGCGAGCTTGGCTAGCACAGCTCTGTGTGCCCTGGCTGGGGAGATCACCCCTGGGTACCAGCACGTGCTTGGCTAACACAGCTCTGTGTGCCCTGGCTGGGGAGCTTACCCCGGATACCAGCACATGCTTGGCTAACACAGCTCTGTGTGCCCTGGCTGGGGAGCTCACCCCTGGATACCAGTGCGAGCTTGGCTAACACAGCTCTGTGTGTCCCGGCTGGGGAGCTCACCCCTGGATACCGGTGCGAGCTTGGCTAACACAGCTCTGTGTGCCCCGGCTGGGGAGCTCGCACCAGGATACCAGGTTGATCTTAGCTAACACAGTTCTGTGTGCCCCGGCTGGGAAGTTGCACCCAGCTACAGTGCAGACAGATCCGTTCAGGTTTGTTGCACTCGGGCTGTGCCTAGAGATCTCGGTGTGGGCGTTCACATCGTACAGCCCTAATTAAAATGGGGAAATGCCCACTGGGCTGCAGGAAGGGAGGCTCCCAGAGCAGAGAGCTGTGCATTAACTTACTGAGTCAGTCTCCAGGAGCTGTTCAGTTCTGGGCCTCTCAGACTGAGACTGGTGACGGGGAGAGCCAGTGACGTCTGTGCCCTGGGAAGTGGCCCCCAGGAGATGGCTTGTTCCTGGCCCAGACAGGCACGGCAGGGCTGTCGGACTCACTGCCAGCCCAGGCTGCACTCACACTGGGTGCTCCCTGCTTGCGGGTGCCCAGAGCTTCCTCCGGCTTCAGTGTCGCTCTTGGTTTCAGGGGCGTTTAAACTGTACGACTTGGACAACGACGGGTACATCACGAGGAACGAGATGCTGGACATCGTAGATGCTATTTATCAGATGGTGGTAAGCGTGCGGGGGAGGAAGGGAGCGCTGGGGCAGAGCGCACCGTGGCTCTGCTCGCACTCAGACTGAGTGGCTCCTCCAGGGGATCCCAGCAGATTCTGATGCTGTCCGTGTAGGTGCAGTGGACCCGTCAGGGAGCCACGTGGGCATGGCTCTACCAGGCAGGCCTGTGGCAGGCCGGTTACATCCCCTGGATAGGGTGGAGAGGGGGGAAGAGCAGGGAAGCCGCTGGATAACTCCTCCCCCTGGGTATGTCTACACTACCCCGCTAGTTCGGCTACATGGCTACACGGGGCTCGAACTAGGTAGTTCGGACTAGGGTGCCTATTCCGAACTACCGGTACACCTCGTTTCATGAGGTGCAGACAGAGAGCAGGGGGTAGCAGAGGTGGCTTCCGCCCTCAGGCTCCTGTAGAGGGTGTGAAACCCCCATCAGGATCCCTGCACAGCTGGCTGGGGGAGACTTGTGTTCCCTCCCCACCTCCTCAGGCTGCTGCTACCCAGGATCCCAGGCCAGAATTCTTTGCTCCAGGTGAGGCAGGGATGGGACCTGGCCCCTCACACAGTGTCCTGTGGCTGGGCGGCATGGGAGCTCAGATGAACTCAGAGTCATAGAGCTGGAAGTGACCTCAGAAGGTCATCAAGTCCAGCCCCCTGCCCAAGGAAGGACCAATCCCAACTAAATCAACCCAGCCAGGGCTTTGTCAAGCCGAGACTTAAAAACCTCTAGGGATGGAGATTCCACCACCTTGCTAGGGAACCCATTTCACTGCTTCACCATCCTCCTAGGGAAATAGTTTTTCCTAATATCCAACCTAGACCACCCCCACTGTAACTTGAGACCATTGCTCCTTGTTCTGCCATCCGTCACTACAGAGAACAGCCTCTGTCCATCCTCTTTGGAACCTCCCTTCCGGAAGTTGAAGGCTGCAATCAAATCCCCCCTCACTCTTCTCTTCTGCAGACCAAACAAACCCAAATCCCTCAGTCTCTCCTCATAGGTCATGCGCTCCACCCCCCTAATCATTTTGGTCACCCTCCACTGGATCCTCTCCAATGCGTCCACATCCTTTCTATAGGGGGTGGCCCAGAACTGGATACAATACTCCAGGTGTGGCCTGCAGCAGAGAAAGTAGGCCATTTGCAGAGCAGACGGAGCTGCCCAGAGCTGGCCTACCACAGACTCAGCTCTAGATCAGGATGGCCATCACCTAATGCACAGAGGGACGCAGAGCCCCCCCCCCGGCACTGAAGCTGCAGCACAGCCACAAGCCGTAAATATGCAGGAAACCCAATGCTCTCTCCTGTCCCTACAGGGAAACACGGTAGAGCTTCCGGAAGAGGAAAACACACCCGAGAAGAGAGTGGATCGGATTTTTGCCATGATGGACAAGGTGAGACTTGATGGTGACTCTTGTGTGTTTTCTCCTCACCACTAGGGGGCAGCAGCGGTCACAAGCCCTGCTCATCCATCTCCCAGAATGGGCCCCCCCCCCCTTGACCAGGTTCTGTGTACATCCCCACCACCACCTGTGGTCCTCTCCTCCCACTGTGCACACAAAGTCTCCCCGAGGTAGCTTGCTCAGAGTTTCTCCATGGCTGGTGGGAACCCCAGCTACTCTGGGCCTGTCAAAATTGGATGTAACACGGCACCGCATTTGTCAGTGAACTGTTTGTCCCTGATCTAGGGGTACGTCTAGACTGCAGGCTTCATTCGAAAGAAGCTTTTTTGGAAGAGATCTTCCGAAAAAACTTCTTCTGAAAGGGGACGTCTACACTACATTGCTCCGTCGACGGAGCCATGTAGATTTGTTTATTGGGCAAAGGGAAATGAAGCGGCGATTTAAATAATCGCCGCTTCATTTACATTTACATGGTTGCCACGCTGAGCCGACAAACAGCTGATCAGCTGTTTGTCGGCTCAGCGCGCTAGTCTGGACGCTCCGCTGCCGACATCAAAGCCCTTTGTCGGCAGCCCCGGTAAACCTCATCCCACGAGGAATAACGGGGCTGCCGACAAAGGGCTTTGATGTCGGCAGGGGAGCGTCCAGACTAGCGCGCTGAGCGGACAAACAGCTGATCAGCTGTTTGTCGGCTCAGCGTGGCAGCCATGTAAATTTAAATGAAGCGGCGATTATTTAAATCGCCGCTTCATTTCCCTTTGCCTATAACTCTAATCTACATGGCTCCGTCGACGGAGCCATGTAGTCTAGACACAGCCAAAGAGAGTGTCCACACAGCAAAAGTGCATCAAAAAAGTGATCTGCTTTTTCGAAAGAGAGCGTCCACTCTGAATGGACACTATCTCGCATTTAAGCTGTGATTACTATGGACGGAGTGGCCACCAGAGCACCTGTGCTTTTTCCTGGAGGCCTCGTCTTTTGAAAAAACTCCCTCTTCTGTGTCCACAGACGCCTTTTTCCATTTTTTCCGAAAAAAAAGTGCAATCTTGACGCACCCCTAGACTGGGTCCAATGGAGCGGATTAACATATTTATCCCTGCAGCTGTAACCCATCTCCAGCCAGTGTGGCCAGTTTTCCAAGCGTACTCTTGCCCACCTGGTCCTTTGTTCTTAACTCACCCCATGTGCCTGAGCAGAGAAATGGTCCTTGATCCGTTTTTTCCCTAGAGGAAAAGGGTTCACACACTCTGGTGCATTCTGTTCTGATGCATCAAAGCTGGAGGCGGGTGCCTATTCGAAGCAGTGCAAGGCCAGTCAGTAGCACAGTAGGAAGGATCCATGCCCCATAGTACTGCAGCCAGTACCAGGCTATTGCAGGAAGCTGTTTCATTCCCTGAAAAATGTTGCTGTTCGAAACCCAGCTAGGGCTGCAAAGGCCAATGGGGCAGCTCCGGAGGAATGAGGAGTCATTCAAATACACTCCTCAAAGTGTACATGAGGCAGTAGAAAATCGGGGGGGGGGGGGGGAAACAGGGATGGGGCAGAATCAAGGGGATCCAGTCCAGATCTGAACTTCCTTGGAGTTTGGCTCGAAGCTTGTCCCTCTTTAATCCCAAGCACAGACTGTTCCTCTGGGTCCAGGGCATTTACATTAAAAAATTAGTTGCAACATATTGGCCACCACCAGCTCTCACAGCCATTGCCTTTCAGAATGCGGACGGGAAGCTAACGCTGCAGGAGTTCCAGGAAGGCTCCAAAGCCGACCCCTCCATCGTACAGGCACTATCCCTCTATGACGGACTCGTATAGTCCCAGGATCCCATGCTGAGGTAAGCCAAGCGAGGTGATAATGTCTCTGTCTGTTATAAGCAGAACTAGGATGCTGCCTATACTTAAGGTTGCCTGACACTCTGCATTTTCAGTTATTTATAACATTGCCAGGAATAGATTGGGGGCTTCAGGGACTGAGCGGGACTTTCCCTTCATAAGAACGGCCATAGTGTGTCAGACCAATGGCCCATCTAACCCAGGATCCTGGCTTATGACAGTGGCCAGTGCCAGATTCTTCATTAATGGATCTCTTCTCCATGAACTTATTAATTCTTCTTTGACCCCAATTATACTTTTGGGCTTCACAACATCCCCTGGCAATGAGTTCCACAGGTTGGTGGTGCATTGTGTGGAAAAATACTTTGCTATGTTTGGGCCCTGGTAGCCTGGAGTAGCAGGAGGAAGTGGTCATGTCAGAATGCAGAGGGGTGAGGAACAGGGAGCAGGGAGAAGAGCGAGTGCAGGGGCCAGACAGTAAGGAAAAGCAGAGAAAGAAGTGGGCAGTGCCGTTTGGGCAATTTCTCAAGCATTGGGAAGTGCCCCTGGGATGAGTTGTCTCTGCCAGGGAAAGTTTAACAGCATCCAGAAACTGGAATGAACTGGACCAAAGCCAAGGAGATCACCTCCTTGTCCCTGTCAGGGTGGTACCACTGCTTTGAGGTCCAAAGTCTGCTCCATCTCTGACCTTTAGGCTACGTCTACACTGGCCCCTCTTCCGTAAGGGGCATGTAAATTTCAAGAGTCGTCGTAGGGAAATCCGCGGGGGATTTAAATATCCCCCGCGGCATTTAAATAAACATGGCCGCCGCTTTTTTCCGGCTTTTAAAAAAGCCGGAAAAGAGCGTCTAGACTGGCCCCGATCCTCCGGAAAAAGCGCCCTTTTCCGGAGGGTCTTATTCTTACTTCAAAGTAAGAATAAGACCCTCCGGAAAAGGGCGCTTTTTCCGGAGGATCGGGGCCAGTCTAGACGCTCTTTTCCGGCTTTTTTAAAAGCCGGAAAAAAGCGGCGGCCATGTTTATTTAAATGCCGCGGCGGATATTTAAATCCCCGCGGATTTCCCTACGACGATAGGTGAAATTTACATGCCCCTTACGGAAAAGGGGCCAGTGTAGACGAGCCCTTACAGTTCCATAGTTCAAGCCACAGACACAGTGATGCAGCATGAGAGCTGAGCAACACGTGTGATTGGGTTCATTTTATTTTTCCACCACTTTATCAGTCTGGTTCTTATTTCACATTATGTGAGGGCAGGGATGGGGAAAGGGGTCAGACCCAGGTCTAGCCCTACACCCAAATTTTGGGCATGGGTTTCCAATAAATGATGCTGAATTCAGACCATCTCTACATAACAGCAGGAATGGGATGACTGGCATTAATTAGATTGGTGGGAGCTGCAGATGCCACACTGCCTGTGCATTATGTTCTCCTCTGAGCCCTAACTCTACCTCATTCCACATATATGTTTGGCTAATTTTAAGGCGCTAAGGTGAACATGCACTAAGGAAATGCCATAGTATCAGAAGGGAGCTAGTAGGGAATGCAGAGCAAGCTCCAGTAAAGGGCATGATGGGATCCTGAGCTCAGCAGCAGTAACCTGGCTGTTAGACCGTTAGGGTGTGTCTAGGCTACAGGGTTTTGTCCACAAAAGTGGACTTTTGTCGACAAAACTATACCTGCGTCTACACTACCGCCAAGTTCTGTCGACATAACGTCGACAGAACTCGGCAGTTTTGTCGACGGTGGTAAACCTCATTCTACATAAGAACATAAGAACGGCCGTACTGGGTCAGACCAAAGGTCCATCTAGCCCAGTAGCCTGTCTGCCGACAGTGGCCAGCACCAGGTGTCCCAGAGAGGGTGGACCGAAGACAATGATCAAGCGATTTGTCTCCTGCCATCCTTCTCCATCCTCTGACAAACAGAGGCCAGGGACACCATTTCTATCCCCTGGCTAATAGCCTTTTATGGACCTAACCTCCATGAAATTATCTAGCTTCTCTTTAAACTCTGTTATAATCCTACTCTTCACAGCCTCCTCTGGCAAGGAGTTCCACAGGTTGACTACACGCTATGTGAAGAAGAACTTTCTTTTAGTAGTTTTAAACCTGCTACCTATTAATTTCATTTGGTGTCCTCTAGTTCTTCTATTATGGGAACTAATAAATAACTTTTCTTTATCCGCCCTCTCCACACCTCTATCATATCCCCCCTCAGTCTCCTCTTTTCTAAACTGAAAAGTCCCAGTCGCTTTCACCTCTCTTCATATGGGACCAATTCCAAACCCCTAATCATTTTAGTTGCCCTTTTCTGAACCCTTTCCAAGGCCAAAATATCTTTTTTGAGGTGAGGAGACCACATCTGTATACAGTATTCAAGATTTGGGTGTACCATAGTTTTATACAGGGGCAGCAAGATATTCTGTGTCTTATTTTCTGTCCCTTTTCTTAATAATTCCTAGCATCCTATTTGCCTTTTTGACCACTGCTGCACACAGTGTGGAAGTTTTCAGAGAACTATCCACGATAATGATAAAGTTAAGATCTCTTTCCTGATTTGTCATAGCCAAATTAGCCCCCATCATACTGTACATATAGTTGGGGTTATTTTTTCCAACATGCATTACTTTACACTTATCCACATTCAATTTCATTTGCCAGTTTGTTGCCCAATCACGCAGTTTGGTGAGATCTTTTTGGAGTCCCTCACAGTCTGCTTCTGTCTTGACTATCCAAAAGAGTTATTCTTCGTGGAATAAAGCCTTTTGTCAACTGAGTTCTGTCGACAGAAGGCGTTATTGCATCTACACTTTCATGCCAACAAAGCGGCTTGCTTTGTCGACAGAACTGGATGTCGTCTAGATGTTCTTTATCGACAGAAGCTTTGTCAGCAGTATCTGTCGACAAAGCCTCTGTCGACAAAAGCCTGTAGTCTAGACGTACCTTTAGCTTGGGACCAAGATCTCCTTGGTCCCAAACTCCCCTCTTGTGACCTTTATAATTCCTCCCACCTGATGGGAGTCAATTCCTTTCTATGATCTTGGGGGACAATCACAAACGAGCTGATTTTCAGGCATCCCCAAGGTGGACTGTTGGACATGATGATACAATAACTACTGCCTGTGTGGAAAGGGTTTTAAACCAGCAGGGTCTGTGGCATCACACACTAGCTGTGAGAGACAAGCCCCAGAAGCAGTTTGCAAAACTGGGGTTTGGGGAAGGTGCTTGTGTGCTATGCAACGGTAGCACAATTGGCAGGGTATAATATCAAATAGCTCCAGCACATCAGTATTCTGCAGCATTAATACTGTGGGTTATTTTTAATTGTGGGAGCACGCAGAGGCTGTAGCCAGCATACATTGTGCTAGCTGCTGCACAGATGAAGTCCTGGCTCCAAAGAGCACCCATGAAGAAATGCCTCCAGAATTTTGAATTATGACAAAAAAGAGGGGTGGAAACACTCAACTTATTCACACGTACATTCCTCCTTCTCCCCTGGGGAATTTTTGGGTATGTCTACACAAAAGTTCGAAGCCTAGTTCGAACTAGCGGGATAATGTAGGCATACCGCGCTTGCAAATGAAGCCCGGGATTTGAATTTCCCGGGCTTCATTTGCATAAGCGAGGAGCCGCCATTTTTAAAACCCCGCTGGTTCGAACCCCATGCAGCGCGGCTACACGGGGCACGAACTAGGTAGTTCGAACTAGGCTTCAAATCCCGGGCTTCATTTGCAAGTGCGGTATGCCTACATTACCCTCCTAGTTCGAACTAGGAGGGTAGTGTAGACATACCCTTTCAGATTTCATAACTACAACCCTACCAAATTCATGGTCAAGATGTTAGCTATTTAAATGTGAAATTTCACTGTTTTGTAATTGTTGGGTCATGACCCAAAAAGGAGTTGTAGAGGGACCGGGGGCCAGGTTGCAAGGTTAGTGTAGTGGTAATTACGGTACTGCTACCTTTACTGCTGCTGGTGATGGCGCTGCTGTCAGACCTGAGCAGCTGGAAAGTGATGGCTGCTTGCCAGGAGCCCAGCTCTGAAAGAAGAGTCACCACCAGCAGCAGTAAGTATGGCATGGTATGGTATTGTGACCCTTAAACTTCTGCACTGCTGTGGGTGGGGTATTACCTTTAGAGCTGGGTGCCTGGCCAAAAGCCACCCTCCAGACACCCAGAAGGACAGAAGTAAGGGTGGCAATACTGTGACACCCTTAAAATAACTTTGTGATATCCCCACAATCCTCTTTTGAATCAGAACCCCCAATTTGAGAAACACTTGTCTCCCCCATGAACTCAGAAGTTCAGATTTCATGGGGGGGAGACCAGATTACATAGTCTGTGATGTGTTTTTCATGTGGCCATGAGTTTGGTAGGGCTTTATTTGTCACTGATAAGTTTCCCATTTTTGAAATTCTAATCCCTCTCTCGAAATGAGAGGGAAGAATTTCAAAAGGAGGCAGGAGATTATTCCTCCTTTACCCAACCAGCTCAACATTGCCAACAGCAAGTTTCAGAAACTGGCGAGGTCCTTAAAAATCATGAGATTGGCTAGTAAATCAAGAGATTAAACACAAGAATAAACATTTGATTCTGGAGTTGGATCCTTGGATGTGTGTGGGGAATGTCATATTTCTAAGCTTTTCTCCACAGCCAGGATAGTTAGAAACATACATTTTATTTTCCATGGCAGCGTAAAGTCTCACAAGAATCTCCAGATTCCAGGAGCTGGGACCTTAACAACAACAAAAAAAGGCAGGACCTGTGATAAAATCCCATGGCAACACTGATTATCAATAAACTTCTTTGTGTCTCTATTTTCTTTGATTTAAACACAGTTTGACTTGCTTTTCCCTCTTCTCCCCTCCCCCCAACTTCTTCTCTTTTAGTTGCCTGGGGGAAGATTCTTTCTGTGCCATCAGACCACCTCAGTAAAGAAGCTTGCCAGTCCCTCTCCAGCCTTCCTTTACGTTACATGCGAACAAGGGAGGCGCTTGAAGTGTGAGGTCATCCCCCGCGCCCACTCCGCACTCTGCATCAACCGTTTCCATTTGCCAACGTCCACTTTTTCAAAATTAAAAAGGGAAAAAAAGAAGAAAAAAGAAAGGAAAAAATAAAAATAGGAAAAAAGCAGTGAATTTTTGAGCATCTGGGGGTGCAAGGGATCATGTGTTGCTGTGTGGAAACCCCCCTATCTCTTGCTTTTACTTAGTAGATTTTTTTTTGACTGGACTAAAAACCGACAAATATTTTACATTGTTTTCATAGAAAACCGCAGCATGAAGAAGGCGTCAAAAGATACTGCTGAGGTCTTGGAGTGGGCAGCTGCTGCGCGCCATCCGAGTGCTTGATCGCCATCAGCTTCTGCTTTATTGGGGGATGAGGGGGGGATGATAAAAGGCAATTGGAAATGGAAGTTCCACATCCCCTGCGTTTTCAGCCTGGCCTGGCCTGCATCGCTAGGGAGATATGTATATTTTTTGTGAGACAGTATTGTGCTTTTTTTTTTTTTGGATGGAAAAAGTGAGGCTTTTGTTACTATGCCTATCTATATGTTACCGAAATCTTTATTTATTTGTTGTAAATGTTGCTGCTGTGTTTAGTCTTTCATGTGTTGAAACACCTAGTTGATACAAGTTGCAAGGTTTACACACCATGGCAGGGGGAGGTAGCCTGCGATAGCAATTAAGCCAAAAATACTCTCCCCCTTCCCCCACCCATATACTGTGCTTTGTCGGCTGGTTGATGTTTTACAGGGGATAATCTAACCCCTTTCTCCTTTGTTCCCATCCCTCTAGTCTCTGCACCCTCCCTTTCCTCCTCCTCTTTAGAAGTTCCACTAGTACCCCTGACAAATCCCTGGGCTGTCCTTCTCTCAATTTGTTGTATTTATGTTGCCCTTATGCATTCATTTTGCCATCTTGCCTTTGTGTAAAGCAGACTGATGAAATATACAGTATCCAGAAATGTTTCTGCATGAAAAGTATTAATGGGGCCAATATTGTTTAAGCTTTAAAATGACCCTTCTTTTTGGAAAACCCCGGAACTGTCATGTATCTATCTTGTGGATGGAGAGTAAGAAAAAAAACTGAATTAACTCCTTACTAAGCCTCCAGGAGGTGGGCATCCCTGTGGGCTGAGAACAAAGATGGTTGGGTTGATTGTACGGGTACCTGCCTTTAATGTTTCTGAAAAGAACCAGCAGGTCAGCGGAGCTTAGAAAACTTGTCTAAGCAAACTCATTGCTGTTTAAGGCAAAACCAAATCCTTGATACTGTCCAGAGCTACACAGTGCTGCTCAGTGTCATGGAGAGGGAGGAAAAGAATGACAATAGTCTCTTAGCATTTTGCCATGTTTGCTTTTGTGGGGTAGTTTTACAGTGCTCTTGAGTTTTGATCTTTGGGCTATGCACTGAGAGAGAGGCCTTGTTCAGTGGGTCACATCCATTCCTATGATGCCCCGTCTGGGTCACAAAGATGGATGTGATCTTAGATAAACAGGGAAACAATCAACAAAACAACACAAATCCAGCCTCTTCCTCCACCCCATTTCTGCTTGTTCTGTCTCCACCTTTGGCAAAATGGAATAGCGGAATAGAAGCACAGTAGCAAATACACCCAGACTAGGGCAGGCACTGGCCACGGTTCTTTTAGATAATGGGCTGGAATGGAAAGCTTCCTACAGCTTTCATCAGCAAGGTTTGTGTGGTGCCTGTATACAGAGCAGTTGTCAAGTGCACCATAAACACTGGAGACCTTCGCTTTTCCACCAACGTTCCTAAGCATGCAGCCAGATGTTGGTGCATTTTCCTGTTGCGCTAGCTAGCCGCAGTGTTTCTAAGGTGCCTATCACCTTAGAATCCAAACTCCAAGCATCGTTCTTCTTCAGACTGTGTGGAACAAAACAACCGCAGAGTAATGGATGGAGGGGCAAGAGGAGGAAAGAAAGATTCGGATGCTAAGAGTGGCCAATGTTAGCCAATCAATGTTGGGCAATCTTTGCTAGTGGAGGAGCACGAGTGAGCAAACTCAAGGTTGCCTTTCTGGCCATCTTCTCTTCCCATAATTGGGAAGGACAGATTTACTGGCCTCATCATAGGCGTACTTCTCTAGTTAGGAAATTATGTGCTTAAAAAGGGTCTAAGGCCTGTTATCTTTCGGGATGTTCTTAACTAGAGCTACTTATATTCTTCCTGGTCCAGCAGTGAAGAGCTATGTTTTAACGTGCTCTTGGCTTCTCCCATGCAGTACTTGGAACCTCTAAGGGGAAACCTGTGCAAAGCATCTTTCAGAGCCGAAATCACTTTTGAGATCATCTAGACACCAAAGCTACAGAAATTTGAAATGTGAACTCATGCTCCCAAAACACCTAACTTCAGTCACTGAAACTAAAGAAATGTCCATCAGCTGTCACCTGTATTAAGGCTTCTCTTGTGCATAGGCTGCAGTTGGGGCACACACAGTAGGGGAAGGTCTGGTTCTGTCCAACAGAGGGCAGCGTGACCCATTTGCTCTGGACTGTACATAACCCTGGTCTCTGTCCAGTGCTTTGCATCCTGTATTCAGTCCTCCATGTGCGCAGATGTTTTAGGATGGCAGTGGCCCCTCAATCTCTGCTTGCTATTGTAGGTTATGGTGATACACTGGTGGTAGAAGCACAAGAGATTTTGTCCTATCACAAAGGAAGTTCTCTAAACCCTTTTCCAGAAGAAAGAAGTGTCAGCTAGAACTGCAACTTTCCAGAGTGCAGCCTGATTTCTTTGGCGTGAAATGAAGGGAGTGCGATTCCTGTATTCTCGTCAGTGCGCTCTGGTTATAATGATGTCCTTCATTCTTAACAGCAAGGTCACCCATGATTTCCAGAGCAATATTTTCAGATGTTGGGTCCCTAAAGCAGCTGGTATAAATCACTCCACTCATTTCCTTGGAGCAGCTCTAATTAACAGGATCCTCTAATTGAGGATTGGTCCCTGCTGTGTGGGCAGCATTGAGTGGAAAGCTCCTGCCCCACAGAACACCAAGCCTGAAGGCGTGGGCTGTGATCAGTACATCGGAGCTGTCTGCAGTGGCATCAGCCAGACCAAGGTCCAACCAGCAAATCAAGGATTTTAAACAGTAGTGGGAGAGGAGGAATTAACTCCAGATGAACTGTACATGTCACTTTCAGCTCTGAGGCTGAAGAAGGTAGCCACCCAAATCCTATTAGCACCTAATCCTAAATCCTAGTTCTAGTGCAGACTGGCCATATCCCCCACCCCTGTCCCAGCACTAGTAACCTCTCTTGTCTGGCTAAGTTGTATTTGTATCAATAACACAGAGCCTCTAAACCATCTTGTCTATGTCATTCTTAAAGGCAATGGCCTCCCACACATGACTCTCACTGATACTGCAAAAGCACAGTGTTGGAAGTAGCACGATCTCTTTCATTGCTTGGCAAGCCAGGCTGCTAGGGCTTGATTTGCTTGCACATCAGTCCAAGCAGAACTGAAGGCTTTGTAAAGACTGGTCAATATGCTTTTATGCTGCTTAACAGATCTAGTTCTAGATCTAGCTTTCGGGCTTTGGGATGACTTGTGCATTAGCAGATCAAGAGAGAGAGACTGCGGGGGAGGGAGGAGAAAAACAAAACTGCACATTTTTGTTCCCCTAAATGACACTAGTCCTGCAGTGAGGTTGGAAACAGTCCACTGATGGGTTGTGAATCCCCTGGAGTACTTGGCCAAACTTGAAAATGTAGTAGGAACTTCAGTTTCCTCTCTTGTTCTATTGACAAAGTCGGCGGAATATTCTAGATTGGCCTACTGTAACAAATTTATCCAGATAGAGGCCTCAAGGTAGAAAAGCACATGCTTAAGTCCACCTTTATTTAGGAAATCGCTTCAGCATGTGTGATGGGGTGCGGTCACAGAAGTCCCCTTAGGATTGTTCCCCAGTGTGCTGATTATGCCATTGACACCTGCCTTCTTGTTCTCTGGGGTTCCTTACCACTCTCTTCTGCTGGGTTAGATCATCTGATCTCCCCCAGACTAGGCACAGAATTGGGGTCTCCGTCCCCCCCCCCCCCCCGTTCCGCTGCAGAGCAGCACAGACACTGAACCACTTCAGCTCCGGCTGGATGCAGTTCTAGGGCTCAGCACCCAGGAAATATACCCCCAAATTGAACCAAACCCTGCCAAATGAATCCATCTTTCTCTGTGTGATATTTTTACACAAGGAAAACTTACCTGGTAAGCTCCTTTTATCAATGAAATAGAGATGTGCAGAGTGGTTGTTCCCCCCAGATAATAATTATTTACACGGGGCCTGATAGTAAGCAAACGTGTTTTTTATTAAGTACAAACCGTAGCATTTAAGTGATTGCAAGTGAAAACAGACAGATCAAAGTAACTTACTAAATTAAAATGTAAAGAAAATGCCTAGCTAGTTATAATTCACTAAGAAACATGAAGATTCTTACCCTAAAGAGCTGTTCTTATTTCAAGCATAATCTTCAAGTCAGAGACAAACTCTTTTGCTCTGACTTTGGTCTTCAGCCCTCTTAAAGTTCTTTTGTATCCTTTTAGGATACGCGAAGCAGTTTTCCAGGCCAGCCACAAATCAAAAGGGAATTGCTTCCCATTGCTTTAATCAGTGTTTCCCAAATGGCGTTCCATGGAATCCTGGGGTTCCGCGAAGTGAAAATAAGGGTTCTGTGAGAAAATTCCATTACAACAACATTTAATGATTTAAGAAAATAATAATTAATATTTAAGCATTTATGAATTTTACTGAAAACAATTTTCATTTGTGTTTGCCACGATAAGTGTCCCTGTGTAATGCCAGCTTAGCCAGAGAATGGAGATGATAATGTCACTACTCAGTACTGATGTCCATGTATTAGACTGTTATTAGGGATTCCGCAAAATTCTTTCTACTTTAAAAGGGTTCCGTAGTCAAATACAACTGGGAAACACTGGCTTAAATAATCTTTCTCCAAGTATCAGGTGTCATATGTCTCTCCAAACCAACCACCTTCCAGAATTACAGGACAAGCAAGACTGTTTACAAGTTGTTGAATTGATCACCCAGTCATCAAGCTTTCCAGGCACCAGTAATGGCTCTGATTAGCAATCGAAAACTATAAACAGACTTGCACTTCACATTTCTAATTTCACATACAAGAATGATCCATGCACCAAAATCAGATCCAGCAGATTGTAACATTACAATTGATAGGTTAACATGAGATATTTTGTTTAAAACACCTTCAAACTGATACTCATGAGCCAATTTTCATAAATCATGGGGGATGTTACAGCTTGGGCTCAATTTTCATTCCTAAATAGAAATGAGACCCTATATTGGGGCTTGAATGATTTCTGCCTCTTCAGTGATTCCTGCTCCTGAGCGGCTTACTGGACCCTTTGACTGTGACACTCCTGGAGGAGACATGATCAGTCTGATGCAAACTCATCAAGCAACTGTTGCATTTTATGGCAGGACAAATTCTGACTTCATATGGTCAAATCCTGATCCCATTAAAATCAATGGACCAGCTCTTCAGCTGGTGTTTAGCCTGGCTCCATTGATTTTGACTGGAGCTACGCCAGTTTATACCAGCGGCGGATCTGACTCCATGTGACTTTTACCATTGATTTCAAGGGGAGCTGGGCCATAATATGAACCTGTTAGAGCAGGGGTGGCCAACCCGCAGCTTGCGAGCCGCATGTGGCTCTTCTCCCCCAAAAGTGCGGCTCGCAAAGCTACTCCTGCGCCCCCCCCCCCGAAAGATCCCACCCCCAGCTTCCCTGAGCTCACTGGGGGGTGATTCAAAATGGCACCCAAGATGGTGGCCATCAACAGGCGCCTGGTATGGCCAAAAAGCCTAAGCTTGTTTCTTTGTTAAGTGGTTTGGCCACCCCTGTGTTAGAGCCATTGTGATGAGATAAGGGATCAGAAGGTGCTGGCGGATCTTGAGCTGTTCTTCAGTGCTGCTGGCCCTTTTGGAAAGACTTCTTGAAACAAAGGAAGCGAGACAAAGAGCTGAACTCATTTACCATGTTCTGTTTAAAGGCACAAGTTTTTACTACACACAAGGTCTCTCTCCCTTTGCAGCTGGGAGTGGGCTGACTCCTGTTTTCCCCTCCAATCTGATATGTTACAGGGGCAGATGGGTGAAGAATGGAACATACTGCCCCAGTCATTCCAAGGGAAATGCAATTCTGCTGCTTTGTGGCCAGAATGCTCAAGTTTTTGGTGGCTCTCTGTGGCATCTCCTAACTCCCTATCCCTTCCTCACCCGCTCCCCTACCCCCCCCCCGCTGGTCACTTTCTGATGCCTACTGGCACTTAAGGTGAATGTGATGTTTCTGTGATTTTCCTTGCTGATAACTAACCGCACAAAGTTTGTAACAATATCCAGGCAAGTGTGATTGTAATTTGTTCTGGCACTTTTCTCAGAAAGGCTTTGAAGTTTGTCAGAGGGTTTGCCCCTTCAGTGTATTGTATGAAGGAGCCTCTGTATTTCAAGGGACACTATATAATGGTCTAGCTTTCACTGACCTGTTTTTTTTACAAACAGATTGTCTTTGCCAGATTTTCAGTATAAGTAGCTGTCTCTAGCTCAGCAGCAAATCCCTGGGCTGGGAGATGCAGTGAGCCCTGCTGACGAGGACACAAGGAATCTCAGGTTTCAGTGATTTAACAATCCTATTTGCAACATGGGGAGGATGCAAGCGGTTTCAGTGTCTTTCGCGGAGAGGTCCCAAGCTCTGTCCATTGCCATGTCTCTTTCCCTAGCTTACTTGCCATGAGCTACTAAAAGGCCCAATAGATGCACGCAGCTAAGGGAGTAAGCGGAATGGAGCGTCAGTCTCTACCCTATTAGAAAGAGGAGAAAGGAAAGCTGTGATTGATATCAGGGGGAGGTCTGGATAGGGTGGGAAAGAATTTTTGGTTTTGAGCTCACAGGGGCTTCAGCTGGCAAAGAGTGAAGAATAGAAACATATCGCATAGTGACACCCAGGCTACGGATGATTCCAGTCGACCCCACCTTCCTCGTAGGCTTTACCTGAGGTCTTCATCACAGCCCTACCCAACTGCCAGAGAAAGACGACTTCTGCTGAGCAATTTTTGCTAACCTTCTGCAATGCTGACAACTGCAGCTTTTCAGCATTCAGGCTGTTGCAGCTCCTTAGCCCAGAGCCACCAGGTCACTCCCCTCTACTTGTTTCATATTTGCAAATTAAAAACAAAACACTTTTTGAATGAATAAAAAGCTTTGGTTGATTCATAAGAGCACGTTTAATCTTCTCTTTTGTAGCAGTGTTTTCCCTTATGGATAGGCAAGCCTGTTGTTGGAGCCAGACGTTTTTGCAGGGCTATTTAAGACCTCAGCAATGATGTGTTTTCTCCCTGAGGGACAGCTGTTCCAATGGGGAGAGTACGGGACTGGAACGCGTGAGAATTGGGTACTGGGCATGCTTCAACTCTTGACTCACTGAGTGGCTTTGGCCAAGTCACATAGGCCAAATTTTTAAAATGTGGCCATTGGTTTCGAGAGCCTGACTTTGAGATGCCTTCAGCCTTGTTTTCAGATGAGCTGTGCATCCACCCCGGCAGCAGAAAGGGGAGCTGCAGCTTCACAGCACTCCTAAAATAAGACAGACAGCATCTTACCTTAGAAAATGCTGGCCTTAACCTCTCTGTGCCTCAGTTTTCCCATCTGTAAAATGGGTTTGCTACAAACCCATTCTTAAAGTGCTTTGAGATCTACATATAAAAATGCTATGTGAGCACTAAATATTATGTGACTATTATTTATTATTAATTAATACATTTTGCACAGTCTCCAGAAAATGAAACACAAAGGAATTGTGAGCTATGGAGAAACCACTTCCTCCAGGTTTCGAAAGATTCATTTTATTTCATCAAGTCATTTACCTTTCTTAAAAAAAAAAAAAATCTGGGTCATTATTAAAAAACAAGAGCAACTGATTTGTTTCTTTTTGTGATGTTTTCTGCATATAATTTCTTGAGATGTTCCTGAACTAGAAAGAGTGTTGCAGCTGTGACATTTGAAAAAACAACAACTAATAATAATTAAAAGTCAAAAGTGCATGGCCTGCCTCTGAGAACTTATTTTCTGGCACTAGATGTTATCCAGTTTCAGAGAGGTAGCCATGATAGTCTGTAACTGAAAAAACTTAAACAATGACAAAAAAGAAATGGGTTGTATTCACAAAAACTCATGATACCATCTTCATTTTTGGTTAGTCTCTAAGGTGCTGCAAGACTTCATAATTTTTAAGGGTTTTATTTTAGATATCTGTCAATGTTGCACAGATTAAAATGCAGGATCTGTACTTTCCTTTTATTTTTCTGTTTGTGTGATAACTGTGGCCATTTTATATCACCTTTCTCTGGGTCTTGTCTGGGCTTTGCTGTTTCTTCCAGAAACAAAAATATGTGATTTGGGGAGAAAAAGGGGAGAGAATCAGACTGGTGGATCCCCTGACCCGTAATAATTGGTTTCCTTTGTACAAGGCAGAAGGAAAGAGAGACATGAAAGTTTTTTTCTCTTGACTAGTTATTTAATGTATTTAATTGTAATGATCTGTAGCACAGGCAACAGCAACTATGTACAGCTATTCTCTTGTGAGTGGTAATAGCCAAACTTATCATTCGGTTTTGATTGCCTTTGAAAAATGTTTTAGTGCTGAGCTGCCAGTCCACAAATCTCCCCTGGGCCATCGTCTGAATGGGGCTCAGTACTTGCATTTAGCTTCATTGGAAGGGGCAGCTACTCATGGTCTGGCCCTTCCTTTTCAACGAGCATCATTGACTTCCATGTGTGCTGGCATCAATCGCCTGGCCTCTTGCATCTTGTTAATCAGTTGAAGAAACTGAGGACAAAGAAATGGGCCCAATGCTCTACTCATTTAACCGCATAGGTGTCATTGGAGTTGCACCTGTTCACACTGGAGGAGAATTTGGAGAACACTAATAGGCTACGTCTACGTTGGCAAGATTTTGCGCAAATACTCTTTAATGCAAGAGTTTTTGTGTTAGAGTATTTGCGCAAGAGAGCGTCTACACTGGCATGTGCCTTTGCGCAAGAGATGTGCTTTTGCGCAAGAGCATCCGTGCCAGTGTAGACTCTCTCTTGCACAAGAAAGCTCTGATGCCCATTTTAGCCATCGGGCTTTCTTGCGCAAGAAATTCATTTTTGCCTGTCTACACTGGCCTCTTGCGCAAGAACAGTTGCGCAAGAGGGCTTATTCCTGAGCGGGAGCATCATAGTTCTTGCGCAAGAAGCACTGATTTCACACATTAGAATGTCAGTGGTCTTGTGCAAGAACTCCACGCCAGTGTAGACAGGCAGCATGTTTTTGTGCAAAAGCGGCAGCTTTGGCGCAAGATCGTGCCAATGTAGACACAGCCCTAGAGTTCCCATTCCACAGAACAGGCATATTCAGTGTCAGATAAAAATGTTTCAAAGTGAAAGGAGTAGGGCAGGGTGAGCTGGCCAGATGCCCAGTGCATTCAACATGTTGATTTCCCCCTTGAATGTCTGTGAGTAAATATGCACAGACACAAACTGTTTCTCCTGGCATGTCACCTAGGTGGAGAATAATATGGTGTGACCTCAAGGGCATAGTTTAGATACAAAGACCATGGGAAAACTGCTTTTCCTATAGAATATCGTGCAGCCAACTCCGAACTGTCTACTCTAGGAGACATTAAAAGCTGCCATCTGCACATAGATTCAGAATCCCCAAATTCTAGAGGTGCTTCCTTGGATATCCAGGAGTCATTGTGATACATCTGGTCCAAGGTGGACCAGCCAGCTGTTAAATAATTAGTATCTAGTTACATATATGAGGCAATGGAATGCAAACCACAGTTTGTCAGACCAACGGAACAGACAGGATTGGCAGGGCCTGAACTGTGGGAAGATAATTGTCTCTTAAAAGGCAGGTCTACACTAGGAAATTATTTTGAAATAACTTATTTCAAAATAATAACTCCCAAAATAACTATGTTGAAATAGTGTGGCCACACTATGGGAAGCCTCAAAATTAGTCCAAGGCAGGCTCCCTTAGGCTACGTCTAGACAGTGGCTCTATTTCAGGATACCAGAAGTATCCCAAAATAGCTATTCCACATCTTTAAACATGCCTGTTATTGCAAAATGTATTTCAAAATAATGGACACGCTATTCCGGTGACCCTGTAACCCTCATTGCACAAAGGTTAAGGAACTTGTCGGAATAGTGCTTTATTTTGAAATTTGGCACTGTGTAGAAATAAGCTATTTCAAGGTAAGGATGCAGTGTAGCCACACTCTTAATGTGATAGAAATGTAGCCGTCCACTCTTAATGTGGACACACTACCTCAACTTAGAGCCCCAAGCAGCACTTGGGAGTATTTACTTTGAATGACTCTGGGGAGTAGTTATTTTGAAATAGCAGCAGTGGAGCATCCACACTACCGCTATTTTGAAATAACTCTTTCGAAATAAGCATTATTCCTTGTGGTAAGCAGGAGTTATTTCAAAATAACCAGGCCATTATTTCGAAATAACAGGCTTGGTAATGTGCATGCTCCGCTTGTTATTTCAAAATAAGGGGAGTTGAAATAATTCCCTAGTGCAGACCAAGACAAAGAGATCCCCAGAAGACAAAGGAAAACCACTTGGTTTAGTTAAGACAGGTCAAATATGGGTGAGGCGCAATTAGCAGGAAGAAGCAGCTTGACCCCTAGAGGATGAAGAAAGATTAGTGTCTGCTTCTTCTGTCTGCCCTGCTCTGATTTGCAGGAATGGTCAATTCTTTCCCTTGCTGCTGCTAAGGAAATCAAGCATCTCAAGTCCTTTTAATTTTTTTTTAAGTCAGTTTGAGCAACAGTGGCAGGGAATTAATTTTCCCACTTAGGTCAGTTTTAAGCAGCTGTTTACAATCTGTGTCCACCTGAGCTGGCTACACAAATGACCCTAAAGCAGTGACTGCTTCACAGCTTGCCTGCTGAGTTTTCCTACCCTAGTGAGGCCTTTCCAAGGCAAAGGGGCAGGCAAAGAGGGGACCTGCAGAGATGATTTACACACAAACTGAAGCCAAAGCCCATCTTGGATTGTGGCTTTAATTCTTCCTCGTGGCAGGAGCCTTATGGAAATCTCTTCTTTGAAGGCAGCCAAGGTAGTATTCAAGTTCCCTCCTCCCCTCTATGCCCATGACTCCTTCAAGGCACTCAAAGGTCTTTAGGCTTGATTTCAATGGATTTAGAAACCTAAATAACAAGGGCTTTGGGAGTTTTTATATGGGGTGAAAATGGTAAATGAGGTGCTGCCTGGGCCTCCTAGGGTGGGATGAATTTCACCCTAAGAGACTGTGAGTGTTAGGGAATTTTTAAAGACCTGATTCTGCCCCATTGTGTTCAAGGGAGTACCAGATCCAGCCCCATCTGGGCATAGCAAAGCTTCCATTTCCTTCTCTCTCTCTTTCTGTCCCTAAGAGCATTGGCCTGCCCCTCGCGCTGTGTCTGAAGGGGCCTTGCCATCAGTCAGCTAAGCCCTTGGCTAAGAAATAGAAGCTTTTACAAAGCACCCCATGTAAATCCCAGGTCTTGACTGTATGTCTGCTCTGGTGTTGCGCTGTCTGGTTTGGATTTTGCATGCCCCCATTGCCTTGTCTTTTAAATCTTGAGATGAATTCAACAGAAAAATAAAACAAAACAAACCACCTCCTCCCCAAAATCCTAGAACGTTGTGACAGTCGAAATAAAAGCTAAATTACAGCACAAAGCGCACGTGGTCTGTGATACACTGCAAAGCTGCGTATGTGAAATATGGAGATTCCCTACCTAGGAACATGGGCATGCTACACTGTAACCCCAAAGGCGTAGGCAGCAAACATGTTTAAAAATGCCACTTGGTGCCCTTGCCAGAAATACAGACCCAGCCCCCCCATTAAGCTGTATCCCCTGTGAAGTAATTAAGCAGTGAAGTAGATCCTTTTTCCTCTCTCCCCTCCCCGGGTGTAGGTGAAATAAAGAAAGAGGAGGTGATGTTTAGGTGCAAACAAGGTAAGATGTTATTTAGGGATCAATTACAAAAGAGGGAGAAACGGGGGAAGAAAATCTGACGCAGATATGACAAACATAAAACTAGCAATAGTGGCAAGAACCAACAGGGGGCTTAAAGCCCAGACCCACCAAATCAAACCCTTTGGCTCTGTGATTAAAATAGTAAGAAAACCCCTAATTACTGGGCCCTTTTTTTCCTGAGGACTTGGTAGTGGTGCTGGCGGAGGCACTCCAGGCTGGTGTTATTACAAGCAAATAGTGTGTTAGCGAGGAAGGTAGAATCCTCTTCTTCCCCCATTGCAGGTGCTACTGGGGTTGTCCCTTGTTATCAGATGGTGGAACAGACGGACCCGCACAATGCTGCCACCATGGCAGACATCCCTAAGACTGAGGCAACACAGTCCTGCTAAAACCATCAGAGGAGGAAACGTCTGAGGAGAATAGAACCCTCATTGCCGCTGGGCGGGAAAATCCGGTCTCTTAGCGGTCAGTGCCTGAGGAGATCCAATATGGATTCCTAGGTCAAGGGTCACAGACACCAGCTTGATTGCTCAATTAGGCTATGTCTACTCAGCGGTATCTCGAAATAGGTATTCTGCATCTCAAGAGCAAGCCTGTTACATCGAATTATAACAGGCTCACTATTCCGATGTAAACCTCATTGCACAAGGGTTAAGGGAAGTTTCGGAATAGCGCCTTATTTTGAAATTTGGTGCTATGTAGACAGTGCCAAATTTCAAAATAACACTGAAATAAGCTACGCAATTTGCATAGCACAAATTGCGTAGCTTATTTCAAGGTAATGGTGCTGTGCAGATGCACCCTTATTGATTTAAACGCATTATATTTTAATAAGGTAGGAGAATAAAAAGCACACACAAACAAAACTTCCTAACACACACAAGCAACAAACTAAGAAGGAAAAGTGAACTGTTCCCACTGAAGTCAATCACAACATTCCCATTGGCTCCAATGAGACCAGGATTTCACCCCAAAAGAGGAGCTTGTATTTTCCGGGCTTCTAGTTCTGTAACCATTGCTATTAGCTGTAATAGTTACATTGCTCTGTGCACTGTGACGCTCTTTGTCCCTTGAGTTTATTGGTTTGGGACAGGAGTTTTCTATAGGTTGGACCTCCCTTGTCCGGCACTCTTGGGACCAGGAAAGGTCAATGCTCCGCTGCCGGCTCTTCTCCCTGGGGCTCTCAAGGCTGGGGTTCCCCACCCTGCTACTGCTCCGCTAATGCTGGTCCGGCCGAGGCTCCCTGCCTACTGCTGTCAGGGCTCCCCTACCAGGGCCGCCGCCAGCCTTGTTCAGCCACTGCTGGCCCTGGTATCTCCAGGGGTTCCGTGGGGTTTCCTGGCCCCAAGGCTGCCCAGCTGCTGCCTGCCCCATTGCTGCAGGCCAGCTGGGGGGGGGGGGTTCCTGGCCAGGGCTGCCTCGTCACCTCCAAACCCACTGCTGCTGAGGGGTTCCTAGGGGTTCCCAGCTGGAGCTGCCAAGCTGGCCACATTGCCACCAGAGATTCTCCTGCTGGGGCGGGGACTCCCGGCTACCGCCTGGCCCCATCACCAGCATTCCTTGGCCGGGACTCCCAGGACACTGTGTGGCCCTGCTGCTGTGGGGAAGTTCTCAGGGTTCCCCGGCTGGGGCTGCTCCAGCTGCCTGATCCCACTTACACGGGGGGTTCCCAGATGGCCATCTGGCCCGGCTGATACCGAGTTCCTGTGCCTAGCCACTGCTGGCCCAGCTGGGGCTCTACTCTCCCCAGGGCTCTTTGGTCCAGCAACATCCGTGGCCTTGCCAGACCGCAGATGTTGGTGGACTAGAGAGTTCCAGATTTGGGAGGTTCAACTTGCACCTTCTCTTACAATGGATCGAAGTGTGATTCCTTTATGCAGATGCAAGAGCCCTGTTCATACACCACACACTGAATGCTTTCTGTGCAGTCAGGTGGTCTCCATAGCAAGTCAAGGCAGCATATTCCAGCCTGGAAGAGAAACACGCTACTCCACAAATATCCCACTGAATTCAGTTTGGCTCTGTGCGTCTCCAAACTTGCACTTCAGGACCAAATGGAAGCTCTGTTATGATGAGTTGTGAGCTTGTCTCTTAATGAACTCCATGAAAGGCCAGCACCTCTGACTACTTCCTCCGAAATCATTAGGATTCTGGTGTAATGCACTACTTGGAGGAGGGGTTGCAGAATCCGAGCCTTTTAAAAGATATTGTTGTCCAACGTTTATTTGAAATATTGGCTGTGACGAGCACTGGCCTTTGAAGCAGCATGCTGCACCCAGCCCCATCACTGGGGTGGGCAATTGGTAAGACATAACGCCTGCTGGGGTTGCCTGGTTCCTGGTGGTGATTCAGGGGAGCGGTGCAGCCTAAAAGATGCTTTGTTGCTGAAGAATCCTGGAAGAATGCTGGGAACAGGACACTGACACGGAGGGATGTTCCAGCCCTTTACACAGCAAAGTCCACTAGGAGAGAGGACCTTGTTTGCAACACCCATTTTGAGGAAACCCCTCTGTGATATGAAAGGCCAGGTAAAGGCAACCCCAGAAACCTCCCCAAAGGAAAGCCAGGGGATGTTTGCAGCTCAAATCTAACAAAGTTTTCCAGGAAAAAATGAGCTAAACAAGTCTACTGGGAAAAAATAAATAAAAACAACGAATAGTCCTGCAGCACCTTAGACTAACAAAAAATGTAGATGGTATCATCAGCTTCCATGAGCACAACCCACTTCATTAGATGAAAGGAGTTTAAGGG
Organism: Pelodiscus sinensis; assembly: GCF_052426305.1. NCBI lineage: Eukaryota > Metazoa > Chordata > Testudines > Trionychidae > Pelodiscus > Pelodiscus sinensis. Next base: position 13,736,767 of record NC_143074.1, read on the forward strand.
GTCCAAGTTCCAAATAAATAGCAGAGAAAGGGTATGTCTGCACTACAGCACTAATTCGAACTAACTTAGTTTGAACTAAATTAATTCGAACTAAGCTAATTTGAATTAGCGCATCTAGACTTAAAAACTAGTTCGAATTAGAGTTTTGCTTATTCGAACTAGCACGTCCACACTTATTGGACGCTGGGTCGCATTTAAGGGCAGCTGAAACCAGTTCCATCAGGGCATCAGGTCAGTAGTTGCTTTGTGTGGCTGCTGTCTGAGGCTATCTGAGGCTTGTGCTTAAAGGGACCCCCCTGGACAGCTGGTTCTCAGCTTTTCTGCTTGCTTGCCTACCTCGTAGAGGGACAGCAAAGTGTTTTTCTCTCCACCTGCCTGTGTCAGTGCTTCGCATTGGGGATGCCGCCACAGTTGGCACCATGGAGCCAGAGCTCACCCTGGGCATGCTGCTCCAGTTTTTGGACTTGCTGCTGCAAGCCTGCCAGCAATGGGTGGAGGCTGCCTTGCATCACCTGGTGCACATCAGCCCCCTGCCTCTCCCCCTGGCCTCCCCGGGGTCATGGAGGAGCGGCAGCAGCGCCCGGATGCCAGCGTGCCCCGCTGCATCTGGTGTCTGGACACCAGCAGCGACTGGTGGGACCACATCGTTCTGGAGTGCTGGGGAGACAGACAGTGGCAACCCTAAGAACAAGCAAGTTAGTGCACATCTCCAAAAAGGAGCAGGGAAGGGCTGTAGATGGGTATAAATTGGTTCTGGGCAGGAATGTGGCCTTTACATTCTCCGCCTGGGGAAATTGTGATTTGTATTTGAATCTTCTTGTTATTCTTCTGTGGTTCAAATAGTCCTGTGAGTTCAGTGCTGAAGACAGCCCCTCTCTTCAACCTCCGAACACACCCTGCCCCTCCACTCTCTGCCCCTTTCTCCTCTCTGGACATGGCGATGGAGGCCCTTTGGCAGGTTTTATAGCTGATCTGAATGGTGGCTGTTTTCCTGTGTGTTTCCATTATTCACTGTCTGGAGGTTACAGCGCAGGGCTGGGAAGTGAAGGGATCTGCCTGCTCTCGGGCAGGCTCCCTGTGTGTCAGAAATTGCTGAGCCTTTCTGTGCCTTTGTACCTTCCCATGTGTAAAATGGGGGACAGTGGAGTCATGGGTAGAGTTGCTGGGTAGACCCCGCTAAAAAGCCGGACACGCTTGTCCGGGGGGGGAGGGCCTGGCCGGGAGGGGGGTGGGAAGCAGAGCTGGCAGGGGAGGGGGAGTCCAGGGGCCGCGAGGCTGGCCGGCAGGAAGAGGGAGTGGAAAGCAGAGGGGGGGGGATCGGGGGCTGTCAGGCTGGAGGGGAGGATTGGGGGGACAGAGAAAGGGGGGTGAGAAGCAGACCTGGTGGGGGGGTGCAGCCACTGGCCGCAGCCAGAGTCCTTCCGGCCGTGCCCCCAGCAGGCGCTCCCTTTACTTGCAAGCAGAAGCCGGGTGGGGGTGGGGGTGGGGGTGGGAGCCACTCCCCCTGCCCAGCTTCTGCATTCAACCAGAGGCTCCCAGCTGGGAGGCGGGGCTGCGATTAGCGCTGGGAGCCTCTGGTCCCATGCAAAAGCTGGGACCCCCGCCCCGCCCCGCCCCACCTGGCTTTTGCGCGTGACCACAGGGCTCCCAAAGCCAATCGTGCTCCGCCTCCCAGTCGCTCCCCCACCCCCACCAGGCTTCCCTCCGGCGCCCAGCCAGAAATTCACAAAATACCAGACATTGCACATGGCACATTGCATGTGTCCAGTATTTTCTGAATTTTTCTACTGGACAGACGGTGCAAATACCGGACTGTCCGGTAGAAAACCAGACACCTGGCAACCCTAGTCATGGGCCTAAATTCAGTGTTTGTAGAAGCTCCTGGGATGCAGGACACAGTGGGACTGCCTGATCTTGCCTGCCTGTAATGCACCGATGATTATTTATGTTCTTTCATGCTAGTGCTCTTAGCTGCTGGATCCATGTCCTTGTTACCCAGTCCAAGATCCTGCTGCCTGTCACGAACCTCCCACACATCTCCCACTCAGCCCTAATGTTTCTCTTCCTAGGATTAGACCTTGTCTTCTCCATTCTTTCCATGGTAGTTGCTTTTGCCAATATTGCTTCTAATCTTTCCCGTATGCTCTGGCCTTTTCTTACTTCCCATAGCATCGTTTCTGAGTGCAGTCTTTTCACTCCGTCCCCCTTAGCCATCTTGTTCCAATATCCAGCAGTCGTTTCCTGTAATTTCTATGCTTTGCATGTGCAGTAAAGGGCTGTCAGTCTCAATTTGGCCTGCAACTGATGATGATGTTTGATATTAATGTCTTGTAATTGTATCTTCCAGAATCTAATTGCGTTTCCCTTCCCCCCTCCGCCTGACCATTATATCTGTTGGAGCAATTTGGCAGTTGATAGAGAAGAGGCCACTAGCTTGCATGCATGGATTATGCTTTTAAGTTCCTATGAAATTGCTTTTGCAATTTCAATCTGCCAAGTCTTTTGGAAATAAGCCCTGAAAGTTCTGAACAAACCCTTTGGTGCAGCACATCTTGATTTCCTTTTGGTCATAACAAGAGTGACTAATTATTGTTGGGAGCACAGAAGAGATGTCTTGGTGGCCCAGGTTTCAGGCTTTAAACAACTGGGCTGACTATACTAAAAGTTCATTCTATTGCAGCCCCATTTCTGGGAGCCAGTGTTCCCACTAATAGTTTCCATTCATGTGCAGAATACATTTTGTTTATGTGCACCAAGGTAAGTGCAAAACGTGCACCACCAAAACAAACACATGCTGCCGGCTGTGGGAACCTGTGGGCGCTCTGCTAATCAGCTGGGCGGCATTTGAATCTCTCCTGGGCAGCCGCCCAAGTACTCAGCTTGCAGAGAACACTGCTGGGAGCCCCAATGTAGACTGACCACTGACATTCTACCACACTGTTGTCTAACATGATTCTAGCCAAATGGTAAATTCTGTCCCTCACTGTAGATACCATCATCCCTCTGCTCTGCAGAGTAGTAGCACATGCCCAGATGCTTCAGAAGGAGAGATCAGTGACAGGAAGGATGGGAGTTTTCTTAGTGTGAACAGGCATGGACCTGGTTCCTGGTGAAAAAAGAGTTAAATCCAGCACAGCCTTTCCCACCCATTGGTTGGGGGGAGAGCTAGAAAAAGGCTGCTGGGATATCAGAAAAGGATGGAAAAAAACTGGCTTGCTCCGATTTTTGAATGGGAGCTGGGCCTGATTTCTGCTTTTTAATAATATCCCAAGTGGAAAAGTCTGGAGGGACTGCAGCTGTGTCTCCTTTCTGCTGTTCTCTGGGCCCAGATGGTGAGCACCACGGGTTCCTGTGGCAGAGAAGGTGCTGTGTCCATTTAAATGGATTAAACCCCATCCCCAGCAGGGCGGTGAGCACTGCACTGCCCAGCAGGAGACCCAGGGTGGATGCTGGGCCTGGTCGGGGTGGTGTCCGTGGCAAGGACAACCAGGCGTGTCTCCTTAGAGACCAGCGGAGGAAAATAGGCCAAGACTCTGTGCACAGAAATGCCTGTGTGCAAATCAGCAGATTCCCTGACCACTCCTGAAAGTACTGAGCCTCTAAACTGCTTCCCTAAGGCAGAGTGGTCTCTAAATTCATTTTAGTCACAGGGTACCAGAAGCAGCCCCTTGCCGGATCAGAGTGCACACACTGCGGGCAGTCTCTGCTGATCTCCTCTTGCGGACATCAGTAAATCCCTTATCCTGCAAGTGGACTTAGCCACTAGGGGGCAGCATCCTTTGCAAAAACCAGTTGGGTAACACAGTCAAGCATGGAAGTGGGTTCTTTGTGCATCCCTTTCCTCCGGAGGGAGTGGAAGCCCATCTTGGGCACAGCCCAAAGCTGGGGCGCTGTGAAAAGAAGCAGCCGTGAGTTGAACCCTGGAGAGGAGTAAACAAGCAAAGGGTCTTTTCTGTGACCCAGGAGCCTGCATTTCCCTCAGCTCCCTGGCTAAAGTGGATTTCACATGCCCCGTGTGGCCACCATCTCTGGCAGGAAGCTGTGGCTACAAACACGTTTTACTTTCCAAGTAGGTAAGTAGCCCTGGAAAGGGAATAAACTCCTGGCCTTTGATTTCTCAGGCCCTGCCACTCCTGTGTTTCCAGCTGAACTGGAAACACTTTCATCCTGCTGGAAGTTTGGGCTTGATTCCCACTTACTTTGTCCCCTCCCAGGCCTTTTTCAGAAGACAGGAAGGCAGCTATGTGCCAGGAGAGGGTCATATCCTCCATGGTGACAAGCTCTTCCCTGGCATGGCTATTTGTGCTCTTTCACCATCCTTCGGTCGGGAGCTGAGGGCAGCTTGGTTGTAAAGATGTTTATTAATACAGGGAAAAGAGCCTGGTCAGGTGCAGCTGGAATTGCTCTTCTCAGGGCGTCAGTGGAGCCAGGAAAAAAAAGGCTGCTCAGTAGATAAATACAGGGAATTAGCCACCCAAGCAGTTTTGGAAAGTGAGTGATAGAAAACAACCCAACATAATACCAGGCAGCGTCTTAAGGCATTGGGCCAGCCTGCTGCCCCACACGCCACAGGGTCAGAGACCAGGGTCGCTGTGACGAGGCCTTCCAAAGTAAAACAATACAATTGGATGGTGTTTCGTGCCAGCAGCTCCCCTTCAGATTCCTCCAGTGTCCATCTGGAAAGCGTGACCTCTGCAATGCATCAGACACAAATGGTTACAGCCTCCTGCCTGAGAGGCTGTTCATCTAGACTACGTCATCCTGTCTGTGTCATCCTCCCTGGCCCTGTTACATGAAGAGGGGACCAACAACCCAGCTGTTGCATCCCTGTGTAGGAAGGCAACACCTCTTGCTGTAGCTTGGTGGACAAGATTTTGTTGTGCGCAAAGTGGGTAGATGAAGGCAGGTTGGAGGCAGTTTGTGGGTGGGGCAGGAAATCAGACTGAAGTACGTGGCTGATTGCTCCTGGCTGATGTTCGGGGGTGGGTGATTATCCAATGCAAAGAATAGTTCCCACCTGGAAACCTCTGTCCAGCAGGCTGCCTTTTCAATGCATCTGGGACCTCTTTCAAGCCCTGCCTGTGAACACTAACACTGGCACTGTCCCAGTGTTCCCATTTGTTTCTTTAAAGACTCTTCTTCCAAGATTAATGTTACCATAAATCTCTCCCTTCTGTTTACTTCCGTCACCAAGTATATGCTGCTTTGGGAGTCAGAGATGGAGAAATTAAACATCTCTAAGTAAACCAGAAGGCTGGGGGCCACCCTACTGCAGCCTGCTACACTAAAGTCTTGTCGACATACACAGATGCATGGGTTTAACTTGTATCCTGATTTGAAAACTGTTTAGTTAAACCTGCCAGCAGGCCGTGTGGACACTTTTATTTGGGTTTAAATCAGATTTAATTTTGGTTTATCTTAAACTGATTAGGGACAGCATTAAGCTAAACGCGAAATCTAAGCTAATACGTGTAAATCTGCAGGCTTTGTCTACACTACAAATTTTTGCAGCAGAGAGTATGCTAATGACGGACTAATTAGCATGAGTCGCGATGTCATTAGCATATTTTCTGCCAATGCTTTTTGTGCAAGGGGTTTTTGTGCAAAAAGAAGTGTAGCCTCCAGGAGAGGCATAAGGATCTTGCGCAAAAGGGTTTTTTTGCACAAAACAGAAGCGGCTACACTGCTTCTTTTTGCGAAAAAACCCCTTGCGCAAAAAGCATCGGCAGAAAATATGCTAATGACATTGCGACTCATCGAAACGGTAATTCGAACTAAGTCCATGAGGAGTAACAGTTAAGGACTTAGTTCGAATTACCGTTTCACTGCCGCGTGTAGCCACGGGCAGTTACTTCTGACCGGTGGAATTTAAAAATGGCGACCGGATGGGAACATGCAAATAAAGCCTGGGATATTTAAATCCCAGGCTTCGTTTGCAACTTGGAATGCCTACATTAGTCTCCCTAGTTCGAACTAGGGGGCTAGTGTAGACATACCGTCAGGAAGCAGCCCTGAAAACACTGGCTACTTGGGGCTCTTTCCTCCCTGTCTTTGACTGTTTCACCTGCTGACCTTAGCAAATGATTGATCCCTGAATCCCCTTTCTTGAGCTGAGCCACTGCTGAGTGTCTTACTCAGATTGCACAGCCAAGATCTGGAAGAGCTCAGCTGCTTTTCTTAAAGTTTAAGGGGAGATACATATCTTGCCCACAGGGTCCTTCACTTCCCCCTCCCCAGTGATATGTTCCCTGGCTTTAAATGATCCATAACTTCACAGCCATGGAATGCATTTCCCACCCCACCCGGCTCAGTGTCCTACAGTTCTCTGTGCTGTGCATTACCATGTGCAAGATAGTCACTGTAAGCTGCAGCATGGAGGTTGTTAGGGTGGCTTTCTCCTCATCCCACAGGCACGTATGTTGAAAGCATCCAACAGGCCTCTCTTGCTTTGGGGCTTTGTCTGCTGAGAATCTAGCTGGCCTCCTCCAGAGATCTGCCTTGTTGGGTGTTTCCAGGGGAAAGCGCTGGTGTGCTTGGTGTCGCTTCCTCGGCGCTCCCTTTACAGTTCAGCTAACATCCCAGCTGTTCTCTTTGCGCTGCGTACATTCCTTCCTGGCCAGGTTTCCCCACGTCCACTCCGCTCCTTGCCCCATGTCCTCATTCAGCCTCTGGCCTGAGCGGGGAGGGGGAGGGTGGAGGTGGAGGTAGCGGGGAGGGAGGTGGGGAGAAAACAGGCTAGGATGTCCGTGAATAATGTGGGCTTTAGGACCTGCATCCAATCGCCCCTTCCTCCAGTTCCCACCCACTGCCTCACCAGGGGAGTTGCTCAGAAAGTGCTTTTATTCTCTCTTGCAGAAGTTGCACTTTAGAGGAGGTTTCCCTTCATGTAGCTATCGGTGGCCGCCCTTCTTCCAAGGGCTGGCCTTGTCTGCCCCCCTTCCGCTGCTGTGTCCGAGGGCACCGTCTAGCCAGGGGACACTAGCACAGCAGCACTGGTTGGTTTGTTTCAGTGGGTGTCTGGGAGCAGCTAGGAAGGAATGGAGAGGCTGGGGGGAGCTGTGCCAGCAGCTAGGTGCTCTCATCTGCCCCTCTAGATGCAGCTAAGGGAAAGGCAGCCTGATTTCTCTGCCTGGAGTTGTTCTTGCCCTAGGAGTAGGGAGAGCTGGAGCAATTCTCAGTTCTTTGGAGGGGGGGGGCAGGCAAATTGGAGAGAGAGCATTTTCCCAGGAAGGAATCCCACAAAGGTTTGGGCAGGAGCAGAGGGATTGCCTGTGCATTGGACGGCGCCTAGGCCATGCACCGCACAGCAGGTCTCCTCCTGGGGCTTTGGCTGCTTTTGGCCCCTGGCCTTGGAGAGCCCATCCCCCATTCTGGAGGGGTCACCTTGGCCTTTGTCTTTGATGTCACTGGCTCCATGCACGACGACCTGGTGCAGGTGATAGATGGAGCATCCCGGATCTTGGAGAGGACACTCAGCAGGAGCACAAAAGCCATTAGCAACTATGCGCTTATCCCCTTTCATGACCCAGGTAAGGCGGTTCCGGTTCAATAAATGCCTTGTACTGACCCAGGACCTGCACTTCTGGTCCAGGGCAATGCCTTGCAATGCACTAGGATCCTTGCATTTCCTCCTTGGAAATATTAGCATTGCGCTAAGCCACAGTCAGTTATTCTGGGCCAATATAAGACATGCTATGTGATATGGGGCTCAGTCTCTATTTGCATAATATGTTGCATTGCACTTATGTAGAGCCACCGGTTCCAGTCATACTGAACCTATTTCATTCTGGGGACTAGGTTCTGGTCCTGTTAAAGGCAGGTACTGAGGATGTGGGACTGGGGTATGAAGTTGCAATGCCAACAGGCAGAATCAAATCGGGGTCCTCGGGAGCTTAGTGCATAAGCTTCTACCGCTTGTGCTAAAAGCCAGCTGGCTCTCAGCTAAGGCTGCACTCGTTCTTTGTCTCTGTCAGTGATTTCAGTGCTGCTAGTGGGACATTGAACCATACCCAGTAGGTGTGTGGGTTACATGGTACAATGTGCTTCCCTTAACCCTGGCTCAGTATGAAAACAAACAGCTGCCTTTAGTAAGGATCAAAGTCCCCCACCTTTTCAAGGCCACTTTGTCCTACCTTGTCTCCTTTCTGAACCTCAGCTTTTCAGCCCCATTAGCATTCACTACACACAAAGCTGGGAGGTAACTGCTCCAAACACAGCTGGAGCAGGGTTGTGCTAATATGGCTGGAATCACAGGGCCTGACCTCACTGGCGAGAAAGTATCAGTTTAAATTAGAAAAGCATCAGTCTGACCTAGACAGCCTGGGTCTATGATGGAAGCTGCCAATTTCCTGAAGTAATTCTGACGAGCCTCCCCAAATCTGCCTCTGATTCTCCTCACGTTACCATATCTCATTGTGATTGCTTTAGCCTCAGGTCCTTGCTTGATCTGCAGCCATGCAGCTTGGACTGCAATTTCCTCCAGTCTCATTACCGGAGGGTGCTTTGGCCAGCTCAGTATTTGGATGGAAGACCTCAGAGCGGCTGGGTGCTGCAGGAGAGGAAGGAGTATTGAAGATTCAATGGGTGGTACTCCCAGAGTTAGGAATGTTAAAATTCGGTTAATTGAACAGTCGAGTAACCTCATGGAATTTTATCGGTTAGTCGACTATTCTATAGTCCCCGGGTGGGGCTGGCAGTCAGTGTATCCAGGGCCGGCCCAAGCCCTTTTGGCGCCCTAGGCCCGGGCGTGCGGCACTGCCCCCAGGGCGCACGACGCATGCGCGGCCCAGCCACGGCCGCTGGTGCGCAGTCCAGGGTCTGGCCCCGGGGTGCATGCGCTGCCCATCCCGGCCCGGTTACCATTGCTAGTGCTTGTGCCGGGCCGTGCAGGGCCCCGCGGCTGTGGGGGGGAAGGGTGCTGTGGGGCTGGTGCTGTGGGAGCCGGGCGCGCGGCGCCTGATGGCAGCTGTAAGGGATGCCGTACACCCCTTACAGCTGCCATCAGGTGCTCCCCATCGGTTGGCGCCCCGGGCAGCTGCCTGGCTCACCCATGCCTCAGTCTGGACCTGAGTGTATCAAAGGCAGCAGCACGGGGTGCCAGGCGAGAGCTGGTTCGCAAGGGGAGCCAGTTTAAAAAACAGCTCTCATAGACTTTAAGGTCAGAAGGGACCATTATGATCATCTAGTCTGACTCCCTGCACAATGCAGGGCACAGAATCTCCCCCACCCCTCCCAGAATAATCCTCTCACCTATATCTCAGATATTGAAGCCTTCAAATACTTTGAAGACCCCACGATGCAGAGAGTCCTCCCGCTGTGACCTGTACCCCATGCTACAGAGGAAGGCGAAAAACCTCCAGGGCCTCTCCTTGTGGATTGGCTGCCTGTCGCCCTGTGCTGCTGCTTCTGAGAAAGAGGCAGCAGTGCGGGGTGGCAGCAGTCCCTGTTTAGGGGAGTCTGAGCTCCCGAACCCGGCATGAGCCAGAATTGAGCTGGGCTGCCTGCTCGCCCGGCTCTTAATACACTTGAAATGCAGAGCTGAAACGAGGGTAGGTCCTGCACCCAGTGTAAGCCAGGACTGAGCCAGGCTGCCTGCCCACCTAGCTCCTAATACACTTTAAATGCAGAGCCACAGTGGGGATAGGTCCCAGACCTGTTGCAAGCAGGGCTGAGCCAGGTTGCTGGCTAGCTGCTAAAAGATTTACTGGCAAGGAGAGGGGGGAGGGAAATGCATCTAGTCTATAGCATTAACCAATACGCTTTTACTTATCGGTTAATCCACTATGCTATTACATCCCTACCCAGAGTGTGTCCATGCTGCTAAAAGTGTGCTCTTAGTGCAGGTCACATCAGTGGCACGGCCAGAAGGGTCCATTTAGCTAGGCCCTGATTTGGGTGGGTGTGTGGGCGAAAATGGGGGTGGAGCAGGACAGGAGGGAGCCTTGAAAGCCCCTGGGGGTGGGCCTAGATCAGGGGTGGGCAATAAAATGGCGGCTGTTCACCTGGGTTAGCCCCTGGCAGGCCACTGCCACTATTTTTGCCTGCACCTCTGCAGATATGGAGGGTCGCCACCCCTGTTGGCTGTGGATTGCTGTTCCCGGCCAAGGGGAGCTGCAGGAAGTGGTGCAGACTGGGACAACGCTCGCCGCAACTCCCATTGGCTGGGAATAGTGATCCACTAGCCAATGGGAGCTGCAAGCAGCTGTACCTGCAGAGATGCAAGTAAATTTAGCGGTGCCATCCCATCAGGGGCTAACCTTGGCAAATCAGCTGGTATTTGTCCACCGCTGGCCTGGATGCAAAGTGAGTGGGCCACAGCCCAGTTAGGCTCACCCGCAGCTGGGCCCCTGGATCATATCATGCAGCTTAAAATTGCAGTGAAGACATGGCAACCTGGCTTTTACCTCAGGCGAGCAATTTGAATTCGACCCCAGGCTGCCTCATAGGCTTGAACTCTTAGGGTACGTCTACACTAGCTCGTTAGTTCGAGCTAGGTAGGGTAATGAGGGCAAGCGGAGTTGCAAATGAAGCCTGGGATTTAAATATCCCAGGCTTCATTTGCATGTTCCCGGGCGCTGCCATTTTTAAATCCCCCTTAGTCCGAACTCCGTGCCCGCGGCTACACGCGGCATGGAGTAGGTAGTTCGAATTAAAGATCCTAATTCGAACTACCGTTACGCCTCGTGGAACTCCGCTTGCCCTCATTACCCTACTTAGCTCAAACTAACGAGCTAGTGTAGACGTACCCTTACACTTCTCCAGCCAGCTAAGAACCAGCAAGGTGTGAAGAGCCCGGTTGTACTGCAAATGGCTGTCATGTGATCCTTGTGGGTGTAAATGAGTGCAAGTCACTTTTCACAAGGATTAATTATGGTGTTAATTCCAGGAATCCTGGCCACATGGGTAACTATGTCCTGTCTCCTTCAAAATTCTCTTTTACATCCATGTCCCAAACTATTGTTGCTATATGCTGTTACAGATACTGGGACCCACCCTAGGGATGGCTGCATTTTAATGGCCGTGTGAAGAGATGCCTTATAGCTGTATAATTTACAGAGCAGTCTAGATCTTTCCAGCTGAAGAGCACAACTGGGATAGAAGTCATAATTGTGTATTTGAACTGTGATAGTAAAGAAGAAAACAAAATTCTACATTAAATAAAGATGAAAGTTGTTCCTCTGACAGGCCCTTACTTTTATACACCTCCATCCGGTGCTAAACATTCACCACATAAGAACAAGCTCTCTTCTAAAAATTAATACAGAAAATAGCTTTTCCTGCTGTCTTCAGCCTTTTTAATTCAAATGTTCCTTACATTATCATTGCTATCAGAAGCGCTAAATGGAGATTTAGAGTGAATTGGCATCTATCTACTGTGTACATTCCTTAAAATAGAAACAGGGCCTCTCTTTTCAGCCTCGTATCCGCTTGATCTTTGGGAATACATCTGTCTTTTGTAAGAGAGAGAACAGTTGGCTTGTCCATTAAATCCAGACTGCTCATGTTTCTGCGCTGGTTACTGATGGAGATGGCTCCCCAAGGAATTCTAGGCCAAGTGATTTGAGTGGACTCCATTTAATATGGTTGTAACATCTCGTGATATCAGCAGTGACTCTTCTTCAGGATGGACCCAGATAAATCAGTGGACTCTGTGGCTCATCTAGATGGGGATATTTGGGATCTGAGAAAGTTCCTGTTCCTCTATTCTGTATCTCACACTGCTCCAAAGTGGAACATTTCATACCCACAGCATCTGCTCTGCACGTTCTGCACATTGTTCCTGTCACACCATAGGCAAGGTTCTGCCCTCACAGAAACAACTACCCAGCAAGTCTTGGTCTTGTCGTCTAGGCCCCAGTAATGCTGTGTGTTAGCCATATCCCTGAGCCAGGCTACTGTCCAGGGCTGTAGCCCAGTCTGGTAATAACCGAGTTACTGTGCTGATCGGCCTTGTCTATGTTGGATGGTACTTGGTCCTGCTGTGAAGGTAGGGGACTGGACTCGATGACCTTTCAAAGTCCCTTCCAGTTCTAGGAGATAGGCATCTCCATTCATTTAAATTTAAATTTATTTAAATTCAAATGTTGCAAGGCCAACCAACTGTTAAATGCAGGCCCTGCACGAGTGTCTTCTGATACGGTAGCGGTTACACTGTAGACAGGGCCTAGAGCTGCTGTTATTGGGCTTTGAGTGGTTACCTCTCTGTGCTACCACAAAGGGCACCCATAAAGCAGAGGGTCTCTCTCAACCCCGGAAAAAGCTGAAATAGTGCAGGACTACAGGGCATGGGGGGAAGGCCAGGGGAAGTCGTCAGCTCCCTTTGTACCTCTGTCCTGCTGCATCTGTTTGTATTTACATGGAAACAGATGGGGGTTAGGATCACCCGTCAGGCCTGGCATCTGGTTTGCTGTAACAGGAGCATCCTAGCTCAGTAAATTGGCCATCTCTCTGGTTAAGCTGAAGGAAGAGCCTTCCAGTTTCGTGGGTGTCAGTCTGAGCACTGACATTATTTCAGAGGCCTCCAGTCTCATGTACAGAAAAAACTGGTCTAGGGAAGCAGTGGGCTTGATCAGTTTGTTGGAGCTGAGCCAGAATTCTGCGTGACAATGGCATTGTTTAGCTGGGGGGGAGGGGGGTCTCTGAGGCTTCGTCTAGACGGCAATCCTCTTTCAAAAGAGGCTTTTTCGAAAGATCCTTTAGAAAAAGCCTCTTTCAAAAAAGAGCGTCAAGACTACAACCGGTACTTTCGAAAAAGCAAGCCACGGAAAACCTCATTTTTGAGGAAGAACGCCTTTTTTCGAAAGTGCTCTTTCGAAAAAAGGCGCTATGTAATGCAAACTGTGCTATTTTGAAAGAGAGCATCCAGACTGCCAGGGTGCTCTCTTTCAAAAAAGAGTGTCTAGATTACAACCGGTACTTTCGAAAAAGCAAGCCGCTTTTTCGAAAGAGAGCACCCTGGCAGTCTGGATGCTCTCTTTCAAAATAGCAGTTTGCATTACATAGCGCCTTTTTTTGAAAGAAAAAACAGGACTATGTAGCAGTTTTTTGTTTCAGCTACACCAGACTAACATGGCTACATTTCTATCACTTTTTTTTTGAAAGAGCACTTTCGAAAAAAGGCATTCTTCCTCAAAAAAGGTTTTCCGCGGTCGAAAAAACTTCTGTGTTCTTTCGATTTACTTTCAAAAGAACACAACAGCAGTCTAGACGCAGGGGAAGTTTTTTCGAAAAAAGGCTACTTTTTTCGAAAAACCCCCGTAGTCTAGACACACCCTCAGTGCTCTGCAAATGTTCATTAAAACCCACAGCCCTCATATAGTGTTGGGGAAACTGAGGCGCGATAGGCTTGCAGAAGTGCTTTGGGTTACCAACGTTTTAGCTAACTTGATGTGAAATGTGATTTTGCCCTTGGCTGGGGCAAGGGCACTTGTGTTTTAATAATGTTTTAGGAGCTGGTTATGGTTAATTTTAGGGTAGGGCTGTCAAGCGATTAAAAAAATTAATCGCGATTAATCACGCAATTAAAACAATTGCTCGATTAATTGTGCTGTTAAGCAATAATAAGAATACAGCTTCCACCCCCGCTCCAACCCAATGCCCTCACCCCTCCCGCAGAACCAGGCACCCCCCCCCCGGTCTAACCTAGTGCCCCTGCCCTGCCCCAGAACCAGCCACCCCCCCAGCCCACCTGCTCTAACCCAGTGCCCCACCCCTCCCGCAGAACTGGGGACATAACCTAGCAGGGCGGATGGTAATGCGGTGACTCTGTGGGAGGAGCCAACTCCCCCCCCCACATCAGACCTTCCCTGGGTATCACTGGAGCCGCCTCAGCCATGTGCTTTCCCCTTCAGGCATTGGGGCGCTTGTGCAGAGCGGCTGTGAACGGTCTGGGCATGTGGCTCCGAACGTTCCATTTGACAGGCACGTGCTGCCACCCTCTCCCTGATCCCCTTTGCAGGGCAAAATCCCGGACAGTTTTTGCCATTTAAAAAAGCCAGCCGGCCAGAGATTTAACAAGGGAAAACGAGGACTGGAGGGATGGTAACCCTAGATTAATGCACATTAATTTTTTTAATGCATTAATTCTGTCCTTCGTTAAACGCTGGCGTTAATTGACAGCCCTACTTTAGGGCAAAGTTGAGTTTAGTCTTAGCATGATGTGTTTGCTCATTGTAGACAGGGCTGCAGGGACTTGCCCAGTGCCACCACCAGTAAGTAGAATGTGGGAGCTTAGGCAAGCACCTGTCCTGCTCTAGCTACTTGCAGAATCGTAGACTTTAGGGCTACGCCTACACTGCAGGCTTTTTGCTCAAGAACTGTTTTGCAGAAGAGTTCTTGCTCAAAAGGTCTTGTGCAAGAGTGTGTCCACACTGCCATGTACTTTTGCACAAGAGATGTGCTTTTGCACAAGAGTGTCCATGGTAGAGTGGACGCTCTCTTGCGCTGGAAAGCTCTGATGGCCATTTTAGCCGTAGGGGTTTCTTGTGCAAGAAAGCCCTGTTGCCCGTCCACACTGCCTTCTTACACAAGAGCTCTTGCACAAGAGGGCTTATTCCTCGTGGGGAGAGGAATAACTCTGGCGCAAGAAGCCCTCTGTTCTGACGCTTTACTGTAAACTTACTTGTGCAAGAACATGCGTGCAGTGTAGATGCTCCACAAATTTTTGCACAAGAGCAGATGTTCTTGCGCAAAAAGCCTGCAGTGTAGACATAGCCTAGGAGTGTGCCCCATCTCACCCAGAGCTGCAGGACCCAGAGGGGAGTGTTAACAGTGTAAAGGCATTGCACAGGTGTGCTGGTCAAGCATGGGGAGATGCCTGCTACCCCTATGAATGATTGTCTGCACTGCCTGTGACTCAGACTGTGGGCTGTTTAGCTGCAGTGTAGATGTCTGGGCTTGAGCAGGTACCTGGATTATAGGCCCCTGCAAGGTGGTAGAGTCCCAGAACTCCATCAGAGCTTCATGGGCCAGCTGCTGGTGTCTCCTTGCAGTGTAGACATACCCTTAGTGTGATGGACTCTTCTTGTCATGTGAGCACAGGACTGAGCCAGCAACTCCTGAATTCCATCCCTCTGTTAACGAAGGGTACATCTACACGGCTGTCGGGGGTGTGATTGCAGCACGCGTAGGGACACCTGAGCCAGCTTTAACCTTGTTAGCTCAGGGACCAGAGCAGTGAAGTGCAGCAGCATGGCTTTCAGCATGGTGCCTGAGTAGTTCCCTGCATTAGCAGGTTGGCTTGTATAGCCCTGGCTGCACTGCTCTGGTGCATGACCTGGCTAGAGGGAAGCTCCCTTGAGGGTGTCTAGTTGTCCTGCAGTCTCACCCCGTGTGCAGAGTAGACATCTCCTGGCTCTCTGAGATGCTACAGCCTTACTAACCCCCAGAGCTGCCCCACAGTTTGGCTACATGTTGACCATACAGGTTGGTCCTGTTTGCAAGACCAAGCCACGTGGATATGGGTAATGAGGTATCCACCAGACTAGTCAATCTGGGCCTTTACTCGTGCCCCACCACCATCATCCCCCGCAGACGTGAGAGTCTGGCCCACCTTAAATCCTGTCTTTTAGCTGTTGCTGTCTTGCTGTTTGCTCCGCCTCCGAGTTCATCTCAGGCGTAGAGGAGACGGGGATCTGGGCCTGCCCTCTCTCAAGGACCCCAGCCCAGGGCCCTAAGGATGCGGGCCCATTGTGGTCCGGTCCAGCTAGCAGGGCTTCCCGCCGTAACATGCCAACCCGCAGGCTTTTTAGAGAGCCCTGCCTTGAGCTGCTTCCTCTCTCCTCACCTAGGCCTCCTTTGCCTTGGTCTCCCGGCCGCTCGCAGTGCCCCTGGACGCGCCTCCCGGGCGACTGACTCCCTGCAGGAAAGCCGCTTCTCTTTTTAAACTCTGGAGCAAGGTGTTTCGTCACACCCAGGCGCCACCTCTATGCTGCCTCAGCCGTGCCCCCTCCCCTCCCTGGCTGCCCGGGAGCATGCCGCGCATGCTCCCCTGTGGACATGCTGAGCCCGCTCCTGGTCCGCGCCGGGCGGTAGAAGGGGCGGGGACGCTAAGATCCGCCCCACGTGGGGTGGGGGCACGCTGTGCCGGCTCCTTCCCTGCTGTGCCGTGCCCCGTACAGAGCCGTTGCCAGCGGCCCCAGGGTGCGGGGCAGCTGTGCCCCATCACAATGTGTAACAAAGTCCCATTACAATGCCAATAGGACATAAATAGACTGTAATGTAGACAATGTCTCGTGACAGGCCTGCTCTTTTGGGATTCCGGAGGGGAGATTACCTGTCAGTGCCATGCGGGGATGGCGACCACCACAGAAAGGCATGGACTAGTCGAGCCATCATAAACCAGCCCTGTTCTGCTCGTGCTAACTAAAGGAGACCCAGTGTGTTTTCCAGTGGCAAAGGCATGTCCTTTGAAAGACAGCTATCGCAGCTGAGGCACGTTTCTGGGTGAAGGCAGCAATGGGTCCAATTAACACAGGCCTTTTGGTACTGGCAGTGCTGTAGCTGTATTGGCTGCAGGATATTAGAGAGATGAGTTGTGTGTGTAGCTAGAGTGCTTGTCTCTTTCACTAAGGCTATGTCTAGACTGCAGGCTTCTTTCGAAAGAGGCTCTTTTGAAAGCATCTTTCGAAAGAGCCTCTTTCGAAAGATCGCGTCTAGACTGCAGGCGGATCTTTCGAAAGAGCAATCCGCTTTTTCGAAAGAGAGCACCCAGCGAGTCTGGATGCTCTCTTTCGAAGACGGCCTCTTTACATTGAAGAACGCCTTCTTTCGAAAGAGGAGCTTTCGAAAGAAGGCGTTCTTCCTCGTGAAATGAGGTTTACCGCCATCGAAAGAAAAGCCGCGTTCTTTCGAAATAATTTCGAAAGAACGCAGCTTGAGTCTGGACGCAGGGGAAGTTTTTTCAGGAAAAGGCTACTTTTCCCGAAAAAACCCCTGAGTCTGGACACGGCCTAACAGAGGTTGGTACAGTAAGAGACATTACCTCACCTGCCTTGTCTCTCTCATAGACCTGGTGGTGTGGCTGATATAGGGAAACCTGACAGAGAGGAGAGACAGAGAGAGAGGATTGCTGACTTGTGCCCAGAGAGGAGAACGCGCTGATATCTGCTGTTTTGATGTCTTTGACAGTGGTTGGACCGGCGATCCTCACGGCAGATCCTGAGGCTTTCCAGCGAGAGCTCCGCAGTCTCTATGTTCAGGTACAGTTGTCTGCCTTGTCTTGAAATCTGTCCTGTTGTTGGCCAGTGGCCTCTGGTGAGTGACATTGGAAACCTGCCTATGACCAGTTTGGAAACCTACCTGGTTTGGTTGGAATGCAACCCTTAGTAGGTAGCTAAGCAGCCCCTGATGCCAAGGAGCGTAACTCTTAAGCCGAGCTGCCATGGAGCCAGCCTAATGATTAGGGGCATCCTTCAGCAGTTCTAGCTGGATCCTCCCTGCCCTGTGCTGCCTGGGGTACAGGGCAGCAAGGAATTCTGGTGGCACTTGTCACTCTTAAGGAAGATTCATTTTTGTGCCCAGGGCAGGGAAACACAGGGGATGGCTTGCATATCCGTAATGCTTGGGCTACTGGGGGCTCAGGTGCAGAGCAGTCTCTAGGCTTGCCCAGTCTAGATATTTATTGCCCACTCTAATATTTATTGGAAAGTATCTGAGAGGTGGGATGTCCTGGCTGCTCCCAATGTACATGCCATGCTGAGAGCTCTTTGGGTCAGAGGAGAGTACAGAGCCACTCCCTTCTGCTCTGGAGAGACCCTTGGGGAGAGATGGCGGGGCCTGGTGTGGTCAGTGCCTCAGCAAGGTGCCAGGGTGCTCTGCTTCTGCAGGTACTGTCTTTGGATGAGACTTAGATCTGCGGCCTTGCCCACTCCTGGCTATTCTAGATCCCTGGATGCTCTTTGCAAAATCTGGGGTTCAAGTGGGGGAGTTACTGCAGTTGTTCCAAACATGGTTTTCCCCTCCTCCAGAATGTTTAGCTGAAAATGTTTTTGTTTGGCTTTTTCATTGAATATTTTCCCCAGAAAGGTTCAGGCTTTTATTGCAGATCCCAAACTAAGTCTGTTAAGTATTGGGTAATTGACTAATCGAATAATCGATGCATTTTTGCATTGACTATTCGATTAGTCAATAGGGCGCCTCCGCCTTTGAAGTGCAGCAACAGCCCTAGGTTGAGCAATGCGTTTATCTGCAAAGAGCTTTAGGGTTCTTTGAGATGCACAGCACCATGTAAATGCAAGATATTCTGTATAATTATTGTGTCGTTAATAACCAGCTGCCTGCAATGGCTTGAACGCCCGTGTCTATGGGCTACATCAGCTGGAGTCCCCTAGGCTATAAGTGATATAATAGCTGGGTCCTAAATGAGCATCTGCTCCCAGTCCCCAGGGAAAGTGAGGAGAAAGATTCTGTTTTCTTCTGTGTTTGAGATGAAACTGTTACACTGCAGAGAAGGTTGGGAGGTGAGATTACTCTGTTGCTGGGCTGCTTTGGGGCGACCTGGAGCTGATGTCTCCCACCGTCACCCTGTGTTTGCACTGCACATGCTTTGTGTGAAGGGTCGGTCCGTTTGTAAATGATGAATATGAGGTACAAGCAGAGTGCTGTCGGGAGGAGGGTGTGTTCTGCGGGGTCACAAGCACACCAGCGGAAGGCGAATAGCTGGTTACATGCAACCTGGTGGTCTCTGTGAAAGTCTATAATTAACTGCTCATTCCAGTGTCTATTAGTCATTGATTAACCCGTTGATAACCTGCTCCAAAAAGGAATCCTTAGGTCTGAAAAAGGCATCAATCCATTGGGAGCCCCCAATTGTCTCTGAAGCATGGGATTGGATACTGGGGGTACGTCTAGATTACATGCCTCTGCTGACAGAGGCATGTAAAATAGGCTACCCGACATAGTCAATGAAGCGGGGATTTAAATATCCCCGGCTTCATTAAAATAAAAATGGCCGCCGCACTGTGCCAGCTCAGCTGATCGACGGCACTCAGCTGATCCGAGTCAAGACGCGGATTGGTTGACAGGGAACGCCTTTGTCAGCTGCTCATGTAAACCTCGTTTCACGAGGCATAAGGGAGAGGTCGACAAAGGCGTTCCCTGTCGACCGATCTGCCTCTTGACTCGCGCGCTGTGCTGACGATCAGCCAAGCCGGCACAGTGCGGTGGCCATTTTTATTTTAATGAAGCCGGGGATATTAAATCCTCACTTCATTGACTATGTCGGGTAGCCTATTTTACATGCCTCTGTCGGCAGAGGCATGTAGTCTAGATGTAGCCTGGGTGTGGCCCCTGCTTGTAACTTGATTCCAGCAGCCTGGGCTGTGCACCTGTGTAGCCAGGCAGAGCTGTTAGGTGCACCTGTGGAGCATCCCCATGCTCCAAACCGGAGCAAACCCTGCCAGTGGAATTGAATGGGTCCTGTCCAGACGAGGGGGCTGCCCTGGCTCAGCCTATAGCCCATGGCAGAGCAGGCATTGCTCCCTGAACTCTTGGGAGATGAGGCAGTGGGTACGATGGGGCACACGGTCTCAGCAAGTTTCCCCCTCACTAATGGAAGTGGTCCCCCATTCCCTGGTGATTCCTGTGGCCCTCTCTTGGGGCTGTGGCAGGATCCCTGGGGTTTCCTAATGGGCTCTTTGGCTGCAGGGTGGAGGGGACTGCCCGGAGATGAGTGTTGGAGCCATCCAGCTGGCTGTGGAGGTCTCGCACCCAGGATCCTTTATCTACGTCTTCTCGGACGCTCGGGCCAAAGACTACAAGCGCAAGGAGGAGTTGCTGCAGCTCCTGCAGCACAAACAGTCCCAGGTGAGTGTCTGGCTACTTGCTGGCAGCTGCCTTCCAGGGAAATGTCCCTTCTCTGTGGCCCCCAAGCCACTGAACACCCTCTCTCTGAATGCGCAAAGTGGCAAAGAGCTGCACACAAGAAGCCTTTTGCCAAGTACCATAGCACTCCAGTGTATTGGGCCTAAGCACCATGTATTCTTTGCCATCTGCTAGTACATCTTCTGTTGGCTAACTCTTGTCATATAGACAGACATGGAGCATTCTCAAAACAGTTGTTCACATTGTAGCTGGCGCATGCCAACCTCCTGCCAGGGGGAGAGGTGTGAGGATGGTTGGCAGTTCCCCAGGTTGGGCAGACTTTTCTGACTTTGCATTTCTCTGTGGCAGGTGGTGTTCGTGCTAACGGGAGATTGCGGGGACAGAAGCCACCCTGGGTACCGAGTGTATGAAGAAATTGCTGCTACCAGCTCTGGGCAGATATTCCATTTGGATAAACACCAGGTGAAGGAGGTGAGTGGAAAAGGTCTGAATTCTGTCCCTCGGGAGCATCTGAGCTCTCAAATGCCCTTGCGCAGAAAAATGATAAAAGACAGAAACACCATGGATGAAGGCTTTCCACAGAGCAATTGCTCCCTATCAGACCTCTCAGTCCCCAGCTGCAAAGGGAACTTGCCCAATGCCATCTAAAGCCCAGCCTGGGAGCTTCAATTCTTAACTTTGCCAGATACTAAAAATCAGGGATTGGACAGTGACACGGGATTTATGGCTCCTTACAACAATCTCTAGCTCCCTTCCCCCGCCAGTCTTTTATCTTTCCCCCTGTGACTGGAGGGATATTAATGACCCACTTCACTTGATTGGTCCATTGGAATACGTGTTAACTTCACAATCTGTTCCACTTTGAATTGAGCTGGGATGCTTGGAGCACCTTTCTCAGACCGGAAGGAAAGATCGAAGTAGCTCAAAAGCTCGTCTCTCTCACCACCAGAAGCTGGTCCAGTAAAAGAGATCGCCTCACTCAACTTGTCACTCTAGTATCCTGAGACCAGCACAGCCCTGCATGCGAGAATGGAGGACGTGGATTGTTTTTGCAGTCTCCTTTAAGTTTGGAGTGATGGGGATGGGGCGTTGAGATTATGAGGATCACAAGCCTCTCTTGTTTGCTGGCTTGATCCCCTTTCATTCAGGTGGACTCATCGGCTATGTCTAGACTGGCATGATTTTCCGAAAATGCTTTGAACGGAAAAGTTTTCCGCTAAAAGCATTTTCGGAAAAGCGCGTCTAGATTGGCAGGATGCTTTTCCGCAAAAGCACTTTTTGCGGAAAAGTGTCCGTGGCCAATCTAGACGCGGTTTTCCGCAAAAAAGCCTTGATCGCCATTTTCGCGATCGGGGCTTTTTTGTGGAAAACAGTACTGTGCTGTCTACACTGGCCCTTTTGCGCAAAAGTCTTTCGGAAAAAGACTTTTGCCCGAACGGGAGCAGCATAGTATTTCCGGAAAAGCACTGACAATCTTACATGAGATCGTCAGTGCTTTTGTGGAAATTCAAGTGGCCAGTGTAGACAGCTGGCAAGTTTTTCCGGAAAAGCGGCTGATTTTCCGGAAAAACTTGCCAGTCTAGACACAGCCATCATGTTAGCAGTGCAAGGCTCTTTTGTCTTTACTGCCATCAGATGAAGTGCTGGGGAGGCTTAAATTGCTGGGCCACGGACGGTTGGTTATCCCTTAGGGACTTCATGGAGCTTTGGACATCCGGAAGACCTGCCATCTGTTTCTGGCTGCCTTGGAGCTATCTGCATGACCTTGGGTGAGGTCGTGCTTCACTGCTCTGGGGCTCTGTTTCCCCCTCTGTAGCGTGGCGGTTATACCTCCCTCTTGGGAGTTGAGGAGTAAGGCCAAAACTTTAAAACCAGGACCTTGGTGGGAGCTGTTGGGTCCTCCACACCTTTGAAAATCAGACAGGTTCCTAACTATGGCTGCAGGAGCCTGACTTTAGATGCCTGCCTTTGATGGTCCCAACCCAGCACGTCTGTGAAGTGCTTGGAGGGCTGGTGTGGGAGCCGAGTGTTTGTCTAATTATTAGCAACAGTTTGGGAGAGATGAGCTCTCCTGCTCCCCTCCCCTCCCCAGCTGCTGACTGTTGCACAGACAAGTATTCCCGGGGGCAAGGTGCAGGGTAATTGCTCGTCTGCTCTGAGCGGCTGCGTGGGAGCCATCTGGCAATAATAATTACGCCAGATTCTATAATTCCTCGAACATCAGCAAGTGTGTGTGTTTGCTTTGTAATGGGAAAGGATCAGCCTGTGCCACTGTCTCCTTTTCCCTGCACCCTGCCTCCCTCCCTGCTCCAGCACCTGCAAGCCCACGTGTTCGGAATACACCATTAAGGCTGGCTCCTCAGAGGCTGTATCAGGCCATGAAGCCCTGTAAGGTGATGCCAGCTGAGGATTTGACCCTTGATTCTGTGCAGACTATTTTCTTTGTTCCCCTTATCTGGGGCCGGCTGCAGGGTCCATTGGACCCCATAAGTCCCACTGTAACCTGTATGGCTATGTCTAGATTGGCATGTTTTTCCGGAAATGCTTTTACTGGAAAAGTGTTCCGTTAAAAGCATTTGCAGAAAAGAGCGTCTAGATTGGCACGGACGCTTTTCCTCAAAAGCACTTTTTGCGGAAAAGCGTCCGTGCCAATCTAGACGCGCTTTTGCGCAAAAAAGCCCCGATTGCCATTTTAGCCATCGGGGCTTTTTTGCGCAAAACAGTCCTGTGCTGTCCACACTGGCCCTCTTGCACAAATGATTTGCGCAAGAGGGCTTTTGCCCGAATGGGAGCAGCATAGTATTTCCGCGAGAACACTCACAATCTTACATGAGATCGTCAGTGTTCTTGCGGAAATTCAAGTGGCCAGTGTAGGCAGCTGGCAAGTTTTTCCGCAAAAGCAGCTGATTTTGCGGAAAAACTGGCCAGTCTAGACACAGCGCACTTGTGTATGAGGTGTGACAGGCAAACTGAAGTACTCAGGCATCTGAGTATCCCGCAACCTGTAGTGTATTGCTCCTCACCATCCCCCAGTGAGGTAGGGCAGGACTTTTGACCCCACTGTACAGGTGGCAAGCTGCGGCGGGGAGAGACTAATCGCTTGCCCAAGGGCCCACACAAGCCTGTGACCGAGCATGGAGCAGACTCTCCGGAGTGCCAGGAGCTGGGAGTCCAGTCACCCTGAAAATGGCATCGTCCTTCCTTGTTAGGAGCAGACTGGGTTCAGGACTGCTGAGCTCGGCCCTGGAGATGGGAGGCCTCCCTTATCCTGGTTATTGCCCTGGGTGAGGGGAGGAACCAGAGTTGGATTTCTGGGTTCATGTGTAGTCCCCCCTCTCCCCCGTCCTGTCACTTCTCTGTGTGCAGGGTTTATAGGGAGCAGGGGCTGGATTTCGGCATGCAGGGGCGACTGGGGAGGAAGGATACAAGAAGGGCACTGGCCATGTGATCGCCCCTCCACGTGACTCCTTCCCATGCCATCCCTTGCCTGGGGGAGGGCCAGGACAACGCCAGATCTGTCCCAGGCCCTGCCCCTGCCCCATCTCTTCCTGCCTTCACCCTCCTCTGCTTTGTCCTGATCCTTTCCCCCCAATCCCCTCCCCCAAGTGACGCAGGGTGGGGAGCTAGTGGGGGCTGGCGCTGACAGCAGGGGTCGGGTACCCTGGACTCACCAGCAGCAGTGGGAGACAGCGGAGTGACACGGCCCTACCTCGCTCTGCTCCCGGCCATGTTGCTCCAGTTCCCGCTGGTTAGTCTGGGGGTGGGGGAGAACAGTCCCCCCGCCCAAGAGTGACACAGCCGGGAACCGGGGGAGCGGAGCTGCGTTGCTCTGCTTCCCCCTGCTGTCGCTGGTGAGTGCGGGGGGAGCCCGATCTCTGCCTCAGTGCCAAGCCTCCCTTGCCCCACCTGCCAGTGGTATTTTGGGGGAGATCACATGCCCCGTCTCCCCCCCACTTACCACCCCTGCTGGCACCCACTCCCCCACCTGCAGCACTTTCACAAGCAGCTTGGTGTTCTGGTTTATATAATCAAAGAAAACTGTGGGAGGAGTGAAACTGAAATGGAAAGGATGGGGCAGGTGTGAGCAAGGGGGGGAAGGAGACTGGCTGTGTCCTGTGCTGCTTGCTCTGGCTGTCCCATTTCTCCTGTGTTGTCCCCCCCCCAGCTCAGCCCCGTCCTGTGGTGTCTCAGGAGTGCCCGTGTTGCACATGCTGTGCTCTGTCTGTGTATGCCTCGGCCCTTGGGCGTAGTGGGGGTTCTGATATAGATCTGTGCCCTTCCTAGCCTGCTCTCTTTCCCGTAAGAGCTCCCGCCGTGCACTATGATAGCATCATGATGGCTGGGGGACGTGCAGTTCCCATTAAAGGGACAGCGGGCTGTCCCTGGAGGAGCCAGGCCTTGCCTCCTGTCAAGTTGATGCTCAGGATCTTTATGGTGAACCCAGCAAAGGCTCTGTCCTTCCTGCTCACGCAGCTGAACTAATCTCTGTATACACGCAGTGTGTCTTCTTGGTGCCTGGCCCTTTTTGTGACAGCACCGTGGGGTGAGAGATAACCAGGGCAACTACCCCGACAACAGGCCCTTTCCCCATATCTCAGTGGCTGTGCCCTGCTGGCACACTGGAGAGCCTTCTGGGGACCCCATGTGAGGTGCCTTCCGTTCCTGGGGTCCTGCTCTTCATCCCCCCCTCTGTCCCCTAGGTGCTGAAATGGGTGGAAGAGGCTATCCAGGCCTCCAAAGTCCACCTGCTGTCCACAGACCACGAGCGGGGGGGAGCGCACACCTGGCGGGTGCCCTTTGACCCCAGCCTGAAAGAAGTCACCATTTCCGTGAGCGGCCCTGCTCCGGAGATCGAAGTCAGGGATCCGGCAGGTACGTACCAGGGCGCTGGCAGCGAGCAGGTCCCAGCCTCAGGCAGGGAGAGGACAGTTCCGGCCACAGGGAGAGCCCAGTGAGCAGCCGACACTGGCTAGGTGCAGGCCTGTTGGCTCAAGTGGCAGAGAGCTGGGGCACAGAGCTAAAAGGGACCTAAGTTCATCCCTCTTGAGGATCCATCTGGGGGGAAGTTTGGTGAGGGAGACTGAGACCAGAGACTAACCAAACGGAGCTGCTCAGAGAGTGACTAGCCACAGGGCAAAAATCTGTTCAGCAAAACGTAATGAGCTACAAAGGCCTCACCAAGCTCCCAAGTGTCTCTCTTCCATGTTAAATTCATACTTTAATTTTATAAGAGCTGCCTTTCCCTGATCCCTTCTGGGCTTTTCTTCCCAGCTGCCAGCTGACGAATGCCGATCGACAGTAGCTGCTCCTCAGCCACTGAAATTACCCCACGCAACTGGCTCTTCCAGGGCATTGTCAATGCGTGGGGTGAGCCAAGGGCCTGCAAACAACACTGAGGGCTTGAGGGAGACTAGAAGGCCTAGGTTTAAAGAGGAGTGAGCTGGGGGCTGGGAAGGGAGTGATGCAGGTAGAAGGGCAGCTTCGGTGAATGAGCGACTCTCTCAACTGTCTGGGTCCCACGGAAGGGACCAAGAAGCCATGAGCCTTTAAAATGAGCAAAGGAGGACGTGGGTAGGCAGGCGTGTGGTCATAGGTGGGCAGAGGCAGGGCCACTGGGTGGGGAGGTGTCCTCCTTAGAGAAGAGGGTGAGGGAAGGATGAGGAACTACCAACAAAAATGGAGAAGGGGCCGCTAGTGTGGCAGGGCTAGTGTAGGAGAGTGCTAGGATCCCAGGCTGTTTTCTCCAGGGGCGCAGGGTCTATGGAGGGGGCAGCAGTATTGGGAGTGGCACTACAACCTGGTGGGAAGAGAGCTCCCTGGGCCCGTTGTATGTAGAAATACAGTGCTGAGTCCATGTCTAGCCACTCAGAGCTACAAAAGGGTCGGATACTGAGCAGAAAGCAGCCCTGAAGGCTGTACTGAGACTTCTCCCGGGACCAGGCAGCTCAGGGACCAGGCTTCTGCCTTTCTCTGGGCAGATCTGCTGGGCTTGGCTTGTTGAATATGGCGGGGCTGGGGTGTCCCTCCTGGGGACGCATGAGCAGGGAACTGGAGGCGCTAACCCATGGATTCTGCTTGATGGTGCAGGCAAGATCCTTCAGAAGGGCTGGGGCCTGGAAGAACACCTGGACATCCCGAACTCCGCCAAGGTGGTGACGGTCAAACCCCGCCAGCCAGGAGTGTGGTCAGTCAAGGTAGGATGGAGGCAAAAGGAATCACTGGGCTAGGTCTATCTAGGCCAGTATCCTAGAGCAGGCAAAACCCTTTGCCTGAGAGGTTCTTCCACACGCCCATTGTGCTCATATCTGGCCAGGACAAGAGACACGGAGAAACATACAAAGTGCAACTTTAGTGTCTCATCGCCAGCTTGCTGCCCCCGGTCTGTCCCCTCTCTGGGGTGGAAAGGCTACATCTGCCTCATTCTGGTGCCAGTGTGTGTGTCCTTCCTTGTAGCACCTGAGTGTTGTCTCTCTAGTCCCCTGCTCCCCCTGGGAGCTGTGTCTCTAGCAGAAACTTTGTTCCAGATGCACAAGGGGAGACTGACCCAGGGGCTGTTTTCCCCTTCTACTACCAGCTCCATTCAGGCCTGGCCACTGGGCTTACTCTGTGAAGCATGGAATAAATAGGGGCATGGGACTTCTTGCCAAGGGCACTTTGAAGTCAACTCTAAAGTGCCAAGGCCAGTTTCTCTACTGGCGTCAGGATGAAACTCCATCAAAATCAATGGCCTCACTGAACATCAAGATTTCGCCACCCCCAATCCGCTTGTTCGGTCACTTTCTTGTGGTCCTTCAGGGCTGCAGACGGAAGCATGTGCTTGCTCAGAATGCAGGCTGTTGAAAAGGTCTCTCTGTGGCTCACTACAGTCTTTCTCTTCCTCCCTGTCTTCTGGTCCCGCATGGTCGGCGGCTTCCCAAGTCAGAGCTACCCCTTTTTTACACGGGCTGATGTTATGTCTCTATTTGCTGTGTGTCTCGTTTTCAGATCCAGAGCAGCGGCCGCCACTCGGTGAGAATCACCGGTGTCAGCACCATCGATTTCCGAGCCAGCTTTTCCTCCCAGCCTACGTTCAACCTAAGCCATCCCAGGGAACGGCCAGTGCATGGTACCTCCTGTGCTTCCCACGGCACGCATGTGTGTGTGTGTGTGTGTATGGCAGGGACAGTGATGTCCATAAGACATAGGGTGTGGTGGAAAGCAAATGGAGCCTACGACGAGTGGGGTCCCACTTCTCAGCTGGGCTCAGGGAGCAAGTTGCTACGTTCCACATTTGCTGAAGCCTTGAGTGGCCTTCAGAGAAGCCTTGAGCACAACTTGCTGCAATCCAGCCTGGAATCAGGAGGCATGATATTTATATGCCGATAGTGCCTAGGGGCCCCAAACATAGACAGGGCCACATTGTGCTAGGCACTGTACAAACATAGAACAAATACAGCCACTGTCCCAAGGCGTCTGCAGTCGAAGTAGAAGATGGGACAACGGGGGGCTGCAGACAGGCTAGGGATCCTTAGCAACAATGAGACAGGACTGATGAGCAGGGACAACAGTGTTGTCAGCTGCCTGGTTGCTAAGACCCAGGAATTATGGGGGTGATGTCTGTAGCAGAGGAAAGGACTCAGTGCTTCACAATCACTCTGACCTGGATGTATCCCGTCTCCTCTGCTGCCCTTCCCTCTGCTTCCATTTCTGCAGGGCTTCCTACTTCTGTCCTGATTAACTGCACTGGCTTGGAGTCCCCAGGACACCTGAAGGATGTGGAGCTGTATAATAGCTCTGGCCAGCCTGTCATCTCCTTGCCAATGCGGCGTTTCTCCAATGGCTCCTCCAATCAGCTCTGGGTGGGACCCCAATTCCAGGCACCCACAGAAAGCTTCTTGTTGAAAGTGACAGGGGAAGACCCAGACGGGCACCCATTGCAGCGTGTGTCTGGAGTCGCCTACACCAGTGTGGTCCCAGGTGAGTGATTGTTTTGTATGGTCCCAGCTGGACGAGGTTTGGAGCTGTTGGTTTGAAGCCTTTTGGTAGCTCTCCACGTAGCATCAGAAATAGCCAACCAACTTTTATTCATCCTATTAGCAGATGTCTGAAATTACCCAGGAACAGACTATGTAATGTGCCAGGTTCTGAATGAACATGTGCTGGGGCATTTCTCTAATACTTCCTCCCTGGTAGAATCCCACATATCTTGAGGGGTTCTTCTGTCCACTTCCTTCCACGAGCACAGAACCTAGCTGTTTTCTGAAAGGGAGGTTTGTAGCTACCTGGTCTGTTTTGAGGAGGCATAGCCAGTCTCAGGTTTAATATAAACGTACAAAGAAGGGTAGGAAAAGTTTGTTCTATTTGGCTCAAGGAGTGAGACTACTATTTGAAAGCATGGGTGAAGCAGGTATTATACTTATATGTATGATATAAATGGCTAGAGAGATAGAGAGGAGAGGCCAGTAGCTTAATAGATTTATGGGATTGCAGCCTTTCCGAGACAGGGAGTATTTATTAAATCCAAACAGCTGCAATTAGAACCATGAACAAACAGGTTTCTGCACAGCTTGAGATTCAGCTTAGTTTCCATTGTTTACCAGAAACACACCTTCTCTAGTACTCTGCAGAGCATACAAAGATCTAGTGCCTGAAGAATATTACAGAATGGGGCAGCATTTCACATGTCTAGATGAAAAACTGTAACCACAGTTTTGTTTGGATTCAGTTTGAGATGCCATTTCTGTAGATAGTTAGATATGATCAATAGGTCGGATGTTAGCATCTGGCTGACAGTTTTGAGAGATTGCGATTGTGCAACCAGTGCAAAACTTGATGTTACTTTTTGTGGGGAAAAGATTGCCTACAAGCCTCATCCCAAATACCTAGGCATAACACTTGACCACACGCTCTCCTTCCGATGCCATCTGGAACAAACAAAGGAGAAACTAAAGCCAAGGATCAGCCTCCTAAGAAAACCCACAGCAACCAGCTGAGGAGCTGGAGCACTTGCCTTGAGGACCTCAGCAATAGCCCTGGGGTACCCTGTTGCTGAATATTGCTCTCCTGTGTGGTCAGAAAGCACCCACACAAAGCTAGTTGACACTCAACTGAACAGTGCCATGCATGTGATAATGGGGACTTTAAAGCCCACTGCCGTAGACTGGTTACCACCACTGGCAAACATCGCCCCACCAGGGATCGGTCGACAGGAGCAGGAATGCAGACTATACCAATGTATCAACCACAGCAACCAACCTCTTCCCATCCAGAAATACCGCCATCAGCCTCCAACATCGCATCTAAAATCCCGCAAGCCTCCCTGGCAGTGAGTGAAGGAAGTCACGGCCAATGGTAAGGAATTATGGCGAGCTGAATGGCAGCAAGTTGACGTCCCAAACAAACATCTTGTGTCAGATCCCACTACTGAGCAGAAAGGTTTTGATCCTCCCCGGAGTCTGTGGTGTGTTCTAAACCAGCTTAGGATGGGTCAGGGCAGGTGCGGTTATCTACTGCATAAATGGAATTTGTTGCCATCTCCACTTTGTGATCGTGGCAGTCCACAAACTATGCACCACATTGTTGCAGAATGCCCAACACAAAAATGTACAGGCTTACTGGAGGATCTCCACAATCTAACCAGCAACGCTGCTTGCTAGCTGGACAGTTTGGATGTCTAACTTTGACAAAGAAATATAGCATTGAACACGACATTTGAAAGAAGAAGACAGAATGGGGCCCTCACTGTAGCTGCTATAGTGAGTAGGCAGGACAAAGCATCAGCAGCCAGTCGGGGGTGTGTCTAGACTACAGGGTTTTGTCGACAAAAGTCCACTTTTGTCAACAAAATTATACCTGCAGTTACACTGCCGCTGAGTGTCGACATAACGTCGACAGAACTCAGCAGTTTTGTCGACGGCGGTAAACCTCATTCTACAAGGAATAATGCCTTTTGTCAACAGAGTTCTGTAGACGGAAGGCATTATTGCATCTACACTGTCCTTTGCGTCTACACTGTTATGTCGACAAAGCGTCTTGCTTTGTCGATAGAACTGGATTTAGTCTAGACGCTCTTTGTCGACAGAAGCTTTGTCGACAGTATCTGACAAAACTTCTGTCGACAAAAGCCTGTAGTCTAGACATATCCAGGGATTGCTCATTCTTTAAAGCAAAGACCATTCTGTTTCAGCATAAGGAACCAGTTTGCTTTTTCGTGTATTTTTCCCTCTTATCTCCAATCAAGTTCTCAATGTTCTATTCTCTCTCTCTCTCTCTCTCTCTCTCTCTCTCTCTCCCTCCATGCCTTTCCCTACCATCCAGGTCTACCCAAAGTGAACATGCCCAGTAAAATCCAGGCTTACCACAACCGGTCACTGCTGATCACGTGCTCTGCCAAGAGTGAGATCCCCTTCCGACTGAAGCTGAGCCGGGGAGGGGAGATGCTTGGAAAGGATCAACTTTTCATGTAAGTCTCATGCTCTACTGCAGTAAGTCTGGGTGTGTCTAAACTACATGGCTCCATCGATGGAGCCATGTAGATTAGGCTGATCCGCAAAGGGAAATGAAGCCACGATTTAAATAATCGTGGCTTCATTTAAATTTAAATGGCTGCCGCGCTGAGCCGACAAACAGCTGATCAGCTGTTTGTCGGCTCAGCGCGCTAGTCTGGACGCTCCCGTGCTGACCTGAAAGCCCTTAATCGACCTCCCTGTTATGCCTCATAGGATGAGGTTTACCGGGGAGGTCGATAAAGGGCTTTTATGTTGGCAGGGGAGCGTCCAGACTGCCCCAATCTGCCGACAAACAGCTGATCGTCAGAGCGGGGCAGCCATTTAAATTTAAATGAAACCACGGTTATTTAATCGCTGAACAAACAAATCTACATGGCTCCGTCGACAGAGCCATGTAGTCTAGACCTACCCTCTGTTACTTGGTAAATTTCCCACATTAGTCACATACAAATATAGATAGTACTGGCCAGAATGTTAATTTTAAGGGCTATCAATCACCATGCTCCAGGGTATAAAATGATGCCCACACTGGGAGACAGGAAAGTATTTTCTCCATGGCAACGTATTATACCGGGTGTTCTTGCATGTTCCAGTCCTGGGGGAGTTCGGCAATTTTGCTATGGCTCTAAATGCAACAATTGCAAAATTCCCCCCGGACTAATGTTCTTCCGACTTACCTGCAATAGGACGTAGCTCCAGGATGGGCCATTGGCTCTATCGGCCACTGTATTACTCTTCATTATCTGTCTTCTTGGAGTGGAGCTGCCCTGCTGGGGGCGGGTGCTGCTGACCACTATCCAGAATGGCCATTTGGAGTTACTGGAGCTGCTGCCTTTGAGACTGTGGTGGGGAAGCCCATGTATTAATTATAGATCAAAAATATAGGTTGCTCAGAGGAGCCCAAGGGAAATTTCCTTCCCATCCTGGAATTCCTACTGAAGCCCTCAAGACCTGTTAGCCAGCTTGTTCCCTGGTATTGTAGCTGCCATGCTGGCTCAGACACTGCCTTCTCTCATTGGCCTCCAGTTACTTAAAGCCCTGCAAATTCGCAGATATCCCCTTTATTCTAGATGGTGCTTGGTCCCACTGGGAGGGCAGGGGACTGGACTTGATGACCTCTCGATGTCCTTTCCAGTTCTAGGATTCTATCTAATATATAAAGGAGAATGTCTGTATGTTTGTGCTCTAATAACTTGGACACTATAAGAGCTACCGCAACCATACTTTCCATGGGACAACCTTTCCTCCAGGAGAAGGTTTTAAGGTACTTTTGGACCCCATCGGGCCCGATCGCAACCTGTAAAAATAAAAAATAACCCACCGTGCTGCGCTGCAGGGGCAGCCCTGCCCACCCTAGGTCCCCTGCCTGCCCCTGCGGCCCCCTGCACCGTCCAGGACTCGCCCCATCCCCACGTGCACAATGGCTTGGGCACCCACCCTGCCCCCTGCGGCTATGGTTACCAGGTAGTCTAAAAAAAAACCGGACACACTTGATCGGGGGCAGAGCGGGGGAACTGGCTGGGAGGGGAGCAGGGCTGGCTTGGAGGAAGGGGGGCCTGAGAAGTAGAGCTGGCGGGGGGGAGGGTTGGAGGCAGTGGGGCTGGCTGGGGGAGATCAGGGGAGGGGCTGTTGGCGGGAAGCAAAGCTGGTGGGTGCGGGCATCAGGGGTAGCGGGGCTGGCCAGGGGAGATCGAGGAAGGGGTGGCTGGTGGGAAGCAGAGCTGGTTGGGGGCTGTGGGGCTGGCTGGGAAAGATCAGGAGGGGGGTAGCCGGCGAGAAGCAGAGCTGGTCGGGGCGGGGGGTTGGGGCAGTGGGGCTGGCCGGGGGAGATTGGGAGAGGAGCGGCCGGTGGGAAGCAAAACTGGTGGGGGGCGAGGGCAGCCAGTGGGAAGCAGAGCTGGTCGGGGGGGAGGGGTTGGGGGCAATGGGGCTGGCCAGGGGAGATCAGGGGGGCAGCTGGTGGGAAGCAGAGCTGGTCGGGGGAGATCGGGGTGAGGGGGCGGCTGGCGGGATCAGGAGGAGGAGAACCGGCCAGCAGGAAGCAGGGCTGGCGCGGGGGAGGGGAAGCGAATCAGCCAGCGGAGAGCGGGACCGAGCAACACTGGGTCACTCCAGCTAGTTATTTATATCCGCATCCGCGGATGTCGGTGTGGATATCCACGACTCATTTTTGCGGGTTCAGATGCAGCTGTGGATACAAATTTTGTATCCGCACAGGGCTCTACAGTTGTACTCAGTGACATAGGACAGAGACTTGAGAAGAGTCAGTGCCTGGGAGCGTGTTTTCCATGTGCTACCAGTGGGCTCCTCGTTCCTGCTGCAGCACAATGCAAGAGAAATGTGTTTACATGTGAGCTCCCGAACCTCCAGCCTGCATGCAGGCTAATGAGACATGCTCAGCACGCAGGGCTACAAGGAACTGGGTGTGAATTGAGATCTCCCACTGCTGCAGTGTAACGGCTAGGGAGAGCGGTAGAGAACTAGCACAAAGTGCTGGCCTCCGTGCTCTGTAACCCAGCTCTGAGCATGGAGGTAAACCCCCAACTGCCCTGGCTGTGCTAGTGCCCCTGGCACCCTGGCAATTGGGGAGAGATTTTAGGGGAAAATTCCAGTGTATGTAAAAGTTTTAAAAGTGACTGACTGACAGTTTCTTTTGCAATGCCTCCACTTTTGGATGTCCAGCTTGAGACCCCTTAAAGGGGCCCAGTTGTCAAAAACTGCTGAGGATTTCCTTTCAGCCAGTCCAGCCCCTTTCAAGGGCCTCTGGGGGAGCTGCCCAGAATTAAGGCACTGCAAATGGCCTGTTGCTTTTGAAAATCGCAGCCAGTACCAAAAGAGGAGAGCTGGTGGCTTCCTCTCCAGTCTCACGTGGCTTCTTTGCTTGGTTTCCCCAGGGATTCTGGGACCAGTAGCTGGGAGATCCCTGTGGTTTCCAGAAGTGATGAAGGTTTTTATGAGTGCACAGCTGTTAGCAAAGCCGGGGCGGCGCGAGCTCGTGGCTATCTCTCTGTCACAGGTCAGTACTGGAGTGGGCATTTGGGCAGGGGAAAGACTCACCCCAGTCTTGCACAGAACATGCTGCAATGAGGATTCTGCCCCTGGGCTTTGCTTCCAATTTTTAATGGTTGAGCTCAGCACTTCGGCATTAGAAACCTCCAAATGATAGTTTGGGAGTGACTCCAGCGGGGTGCCTGGGTACTTCGCAGCCTGGATAATTGGACCTCGGTGTCTGCTTTCCTCCACGCAGAGCCGCCTCCGTACCTGGTGCCCTCCGGGAACATCACAGCATTGCCGGGAGAAGGAGTGGTCATGTCTTGCCTGGTTTCAGGAGACCTTGCTTATAATCTGACCTGGAGCCGTGATGGGAAGGTGCTGCAGCCAAACGAGGGATGGGTGAGGATCCTGCAGAACCTCTCGCTAGAGATTGTCAGCGTCCAATTGGGTGATGGTGGTCAGTACGAATGCACTGCCAATAACGGCCATGGGACAGCTAATGCTTCCATCTGGCTCTTTGTTCAGGGTAAGCTGGCCTGTCTCCGTGCGCTATCTGAGCCTCATGTCGAGATAATTACCTGCCCTTGGCTGGGACTGAAATCCCTTAGAACAGTGTTTCCCAATTTTATTTGGCCACAGAGCCCCTAGCCCGCGCTGAATTTCATCGAACAAAAAAAAAAAAAACATAAAAAACCTCAGCCGCTGCCGCAACTCCAACACTCCAGCTCTGTCTCTTTAAGAGGGCAAAGGGAGTGCCGGCTCTTCCACAGAGCACCCATTGGGAAACGCTGCCATAGAACAATGATTCTCAGACCCCCGTGTTCCTGCTAATTTTTTCCATCCAGGAACCCTTCTGCCAGGTAGCACCAAGACGTGTAATAAATTTCGTTATGTGCACCGAGCCATTTGAATCTCTCCTGGGTGGCCGCGCCCAAGCACTCAGAGCAACGTGCTCTGGGCGGCTCTGAGAGATGGGGGCAGGGAGGGACGACGTGGTCCGGGCGACACTGAGGGCTGGCTGCCCCGGGCCCTGCCCCTTTCCTTCAGGAGCATGGAGCCCTCTCACCTTGCCTGGGGGCCCGTGGAGAATGTGGGTTCCCCTGCTCTCCTCCCTTCTTGCCCTCCACTATCTCTGCGCGTCCCCCCTGTGGCTGGACGGGGGGAGCAGGTGATGGGTGTCTGATACCTTGTGTTTCTTGGTGTGCAGAGGCCCCTCGGGTGAGGGTTGCCCCAAGCTCACAGTCGTTCTCCAGGGGTGGAGAGGTGAGGCTGAACTGCACTGCGAAGGGCCACCCTGCGCCCCGAATCTCCTGGAAACGATGGGACCGGGCCCTGGAAAAGGACGGCAGGTAACCTTACATCAGGGCCTCGTCTGCCTCCCTCTTGGGCTCCATGCAAACTGCTGAGGGGGAGGGGGCAAGGAAGAACCTCTTTTCTACCATGTGCAAACCACCGTGTATTGGGCCCAAGGCTTCTCATTGTTGTTTCCAGGCCCCCTGCTGGTGGGAGCTAGCATAGTCGGACCAAAGCCTTTAGCCGGGTTATAAAATGTGGCTGCCACCCAGGTTATGCTACAGATCAGCCCCATCCTGGTAAAGGGGCTGGAGGCAGAGGAAGTGTGGCCAGCTTCCATGATAAAGGTTTGATGCCCTAGTGCAGGGGTGGGCAAACATTTTGGACCAAGAGCCACGTCAGGGTATGGAAACTGTATGGCAGGCCATGAATTTGGGGGTTGCAATGCAGGAGGGAGTGAGGGCTCCAGCTAGGGGTGCAGACTCTTGGGTGCAGCTAGAGATGAGGGGTTTGGGCTGTAGGGAGGTGCTCTGGGCTGGGACCAAGGAGTTCAGAGGACGGGGGGGGGGAGGCATCAGGGCTCGGGCAGGAGGTTGGGGCATTGGGGAGGGCCTCAATAGTGCAGGCAGCAGTATGTCCTCCCTCCAGACATAGCCGGTGGCTCTCTGCGCTGCCCCAGCTGCGGGCACTGCCCCTGTAGCTCCCATTGGTCATGTTCCCAGCCAATCAGAGCTGTGGAGTTGGCGCTTGGGGTGGAGGCAGTGCAAGGAGCTCTCTAGCTACCTTTACATATAGGAGCAGGAGGGGGAACATACTGCTGCTTCCGGGAGCTGTGCAGCATCACAGCACATTTGCAGCAGGGCAAGCTTCAGTCTCCGCTCTCCAGTGAGAGCTTGGGTTAAAATAGCTGATGGGCCGCATGGGCTGTAGTGTTGGGTGTAGGCCCGCCCTTAACGTCATGAAATGCAGGATCTTTTTGTTGCTGCAATGCTGGAGCTGGGGGGCTGCAGCACCCCCTTGTCTTCCCCTCCTTGGCTAACGCAGGCTCTCCAGTGCCAAAGGAGTTTGCTGAGTCATGTTTGGTCTCTTCAGCCTACCTGCCGTGTCATTCTGCTTCTTTTGGGGAATATTAGATGAGTCCCCATACAAAAACAGAGGAGGGTTTCTGGTACTTTATGTACCTGGAGAGGGTTGATAAAGGCAAAAGGGGAAAACTGCAAGAAAATATATGACTGGCACATCAGAGATTATAAGGACAATGTCTAGGTAAAATTAATATATATATATTTTTTAAAAAGACATGCTTCCTTATCTCTGCTGCTAGTAACACTTGAAGTTGTAGAGGCTGTGAAAGCGCATTAGCATCAAACTGACTCTGTGCTATTGGTGCGTTTTTAGCCTTTGTTGGGGAGGGGGGACAACAATGTAAATAAACATAGTTTTGACCTTTTATTTATTGTCAGTTTCTGGTAAATTTCACTTTTAGGTTCACCCACCTTCTCATGTGGCAAATATTTAGGCTACAGGCATAGCATGAGCACTTTTGCTGGGGTTTTTTTCTTTTAAATCTACAGAAAAACAAAAAAAGTATTGATTTTTTTCACGTATTCGTGGAAATGCTCTTTTTGGTTGTTAGGCCTTGTGTCTGCTGAAGCTGATACATCAGTTACACTTTTTGGGGGGGACAAACTCGACCTGTCAGTGCTCTATTTTCTTATTTTTTCTGAGCTTTCTTTTTATGGCACCTTTTCCCCTCAACCCCCTCTTTTTTTTTCTTTTTTTTTTTTGATCCAGGTTTCTCATAGATGCTCAAGGCACTCTGATTATTAAAGAGGCGGTTCCTGAGGATGCTGGGAATTACAGCTGCTTTGCTGCCAGTCCGATTGGATGGGACGAGAAGACAGTAATGTTAGAGTACACAGGTACCAGCTCCTGTAACTTGTCTTAATCCAGAATTTCCACTGAGAAAACTCCATTGACTTTGGATCAGGCCCTTATCCAGGAGGGTCTTTATTAATATTGTTTGCATTGTGGTAGTGTGCTGCAGGTCTGTTCATGGACAGGACTCTTGTGTGCAAGCTGCTGTACAAACCAGTCACAAAGGGCTCTGGAGAATAGGGCTCTCTGTGAAGGAACATTGCAAGACCTATGACCTTGAGCTCCCTTTGTTCCAGACAAATGCTTGCCCTCTAGGACCTGATTAATTGAAGTAAAAGGGCTTTGGATCATGGCCATCACCAACAAAGTCACTATGGAGGCCTGCAAGGGCACGTTTCCTTTCTGGGGTTACTCACTCTGGGGTTTGCTGGAAGAACTGAAAATTAGTCCCCTTCAGGAATAACCCATCGTGAGCAGGGAGCTGCTTGGCTAAACGCCATTCATGTTTTCTAGTTTCAGGGTATGTTTAAGATTAGCCACTCTATTGTGTCTTATGGTTCACCCCATTCCTGTCCCCTCCCCTTCTCTGCGCAATTCTCATTCCTCAATTCTGTGTGTGGACAGGGCACAGCTGGTTTGAATGCCTGGTGTTTGCCTGAGGTGGAAGCATGGTTGGATGGTTGAACTTTATGGCAAGTCCCTTGCTAAAGAGATTACACCCCATCCCCTTCATCAGGCTCTCTGTTCCCCTCCCCACCCACTCTGCCGACTTACAAAGTGTCTGGTTACTTATCACTGTTACTTTCATTCTCAATGTCAGCCCTTGTGTTGGCTCAAGATGCTGGGGCTGTGAGGATGATCAATAACAACATGTTACAATAATAACCCACCACTACTGCTCCCACTGCAGCGTTTCCAAAGCTCCCCATTTTTCAAGGCATATGTTGTAGCAAATCATTTTCACAGGAAAATCTCAGCACACATTGTTATCTGTTACAGAAAGATAAGATCAGAAATACAAGTTTCCACCTGCCTAATTACAATCCAGAAGCATCGTTGTGGTTGTCTCAGTATCTTGCTAACTTGGAAATACTAGCCAAAAAATAAGTAATCATATTACCACCTCAGTTACAGGAGGAACTTGTAAGAGAATGTGTAAAAATATTAATCTTCAGCGTTAACATTCACAGTATGAAATAACCAGGCAATGGCCATATATAAAAAAGAGAAGGTAAAATGTACATCCAAGGAATCAAAAGGTAATTATATTCCCTTCTCAAGGAAGTTGCTCTGTCTTTAGAAAGACCAACTGTTCATTTCACATTCAGAATTATCATCTGTCCAGTGAGATACTCAGTCGGGAATAAGGATGAGTTTGCAAATAAGGCACTGGGTGGGATTCAGATTTGGATTCAGTTCTCAGCCTCTGTATGAGCTTGGGCAAGTCATTTAACCTTTGTATGCCTCACATTCCCATCTCTGAAATATGGATAATAATCCTTCCTTTACGTAACATAACATAAGAACAGCCGTACTGGGTCAGACCAAAGGTCCATCTAGCCCAGTATCCTGTCTACCGACAGTGGCCAGCACCAGGTGCCCCAGAGAGGGTGGACCGAAGACAATGATCAAGCGATTTGTCTCCTGCTATCCCTCTCCAGCCTCTGACAAACAGAGGCCAAGGATATCATTTTATCCCCTGGCTAATAGCCTTTTATGGACCTAACCTCCATGAAATTATCTAGCTTCTCTTTAAACTCTATTATAGTCCTAGCCTTCACAGCCTCCTCTGGCAAGGAGTTCCACAGGTTGACTACACGCTGTGTGAAGTAGAACTTTCTTTTATTAGTTTTAAACCTGCTCCCCATTAATTTCATTTGGTGTCCTCTAGTTCTTCTATTTAGGGAACTATTAAATAACTTTTCTTTATCAGCCCTCTCCACACCACTCATGATTTTATAGACCTCTATCATATCCCCCCTCAGTCTCCTCTTTTCTAAACTGAAATGTCCCAGTTGCTTTAACCTCTCCTCATATGG
This sequence comes from Pelodiscus sinensis, assembly GCF_052426305.1. Classification (NCBI taxonomy): domain Eukaryota; kingdom Metazoa; phylum Chordata; order Testudines; family Trionychidae; genus Pelodiscus; species Pelodiscus sinensis. The sequence goes on from NC_143074.1 coordinate 13,775,279, forward strand.
GACCCATTCCAAACCCCTAATCATTTTAGTTGCCCTTTTCTGAACCCTTTCCAAGGCCAAAATATCTTTTTTGAGGTGAGGAGACCACATCTGTACACAGTATTCAAGATGTGGACATACCATAGTTTTATACAGGGGCGGTAAGATATTCTGGGTCTTATTTTCTATCCCTTTCCTAATAATTCCTAGCATCCTGTTTGCCTTTTTGACCGCCGCTGCACACTATGTGGAAGTTTTCAGAGAACTGTCCACGATAACTCCAAGATCTCTTTCCTGATTTGTCGTAGCCAAATTAGCCCCCATCATACTGTATGTATAGTTGGGGTTATTTTTCCCGATGTGCGTTACTTTACACTTATCCACTTATTCACCTTTTGTCCCACCTTTTGTTGTGCCTATTTAGACTCTAGAGTTTCTGGGGCAGAAACTGCCTGTCACCTTGTGTCGTACAGCGCCGAGCGCAGTGGGGCCTTGATTGGGCTTCTGGGCACAGCTGTAATACAAATAGTGGTTAATAAAAGTTTTTTGTGTGACCTTCAAGATCTTGCTTTCAAACTAGGGATGTGAAAGGTTAACCGGTTAATCTTAACCAGTGATACTTAGCGGTTCCAGTAACTGGTGAGGGCTGGAGTAGAACAGAGGCTGCTCTGGAGAGGGGAGCTCCAGGCCCTCCCCCCGCTTAACCGGTTAACAAATTAAACAGGATTTTACATCCCTACTTCAAACCCACCTGTGAAGAGGCGAGCATGCCGTGGGCACCCTGTAAATAGTGATGCCTAGGCTGCTCCTGGCAAAATAATCAGTGGCATAAACTAGAGCCGGGCAGTGTGGGAGAATCACATGTCAGACAGGCAAGGGGGAAAAAAGATTCACTGTAGCATCAAGAATGAATTTGCATGGTTAGGTGAGGACCCTCAGCAAGTCTTCTGGTGTGTGGCATCCGCAGGTTGTGCGCGACAGGGCGCTGCGATCTGTTGCCAAGCGTGGCAGTGCATTTCTGCAGAACCACGTGCCATAGCCCATAGGCCTTTGGCCTTGGGGTGCTGGGTGGACTGTGGGGGCTCCCAACCTAAGGTCCCTGTAAGCTATGTGCCCATGCAGCTGCCTGTGTAGCACTTACAAGGTGGGGAGAAGGGCCACCCCACCCCCAACCTAGCCTACAGCCTGGTGACCGGGGAGGGATGGCTTGAACTAGGTGCCTCTCCCCAGGCCCTGTTCTCCTGCTGCAGCTTGAGTGCCCTGGGCCCAAAGCCCACATGCCTTGGCCTGGCCCCGGACCTCCTCTCATGCCATATCCCCCTAGACCAGCCCCACCTCCAGCCAGAGCCCTTGCAGCCCAACCCTCTGTCCCCTGAGCCCCTCACCACCAGCCCCGCCTGAGAGCTCACACGGCCAGCCAGAGACCTCACACTCCTCTGCCCCAGGCCTGAGCCACCCCCCACACTCAGAACCCCGTGGCCCCACCCCCTCCACATTAATTTTATTATATGCACCAATATGAAGGTGACGTGTTGCACATCACCTCTGTGTCATGCATCAGCTCCTCCGTAGTGCACATAACGACATTCATTCTGCTCGCGGCGGGGGGAATGAGGGGGAACACTGCTCCCAACCTGGTGTTTCATCTCCATTCATGTCCCTTCTCCAGGGATGTGGTGTCTCTGGGTTATCTTACACATGCTCCTGACATCCCAGAACAGTGCTTTCTAGCGTGGGGGCCTTTGTTTTGTGTGTCTGGGGTACAGAATCTCCCCACATCGCTGCGGTGACCCCTGTGGTGCAGGCTCGGCTGGGAGAAGATGCAGTGCTGGAGTGCCACATTTCTGGAGTACCCCTTCCCCAGATCACATGGTATAAAGGTAGTCCTGGAATTCTCTACAATGACTTGTGCAACAGTTGGGGGAGGGTATTGGGCCATATTAAATACCCCCCTTCAATCTTAACACCGACACATTGCGCCTTTTACTCCACAAAGGACTCCACTTTGCAGCCTCGCTTGGCTAGCCAGCTTCCTGCAGCGGAGACCCTGAACCTGTCTGCTCTCTGCCAAGTAGCCCCACCCGGTTAGCCAGCCAGCAGAAATCCATTCGGCACTGCATTGTACCATTGCTGTGTTTGGGGTGCCCGCCTTAGCCTGCCCTGGCAGTCAACCTCCCTGAGACATTTCCAGCTCCATTTTGCAGGCTCAAATGATTCGGGCAAGTCTCAGTTCTGCATCTGAATAAACTCCTCTCCACCCCTTTGAAGGGTTGCCCGTGGCTAGCATCAGGAGCGGCCCTAGGCGAGCTGCCGGCAACTGGCGCCCTGGGCGAAATGTGCGATTGGCGCACAATCGGCGCCCCCGCCTCCAAAGCCGGCAACGGCCGTTTATCTTGGCGCCGTAGGCGACCACCTAGTTTGCCTGTATTGATGGGCCGCCGTTGGCTAGCATGGTTTGTGGCAAGAGAAGGCAGGAAGGGACTTGGAGCTGCCAAGGCAGTGGCTTGATGTTCCGTATCTTTCCTTGTCCAGGGGAACAGGAAGTGGCAACTTCTCTGCCCGGTGCTCATCGCGCGATCCTGCAGCTCCAGGCAGTGCAAGCCGAGGATTCAGGAGAGTACATCTGCAAGGCTGTCAGTGAGGCGGGGGTCTCCTTTGATGGCATCCAGCTGGAAGTTGGCTGTAAGTCTTGACCCATAAAGCTCTGGGCTTCTTCACACTATTGAGGAAAAACCAGCTGATTGTGGCAAATGACCAGCTCTGATGGGTTGTGTGCGGTGTGGCTGTAGCCATGTCAGACACAGGATAGACAAAGTGTGTGAGGTCATGTCTTTTATTGCCCCAACAGAAGTTGGTGAAGTGACGGATGTTACCTCAGCCACCTTGTCTCGCTAGACTCCTGTGAGAAAAATCACAGGAATTAAGATGGGATGGCCCATGTGTGCACACTGAGCTTTTTGTTGATCTCTCCGCTCTCTGCCCCATTACAGGTGCATCTCTGGCACTGGGCTTCCCCCTCCTTCACTCCTAGTAGTACACTTGAACCTCTTTAATCCAGCAACCTTGGGAAACAGGTTATTCTGGATTAAAGAATTTGCTGGGCCAGGGAGGGCACTGCGGGGTCTGGGTACAAGGGAGATGGGGATGCTTACCTGGCACCTTGCTCCCGGGGTCACACATGGCTCTGCGCTCCCTGTCGTTCCCTAGCACAGCCCCCCTCTGCTATGGGAGCAGCAGGAAATAGCCTCAAGAGAAGTGCATCACTGTGCTGCCATTCCCCGTGCTCCCCAGCAGCGCTTGCTTTGCTCCTTCAGCTGCATCACTGCACTCTCCACCGGTGAGTGTGGGGTGGTTCCAGCGTGCTACTTTGAGGTACGGAGTGTCACGTGTATGAGACCCATTAGTGCCAATAGTTCTGTCATTCTCTCTGAATGCGGATGGGCTGGAGGTTTGAAAGAACATGGCACGACAGTGCTGTGGTTAAGCAGAAAGGGAAGCAAGTGGATGGGGTCAGAGTAGGTGAAACTGAAAATATTTCATGATCAAAAATGTGTTGCGCAAAAGTGGGAAAGGGGCTGATTCACAGCCAAAGGCGGGGCTCTGGACAGGGGCCAGAAAGCACAGGGCAAGCTAGCCAGAGGACAGCAGATCAGTTAGCTCTGAGCTAGAGGGGGGAAGGGTTTGATCCAGAAGGGAAGATTCTGGTTCTGAAGTCTAAAAGGGTCCGTGTCCAGGGTCAAGTGACCCAGCTGACACAAATAAGTCACCACTGAAATTCACTCCCAGTAATTGGGAGCCCTTGCAGGGAATGCAGTGAAATCTCTCTCCTCCCATTAGCTGTATCCAGCTCTGGTTTTCCTGACTTCTGCTGCAGTGTCATTGTGCATTGCTCCTGGCCCTGCAGCACCCTGCTGTGCACACTGTATCCTCCAGGCTGGCTCCAGCCATCCTATCAAACACTTTGCAGCCATGCTCAGTGCTGCTAAACATGGTTTTGTATCCTCACACCTGCAAACTGCCCTTGGGCCAACAGCCAACGGCCAGTATCTAAGGGTATGTCTACACTAGCTCGTTAATTCAAGCTAGGTAGGCAAATGAGGCGATCGGAGTTGCAAATGAAGCCCGGGATTTAAATATCCCCGGCTTTATTTGCATGTTCCCGTCCGGTTGCCATTTTGAAATTTCACTAGCCTGAACTCACTGCCGCGCAGCTACACGCGGCAGTGAAACATTAATTTGAGCTAAGTCCTTAGTTCTAATTAACTATTCCTCCTCGTGGAATGAGGCGTAACAGTTAATTCGAACTAAGGACTTAGTTTGAATTAACGTTTCACTGCCGCGTGTAGCCGCGCGGCAGTGAGTTTGGGCTAGTGAAATTTCAAAATGGCGACCGGACAGGAACATGCAAATAAAGCCCAGGATATTTAAATCCCAGGCTTCATTTGCAACTCTGGTCGCCTCATTTGTCTACCTAGCTCGAATTTACGAGCTAGTGTAGACATACCCTAGGGGATTTATGGGACTGAGCCCTAGTCCACAGTGAGCACAACCGTACTGGAGCATCTGCCATGGCCTGGGTGTGGTGCAGGGAAAGGATGTCCTGCCCGGTAGAGCAGAGGAGACAGGCTGGTTACAAGCTCTGGGAGTGAGAGCAGCAGCTGCCTTGGCGGTGGGTTCATGTTACTAGCTAAGGGTACGTCTAGACAGCGGTGCTATTTCGGGATACATCCGATAACCTGAAATAGCGGTTTCCATGTGTAAAAGGTGAAGCCTCCAACCCAGTTTGTGCCTGCACTTTTATTGCATTGTCAGCGCTACACCCGTGCTCCGAACCCTCGGCCCACGGTTGGATGAGAGTCCCACATCGGCTGTTCGCTATCCGAGGCAGGTAGGGGGGCTCGGGCCCTCTCTCTCTCCGAGCCTTGACCCATGTCCCTAAGGACTGCATTCCCACAATGCACCAACCCCAGGGCTTCTCAGTAGCCACGCCCTGGGTCGCTTCCTACCGCCTCGGGTCCTTGTTGGCCGGCTCTGTTCCTCCTCCCGATGTTCCTGAGGACAGGAGTCCAACCTCCCGCTCCGGGCTGCCTCCGCTCCCGGCTTCTCCTTCCCCCTCCGGGTCTGGTGGCAGTCTTTAAATGACCCACCGTACCTGCGCCGTGGCTGCTGGGGCCAACGTCTCTGCCTGGGCTGACCCCATCCCCAATGTCTGGCCGCACGCCCTGCTGCAGCTCGGCTGCGGCCGCTTCACACGCCTCGCAATGGTGCCACTGTGCTGCCACTGGCGGCTGTCCTGCCCAGCACACTGGAGATGGCACCGGGTGAGTCTATCCATAAGGATAGTCGAAATAGACTGTTTCGAAATAAGCTACGCAATGGGTGTAGCTTGAATTGCTTAGCCTCCTTCGAGCTACGTGGCGCTGTCTAGACATACCCTAAGTGACCTGCCCTGGGGGATGCAGACCCACTCTGGGTCAGACTCTGTCTTAGGATGAAAACTCAGAACTTCTCAGCTCCAAACTCTGTGTCCCCCCTTGCTAGACAGTGCAGCAGAGGGCCTGACTAGGCATGGGCGGGGTGATTGACTGAACCTCTCCCTGAGCGAACGGTGCTGTGGGCTGAGCTGGCTCCATGTCCCAGGGCTTTCCGCAGGAGGATGTGGAGGCTGAGCTGTCTTGAAACCCGACAGTCCAACGGGCCCTCTACGCAGCCCCTTTCCCCCGTTGGTCAAGTGCAGAACAGCTGCAGTTCCCATTGTACAAACCGCAGCGCTGTTGCCAGCAGCAGAGGGGGATTTCCTCAGGCAGTGAGTGAGTCCTCGCCAACACTCCCCACGCACCCGGCTCGGGGGTCCAGTCGCTCTGCTGTTGGCATGCTGGCTGAGGCTGCTACAGTACAGCTGGCTCTCCACCACTCTCTCTCTGCAGCCAGGGCGGCAGGGAGCTAGAGACAGGGCTGAAGTACAATGAGGATTAGCCGCAGACAGCAAAATCAGAAAAGAGCACTGAGGTGTGAAAGCAGCATCCCCTGCCTGGTGGCTGTCTCACTGGCTGGCCAGCAATGGGGAATGCCAGCTCCTGGCTCTTACAAGGGGATATGTTGCCACCTCCATGGGAGAGGAGGCTAAATGCCTAGCCAGGGAGGTATGGAGTTCCTGTTTACCAGCCAGAAAGGCTCTTTCCTCTCCATGTCAGTGTGTCCTGGCTCAGCCCCAGGCCCCTTGGATCTGACCAGGGTGGTGTCATTGCACCGTGGAGCCCAAAGCAGTTTGTAACAAGACCCCGGCCAGGCTGGACAGGCAAATGCTCTCCTGCGAATCTGTGGGGAGGGAGATATGTGGAAAGCTCCCTCCCTGTGCGTTCTTGGACCCACTACTCTGCTGGTAGCGTGACTCTCAGTCCTGCTGTTGTTGACACTTTTCGGAGAAATTTCCCAATTCTTTCCCCCCCCCCTCCTGCAGGGTGGGAGCTCGGGGAAATCTCAGAGGAGTCTCCTCCCACTCACCCCCCATTCTTTGGTCTTCCTTGAACGCTCTTCAAACATGAGGCCTTGGACTGCGACCTCCCTTCATCGCAGCTGAAGCCTGGGTGGGAGCCATGCTGGATCCAGTTATTAACGCTCTTAGATCAGCCAGAGGGATCCTGGCCAGCTACTCCCTAACTCCAGAGGCTGAAGCCCATGGCAGTCCGGGGAAAGCGCGGAGTGAGAACGGGACCTGACTGGCTCCAGTCTTGGCTCTAGCTCTAGTACCCAGTGCTGTCCCTGCAGCCTGCCCCCTGCTGGCCCCGAGAGGAAAAGAAGGGGACTTGGGAGGGAAGAATTTGGCCAGTTACACCTCCCCTCATGTTGGCAGTGAAAAAACTGCCTTCCACTCTTTGGAGCTCATTAATAATTGAGGGGTGTGAGTAGCCTAGAAACTGCTATGGTAATTTTGGAGGAGACAGGGTGTGTTTGGGAGTTTTCAGAAACCTGTCTGTGGGTGTGTGTGTGTGTGTGTGTGTGGGTGTGTGTGTGTGTGTGTGTTCCTGTGGAACACAAGAACAGAACAAAGACATGACGCACCTAAGCATTGCTTAGAGAGGAGGAGCAGCCGAAATAATACAGGAGACAAGGAATCAATCCCCCCTTCCAAACAGGCTGGCTCCTGTTATCTTTTCTGACTTGGCAGGGGCTCAAAGCAAGGTGCACCATGTTCGATGGGGTGCAGGCCTTCTTCAGACACCCCCCTGACTAACCTGTTGTTTCCCACTTGATAATATAATCAAGAGCAAAGCAGCTTGTAGAGTCCTGGAGTGAGTGTAGGTTTTACCAGGGCGGAAGATGGAAGGGGAAGGGGTAAGAGAAAGGGTAGGGACAGGACCATTTGTCTGGCTTCTGGTGTTGTGGGGGTGTGGGTGGGCCTGCACTGGTGTCAGAAAGGCAGCTATATCTGATGTGTGTGGGGTGTGTGTCACGGGGTATACACTGTCCTGACTGCAGGTTCCCCGACTCAGAGCTTGGTTTCTGTATCTGACTCTGTCCTGCCGTGTGCTAACAAGGCAGCTGCTAGACTCATTCTAAAGGAGGCGGTGGAGCGAATGCTGTCACGTTAGCTGTTCAACCAGTGTGGTTCCCGGGGGCTGGGAGATTTGCCTGGACCAGGTGCTAGGGCTGTTCTGTGCTGGCTAGTGGAGAGGCCAGGGAGAACAGGACAGCAGCAAAACCCAACCATGTAGCAGTGCAGGACTCTGCCCTCCTTCTGGGCAGAAATGGAGGTAAAGGAGTTGGGTTTGCCTGGTAAAACCTGTGAGCCCAGTTCTCAGACATGGCAGCTGTAACAGAATCAGCAGGATCTAGGGACGCTCTAACTGGCAGGTAGCCTTCTGGCATTTGGGTCCTAAAGTGCCCATCTGAGTGAGTGCCTAGAAACCTGCCCCACAGGGAGAGAGAGAGGAGAACAGAGCGATGTGTGTGTCTCTGGGTGGCCTCTGAAGAGCATCTATGTTCCCATAGAACCTAGGCCCGTGCACACTGTGGGGAGACTTCAGTGACTCAAGGGGCTTGGATCAGGCCCTTTGGGGCAGCCCCTTTCTCTCGGGCTAACTGTATGAGCCAAATTGGCAAGTGAGCTTGGAATGGCTCTGGGCTGAGGGGAAATGAAGGGTCCCTTTCCCTCAGACTGTACTTCCTCGCCCTCCCCCCAGTCCCATCCCTGTGAAGGGAGGAATGCAGGGCTAAGAAACAGAGACTGGCGCTGATATGGGAGAGTCTCCAAACGGGTATTGGGAGTCTGTCTCTTGGGCCCCTTTGGAACTGGGCAACCCAGTGAGAAATATCCCCTGAAGCACAGCTCTCCGTGGGGCTTTGCAAGGCAGATTCAGTGGCCAACCAGGTCTTTTCCTTCTGGCTCCTGTGATTTCCTCCCCCCATGTTTATCTGAAGCCGTTTAGACATTCAGTTGAGCACGGAGCTAGGTCTGCTAACTCCTATAGTGAGTGGGGACTGCGGCGTGACATGCTGCCGTGAAACACCTCCCTCCATGGCTATGGAACTGGACAATCTGAAAAGAGCCTGGGTCTGGAGCTTGGGCTCTGAGGGCTTTTCACAGTGACAGCTACTAGGACCCATGTGGAATTGCCCCGTGCTCCTTGGGATTTCAGTACTTGGTTTAATTTACAAGAAAAATAAAACAGCTAAGAGGGAAGTTGCCGGAGTGTTCCTGGCAAAGCTTCTGCCTCTGTTATGTCCACCACAAATGCAAAACCATCTTACATGTTGCAGCACAACTTGTAGCACAACCAAGCACCATCGGCAATGAATTGATATGAGAGGGCTGGTACCAGTTAAATCACTGGCTAGCAGATCCTGGCATTTAGATATCAGGGTGGCCAGCGGTTTAGTGTGTGATGGATGTTTATTCGCATTCCCTCGCCAAGAACTGGCAATGGAGGTGAAGATCCATATGGCCTGGAGAAAGGACTGTTCATGTCTACAGCTCTCCCCATCTCAGTAGATATCCTAAGCATGTATTGTACCAGCGAAGGCTCCTGAAATGGAAGTAAAAGGCAAGCGGGTGAAGTACTCAAGTCCCATTTGCTTTCTCTCCGGTTCACCAGGATTGATTTGTCATTGTGTCAGTCAGTATGATGATCACATGGCAGAGACAACAAGACCTACTAGATCATAGGTTCCCAAACTGGGGCATGAAAAAATTCCGGGGGTGGGGGTGGGGGTGGGAGGGAGCATGAGGCAACCTAGCCCCCCCTCCGTCAATTCCCTCCTCCCTCCCAGGAAAGAGCCTGGTCCATCCGGTAAAAAAATTCAGAAAATAGCATGTGAAATGTCCGGTGTTTTCTGTTTTTCCTGGCTTGTGCATCCACTGGAACATGCACAGCTCAGGCTGGCTGGGGCCGGGGGAGGATGGAGCATTCCGGGGCAGACTTCAAAATGGCCACCTTAAAAAGGCAATGCCTGCTCTGCTCTTGAAAGGGCAACTTTTTTTTTTTTTTGGTCAACAACTAAAGGGGCCGTGGGTTTGTTTGTTTGTTTTTGTTTTTGGTTTGTTTTTTTCACAACAAGTTTTGCTGCTATTTTTGTTTTTCGGCCCCGGTCAGTTCCTTTTTTTTCCTCAACAAGTTTTGCTGCTATTTGGGGGTGGGTGAGGGTTTCTCAAAAATCAAAAAGGGGGTATGATGCCGAAAAGTTTGGGAACCACTGTACTAGATTATCCTGTCCATATACAAAACACTGAGCCTTCTACCCTGTTAGGGTATGTCTACACTACCCTCCTAATTCGAACTAGGAGGGTAATGTAGGCATACCGCACTTGCAAATGAAGCCCGGGATTTGAATTTCCCGGGCTTCATTTGCATAAGCCCGGCACCGCCATTTTAAAATCCCGGCTAGTTCGAACCCCGTGCCGCGCGGCTACACGCGGCACGGAGTAGCTAGTTCGGATTAGGCTTCTAATCCGAACTAGCTGTACTCCTCGTGGAATGAGAAGTACAGCTAGTTCAGATTAGGAAGCCTAATCCGAACTAGCTACTCCGTGCCGCGTGTAGCCGCGCGGCACGGGGTTCGAACTAGCCAGGATTTAAAAATGGCGGTGCCCGTCTTATGCAAATGAAGCCCGGGAAATTCAAATCCCGGGCTTCATTTGCAAGTGCGGTATGCCTACATTACCCCGCTAGTTCGAACTAGAGTCTGTTGCATACCTAGTGTGTCTTGGCATTGTGAGTTCTGCTGGCTGTTATATGCTCTATCATTCGTCATGTGAAATACATTGCAGCTAAACTTGTATTTAAAGTTCTTCCCCTGTTGGAAACTTTTTTTAATGTAAAAAACATATTTTAAATGGAATGGGGTGCATATCGTATGCAGGGGCTAGAGTGTGAAGTGGCTATGACCCAAAAGGCAAACATCCAACACAGACAAGGCCTACATGCCCTTTAAAATGAAGTTGATTGTCCCATGTAGACATTGCACAAAACTGGTGTCAGGACTGGATCTGAGACTCTTCTCTGCTTTCTCCATTAGCTGCCCCTTGGTTTTCAGAACGCCCGCAGGATGTGTCTGTTGAGATGGGGAAGAGCGTCCGTCTGGCATGTCATGTGGTGGGACATCCTCCTCCGCTGGTTTCGTGGTCCAGACGAGATGGCCAGCCAGTCACTGTCCAGTCTGGTCTGTTGAGGAGTTCCAGTCATATGGCATCTGATGAACTCTTCATGGAAAGTAAGAGAACTGGGACTACTGGAGACCATTTGTGCATAGATGTATTAGTGTGTGCCTAGGTATGAGAGCTTAGTGCACATCTGGGTGTGTGCACATGTATTGCGTGGATATCTGGATGTGTGTACACATTGGCTGCATGTCTGGGTACATGCAGTATTTTTGTGTATCACCTGCCAAAAGATGTAAAAATTGTTCTCTTGTGTAGTGTTGCATGTATGTTGTCACTTTGTGTACACACATAAGCATTTTTGTGGGGAATTGGACTAGGTCTTATGCCCTTGCTTTGTTGTATGATTTCTGTGTGTTTGCATCCTTTAGTAACTGCACTCTGAGGTGCCCTGTGCGTGTGCGTGCTTTCATAAGTAACTTTGCACAGGCTCATTGACTCTTATGTTTGTTAGCCAGTGGCCCTATTTCTCCACTGCCCTGCACATGGTCTTAAAAGTGAGTGTGAGATAATAGAATCATAGAATACTAGAACTGGAAGGGACCTCAAGAGGTCATCAAGTCCAGTCCCCTGCATTACAGAAAGACCAAGCACCATCTGATCAGCCCTGACAGATGTCTATCTAACTTGCTCTTAAATATCTACAATGATGGAGATTTCATAACCTCTCTAGGCAATTTACTCCAGTGCTTAAACACCCTAACAGGAAGTTTTTCATAATGTCCTACCTAAACCTCCTTTGCTGCAATTTAAGCCCATTGCTTCTTGTCCTATCACCAGACATTAAAGAGAATAATTTTTCTCCCTTCCCCTTATGACACCCTTTTAGGTACCTGAAAGTTCTTAATACATCCCCTTCTCAGTCTTGTCTTTTCCAAAATAAAAAAACAGCAATTCTTTGTCTTCCCTCATAGGTCATGTTTTCTAGACCTTTAATCATTCTTGTTGCACTTTTCTAGACCTTCTCCAATTTCTCCACATCTTTCCTGAAATGTGAGGCCCAGAACTGGACACAATACTCCAGCTGAGGCCTAATCAGCACAGAGTAGAGTGGAAAATGACTTGTCATGTCTTGCTCACAACATTCCTATTAATGCAACCCAGACTGATATTTGTATTTTTGAAACAGTGTCACACTGTTGACTCTCATTTAGCTTGTGGTCCACTATGACCCCTAGATTCCTTCTGCAGTACTTCTTAGACAGTCACTTCCCATTTCGTATGTCTGAAATGGATTGTTGCTCCCTAAGTGGAATACTTTGCATTTGTCCTTACTCTGACTTTCACACTATTTACCTCAGACCGTTTCTCCAGTTTGTCCAAATCATTGTGCATTATAACTCTACCCTCCAAAGCACTTGCAACTCCTCCCACCTTGGTCTCATCTGCAAGCTTTATAAGCGTGCTGTCAATGCCATTATTTAAATAGTTGATTAAGATGTTGAAAAGAACTGATCCCAAAACTGATCCCTGCAAAACTCCACTTATTATACCCTTCCAGCATGGCTGTGAACTGTTGATAACTACACTCAATGGTTATCCAACCAGTTATGCCCCATCTACATTGTATTGTTATTGATAATAAGGTCATGAGAGACTGTTATCAGATGCTTTACTAAAGTCTAGTTATACCACATCTACCACTTCCCCGTTATCCATAAGGCTTGAGATGCTGCTGTTCTGACTTGGTAGCATGGTACACCCTGTACCAGGGCTATCTCCTCTGCCTTTTGGATTTTCACAAGCTGGCTGGATGCTTTCCAGGTGTATAAGCATGAGTCTGTTGTTTATTAGGTCCCCTGCACCAATTCATCAGTACAGCCTTAGGCAGCAACATTCGAGTGGACATAAACTTGATTGTTCTTATTTGCTCATCAGCCTCCAGCCTCAGTGAAGCCACTGAGCACTGATCTCCCACAGAAGTCCACTTGGGGGAAGAAGCTGGTGCTTTGTAACAAGAGTGCTGAGTCACACCCCTAGCATAGTGACATGCCCCTGTCCCACCCTGTCATGGCTCCTTCCCCACTCTGGCATGATAAATGCAGAAGTGGGGGCCAGCAAGTGTACTCCAAAGCCTTATCTACCAGGATTTGGTATAAAACTTCCCCCAAAATCTTAAAAACCTAGATCTTGGGAATAAAACTTCCGCTGCCACCACCCAAATATTGATAAAGAAATCAGGGGAAAGATCATTTGGGAAATCTCACCCCTAAAATAAAAATCAGGACACACAAGTAACCAATGCCAGATTAATAAAAAGAAAAGAAAGAACTTTTATTATTACAACAATATTCCTGTTGCAAGCATAATGACTCGATGGAAAGGTAACAAAATATACTCACGGAGAAACTCCATGGGCCTAGAACTTAGTTACAAAGAAAAAACCAAAACATCTTTTAAACAGTGACAGATCTCAGATCCCATACCCAACCCTTAAAACAATAAAGCCTAACGAAACTACCTAAACTTTACCCTACTTACAGGAAATGGAGAATGGTGTCTTGGAGAGAGAGAGACATGCTTGTCCCTCTCTGTAGCTGCAGAGAACTCACCCAGAGAGACAAAAGGGAGAAAGGAAAAAACCCAAATTCCTTTGTCCCAGTTTGAAAGTCCTACCTACATTCCTACTGGTCACTCCACCTGGCTAGGTGTAGTTAACCCCTTAATCACCAGGCTGCTGTCTAACCCTCATAATCATGACACACCCACCTTGCACAGGTGTAAGGGATGATGCCAGACAGTGCAGGATTGCTTTTAAGGCAGCCCATTGGTTTGGTGAGGTGAGCTCTCTGGCAGAGCTCAGAGATAAAGCTGAACCTCTCTGCATTGCCTTGCTCAGACTGTCATTCTTCATCTACCCCAGGTGTGTCACTGGATGACCAGGCCGTCTATGTCTGCGAAGCACAGAATGTATTTGGGAAGATCCAGGCTGAGGTCAAGCTCATGGTCACCGGACATGGTCAGCAGTCTTCACTTTTGGGGTCTTCGTTATTAGCCTTGTCGCATTGCTGAAGCAAGTGAAAGCATTGAGCCGGGAGGCTGACTGTCTGCACGTCACTCCCTGCAATGATGGGAATGGCTGCAGCGTGGTTTCTCTTGTTCCACCCCAGGGCTCCTTTGGAATATGCAGCTCGGGAATTCCAATGGTTGTTGGCTCAGAATGTCCTTTGACATTTAGGTCCATGCTTTCCTGCCTCGAGATGAAAATTTACCCAGCTCTCTACCCCCACACGCTTGGGAAGACAGATAGGCTTTACGCCGAACCAAATTCCCAGACCTGAACTTGGGGGGAAATGAGATCCAGATAGAGATGTGGCTCTGGCCCATTTCTAGCAGCACTGTATAGTAGGGAAATTCCTCTGCATACAGGGATGTCATCAGTAGGGATCGAACTGGGACCTTCACTGCGCCAAGAATACAGGGTTCTGGCACGTCTGCCAAAAGATCAATTCCTTGTGCTGTAAATAACTGGGCTGTTAGTCACTGGGGCCAACCACTAGTGGGGGAACATGATCCCACATGAAGCCAGTGTATTTGTAAGTGTTCAGTAGTTACGTGCTCTGATGGGCTGCTAGTGGGTGCAACCATTCACAATAGAAATGTCCATAGGGCAGAGGTGGGCAGTAATTTTTGAAAGGGACGGGGGCCTTGGTTAGAAGGGGTGGGGCCAGGAGACTTTGCATGCTCCCCTGTCCACAGACCCTGATTGGCCTGGGGGCGGGGAAGCGCATGAAGTCTTTGCCCCCGGCCCTGCCCTGCAGGAGCGTGTGGCACCTAGAGAGAACCGCCAGCTGTTTTGAACAGTTGGTGGTTTCCTCTGGTGCTGCGCGCCCCTGGTGGGAGGGAGGAGACTTTGCGTGCTCCCGTGTCCCCGGGCTTCAATTGGCCTGGGGGCGGAGGAGCAGCAGAGCAGCTGTGGGCTGGATCAAAGGGCTTGGTGGGCCAAATCTGGCCCACGGAAGCTGTCTTGCCCACCCCTGCCATAGGGAATGACCCAACTATTCATACGCATGCAGATCCAAAGTTCCTCCCAGCAGAGGGCAGTGAGGAACTTGCATGAGAACAGAGTAGATGCTCTAACCTATGGCCAAATCCATAGGTATGAGGGTCGGCCCCTGTGGCTGTTCTGGCATGTACATCAAGAATTGTTTGTTTTCAGAGGCTGGATAAATAGAACCCTGCACTGATACAAAATTTGTGTCCATATCTGAATTTGTATCCACAACAATGAGCCATGGTCAGCCACATCCATGGATATCCGCTGATTTGCAGGGCTCTATGGATAAGACTCGTATTAATGATTTTTCATCTAGGGGGCTAATTTGTAAAACACTAAGAAGCAGAACGGTTGTCCTGGCTTCTTAAAACCAGCTTGTCCCCATTTAATGTAGGCTTTTCCTTCTCCAGTTGCCCCAGAGATAGCTGTCGGGGCCCCCGTGATCCATGCCCGGGAGGGTCAGCTCGTCTCACTGCCATGTGTAATCCTGGTTGGGAAACCTCTTCCAGACCGACACTGGCTGAAGGATGGGCAGCCGGTGAGTGCTGAATCCCTTGTCTCAGTTGCTGAGTGGGGGGTGAGAATGGTGAGTCGAGCACTGTGGAGAAATCGGAGGGACGTTGTCTGCATAGCACTGGTTGAATTGTGCCACAACACTGTCATTGTGTTATTCAATGGGATGGTTCAAAGTGAGAGGTAGAAAAGACTTAGGAGAATATCCAGGCGATCCCCAGATGTTACCCCTCAGCCAGAGTTACCACTCCACGAGGAGTAATGGTAGTTCGGATTAGAGAGCCTAATTCGAACTACCTACTCCGTGCCGCGTGTAGCCGCGGGCACGGAGTCCGCACTAAGGGGGATTTAAAAATGGCGGCGCCCGGCAAGATGCAAATGAAGCCCGGGATATTTCAATCCCGGGCTTCATTTGCAACTTCGAATGCCTACATTAGCCACCCTAGTTCGAATTAGGGTGGCAGTGTAGACATACCCTCAGAGAATGGGGGCAGATGTACTGTCTCTCCTTTGTCATTGTGGGGTCCGTCCACACCTCGGCTGTGTCTACACTACATGCCTCTTTCGGCAGAGGCATGTAGATTAGGGTTGTAGACAAAGTTAAACGAAGCTGCGATTTAAATGATCGCGGCTTCATTTACATTTACATGGCTGCCGCACTGAGCCGACAAACAGCTGATCAGCTGTTTGTCGGCTCACTGCTAGTCTGGACGTTCCCCCTGTCGACATCAAAGCCCTTTGTCGGCAGCCCCGTTATTCCTCGTGGAATGAGGTTTACCGGGGCTGCCGACAAAGGGCTTTGATGTCGACAGGGGGAACGTCCAGACTAGCGGCGAGCCGACAAACAGCTGATCAGCTGTTTGTCGGCTCAGCGCGGCAGCCATGTAAATGTAAATGAAGCCGCAATCATTTAAATCGCGGCTTCATTTACCTTTGCTGAATAAACAAATCTACATGCCTCTGCCGACAGAGGCATGTAGTGTAGACGTACCCCTACTGCGCTCCGTTCATCTCCCCCAGGTCTTTGCAACCCCCTGGTGTTGGTTTCTCTGAGCTCCCTCCAGTTTGTCAGAGGGCCAGATCTGTGGCTGGTGCAAATTGCCACAGCTCTGTTAAAATCAATGGAGTCATGCCAGTTGGTACCAGCTGGGGATCTGGCCTTATATATTTTCTGAAGGCAGAAGGACAAGTGTGTGATGCTTGTTGAATTGACCATCAATCCTGACTCATGGTTTCTCTTTGTTCCCAGGTCATACCAAGCAGTCGCCATTCTGTACGCGCAGACGGAAGTTTCCATATAGACCCGGCATTCCAGGAGGATGCTGGGAAATACACCTGTGTGGTCACCAACACTGTTGGCTTTCACCGTCAAAACGTGACTCTCGTCATCCACGGTGAGCAGGTTAGATCTGGGCTTTAGAGACTGCACATCTCTGTGTCGGCTTTGCATGCTGCTGTGTCACAGTGTGTGCAGGTGGCTGCTGTGCTGGATATTGGGTGCACACCTCCTCTGCCAGCTTCCTGCAGAGCACCCCGGAGCCTTTTGGGAGAGGCCTGGCTCTTGCCGCTGACTTAAAGGAGCAGTTATTCTATCTCAAGGGCTATGTCTAGACTACATGCCTCTGGCGACAGAGGCATGTAGATTAGGCTACCCGGCATAGGAAAATGAAGCGGTGATTTAAATAATCGCTGCTTCATTTAAAGTAAAATGGCCGCCGCGCTGAACTGATCAGCTGTTTGTCGGCTCAGCGCGCTAGTCTGGATGCTCCGCAGTCGACATCAAAGGCATTTGTCAACCGCCTCGTTATGCCTTGTGGGATGAGGTGTACCGGGGCGGTCTCCAGAGGCATGTAGTCTAGACATACCCAAGGTGAGCAGAACCTGTGCTGTTAGAGCCGGTTTCCGTAGCAACTGTCAGGGGCAGCACTTTAAACTGAAAGCATGGCCATGGCACGAGCCAGCGCTGCATGCGAACCACCTCTGTGAGGGGAGTCACAGCACTGGGAGTGCGGCTCCCAGCACTGCAGCCTGGTTCACACTGGTGTTTGATAGCACTGTACCTTGCTGCGCTCGGGTGTGGGTGTGTGTGTGTGTTTTCACACCCCTGAGCCAGAAAGTTACAGAGCTGTAAAGTTAAAGTAATTTAGGACAATTCCTGTTATTGGGCAGCTCTGGGACATCTGACTAGCCTGGAAAAGTGGATTCGGTTCTGAACAAGTAGACTGTGGTGGCTCACTGACTCCAGCAAACTGGGGACCTGTAAAACTCCTAGATGAGTTAACTGAAAGACATGGACGTACAGAATGTAGTGAGGCTTATGGGGCTGGCCATGCTGCCTAGACCAGCTCAGCTTTAAGGGTGGAATTCTCTGAAGGGCCCCACGCTCCTAGTTGGGGCTAGATTTTCAGAAGCGCTCTTCTCCTGTGTGGGGCACGTCTGGCCAAGAGAGCTGAGCTATTTTCGAAAGCTGTCCTCCCATAAGTAGCCAGACTTTCCAAAGGACTTGGCATGGCCTTTTGAAAGGGACCTGGGTTCCCTCGAAAACCAGGCCACTCGCCACAGGAGCTACTGTTTGCTGAGCATGCTCACAGCTCTGACCTGGATTAGATGGCTAAGAGGGCGCTGAGATCTCTTGGCGCTGCGAGTGTGCAGCACTTGGAAATTGAGCCCTGAGCTCTGATCCTGCACTGCTGTTCTCAAGCAGTATTAAGGTGGGTGCTTCTCTCTTTACAGTTCCACCCAGCATTCAGCCAAGCCCTGCGCTCTACACCACCGACGAGGGGGTGGCTGTAGCCCTGCCTTGTAATGCCAGTGGAGTTCCTGCCCCCACCATTGTCTGGACAAAGGTAGGTGGAGGCTGCTGATGCTTTGTCAAGTTGGGTGGGGTGGGGGGCAGAAAGATGACCCTTTCTTGGCAGCAGGGGCAGATGATCATTTTGCGGGGCCCAGGGCAGTCCAATTTCGCGGGGCCCCCCTTTGCCACGGCGCATGCGCGGGGCTTCTTGAAGCGCGGGGCCCGGGGCGGCCGCCCCGCCCTATATCTGCCCCTGCTTGGCAGTGTATTGGCGGAGGAATCTCAGCTTGCTGGCTGCTGCAGGGTCTCCGTGAGGAGGCGGCTTGTGATAGACGTCGACTGGTTCCCACAGGCTGCCATGGTGCTCCCTGCGTGGTGCAGACAGGGACTGGCCTGTGTCAGCTTGTCCCAGCTGGCTGTGGTTACCCCGGGGTTCCCCACTGAGGGCTGAGTCATGGCTAGCACAATGTGTCGACACAGCCAGGGAGACGGGCTTTCAGGCTGCCCTGTGCCTACCTGGCATGGAGCGAGTGCTTTGGAGCTGTGGAGATGGGTACTGCTGAAGAGATCCAGACAGAGAAGGGTTAAAAGCACCAGCCCAGCTCCTCTTTCCCTGTTTACCTCCCCCATCCCCTGGCTGGCTACTCAGTTAATTCCCCTGCTTTGTCTGTTCTTTGCCTTTAAAGGAAGGGGAGCCCCTTTCCTCCCGGAGCCCCCACTACCACATCTCCAGTGACGGGAGCCTCCTGATCCCCCTGCCCTCTGCTGGAGAGTCGGGTGTCTACGTCTGCACGGCCACCAACCTGGGGGGCTCTGCCCACCAGGAACTCCAGCTCTCTGTCAACAGTGAGTCGGCTTGCTTGGGGAAGACCCAGCCAAGGCCTTTTAAAATGGCCCGCAGAGCCTTGGGCTGACAGAAAGGGAGCTCAGGATAGGAACCTTGGGACTCCCTCAGCCTCTCCCTGGCTCTCTCCCTTCCCTGAGCCCCCTCAGCCCTGACAGAAAGAGACACTTTTCCAGTGAACGTTTCCTTCCCTTCCCTGATTGTGGATTGAGCCTCCAGCTCTCTCTAGGCATGGTGAGCAAGCCCCACCTATCCCTCAGGACTGTCACTGCTGCCAGGAGCTATTGCTCTGTGCCAGGGGCTTCTAGGGAATGTGCAGAGGCAGTGTGGTGCAGTGGATAGGGCATTGCTCTAGGAATCAGGGGACCTGGGCTGTATTCCCAGCTCTGTGGCTGACTTGCCTGTAGGACCCTGGGCAAGTCACTTCGCTTCTCTGCACCTTCTTCCCCCCCACTCCACTGCTTGCCTGCGAGCGTAAGGAGTTTGAGTCTGGGGCTGTGTCTCCCTGCTAATATCCTGGGCCCAAGGCTTGGGTAGGGCAGTGATAATACAGACGGCCTGTGTCCCGAGGGGCTATTGTTGTGCATAGTGCAGCACTGCAGTGACGTAGCTCCGTGGAAGCCCATCTCCCTGCACCTTTCCCTGGTGCTAAATTCATGGAGTCAGGACCCAACAGCTCTTCAGCCTGGACGCCAACCTCACTTCCCCCTCTTTGTCCCACCAATGCAGCTAAGCCCAGGATTAGCAGCAACAGATCACATGAGTCAACGGGACCAATAAGGATTTCAGCCGTGGTTGGGCAGGAAATGACACTGCCCTGTGTCGTTCAAGGGTACCCATCACCGCTGGTCATATGGACACAGGAATCTCGGGCACTGCCTCTTACCACAGGAAGGTAAGGAACTGCCTGGAAGGTGCAAAGATGGGGAAACCCAATGGGCTCGTTGTTAGGGGCCCTGTAGCTTTATCTGTGTTCTTCTTAAGATCTTGGGACCCTTTGTACACAGACGAGATTAGTAGCGTCAGGCCAAATTAGCCCCTGCTGCGATTGCATCAATGTCAATGGATTTATGGTAGGAGACTGAAGTGGAATGGGGCTTTTCTACAAAGTCTTTCTAATGCATGTGATGCCCTCTCGGCCATGGAGGTGGTCTGATATGGCTGAGCAGGCTGCAGTGTTTCATTGGAAGGGGGCATTATCTAGTGGTTAGATCTGGGGAAGTGGAAGGCAGGAGATATGGGTTCCACTCTGTGCTTTTCCTGTATATGGTCGTGGCGAATTGCCTCAGTTTCTCTTTCTGTAGCAGAGGGGCAGTGGTCTCCTAGTGCAGAAGATGTGCAATCTGCATTGTTTCCTTGAATGTAACCGTCCATTTGACATCTGTGGGTGAAGGTTAAAGATTGGTACGTAATGTGGTTTTAAGTCCTATAACTGCCCAGCTGAAGCCAGGTGCCCCGTTAACACTGTCAGTAAGTGGGTGCAGCCGCTGGTTCCATCTGAGGGAGCTGGGACCCAGAGCTGGCATCTCACCAGGTTGGTGCCCTTGAAACAGGAAAGCTTTCTTTGCTGGTTGCTGTGAGCGGGGATTAGACTGTGCTTGGCTGGAGACATCTGCCACCCCCTAGACTCAAACGCTGAAGGATGATATCAGCAGTTGACACAGTCCTTGAAAAGAGCCAGAGAGAGTTCTTGGATTCAGCCCTGCCAGCCCTTTATCCTAACATCTGTCTGGAAGGAACATCTGCTTTCAACCCGCATTAAGCCGAAGTGCATACACCCCTGGATACGTACGGGGCTTAAGTTGCACATTTGTCTTGTGGTGGGGGAGGAGGCTGCTTTTCATGTCCCATCCTGGCACTCCTCCTCCTTCTTCCCCCTCTTCCCCCCGCCTTCGGCACATCTGGCTTTGTGTGCATTCCTGCTGGTGCTGTCATGGTTACGTCTAAGGTAGCGGAGCAAGGGAGAAATGTTCTCAAAGCTAATGCCAGGAATGTTTCTGGAGCCAATGGAAAGGTTGGGTGATGTGATCTGAATGTGCTTAACTCCACCTCTGCGACAGCGGGGCTTGTGTGCCAAGAGCCTGTTGAAGTGTGTTTTATTGTGGGTCAGCAGAGTGCTCGGGGCAGATCTACTGCACAGCTAATCCCTGCTTAGTGTGTGTTGTGACTCTTAGCTGGGATTGAATTAAAATACTATCATCCTCTGGCCAAATAGCTGTGAAAAGCCTCCTTCACACATGCATGTGTCACTCCGGTTCCTCCAGGCTGTAGCTGGGCTCTTTGTGTTTGGCTCCGTACAGAGCAGGGGGTGTTCTCTGAAGACCACAGAGACCAACATGAAAGCCACTGGGTTACCTGAAAGGTACAGGTCGAACCTCCCTGATCCTGTGCCCTCAGGACCTGACCAGTTCTGAACCAGGAAATATGTCAGGCCCGGGGAGGTCAATGTTGGCCCCTCCACTCCTGGCTGCCAGGAGCTGGGCACTCGGGTTTCACTCCCTCGGGGTGCTGAGGCTCTGCTCCTGGCTGCCAGTCCTTGGGGTGGCGGGGCTCTGCTCCCTTAGGTTGCTGGGACTCTGCTGCCAGCAGCTGGGGCTCCAAGGCTTTGCTCTTGGCCACCAGCTCTGGGGCTCTGCTCTTCTCTAGTCCGGCAATGCTCCTGGCTGCAGCCCACCGGCTTTTCCCCATGAGTGCTCCAGCTCCGGAGCACCTCTGGGGATCACTGATGATGCTGGACCAGGGGTGCTGCAGGACTAGGGAAGTCAAGATTATAGAGGTTCAACCTATCATTCAATCTAAAGGCCCAGTTGGGGCAGCTGGGCACCAAACCAGGGCTCCAGTTGACTGTGAGTAGTTGAAAGTGCTCAGCGTGCTACAGGATTTTTATTGCCAAAGCTAATGTGTCCCCTGCTCCCACGAGTAGCCTTCGTTTGCACAAGGATCTGGCTCTAAGCCTTGTGAGCCTCTGAAAGCAAACCCAGGGAGCGCTGCAGAGGAGGGGGCTCCCTGTGCGAGGGTTGCGCGGTTCTGCGACAAGGATCTTGCCTGGAACATACAAGAGAGTCTCGACCAGGGCATGGTCTTCGCTTGAACCTTGAATAACTGATGTGCTTGTGCCATCCGTGCGTGATCCCTGCTCGTCTGCTGCTTTGGCAATTGCCTGGGGTCTGCTTCTGCAAGTTCAAGGTGAGCTGAGGCGCGGAAGCGCCACGATGGAAATATCTGGGCCTGAAAGTGCAAAACGGACAACTTGTTTGTCCTCCCAGCAACAGCTTGGGCCAAATTTCAGCTCCACTGAAATCAGAGGAGTATAACTCTGGTTCCAGGGTGGAGAGAGGCCTTTTGTTTAAGAAAGTAAAATCTGATTGCGGCTGGCTAGCTGCAGGGAGTCCCAGGGAAGCCCCACCAACAACCTGGGCATCCAAGGAGAAGCCATATAGTGATGCACATAGAGCAGAGAAGGCTGCAGGGTAACCAACCGCTCCCAGTCTCCCTGATTTCTTGGAGGCTTTTCTAGACACTCCCATGAGCTAGTATCTGAGCCCCTCATGCTCTCAGTGCCTCTGTGCCATCATCCCCATTGTACAGGTGGGAGACTGAGGCACAGAGAGGGGAAGTGTCTTGCCTGAAGTTGCCCAGGGAGTCTGGCAAAGCAGGGACTTGAACCCTAGTGCCCCAACCACTGGACCATCCTTCCTTTTCTGACTTCATCCACTGGCTGTCTCCCATGAGTGAAATAGCTGTTCAGTCCCTTATGGCATCCTCATGTAAATTAGTGGTGGATCCTGGGCCAAACCCCTGCATTTCAGACTCTCCCCCACGCCCCCCAACTTCTCCAGTGTCCGATCTGGATCCTGATCCCATGTTGACAGGCCAAACCAAAGTCCTGACTGAATGTCAGTGCTTGGGCCAGTCACTACAGATACGCAGCTGATTCCTTTTCTCAGCAGGCAGTTATCATTGCATAGGCCTGTGCCTTCCTCCAGGGGTAGGAGCTGATGTTTTTGTGTGTGTGGGGGGATGTTGAAGGAGGGGAGAAGGAGAGGGTTGCGGGTTCGAGTCCCGGGTCCCCTGGTCTAGTCAGCTCTCGTCAGGCGGAGCTGGGGCAGGCAGGCTAAAGGGCCTACTTGCGGTAAGGTGGGTTAGTGTCATAGTGAGAGAATCTGCATATGAGAATGAAATCTAATGATGGAGACTTCATTGAGGAAACTTTCTACCAAACTCTCCTCTCGCCAGCCTGCGGTCTTGGAAACTGCCAGTTGACTGGTTATTCATGGGTGGAATAGTCATTAACCACTCATCCAGAGATGTTTCCCTGTGTCCAAATGTTGGGGAGCTGCCACCTTGACAGGTGTTTTATTGTAAGTCCTGCCTGAGTGGGTGGGTGGACCTCCCATCTCTGTCTCCCACCTTTCCCTGCCTCAAAACCCTGCATTGTATCTTAAGTCTTGGAAAATTATCTTCCCAGGAAGAAATTCCTTGGAGTATATTGGTGATGATCTACAGCACTTGGCCTGACTATGGTAATATATTGGAAGTAGGAGGTAATTGCTTTTCATTTCATTGCTCCATAGCAGACACTAATGGTTTATTGTTTTTCACCTTCCACTGTTTTTTTCCCATTAAGTTAATCTTAATGGACTAAATTCATGCCTACTGTATTTCCATTTACTTCAATGGAGTAATGTCCGGGTTGAATTTGGTGCAAGAGCTTCGCACTGTTTCAGCTGACACTGAAATGCAGCTGTGTCTGCGCTGGAAAGTGACAGCTGTTTAACAGCACACAATACCATGGAGCAAATGGGCTTTAGATATTTTTTCTCATATGCAGCAGGATTTGCAAAAGTAGGAATTAAATGCAGCAAATGTGCAGGGACAGCAGCAGTTCTGGGCACAGTAATAGCCTTATCTGTGGCAGGATGTGAGATTTGAGACAATTTCTGTTTATACGGTTTAATGTTGGCAGGCCAAATTCATCCTTCAGTGAAATCAGCAGAGCTGAGTCTGGTTACACTGAGGAGTCAAGAGTTTCTCCATCAGTGCGGGGAAGAGCCTGTCTGGAGAGAGATTGGATCTTGCTGTCAAGCACCATTCACTTTCCTAGGTTCATACTGATTAAGCAAATCATGGTTAATCCTCATAAGCTGGGACCTCTGTTTAAACTGTCTTAGCATCCTAACAGGATGCTCTTTCAACATTGGATCATTGATCCTTGGTCCTGGGGTTAATAACAGGGAACGTGACTCCCCGCCTTACTGTTTGTTAAAACTCCCCTTAATTTTTATCCTCCTCCTAAACAGCAACAATTGCTGCATGGAAGGAGCCTTGATTTAACTCCTCCCAGCGGAGCTTTTCCCCTCCTGGTTCTCTTGTGTCTGAGTTCTTTTGGCCGCGTTCAGTCTCCCCGACACTTCCCCCCTTGGCTCTGCTTGTTGCCTGGGGACAGCTCCCTCTCATTGCTCACTGGGTTGATGGATGGGAGCACACAGCAAGGAGTCTGCGGATGTGGGCTGTGGTGATGTCACGTCTGCAGGATCCCTGACAAAGGCAGGGTCACAGCTGGCGGGGAGCGTGTGGTCAGCTCCAGCTGCAATAGCTCATCTCCAGGGGCAGCTCAAGTAGCCTCAGGAATGACCCCCGTCCACGGGCAGCTCCTTGTGATGCTGTCTCATGCTAGCTTGGCTTCGGCTTTCCTCCTTCATCTGGAAGAGCTGAGCATGTTGAGCCAAGCATGGAAGCATCTCACCACAGATGAGAGCCCCTTGGGCCTCCCAATTCCCTGAAGACTGTTCCCCAGTCAATGCTCATCTGGTGCATTGTGCATCTGGACTTTGGTGTCTGTTTCAAGGACTCGGCATACACTCCCCTCTTGTGTCCCCTGCTGCCTGGCGCTTAGACCCTGCCTAAGGGTTCAGGGGAACTACAGCTGAGTCTTGTTGACTCTGCTCAGGATATTGCTGGGTTGGAGGGTGACTCGGGGGCAGAAGGGGCTGGCGGGTGGCAGAGGAGGGATGCCGTAAGAGCTGTGTTTGGAGGACAAGGTTCTGCTGAGGGTGGTAATTTGGTGCTGGCCCCAGGCAGGGAGGTATATATGGCCTCTGGAGGTGGGCTGTCTTCAGAGTGAGTAGGAACCTCCCCACCTCACACCATCAGAGACTGCAAGTTCCTCAGGGCAGGGGCTGTGTCCGTGCAGTGCTGATGGTGCTGACTGTGCTCAGGCAATAGGATCCTTTCCTGGTTGCCCTAACAAACAACAGGAATACTCCTTGGGTGCTGACTGTCAAGGGTTCCTCCCTGGCCCTGATGCTTGTCGTCTTTCAGCAACGTACAGCTTCTGGCTGCTGAGAGAACTGCAAGGAGACCCAGGCAGAGAAGGGACCATGTGCTGTTCCCTCAGCTCCGGCGGGCTTCCCTTTAGGGTGATCGTCATGCCCTGGTTGGTTTGTTCTTTTCTGATCTAGGTACAGCATCCTCCCTTCAGGCTCCCTCCGATTGGCTGAGCCCAGGGTGACTGACAGCGGCCTTTATACCTGCATGGCAATGAACCCAGCTGGGAACACCTCGCTGAGCTACCACCTGGAAGTCCAAGGTACCTATTCCAGCAGAGCCTTTTGTCATGGGGGAGGGTCTGTCGCTGCCCATGGATGGCAGAGGTCATGGAGTGTGTATGTGGAGGTATGGGGATTGCACGAGGAGAAAGGGCTCACATCCTACACGCCCTTTGCCTGCTGTGCCCTAGACTGGAAATGCCCAGCAAGAAGCAGGAGGCCCTTGCAGGGTGATGGTTTCCCATCATGGGGGATACTTGGAGCTGCCTGTTTCACCTCCCAGCTGACAAGGGAGTGCGTGTGGAGCCCATCACCTTGGCTTTTGGGCATCAAGGGGAAGAGGTAGCAATGTTTGGAGATGAAAAGAGGGGGCTCGGTTTAAACTGGGCTAGTGATTCAGAGTCTGGGGGAGCCTCCTAGGGTCACTTCTCTTGGTATCTACTTCACATCCTAGGAAACGTCACTGGTTCCCAGCATGGGCCAGGCTGTCCCTTTGCCCCTTGTTATGCCCCAGGCTGGTTCCTGTGCATTAGACCTGATGTGTTTGCTGTTGGGTCTTTCCCAGCTGGGCGTTCTGTGCCACAGTGTTGCTTACAGTGAATACAGGGGCTTGAGGATCCTGCTCCCCTCTGCTCAAAGAATAACATCCCTGCTCCCTAACGCAGGGTGGGCCAAGGGCTCTTGGTTAGAACAGGGAGTGAAAAAGGGGCGTCGGCCTCCGGTCCAGCTGGGAAATCGATTGCTTAGAAAGTGGCTTCCAGCAGCAGGCTGGAAAGGTCGGAGGGGGCAGGGAGGGGCGGGGGGGGGGGGGGGGGAACGCTCAGGGCCAGCTAGAGCGGAGAGAGCGCGGCTTGAGGAAAGCCATTTAGAAGCCAGGGCCATGTCGTTGGGTGCACTGGCAGCACTTCATCAGGCAGCAGGCAGGGCCCTTTCCCAGACATGCTGCCTGCCCCCAGCTGTGTCACTGTCACCCCAGCTGTGTCACTGTCACCCCAGCTGTGTCACCCCAGCTGTGTCACCCCAGCTGTGTCACTGTCACTCTAGCTGTGCCACCATATCTGTGTCATAGGTACTGACTCTGTGGGTGCTCCAGGGCTCAGCACCCACTGGCACCCAAGCTCCCCTCTCTGTCCTCTTTCCCCAGTGCTTCCCACCCACCAGCATACCTGCTGATCTATTCTCAGCACCTCCTGTGGATGGTGTTGAGAGGTTCTGGGAGGGAGAGGAAGGAGCAAGGATGCACTGTGCTCAGGGAGGAGAGTGTGTGGCAGTTTGAGGAAAGGGGTGGAATAGGGGTGGGACCTGGGGCAGAAAGGAGGGGCTCAATTCACGCACCCCCCCCCCCCCCCCCGCTAAATCAGAAGTTGGCGTCTCTGGTGTCCCTTGAAATTGGTCATCAGGTCACTTGTTTAGAGAGGTTCCAGGACACAGCCAGTTAACTTCCCAGTGTTAATGAACCCTAGTGTCCTTCTTAGAGGGCAATCCACCCTGGGCCAGCGCTACTGCCCTCTGAGACCAGTGGGAGCTGTGCTTAGCGCTGGAGCCCGGCCCACACCACTGCTTGTGTGTCAGTGCAGCCCCATGGACGGATGGAGTCTCCTGACTAGACTGGCACGGTCGTGAGCCAGTGGGCTACGTGAGGGCTGGACGGGGGCCTGTGTACAGCAGCTGCTAACATAATTATCCTGCTGCTGGCCCTGAAGCATTGCAGGCAGAACATAGAAAGGGATGACTGTGCCTCGGAGTTAGAAGGGCAGGAGACATTAAAGCCATTAAGGAGCCACCATCTGCTGTCCAGAATGGGTCTGGGTGTTTGTTTCATTGAATCCTAGGATCCCAGGGCTGGAAGAGACCTCAGGAGGTCGTCGAGTCCAGCCCCCTCCCCAACGAAATCATCCCAGCCAGGGCTTTGTCAAGCTGAGACTTAAACATGGTCATCGGATTTCTTTCTATTCCCTTGTCCCTATCATGAGTCCATAGACTGGGCTCCCCCCAGTGGTGCCTATGGCTCGAACCTACTTCATCTACGCAGTGCCGATGGATGGCTCCCCTGCTCTACCAGGCAAGGTGGAGCTGGCACCATGCTCTCTATGAAGGTGTAAAGCCCCCTTGTAGTTTGGTGGAGGGTTCCCTTGTCACTTGTGCTGGGAGAGCCCGTCCAAGATTCTTCAAGAGGCAACACTCTGACTTGGGTTTCTACTCACTGTTCATCCGTTTTGGGGTGACTGAGGCTGGCCAGAGTCGGGCTTCATGTCGGTGAGGTGCCCTGTGTCACTGCCTGCTTTAAAAATAGCTCAGTGCTGAGTGTTTGAATGTGCACAAACACTCTGCATGTTCAGCCGAACAGCAGCATGTCCTGGCTCGGGTCTCGTGACCCACCCAGCTGCAGCAGCATGGGCCAGGCTGGGACGATGGGGTGGCTGTGTTTGTAAGGAGCAGATACGGTCTGTGGCTGGAGGGATCTGGGGGAGGAGAATGCTTTGCTCTGAGCGGGTTCTTGTGCTTAAGCACTCTTCAGAGTCCCATTGTGCAGGGTCCCTGGAAGCCCCACGTTTTACAAAGGGGGAAACTGAGGCATGCAGCAGTTCACAGCTATTGCCCAAAGTCCCACAACGAGTCCAGACTCCTGGTTTGCTGGTTCTCCCTCTCACACAGCGGTACACTATAGTTTGCACCTGGAATAGTGGTTTTGTTGACCGGTGTCTCTCACAAAGTGGTGAGGCTGCCTGAGGCCATATGCTGATCTCAAGCATTGCCTGTAAAGCCAGCTGTAAATGCTCACATGGCTGGGGGCCTTCTTTCCATTCAGTAACATCCACAGTGGCCATTAGATCCAAAGGGTAAGGCAGGGAAGCCCTCCCCTCTCTGTTTCAGCCCAGTAGAGGCCTTTGTCACTGTGAGAGAGCCACCTTCTCTCGCCAAGCGCCACTACGTGTCCCCACATACACACCCATCTAGAATGGCTCAGTCCTCTCTGCAGAAGCTTTGTTGAAAGAGGAGCTGATCTTGCAGCAGTCTCAAGCAGCCCCTTTTGGAATGGAAAAATACATGGCAAGAGCTGCCACAAAGAGGGCACTGGGGCGTGACCCCTCCTGTAGTGACAGGGCAGGGGGAAGGAATAGCTCAGTGGTTTGAGCATTAGCCTTCTAAACCCAGGGTTGTGAGTTCAATCCTTGGGGGGTGGCATTTAGGGATCTGGGGCAAATCTGTCAGGGATGGTGCAGGGGACTGGACTAGATGACCTTTAAGTATCCCTTCAGCTCTATGAGGATAGGTATAGCAGCATATTAAATAAATGAAACACTGTGATGATGTTTGAAGCAGAGAACATGGGCTCAGGACTCCTGGGTTCTAGTCCTGGCTCTGCTACTGAGAACTTGGGCACATCATTTTACTTCTTCCTGCCTCAGTTTCAGCCTCCTGGTATCTAATCATACTAACCCCACCCAGAGTCTGAGATCCCTGGCTTGGAGGAGAGTCTAAGATCTGTTTACATTGCTGCTTGGCGGGCTCCCCTTCCCCTTTGTTACTTTTATTTCAGTGCCTCCTCGCATTCAGCCAGGCCCCAAGGTTCTGAAGGTGCTAGTGGGTCACACGCTGGACCTGCCCTGCCTGGCTCACGGCAATCCAGTCCCCAAGCTCCGATGGACCAAAGATGGCAGCCCGCTGAGGGTGGGCGACCAGGATTTCCTAGAGGGGCCTGATGGGGCCATCAGCATCCTGGACGTGCGGGTCTCTGATGCAGGGTGGTACCGGTGCATTGCGGCCAGCAGCGCTGGAGACGATGCCATTGAGCTTGTGGTGGAGGTGCTGGGTGAGTGCTGAAGTGTGGGTGGGTGATGTGGCGGTTCCACTGCACTCCCTGAGGTAACATGCTGCTGTGTAATGGCTGCCATCTTGCCCCACCGTAAGGAGTGAACCGGGGAACCTCCACAGCTAAAGCTCTGTAGCTGGGGCTGTAACAGACTGGTGTCCGCCGGGTCAGGCACAGAACAGGCCTGTCAACACCCACTGGCCAGTCACGTAGTATCCTCAGGCACAGTCTGCAGTTTGGGGGTAAAGGTGCAGGGGTAAAGGAGAGTGAGGTGTCTCCTCCAGGCAGATTAAGATGAAATGGGGCCCGGGTCCTTCCAAATTCCAAGGTGCCCTTCCTCTCCTCTCTCTTTCCACATGGATGGAAGGTCTGATGCTGCCACACGCCGCCAGCAGGTCTTTGGGCTGAATCCTCCTCGGACAGAGCGAGTAAGCACCTGTCTCAGCCCAGCTGGGTGGGGTGTCTTTGGGGGAGCCCGGAATCTGGTGCTCCAAGGATCCTGCCTTGATCCTGGCTCCCACTCTAGCTCCTGCCAACCTGACTAACATCCAGGATCTGCAGCGTTCCTACCCTGCTCCTCTTTCCCTGAGACGAGTCTGCAAAGGGGCCAGACCTCAGGGGACCAAACTCTCCTCTAGGGGATTAGGCCTGAGAGTCACAAACGGGACCAAATAAACCATTAGGGCAACTTGTGTCCCCTCCAGAGCCCCCCCACCTGAACGACAGTGCAGATGTCCTGCTAGAACGAATACTGCATGAGAATGTCACTCTTCCCTGTGCAGTGAAAGGTAAGAGACCAAGTCCTTGAGCTGTGGGGAGGGCTCTAGAATAAGGGCATGTCTACACTACAAAGTTAAGTCGAACTAACGGATGTTAGTTCGAATTAACTTTGATAGGCGCTACACTAGCGCTCCGCTAGTTCGAACTTAATTCAAACTAGCGGAGCGCTAAGTTCGAACTAGGTAAACCTCATTGTACGAGGACTAAGCCTAGTTCGAACTTACTAGTTCGAATTAAGGGGTGTGTAGCCCCTTAATTCGAACTAGTGGGAGGCTAGCCCTCCCCAGCTTTCCCTGGTGGCCACTCTGGCCAACACCAGGGAAACTCTATTGCCCCCCTCCCGGCCCCGGATCCCTTAAAGGGGCACGGGCTGGCTACGGTGCCCGTGCCAGGTGCAAGCCTGCCAGCACCCAGCCAGCAGACCCTGCACCTGGCACGTCTCGAGCCAGCCACCCGATGCCCCCCAGCCCCCCCCCTCTTCCCGGAACCAGGCTGGCGGCTCCCGGGAGCTTGCCCGGGACCGCAAGAGGCGGGCACCCGCCTGGTCAAGTGCGGACATCGTGGACATCGTCCACGACCTCTGCACTAGGCACAGGAAAGTGTCCGTCTAGGGCAGGAGAGCTGCCAGCCTGGCCACCCAGGAGCAGGTGTGCATGAAAATCAGGGTGGTCCACTGAGACCCCCGACCCTGAGCCCTGAGCTTACAATGGCCGTCCTGGGTCAGACCAAAGGTCCATCTAGCCCAGCCCTAGAGACCCTGGAGGACCCTTTTGGGCAGTGCTGGCTCCTTTCCCTCCTCTCCAGCTGCTTCTGTAGGAGCCGGGGCTCTTCTTTGCCCAGAACAGTCTGGGTGCATGTAAGAGCAGCAGGAAAGGAGACAGTCTTGGTGCCCGCTGGGCAGCTCTGCAAGGGGGTCACCACAATGGCCAGCGGGAGGGCAGACGGTCCCATGCTGTATGGGAGGGAGATGCTACAAGTCACTCGCGCTAGGAAGGTGTGTGGTACTTCTTGCAATGAGAATATTCAACCACCCCTGTAAGTCAGGGGCACCCCGGGAAACGGGGTGATAACAGTGTCTCTGGCCTCAGGGTACAGCCATCACGGCATGGCAAGGGTCTGCCCTGGGGGAGGCATGTCAGGCAATGCTCTCTGGGGGGGATGGCAGGAGGGGATGCAGCCCCCTGTCCACCTGGGAGATTGTGCTATTAGCTTCCCCTTAGCTGAGCCTGGCGCTGCAGGGGAGGGAAGGAGTTAGGAAGTAAAAGTGTACCTGGAGCGCCTCCTAGTGGCTGTCAGCATGGTGTGCACTGGCAAAGGTTGGAGACCACCAGCTTGTTAGGGCTCTAGGAGTAACTTCTGGTTGTACAAAGCATTTCACATGTGGGCTGAGCTGGCCACTGAAGCCAGTGCTGACAGGGACCACCAGCGGCACTATGGAACTGGGATTGGCAGTCACGGGCTAAGCAGCCGGAGCCAGCTACTGCCCAAGATAGGACTCAGATGGCTCCCCCTTGGTCTGAGCACAGCCCTACGATTTAGGGGTGTCCACTGAAATCTCGATTTTGCAGGCAGCAGCTGTTCCTCTAACAGGTGTTACCCACCCTGCGGCTTCTACTTTGCCAAACGTTGGGGTGTGGGAGTGTGACTGGGGCATCGAGAAATGGGCATCTGTGCGAGTCGCTCTTGCCTAGCAGGAGCTGCAGCTGGCTGGCCCACACTCCCCTGCCTTGGCT
This sequence comes from Pelodiscus sinensis, assembly GCF_052426305.1. NCBI lineage: Eukaryota > Metazoa > Chordata > Testudines > Trionychidae > Pelodiscus > Pelodiscus sinensis. The sequence goes on from NC_143074.1 coordinate 13,806,938, forward strand.
GTCACACAGGCGTGCCGAAGCCGTCTGTCCTGTGGCTGAAGAATTCTGCCGAGCTCTTGGGCAGCTTCCCACGTCCCTTGGTGCTGGAGGAGGGCTCCTTGGTGATCGTCTCCGTGCTGCCCAGCGATAGTGGAGACTACACGTGCTGGGCAACCAACGAGGCCGGCTCTGTGCAGCGGAGAGTCAAGCTTGTGGTTTATGGTGAGAGGAAGCTGCATGGAGGGAGCAGATCCCGGTGCTGGGAGGTGGAGAGGAGGGTTGTCCAGTGCGGGGGGTGGCAGAATGGGCCCATATTCATTTCTGATATCCCAGTCCTAATTGTACTCATCGCCTACCCTGGGGAACACTAGGTCACTTGCCTTCTAGGCCTGTGTCATGTGGGGAGAGGGGCGGACAGGCAGAGGGGTGGCAGGGACAAATGAATTGGGAAGCTTCAGGCATCATGTTAAAGCCACAAGCCGCCAGTGCTGGGGCAAAAAGGGTCTCCTGAACAGCTCCTCCCACAGAAGGGAGGATGCAGGCCAGGCTGCAGAGCCAGGAGATGCAGACACAAACTAGTCTACCTGAGAATTTCTCACTGACTCCAACTGGGTCCTGGTGGCTGCTCAGCCCCTGAGCTCCCCAGTGCCTGGCTTTCTGAGCATGGTCAGCTCAGCGGGATAGGCTGTGGCTCAGCAAAGCCTCTCTCCACTCCCTCACCTCCATCAGCATGTCCAGTCCTGTTGCCAAAATGCGGCAAGGAACTTTGAGCCAGCCCCAGGCACGGTGGGTGCCCTCTGTGATCCAGCCGAGGTTGCTTCACCCCTTAGAGCAGTGGTCCCCAACCTTTTGGGGCTGCCGGGTGCCCGGGGGCGGGGCCACTCATGCGCCGGGTGTCCGGGGGTGGGGCCGTGCATGCGCCCAGGGGCAGAGCCATCCATACGCCGCTTGCCCGGTGCCGGCGCCACCCATGCGCCGCACTCCCGGTGCTGGCGCTGCTCCTATGCCGCACACCCAGGGGTGGGGCTGCCCATATGCCGTGCACCCAGGGCCAGAACAGCTCATGAGCTGCATGCCCGGGGCCGGCGCTGCTCCTGTGCCGTGCGCCCACGTGCCAGCAGCGCCCATGCACCCCACGCCTGGACTGGCGCCGCTCCTGTGCCGCGTGCCCAGGGGCGGGGACGCCTATACGCCGTGCGCCCGGGGCTGGCACAACCCATGCATTGCGTGCCTGGGAGTAGGGTCGCCCATGTGCTGCGCGCCCAGGGCTGGCGCCGCCCCTGTGCCATGCACCCGGGGTTGGGGTGGACCCAATCACTTGGCAGGCGCATAGAAATGGCCCAGCGGGTGCCATGGCGCCTGCGGACACGGCGTTGGGGACCACTGCTCTACAGGGCTGCTGGCAGCGTTCTCAGGTCGTTGGGCACCTGGAGAGTCCATTTCTGGACACACATGGGACCTGCAGGCGAGCCCTCTGCCATTGTGCTGGAGAGGCAGGTTCTGTTGAAGGGTGTGCACTAGCCCGGTGAGCCAGCAGAGCATTGCTCTGCTCGTTCCTCTCCCGACGGGGCTCTTCCTCTCCTTTCACAGCACCCCCTGAGCTGAGAGGTGGTGGCCCTCAGAGGAATGTTTCCATCCTGGCCGGCCAGCCCCTGACGCTGGACTGTGATGTTTCTGGCATCCCAGCTCCTACTGTCACATGGTACAAGGATGGGCAGTTGGTAAGTTGCGGGCGAAGAGAGCCAGTGGGCACTATGGCGTCAGCAGGAGCTGTCCCCACCCTGGGTTGGAGAATGGCAGCGGAAGTCAAGTGCTCTGCTCTGGTTCTGGGTGGCAGGTAGCAGAGGGTAAAGCGGCTTCTGACCCTGTCCCAATTCTATCTCTTTCCCCCAGCTCTCAGAGGGTGGCAGCCTCCGCTTCCTCAGTGGAGCACAGTCCGTCCAGTTCCACAAGGTGCGGCAGGAGGACTCAGGGTCCTACGCCTGCAGAGCTGTGAACAGGGTCGGTGAGGCCCAACGACACTTCCACATCCTCGTTCTTGGTGAGTCCCGGTCCTGAGCCTTCTTCTGTCCAAGGCAAAAGTATCCCTGGCTGGGCCAGCAGAGCCTCTCTAGGGACTGGTGAGAGACACTAATCCCAGTGGCCCAGCCCCCCTGCCAGGCCTAACCAGCCAGCATGCTGACGGCCCCTCTGGAAAAGGGCTCAACTTCCTTGGCAGCTGCTACTCTTTCACCTCCCCAAAGCCAGCAAGGGTGCAGGCCAGAGGTTGAATCCTTGGGCCACATTCAGACCTTGGAGTAAGCAAGTGCAACTCCATTGGCTTCCTGTGAATTGCGTCCTCTTACACCAGGACTGAATTTGGCCGGGGGTGTCGCGTTCATAACATGACAGCAGAAGACGGTGCTAAATGAGGAGATAAAGTAGAGAAGCTCTGCTGAGCCTCTGCTTAGTGAGAAGCCAGGAAGTGGCTGCACTGCATTAAGGAAGTACGGAGGCTTTCCATTGCCCTCTGCCTTTACTTTGCTAACCTGCCTGATAGGGTGCCGGGGGATGGGTGTTCTGCGTCTCTCAGGACTAGGGATGTGAAAGGTTAAGGGTGATGCTTGTCTGTTCCAGTTAACTAGTGGGACCTGGAGCAGCTCCCAGCCCTCTGCAGGCAGGAAGCTGCTCCAGCCGCCCAAAGCAGCCCCTATCTGCATCGAACCCAGCCACGTCACAGGCAGGGACTGCTCCAGCCCGGCCATGCCGCCCCTACCAACGCCTCACTTAATTAGTTAACTGGTTAAACATCACATTTCACTGGTTAAACAATTAAACAGGATTTTACACCCCTACTCTGGACTGCATTTGGGAGGTGTCCGGGAGGAGGACAGTGAAACTGACATGCATTTCCAGACCTTCACGCACCTTATAAACAGCAATAAAGCTGTTAATCCCCGTGTAGTGCACCTATCAAACTATCCCTCCCTGCCCCAGTCTGCCCCTCGTCACCTATGTCCTTGGCCATTGTCTTTGTGGCTCTCCCATTATCTCCCCCTTCCTTTCCTCCCCTAGTCTCGCCCGTGGTGTATGGATTGGGGTCGCCCCCCGACGTGTCAGTGCTGGTGGGCTCTGAGGTGGAGCTGCAGTGTCGGAGCACGGGCGTGCCACCTCCCCAGGTGGAGTGGATGAAGGATGGCCAGTAAGTGCACAGTGGCTGTTGCCAATCTCTGGCTGAGGCTCCCTGGCCAGCTCAGGTCAGCTAGAGGCTGCAGAAAGCTGGTTTATCAGCTGGTGCATTGCTGGGCTGAGGCCCTAGATGGGGGTAAGCCGGGCTGGTATTTGGGACCTGGCCTACATGCTGTTTTCGAATGGGTTCCTGGAACACAAAGTGCTTTTGGAAACCCAGTGACCTCTCCATCGGCTTGTAATGGGCAGCTTCCTCTGCCGCAGAACAGCCATCTCAGAGCCCACCCTGGGCAGCCTCAGCACAAAGGTCCAAGGACAGGCTCTGCTTCTCCCCCCAGCAAGGGTCCCTCCCGGGCACAGGCCTCGCTGAGCACACAGGATGTGATCTGTGTGGGCTGCAGGCTTTCCTGCAGGCCAAGTTGGCTCTCCCACTGGGGAAAAGCTCTGCTGTGACACGGCAGCACATGGTGATGATGCTGATCTCATCCAGAGAGCCTGATGATCAGACACCCCCTCTGCTCTCGAAGCTGCATCAGGGTTGAGACAGATGTGGGGGAGCTTTTGCTACTTCTGCCCCATTTCTGTGGGCAAATAGATGGTCTTGGCCTCCCTGTCTTCCTATCCTGCACCTTTACCCAGCCTGACTGTTACTAAACGGCTGTGTCTACACTGGGCCACTTATTCCGGAAAAGCAGCCGCTTTTCCGGAATAAGCTGCGAGCTGTCTACACTGGCCGCTTGCTTTTCCGGAAAAGCAGCGATGCTCTAGTGTACAAAATCAGCCGCTATTCCAGAAAAACTATTCTGCTCCCGCTCGGGCATAAGTCCTTATTCCGGAACACTGTTCCGGAAAAGGGCCAGTGTAGACAGCACAGTAGTCTTTTCCAGAAAAAAGCCCCGATCGCGAAAATGACGCTCGGGGCTCTTTTCCGGAAAAGCGCGTCTACATTGGCCACAGATGCTTTTCCGGAAAAAGGGCTTTTCCAGAAGAGCAGCCTGCCAATGTAGACGCTCCTTTTCCAGAAAAAGTGAAAACGGAATAGTATTCCGTATTAAGCATTTCCGGAAAAAGGTGCCAGTGTAGACGTAGCCTATAAGTATAAACTCTCCCAGGATTGACTAGCACCCTTGGGCCTAAATCCAGCAGGCTCAGCACTCTGGCTGTGGTCTTATGCCTGGTTCTGAATTGAGCATTTGTACGGCTTCTGTATCCTCAGGCCTCTTGCCCTGCTGGACTCTCGGATCCAGCTCCTGGAGCAGGGACAGGTGTTGAGGATCCAGGGCAGCCAGCTGGAAGACCAAGGGAGGTACCAGTGCCTAGCCTTCAACCAGGCTGGCCAGCAAACCAAGACTTTCCAGTTGCATATTTACAGTAAGTTCCCAAAGTAGAATTTCCTCGGCAGCCTGCTGTTAGAACTGCAAAGAGAAGGGGGTGAGTGTGACAAGAGATCTGTCTACATTGCCATTTGGAGGGAGCCAGGGGAGACAGTGCGCTAAAAGTAGCAACAAGAACGTTACCGCTCAGAACTGGAAGAGACTTCAGGAGGTCATCAAGTCCAGCCCCCTGCACAAAGCAGAACCCATCCCAAGAAAATCATCCCAGCTCGGGCTTTTTCAAGCTGAGAATTAAAAACTTCTAGGGATGGAGATTCCACCACCTCCCTAGGGAACCCATTCCACTGCCTCACCACCCTCCTAGGGAAATAGTTTTTCCTAATATCCAACCTAGACCTCCCTCACTGTGTTAGCTCAAGTCACCACTGAAACTCTCTGCCCTGGCAGGAGCCCTGCTGGCCAAGTCTGTCTGCCCAGGCTGAGCTGCAGCAGAAATGTACCAGCGAGAGATTTTCTCTCCCAAACTCTTCTTCCAGGGTCCATGAGGCCAAGGCTAGTTTAAGTAATTGGTGATCCGATTATGCGTTGCCCCTTGGGGATGTCTTGTGGTTTTAGCAGTGGGTCATGTGCCGGTAGCCTGCAGATCCTTATTTCTCCCCAGCAGCGTGCTGGAGTGGGTGAGGATCCTTGATTGTGTTCCCCAGTGGGTGATGGCTGCATTGTGCCAATGCGCTGCCCTGAACCTAAACCGCCTTTACTCCCGTTTCCTCACCACCAGCCCTCAATCCCTGAGCCTCCACCCTTCCCTCACTGCCTGCAGGACCAGAAAAGAGCTCTTCAGCCAGGCGTGTTATGGGAGCTCACCTGCTTGTAGCCATAGAGTATAGAGGGTTTTGGGTTCCCAGGCCACCGCTGGAGGCAGACTACGGGGCAGTGCTGCTTCTCTAGGAGTCGCTTGACATAGTCCAGCCTGACAGGACCAGCTGTGGCTCCGCCATGGCTTCTGTGTGATGTGCCTTCCCTGCCCTTGCGGAGCACTGTGCCCGAGGAGCGAGAGAGCTGGACCTGTTGGGGTCACCCGCATTTCACTCTCCACGTTCATTTCCCTTTTCAGCACCACCCACCATCCTGGGGTCCAGCGAAAGGGCAGAAGTCGTGGCCCTGCTCAACCACCCCATCGGGCTCCAGTGCGAGGCTCGGGGCTCACCGGCTCCCAGCATCACCTGGTTCAAAGACAAGCGCCCCATCGTCTCCAGCGCCCGGGCAGCGTACACCAGTGGGGGGCGGGGCCTGCAGCTCGGCCCGGCCCAGGTGTCTGATGCGGGGCTCTACACCTGCCGGGCCACCAACCCTGCGGGGGTGGCAGAGAAGGCTGTGAGGCTGGCGGTGTATGGTAAGGCTTCCCGGGCCACCCAGCCATGTGCTTGGAGAGGGAGAGGGGCCCGCGACGCTTGTTCTCCCCAGCAGCCTGGGCAGTGCAACAGAACCTGGCCGTTGTTCCCAGGCGACAAACTAGGCAGCGCTGGCTGTAGGGCCAGGACTTTGTCAGTCGAGGCCGACGGTCCATGGGGCTCATTGCCATGGTCACAGGGAGCAGTGTTAGGAAAGTGACGTGTGCAGAGGGTGGGTGCTGCTCCCCTCATGCTTGTCAGCTCCTCCTGCAGCGGCAGGTGCGCTGCTGCCTTCCTGGGCCTCTCCCCTCATTGGTCCTGCCTTGGGCTGCTCCAGGTGCCAGCATTTGGGCAGAGCTGTATGGTGTGGGGTCTCCGGTCCATCCAGTCCCTCTGCTTCCCCAGCAGAGAATCCCACCCTTCCTGGACCTCCCCCCACCCCGCACAGGTAACAGCACACCGGCAATGGCAGTGACGGGTGAGGTGTGTCTCTGTTCCACCTCCCTGGTGCTAGTGCCCGCTGTCTTCCCTGCCCCTGCAGTGCCACCGGATATTGACGGCAACAGCCAAGCAGGCCAAACTGTGGAGGCAGCAGTGGGCCAGCTGTTGGCGTTGGAGTGTTCAGCCAGCGGCCAACCCCCACCTGCCCTCTCCTGGCTCAAAGACGGCCTCCCGCTGGCCGAAAGCAACGGGACACAGCTCCTGGGAGGCGGCGCGGTGCTGAGAATCGAGAGTGTCTCCGAGGGCTCAGGAGGGAGCTATACCTGCTTAGCTAGCAGCCCAGCAGGGCAGAAGGCGAGCCACTATTGGGTGGTCGTTCGGGGTAAGGCTCTCGGAGGGGTCGCGGTGATACTGCATTGGCTACAGGGCTAGGGGAGCAGCTCAGCATTCTTAGAGGGCTACTGTGTCATGATAGGGCCAAGGCCAGGAGCATGGTAGCTGCCTTGGGTAGGGCTGGGGAAGAACTGACTGCACGGAGGAGCTCTGAATGGATTTGCCATTTTGGGATGACTTTTGTCATGTATTTCACTGCAGCCCCCTGGCTGCCCTCAAGATCCCTGGAACTGACTGTGCTCCACAGCTGCTCCCGGATCCCCAGGGATACTAACTGTTCTCTCTTGAGTCCCCCGACTGCTCCCGGATCCCCAGGGATACTAACTGTTCTCTCTTGAGTCCCCCGACTGCTCCCGGATCCCCAGGGATACTAACTGTTCTCTCTTGAGTCCCCCGACTGCTCCCGGATCCCCAGAGATACTAACTGTTCTCTCTGAGTCCCCCGACTGCTCCCGGATCCCCAGGGATACTAACTGTGCTGAGTCCCCCGACTGTTCCCGGATCCCCAGGGATACTAACTGTGCTGAGTCCCCCAACTGCTCCCGGATCCCCAGGGATACTAACTGTGCTGAGTCCCCCGACTGCTCCCGGATCCCCAGGGATACTAACTGTGCTGAGTCCCCCGACTGCTCCCGGATCCCCAGGGATACTAACTGTGCTGAGTCCCCCGACTGCTCCCGGATCCCCAGGGATACTAACTGTGCTGAGTCCCCCGACTGCTTCCGGATCCCCAGAGATACTAACTGTGCCCCGCCCCCCGGATCTTCTGGCAGTTCCCTGGGGATGAATTTGCTCCTATAATAGGGTCACAGTCTGGGTTGGGTTGGACTCCTCTTATTCTCCGCTGACTTTTCTTTTGTGCTTTCTTATTCCACTCAGCTCCTCCCCAGCTGCTGATTGGCGAAGGGGAAGGTCATGTGATAGCAATGGTGAATGACTCCCTGAGGATTCCCTGCCATGCCACTGGCTTCCCTGCTCCCGCGGTCCAGTGAGTACCGAGATGGCGTGCACAAGGAAACCCCTTCCTGGGGTCGAGCATTGGTCATCCTGAGGCGTCTGTCTGTCCCCTTAACCCTTTGAGTGCTGGGCTGTAGAGCAGGCTCAGCAGCCCCAGGGGTCTCAAGGAATGCAGGATGCATGCCATCTGCTCAGTGGAAGTGACCCAGTGGGGACGGAGGAGCTAAGCCTTTACTCTAGACTTTTTCCTCTGTTAAATGGCTCCCTCCCATCCCCTGCCCCACTCTTCTCTAGTTTGGGGTATAAACGTGCCCCAGCTAGCACTGTCCCATGACAGCTCTACCTTAGCGCCATCAACCCAGGTGAATACCCCTGGCATCGGCCTGCTGGGGAAGCTGATGGAAACCTCCTGTGAGCAATGAAGGGTGTTGTGCTGATTCACCTTCCTCTCCCCGCAGTAACTCCCTCTGTCCTGAGCACAGCAGCCAGCGGGCTCTATGCTGAAATACTGGGGTGAAAGTAGTTTGCAGTTTCTTACAGGCACTGTCCTATTGCAACCTGGGTCCCTGCCAGCTCCTTAAATAGCTCTCTGTCGGCTTTTGCCATGGCTCAGCCAGCTCTTGCCGGAGTTGCGTACCAGGGCGCACCTGCTTACTTTCACCTCTGTGAATAGGGTTGCCAGGTGTCTGCTTTTCGCCCAGACAGTTCGGTATTTTGGCCTTCCATCTGGTAAAAAAAAACAAAACCAGAGCATGTAAAATGTCCAGTATTTTCTATTTTCCTCGGATGGAAGGCCAGTGGCATCTGCGAGGGCAAGGGGAGTGAGGAGTGTGGTAATTTAAAGGCGCAGTGGCCTTTTTTTTCTCAAAAAGATGGCTGGTGGCATCTGTGAGGGCGGGAAGAGGAAGGAGCACGGTAATATAAAGGTGCAGAAGCCTTTTTTTCTCAAAAAGATGGCTGGCATCGTCTGTGAGAGCGAGGGGAACAAAGAGCATGGTAATTTAAAGGCGCAGTGGACTTTTTTTTCCTCAAAAAGATGGCTGTCTGCATCTGCGAGGGTGGGGGGAATGAGGAGCGCGGTAATTTAAAGGCGCAGCGACCCCTTTCTTTTCTTTTCTTTTTTTTTTTTTTGCTCAATCAATTTTTCCCTGATTGTTCGGGACGGTATCTGGCAACCCTATCTGTGAAATAACCTGTGTACTATGGGGAAGTGAAGGTGCTTCTCCCATAGCAAACCCTGCTAGTTGCTCTGTGATCCCCCCCCTTGATGCCACTTCAGCTCCCTGTTTCTCTGTTGATTGCCTTGCCTGGTGGGTGACAAGCCTCCTGCTAGGTGGTGGGTGGGGGGGGGGGGCGCTGTTCTTCCCCTGGTAGGAACTCACCTGTCAGTCTCTCTGCCAGGTGGCTGAAGAATGGCCAGCCAATCGGCGAGCTGGATGGGGTGGTGAAGGCAGAGGATGGAAGGGAGCTTTGGATTCCCCAGGTGGGGCTCCGCCATGAAGGGATCTATGCCTGCGAAGCCAGCAGCGAGGTGGGCGGAGCCAGAGCTGAGGTGCAGGTGTCCGTGCAAGGTGAGCAGAACTTTCCCGACCTGCCTGTCGGAGAAGCAAGTCCCAGGCTGAGCACTGGCACAGGGGGCATCTTGCTGGGGAGGAAGGTCTCAGCCAGCCTGCTGGGAATGCTGCATCTCCAGGGTCACGGGTCCAGGAATGAGCTTGGCGCCCATCCCAGCCATTTGCTCTTGAAGGAGGTTCCCTGGTTGGCTCTAGACTGGGGTGGACAAGTTCCAGCCCATCAGGCCTTTGGATCTGGCCCACAGACTGCCCCCCTGGGACCCTGAGGCAGGCTCCCTGCCTGCCGCAGCCCCAGGCTCAAAGCAGTTCCCCTGATGTTCCTCTCTGCGATGCGTCTGGGGGTGGGAAGTAACTTCACGTGCTGCCCCTGCAAACAGTCCATTCATAGCAGCTCCCATTGGCCAGAAACGCCTTCCTAGGTAAGTGCCTATCAGCCAGAGCCTGCACCTGGCACCCCACCCCCTCCTACACCCCAACTCCCTGCCCCAGGTCACCACCCAAATGCTCTGTATCCCCCTTACACACCTCCCCCAGGCCAGAATCCTCTCCTGAACCCATACTCTCTCCCAGACCCTGCACCCCAATCCCCTGCCCCAGGTCACAACCCCCTACTTCACTCAAACTCCCTCTCGGTTCCCACATCCCCTCCTAACCCCAGTCTCTTATCCTGAGCTCCCTTCCACACCCACCTTCTGTCCCAGACCCTGCACTTTGTCCACAGAAAACTGTGGCCTTTGACTGCTTGCCAAAATCTTGGGTGTCCCCCCCCCCCAACATAAAACATTATTGCCCACCCCTTCTTTAGACAAACAGGCTACATCTACACTGCAGGCTTTTTGTGCAAGAATGGCCGTTACACTGCACGTGCGTTCTTGTACAAGTAAGTTTACAGTAAAGCGTTGGAACAGCGGGCTTCTTGCGCAAGAGTTATTCTTCTCCCCACGAGGAATAAGCCCTCTTGCGCAAGAAGGCAGTGTGGACAGGCAACAGGGCTTTCTTGCGCAAGAAACCCCTATGCTTAAATGGCCATCAGAGCTTTCTTGTGCAAGAGAGCGTCCACACGGCCATGGACGCTCTTGCACAAAAGCACATGGCAGTGTGGACGCGCTCCTGCGCAAGAAGCCTGCAGTGTAGACGTAGCCATAGTGTGTGTGGGCAGGTCACAGTGCACCGGCATCTACTACTGGGGACTGGGGTGGCATAATCATGTGTGTCCTAGGCGGGAGAGGTTGGCGGGAACAGTCACCAGGGCAGAGATCTGGTGCGTCCCATGAGGCTTATCCTCACATATGAAGGAGACAGCCGGTAAAGTTTCTAATAGCTGAAGGAGAGGCTCGCTATGACAGACCCACTCACACCCTGTGTCCGCACATCCACCTCCCCATGGGTGAGACTGGCACGTGCGCATGTGGCACCACCTCCCCCCCCCCCTTTCTTGCCAGAGCGCCCGTTGGTCAGCGTCGTGGGCGGAGAGGAGGTCAGCGTTGCCTTTCGTCACTCGGTGGAGGTTCAGTGCCTGGCCACCGGTGTCCCGGCGCCCAGCCTCAGCTGGTGGAAGGATGGGATTGCTCTCCAGGCAACAGGCAGCCTTCTGCAGGTAGGATGGGTGCAGCTGCTGCCCAGGCAGACGGGCAGGGAGCAGATGGGGTGCTGCAAAGATCATATGTGAACATGCAAGCCCTTGGGGTCCTGGCTCCAGGCTGGGCTTAGGTCACAGCTGAAAACAAGTGTGGTCCCAGCCTAGTGCATGTTGGGCTAAGGCCACATCTGTCTCTGAGAGCTGGAATAGCCGGGGGTTGAAATCAGGATGGAGGTGCAGTAGCAGAGCTGTGGGGGAACTCAGGGCTAGCACAGCAGGGAGCTGCGTGTTTGTTGGAGGTGCCCTGGCTGGGTTGGCAGGGCTACGGAGGAAGGAAAGACGGCTGAGTGGCCATGGCTCTGAGTTGCTGTTCTGAGCTGTTCTCTTTGCAGGATGTGACTGTGCTCATGGGTAGTGCCTTTGTGTGTAGCAAGACTCTAACTATGGAGTCCCTCCTGTCCTCCCCCTCTCCCCCTTAGATCACAAAGGTGGACGTGGCGGACGAAGGGGTTTACTCGTGTGTGGCGACGAACCCTGCGGGGGAGGGGAGGCGAGACGTCACGGTGAAGGTGCTGGGTGAGGAGACAAGGACAGGACAGGCTGCTCCCAGTAATCTAGCCCCAGCTCCACCCTGGCAGTCAGCACCCTGAGCTGCAACCAGCCGTCAGAGCCACCCCCGGCCTGAGGATGAACCAAGCGGGATCAGTCTCTTCCCATCCCCTCCCTCCCTCTCTCTCTGTAAATGAAATTGACTCCGTTCAGTAGCGATGCAATACTTGCTGTTCATATAGCACCATACAGCCTGCAACCCTAGTGCATTACCAATAATCATTAACCCTGACAGCACCCTGGCGAGGGAGACGGTGTCACCTCCCCTTTCACAAAGTCACAGTGACTTGGCCAAGGCCTCCCAGCCACTCAGTGGCAGAACTGGGTATAGGACCCAGAAGACCGGGGACTACCAGCCCCTGACTGTAACTGCTAGACAGCACTCCCTCCCGGAGCTGGTTATGGGGCCCAGCAGGGTGACTCCCAGCCCCTTTGCTGTATCCAGGCACAGTTGTGTGCATCAAAGCTCCCCCTCCCAGCCTCCTCCCTCCCTGAGCTGTGTCTGGTGAGAACCTGCTCGCGGCCCTAAGTGGGGTTTTCAGAGCAGCCATGCTGATGGAATGTTTCTTTGCAGTGCCTCCGAACATTGAACCTGGAGAGGTGAACCAGACCGTCCCTGAGAACTTCCCAGCATCCTTTGAGTGCCTGGCCTCTGGAATGCCCACTCCGAGTAAGGCAACTCCTCTCCCTCTACTCTTCTTCCGTCCTGTGAGCATCCATTTGCCTGGCCTGGTTTCCCATCCCATCTTAGCCCTCTCTTCTGGGATCTTCTAGGCACTGGACCGGTCGCATGGAACTTCTCCTCCCTGTTGTGATTCTACCTCCAAGCCCACAGCAGGAAGCACCCGCTAAAGGGCTCCATGATTGCTTGTAATAGATTACTGTCCCGGCCCCAGAGCTCCTTGGGCCCCTGCTATACAAATGTACGGTCAGATTCTCCCTGCCCCACAGAGCCTACAATGCAAATGGGCAAATGGATAAAGGGGAACTGAGGCACAGAGAGACCAAGGCTGGATTTTCAAAGGAGCCAAAGGGAGTTAGGTACCCAAACCCCATTGAATTACTGTGGATTTGAGTGTGTCACTCCCTTGGGTGTGCCTTTGAATCTCACTGCCATAGCATGTGCCAGAGCAGGGGACTGAACGCAGATCTGCCATGCCAGTGTTGATCCACTCCACCGTGCCCGCTGCTGGTGTTGCCTGCTGCAAGGCTCATGGTGCTGCAGCAGGACAGCCAAGCCCCGCAGAGCCCAGTGCAAATCCCTCTCTTAAACAGATGTGAGAGAAGACCAGGGCTCAGGAGTCAGAGAATCCTGCAGGGGAGCGGCCAGACTGGCTTGCCCAGCCCTGGATTATCGCAGACGCAGTGGCAAAGGCTTTAAGCCCCTGATGAGGCAGGTCCGTGGGGTGGTGAAGGTGGCTGGGACACTCACTCAGCCTGCACCTCCTTTGCTTCCCTTGCAGAAGTGTCCTGGTACAAGGGGCCCCAGCTTCTCTCAGCCAGTCCAGGCCTCGTCCTGTCGGGTGATGGGAGGCGCCTGCGGATCGAGCGGGCTCAGGTCTCAGACGCGGGGAGCTATCGCTGCGTGGCATCCAGTGTGGCGGGCAGCAGCCAGCTCCATTACAGTCTGCAGGTGACTGGTGAGTGACCCAGTGAGTGAGGAAGGGACCAGCATGTTTGTGGGCTTGGGTCTCTCCTCGGCTGGAGAGATTCCCTGGGCCGTGCTCACTGTCCCTCCCAGCTCTCAGGAGGGAGGAAGGGCATGGACCAGGGAACAAAATATCAGAGCAAAAGCAGGAGGGTTTGTTTAGCGTGCTGGGCAATTCAGAGCCAGAGGCTCTTCTGGGCCATGCGATTTACCTTCCTCCCCCATGTCCTTCCTAGCAATGACTGTGTGACGTCCCAGAATGCCTTGCACCACCCAGCCACTTCAGTAACTCTGGTAACCCTCCAGTAACCCCTACTAATGTAAAGCACAGCATCTCGCCACGTGACCCCACGCCCCAGAGCAGGGCCTGTCACTCACCAGCTCCCACAGAACCCCGGCTCATTCAAGGCCTTTGAGCTCTTGCTGGAGGCTTTGGCCTGGGATCAAATGTGGCTCTTGCTCCCTGAGAAGGCAGAATCCAGCCCCTCCTGGCTTGCCCCTGCTCTCAATAGGGATGCTGAATACCTCGCCCGTCAGGGCCAGAACCTCCCCTTTCTCCCCCAGCCTTGTACCGGTGATTGGGATTTTAACCCCAATGGGAAGTCCTGAGGGAAGAAGTCAGAGCAACAAACCTCATTCTTCTGGGTGGTTCTGCCTACCCTATCCTTCCCTTTCCCTTGCTGGCCTCCTGGAGTTTCTGTGATGCTCAGCACTTGCCTTTGCCCCCCACCCCCCCAGTGCCTCCCCGGATCACCTCTGGCCCCAGCTTTGTCACTGCCGTGCCGAGCGAGCGGGTGGAGCTGGCGTGCAAAGCTACAGGGATCCCTGCCCCCACGCTGGTGTGGCTGAAAGACGGCAATCCTGTTTCCAGCGCGGCGCCCAGGGAACTGCAGGTCAGTGTGGATGGCTAGTTCAGAGCCCCCGGAAGGGACTGTCTGTCCTTCCAGGCCTGTGCTCAGAGTGCCCAGCCACCCAGCCCATTCCTCTGTTGGAATTTTCCACCCTGGCAGGGCCGGGCCTCAGGCACAGAGCTGCCTCCCGGGCTGCTCCCCGCTCAGGTTTTGTTTCTCCGCTTGCTGCAAGCTGTGCTCGAAGGCTCAAGGCAGGCTGGCCCAGCGGGGTGACAGAGGGTTTGTGGTGAGAGCTGGCAGGGAGCAGCATTGCCACGTGACTCAGGGCCAGCACATTGCAGTAGGACAGGGACCCTCCCGTGCCTCCCTGGTGGGGGAAGAGGATGGGCCTAGAGTCTCTTGCCAAGGCCTGGGTGCCTGCTGGTGAGCCTAGTGCAAGCTCCCAGCACGTGCGGCTCTGTGGGTCCCCATCCTGGTGTGTGGGAAAGCCAAGGGCTGGGCCGTAGGCTGGACGCACCTCTCTCTGCTCACTGGTCCCTTTCTGGTTTGTTTCTGGGGACGGCACAGATCCTGTCTGGTGGACGCATCCTCTCCCTGCCCAGCGTGCGCGCCTCGGACTCGGGGACGTACTCTTGTGTGGCCATCAGTGCTGTGGGAGAGGATAGGTGGGATGCTGTCCTGCAGGTGCAAGGTCAGTACGGCCCTCTCTGACCCCTCCCCCGGCCAAGGACTCTGACTCAGACCCCAATTCCCCCGTCCCCCTCCTTTGCCTTTGTGATTCCATCTTTCCTAGAGCTGCTGCTGCTTTGCAGCTTGCAAGGCTCAGAGAAGCCAATCTGGCTGTTTGCTAAAGCCCTGCAAATATCAGTTACCCGCAAACCCCGCTGGGCCATTTGCTTCTCAGGGGTGCTGTCATGGGGCTGGCTTTCCCAACCTTTTTTCGGTCCCCATATTCCCTCTTTTAGTAAACCTTCCTGTACCCTCTATTCACTATGAAAGGAAATAAATTCTAGACTCTAGAATCCACAACTTTTTTCACTACTACTTTTGGAATATTTCAATTAGGATAATCTAGTTATTTACCAAATATTCCCCGTGCCCCCTTGACAAGCTTCTCGTACCCCCTGGGGGTACGTGTACCCCAGGTTGGGAACCCCTGGCCTAGCCTTTCCCAGTGCTTCCTTTGTGCCAGAGCTTGGCAGTTCCTAACTCCGGCGCCTCTGGGCTTGGCAGTTCCTGGCTCCAGGGTCACTGGGGTTGGCAGTTCCTGACCCCGGCGCCACTGAGCTTGGCGATTCCTGGCTCCGGCGCCACTGGGCTTGGCGGTTCCTGGCTCCAGCGCTGCCAGGCTTGCTGTGTCAGTTATGTGTGACGGACCGGGCCGTGTCTGGGCACAGCTGAGGGCGTCTGCTCAGGGCGAACTGCTCGAATCCGGGGCTACTTACAGCCCCCGACTGGTGACCTCTCCACACAGGCCACAAACCAGTCCCACAGAGCGCTTCAGCAACCTGCCTGAAGCCTCCCGAGCAAAACCCCACCAACACCCCAGCAATATCCGTGCCCCAGATGGCCCCGGGCCTCATACACAGGTGGGGGGTCCTAGCACCCAATCCCACCTACCCCGAACAAGTTCTGTCCGGTTCCAAGAAACCAGCCACAGATCCCTGGTCAATTTACCCTTTGGACCTTACCCACAAATCACGCTGGGCCAATCCTTTAGAATCTATATCTAAAGGTTTATTATTACAGGAAAGAAAAGCATGAGAGTAAGGTTATTAAAGTACAGTACGTTACATGCACCGAATCTCCCAGTTCTCGATGCAGGCTCTAGCAGAGATGTTACAGCTGCTGGTTTAAAAGTTCTTATTGCACATCCTACGATCAGGATGGGTTCACAGGTCTTCCGGGCTCTTCGATCCCTGCAGTGCTGCCTCTGGGATGAAGTGCTGAGCTGAGAACCAAAATGGCCTCGACCACATGGCCTCTTTATACCTCCTTCCTGGCCTCTTCTGGTCTCAGCCGGTCACCTGGTCCTCAGCCTCTCTCTGCTGGCAGCTCTTGGGTCTCCGCCCTCCTGCTTTAGGTGTGTCTTTGGGCCATCAAGGGCCATTGTTCCACAGGGCTTCACTACTCAGCCTGTCCATAGCAATGCTCAACCACATTCACAGAAATATTCAGCTTCCACACAGATTACAGATTCCTACCTACACACATAGACATTATACACTCACATAAATAGCGTACATAAGATCAACAAACAATAATCTCCCATTCAATACCCCACATGGCTCCCCCCTATACCAATTTCTGGGGCCAACACCCCCACCTAGGGGTGCAGCAGCGATCTGGCTGCTTCCCTCCAATTCAGCAACGTGACATTATGAAAATAAAAATATTGCTTGAGCCCCAGCACCTTGCCAGTTAAGCGCTGGCCTCTCTGTTACGATCCAGTGTATGGGAGGAAGGTGCGAGTGAAGGTTTGGAATCTATTGTTAGGTTCATTCAGTAGCCCAGCTCCTGGCGTTGGCCTCAGGAAGGAGCCATTTCCCCATTCATCTTACCCCAGAGATGTTTCCTTTCAGTGCCCTCAAATGGCCTTGGTGAGGAGCGGAATATGTCAGTCGTCGTCAACCGGACTGTGACCCTGGAATGCCAGAGCCGTTCCGCCCCCTCTCCTGTGCTCCAGTGGCTGAAAGACGGGCACCTTCTCCCGCAGGACCCCAGAGCTCGACTCTCTGCAGATGGGGCCATTCTCCAGGTGACTATTCTGGGGGATGCAGAGAACTTGACTCAGCAGTCAATGTGTCTGTCCCTGTACACCTGGCTCATTGGTCTCCCCTGGCTGGCCTTGGCAGGAATTCCACTTCCCATGTGACGTGTGGCTCAGGATCATGGAGAAATGGGCCTGCCACCGTCTCACCCGTTCCGCAGACAGGAGAGTCCTTGTGCTGAGCCAGCACTTACCTGGGCCCTTGATTTCGCTGGGCCCAGTGAGAATGGCTGCAGCACTGCGCCAGAACGAAGGGGATTGTTGCCAGGAGCTGCCTGGACAATGGGCCTGGGCTGTGGGCGGACTTTGGCTCTGCTGCTAGGCTGGTCGGGTACTTCTGCTGCTGCCCTTGGGCGAGCAGCGTCCTGCTTGCCCTTCCCTCGATCCCACCCCAGCTCCGCTTGCTTTGACAGATAGAGCACGCTCAGGCGCGCGACGCGGGGAGATACACGTGTGAGATGCTGAGCCGCTTGGGCCGGTCAGCGAAGCACTACAACCTCAACGTCTGGGGTAAGAGCTCTGCACCCCACCAGCCAAGTGTTCTCCAGACATGGGAGGGGGACAAAGATCCCCTGCAGGGATGTGAAGATTCGCTGGCCCCATGCCCCAGTGTCGCTGTCTGTGAGCATTCCTCCCTATTAACCAAACAGCAGAGTACAGCCACCTCTTACAAGGGCCAGGAAAACACCTTGTAACTGTGATGGATTTTAAGAGCCTGCGGCTCTCGTTATCTGAAGTTCCCCTGAAATACAGGCCCCATGGAAAGGAGAAATACCATTGGCCCTCCCCACTCCAGCTGTTCCTACCTGGATCTTTATAGCGAGGGTGGGTGATGCATCCAGGTTTGGACACTTCATTAGGTTCTGTCCATCCCGTGAAGACAGTGCCGTCTGTAATGCACACAGCCTGTTCCCAAAGGTGGGGAGTGATACCTATTTTCCACCTCCTGGCCAGTGAAACCTTGCATTAAGATCATTCCAGTGTCCTGCAAGGAGACCACATCCCTTTGGGATCTGCTCTGGCAATGCTAAAATCCTTCTCTTATGCATGGCACATCCTCTCCCAACATATGAACGGCTCATGTGAAGTTCCTCAAACGCACTTGCACGCAGAGCCTTTTGCTAAGCCTCCAGAAGTGGAGGAGGCAGCTCAGCTGTGTTAGAACATTTTTTTTTTTTACTTTTAATAATTATAACTACCTGAAGTAGATGTTTCACACGCACAACAATCTGCGCTGAAAAAAATCTTACTAAGATCAGAGAACTCAAACGTTAAATACCAGAATTAAGGCTGGGCAACATTCTTCTGTAGTTTCATCCTTGAGAACAGGTACGCCATTTTGGCTGAAATTACCCCAAACAATAATAATAATCAGCTGAAGGCAAACATCTGGCAAAGAAAATTTTAGCAGAAGTGGTTGAAGTTTGGCAAAGTTTTAAGCAATTGAAAACAGGGGCTTATAATGGGAAGTGTCCAGCTACTATTGTAATAGTCCATGCTACTAGTCCTGTCTATACTAGTGTGGCCAGCCAGTCTGAAGGTTATTTCACTCCATGGCTGGCACAGTATACTTTCTAAACTGTTATATGCTGGAGGAGAGTTAAATGATTGAGACTAATGCTGGTTTTTAATAGCTGGAAGGTTGGAAATTATTCTTTCCATGTAGATCCAAGTGCAAATCAGTGTGACTGATCATGGCATTTGGGATTAAATGTGTGTGGCTGAGCAGGTTGGTTACCAATCAGAGCTCTAGGCAGGGTTCATGTGTTTCTCATTGTTCTCCTTTGGCCAACGCCACCTCTTGCAAGCCAGGGAGTAGCAAACAGAGCTAAATCCCCTGGGAATCTAGCTAGCATAACACACCACTGCTTCTGTACTATGTTACTCTGCTGCATTCTTCAAAGCTGGGAACTCCAGGCTCTGACGCCACTTGTACTCGGAGTTATACCCTTCTTTTGTCTTGTGCAGTTCCCCCCTCGTTCTCCTCGGAAGAGCCTGCTACCCTGTCCGTGTTGGAGGGACAGTCCGTCAGCCTGTCCTGCGAGTGCAGTGGGATCCCCTTCCCCACCCTGACCTGGGAGAAGGATGGTAGGGTTGTGTTCATATCTTAATGCCTGCCCACACAGATATCACCTAGCAGAGCTACCAGCCGGCTTCACAGCCGGGCTCTGAGCCAGTGGGCTACATGGTTCCAGGCTTGGTTTCAAAGCAGGGGATACACATTGATTTAAGCCAACTTCAACTTGGTGTGGGCTTGTTTCTATGATTCCTGCATGTCTAAAAGAAGTTGCCCCTGTGGAATGGCTGCATTTGGCTCCTAAGCAGTCTCAGGTTTGTCTCCATGGTTAGAAGCGGGCATTTCAGTGTAACCACTATCCGATCCTCTATACCAGCAGTTTTCAAATGTTTTTTCTCATGACCCAGTTGAAGAAAATCGTTGATGCCCACGACCCAACGTAATTTGATGGAGTGTGGGCGCCAGGGTGGGGCTGAGGAGGAGAGCTTTGGAAGGGTCCCAGCTTTGGGGAAGCTCAGGGCTTTGGCAGGAGGGACTGACCTTGAGTGGTTCCCAGTCAGTAGTGCAGCGGGGGTGCTAAGGCAGCTCCCTGCCTCTCCTGGCACTGCAGAACATGCTGCACCCCAGAAGCATCCAGCAGCAGGTTCCCAGCCGTGGGAGTGCGGAGCTAGTGCTCAGGGCAGAGGCAGTGCATAGAAGTCTGTGAGCTCTGTCCCCGTCTCCCCCGACTTAGGAGCTGGGCCTGTTGCCAGCCACTTCTGAGGCAGCGCAGTCTGCAGGGCCAGGACAGGCAGGTAGCTGCCTTAGCGGATCCCCCTGAAGCAATGAGCCCCAATGCTTGATATTCCATGACCCAGAGCTGTGTCATGCCCTGTGGTTTGGAAACTACTGCTTTATAGGACAGTGCACCTGGGAGCCAGCCCTGCCTGGAGTCCTAAGGAGAGACTTGGGTTTTCTTCTCCACCCTCCATTCAGGTACACCCCTGCCCCTGGACCTCGGGCGTCCCGCACGTATCTCCGCAGGAGGGAGGCTGCTGTACATTGAGAAGGTGCAGATGGCAGATGAGGGATCTTACACCTGTGAGTGCAGCAATGTGGCTGGCAGCAGCAGAAGGGAACACCGGCTGGAGGTGGATGGTGAGTCAAAGAGGTGCTGGGGGAGAAGTGAGGGGGCTGAATCGCTGGGTGGAGAATAACAACCAGTGCTCCTGTGTAAGTCAGTCGTTGTTAATGGTTTTAGGGAGCACAAGTGACTGAATGGTTCATACAGAGTCTCTCATCTCTATTGCCAAGGTGGGGCCTTCAGAGACTCCACGTCCCAGCATGCTGTGCTCCATCTTGGTCCAAGTGGCCAGGTCACACGTGGTATGTTGGACCTGTGGTCTCCTGCTGAGGAGGCCAGCTATGATCTGCAAACTCAGTGCTGCCCTTGGGTTCCTGGCAAGCAACAGATGTGCTCTCAGCTGGGCAGTCTTTGGGAGCTATTGGTCCAAAATAACCATGTAGTGTGGCGGATTTAAAGACAGTTGGTGATCTATGAATCCTACTCCAGGGTCTGGATTGTCTTAGTCCTTGGCATGACTCATAACTGTCCCTGGCAGGTTCGCTTGCTGCAGTTGACATCCTCTTGCAGGAAACCCAGAAGGAGTTGAAACCCACCAGGTCTGTACCATGTCTCTGCTCTGTGCTCTTCTCCCCTGCAGTTCTGCCTGTGATCAAAGGCAGCGGTGAAGCCCCAAAGAAGGTTTCTGTGACCAAGGCCAGTGAGATTACACTAGAATGCGAAGCCACAGGATCGCCACTGCCAACAGTCACATGGGTGAAAGATGGGCAGCCAGTGTTGAACGGGGAAGAGTTTCTTCTTAAGGACAAGGGGTGGAAGCTGCATATTCAGAGGGCACAGGTCAGCCATGCAGGCCGCTACAGCTGTCTTGCGGCGAATGCAGTTGGACAGGCGGAGAAGAAGTTTGAGCTTGCTGTGCATGGTAAGGATGCAGGCAGCAGCTCTGCAGTTGGTTCTGGGACCTTGGGGGGGATGGGTCTGAGAGCGGGGTGAAGCAAATGTTGATGATGCATGAGGAAATCTGCCATGCATGTGATAGAGCATTAGGGGTGAGTGAAGTTCCGTGTAAGCTCCAGGCCTTGTTTGTGCAGCTAACAGCAAGGGGGGGGATAAATGACAAGGAGAGCAACAGGAGCCAAAGTCATCTGTTTTCCCTGGACCAAGATTTCAAACAGTGGCATTCTCAGAGAGCCTGGGTCACCTGTCTGGCTGCCTGTGCACTTGCCACCCCACCAATTCCCATTTGGATGTGCAGATCGATTGGCAGCTACGTTGGCAGTGAGCTGCTCTGTGGCACAGATCTGGGTCCTGAAGGCACCATGGGGGCAGGCATATTTTTTGGGCATACCGCCTGGTGCCCGTTAGAACTTGGGTCCATAGTTGGAAGGCAGGGTAAGCGGGATTTCCCAGGACCTCAGTGTGCTTATTTTCCTGCTTCCGTGGCGATGGCTTTGTCCATGGAAGATTATCCCTTTGTCTCTCTAGTTCCCCCTGAGCTTGTTAGGGGAGCAGGGCCAGTGACCAACATCACTGTCTCTTTGCATGGCGCCCTGACTCTCATCTGTGAGGCTTCAGGCATCCCATCCCCAACGGTCAGCTGGTCCCGAGAGAACTCTCCCATCATCTCTGGCGAGCGCACACGCCTGCTTTCAGGTGAGGCAATAATAAGTGAGCGTTGCTGGCGGATTATTCTGGCTGGCAGGGTTCGGCTATGGGGGAACTGACCAGAAAGAGCTCTAGTGAAATAAACTATTCTGTGATAGCTCCTGGGATAACACAGGGACATCCATAGGACCATTCAGGGCAATCATTCTGGACCCAGCACTTCAGGGGGATGCAGATCCGTAGGGTCCAGGGTGTCCTGATTAGCAGGGGGCCTGGCGCCTGCCCCTGTCCTCATCAGCGGCAGTGGGGGAAACAAACTAACTTGGCTCTAGCCCTCTCCACTCTCTTGGCTCCCAGCATTGCTCAAGAGTAGAGACTGGGGGAAAAGCGGAATGGGGGCAGGGCAGAGGCTTGAGCTTGGGGGAAGGGTTGAAGGATCCATTCTTTATGAGAAGACAGCCACCCTAGTGGAGGTCCAGCAAGAGCTCGTCCCCACGCCCCCCCCCCCCCCACACACAGAGAGTCTCTAGCACTGATTTGCCTTGTCTCCACTAGGACTTTGTGCTGCGATAGGTCTCTGATTATAAACACTGCTTGTTCCCTAGTGCAGAGGATCAGCATGTGGCATGCTGCCCTGGGAGCAGCTTGAGATGGGAATTGTGATTTGGAGGGCGAAAGTCTCTTCTCTACTCTCCTTGTGCAGGGTGGATGGTAATGCTACTGGCCTTCACTGGTAGTTGGTGCCTAGTTACTATGGAAACTGTAGCTATACAGAGAGAGACCCTAGGCCGTAGTGGTAGGGTAGACCTGCCCTCTGTGTGGTCTGAGAAACTACTTGTAAGGAAAGAGCACATGAGAGGACGCCATGCTTGGACGGACTCCCTGCTGGCGTTAGTGGACACTGCTAGTTGGCGGCACTCTGACAGAGCACTGAGGTACCTGTGTAGACCCCTCATATGTCCTTGTAACACTGAGGAGGGTGTCCAGTTGCTACGGTGATGAGTGAATGAGAGACCTATGACAGGCCAGCTCAGGCAATTTCTGAGAGTTGCTACAGCCCTGGGCACAGCCCTGGGTTGTCACTGGCAATGCAGTTTGTTCTTTGCCATCTGGGCTTTTCCCCTTTGTTTCCAGGTGGATGGATTCTGAGGCTAACGCGCATACGAGCGCAAGATGGAGGCCTCTATTCCTGCATAGTGAGCAATGTCGCTGGGGAAGCTAGGAAGGATTTCAATGTGGAGGTCGTAGGTACGGATGAAGCACTGATCCAGTAACACTGTAGGTACCTGGGTTATGCTCTGGGACCTGTCTCTGTTTCCTTTGTCCCCTTGGCTTTTGATGCTCTTCCTGCTACAAGGTTTCCAGTGGGGATTGTAGAGGAGAAGCTGAGAGCAATTCACACAAACCCTTGGAATATGGCCCTTCATGTACTCCAATCTCCAAACTCTCTGCTCCAGGGGCTCTCTAGGGGTATGTCTAGACTCCTCTGCCGACGGAGGCATGAAAATTAGACTACCCGACATAGTCAATGAAGCGGGGATTCAAATATCCCCCACTTCATTAAAATAAAAATGGTCGCTACGCTGTGCCGGCTCGGCTGATCGTTGGCACAGCGTGGCAGTCAAGACGCGGATTGGTTGACAGGGAACACCTTTGTCGACCGCTCCTGTAAACCTCGTTTCACTAGGCATAAGAGAACGGTCAACAAAGGCATTCCCTGTCAACTGATCTACGTCTTGACACGCACACTGTGCCGACGATCAGCCGAGCCGGCACAGCATGGCGGCCATTTTTATTTTAATGAAGTGGGGGATATTTAAATCCCCGCTCCATTGACTATGTCGGGTAGCAGGGCTGGATTACCCAATAGGCAGACTAAGCACATGCTTAGGGCACCAGCAAAGGAGGGGCACCAAAAAAAATGAGATTTTACGATATAGTATTGTTTTTATTTTGAATTATATATGGGGCGGCACCATAATCTTATCAGTGTTTAGGGCCTCTAAAAGTCTTAATCCGGCCCTGTTGAGTAGTCTAATTTACATGCCTCTGTCGGTAGTCTAGACATACCCTAGGAAGTAGCATCTTGTTGGCCTTGGTGTGGTCAGACTCCTGGAGAGAAGATCATCCTGTCTCCCCCCCCCCCATCCGTGTCTTTCTAGGTCCTCCCAGCATCGAGAACGCGGGTGAGGAAGATAGAGTTGAAGTGCCCGAGGGTCAGTCTGTCAGCTGGTCCTGCATAGCAAGAGGTGAGTATCACAGGTCCCAGCTGAGAAAAACAAGGGGGAGTTTTAACTCTAGTGCTCTGGGTGGGTAATTGAGACGTAAAGCTGTGATAATAGAGCGCATATGGTCTAGTGGATGGGACACTGGCTGGACACAGACCTGCCTCTCTTCCTACCTCTGCAGCTGACTTGCTGTGTGTGGCCTTGGTCCCTGTGACCCTGCTGCCTTTTGATCTGAGTATACCTCTCTGGGGGTAGGGGAGTGTCTCTCATGTTTGCACAGCCCCGAGCACCTCAATCCTGATTGGGGCCGGGAGGCTCCAACATAACACAGATGACTCAAAAAACAAACCTACCTGGCCTATGTGTTAGCTCTGTCCATTTACATTAGTTACTCCCAAGGGAAGTGTGCGGCTTTGTACTGATGTCACAAAAGGGACTTGAAATAAGAGTTGCCTGCATTTTCAGGGCAGCGTCCTCAGACCCTGCTTTACCTCCTCTGTGCCTCCCTCCATTCCCCCTGTCTCTGGAAAACCCAATGGCATTCTACATGGTCCGGTGCCAAGTGAGTAGCCCAGAGATCTGTCACTGGGTTTCTCATGCCTCTACCTCTGAGGCATCCTGGGGCTGCGATTCAGATACATGCTGGTGCAACAGCAGAGATCAGCTCAGGCTATTTGGTCTCTAGACTGGATTCCTGGGGATCTGGAAGGGATTTGGATTGTAAGGCAGGAGGAGAGTATTGGCTTCAGGCTTTGTTCTTGCTGATGCTGATGTAGGGCCTGTCTTCGTTAGCTATCAGAGCAGGGCATAAGATGGTCCAGCCATTTCCAGATGGAGCTAGATTTCCTTTCGCATTTATTTCCTGGAGGGGGGTGGTAAATAGTTACCCTATCCATGCCCCCTCTGTGCCCATTTGGGTCCATTTTTATTTCTATGCATGAGGCACAGACACCACAGTGATGGGCACGCCAACTGGAATACATTTTCACTTTGCTGCCCAGTATCTAAGCAAAGGGTGGGCTCTTTTTAAGTGACTTAGCCATCCATGTGCATTTGATTCCTTTTTCTCATTAGGGAAAATAACTTGTCCATGCTCTGGCTCCCATGTACTGTAGAGCTGGCTGCATTGGAAATGCCTGGAGAGGGAGGACCTACCTTAACACCAACATACTGTTGCCACATTTTTTATTTTTTCTTCTGGTTACGAACAGAGGAAGATGCCTGTTCAGTAACCCTTCATAGAACTGATCCCTCTATTCCAGGGAAAGAGATGGAATATGGCGCTTAGGCACCATTTATCAGTGTAAAACTTTGGCATTGGGTAAGGTACAGATGAGAGATCCTGTCTCACCATAGGAAAACCTCTTGGCCATATGTAGGGCTGGAAGCAGGATGGCAGGTTTGCAGAAATGTTGGTGATGCCCAGAATGCCCAAAGCTTGCAACCCTCTCCCTACCCAAACTCTCCCCCGCCACACACCTGCGTAAGGCTCTGGGAGAGAGTTTGAGAGGTATGGGCTTTAGAAGGGAGTTTGGGGGCTGGGGCAGGAGATTGGCATGCAGGCTCTGGGAGAGGATGGGGCACAGCAGGATGGATGGGACATGCCGTGCTTACCTGGGGCACCCCCTCTGTCAGTAGCTCCTACATGGGAATCCCGGGGGTCTCCATGCGCTTCTGGCCACAGACACCACCCTTGGCAGCTTATTGGCTACAGGGGCGCTCAAGTTGGGGGAAGTGTGCGGAGACAAACACCACCACCACCCTCCCCAGGCTGCAGGGATGCACAGGAACACGCTCCCCTATGCAGGGGCTGCAGTGGTGTGCCAGCAGCTGCTCTAACCTTACTGCACTGTTTGTATTAGTGGCAGGAGGCACCTGGGCCCTTGTAAATCACCTGGGGGTGGCAGGTGGGACCAGGGGACACACAGGAGGAGCACACGAGGGCAACTAATGAGGTTGTAGGAGAGACCCAGCCCCAAACTTTACCAGAGCTGGGTCCCAGGTCACGAATATTCCTAGTGCCCAGGCACCACGGCCCCATAGAACTAGGGATGTAAATGGGTAACCAGTTAACTGGTTACCCAGTAAGCATCTCCATTACTGGGTGAAGCTTATTGGTAACCAGTTAACTGCTGCTTGCCTGTGCCGGAGCAGCCCCTGCCATGTGCTGCAGGCAGGGGGCTGCTCCAACCTGGCTGGGCCCATCACACCTCGTCGCAGGCCGGGAGCCAGCAGCCCCTCAGCACTGGCAGTTGGCAGCCTCCTGGTTCACTGCATAACTGATAGAATTTTGGTTGGTTACATGGTTAATATATTTTTACATTTTTTACATCCCTACATAGAACTCGTTGCCCATGCCTGGAAGAGACTGTGGCATCATTGAGTCCAGGCCCTGCTATCTGCCCTGCTATCTGCATCATACAACCCCGTTAGTAACATATCAAGCTCCATCTTCCAGCTAGCCCAGTTTTGGATTCCCACTACTCCTAGTGGGAGGCTGGTCCAGAACATCGCTGCTCCAGGGGTTGGAAAGCGCCTTCTAATTCCCAGCCTGAATTCATACAGGGCCAGTTTATCCCCCATTGCTTTTGGGGCACATCCAGCACTCTGCCAGCCGCCGAGGCTTTCTCAAACCCTAGCGTGGCTGGCGAGAAAACATTTCAGAACTGTGCTCCAGGTTTAAGGCACTGGTCTGGCTGGCTTCATCATGGCTGAGCGTCCATGTGACAAACTGCAGCCAAGGCTGAGCCTGGCTTTCTCACCTCTTTCCCCTTTTGCCCTACAGGCAATCCCAAACCAGAGATTACTTGGTTAAAAGACGGCAGCCCTGTGCTTAGCAGAGACGGCTATGACATATCCCCAGACAGATCTGTCTTGCAGATAAACCAAACCACCCTTTCCAACGCAGGCCGCTATTCCTGCGTGGCCTCCAATGCCGTGGCTGATAGAACCAAACACTATCAGCTCAGTGTTCTAGGTAAGGACAGAGCAGATGCATGCTGTGGGCATTCTCAGATCGGGTCTGGGGGAGACGGGATTCACAGCTATGACGATGTTCCTTCTGGATCTGATCCAGGGTGGTGCTGAGCTCTCACAGCTTCTACAGAGTTCAGCGTGGGCACTGGTCTTTTAGCAAGAAGTTCCCAGCACCCTACAGAGCCAGGGGCCTTGAGCAATTGGTTGAGCCAGGGGAATGGTTGTGTCCATGTTTCTGATGGAGCCATGTTAGCAATGAGCATGTAACCGTGGCCATTGGTACAGTTTCCCTGGCCATTGTGCTCTAGGCCTTATTTCACCTCCACTGGCATTGGGTGGGGTAGAACCCGCCCCAGAGTTTCTGTCTACATCAGTGCTTGAAGTTCTGTTTGCACCACTTTAGTGCCCACTCGGCCAGCTGGCAGCCGGAGGTGCTGAGCGCTGCACACTCTGTGGTGGGCGGAGCGAAGTGGGGGAGAATCTCTGCCGTGATGGGATGCTAATGCCAGTCTTGGAAATTGGATACATGAGCTCTCTCCATGCAAAAGCTATCTCTGTGTCCCACAGTCAGTCCCACATTTCCTGGAGCGAGCCACCAGAGTGCCACGGACGATGTTACCGTAGTGATCAATAGCCCAGTGTCCCTGCCCTGTGGGGCACTGACCCATCCTTCCTCCACCGTCACCTGGCTGAAGGACGAGGTTCCCTTCCAAGCATCCACAAATGTCCAGTTGCTCTCTGGTAACGTATCAATGTGAGCAAATGGGGTTGCTCAGACCCATCCTTGACTTCACATAACTGCTTCCTGATTGGTCACACGGGCTCGGGGCTGGCTATGGAGCCTTTTGCATCCGTGGCCTGGGTTTGAATCTGGTTCAGCGTGAGAATAGGCCAGGGTTCTGAGAGGATCAGGGGCCATGTCCTTACTGGATGGGTGCTGACATTCCCAAACCCGTTGTCGGAGCTGGTGCCTGCTGGGGCTGGGTCCGCAAGACTCCAGCGAGTTTATAGGCCTGCGGGCTGTGCTGCAGACGTGGCCTTTGCAGCTCAGAGTCAGGGCAGCAGGGCCCTCTGAGGAAGGTGCTGCTGCCCAGCCTGTGTTTGGACAGGCAGCCGCAATTCGTGGTGAGCAGCCTCTCTTTTCATCCCCTGTGCTGCGTTGTGTTGCAACTCAGGGGTTGCTAGTTGGGAGGATTCCCCTCCTTGTTTCTTAACTGAATGACTAAGGGCTGCATCATGGAAGGTCCTTTTCCCTGACCAGGTGGCAGGGGGCTCCAGATTCTGAATGTCCAGGAAGAGGATGCTGGCAGGTACACCTGTGTCGTCACCAGTGAGCTCGGGGAGGCAGTGACGAGCTATGAAGTGAGGGTCCTTGGTATGTACGAAGCCCCTCTCTAAAGCACTTGCCAAGGCACTGTGTTTCTAGTACTGCTCAGACCTGGCCCATGGCTGCTTTTTTCCCTTCTGCACCATGCATGCTCTGTGTGCCTGACGTTTCCACAGCTTTTATGATAGTACTGTTTGGGTCCCAAAGGGGATCTTGTCCTAGCTGCCCTTTGCTAAAGCTCTCAGTGTGTCCTCCTGCTGCTGCTTGGGAGGGATATGTTCTATGGTAGATCAACATTACCTACGCGCTGAGGGTACGTCTAGACTGCGGTGCTGTTTCGGGATACCGGAAGTATCCTGAAATAGCAACACCGCATCTTTAAGCTCCCACTATTTCCTGAAATAATGGGTGTGCTATTCTGGCATCTCTGGAACAAGGGATTTGTCGGAATAGTGCTTTCATTTTTAATTTGGAGCTGTCTACACAAAGCCAAATTTCAAAATAAGCTCTTCCAACCTAGACTTGGAATAAGCTACGCAACTTGCGTAGTGCAAATTGCGTAGCTTATTCCTATAGAAGGGTGCTGTGTAGATGCGCCCTCAGAGTGCTGTTTATATCCAGTAGCAACACCCATCCTTCCTTGCTGGCCACTTCTTTTGCCTCCTGCTCCCACTCAAGGTGTCATCCATCCCATGTGCTGCAACAGGCTCTGGCTTAGCTTACGTTACACATCTGCCTTCCCGGCCTTCTGAAGAGCCGTTCCTCTTCATGGATGTCAGGGAAGGAATCAGCAAAGTCTTTTATCCTCCGATGTTCCACAATAGCTTGTCCGGTGTCTGTGGACATAATATAAGAATGGCTACACTGGGTCAGATCAAAGATCCATCTATCCCTGTATCCTGTCTTCTGACAGTGTCCAGTGTCAGTTGCCCCAGAATGAATGAAAAGAACAAGTGAGCATAAAGGGTACGTCTAAACTACATGGCTCCATCGACGGAGCCATGTAGATTTGTTGTTTTGGCAAAGGTAAATGAAGCTGCGATTTAAATGATCGCGGCTTCATTTAAATTTACATGGCTGCCGCGCTGAGCCGACAAACAGCTGATCAGCTGTTTGTCCTCTCAGCGCGCTAGTCTGGACGCTCCCCTGCCGACATCAAAGCCCTTTGTCGGCAGCCCCGTTATTCCTCGTGGGATGAGGTTTACCGGGGCTGCCAACAAAGGGCTTTGATGTCGGCAGGGGAGCGTCCAGACTAGCACGCTGAGCGGACAAACAGCTGATCAGCTGTTTGTCGGCTCAGCGTGGCAGCCATGGAAATGTAAATGAAGCTGCAATCATTTAAATCGTGGCTTCATTTACCTTTGCCAAAACAACAAATCTACATGGCTCCATCGACGGAGCCGTGTAGTTTAGACGTATCCAAAGTGATCCCTCTCCTGTCACCCATTCCCAGCTCAGTCAAGCGTAGGGGCCCTGGTATGAGTTGGCAGCTGGTCTGCCTGCATGGCACTGCCCATGTGGCTAGACCGAAGGAGGGGTAGGTGTGGTAGGAGATGGTTCTCTTCTCTTGATTCTATTCATGTGTTGTGGTTCCTAGTTCCTCCTTGGATTGCTAAAGATGATTCCTTGGGGGAATCTGGCGTGAAGGAGGTGAAAACCAAGGTCAACAACACCCTGACACTAGAATGTGAGTCCTGGGCTGTGCCTGAGCCGACCATACAGTGGTACAAGGATGGGCAGGTGAGATTGCTAAAGAAAAGGCAGGGAACTGCTGGTGTCACTAGTGACACCTCATAACCATTTCTAAAGAGTCTGGAGCCTTCCAATGGCAGCACCAAGGGCCGGGGTGTGTGTGTGTGGCGGGGGGGGGGGGGATCAGTGAACTTCAGTTGGCCAGAATCAATAGGGCTACAGTGGGAAAGGCTGGGGTCTGCAGTGAAGGGCTGTTTTCATGCTGGGCAGCTGTTCTTATTTGGTCAGGCTTCTGGGGTCGAAAGGAAATAGGGACTGGCCAGGTTGGCCCATGCCCACTGTTAGAGCAGGGAGCTGCATTGCAGCTGGGCATGGTCCTTGCCTAATGATGCCTAGAAACAACTAAAAAAGCCCCTTTATTTGTCCCTGAGCAGGTGTGCTCTCCAGAGCTGTCCCCTGGTGACTTCTGACACCAGGGCAGGCAGGGAGGAGCCATTCTTTGCTCTGCATTCTGTTTTCATTCAGATTCATGATCTTTACACTGATTGGCATGAAATGATGCGCTTGCTTAAGGCACTGAAACCCTCTGCAAGATTAAGAGCCAGGTAGCTATTGTTGGAGGAAGAGCAGTGTGCAGCTGGCTGGGAAGGGAAGGCGCCATTTGTAAGACATGGGGGATGGATTTCTGTATTTTCTGGTGGCTGTTTTCAGGACTGTGATCTTGGCATTTAATCGCCACGAGACAGGTTTAACTCTGCCTTCTCCTCCCTCTCCCCTGTATGCTTATGCTGGGTGTCTCCTTGCCAGCCCCTGGAGAGTGACAGCCGTCTACAAGTTCTCAGCGATGGGCAGCTTCTTCGGATCAGACCCACCCGTGTCTCGGATGCAGGGCGCTACACCTGCCTTGCCACCAACCCAGTGGGTGAAGATGATAAGGACTTCAGGGTGCACATTCAAGGCAAGTCGCTGGTCACAGAACCAGGGCATCCCTGCTGAGCCAAGCTGCAAAGTTGAGCCCGGAAGCAGAAGGCATAAAGGGGCTAACCCCCTGCAGTGCAGGAAGTGGAGCGCTAGACGGGACAGGTGGGAGGATGATCACTATGGAAGTGTATTCCGCCCACAGTGCAGGTTGATTGCTGCTGCTTGCTCTCTTTCAGTGCCCCCCATGTTCCAGAAGCAGGGAAATCCCAACACGGCCTTCCAGACCCGCTACCAGGAGGAAGACCAGGATAGAAAAGTGATGGAGCACCGGGAGGTGACCATCAACAGCCCGGCCTCCCTGTATTGTGACACGAATGCCATCCCACCCCCGAAATTCACCTGGTACAAAGATGGAGAGCCCCTCTCTGCTGCGGAGAGGGTTTTAGCATTGTTAGGTAACACGCTTGGCTTATTGATGCAAACTTCAGAGTGGCCAGAGAACTCCAAAAGCTTCATTTAACTACTTGACAGCTGCCAGGCACCTAACATGCTCCCAGCAGTCCAGGTGTGGCCAGCTAGAGTCTGCCAGATGTGCTCAGGCGATGCACATCTGCTGTGCTAACAGACATTCCAGGTATGCCCCTGTCAAGGCTGTGCCCCACTCTGGCACAATAAATGCAGAAGTGGGGGCCCACAAAAGCACCCCAAAACCTGCTCTCTACAGGCTTTGGTACAAATGCTTCCCCAAAATCCTAATACCCGGACTTTGCATAATACAAACTGCTGCCACCACCCAAGTATTCCGAAGAAACCAGGGAAGAGGTCACTTGGGAAACCTCAGCCCTAAAGTAAAACCAGGACACAAAAATTAACCAATACCAGGTTAAATAAAATAGAAAGAACTTTTATTATCAAGACAAAACCCCAGTTACAAGCATAGTTGGTTGGAATGGCTAGAAGGTAAGAGCCACCAGTTAACATACTCATGGAGGATTCCGCCATGGGCCAAAACTTAGTTACAAAAAGAGAGGAAAACCCATTTCTAACAGCACAGACATCAGATCCAAATTCCCAAAACAGAAAACAATAAAGCCTGATGGATTTATCTAGACTTTACCCTACTTACACATTATGAAGAGTCTTTTTCTTGGAGAGAGACAGGTCTTCTGTCTCCCTCAGTATCTAGAGAGCAAACTGGCTCAGACAAAGGAAGGAAAAGTTAAAAATTCCTTTATCTCAGTTTGAAATCCCTACCTGCATTACTGTTGGTTGGCCGCTACCTGGCTAGGTACAGGGGACATAGTTAACCCCTTAGGGTATGTCTACACTACCACCCTAGTTCGAACTAGGGTGGTTAATGTAGTCAATCGAAGTTGCAAATGAAGCCCGGGATTTAAATATCCCGGGCTTCATTTGCATCTTGCCGGGCGCCGCCATTTTTAAATCCCCGGTAGTTCGGACTCCGTGCCCGCGGCTACACGCGGCACGGAGTAGGTAGTTCGAATTAGGCTTTCTAATTCGAACTACCGTTACTCCTCATTCCTCGAATTAGAAAGCCTAATTCGAACTACCTACTCCGTGCCTCGTGTAGCCGCGGGCACGGAGTGCGAACTACCAGGGATTTAAAAATGGCGGCGCCCGGCAAGATGCAAATGAAGCCTGGGATATTTAAATCCCGGGTTTCATTTGCAACTTCGATTGACTACATTAACCACCCTAGTTCAAACTAGGGTGGTAGTGTAGACATACCCTTAGTCCCCAGGCTGCTGGCCATCCCTCATGGCTATGACACCCCTGTGGGCATGCACTGTCCTGACTGCCGGATGTTTCAGGTGTGCTCAGCTAAAGGGCACCAATGCCTGTGTTGCCAGATCTTCCAGCATGCCCAGGTGATGTACATGTGCTGTCCAATAGGATGCCCCACTGCATGTTCCAAGTGGCGCGACCTGCTTTGCTGCCAGATATTCAGGCTCTGGTAACATCCCATGAAATGTACGACAGCGGCAACAGGGACGGTGCAGGGGCCAGCAACAGAAATCTGACTGTCCCCCCAATGGGATCTCTCTAGCCATCTGCCTGCCCTCTTCACATCTCCTTGTGTTGCCTTTTTTAAGTGTCTGCTTCCTCCCACTCCCACGGTACGGCACCCTTCTGAGTGCTCCAAAAGGGCCAGATAAACGAGGGTGATTCTACCAGGTTCCAATGCCCTTGGGCCCAGACCCATTAGCTTTGTGGTAGGGTTGTTGGAGTGGGGGACTGGGGGGACATGGCACATTCTGCTACCAAAGTGAGTCGTGATGCTGGCGGCACAGACAGCATGTATGTCCTCAGCGGTTCACTGACCCTGTCCCATGCGCAAAGCAGCTTACTGCTCTAGGTCTCTCTCTAGGGCTGTGTCCAGACTCAGGGGTTTTTCGAAAAAACTTCACCTGTGTCCAGACTCAAGCCGCGTTCTTTCGAAATTAATTCGAAAGAACGCGGCTTTTCTTTCGATGGCGGTAAACCTCATTTCACGAGGAAGAACGCCTTCTTTCGAAAGTTCCTCTTTCGAAAGAAGGCGTTCTTCAATGTAAATAGGGCTTCTTCGAAAGAGAGCATCTCACTGGATGCTTTCTTTCGAAAAAGCAAGCCGCTTTTTCGAAAGTTCAACGTGCAGTCTAGACGCTCTCTTTCGAAAGAGGCTTGCAGTCTAGACATAGCCTAGGAGAAGAGTGCTTTCCTAGGAGCCGTTCCTGTCCCCACCAATGCTCTGTTGCCTGGCAGGTGGACGTATCCTACAGATCCCTGCGGTCAGGGCCGAGGATGCTGGGAGATACACGTGCCAGGCAGCCAATGAGGCAGGAGAGGACTGGCTGCACTACGAGCTGCTAGTTCTGTGTGAGTAGCCACAAGGGCATGTCTAACCAATGGGTCATCCCCTCTGGGTCCTGGCAGAAGGTGGGGTAGCACAGGACCCTGAATGACCTTGTCGAGCTGCCTCCTTCCCCCGGGTCTCTATGGTACCCCCTCCAGCTGGGCTGGGCTGAGCACTCAGAGCTGGCAAGCCCCTGTGAGTGGCGCCCCTCATGTTATTTTCTGAGGTGTGTGGACTGCAGACTCTGGCCCTGGCCCCGAGCTCTTGCTAATCAGGTTCTCTCTGAAGAGCATCACTCTTGGCTATCGTCCGCAGCCGGGAGGTGACCTGAGGCGAGTGCCGGGGGCAGGCTCAGAGATCGATCCCTGGGACTCCCGCCAAAGGGGGGGAAAGGCTGGTGGGGAGCACATAATAAATAATCATTCGTATTGCGAGGGGCTGGCCAGGCTTAGAGACAGACCCTGCCCCCGACCACACCGTTCAGCACGGGAGGGAAATCTGGAGCTCTTGCCACACTTGCATATCTGAGAGAGTGTTGCCTACTAGCTAGAGCAGGATATTAGGAGCCAGGGCTCCTGGGTTCATTTCCCCGCTCTGAAGCTAACTCACAGTGGCCCCAAGCAGGGAGATGACGGACCTCTGCATCAGGACAAAACCTAAGTGCAATGAGTGGGAGGGTAGATGGGCGAATGGGGGGACATGGAAGGGTGATGGCTGTTGAGACCTTGCCTAGTTCAGACCTCTCCTCCCCTAGGAGGTGAACAGCCCGTAACTGACAGGTTCCCTTCTGTCCTAGCTGCCCCCCTAATCCATGGGAACAAGGAGGAGTCGGTAGAAGGGGTGACAGTGGCTGCAAACAGCACGGCCCAGCTGAAATGCGAGGTCACCGGAGACCCAGTGCCTGCAATTACCTGGCTCCACAATGACTTGCCCTTCACTATTAGCCCTCGGCACCAGCTTCTGGAGGGTGGCAGGCTCCTGCAGGTCAGTGTTGT
The DNA here is from genome assembly GCF_052426305.1 of Pelodiscus sinensis. Lineage (NCBI taxonomy): Eukaryota > Metazoa > Chordata > Testudines > Trionychidae > Pelodiscus > Pelodiscus sinensis. The sequence continues at coordinate 13,841,310 of NC_143074.1, forward strand.
GCCCCACGGGCTCTGCAGTGGGTGAGCAGCAGCAGAACACACCCATCGTTGGAGGAGCTGGTGCAGCTTCGCTTCTGTCACCAGTGGGATCAAGCCCTTGGGGAAGGGGGGCCCTGCTGACTTCACCCGCTGCTGCAGAGAGGGGTAGCAGCACAGCGCTGAGCACTGCCTGGGGATTGCTTGCATGTGGCTGAGCTTCCACCTTGGCATTAGGAGGGGACAGAACTCAACTGTGGGCTTGGCTGCTGCTCCAAATCCTGTGACCTCTCCTAGCCATCTCAGAGGGCTCTGCTTTCCCTTTGCAGGTGGCGTCAGTAGAGGTGGCTGACGCTGGCAGCTACGTGTGTGTGGCGGAGAATCAGGAGGGCTCTGCAGAAAAGCGCTTTGTTCTCACAGTTCAAGGTGAGTAATTCAAGTGGACCCTTCTCTAGACGTCCTTCTTGGTCAGTCCCTCGAGTCCTCAATACCCCGGCACCCAGTAGCTCATCACTCTCTCTCGCTCTCTCAATGAGTTTATCCCTAACCTCTGTCTCCATCCATCCCATTTTACTCCCTTACCTTCTTAGCACCACACTGGGAGGCAGACCTAAGGCGTGTGGAGGACTCTGCAAGGGGTCTCATGGGGTTTGAAAGGACTCAGCCTAGATCCTATAGTGGCTCACCTATGATTATCTAAGCTAGGAAGACAGCGGTAGCTATAACCATCAGATATATGTACAGCACCTTTTCACAAATGGAGGCTCAAACTCTGTGTGCAAAAAAAGGTGGGTGCCAAATAGCTCAGTTATAATTGCACACACAAACCCGGTAAACGCAAGTGCAAACGTGAGGGTAGGTCTCGTGTGAACGTGTGGTGCTGCAACTGCATGTTTTGCTGGTGTGGTTTTTGCAGGCAGGTTTGGACCCTTCTGCTTTTTGAACGCTTGCTCCATATAGTTCCTGCTGGTCTGCTCTGTGAGTCTTGGGGCAGGGGTTGTCATCATAGGGTCTGTCTACACTGCAGTTACGGGGTGTGATTGCAGTTTGTATAGACATAGGTGAGTTACCTGTGCTCTAGCTAGCTCAGGTACCAGATAGGGATGTTAAGTATCAGTTAATTAACTAATCGAGTAGTTGATGGAATTTCCATCGCCTACTTGATTAGTCAAATGGGGGGGGGCACTCCCGCTGTGGCTCTGCACTCTAAATGGAGTAAGAGCCCACTGTGCTCTGACTACATTTAAAATGCAGAGCTGCAGTGGGGTTAGCTCCTGGGGGCGGCGAGAGCTGAACAGTCCTGGCTCATGCCACCCCTGGGACCTCCGTGGCTCTGCCTCCCCTGCCCCCCTCTCCTCCACTCTGGAGATGGTACTGGGGGGAACCGGCTTCTACTCTCCCCTTGCTGCTTCTAGTACAGAGGCAGCAGGAGGGTGGGGGGGGGGGGGAAGCAACTAGTTGAGTACTCACTCGGCTAGTCACTTCCGTCCCCAGTACCAGAGGAGTGACGTTGAAGCAGAACATTTCTCAGCAGAGACTGTACAGCCCATGCTGAACCGTGCACTGTGGCAGCCCCAGTGCGAAAGCTCGCTCAGGTGTATATACGCAAGCTGCAATCCCACCCAGAGACTGCAGCAGAGACCTACCCCTAGACTGTGTGTGCACAGCACCGAGCACACTGAGGCTTGGCCTGGTGGGAACCGCTAGGCAATCACGACTTCCCCGCGTTCAGAATGCGGTTCTGTGCTTGTTTTGCTTCCTGGGCCGGGCCCCTCCCAAGCTGTGCCGCCTCCCAAGCCGTTCTGCTCACCAGTCTCTTAGCCTGAGGATAAAGTCAACATGGAGCATTTGTGTTTCACATGCCTCCCTCCTCCCTGGGCAAGTTTTTACTCATGTTCATGGTCTGTAGCCTGCTCTTTGCACTGAGTGCAAGGTCCAGACTGGGCTCCTCTCTGTTATGCTTATAAGAAGCACACAGGATCTGTCAACAAAGGCCTGTAGTCTAGACATACCCTTATATATAAAAACAGGGATCTCAAACTCAATTTACCTTAGGCCCAATACCAGTCCTTAAATCCTCCTAGTGGGGGCAGATACCCCCTTCTGGCAGGTCTCCAGGGGATGGAGGTCTCCATGTTTTCTCCCTCCCACTTTCCCCTGCGTGTCTACCAGACCCTCCTGCTAGCCCATGTGCTACCCCTCCCATGTCCCTTGGCTGTACCGGCCGCCCCTGGGTGATTTCAGATCCCGTGAGAGGGCTTTATGTTGCGAAACTGACTAGACATCCATGATGCCAACGCTCCTGATTTAATCACAAGCCTCTAATTGGGGCTTTTTTATTTTTCTGGAAAGCCCTGGCCACATTATTAGAATTAAACCAGATCAGGGAACTTGGCTACCTGATGCTTCAGGCACCACCATCGACTGTGACCGATCTGACATCATGCTTGTTTGTTGGTGCATAGTATTAGAAGAGAATCCCAGCCTTCTTTTTTTTTTCCCCCAAGGAAGAATTTAGGTCTAATGGTTTGTGGAGAAAAGCTAGAAAATGTTCCCTGTGACTTCAGACACCCGATGCCATATGAAAAGATCCCCAAGTGCATTGGTATCTGTGATTTGAAGAAGCCACTCTCTTTGGGACAGGGGGCTGATTCCTGAGTTTTGAACTCTTGGGGCTGGCAGTACAGTACATAAAAGTTGACAGTGTCTCCCCCCTGAGTCCAGGAGCCCAGGCAGAGACCAGAATCCTACAAAACACATGAAACTGAGTCCTCACTCTGAAACCCTCATGTTGAGATCTCCCCCACCACTAACATCCATGCCCTCGCACTGGAATCTCACCTCACCCCACCCCCACTAATACCCACATCCTTGCACTGGGATCCCTCACCTGGAGTAACTGTAAGTTCTGTGATAGAAATGTAGCCGTGTTAGTCTGGGGTAGTTGAAGCAAAATGCAGGACAATGTAGCACTTTAAAGACTAACAAGATGGTTTATTAGATGATGAGCTTTCGTGGGCCAGACCCACTTCCTCAGATCAAATAGTGGAAGAAAGTAGTCACAACCATATATACCAAAGGATACAATTTAAAAAAATGAACAAATATGAAAAGGACAAATCACATTGCAGAACAGAAGGAGGATGCGGGGGGGTTGGAAGGGGGAGGAAGGAAGGTAAGTGTCTGTGAATTGCTGATATTAAAGGTAGGGAGAGTGGGATGTTTGTGAGTTAATGGTATTACAGGTGATAATTGGGGAAACTGTCTTGGTAATGGGTGAGAAAGTTCAAAGTCTTGTTAAGTCCTTGTTGGCAAGTGTCGAATTTTAACATGAATGACAGTTCAGAGGATTCCCTTTCAAGTGCAGATGTAAAAGGTCTTTGTAGCAGAATGCAGGTGGCTAAGTCTGTGGTTTTATCTGACTTCAGAGGCCAGGACAGCTGGGAAATGCAGGCCGGGGGGAGTGTGAGCACAGTCCCCGAGGATGATGATGGTAACAGCCTCCCCACAGAGCCGGGGATGGGGGTGGGGCTTGGAGCCAGTGTGCAGCTCCAGACCCTCCTCTCACTGACACCCGAGACAGGAGTCACTTCAATGTCAGTGTTTTGTGCAGGGGCAGCCCCTGCTAGAGGTGTGCTGAGCGGAGACGCAGCAGGGGGCAGCACTGAGGGGACCCGGGTTCTGTTCCCAGCTCTGCTGCCTGTCTGTGTGCCTCAGGTTCCTCACACGTACAGTGGGGACAATGGCACTCACCCTGGCTGTGGGAGCTGGGGGGGAAAGTGCTGAGTGGCGTTTCCTGCGTGTCTGAGCTGAGATGGGCGAGGGGCCCTGCTCCATTTCTGTGCTTTACCAATGTGATCTCCGCAAACGCAGTGGGACCCACGTGTCTCAGCCCCAGCAGCAGCGACTGAGTCTTCCCTTGTGTTCTGTTTCGCTCCCAAAGTCCCCCCAGCCATCAAGAACCCGCATGAGGAGACAGTCCACGGAGCCATGGGGAGCCTCCTTGTTCTGAACTGCGAGGCGGTCGGTGTTCCTCCTCCTTCCATCACCTGGCTGAAAGATGGGGCGTTGCTTGGTAAGGAGGCCATATTGCCACACCAGCTGGCTTGGCAGGCTTCTGGGATAGCAGAGCTGGTGCAAGCTGACCGTAGTGCATACAGCTAGAGCTCCTAGCCGGGAGGGGTGGTTTCTAGATTTCAAATACAGGACGGTGGGTGCAGACTTCTGGGTTCTGTTGCCAACTTGCTTTGTGAGTCACACTGTTTTGTGCCTCAGTTTCCCACTTTCTAAAGTGGAGGTTCCCCCCTCACAGGGGGTGGGGATGAGGCCTGGCTCTTCGTGTGTGTGAAGTCCTTTGAGCTCTCAGGCAGTGACAGAAGTGCATTATCATTTGTGAAATAAACCCCAAGGGGCATGTAGGAAAATCTCAGGGCATGTTCATGGGCCAGAGTTAGTGCGTGCTTTACATGGATGCTCGCAAAACCTTGGGGACCTGTTTGTGAAGCCGGACACAAGGGAACCCTAGTTCCCTTGTGGCGTCACAGCTCTGAGATAGTGGAACTCGCTGAGGGGCATGCTGGTTAGATCGCTGCAGAATTAAAGCCTCTAGATAATATAAATGCAAGTACCAGGATTTCTGGCTTTAGTTGGGGCTACCCCAGTCCTGCTGTGTTCCACCTGAACGGTGGAATCCCTAAGAAAAGCACCATAGGCTGGAGGGGAAATGCGGCAGCATCTAAGGAGCCTGATCTTGATATTGTGCAGTGAAGCTTTAGTGCCCCAGGAGATCAGCTGAACCAGGGTCCCTGCGTTTCATGCCCATAAGCAGAAAGTTCTTAGCATTGGGCAGTGCTGCCGGGTCATCCCAGGCTGAGGATGAGGAGAATGGAGTCCCAAAGTCCCGCTGGGGGGAATTCCCATGTGAAATGAGGGAAGCCTCCTTTCCCGAGGTGGAGCAGCTGTTCCCCCGAGGCAGGGAGCAAGGAAACCCTGTGCTTGTTTCGGAATGATTTGCTTTCTTTCCCCCGCAGAGAGCAGCATGGAGCAGGGAGTGGTGTCCCGGGGCGGCCAGTTACAGCTCAGCCGCTTGCAGCCGTTCCATGGGGGCCGGTACACCTGCCTGGTGCAGAGCCTTGAGGCACAGGCGCGCAAGGAGTTCACCGTCTCGGTGCATGGTAGGCCCCGTGAGGCGCTGCGGCTTGCAGGCTGCACTTGAATGGGGTGGAGATGGAGCCACTGGGGGAGCATTCAGGATGTGATTTGGGCTGGAAAGGGGTCAGGTAACTCCTCCGCTCTCCCCTCACATTCTTCTCTCTCCACTCAGTGGCACCCAGAATCCTCAGCGCAGACACCCCCAGTGAACGCAGCGTCCTGGAGGGCACCAGGGTGGCTCTGGAGTGTGAAGTGGAAGGGCAGCCAGCGCCGGACGTCACGTGGCTGAAGGATGGGAGACCACTGGAACTGCCTGCTCCCCCTCGCCTCCGGTATGCCTCTTGCGAGGCGGTGCAGAGGGCAGCACGGCTCAACGTGCAGCAGCAGTCAAGAAGGCAAACAAAATGTTGGAAACCATTAGCAAAGGCCTAGAGGATAAGACAGAGAATATCATATTGCCTTATAGCAATCCCAGGGGAGGCCCACATCTTGAATACGGCGTGCTGGTCTGGTCACTCCATCTCAAAAAAGATACCTTGCAATTGGAAAAGGACAACAAAAATGAATAGGGGGACGGAACGGCTGCCATATGAAGAAAGATTAATAAGCTGGGACCATTCAGCTTGGAAGAGAAATGAATCGGGAGGGATATGATTGCAGTCTATAAAATCATGCAGGCGTGGAGAAAGTAAATAAGGAAATGTTATTTATTCCTTCCCATAACACAAGAACCAAGGGTCACCCAATGAAATGAACAGGCAGCAGGTTTAAAACAAACGAAAGGAAGTATTTCATCACACGACACACTGCAACTGTCCATTGCAGGCGGTGTGTTTGGGACCAGGGAGCGGAGCCTGCATGGCCATGAGCGTCCTGGCCTTTATCGATATTACTGAGGAGGATCACGTTAGAGGCCCTACGAGAGGGCCTGGCTTCCCCCGTGGGGTCTCCCCTGCCGGCTGTGGCCTGCATCACATGTCTGGTTGCTTCCCAAAGTTCCAGGGGCGCTGCAGCCGGCAGTGCTGGTCAGAGTTGTGCGGGGGAGTCAGGCTCCCTGACTCAAACCAGCAGCTGCTGTGGGGCTGATGCCACCCGGCTGTCGGGTGGGTGCCGACCGATCCTGTAAACCTCGTTGCACAAGGCATAAGGGATTGGTCGGCAAAGGCTTTCCTTGCCAACTGATCCCTGTCTTGACTGCCGCTTTGTGCTGACAAACAGCTGAGCTGGCACAACGCGGCGGCCATTTTTATTCTAATGAAGCGGGGGATATTTAAATCCCTGCTTCACTGACTATGTCGGTATGTCTAATTTACATGTCTCTGTTGGCAGAGGCCTGTAGTCTAGACGTACCCCTCGTGTGGTTCATTGTCCCATGCAGTGGCACTTAGAGATAAGAACAAGGGAACTCTACAGCCTAAGTTGACAGCCAGCTGGCTTTATAGCTCAAGTTGTAAAGGCTCCTATCTTGAGATCCCAGGTTCAAATCCACCAAAGATAATGCCAGCTAGTTAGATCCTTTATCTCGGGGCGGGGAGTGTTTCGCAAGACACAGGTTTGATACCAGGCAAGGCTGTGGTGGCTCTGGTGGGTTCTGCTGACTGACTGAGTCTCCTCTGTGTGTGCAGGCTGTCTCCTGACGGCAGCTCCTTGCTCCTCGAGGGCCTGCAGGCGTCCGACTCAGGGGCATACACCTGTCTGGCTCAGAACAGGGCGGGAGAGGACTCCAAGCTCCATGTGTTGAACGTCCTGGGTGAGCAAAGCATGCTGGGTGGTGCTTGGCACGGGGGGGGGGGGGGGGAGGTTTGCTGCTGGCTAGGGGCAAAGCCCTGCTGCTAAGATCAATCTGCTCAATGCCGACCCCTTCTCCCCCCCCAGTTCCCCCTACTATCGAGAGAGGTGCCAACGACTCTGAGGTCATCCGCAGTGTCCCCTTGAGGCTGGTTACCATGGAGTGCCAAGCCCGGGGGTCCCCTCCCTTGCAGATCAGCTGGCTGAGGGACGGACTGCCCCTCCCTCTCTCCCACCGGGTCAGGCTGCTTTCTGCAGGACGCCTCCTCAGGTAAGAGAGGGCATTCCCAGGGTGCTTTGCACTCTGGCCAAACCCCTCCCCCTGTACCCATGCACCGTTATGCCTGGCCCCTGCCTGGCTGCCACTGCCCCCTCCAAAGGTGGCTGCATTTTGTCCAAGTGGTGAACATCAAGGGGCCCTGATTTTCAGAGGTGCTGGGGATGCAGCAGGAGCTGCCTGCCCCACCCGCCGTCTCTGGCGTTTTGGAGAGGCGGCCGTATCCCGTGCTGGGTGCACTAGCTGTCCCTGGGCAGTGGTCCCGCAAGGGGGTGGGAGCAGAAGCCACAAGCTGGCCTTAGAGTGCTCTGAATTGATTCCTCATCCTCTTCCCCCTCCCCACCCTGGGAGCCAGGATCTCTCTCGTGCAGGACGCAGACACTGGAATCTACACCTGCGTTGCAGCCAGCCGGGCGGGAGTCGCAGAGCGAAGCTTCGTCCTACAGATCCAGGGTATGAGGAGAATGTCCTTCCTCTGTGTGCCCGAGGGGCCAGCTGGGGAGGGCAGAGCCTCGGGAAAGGGGCGGCTGGGGTGAGGCAGGAAGAAAGGCCGGGCGCAAGCCAGCATCATTTTTCAGCTGGAAAGAAGGTGAAAGCCTGGAGAGGGGCTGGGGAAACGCACGCTGTGGGGGGCAGGGGGGTGGAGGAGACACGGGCTGGGAAATGTGGGGAGGAGAAATTGGCTACAGGCAGATCTGGGGGGTAGCTAATTAGCTGGAGGGGATTGCTGGAGAAGAAATGAGCCAGGGAAATGCAGGGTGTGGTGGGGAACCAACGTGGAGGGAGAGTTTGTCCAAGTGCTGGCTGGTGAGCTGGCTGGAGACGAGGACCCGCCTGTTCCTGTCCGGAGGCTGGAGGAGTGGCAGGACGGACAGCAGGGACAGACCCCGGACAGCCGACCAGTGGCCACTGCGGCAGAGGGTGTTTGGAGGTGTCTCCGCTAGCTGCGAATGACGCTTGGCAGAGTCACGCTCTGTTCTGCTGCCTTGGGCAGCCTGGCCCCTGATCAGGCTGTCAGCATCCCAGAGGGAGGGGGGCAAAGGTGTGAGCTGAACACGACAGGCGAGGCCTTCTCTGGCCTCAGCTCCAGACACCTGCCGCTTCTGCCTCCCCCAGCACCTCCCACCCTGGAGCCCTCGGAGAGCAGCGAGGCCGTGACCGCAAAGACCAACTCCTCTGTGACCTTCAGCTGTGCAGCCAGTGGGTCGCCGCTGCCCACGCTGACCTGGCTGAAGGATGGCGAGCCCTTGACTCTGCAAAACAACCTGGTGCCCAACAGCCCAGGCACGAGGCTTCACCTGGAGTCGGTGCAGCCTGCCGATTCAGGGGTCTACTCCTGTGTTGCTGAGAACGAGGCTGGGGGAGTGAGCAAGCACTTCCACCTCTCTGTCATGGGTATGTGCCTAGCAGGTGAGGGGGGCAGGAGGAGGGATGGGGGGCAGGCAAGGAGACTGGGCTGATAGGGCTGAGCTGGGGGGCAGGAACTGGGGCACAAGACATCACCGGGCCCTGGGCAATGGGGTAGCGGGCTCGACTCTGGGGCCCCCCGAAGGGGTGGGGCCTCAGGCAGAATAGGTGGGGCTAGGGCAGCCATTCCTCGGTGTCCCCAGAGCATGCGCCTCCCCCACCCAGCCCTCAGCCTTGAGCGGGGCTCCAGCGGTGATTTAAAGGGCCTGGTGCGCCAGCCCCTTTTGAATCTCTGAACGCCGGGGCAACTGCCCCTTTGCCGCCCCAGCCAGCAGCTCTGCCCAGTCTGTTCTCTCCCCGGTGCCCCATTCAACTCTCCAGTTTTCTGGGCACTACAGGCCATCTCACCCCGGCGCCTCCCTTCCCACTAACACCAGCCCCAAGGGCCTTCCCCTCTGCCTGCCCGCCTTGTCCAGAGCACGGCGGTGAAACCAGCCCCGGTCTGCCTTGCAGAGCCCGCGCGCCTGGCGGATTTGGCCCCGCCCACGGAGATCGCTGCCGCCATTGGCGCGCCCTTAGAATTGCTGTGCACCGCGGCGGGCGTCCCCGCCCCCCGTGTCACCTGGGAGAAGGACGGGCGGCTGCTCCCCAGGCCCGGGAACGGGAGCTCCCTGCGGATAGAGAGTGTGCAGGTGGGGACTTCTCCCCTTCCCTCCCCTTCCACCCCCGCCTCCCTGAACTTGCCCCTGATCTTTCCTTCCTTCTGGCCTCTCGCAGGCAGACGATGCCGGCTTGTATACCTGTCTGGCGGCGAGCCCTGCCGGGGAGGATGGCAAGAGCTTCTGGGTCAAGACGCACGGTACCATCACACTGCCAGAGCCCTGTGGCTGGAAAGCAGGCCAGCGGCAGCCAGCCCCATGCTTGCACTGCCTTCGCAAGCAACTCCTGCCGCCCAGGAGAGGAGGGTCGTGGGTGCAGGGCAGAGGCCACATCAGCCGCTAGCAGCCGGGGAAGGGGAGGTCCCCGTGCCGGTGTCCCTTTGCCCAGGGAGGGGAACCGATGGTGCCCCCGAAAGAAACGTGCCCCTTGTGGGAATGGGACGGGTCGAATGGCAAAATGCAGGGTTGGTGTCCATCTCTGCCATGCAGCAAGCTCTGTGGGGCCAGGACTAGCGCCACTGGAAAGCAGCCAGGTGCAGGCAGGCCTGCAGCTGGGGGCAGGGAGCTGGTGCCTTTATATCCGGGAGGGGGGGGGGGGGGGATGTACTGCTCTCCCTTGGTGGGTGCCTCGTAGGACCAGAGCTGGGCATGCAGGTCCTGGCCCCCTCGCACGCCCACCCTTCTGGATCAGCGACCGGGCTGGCTGAGGGGGAAGGGCAAAGGGGGTGTAACGCTTTCCCGGGAGCATAGGGCTGGGGGACTGCATGCAGGGTTCGTGCAAAGCCGAGCAGCGAGGGCTGGGGCATTGGGTGGGAGGTGGGTGTTACCGTGTGGGGGCAGCGCTCTCTCCAGCGCTCTGGGCTGCTCGTGGGCGCGATTCCCCTTTAGCGCCCACCTGACCCTGTGTCCCTGCAGCGCCTGCTACCGCGCAGCACTCCGGCGAGACGCGCCCTGTCCCAGCGCTGGCTGGCGGGCAGCTCACCCTGGAGTGCCCTGTGGACACTGACCCGCCGCCCCGCATCGAGTGGCGCCGAGGGGGGTCCCTGCTGCAGGTGTGTATCTGGGGGTCTGCTGGCTCTCGCACATACCAGGCTGGGTGTAACTCCCCAACCCGCCTCCCTGGCCATTTCAGGGCCGGAGTTTCCCTCCCACTCTCAGTGGCTCTGCCAATGCGCCAGGTGGCTTCCCGTCACTGCACAGCGGGGGCCTAGAGCCGCTGCCCATGGGATCCCTGCCCGGTGCCTGTGTCCCTTGGATCGGCCGCCCCCACCTGGCTCGGCTCCGGCTGCTCAGTGGTGTGATGCTGCCTTTGGGAAGTTGAACCAGGGCCACTGGACTTGTTGCTCGTGAAACCTGCGGTCGGATGCACCCTGCGGCCAGGGCGGTGCTGCTCATGGGCTGTTTGTCTCCGGGTGCCGGCAGGAGGATGCCCGCGTGCGATTTCGGGCCCAGGGGCGCTTCCTTCAGATCCAGGCTGTGGGAGTGCCTGACGGCGGAGAATACAGCTGCACGGCCAGCAGCGCGCTGGGGAGAACCAGCCTGCGCTTCCATGTGGAGATCCACAGTGAGTAGAGCCACAGGGGCCTCTGGGGAAGGGGGAGCCTCCTGGCTCAGATCCTCAGGCACGCTCAGTCACTGGCCTCCATTGCAGGCAGTGGAGCTGGGCTGACTCAGACCCCCCTGGCTCTCACGCTCCCTCCCGGAGCTGGGGTGTTGGGATCCTGTTAATCCATAGGCTGTCGTCCCATAAGGAGAGGGCTGGGTAGGCTCTTGGATTCCCTCCATTTACACATCTCCTGCCATTGGCTTGGTTAATCCCTGTGTAGCATGTTCTGTCGTCTCCGACCTGCTCTACCTCCTGTGTTCACACCTGAGTCACCTTGCCCGTTGCTGTGGCCTTGTTCTTGGTCCATGGCTCCTCGGGTGTTCCCTCCCCTGGCCTTGGTAAGCTCAGTCCCTCTGCTCCTGGCCCATTTCCCTGTCTTCGGTAGCACAGACACTCATCGCCGCCGGCTCATCTTTGCCTCCCTAACCCTGGCTTCTGAGAAATGAGGCCTCCCACAGGTCTATTACTCATGTCAAGCCAGGCCAATGTAGGAGCAAGTGAAAGGAGGAGGGGCTTCAGATCCCCCCAGCCCCAGAACATTGGAACCCCTCCAAATGTCTTCTTCCTCCCCGGCCATGGCACCAGGCGAGAGGAAGGGTGCTGGGTGCTGCTCCTGGAAAGGGGGTGCCCGAGAGCAGAACAGCGAAGCACCAACTCGGTAACTTCTCGTACTGTTACGTCCAGTCTGCCCCCTGGGGTTGTTTTGTTGCAGCTGTCCCTGTGATAAAGCCAGGCCCCTTGGCTGTGAGTGCCACTGTGAATGAGTCAGCTCTGCTGCCCTGCAAGTCCGAGGGACTGCCCACACCGCAGATCACATGGAGAAAGGATGGCCAGCTCCTGCTGCCAGCCGGGAGCCCCAGGTACGCACGCCGGCTCCTGCTGCCGGCCGGGAGTCCCAGGTACGCACGCCGGCTCCTGCTGCCGGCCGGGAGCCCCAGGTACGCACGCCGGCTCCTGCTGCCGGCCGGGAGCCCCAGGTACGCACGCCGGCTCCTGCTGCCGGCCGGGAGCCCCAGGTATGCACGCCAGCACCTGCTGCCAGCCGGGAGCCCCAGGTACGCACGCCGGCTCCTGCTGCCGGCCGGGAGCCCCAGGTACACATGCCGGCTCCTGCTGCCGGCCGGGAGCCCCAGGTACGCACGCCAGCACCTGCTGCCAGCCGGGAGCCCCAGGTACGCACGCCGGCTCCTGCTGCCGGCCGGGAGCCCCAGGTACGCACGCCGGCACCTGCTGCCGCCCGGGAGCCCCAGGTACGCACGCCGGCACCTGCTGCCGCCCGGGAGCCCCAGGTACGCACGCCGGCACCTGCTGCCGGCCGGGAGCCCCAGGTACGCACGCCGGCTCCTACTGCCAGCCGGGAGCCCCAGGTACGCACGCCGGCACCTGCTGCCGGCCGGGAGCCCCAGGTACGCACGCCGGCTCCTGCTGCCGGCCGGGAGCCCCAGGTACGCACGCCGGCTCCTGCTGCCGGCCGGGAGCCCCAGGTACGCACGCCGGCTCCTGCTGCCGGCCGGGAGCCCCGGGTACGCACGCCGGCTCCTGCTGCCGGCCGGGAGCCCCAGGTACGCACGCCGGCTCCTGCTGCCGCCCGGGAGCCCCAGGTACGCACGCCGGCTCCTGCTGCCTGGGGCCCAGGGCCGTGCCACAGCCAAGTTCTGCCATTCCTGGCTTGCTGGCTCTGTGGGAAAGCAGCCACTTCCCATCTGTTTTGTCTGTGGAGCCCTAGCACATCCCCGTGAGCTCAGGTTTATAACTGGGTTCCCTCACAAATGGTGAGGAATGGAGTTTCACAGAGGCCTTTGAGGCAGGGGCGTTTATTGCCCCCGCTGTATAGCTGGGGGAGCTTTGGCACGGGGAGATGAGGCGACTTGCCCAGGGTCAAGTGGGCAGATCAGTGGCCGAGCTGTGGACAGAGCTGTGCCCTGATTCCTAGCCCTGTGCTTTGACGTCTCTGTGCTAGTGGCTGCCTCTGGGCCTGCCTAGGCTGACAAGTGTTCTCCTGCCCTATGGCGGCTATTTCCTGGTTTGTCTGATGCTTTCCCTCAAAGAGGCATTGACCCAAACTGGTCGATGGCCTGACGGACTCTCCTCTCTCCCCTCAGGTTGGAGCTGCTGTCGGACGGCTCTCTGCGAATAGACCCAGTTCAGGTCCAGGACGCAGGGTATTACCTCTGCGTGGCGTCTAGCCCTGCTGGGTCTGACCGACGGGCCCTGGACCTCCGAGTCTTAGGTGAGAGGAGCGTGACGAGGGAAGGGAGTGAGCCGGGAATGCAGCAGGACCCTGGGAGCCCAGCATGGTGCACTGGGAGCCAGCTACGCTGCAGGGCTCTCAGACAGTCCTGCTCTAGATGCCACCATCTCTCTTTTCCCTGTGTGTGCCAGCCGCCCCTCCCCTTTGTTCCCAGGGGTCCCTCTGCCTCCTGCTGGGCAGGCCCAAGCCATTGTGCCCCCCACTCGTTAATGCTGCCTCCCTCTAGGAAGGCCTCTAGCTGGTTGGACTCCACTCCTGATCTGATCGCACTTGTCTCTGCTCCTCCCCAGTCCTCCCTGCCATTGCTCCGGGGCCCTCCAACCTCACCCTGACGGCCCTCAGCCCGGCCTCGCTCGCTTGCGAAGCTACTGGCCTCCCCAAGCCTCACGTGACCTGGAAGAAAGATGGAGAGCCCCTGGCCGTGGACCTCCCGCAGAGCCCATACAGGTACCGGCGCTGGGCTCGCCCTGCTGGCTGTGGGCAGCGCGGTTGGTCAGGGACGTGTGCAGAGTGCGGCAGGTTCAGCAGCTGGCTCTGCTGCCGTTGTATCCCTTGCAATGCTCCTTTCACCATCGGGCCCAGGCTCTCCACTGGACGCCGCTGGGCCTGGCCCTCTCCACCGCTGTGCTCACGTGCTCGGGGCATTGCTGACCTCAGGGGGTGGGATCTAGTGACTCCCCTTCCCCATGCACTCCGTGTCCCAGGTTACTGCCCTCTGGCTCCCTGCTGATTGCCAGCCCCGGCCTCCAGGACTCGGCGCAGTTCGAGTGCATCGTGAGGAACCCGGTGGGAGAGGCTCGCCGGCTCCTGACCGTCGCTGTGCAGGGTAAGTCACTCGGACAGGCCTGGGTCTCGCCCTGGGATGGGCTTTCTGTTGCCCCAAGTGCAAAGAGCTGACTGAGCTCCAGCCCGGGCTCCCCCTGCATGGCCAGCCTGGTGGGCGCTCCCACTTCAGCGAACCCAGGGCCATGGCCTGTGGGGGACCGGGCTGGGGGAGTGTGCGGGGTGCGGGCTGCATGCGCATTCAGGGGCTTTGGCTCTGTGCCTGAGGCTGCAGCAGCTCCGGCTTTGAATTCTGGAGGTTTCCCGGCCCAGTGCCAGCTGGGATGGCGGCTCTCGCACGTGCTCCCCGGAGCCTCGACTCGTCCCAGAGCGGGAGTCTGGCTCCGGCTCGTCATGTGCAGCCCTGTTCACCCTGCCTCCCGCTGCTCGCAGTCCCTCCCACGGTGGCAGACGACCGCACGGATTTCACGGCCACCCGCATGGCCCCGGCCATTCTGACCTGCTACGCCTCTGGGGTGCCAGCACCAGCTGTGGCCTGGAGCAAAGATGGAGCCCAGCTGGGAAAGCGAGGCAGCGGCTACCGCCTCTTGCCAACAGGTATCAGAAACACCAGCCCACGAATGGGGGTGCAGGTGGGGGAGGGGGCAGCGTGCCCAGCCTCCAAGAGGGCACGCTTCACCTCCCCCCTCGATTACCTACTCTCCTGTGTCCTAGGGGCTCTGGAGATCAGCCGTGCCCTGCCAATCCACGCCGGGCGCTACACCTGCACGGCCAGCAACGCCGCCGGCGTGGCACACAAGCACGTCCTACTGACAGTGCAAGGTACCCGGAGAGGCCAGGGCCACTGCAGGCTGCGGGAAGAACAGAGCCCAGGGGAGGGGGGCGCCAGGCCTGCAGGGGAGCCAGGACTGTGAAGGGGCCCTGGGGGAGGCAGGCTGTGGGAGGGTGGGTGCTGACCATGAAGCCCTGGAGGCTGAGAAAGCAGCCAGGTCAGACTGTGCGGGAGCCACCCAAGTGAACTGCATGGTGGCTGGAAGAGCGAAGGAGCCGGCTCAGACGCCGTTCCCCCTCTTGGTTGCAGAGCCCCCCGCCGTGCAGCCCCTGCCCAGCTTGGTGCAGGTGAGGGTCAATGCTGCTGTGGTTTTGCCCTGCGAGGCCTCTGGGCTCCCGCGCCCCGTGATCACATGGCAGAAGGAAGGGATCAACATACCAGCAGGTGAGCTTGGGTGCCACTAAGCCAGCCGAGCCCAGGGCTGCCATGCCGGTCACTGCTGCGGCCGCAAGGCCCCTGAGGGGTTGGTGACGCTGCTGGATCTTAGCACAGATATCCCAGGCTCTGCCAGGGTGGCAGTGGCTTGGATAACAACCTGTCTGAGGATCTTCCAAATCCCCCATCCTCTCCTGCCCTAGCTCCCCTGTTCTCACGGGACCTCTTTTGGCTGCAGCAGTGAGAGGCACTCTGCTTGGTGCACCCTGCATGGTGTCAGAGGGCAGCGAGGGGCGCCGCCAGTCCATCAAGCTGGAAATTGCAACAGCCCGTGGTTCTGAATCTCCCTTAGCCCTGGTGTCCTTGCTAAAACCCACTTAGCGTCATTACACTCTGTGTCCACCTGCCGGTGGGTTTTTCGCTTCCCGAGCGAAGCCGCTGTGTGCTACCTCGGAGGAGGCTGCATGCGACACGTGGAGGACGTGGTCCCTGTGTGCCGTCAGCCACTCGGTCACTTGGGCTGGTGTGGCCAGTGGCCAGCCTTCCTGCTCTTGCGCTTCAGTTCTGCCACGTCCCTTTCCTCTCTGGTCTTTGCTTCCTGGTGGCAGGAGCCGGTTTCAAGATGCTCCCCAATGGGCATCTGCATCTGTCCCGGGCCTCTGTGCAGGACGCTGGGGTTTATCTGTGTGTGGCTCAGAACCCCGCAGGCACCGCGCTGGGGAAGACCAGACTGATCGTGCAAGGTAGGAGTGTGGCTGGGGACCCACCTTGGAGCAAACCCAGAGCCACGTGCAAAACACAGGGGGCGGGGGGTTGTCCCGCAGGGCGTGCTCTCCTCTTCCACTGGCCTGGCTGGAATGGCTGCTCTGAGCTGGGGAGGTGACGAGTATCTGTTAATAAAACCTCCCTTGGGGTTTCCCAGCTTGAGGTGGGTGGTAGGATGGGCAGCAGCAGCCCCACTAGCCTGCTCTTTCCGTCGTGCCCCGCGGCAGAGCTTGGTCACCGTTCTCATCCCCTGCCAGTGCTGGATGGGGATACGCTCCAGCTTTACTGTGCTTGGAGGCTCAGTGGCAGAATTGTGCTGTCGCTAAGCCAGCACCTGGGAGCCACGGGTCCCAACTTGCTGTTACTAGAGACAGGCTGAGCTGTGGGTCCAAATTTCCCCCACGCAGGTGGGCATTCTGGTCTGGGTTGCGAGAGCACAGAGGCGGGTGCTGCAAATGCTGCGTTCGTCTCCGTGCACGGCGAGGGAGCGCAGGGGAAGATGGGGGTGGTTGGGCAGCAGGCAGGGCAGAGGGCGAGAAGCAGAGGGTAAGAGAGGAGCACCGGGCAGAGCGGTCAGGCTGGGACTGGCAGATACTTCCAGCAGCTGCATTCGCCAGGGGCCGGGCTGGCATCTCACTCCAGGGCACTTCTGCAAACTCTGTTCAGTCAAAGCTGGCTCACTCCGGGCATTCGCTGGAAAGTAGCTGTGGGAGGGGAACCCTTGTCATCAGATGAGGGATCCTTTGCCTCCCACTCTGTTTTTTTCCAGTGCCGCCAGTCATTGAGGCTGGCCAGCTGGAGCTGTCCATCCTGGAGGGCTTGCCTGTTCTTCTGCCTTGTGCAGCGCGGGGAGTCCCTGAACCCAGAGTCACCTGGTCCAAAGATGGGGTCCCAGTGCCGGGGATGGAGGGGAAGTTCACCTTGCTGCCATCTGGGGGGCTGATGGTGAAGGACTCCCAGGTAAGCACCTCAAGGGGACAGTGTGTGTTCTGGCTTTTCCCATGTAGTTCTCCCAGGCCCGAGACAGTAAAGGGAGCATCTGGAGAAGGGATATTCCCAATATCTGGATTGGTATATACAAAAGCCTGGAGGAGAACACTTCCATCTCCCTGGACACACAGTAGGGGTATGTCTACACTACCCTCCTATTTCGAACTAGGAGGGTAATGTAGGCATACCGCAATTGCAAATGAAGCCCGGGATTTGAATTTCCCGGGCTTCATTTGCATAAGCTGGGCGCCGCCATTTTTAAATCCCGGCTGGTTCGAACCCCGTGCAGCGCGGCTACATGCGGCATGAACTAGGTAGTTCGAACTAGGCTTCCTAGTTCAAACTACCGTTACTCCTCGTGGAATGAATTGACCTCATTATCTCTAACCTTACTCTTGATTGGAACTCTTTTCTTATGCCTGTATATTTTTGCCTGCCTCTGAAATTTCCACTACAGCATGCATGTGACAAAGTGGGTCTTTGCCCTCGAAAGCTTATGCTCCAATAAATATGTTGGGGTATGTCTACACTACAAAGTTAGTTCGAACTAACGGACGTTAGTTCGAACTAACTTTCATAGGCGCTACACTAGCGCTCCGTTAGTTCGAATTTAATTCGAACTAACGGAGCGCTTAATTCGAACTAGGAAAACCTCATTTTACGAGGATTAAGCCTAGTTCGAACTTACTAGTTCGAATTAAGGGGTGTGTAGCCCCTTAATTCGAACTAGTGGGAGGCTAGCCCTCCCCAGGTTTCCCTGGTGGCCACTCTGGCCAACACCAGGGAAACTCTTCTGCCCCCCTCCCGGCCCTGGATCCCTTAAAGGGGCACGGGCTGGCTACGGTGCCCGTGCCAGGTGCAAGCCTGCCAGCACCCAGCCAGCAGACCCTGCACCTGGCACGGATCGAGCCACCCACCCGATGCCCCCCAGCCCTCCCCCTCTTCCCGGGACCAGGCTGGCGGCTCCCGGGAGCTTGCCCAGGACCGCAAGAGGCGGGCACCCACCTGGGCTAGTGCAGACATCGTGGACCTTGTCCACGATCTCCGCACTAGGCATAGGAAAGTGGCCGGCTTGGGCAGGAGAGCTGCCAGCCTGGCCACCCAGGAGCAGGTGTGCATGAAAATCAAGGGGGTCCACTGAGACCCCCGACCCTGAGCCCTGAGCTTAGAATGGCCGTCCTGGGTCAGACCAAAGGTCCATCTAGCTCAATAGCCTGTCTGCCGACAGCGGCCAACCCTAGGGACCCTGGAGGGGATGGACCGAAGACAGTGACCATGCCATTTGTCTCGTGCCATCCCTCTCCAGCCTTCCCCAAACCTTGGACAGGGACCCCACTCCTACCCCCTGGCTAATAGCACTCCATGGACCCAACCTCCATGACTTGATCTCACTTCCCTTTAAACTCTGTTCTAGTTCTAGCCTTCACAGCCTCCTGCAGCAAGGAGTTCCACAGGTTGACTATTTGCTTTGTGAAGAACAACTTTCTGTTACTACTTTGAAGCCTGCTACCCATTCCTTTCCTTTGGTGTCCTCTAGTCCTTCTATTATGGGAACTAATGAAGAACTTTTCTGTATGCACCCTCTCCACCCAACTCCTGCTTTTAGAGACCTCTATCCTGTCCCCCCTCCGTCTCCTCTTTTCTAAGCTGAAAAGTCCCAGTCTCTTTAGCCTCTCTTCATATGGGACCTGTTCCCAACCCCTGATCATTTTAGTTGCCCTCCCCTCTCCCAGCCTCTCTCTTCCCCTCTCCCACCTCCTTTTCCCAGTCTCCCCCAGTTTTGTTCAATAAAGACAGATTCCATTTGTGAACACAATTGTCCTTTTTTTTGTACATCAAGAAAAGGGGCTAGGGAAGGGTAAGTGGAAGGAGGTGATGGAGGAGTGGGGTACGCGCCCCCGATGGGGAGGACTGGGCTGGCTCTGCGGTCTTTTGGGGTGGAAGCTCTCCTGCAGCCGAATGCTGTGATGTGCCCAGTGTGGGTACTCCGGGCACTCCAAGCCAGGACTGCTTTGCAAGCGGGGCACCCCTGAGAACTGTCTGTCCGGGGTGGGGGTCGGGACCCTTTAAGCGCAGCCCTCGGCTAGCCTGAGACAGCATCTCCACGCTCTAAGTCCTCCTCTGATGCCCTGCCAGCACTGCTTCTGGCCATCCTTAAGCCAGGTTCAGGGTCCACTTAATGTGGACATGCTAGTTCGAATTAGCAAAACGCTAATTCGAACTAGTTTTTAGTTCTAGACGCGTTAGTTCGAATTAGCTTAGTTCGAATGAACTAATTCGAACCAAGTTAGTTCGAATTAGCGCTGTAGTGTAGACATACCCTCGGTCTGTAAGGTGCCACAGGACTTCTCATTGT
Source organism: Pelodiscus sinensis (assembly GCF_052426305.1). Taxonomy (NCBI): domain Eukaryota; kingdom Metazoa; phylum Chordata; order Testudines; family Trionychidae; genus Pelodiscus; species Pelodiscus sinensis. The sequence goes on from NC_143074.1 coordinate 13,860,526, forward strand.
TTTCTCAGCTGGCTAGGTACTGTCGGGAACCTGAGGGATTCTGTGAAGCTAGCTCACAGGGGAGGATCAACCCATTGGCTGGAATGGGGAAACACCCCGAACCCTCTAGGCTCGGTTCACTTGTGGGGTGCAGCGCCTCACCTGAGCGGTGCCCCACTGACTCGCTCCAACTTCTCCCCTTGCAGGGAGGGGATTCCGGGACGTACACCTGCACTGCAGAAAACTCTGCCGGGAAAGCCAGGGTGCAGCTCCAGCTCTCCGTCCACATCCCTCCCACCTTCACAGAGCTGCCAAGGGACCAGACGCTGAACAGGGGCGAGAGGATGAGGCTTGGCTGCGTCGCTAAGGGGAACCCAATGCCCCACATCACCTGGCTGCTCAACAATAAACCGGTCAGAGGTGAGCTGGGCAAACTGCCATGGGGGTGGTGGGAGCCAGGGGCAGGGGTGCAAAGAAAGGAGGAGACCCTGTGTGGGGGAGAGGTAAGAGAGCAGGTGAACTAACGCGCAGGGATCAGGGGCTGCACTGATGTCTTTGAGAAGAGGCCCCAGCAGGGAGCAGACCTAGCTGTAGGTTGTAGTGCAGGGCAGTGCACAGGAGGGAGCGCAGTCAAATGGTTAGAGCAGGGAATTAGGACTGCTGGGTTTTGTTGTAGATTAACATAAGAACGTAAGAACATAAGAACGGCCATACTGGGTCAGACCAAAGGTCCATCTAGCCTAGTGTCCTGTCTGCTAACAGTGGTCAATACCAGATGCCCCAGAGGGAGGAATCACAACAGGGAATCCCCAAGTGATCCTTCCCCTGCCACCCACCTCCAGAGAAACAGAGGCTAGGGACACCATTCCTACCCATCCTGGCTAATAGCCATTGATGGACCTAACGTCTGTGAATCTATTTAGCTCTTTTTTTAACCCGGTTAAAGTTCTAGCCTTCACCACGTCCTCTGGCAAGGAGTTCCACAGGTTGACTGTGCTCTGAGTGAAGAAAACCTTCCTTTTGTTTGTTTTAAACCTGCTGCCTATTAATTTCATTTGGTGACCCCTAGTTCTTATATTGTGGGAATAAGTAAATACCATTTCCTTATTCACTTTTTCCAAACCAGTCATGATTTTATAGACCTCTATCATATCCCTTCTTAGTCTCCTCTTTTCTAAGATGAAAACTACAAATCTTTTTAATATGTCTTCATATGGGACCTGAAGACATACCCCTGATCATTTTTGTTGCCCTTTTCTGAACCTTTTCCAATGCCAATATTTCTTTTTTGAGATGAGGCGACCACATCTGTACGCAGTATCCAAGATGTGGGCGTACCATGGTTTCATATAGAGGCAGTAAGATATTTTTTGTCTTATTCACTATCCCTTTTTTAATGACGCCTCACATTCTATTTGCTTTTTTGACTGCGCTGCACACTGAGTGGATGTTTTCAGAGAACTATCCACAGAGACTCCAAGATCTTTCTCTTGGGTAGTTGTAGCCAAATGAATCCCCCTCATATTGTATGCACAGTTGGGATTATTTTTTCATTACTTTACATTTATCAACGTTGAATTTCATTTGCCATTTTGTTGCCCAGTCACTTAGTTTGGTGAGATCTTTTTGGAGCTCTTCACACTCTGTTTTGGTTTTATGTAGATTCTGGCTCTGGCTGAGTCACAGGACTTCTCTGTGCCTCGGTCCCCCCAAAGGGCTAAGAATACCCAGGGAGGCAGCGTGCAAGATTTAATTAGTGCGCCTTCCTAGTGCCCTGTGAGCTTATTCAGCAGGAGGGATGTGCTGCCATTTTCTTCCTCAGCGTGGGGCTGTCCTAAGGGGAAGGCTCTGAACAAGTGCAGTGTGGCCGTGTTGCCTGGCGTGCCTGCAGGGAAGCGAGGGGGTCAGCCCAGGGCCGTGTTCTCACTTTCCCCCAGAACAGAGGGGAGAGCAAGACTCCAGTGTGTGGGCAGGAAGTCTTCCAGCCCCTTCCTCATTCACCTCTCAGGCCCCCAGAGCTGCAGATGACTGGGTGCCGTCTCCACTACCTATCCGCACAACCCTCCAGTGTGGCTTCCCTTTGGCAGCGGGCGTCTGGGAGCGGAACGGGCAAAGCATGCTGCAGAGGGAGGCCGTCACCCAGGAGGACAGCGGCACCTACTCCTGCGTGGCCGAGAACGGCGTGGGCAGCATCAAGGCCGTGGCATTCATCTATGTGAAAGGTGCCAGGACAGGTGAGGCGGCTCGTTCGTGGTGCGCGGGGAGGAGCAGCCTGGAATAGCGCCTTTGTGGTCAGCAGACTCCGCTGCGTGGAGCCACACCACTGGCACGGAGATCAGCGCCTGGCCTGGCGTCTCTGGCCACGTCCCGAAGGCCTTGGCCATTCTGGGAGTGCATAGCCCAGGCCAGCGGTGGGCAGCCAAGGCTAGGGAGTGTCCCTCCTTCATCTTTGTGGGCAAGATTAAAATTGTGCATGTGCACTAACCGTGACCCCAAGAGTGATTTGCAGCATTCGAGCTCTGAGAGGGAGGGGCAGGACTGGTAAATGCAGGGCCCCCAGCGGAGGGAGGGGGCAGAGGCGTGGGCCGTACACAGAACCCGGATGGGCCACATGTAGCACACACATGCATGCACACCTAGGTGTGGTTCGCTATCCCGCCTAGTGGCACTGAGGCCACTGACACAGAGGAAGAATGAGTGAGCTCCACAGCCTTGTCTGAGGGGCAGCTGGCTTTTAGCTCACGCTGTAGAGGCTCATGCACTAAGCTCCAGAGGGCCCAGGTTCGGATCCGTCTGCATATGCAACCCATAGACTGTCCACCACTGGCCCAGGCCAGGCACGACTTTTGTCTCCCACCCGTTCTCCTTCCCCAGGGGCTCCAGTCCTGCGGGGCGAAGTGAGGGCCTACCAGGTGGAGCCCCTCGGGGGCAACGCCCTCCTGAACTGCGACGCCTACAGCGAGCCTGCTCCGCTCATCCACTGGAATAAAAACGGGCACCCCCTGCTGGGCAGCCCCCGCCTACACCAGCTCCAGAATGGCTCGCTGGTCATCTACGGGACGGTGGTGAGTCACAGCCCCCCCGCTGGCTGCCGGAGACTGGCGGGGTGTGTGAGAGAGGGCTTGGGCTTGTTCCTTCCCTCTTCGCTGGAGCTGCCAGATGTTTCCTTCCCTCCTTTGAGTCGCGTGGCTGGATTATGTTGTAGCTGGGACTAGTGGAGTTTTGGAGCGCTCTGCTGCCTGGGAACAAGCAGGGTCACCTGGGGGAGGTGTATGTGGGAAGTAGCTTCTCCCTCTGGGTAACTCTTGCTGTGGTTTCTTCAGCCGGCCTCCACTCCTGGGGTCTAAAGAAATTCTCGCTCTCCACCCTCACTCAGAACAGAGGCCAGGTTACTTGCTGGCATCTGTTGCTCAAGGGGACCCTGGACAGGGGCTAGCTCCGGCTCTGCAGTGCTCCCCCTTGACAGGAGCCGGATGAGACATGGCGTATGGGCCACCAGTTTGCCGGAGGTTATGCAAATCCGCTGCGCCCCCGTGGACTCCTGGGAAGTCGCGAGAGCAGCCTTGCCTTGGGCAAGGTGGTGATGCGCCTGCTTTCCCTCCTCCCAGCACGACGACGCGGGACGTTACAAGTGCATGGCGGAGAACGGGGTGGGCGTGGTGGAGAAGGAGGTCACCCTCGCCCTGCAGAGTGAGTGTCCGTCCTGGGGGTGGCTGGTCTTTTAGCCTCACAGACAACATCGACCTCGTGCTTGCAAGAGTGTTGGTTTGCAGGGGAAATGGCCAATCTGCTTGATCGGTTCCCTGCTGTTGCCCCAGGCTGTGGGCAGTGGTGCCTCTCGGTGCCCCCGTTCGCTGCCCTGGTGCACAGTAACACTCTGCTGAGGCCTGACGTGTTGGACCAATTCCACGCATTGGGTTAAGGGTGGAGGTACTGGGGGCTGGGGAAACGCAAGTCAGGCTGGACGATCAGGTGTCACTCCTGGTCTTACACTCTTTGACTCAGACTGTGAGCAGAGGCCTGAGATGAAGAAGAAAAAAATGGCAGTGCCAGCTGGTTGCCCCAAAACCAAGCTGAGGGAGAAGCATCAGGTCCCTAAAATCTCCCAGGCCCACCCAGCTCAAAAATCCAGTGTGAATGGGTGGGAACATCTCTCTTGCAAGAGTCCGGGTTACATCTGAGAGATCCTGGTGACTGACTGGGAGCCCCGCAGAATAATTCAGGGTGGAGCTACCTCACCAGCTCTGAACTCTGGGGCAGTTGGGAGCTGGATGCCAGGCCTGCTGTTCTGGTCTAAGCTCCACTGACCAGGCAGGGACTCTGCTGGGCATTGGGTGCTGCAGTGACCGGGTGGGTTCCCCTGGTGTTCTAGGTGCCCCTGTGTTCAGCGTGACGCCTCAAGACATGACTGTGAGTGCTGGGGAGGAGGTGATGCTGCACTGCCAGGCTACGGGAGAGCCAGCTCCCACAGTGGAATGGATCAGAGAAACAAAACCCCTCCAGGAGAACCACCGAGTCCAGGTCCTGGCCAACGCCACGCTGCTGATCAGCGCCGTGGAGGGGACGGACGCGGGGCGGTACGAGTGTGTTGCACGCAATCCGATGGGATCCTCTGTCATCCGGGCCTTCCTGACAGTGCGAGGTACGGACCCGTGATCCAGACTATCCATAGTGTCCTAGGATCCTGCAGGGCTTCTCAAAAGCAGGGAGCAGGCCGGGTTCCTGAGGAGGCTGCAAGACTAGGGGGGTGGGCAAACAGCGTCATATTGGCAGTGAGCTCAGGGGGCTCATCTAGACTACAGGGAACGGTCAAAAGAAGATATGCAAATTCTGCAGGAATTTGCATATCTTCTTCCAATTGAAAAGCCGCGTAAACCTCCCTTTCTGAAGGGAGGCAATTATAGTACAAGGCCGTCACTTGGGGCTGAGGACCCAAGAGTTAAATCAGGAGAAAGGCCCCCAAGATCCTGTCCCCAGGGGTGTTTCGACCCAGTGGCTATGTCTACACTCACGGCGTCTTGCGCGAGTAATATGCAAATGAGGCGAAGCGTGGAATATCGCAGAGCCTCATTTGCATACCTAATGAGCCACCATTTTTTTCAGAAGAGGCTCTTGCGCAAGAAGGAGTGTCTACACTGCCCCTTCTTGTGCAAGAAAAACCCTCTTGCGCAATGCCGTTCTTCCTGAAAAGTCATAGGTGTAACAGCATTGTGCAAGAGGGTTTTTCTTGCACAAGAAGGGGCAGTGTAGATGCTCCTTCTTGCGCAAGAGCCTCTTCTGAAAAAAATGGTGGCTCATTAGGTATGCAAATGAGGCTCTGCGATATTCCACGCTTAGCCTCATTTGCATATTACTCGCGCAAGAAGCCGTGAGTGTAGACATAGCCAGTGTGTCTGAGTGTCTGGATTTATTTCAGTAACAGCTGGGGAAAGAGGTCTGTCTGTCCATCTGCTCAGTGATCCGTCTTGCCCTGTCTGCTCCCTTCCCTGCCACACTCCCTGCCCCCTGCCCTAATGTGTGGGCAACTGGGGCAGTTGGTCCAGGTGCTCTTTGGCTGGTGGAGAGGGCTATCATGGCCAGTGTGCCCCTTCTTGCATCCACCACCCCCTCAGACTGGCAGCAAGGCCTGCAGGGGAGGATGTGGCGGAGGAGCTGTGCCCGCCCTGTCTGGGCCCAGGTACAAAGCGCAGCTCTGAGAGACACCTCTCCCCCTGTGCAGGGCTGGGAGGGGGGGCCTGCAGTGCTCTGAGAGACATGGTTCCCCCTGTGTGGAGGAAGGAGAGGGGGAGGCAGGCTCCGGCCTAAGGGGAGGGGTAGGCCCTGCAGTGCTCTGAGAGACACCTCTCCCCCTGGGTGTGAGGGGACGGGGGGCAGGCTCCCACCTCAGGGGAGGGGATGGCCCTGAAGAGCTGGGGGCTCCCTGGCCTGGCTTCTCTTGGCCTATCTGGGGCTTTTCGGGAAGATTTCAGTCAGCAGGGAGATGTAATGTGAGTGTAGCATTTGCAAATGTGTATTTAGGGCCCTGTGCTCCACTGAGCGCTCCTGGGAGTTCATGGATGTGAATAACACGGGCCTTGTTTCCCAGCCTGGGGCAGTGGGCTGTGAGGTGTCTGGGGCAGTGGCCAGTCCAACAGGGGCCTTGTTTCCCAGCCTGGGGCAGTGGGCTGTGAGGTGTCTGGGGCAGTGACCAGTCCAACAGGGGCCTTGTTTCCCAGCCTGGGGCAGTGGGCTGTGAGGTGTCTGGGGCAGTGACCAGTCCAACAGGGGCCTTGTTTCCCAGCCTGGGGCAGTGGGCTGTGAGGTGTCTGGGGCAGTGGCCAGTCCAACAGGGGCCTTGTTTCCCAGCCTGGGGCAGTGGGCTGTGAGGCGTCTCCGGCCCTGGCCAGTCCCAGATGCATAAGAAGGAAGGAGTGTTCCCCTCCTCCTCCCTTGCAAACACAATAATGCAGCTGGGCAGGGAGGAACTTCCTGGTTCCACCTCCCTGCTGACTGGTGAAGCGTTAGGACTCACAGGTGTGCTGCTGCACCAGCCCTTACCCTGGACACCTGCTTTGCAGTAATGCCGGAGTTATGCTTATTCCTATGAAAGGCAAATACGTCTTCTGTAACATCCTGCAGCGGGGAGTTGTGCAGGTTTATTGCATGATGTGTCTAGACTAGGGATGTAAAATCCTATTGAATTGATTAACTGGTTAAATGTAAAGTTTAAGCAGCTAACTGATTAAAGGGAAGGGAAGGGCTGGACTGGAGCGTGGCCCCCCCGGTCCGCCGTGGCTGGGCTGGAGTCCCCCTGCTTGGAGTGTGCCTGGGCCGGGCCCACTGCAGACCTGGGATGCGACCCTGCCCACAGCGGACCCTGCAGGGCTGGAGCAGCCCCCTGCCCGGAATGGGTAGGAAGCTGCTCCAGCCCCCACCGGTTATCCAGAACTGGTAAGTGTCACCTGTTAAGCATGAGGCGTGGTGGCTAACTGGTTAATCATTCACATCCCTAGTCTAAATAGACTAAACCATGTTGCCTTTGAATATCACCGATTCTCCCCTTGTGCTGTGCTGGGGAATGGCCCTGGCAGATGGGACAACCGACCGTTGTGCTCGTTTGTATCCCGCCGCCTCTCCGGGTGCTCGTCTTCTTTGCAAGCGAATAGCCCTGGCGTAGAGCTGAGGGCATCTTGTGGCTGCATTCAGGCCGCAAAGCCGCAATGAAGGCTTGTGTAGGCGGCTCCTCCACCCCGCAGCAGGCTGGCCTGTGCCGTTTGAGTTTTGCTGGGTCAGTCCCAAGTGCTTTGAGCCTTCTGTCTCGAGAGACCTGCTAAATGCCAGGGCCCGCTGGCTTCTGCTTTTTCTCAGTGAACAGATCTGACCCAGGCAAGACAGTCCTGCTATTAGGCAGAGGCCAAACGCTGCATTACCAGTGCAACCGCCTGATTAGCAGTAATAGGGGGCATGGCACAGCCCAGATGCTTTACAGGATGAGCCAATGATACCCAGGCCAGAGATGGTCATGTGCAACACAGAAACCAACCTGAATGTGACTGAGAGATCTCATGTGTGGCTGTGCGTACTGCTTTGTAGGGGTGTGCCTGTGTGTTAGTGGGTAGATGGGTACAGAGATGCGTGTGTGCGTATTTGGGGGCGCACGGGTGTGACGTGCACCGATAAAATCCAGGCTGGTCCTGTGAACGCCAGCTGCCCTATGGATCAACTCCCCTGCTGCAACCAAGGCAAACTAACGCTGGCCTGATGTCTGCCTGGCAGACGGTGCCGCAGCGTATTGCAGTGTCACGCGGCAGATTCACCACCAAGGGCGCCTCCTGCTGGTCACTCAGGGAATTAGCATGTTGGGTGCCGGAGCTGCCTCCTTCTGGCTGGTGTCTCCCCGCTGTTACCGTTAGTCACCACTCTAGGTCAGGGTCCATGTCTCTCCCAGACCGTGGCATCCTCCTACCAGGGTACTGCCCAACCGTCATGCCCCCACACGCTGGAGTCCTCCCCCTCTGGAGACCCTCAATCCCCCTCTGCCCACCTTGCTCAGTGACCCACTGCCAGTCTCCATCTAGCCCCTGCCACAGGGACAAACTGCAGCCTGAAATGGCCCCTCATCATTGGCAAGGGGGTGTGGACCTGCTGCTTTTGCTTATCCTGGCTGCCTTCCCGCAGCCCTCATACCCTGAGGCCTTGCGTTAGGCCCTGCAGCCTGGCAGCTTCCCCAGCTCTGCCTGCCTTTCCCCAGCTCTGCTCTAGTCAGGAAGCCTCCAGTTCCCCTGGCAGCCAGGTCCCTCCTGCTCCCCGGCCAGTGCAAGAGCAAGTCTCTGCTCCTCCCCAGGAGCCTTTATTTAGAGGCTTAGTGTGCATCTCCCACCTCGTTCCGCCCTGTCCCCCTTCCCTCAGGAGAGCCCATCAGAGTCCGGGGCAGTCTGATCGGCATCATCAACGACCAAGAATTTGGCATTGCCTCTCTGAATGCCAGCGTGACGGAGGATCCCCGGACTGGCCTGGCCACCCTGCGGAGCAGCATCGGGAATATCCCACCAGCTGTCGGTAGGAGACACCCCTGGGGATTTTTCTTGTGTCCATAACACCAAATACGTCACCAGATTTCAATGCACATGTAAATGGCAAGAAGTTGGATGTAAAGCTGGGTGACTAGCGGGCAGCAATACCCACTGCACCATGCGCTTGCCTGTGGCGTGGGTGGCAGGGAGCGACTCAGCTTTGTGGCTTTTTTGCCAGCGCTGGTGGGAGGTGGGAAGTAAATATTGCTGCTCCCACTTGTGCACGTATGTGGCCAGCAGTCTGCTCCCTGGCTATGTAATCTGGGCCAGGATTTAGAGAGACAAGGGGTGCCTGCCTGGGAGAGCCACCGGGGTTCACAAAAGGGATCTAGGGGCTGACTTATGGGGGAGCTTGGCCCGGCACAGAGGCCTTTTGCCTTGGTATGAGAAGTGCTGAGGTTCGTGAGAGCTGCCTGTGCTCAGCGCCTCTGAGGGGCCGGCCACGCTCCTGTCCCCTGGAGCACAGGGCTAGCAGGCAGGGACCCCTGCGTGCTCAGCCCCAGACTCCCTCTCTGCGTTCCCCGGGAGAGCGGAACAGGGCTAGCGCCCCCGAGGCGAATGGCTCCCGGCGCTGCGGAGCTGGGCGTGCCATGCTGGAACAGGACCGTGCCTCTGAGTCTGCTGTCCCACATGTAACTGCTGAGGCCAGAGTGACAGATGCCCCGAGCAGGGAGTTGGCTGCCCCGTGACTCCTCGGGAGAGCACTGACTGAGCAGGGACTGACCCTCGTGCCCTCCCGCCGCACCTCGCAGGGCCGCTGCTGAGAGTCCTGGTCCCTGTCATGGCTCCAATCTACTGGTCCTTTGCACGGCAGAGCGGCGGGGCCAGGAACGGCCTCTCGCTGACGGGCGGTGTCTTCCGGCAGGAGTCCCAAGTGGAGTTTGCCACAGGTGAGAGTGTCCTGGGGAGAGCCCGCGGCGGCATGCTGACACGGTGCACACGGTCACTGCAAAACCCCAGGCCACAAGCAGCACCGCCCACTTCCTGGCTTTGTTCCATCCCAGCCATCTGCACTGCGGTGTCGGAGGAGTGCGGGAGCCTTTGGAGCAGGGCGCTGCCCCAGCCTCAGTGACCCACCTCTGCCTTAGGGGATTGGTTCTGGCCCCAACCCCTGTGGTATTTTAGCCTTCCCCTCACACTAGCGAAAACCGACGCCGTGGCCTGTTCCACGTGAGAGCTCCGGGTTCGCTGGAACCAGAAACTCCGCGGGAAGCGGGGCACTGCTGGGGAGCCCTGCGGCTGTGCAGCCTGTGGCTGGGGCAGAGACACGCCCGGGTTTAGGAGTCCGCATTCAAATCTCCAAGTTCACTGCTGGGCCCGGTGCAGCCTGGTGCAGCCCAGCGCCGGTCTGTCTGAAATCATCACGGGCTGGATCGTTACCTGGCCACCCGCTGTCGCTGCAGGGGAGCGTCTCCGGATCGCACACGTTGCCCGAGGCCTGGACGCAGGCGGGGCGCTTCTCTTCGACGCCGTGGTCAATGGGTTCGTGCCGGAGAGCGTCGCTGATGCGGACGTGCTTTTCCAGGTGAGTGCGGAGCTCCGGGACACCGCCCTCCACATCTGCTGCGACCCCAGGCACCCCAGTTGGCCCCTGCGGTGCCCGCCCCTGTTCCCAGTGACAGCTGATGGCACAACGAGAGATCCCCTCCGCCACCTCCCGCCCCTGGGACTTTTGCTGGGCCCCAGTCCCAGACTGACCCCTCTCCAGAGGTGAGGGGAGGCCGGTGCGCCCTGTCCTCTGGACCGATAAGAAATGGCTGGCGTGGGACGCTGCAGGTGGAGGCGCGTGCTCCCAGCTGGGCTCCGGCTGGCAGTGTGGGGCTCCCAGCCTGTCCTGCTGCCCCGACTCCCGCACCTCTCTCCCCAGACCCTGTGACCCCCTTGGTGTAATCCGCAGTAGCTGTAAGAAATGTAAGTTACAGCCCCCCCGCCCATCTCCCTCTGTTCCTCCCAGGATTTCAGCGAGCGCCACGTGCAGACGGGGGCCGGGCAGCTGCACGTGGAGTCTGTGCAGAGCTTCCTGCAGGACGGGCTCCCGGTTCAGATCCACTGGAACCACAGCATTGAGTACGCCGCCGCCCGGGGCTGGCAGCCCTTCCCGGTGCAGCGCGTCCAGGCCAGGGCCATCAAATCCTCCTTCAACCCAGCCATGCAGGAGCTGCTCTTCCAGCTCAGCTCCTCCCTCCATGCAGGTAACAGGAGAGCAGCCTGCAGCCCGTCTACTCACGCTGAGCCCGGGGGGAGGCTGCCAGATGGCTCTAGAGGCTTCCCCCAGGGGGAGGCAGCTGCCCTGGCGCCAGGCTCTCTCCCAAGACGTGGTCAGGGCCCCCGTGCCTGTCGCCCAGAGCAGCAGTGTGCGAACCTGGTGGGGACCTATCGGGATCTGATGCGCTGTGGGGCTGGCTTCCACAGCCGGGGTGTGAGGGTAACAGCCTGGCCCATGGGGAGGGAGGTGCCTCGGAAGGCTCCCCACGTTGCCTGGCTCATGCCCCTTCTCTCAGGCTCTGCAGCCGGGCTGTACCGGGGGCCAGACGGACGGCCCAGTGGTGAGTCCTCCGCCTTGTCGGACAGTGGCAGGAGCAGAGCCAGCTCCTCCCCCCGCCTAGCAGAGAGGGGAGTTAATCTGAGTGACCCCAGCCAGCCTTCAGCCCGGGAGCCAGGCCTAAGTGCTTCTGGCGGCTGGTGGGGTCAGTGACCTTCCCCTTGGCCCCGCGAGGTCATGTCATGTAGCCCATGGGGGCAACGACCTGCCTCCCCCTCCATTGGAACCGCCGGGTGACAAGTGCCGAGTGCCAGCAGCTTGGGCCCCCCAGCCCCACTCTGGGCATTGACTGGCTTTCACTGGGCCTGCTCCAGCACCCTGGCCGGTGCAGGGAAGGACTCCCGTCCCCCAGGGAGCCCTGGGTCGGCCCCACTGTCAGCACAGGCCAAAGCGGAGCAGGAGACTGGGCACAAGACGGGTCCCAGGCAGTGACCAGGGATCAGTGATCCCCCCAGTGTCTCAGCCCGGGAGGTGTGAGGCGGGGGCCTGGCTTTAGCTGCTATGTGGTGACGTGCATGCTGGGAGCCCTGTCCCCTCGTTCTCCCCCCAGATCTGGACGAGTGCGCCGAGGGAACCCACGCGTGTCGCTACAACCAGGTCTGTGAGAGCACCCTCAGCGGGCACCGCTGCATGTGTCCCCGCGGCTACAGGACCCAGGGCACCGGCCGACCCTGCTTGGGTAACGCAGACCTGCCAGCCTTTGCCAAGCCATGAGAACTGCCGGGGAGGCAGCATTTCTGATGGGGCGGGGGAGTGGGGCTGGGCCTGACTCTGGTACTGACTCTTGGTGACCTTGGGCGAACCTGGAGACGGGTTTGCTGCTTGGAGTAACAGCCAGTTCTCTCCAGGAAAAGCTCTGCCCCGCCCAGCCCTTCCAGTCCAGCGTCGCCTGTAGAGGGAATCCCTGGGGAAGGCAAGGGGGAGAGGTGTGGATCTGGGGGAGGCTGAGAGCCCTGCAGGAGGCCGGTGTTCCGGTGCAGGCGTGGCGGCTGAGAAAGCTTTGCACTGTGTCTTGTCCCCTGGGGACCGCCGAGCGCTCCTTTCATTAGCCCCGACAGCCCCCGCGGGCGCTAGGAACCCAGTAGAATCAGCCTCCCTTTGCCAGTGCAGATACTCAGCAGTTGGCAGGTGCGGTGACTTGTTCAGCTCACGCAGCAAGTCGGTGGCAGAGTCAGGGATAGAAACTCAGGCTCCCTGCTCTAACCATGAGACAACACTGCTTCCAAGAGCTGAGGGTCGGAGCCCAGGAGTCCCGGGTTCCTAGTTCCTGCTCTAGCCACTAGCCAGCACTGCTCTGCCCCGCAAGCTGGGCTCCCTGACCTCACGCTGGCTTTCTGCTCTCTGTCAGACATAAACGAATGCCAGCGGGTGCCCCCGCCATGCGCTTTCCAGTGCCACAACCTCCAGGGCAGTTACAAATGCCTGTGCCCGCCGGGGGAGGCCTTGCGGGAGGATGGCAAGTCCTGTGCTGGGCCAGAGGAGGCCGGAGGGAACGTGACGCGTGGCAGCCGCAGAGGGGGCCGGGTGCAGAGGCTGAGACCCAGCAGCCGATGGCCGGGGGAAGGCTCTTACACCCGGCTCTCCTTCAGCCAGCCTGGTAACGCCCTGAGCCCTGGCATCCGGGCCCCGTGCCCGGCGGGATTCACCAGGCGGAATGGACTTTGCACTGGTAAGGCCACATGGCGGGGAGGGGAGTCTTGGAGCGATGCCACTGGAACGGTCCCAGCTCCAGCTCAGCGGGGGGGTGGGGGGGGTGAAAGCCTGTGGCACTGGCTTACTGTCAGGAGGGACGGGGGTGGTGCCATCGGTCCAGTTCCCAAAGGACAACGTCTGCTTTGCAAAGCTCTGCACAGCGGCGGCAGCAGAGGCCCTGGGCTGCCAGAAGGGTCGTGCAGAGTCTGGGTGCCCCTCAGGCCTGTCCTTAGAACTCACGCCCCGAGCTCCCACTTCCCTCTTCCTCCCTGCCGTGCCTCCTGGCGCTGAAGGGGCTGGAGTAGGGCTTCTCTGGCCAGACCCCCAGGAGGGGGGGAAAGGGGCCCTCTGCCTTTTTGTGGGGATGTGCCGGTGGCTGTGCCTTGTGGAGGGGTGGGGTCATGCTGCTCGGGGGGACCCTGCCATGCGCAATTTGGCCAGACTTGGAATCTCTCCTCTCCTCTTTCACACAGACCTTGACGAGTGTCGGGTGCGGACCCTGTGCCAGCACGAGTGCAGGAACACCGAGGGCAGCTACCAGTGCTTGTGCCCTGCCGGCTACCGGCTGCTGCCCAATAGAAAAACCTGCCGCGGTCAGTGTGTGGCGCTGTGTGGGAGCCTGTGTGCGTCCATCTGTCCATCCCTCCCTCTCTCCCTGCCACTTCCATTCCTGCCCTTTCAAAGCCTGGAGTTCGCGTCCCCCTCCGGCTGCTCTCGCAAAATCCCCACCCAGCTGCCAAGGGGCCCGCTGCATGGCAGGGGCAGCGCCAGGCTTCAAACAGTTGCTACGCCTGTCCTCAAGCCACTAGCTCGCCATGCCATGGTCCTTCTGCCCCCTGCACAGAGCCATTGCTGCCCTCAGCCGAGCCCCAGGAGGCGACGTTTCTTCCTGTACCCGGGTGCAGTAAAGTCCTGCACTGTCCGCTTTAGGGGCATGCGAGTCAGAGGGCGGGGGCCCTGGGCAGAGGCCTGCGGCCAGCGGACCCTGCAGCTCCCCCCGCGACAGAGCCGGTGGGTGAAATGGGGGAGCTTCGTTGCTGTGGGCTCATGGAGAAATCCCTTCGCTCCTCAGGGCGCAGCCGCTCGCCTGGCTGCAGAGTGTGACACATGCGCAGAGTCCGGGCTGTGCCACTGAACACCCGTCCGGCCTCACGCCCCTCCTTTCTCCTCTCTCCTCTGCAGACATAGACGAATGCGCCGAGGGGAGGGTTCACTGCAGCCCAGACCAGCTGTGCTTTAACACGCGGGGCGGCTCCCACTGCCTGGATGCGCCCTGCCCCGCCGGCTACAGGAGAGGCGCCAGCCCAGGGTAAGGGAGAGAAGTTATTTGGGGGAGGTGCCCAAGTAGGGCAGCTGTACCCCTTCTCCTGGAGTGACCCACCCGCCAGGGCTCTTCTTAGCCCTGCTGTCGAGTTGGGGTGGTGAGGGCTTCCCATGGGTGCAGACGGGCACACGCCCATTTTAATGCATTGATAGTACTTGTCCAACATCAAAGCGCTGAGACGTGCCAGGGCTGACCCCACTTTTCCTGGGGGGGAAGCTGAGGCACGGACTGGCTCAGCGAGTTGTCCAAGGCCACTCAGCAAGCCAGAGTTAGAACCCAGGCGTCCTGGCTGCCAGCCCTACGCTCAGGCCGCAGACGGCTCTGTGGAGCAGAGATCTCACCCGCGTTCTCTGCCCTGCCTGCTCTCGGGCAGAGTGTGCTTCCGCCGCAGCTCTGGAGGCCCCTTCACCCTGCAGTACGAGCTTCTCACGCTGCCCTTTGGCATCCCGGCCGGGCACGATGTTGTCCAGCTCACCGCCTCCTCCCGAGGGAGCCTCCTGCAGAACCGCACCGTCTTCACGCTGCTGGAAAAGGACCCGGGCAGCCCCTTCACCCTCCGGGATGAGAGAGGCCAGGGCGTCCTCTCCACGCTGCGCCCGCTCCACGCCGCCGGCATCTATCGGCTGAAGGTGCAGGCCCTGGCCCATGGCAAGCAGCGGGCATGGAGTGTGTTCATCATCCTCGTTTCCGTCTCACCCTACCCCTACTAATGGCAGCCAGGGGGCGCTGGGATGGGCAGGGGAAGTGGGGAAGTGCTGATCCTATGCCCCAAACCCTGCCAGACAGTGTCTCCTTCCACTTCTGCTCCTGGGGCCATCTCCCGGCAGGCGCACTCAGCTCATCTGAGAGGAGCTTCTCCCTTTGCTCCGTCCTATGTGTGCGCTTGGGATGCCCAGGGCCTGTTGCCTGCCCTCAGCTCCGTGCCCCGCTGGAGGGCCCCTCTGGTTCCTGTACAGCACCCCTCCTTTGGCTCCCAGCCAGGGTTGCCAGCCCTGCAGGATTGTCCCGGAGTCTCCAGGAATTAAAGATTAACCCTTCATTTAAAGGTTATGTCATGTGATGAACCCTCCATCAATACATCCCACCAAAGCTGGCCCCCTTCTCCCAGCCCAGTGGCATAATCCCTTGGTGAGCTCAATTGCACTGACCCGTGGGACCAGGGCCAAGACAGTTTGAGGCCCCCAAACACTGACCTCCCGTTGACTGGACTTAGCCCCCATCGCTTCACCTCCTAGCTCAGCAGAGGAGTGTGTGCTCAGGCTCTGCCATTGGGAGATGAGGGGTGTAAACATCAGATGCTACTGGCACTTGTCTCTTGCAACACGTGGCTGTCCTTGGGCCTGGTATCACATGCAGCTTTTGAGCAAACAGAGCTGCTTGCAATCAGAGCTGAGATACTGAGAGCCCGGCCGGGGAAGCTGCCAGGCGGCTGTTAGGTCTTGGCTCTCAGGAGAAGCCTGTGACTCGCCTGAGAGAGATGCTGGAGATACCAGGCCATCACTCTTCAGTTTGCATTGGGGTAGCAGCTAGTCCCCGTCTGAGATTGCAGCCCCGTTGCTCAAGGGTGGGAGAGGAAACGGAGGCCCCAAGAGGTCGCCAGCAAGTCAGTGCCCAAAATCAGGCAGAGAACCTAAGTCCCCACCCGGTGCGCGCTCAGGCTCCTCGAACAGCTGTGGCCCTGCCAACATGCAGACTGCTGCTTCCAGCATGCACTGTACCGTCTAGGGGGCTGGCCAAACGGGTCAAACAGCTGCTCCTAGGGGAGTGTGACGGCTAAATAGCCTGTCACAGCGCTGGGGGATGCAGAGGGTGAAAAAGCCCAGCTGATGTGGCAGGGCTGGGAAGGGAGTCGCGGGGCTAAAGGGTGTATCGCTCACCGCATATGGAAAGGTTATTGGGTCCCTTGTGCTCGGTCTTTTATTATAATGAAATTATCATACTGGTTTCTCTGCCAACTTATTTATTTCTGGTTTTGTACCAAATAAAGGTGATTTTGTGAGTAAAACAATCGTGTTGTGTGAGGGCATCTTCCTCCTGCACCGCATGGCGGCCTTGCTTCGGATTTCAGACCGGCATTGGGGGCCCGATTCAGTCTCTGACCCATTCGTGTATCCTCAGTTCCAGACATTCCCATTGGCTTTGGTAGTCACAATGGTAGTGACACCTCTTCGCTCCTCTACAGTGCTTTCCAAAGGAGGGCAGTGCCATCTGTCCCCATTTTATAGATGGGGAAACTGAGGCACCAGGAGATGAGTGACTTGCCATGTTTAACTTTTAATGAAAGAAGTGTCAGAGCTCAAACAGGTGGGGTTTTGTTTGTTTGTTTGACATTCATAACTGATGCAGCTAGCCCAGAGGTGCCGGAGCTAGGACCTGCCAAGCCCAGAGGTGCCGGAGCTAGGACCTGCCAAGCCCAGAGGTGCCGGAGCTAGCAACTGCCAAGCCCAGAGGTGCCGGAGCTAGGACCTGCCAAGCCCAGAGGTGCCGGAGCTAGCAACTGCCAAGCCCAGAGGTGCCGGAGCTAGGACCTGCCAAGCCCAGAGGTGCCGGAGCTAGCAACTGCCAAGCCCAGAGGTGCCGGAGCTAGGAACTGCCAAGCCCAGTACAAATTAAGCCCTGATGACTTGCCCAAACTTATTCATAAGAACACAAGAATGGCCACACTGGGTCAGACCAACGGTCCACCTAGCCCAGTGTCCTGTCTGCCGATAATGGCCAATACCAGATGCCCCAGAGGGAATGAACACAGCAACTAATCATCACGTGATCCATCTCCTGTCACCCATTTCCAGACAGAGGCTAGGGCCACCATTCACACCCATCCTGGCTAATAGCGACTGTCACCTGTGGCAGCGACAGGGCGCCAGTCACCACACGCCTCCCAGCTTGATCCCGTACTACTGAAACCAACGTGGGGTGTATCAGTGACTGTGGAAGATGCGGGATCAGGCCCCGAGTGCAGTTATGACCTGGGGGGGAATAAGCTGCAGGAACAGAGGGTCTTTAGCTTCTGTGGCGTGTCCAGGGAGCCAGTTGCTGGAGGCGAGCCCCGGAATGTAGCACGTACACGAGTTTCCCAGATTTCATCTGCTCTTCCCATTGTGAGCTGGGTCGAAGCTGCCTGCAGGGGTGTGAGACCTCTTCCTGGGGAGGGGCCCCACCTTGGGTCGGAGGGAGCAGGGCTGTCTGCTCACAGCACTGGTGGGTGGCACTGACTTCTGCAGTAGCACCGGCAAGGGGGTTCTGGGTCCTGGTTAGAGGTGACCTGCAACGTAACCGGGTGTATGAGATGGAGACAGGAGGTGGAAAGTCTCCTTCCCCCGCTTGTTTGTTGCCTTAGCAATATGCAGAATGTCTCATCGGCCTCCCGTTCAGCAGGAGGGGCGCCCGCTCTGGAGGCCTCTTAGGGTCATCGGGGGGGGGTCAAATTGGGGCCATCTGAGATCAGGTTGAGACCACTGGGCTCATCTGCCCACAGAGGAGAAGGTGTTTGCACATCCCATGCCCAGCCAGAGAAACCACCCTCCCTGTGGGCCGGCTCCCCACCCCCTGGAGTCAGTGGGCAGAGGCCTGTTGGTTGCAGCAATAGGATGCTTAGACTAGCCTGGAAATTGCATCTGTGGAGGGAGGCTGGGCTGAGCCTTGTGGTGAAGGTCCCGTCAGTGTCTGCTAGAGCTGGCGCCCTAACCCTTTGCTTGCTTTGGGCCCTGTGCCTGGAGTGGGCTTACCTGGTGCTCAGGCCAGGCCTGGTATAAGAGCGCGACCTGCGCGCCGATAACCTGAACCTGGCCCCAGAGGCTTGCATCGTTTTCAGGCCTGACCCAGGCTTGCGTCAGCACTACTCCCCCTGCCTCGTGCATGGGCTCTGCCTGGGGAGAGTTTCCTGGCTCTGTGCCTGCGAGCAGCCTCTGTTCACCTCCTGCCCGGGGGGTCGGCGTGGTGGCGGCTGCGCTCTGAGTGCTGCAGAGCAAGAAGCGCGGCGACTTGTCAGCTCTCTCCCTGCAGCTGCAGTGAGGCGGTGGCAACCGGTAGGAGCCGGGAACCGGGCCAACCCCCAGGCAGGTGATTGGAGATGACCCAAACCCAAGGAAGTCAGCTTGTTTTCAGCCCTGAGCCGAAGCTGACTGTTGGACTCGGGTCCACGCGGGTTTGGGGGGTTGCAAGGCTATTCCATTGGTGCTGCTGTCCCTGCAAGGGCCTGGCCTGGGTCTTTGTGATTTACCAATACTCACACATCGCTGAGTCACCCAGTGCCCCAACGCCCTGCAGAGGGGGGGAGTGTGTTCTTTGAAGTCAAGCAACCCAGTCATGACAGATCTTTGGGGATTTCAACACATCCCCTCCTGCGATGGCTCCAGCCCTGTGCAGCTGCCTGGTGTGTTGGGAGCGGGAATGTTTGTCGTTTACATGGGACAGGCTTGATCCTGCATTAGCTGGATGATTGAAACCCGTTGCTTTGCTGCTGCCGACGCTTCCCCTTTTCCCAGTCACCTGACCCCCGCAATGCCAACCCCCCCATGCTCTGTGCTGGATAACATCAGCCGACCCCCCCCCCCAACTCCCAGCCAGCAAGGATACAGTAGAACAGGGAATCCGTATTAATGCCACTGCAGTCATTGGCAGCATGGGATGGGGGGTTCTCTCTTTCACTGCTCCCTCTTCTACGCCCCGCTGCTGCTGTGTTTTTGGGACAAGAGAAGTGGCCATGTTCCGGAGGGGGCTGCCTTTGGCTGTGGAAAAACCCCCCAATGTGCTGGGAATGTGGGTGCCACATACCTAATGCTGCCTAAAACAAGAGGGTGAGGTTGCCCTTCTCTCCAAAGCAGAGGGCTAATCTGCAGAGACTGCAGGTCCCTGCATGCCCTGCGCCATCTTGGGTCTAGGGGGTTGGCCAGATGGGTCCAACAAATGTTCCTAGGGGAGTATGAAGGTTAAAAATGTTACCTGGGAATTTCCTGCTTTGTTTTCAAAAGGGAACTGTCCTTTTCCCTCAACCTGCCCATAGCAGTGTGAGTCCTGGACCTGCTGTCTCTGAGGGTACGTCTAGACTACATGACTCCATCGACGGAGCCATGTAAAGTAGTTTACTCGGCATAGTCAATGAAGCGGGGATTTAAATAATCGGCGCTTCATTAAAATAAAAATGGCCGCCACGCTGTGCCGTCGATCAGCTGATCCGGAACAGCGCGGCAGTCTAAACGTGGCGCAGTCAACAAGGGAAGCCTTTGTCAACCGCACTACGTCTAGACTGCCGCGCTGTTCCGGATCAGCTGATCGATGGCACAGCATGGCGGCCATTTTTATTTTAATGAAGCGCCGATTATTTAAATCCCCGCTTCATTGACTATGCCGAGTAAACTACTTTACATAGCTCTGTTAACGGAGCCATGTAGTCCATGTAGATGTACCCTGAGAGCCATGTAGATGTACCCTGAGAGGATAGCACACTGGACTGCCACTGGACTGCTGTGTGACCTTGGGCAAGTCACTGTACCTCAATTTTTCCATCTGTTAAAAGCTTTGCAGTGTGATTGGAGATGAACTGGTGATAAGAGCTAGCTGGTAATATTATCATTGGTAGCTAAGATGCATCTGATGCGCCAGGTTGCGGATAAGTAGAAACCTCAGAACATATGTAATTAACGACAACATCCGGGGCTCATAAGTTAGGCATCAAGACACCATCTCCCTAACGACTTCCCAATTGGGTTAGCTCGTTGTCTTGGAAGAGATGTAGTCTGCAAAGGAAGCCAGGCCTGACCCCCGGGACATGCCTGTAGAGTTCATGCTGCAAAGAGAGATTTCTTTTTCTCCATGGATGTTTGATTTAACTCCTGGTTGGCTTTGCAAGGCCCTGCAGTGAATTCAGCACTGGGGAAAGGCACCTGATGGATGCCTCTGGCGACTGAAGCCCCTCTGGCTGTCCGGGGAAGGGGGCCAGCAGGGATGAGGCACAGCAAACAGCCCACGTGTGGCCTCGTATGCTCATCTGGCCTGGAAAGCGTCACCTCTAGGTAAGAGCCTAGAGCGAGACCTGTTCAGTCCTGTGGCCTCTCTGCTCAGCCAGGGCAGGGGACAAACAGCGCCCAGAGCAGCATGGCTAGTGTGGATGCACATCTGTGCTGGCACAAGTGTGACCCTGTCTCTGCAACTACCTGGCTCACTACTCAGCTCACTACTGTCATGGCAGCGAGTTGGGTAGCATAAACTGTCAGGTAGAAACCACTGGTTTCGAGCATTCCGCACAGCTGCCCTTCCCCTCGTCCCGTCCTCCCCCGCCAACTGCAGACAAGAGCAAATCAGTGTTTGCAGATGAGCTAGTCACAACGGCTGGAAGCAATGTCCTGGCCCGTGGCACAGCAGCCATGTGCTGCTGCCTTTGCAGGGAGAGAAATGCCAATGCACTGACAGTCCTGGAAGTAGGTTGCAGGCCCTTACAACAGCATGCCAGCAATTGGGCCATGCTGGCTGGCAACGACCAGGGTAACAGCAGCTCACCAGGGCTAATGGGAGAGGGCGCAGGGCTGCTGCTCCTCTTGCAGCAGAGAAGAGGAAGGAGTGGCTAGTTAGCTGCATTTGTCTTCATGAAGAGTCTGCAACCAAGAAAGCAGTGTTGTTGTGACAGGGCGAGCACTGAGCATGCATGGAGAATAAGCAGCTCTGAACGCTGTCAGCTGTTTAATAAAAATGCCTCCCAGACCCAGACAGGTGTGTATTCAGCTGGGAAGAACCTGTGACCTTGGATAGCTCAGGAAGATTGATCTTGTGGTTAATAATAAAACTTAGCCCTATTCCGCCACAGAGCTCAGCGTCTTACAGGTAGTTTTCCCGTTTTACAGGTGATCTGTAACTATTGCGTATACAGCACGTGACACACGGCTACCAAAGTACTTTATGGAGAGAGTCACATTTACCAATGGGGAAACTGAGGCACGGGGAAAGT
This sequence comes from Pelodiscus sinensis, assembly GCF_052426305.1. Taxonomy (NCBI): domain Eukaryota; kingdom Metazoa; phylum Chordata; order Testudines; family Trionychidae; genus Pelodiscus; species Pelodiscus sinensis. Next base: position 13,881,558 of record NC_143074.1, read on the forward strand.
GTGACTCACCCAAAGCAAGGCATGGGATTCAGAAAATCCGGGATTTAATCCCAACTCTGCCACAGATTCACTGTGTGACTGTGGGCAAGTCACCAAAGGCTAACATCTTCAAAAGTAGACACTAGTTCTGATGGTCTCCATTTTGACCAATTAGGACATCTAGGCCCTGATTTTCTTAGGTGCTGAGCAATGGCAACCCAGGGGCTAAATTGGCCTAAATCCAGGTCCCTTTTCCTTGTGACTGTATCTCGTGGTTCAGCATCTAAGCTGTCTGTAATGTTTTGTGGCCATGAAACAAGCCGCCGAAATGTGAAGCAGATGTACCCACATCTGGTGATGTCTGAGAGAGCTAAAACCATACGTCCAACAGTGGAAACAGAATCTGTTCGTTTTGATTGATGTGTTACCTCCAAAGATTAATTATGACAAATGACACGTCCATATTGTTACCTAAAACACAGGTGAATTCACCAAGCAAAAAAAGAGGAGATTGAGCACACACCACACTGATGGGCATACAAATCTTGAGGGCTAGTACTATGAAGATCTGTACAAGCTGCAGTCTCATTTTGGATGTGGGTAGAGCTTGGATTGTGGGCAGAGGTTGGGGGAGAACCATCAGCTGTTTGGTTTTTTTGTTTGACACTGGCCTACTGCTCCAGTGGGTCGTACCTTGCATTTCAGGAAGTGAAGCCCTGTCTAATACTAGCCACACGAAACAAGTGGCCACTAGAAAATTCAGGCTTTAAACTTTCTGTCGGGCTAATTCTCCTTTGACAATCCACATGAGACCACAATTCATTAATATCTGAGACTCTCAGCTGGAAGCTGCCATGTGTGTACGTACAGAGTTTTACTAGTATTGTCCATGTCAATGAGCAGTGCATTTGGGCTAAAGAAAATTGTGCCAGTCCATGGTGAATGATGATACACTTGCTGATATATGAAACCACCAAACTGGAGCACACTGTTTGCCAGAGAGCTTGCCTGGGGAAGGGGCGCATGGCAAAATGTTTATTTTTCTCTTGGAGGTGGATTTCTACTTGCATGTTTTTCCATTCCTTGTCTATAGCTGCAGCTATAGTAATGTTATGCCCTCAGTCAGGCATCATGGCCCCACTGCGCTACAGGCAAACTAATAAGAGAGGTGTTCCCCCCCCAGAGTCTCCAAGCCTCAGGTGAGAGACAGCTCCAGGCCGGCAGAAGAGCACAAGGTAAGGGAGACATTGGTGTTTTGTGTAATATGCAATGGTCATCCCCTGGCGAAGGTTCCCCAGCTAGGCACAGTTGGTCAACGCAATATGGCCCCGAGGAAACAGAGCAGCGGCAGAAAAGGGGCGTTCAACCTGTGGAACTCCTTGCCTGAGGAGGTTGTGAAGGCTAGGATTATACAGTAAACTTCCGATAATCTGGCACCGTTAGGACCCAGGGGGTGCCGGATTATCAGATATGCTGGACTATCAGAAGGGGGGGACTATGAGGGGTCTAGGGTGGGGTGGGGGGGATGCCACACCAGACCCCTCATAGCCCCCCCTTCCAATAGTCCAGCTCTGCCCCAGACGTCCCCGATTCAGCCGCTGCTGGTCAGCTTCAGCAGCGTCTGAATCGGGGACGCCTGTGGCAGAGCATCTGGGGTGCTGCCCCTCGGCGCTGCGAGACCAACCCAGCAGCACCCCAGCTGCTCTTGGGGACACCGGGAAGCCCAAGTCAGAGCTGCTTTTTCCCGGGCTTCCCAGAATCAGCCGCTAGTCAGTTTCAGTAGTGGCTGAATAGGGGTGCCTGGGGCAGAGCAGCTGGGGTGCTGCTGGGTTGGTCCCATAGTGCCGCCCCTTGGTGCTGCAGGACCAACCCGGCAGCACTCCAGCTGCTCTGCTCCAGGCCTCCCCAAGAGCAGCTCGGGTGCTGCCGGGTTGGTCCTGCAGCCCAGAGGGGCAGCGCTACAGGACCCCAGCTGCTCAGATCCAGCTTCCCCATTCGGCTGCTGGTCGGTTTCAGCAGCGGATGAATGGGGGAAGCCAGGTGCAGAGCAGCTCCATTTGTCCGGCTGCCCTGAGCACTTCCAGGTTCCTAATGGTGCCGGAGCATTGAATGCCGGACTAATGGAGTTTTACTGTAACAGGATTTGTAAACGAGCTAGATAAATTCATGGAGCTTAGCTCCATTCATGGCTATTAGCCAGTCTGGGTAAGGAGCGGTGTCCCTAGGTTCTGTTTGGCAGAGGCTGGAGATGGATGGCAGGAGAGAGATCGCTTGGTCATTACCTGTCCTGATCTCTCCCTATGGGGCACCTGGCACTGGCCACTGTGGGCAGACAGGAGACTGGGCTGGATGGACCTTTGCTCTGACCCAGTGTGGCCGTTCTTACGTGTGCAGAAGCGGGTCCCCTTCCCATGTGCAACCCCTGCCTGCCCCCCGGCAGCCTGCCCCCCACGTGCTGGGCTGCCCTGGCCTGGCACCGGGCGCACAGCCCGCCCTGGGCCAGAACCTCGGCCAGGCCAAACTTTCCTCCCGTCTGGCTGGGAAGGGCCGGTGCACACACCGAGCCAGGCTGGGGGCCGCGCGCCTGCCCGCAGCAGCAGCCGCCCGTGGGCACTGCCCGTAGCGCGCGCTGGCCGGCCAGGCTCAGCCCCGGGGCGAGTCGCTCCGCCCGGCCCGTCTCACCCGCGGCAGGAGCCGCCCCCGCCTGGCCCCGCCCCGCCGCGCTTCATAACAGGGATGCTCCGGCGGCGCCTCTGCCTAGTGCTGCCCGCGCCTGATCCCTGCAGCGGCTGCCCAGGCGGAGCGGAGCCTTTCGGGGTAACGGGGGGCGGCTGGGGGAAGGGTGGGGGCTCCGTGGGAGCAGGCGGGGGGGGAGCTGTGGGGGAGGCTGGGGCAGAGGAAGGGTCAGTGGGGGGTCGGGGAGGGGTGGAGATCTGGAGGGGGTGGAAGGCGCGAGGGTCAGTGGAGACCAATTGATGGAGGCTGGTGAGAGAGAGGGTCAGTGTGGGAGACTGGCAGGAACTGGGGCCATCGGGAGGAGGCTGGGGGGAGTGAGGGTCAGTGGGGGAGACTGGCAGGAACTGGGGCCATCGGGAGGAGGCTGGGGGGGGAGTGAGGGTCAGTGGGGGAGACTGGCAGGAACTGGGGCCATCGGGAGGAGGCTGGGGAGGGGGTGAGGGTCAGTGGGGGAGACTGGCAGGAACTGGGGCCATCGGGAGGAGGCTGGGGAGGGGGTGAGGGTCAGTGGGGGAGATTGGCAGGGACTGGGGCCATCGGGAGGAGGCTGGGGAGGGGGTGAGGGTCAGTGGGGGAAGGCTGGGGAGGTGCCATAGCATTGGAGTAACAGGAGGGCATGTTCTGGTGAAGGGGACCCCCCACACTTCAGTGTCCCTTCATTTTTGTGAGGCTCACCAGGAGACCCCGCTCCTTCCAGCCCCAGCGCAGCCCCCCGAGCCTGTGGGCGGCTCTGTTGTTTTCTTGCCTCTCCTGTCGGAAAATGAAGGGGACACAGCACCCGGTGAATTAGTCGGGCTCCAGTAACTCCTCTGGGCACAGACCAGCACATTGAGTGGCTTCTCCACATGTTTGGGCCTGGGTCTCTGCCAGGTCCAGGCGCTTGGGAAGGGGAGGTGTGGTACAGTCCTTCCCCGCTGCCCTGGGGCTGCATTTCTGAGGAGAAAAAATGCCTAGAAATGAGTCTGGAGCAGGAAGCTGGCAGAGAGCCTCGCTGGCCGGAGGAGGCAGGGTCAGGGAATGCTTCAGTGCACGTGCGGCAGAAATCTGTCCTAACAATTCCAGCCTCCAGCAGTGGCCACACTCTAAGCAACAGCTTGTTGCAGCGAGGGAGGTCTAGGTTGGATATTAGGAAAAACTATTTCCCTAGGAGGGTGGGGAAGCACTGGAATGGGTTCCCTGGGGTGGGGGTGGAATCTCCATCCCTAGAGGTTTTTAAGTCTCGGCTTGACAAAGCCCTGGCTGGGATGATTTAGTTGGGTTTGGTCCTGCCTTGGGCAGGGGGCTGGATTCGACGACCTCCTGAGGTCTCTTCCAGCCCTGGGATTCTGTGATTCTAACAACACGGTCACCAGCCCAAGCCATTAGTGATGCTTGTTGCTCTGTTTTATTTCAGCATCTAGGAGCCCCAGTCATGAGCCAGGGCCCCGTTGTGCTAGGTGCTGTACGCACGTAAGCGACCTCATCTTCACTAGGAAATCATGCTGCTGACAGGCGCCCAGGAACCAAGCTTACGAACATAACATAAGAACATAAGAATGGCCGTACTGGGTCAGACCAAAGGCCCTTCTAGCCCAGTAGCCTGTCTACCGACAGTGGCCAACACCAGGTGCCCCAGAGAGGGTGGACCGAAGACAATGATCAAGCGATTTGTCTCCTGCCATCTCTCTCCAGCCTCTGACAAACAGAGGCCAAGGACACCATTTTATCCCCTGGCAAATAGCCTTTTATGGACCTAACCTCCATGAAATTATCTAGCTTCTCTTTAAACTCTATTATAGTCCTAGCCTTCACAGCCTCCTCTGGCAAGGAGTTCCACAGGTTGACTACACGCTGTGTGAAGAAGAACTTTCTTTTATTTGTTTTAAACCTGCTACCCATTAATTTCATTTGGTGACCTCTAGTTCTTCTATTTAGGGAACTAATAAATAACTTTTCTTTATCGGCCCTCTCCACACCACTCATGATTTTATAGACCTCTATCATATCCCCCCTCAGTCTCCTTTTTTCTAAACTGAAAAGTCCCAGTCGCTTTAACCTCTCCTCATATGGGACCCGTTCCAAACCCCTAATCATTTTAGTTGCCCTTTTCTGAACCCTTTCCAAGGCCAAAATATCTTTTTTGAGGTGAGGAGACCACATCTGTACACAGTATTCCAGATGTGGGCGTACCATAGTTTTATACAGGGGCAGTAAGATATTGTGTCTTATTTTCTATCCCTTTCCTAATAATTCCTAGCATCCTATTTGCCTTTTTGACCGCCGCTGCACACTGCGTGGAATTTTTCAGAGAACTGTCCACGATAACTCCAAGATCCCTTTCCTGATTTGTCGTAGCCAAATTAGCCCCCATCATACTGTACGTATAGTTGGGGTTATTTTTCCCAATGTGCATTACTTTACACTTATCCACATTAAATTTCATTTGCCATTTTGCTGCCCAATCACTGAGTTTGGTGAGATCTTCTTGGAGTCCCTCACAGTCTGCTTCTGTCTTGACTATCCTAAACAGTTTTGTATCATCTGCAAACTTTACTACTCACTGCTTACCCCTTTCTCCAGATCATTTATGAATAAGTTGAAAAGGATTGGTCCCAGGACTGACCCTTGTGGTACACCACTAGTTACCCCTCTCCAATCTGAAAATTTACCATTTATTCCTACCCTTTGTTTCCTGTCTTTTAACCAGTTCTCAATCCAAGAAAGGACCTTGCCTCTTATCCCATGGCCATGTAATTTACACAAGAGCCTTTGGTGAGGGACCTTGTCAAAGGCTTTCTGAAAATCCAAGTATACTATATCTACTGGATCCCCCTTATCCACATGCTTGTTAACCCCTTCAAAGAACTCTAATAGATTAGTAAGACAGGATTTCCCTTTACAGAAACTATGTTGACTTTTGTCCAACAAATTATATTCTTCTACATGCTTCACAATTTTATTCTTTACTATTGTTTCGACTAATTTGCCCGGTACTGAAGGATCGCCTGGATCGCCTCTAGAGCCCTTTTTAAATATTGGTGTCACGTTGGCTACCTTCCAGTCATTAGGTACGGAAGCCGATTTAAAGGATAGGTTACAAACTACAGGTAATAGCTCAGCAATTTCCCATTTGAGTTCTTTTAGAACCCTTGGATGAATGCCATCCGGTCCTGGAGATTTGTTAACATTAAGTTTTTCTATTTGTTCCAAAACCTCCTCTAATGACACTTCAATCCGGGACAGTTCCTCAGATTCATCACCCACAAAGGACGGTGCAGATTCGGGAATCTCCCCAACGTCCTCAGCCGTGAAGACTGAACCAAAGAAATCATTTAGTTTCTCCGCAATGGCTTTATCGTCCTTGATTGCTCCTTTTATAGCTCGATCATCTAGGGGACCCACAGGTTTTTTAGCAGGCTTCCTGCTTCTAATGTACTTAAAAAACATTTTGTTATTTCTTTTTGAGTTTTTGACTAGCTGTTCCTCAAAATCTTTTTTTGCTTTTCTTATTACCTGTTTACACTTGATTTGACAGTGTTTATGTTCCTTTCTATTTATCTCACTAGGATTGGACTTCCACTTCTTAAAAGATACCTTTTTGTACCTCACTGCTTCTTTTACATGGTGGTTAAGCCACGGTGACTCTTTTTTAGGTCTCTTGCTATGTTTTTTAATTTGGGGTATACATTTAAGTTGGGCCTCTATTACGGTGTCTTTATGGTGCTTCTGGCAAGGGGTCCCCAGCCAGCCTCCACTGCTGGGCAGAGGCATGGCCAGGCAAGCCCTGCCCCATCCCAGTGCTTTTTTAAAATGAGTTAAAATCCTAATCTGCAACTGTAGACACGTTGCCATTGAGGGAAGTTCTGCCATTGACTGCAGTAGCGTCAGGATTTCCACTCTAGTGGAAATGGGTTAATTAGGTTTAGCATGTCGGTACAGATAAACGCTCAGGACTAGCACATGGGTTACAACACAAACCTTATTCCTGGTGTAGGCATGGCCTTCAACTGCTGGCTCTCGGAGGCAGGCCTGACCTTTGTTCTGTTTGTCCAGCGTCTGGCACAGTGTGGTCCTGGCCAGTGGTGGGCGCGTAAAGGGATGCCACACAAACAATAATAGTAGGAGAGGATGTTTTTTTCCATATGGGTATTTCCACCACCCACTTTTCACTTTCCATGCCAATAGCAATTAGCCTGGCAGAGCGGTGGACAGGCAGGTGTGTCTAGAAAGCAATCTCAGACGTGCCCTTGCGTAGGGCTGGTTGTTGAAATCATGAGTTCTATGACATGACATGACATGACCTGACAGCCTTTTCAAATAGCCTGGGTAGGAGTTTTCCTTTGATGCCAGAGTTTCAAGACTTTTTTTTTAATTTTTCTAGTTTATTTTAGCTCCTCTAGTATACCCGGAACATTTCTTTTTAGTACACTGTATACACTTTGCTGTAGAAGTTCCCATCAGCAGGGTGATTTGGGTTATAAGGAAGTGGCTATAGAACAATAGGCAATGTTGGGAGAGACTTTCCCTTACTGTGGGTCTTGCTTTACTTTCTCTCTTGACTTTAACTCAACGAAATGCAGGAAATACCTCTCCCTTCCTGGACAGGCTCGGCCTTTCTTGGCATGATCCCCGGGTGCAAGAAGTTTTGAGTCACTGCCTCCTTGCAGTAACATAGGTGACCAGACTGTGTAGAGAACAACCCTGTTCCAAATCTCCCCAGCTCTCTGCATTTCCCTGACCCTTCATTAGGGAGAACAGTTTCATGAAAATCATCCCTGTGTTTCTTGCCGTATCTATGCAGCCTATTAGCATGAGCACCATGAGGAGATCCAGAACTCCTGGGTTCTCTTCCCAACTTTAGCACATGCATCTCCTCTTTGGTTTGTCATGTCCTTGAGAACCAGGTTTTCAGGAAATCTCATGGCTTGGTTATCTTGAGCCCAGCACCCACAATATTCTTACCTTAATTTCTCTGGTGTAATCTTCCCATCCACTGGAGATAATAGTATCTACCTCTCAGGGATAATTGTGAATTTACTCCTATGTGTAAATGGTTGAGGTGATACAAATAACTAAGTACTGTTATTGCTAAGGGGCTTGCTTGCTCCACCTGTTTATTCTGCAGTTGAGAACGTTGTCTGGGAGGCAGAAAAGATTGTTTCCACAAAGGGCTGTGCCTATTAGTAGAGAATTCAAATCAGGAACAGGCAAACTTTTGAAAGAGGCACTTGAGTTTGAAGGCCTCAGAATCTGGCCCCTGCAGCTAACCAATGTGTTCTTTTGGGAAAATGATTTCTTGATAGTAAAACCGTCTCTCTTAACAGGGGCTGCAAACAAGCGTGAGCATCCTGGATGGGTGACTCCTATCTTCATGCCCCAGGAAGCTGGGTTTGTTGAGATTGCAGAGAAACGTGTGACTAGCAGGGTCCCTTTTGCTTACCTTGGCAGCTCCCTCCTGGAGCCGGGAGTTTGAAATTTGAGTTTCCTGATCCCAGGAGTCTTTCAATAAACAGGAACTTTGTCCATTTCAACCCAGTAGAGATCAGGGTGGAGACCAGACAGTGTCAGGCATATATTTGCTAATTCTGGGCTTGGATGGGTATATTAGAGGAAGTTAATAGAGGCTGGGATGACTCAGGAATTATAACTGGGGATGGCCTTTTTAACTCCTAGACTGTGAGTTTGTACCCCTCACTAAAACCGTGGTGTACAACCAGTTCTGAAGCAGTGACCACTGCTGTAGTGAACTAGCCACATTATTCTGAAAATGTAAATAATTTTGTGAGTTAGTTAGCCAAATTCAACTGGCCAAATAGCCACATGTGGCTAGCGTGTTGGCCACCAAAAACTGTTTCCATTGGCTGGCTCCTTTGTCTGTGACCTAGTGAGCTGGTGGGGTAAGTTTAGTTGCCAGGGACAATGAACTGCGGCAGGTGTTGTCCTTTGGCTGGCAGAGATATTTGTTACATTGTGTCCCTGCTGATGGGAAGTGCATGGCTCAGGTTGCTGGTTCTAGTTTATATGTCTCTGTGCCCACTGTTCAAATCTAGAATGAGCAGTAGTGGTCAAAAGCGAGGGGTGTGGCAGAGGGACGGGGAGGGGGGGAGAAATAAACATTCTGATGGGTGACCTGTGTTGACTGAGTTCGGGTTGTGTGTTGTGCGGGGCAGGAGGATGTCTTAGGTCAGTTCTTAGAAGACAAAGGCCTAGCACTATTGCATTCACCTCACACAGGAGCATGCTCCCAAAATGGTTTAGATGGTGCACAGTGTATATGGGTTTTTTACATCACAGAAATCCAACCCCTTCGTTCCACTTTCCTAACTTGTTCTGTCTCTTTCTTAACTTTGTTTAGGAAACTAGCGTTTCAGATATTGGTCAGTGAAAGTATTTCCCTAGCTTACCCTAAAAGACGGAACGAATATCTCGATTTTTGACATGTTTCCCATCTGCGTATGCCAAAGCTCACTTCAGCTCCTGCAAAAGTGTTGTGGGATACTCGGCGTAAGAGAACAGGACTATAATAAAGGTTTAGGCCTATTTAGGCTATGTAACTGCTATATTACTTCTGCTTAATGCATACTGCTGTATCTATTCGGGGGCAAATATACATCATACTAACAATATGATGGTCAGCCTCATAAACACCATGGCTGGCACTAATTCGCCTTTTGCTGGCAATCTCAGAAGAGAAACCAAAGACTGTCAGATCAACAGAGGCTTAGCTCCGTCCTCATTCCCAGCATTGGTTGCTCTGGGTCCCATCCCTTTTCTGTGGGTAAAGGCAGGGCTGCGTTGTCCAGGGCATTTTCCCCCAGCACTAAATTAACTTTAAGGAAACAAGGGACTATTTTATGACAGAGAAATATTGTCTTTGTGGGGACTTGGTCCATTAAGAAACAAAGCTCCTGGCCGGGTGTAAACGGCCCACCCAAGCAAAAGGGACACAAGATGCACCCAAGAATTACAGTAGACTTCCGATAATCCGGCACCTTTGGGGCCTAGGTGGTGCCGGATTATCAAATATGCTGGAGTATTGGGAGGTACTCCGGTGGGGGGCTATGACGGGTCTGCTGGGACCTGCACTGCGTCTGGGGGGTGGGCGGGGAACGGCACGGCGAGGGGCGAACCCTCCGCCATTTTGCAGGAAGGCAGGGGAAGCCCTGCGAAGCCACCAAGAGTTTCCAGGAGGGGAGCGGGCTCCCCACCCCCCAGACTGCAGTAGTTATCGCTGAGCAGGGGGGTGAGGGGCGGCGCTGCGGGACCAACCTAGCAGCACCCTAGCTGCTCTGCTCCGCCGCTTCCCCAAGTCTGCTGCTCATCAGTTTCAGCAGCGGCAGACTTGGGGAAGCGGCGGAGCTGAGCAGCTGGGGTGCTGCCAGGTTGGTCCCGCAGCGCTGCCCCTCACCCCCCTGCTCGGCGATAACTACTGCAGTCTGTGGGGTGGGGAGCCCGCTCCCCTCCCAGAAACTCTCAGCGGTGGCACAGGGCTGAGCGCAGCTGGAACAGGGCAAGTTTGGGGACTTAGCTCTCACGGCCGGACGCAGTGTAGGTCCCGGCAGACCCATCACAGGGGTATAATCCCCTTCCCCTTTTCTCCCCTTCCCTTTCCCAGCCACGAGCTCCCATGGGGCTCACAGCAGCTCCAATTGTCCGGCTGGCTGGAGCACTTCCGGGTTCCAGTTGGTGCTGGACTGTCGGGAGTGCCGGACCACTGGCTGCCGGACAATTGGAGTTTTACTGTATTGTGATATAAAATATTTCTCTGAAAAGGCTTGGTGAGATGCCAGCTGGTGTCTTGGGTTCTTCTGAAAATCCCTCCCCCCCCCAATCTCAGCCTCCCACCCGCTCTGGGAGTGGCTGGCTAATGCTGAAATCAGGAAGGCTTCAGGGAAGGAGGTTAGGGGAAGCTGAGTCATTGCTGGGCATTTGGGATGTGCTGGTTACTAAAGCTGCCACTTTCTCATTTAGAAACTGAGAGCCCGGAGCCAAATTCACGAGGGGCATGGAGTGGCATTGCGCCGTGGGCTTCAGTGATGCTCTGCTGACTTTGTCACCAGTAGCTTTGGCCCCTTGCCTCCAGGAAGAAGTGAAAGTTACTTTGTGATGGGGTTGCCAGAATGTCCACACTCTGGGCACTCAGCCAGGGCTTGGCAATTTCCTGTTTTAAGCTGAACCAGCACAGACACTCCCTGCTCCGCCACTCACTGCGCGGAATCATGAATGAAATGCTCGTTCCCGGCACTGGCATCAGGAACTGTTTGTGTGTGTGTGTGGGGGGGGGGGGGGGGATGGGCTTGTTCCACAGTGAGCCGGTGCCAGCTCCTCTGTTCCTGTCAGAGCACCAAGCCTTGAAAGCATGTTAGTTCCCACTGAGGGCAGCCGCCTGGGGTGAACCGGGACTGTCTGCAAAATTCCCATCTTGTCCCAGAGATGTAGGTTTGTGAGTAGCAGAGATGTAGGCTTGTGGGAACTGGCCCGTTGCCACCAGCATGTCTGTGAGTTAATGAGCATTTTCAGCCTCTCTGCCACTAGCAGATGCTGGGTAGGGCTAGCTAGCGCACACGTGCCCTGATGTTCATTCCCCTGAGCATGGCAGAACTGGGGTACCATGGCTGTCATGCCACAGATGAGTAAGTCCTTGGTACATCAGTGCTTGGCGCTGGGAGTGTGATTCCCAGCCCAACGAGACACTGCAGCACCGGGACAGGCCTGCTGCCCCGAGTACACGCCTGGGGTCTCGGATGGGCGCCTGCTTGGGGACTTGCCTGTTCATGATGCCACGGCTGGGTTCTGATTTTAGCGCCCTCACAGGACTATGACTCCTTTAACTGGGAGTCAGACCCAGCTCTAAGTGTAGACACCTCCCTCCAGAAAGGGCCATTTTCCTATGGCCCCCAAAAGCAGCACTTGGTCTCTCATCCACATTCTGATGGCTTATCCCAATCACACAGAGCGTTCCCTGCTGCCCGCTCACTGTGGAATAAGGGTATGTCTACACTACCCTCCTAGTTCGAACTAGGAGGGTAATGTATGCATACCGCACTTGCTAATGAAGCCCGGGATTTGAATTTCCCGGGCTTCATTAGCATAAGCGGGGAGCCGCCATTTTTAAATCCCCGCTGCTTCGAACCCCGTGTAGCGCGGCTACACGGGGCTCGAACTAGGTAGTTCGGACTAGGGTGCCTATTCCGAACTACCGGTACACCTCGTTTCACGAGGAGTACCGGTAGTTCGGAATAGGACCCTAGTCCGAACTACCTAGTTCGAGCCCCGTGTAGCCGCGCTACACGGGGTTCGAAGCAGCGGGGATTTAAAAATGGCGGCTCCCCGCTTATGCTAATGAAGCCCGGGAAATTCAAATCCCGGGCTTCATTAGCAAGTGCGGTATGCATACATTACCCCGCTAGTTCGAACTAGCGGGGTAGTGTAGACATACCCTAAGGGATTCCCTGCCAGCAGGTTGGTAGTTAACCTTGGGCTCCGCTAGGACCTGCTAGCGTGATTTAAAATGCTGCCTGTCCACACAAAGGAGAAATGGTGGCCAACATTGTCCATGGCTTCTAACATGGTAAAAAATGAGGCCTGAGTCCCCTTGGTCAAGTCCTTGCCCCCTCAGCCCTTGCTTCAGTTTCTCTATTTAGGGTCTTTCCCTAGCAGGCACGGAGGCGCTGGTGTGCGTGGGTGTTTCTTGGGACAGTCTCTGGATTCTGTTTTATGCTGCCATCACATGCCTGCATCTCCCCTTCCCCACTGCAGCATGGCTGGGTGCGTGGCATGAAGGGGGATGGCTGCTGGGAGGAAGCAGGGTCAGTGTGCTGTCCTGGTGGAGCAGAGCCTCCAGTTGCAAGTAGGATCAGAAACCAGGTCATGTACCCATGCAAAACGTGTCCAGTCTGCTGTGGCCCTGCCGTGGCTCGGGGCAGGCAGCTGGCATGCCTGGCCCTGAGTCGGATTCTGTCTACGTTACTCTTCTGAGAGGCCGCACGTGAGGCTGGATATATTCATCTCCTATGCTTTCCTCTGTTTCAGAACGTTTGCTGAGTGCTTGAGGAAGGACTCCCGGTCGTCTGTCAAAGCCAAGGTAACAGGCCAAGCGGTTGATGATTGCCTGTCTTGTTTCTGTCACGGTCTCTGCGCTGTTGCCTGGCTGCAGTTTTCATGCAAAGCAGGCACTTGGGTGGAGTCGAGGGACTCGGTGATCAGTCGGCCTCTGTGCTGCTCCCCCGTCATCAGACTGACGAGGAGAGAGGCTTCGTCTAGCATAGGAAACAAGCCTCGGAGCCTGCTAGCTGGGTTCGAAGTCCCTAGACACCCTAGGGAAATGTGCACAGAGGTCAGCACGCTGTGCTTAGCGCTGGGGGGCGGCTTTCTGCATTGAAGCAGGGTGGGGTTTATGGCCATGCAGCTGACTGTGGCAATTCACCAGAGGGAGAGGCACCCAGCGAGCCCTGCGTTGTGTTGGAGAGATGCGCCTGCAGCATGCGATCACGCTGCTGTGACTGCGCTGGTGTGGGTGCAAACAGTGGGGCCCAAGAAAGCAGCAGCAAATAAAGGACAGAAGTTAAATCATTCCCTGGGTAATGAAAACCCAGTTAGGTTATTCATTCTGTGACCTCCTGAGTACCCTCCAGCGAGGTTATTTATAACGTCGTCTCGTTGGACTCCACTCTACTGTCTCCAGTCTCTTCTGAGCCTGGTGGCTCTTTAAGTGACATGCGTGGGCCTCGCGGGGGTGAGAGCTGCTCAGAAATGTGTCTGGCTCACTTGCTGCTTTGTTTCCTGTGCATCTCCGCCACTGCCGAGTTTGGAACTCACTCTCCAGTCACTTCAAGTCAATAAAACATGATCGCCGTAAACCAGCAAGCTCAGGCTGAAGGAGGCTCCAGTATTTAAACCATGTGCTCCCAAGTCCACAGCTACCAGGGACTTCCCAGGTGTTAATCTGCTGCCTGCCAGGGGTGTGTTCAGCTTTATAGCAATGACAGGGAAAGTCTCCACTTGATTTCCTGGAGAATCTCCACTAGCAGTATGGGGCCTATGACACAAGTGGATTTTATCTAGTGGGGGGGCAATGGTGCACATGCCAGATTCACTGCAGCACTTACCTTGCTCATAGGGTTCATGGGAAGGATGCCTGTATTAAAGAGCCCTCCTCCTACCAAGACCCCCTATTAACCTCTCCATAGCTCACAGAGACCTTGGCTCGCTACACCCCACCAGTCTCTGCCACTTCCTGAGTGTTTAAGGGGACTGTTTACTCCTTGCTTTCCCCAGAGCTTCACTGAAGGACCCCATCAACAGCTCCTTAAAAATCTAAGTACATTTCATCCCCTGGGTCCCTGGCCAGTTTCCCTTGCAGGCTCACACTGCATTGCTACCGGAGCAATAAACCAGGCTGCTGTGTGCGCCCCTGGCAGGAGGCTGCGGGGTTTCTGTCTGATTGATCCTGTTGTCTCCCTTGGGAATTGTGATGTTAACCCTGTGAGGTCACTTCTGGAGGGGAGCTTGTCTGCTGGGCTGAGGCCTTGTCCATGGCAGAGCGCCGATGAGCCCACATTGCGGTGCGGATGTGACTGGGTCTCCCTGCTTTCCCCAGACTCGATGTCTCAGTCCAAGGGCACAGTGGTTCTTGCCTACAGCGGTGGCTTGGACACCTCCTGCATCCTGGTGTGGCTGAAGGAGCAAGGCTATGATGTCATCGCGTATCTGGTGAGGAGCTTTCTGCAGAGACGTGTTGGGCGCCTCTCGACTCGTGCTTCCTCCCCTCCTCCCCCTTTCTCCTCCTCCCCCTTTCTTTTCATCACGATCTCCAGCACGTCTCCTTCAGGGGGTGAAGCAGGTTCGGTGCGACCGACTCTGGAAAAGCAGCCACTGCGTCCCCCTGGGGGGTGGGCTTTTTTGAGTTCTGCTGAATAGCAGGAGCCAGGAGAGCCTGCAGACTCATCGGGACCCTGGCAAGAGGGAACCCCCACCCCACGCTGAGTTCCCAGAAGGGGCGGGGCCTCAGGCAGAAGGGGCGGGGCCTCAGGCAGAAGGGGCGGGGCTGGGACTACCCACCCTCGCACCATCCACAGCATGCTGCCCAGGGCTCTGCAGCACACTGTGCAGGGCTCTGGCAGCGATTTTTCAATGGCCTGAGGCTCCTGCTGCCATCTCTGCTGCAGTAGCAGCGGCCCCTTTGTCCCCCGCCCCATCAGCCAGCCTGTTGGGGGCTGTCAGAAATCGGTCGTTTTCGAGGCGGCGCCCCGGCTGCTGTGAGCCTCTGCCCCCGTGGTGACAATCTAACCACCGCAGCAGGGAAATGATGCGCTCTTGGGCGTGACAGAATTGTGATGTGATTTAACACCCCCCACCCCGCTTTCTCTGTCCAAAGTGTCCTGGGGGGGGGTGAGGACTGTGACTTGCAGGGCCCAGCTGCCCAGTCTGGGCCTGTCTGGTTTCAAGGTGTGTCCAGGCACTCACGGTGAAGGGAAACCAGCTAGAGCTGCCCTGAAATGTTGCTTCAGTGAAAACCCCCATTTGCAAGGAAATGGAAATTTTAAGCGACGTCGATGAAATTTTGCTTAGTAAAAAAGGGAAGCGGAGCCTTTTGGCTGTTTGGGGATGAACTGCTTTGGCTTTTCATTTCGCAACGATTTTTCAGTCTGAAATTCCTTTTAAAAAAAACCCAAGCCGCTTTTAAGAGGCCATAATGGAACGGGGAAACATGTCAGTCTTGGAATTTCCCTGACAAAATAACTCTGATTCCCATCCGGCCTAGCCCCTGCTGGGGCATGGCAGGGTTAGTGGGATGAAGGGAGAGTCCTAGCTCCAGATACTATGGGCAGACACACATAGGATTCTATGATTGTTCCTCATGCAATGTTAACAGGATCCAACAGTGCAGCTGTCAGTGGCCCTGCTCAGGCTGGGAGGAGTTTGCTGGGGGAGAGGAGACAGAAAAGTCCCTTACGGTGGATTGACCTTCCCTGCCAGGCAGGCGGCTCAATCCAGACTATCTGAGGGATGAAGGCCATTCCCCACTGGGCAACTGGTGAGCTAGGGGTCTCCTGAGCAGGGCAACCTACAAGATGTGGCTTGTGGCACCTCTGGGGGCTTGGTCTCCCTCTCCCCCTTCCCCCATCCTAGTCCAGCTTGGTCAGAATGACCAGGAAAAGCAGGGCTAGAAAGGCTGGGCTGTTCTGCGTTCTAACCTCTGGCGCTGATCAATCTCCACAGCCTCCAACCTTGTGTCCATGGGGAGATTCCTCCCCATCCTCTTACGGCAAGAGCCCAGATGACTGTCGGCTCTTTCGTGCCTTGAAATGCTTGAGCCTTGTACCAGGGAGAGAGGTGGGAACCCAGCTGGGTGCTGGGTGGGGGTGCAAGCTGGCAGCGTTGGGGCCTACAGTTCAGTCTCTCTCTCATTTTCACTTCCAGGCTAACATTGGGCAAAATGAGAACTTTGAAGAGGCGAGAAAGAAGGCCGTAGCTCTGGGAGCCAGAAAGGTAACACAAGCCCTGGTGCCCCTCTAGGGCGTAGCTGTCTCCAGCCTGTGGGGCCGTGCCCCATCTCCAGCCCTGAATAGCTGCCGGCTTTTCAAAATACTGTAGCACACTCAGGATGAGGATGATGGGGCGTCGTTCCTCCTCTTTGCCCAGGGTCAGAAATGTTTTCAGAGATGTCCCTCTCTAAATGGCTGGGCCCCTAATCCATCCCAAATGCAAAGCAGCACTGCACAAAGCCAGCTTCCCAGAGCCACGTCCCACGCTCACTTCGTCTCCTTCATTTCTTCAACTCTGTACAGTCCTCTTCACAGCCACATTTGGGCACCTTTCTTCTCCGTTTCTCACTTCCCTGTTTTCCCTCCATCTTTCCTTCATTTTTCTTCTGGTACTAAGGACGAGCAGTCATTGCAGGACTGGTGGGGCGAAGGGCTGGTCGGCCAGCTATACCAAGTCTTTCTGTCTGTGTCACTGCTTCATGTCCAGACCAGGGCTTGGTGTCATTCCCACCTGTTCCTAGGGGAGGGAGGTAACCCAGGGAAGCATGTGCTGCTGCCAGGAGGTTTCTGTTCTAGGGCTAGAAAAAGGGTTTTGGTTTCTAGAGCTATTGATCCAGAAGCTTTCACCAGCGCCTAGAAAAGGGGAGATGCTTATCTGAGTCATGGGTGACACTCAGCTAGTGTCATCCTCTACTGGTCTCAGTGATGCTTCTCCTGGGATAAATTTGGCCCTTTGTCTCCAGGATGTATGGGTGAAGTTTATGGAAGACTTCAGAAGCAGGTGGTTGGAGCAGGGTGCCAGTGAATAAATGAATTCTCATCCCCCCAGCAACACCCTATCCCAGTAGGAGCCCTGGGCCACCCTCACTGCGTGGGGCTGTCTCTTTGGTGCAGGTTTACATCGAAGATGTCAGCAGGGAGTTCGTGGAGGAGTTCATCTGGCCAGCAGTCCAAGCCAACGCCCTGTATGAGGACAGGTATCTCCTGGGCACCTCGCTGGCTAGGCCTTGCATCGCCCGGAAGCAGGTGGAAATCGCCCAGAAGGAGGGAGCCCAGTTTGTTTCCCATGGAGCCACTGGGAAGGTAAAGGAAGGGCAACCCTTGCCTGGCAGCTGGACTGGGCTTGGGTGCCTGGGAATGTGGGTTTCCCCAAATAGCGAAAACCGACCCTGAAGCTTGCCCTGGTTGTCTGACAGATCCCTGAGCTCTCTGTTGCAATAGCCCCCAGTCCTTTGCGGCTTCCTTCCATTGATCTGTAGGCGTGAAGATAAACCCTCGGTGCCTTCCTTTTAAAGAGTGCCGGGTGCTTTGCCAAGATGGAATGAATGAATGAACCCTCTTTGCCCCTTTGCGCGGCTGGTGGATAGGGGGAGGGGAGAAGGGAACTCCTAACACAACTTTATAGATGGGGGAAACCGACGCACAGAAACATGATTTGCATGAAGTCACAGAAGCAAGTCACTCCTTTAGGGCTCGTGGCTAGGAGCTTTTCTGCACCTTCTGTTAGCTAGTGCTGGCTGGGGAGCTGTCCCTTTAAAAAAACCCAAATGGATGAAGTGTCCCGGCTTGTTGAATGTTGTGAGGCCTACAGCACTGCAGGCCTCCTGGCAGTTTCATCCTTTTGCAGGTATTTCAACCTTTTGTCCTGAATTGGGTCTAAACCAGCCCTGGGACAATTGGATTTTCCACCAGGATGGCAACTCTGATTTGCACTCGGCCCTAGGTAGGAACTTGTCTTTGCACAGAAGAGGGTGAAGTAGAATCCTTGCTCCCCAGACCTCACCTGCCGCCTTAGGCAGGAAGTTGCTGTCCCAAATCATGGAGTGGGGCGAGGGTTATTTTAAAGGGCTCTAGGGGGATGGGCGGTGGTGTGCCAGCTACGCTACTGGGGCCATTGCAGGTGTGTAGGGCCACCTGGGAAGTCTGCAGGGCTGCCAGTGCCGTGAATGGCCTGGGCAGCTGCCTGGACCGCGCCGATGTACGTTTGGCAAAGCAGTCCCTGGGTTTGGCGCTGAGTGCTGTGCCACACTGGGGGAGAGGGGAGGAGCTGCTCCTCCCCTCCCCGTGCAGAGGTGAATGTGATGGGTTGGGTCACAGAGATCCTCTTGGGACTGTCACCTGTTAGAGAAGCTCTGGTCTCCCCCAGTGAGGGGGAGGCGGAGGGACCAGGACCCAGCTCTGGGAGGCTCAGTTGCAGGGACATGACACAACACCCAAGTGCATAGCCCCAATAGGGCCAAAACCCCAAATAAATTTGTCTCACTGGGCATAGAGTTTATATGAAACAGAGGTGGGGAGCCTAAGGCCAGGGGGCTGGAAGCTGCCCTTGGTTTGCCTGGATCCAGCCCCTGAGGCTCCAGCTACACCAGAGTTCCAGCCCCTTGGGACTGGAGCACATAAAATCTACTAGCCTGGGCCCTTCTAGGCTCTTGCTGTGGCAGGAGAATGTGGGGAATGTCTTTCTCTTTCTTAGTAAGGGGCTACGGCAGTGAGGATTTGGGTTTGTGGGTTTTTTTTGGCTTCTCACTTGTGTGCGGCCCCCGACTTAAAAAAGTTCCCCACCCCGATATAGAGTGAGCTCAAAAGATGTTCGCCCCGTTTATCAATTAAATCGAGAGATGTACAGCTGTCGCCTCCTCCCCTGCCCCCTGGTAATAATTATTTATACTGGGCTTGATGATGATAAACAAAAGTGATTTTACTAAGTATAACAGTGTTATCACTTGCAACCACTTAAATCCCAAACAGATCACAGTAAGTTACTAAGCAAAATAAAACAAAACTCACCAGCTGAGCCTAATGCACTAAGTTGTTACAAATCATTATCACTTCTCACCAGAGTTCTCTTTTCAGGTAATGGTCTCCTCAGGCCGGAGATGATCTTTTTCTCTGACTTAGGTCTAGCAGCTTCTAACCCCTCCCTAGAGTTCTTTTATTTCCGGGTGTTTTCATGTAACCTCTCGGGGTGGGAAGTGGTCTGCGATGTCAGCTGAAGACTATCATTCTTTGCTTCCTGTTCCTTATATAGAATTTCCCCCGGGAGAGTCGTCTTTGTTCAATTCCCCATACCCTTGTGGAAAAGTATAAAATTCAAGATGGATTCTAGCGCCAGGTGGCATGGTCATGTGTTTTTTCCTGTAAGCCTGGATTGTGATTGGTCCTACAAAAACAAGATTTTATTTATAGATCATTGCCTTGAGCACTGGGCCATCAAGTTCCTTGAATACTGCTAATCACCTTCATTAGCACATCTAGGTACATACATGGGCTTATTCTTTATAATTCTAACTTCATGTGCAGGAAGGTTACATGCACACAAATAGCGTATACACATTCGGGGGATTACAAGCTCTCTATGTATAGGTTACATGTCCCAATTTGCAGGGCTCGACAAATTAGTCAATCTACTTGCCCGGGGAGAGCAGGTTTTAAGCCGGAACAGTGCTGCAGCGCGGTCTGCGCATGCGCAGCATGCCAAACCGTGCGACTGGTGAGCAGGGCTCGCCGCCGCTTGTCAAGCCCTGCCAATTTGCATAATGCATATTTGAGTTATGCCTATGCCAATTCAATTTCCATAAAAAGCAGAGGTGCCACATCCCAGTGAGGTTGAGAAATGCAGAGTTAAAGCATGCCTTATGCTCTCCAGAGGCTCAAAATACAGTCGCATTCTTGAGGAAACTCTAGTGGGATGTTAGTAGGAAGCCTAAAGGTTTGTTTTGACCTGAAGTGTGGCCTAGTGGATAGAGCACAGGTCTTGAACTTAGGAGAGCTGTTTCTGACTGTCACTGGTCTGCTGCATAACTGCAGGCAAGTCACGTCCCTCTCTGTGCCTCAGTTTCCTCAGCTGCCCAATGGGGTTAATGATACTGCCATCTGTTGTACTGCGCTCTGAGCTTGCCTGAGAAAGGGTGCTAGGCATTGTGCATGGGGTTGCTGCCCCATTGAGCTCTGTGTTGCAAAGCCCCTGCCATCACTCTTGGCTTTGGCTGGTCTCTTGTGCCTGTGCAGTAGGAGAAGCTGGAGGAGCCTGGGTCCCCTGGTTCTGATCTAGGCGGGAGGCATTTTGTTTAAAAACCACAAATCTCTCCCCCTCCTCTGTCTGTGAATGCCGATGGTGGGAGCAATCTCCGAGCCATGGAGCTGGTTTCTCTTGGCTACATTGCTCTTGAGAGAGGGGGCAGAGATGTTGGTACCAGATCCAGAAAGTTTTCTGGCCAGCATTTACCACAAGAGGGGGCTAGAAATCTGCATTGAAAGGCAGGAATCAGGTGTCGCTAGCTCACGGAGAGTTACCATGCAGTTTGCCCGCGAGAGGCAGACAGAGACCACAGGACAGGCACAGTGCAGCGAGCGAAGCGGTTGTCACTATTTCCAACACAGAAGAGTTGGAGCTTTCTCACAGGGCTGGTCAATTTCCATTTCCCTTTCAGCTAAAAGTTGCTTGTCCTCCATAGCCCTAACGAACCCCAGTGGTGAATTGCAACAAAGGAAATGTTGCATGAATGGGGAAACCCCCCCCCCCCACCGCACACACACCTGCTTGCTGCAGTCTCTGCTCCCCTAAATATGCATGCGCAGTTACCGCTTGTCATTGGCCAGGTTTGACTCTCTCTGGGAAGTGTTTGGGCAACATATGGCAAGAAGGGACTGGGAGACAGAGTGGTTTGGAGGCTCTCCTCTGTAGTCGTCATTATGCAAATTCCGTGCTTCCAAATGTGGTCATTTCAGAGTCCTGCAGCTGATGGTGGAGAGACCTCCTGAGTTTGTAGAGAAGCAAAGGGATTCTGAAAAGGACTGTGGAAACGCAGGGCTGGACTAGACCTTCGCTGGGGCAGGACCACGTAACCCTGTCTTTGTGGCTTGACATTAGGAAAAACTTTCTACCTTAAATCTCCCTTGCTGCAGATTAAACCAGTTACTTTTGTCCTGCCTGGGTCAGCCAAGGAGAAGGACTGAGGCCTGTTCTCTTCATAACAACCCTTAACATATTTGAAGGCTGTTCCCAGGTTCCCCCCAAGTTGTCTTTTCTCAAGACTACATGTGCCCAGTTGTTTTGAAAAACTTTTTTTATTATTATTTTTGCTGCTTTCCTCTGGAATCACTCCAATTTCTCCACATCTGGGTAGGGGTGGGCCCAGAATTGGCCGCCGCATCAAGAGGAGGCCTCACTGGACCTGAGCAGTGGGACAGTGGCCTCCTGTGCCTTACATGTGGCACTGCTGTTAATACACCCCAGAATTATCTTATCTTAATCTTTCACAATTGCACCCCTTTGTTGCTTCCTGTCAACTTGTGATCCACTGCGCTCCCAGACCCTCTTCAGCGGCGACCAGCTATGGGCGGGGAATATTCGCCTGACACGTGGGTGCAGCAGCAATCAGCTAATTCCATGGGTCTTATCTCTCAGGAGAGGGGGGCTTCAGGGAAGGGGAGCAATGGGAGCAGGAGGGAGCGGAGGAGGAGGGGGGCTTTGGGCCAAAGGATGCTCCCCCCACTAGGGATGGCTGCCCTGCACTCCTCCTATGGCCTTAAGGATAAGGGCTCTCAAAACTCTACTTGTCAGTGGGGAACAGGGAGACTCTTCCTGCCTTGTGCATGCCCTGTGGCTGGGGAGGGGTTAAGGCATTTTGAAGCACCTGGTACTAGCCCATGTTGGAAATGGGGCTAAATGAGCCATTGCGCCTGCTGGAGCATCCTTGTATCTCCTCCTGTGCAGCCCCTTGTGCGCGTGTCCCAAGCTCTCTGGTTGGAGACTCCGCCGCTTCGCACCTCTTTTGACTTTCCACCAGTGGGCGCGCTTGAGCGATGTGGCCCCCGGGGAGAAATCCCTCCCCTCTGTACGGATGCACCTCACGTCCCTGTTAAAATGTCACCTCTGTTCTCTGGCATGGCACAAACCAGCCCCTGTCCAGCAGCCACAAACCGCCAGGAAGTTGCACCCTGAGCCGCTGCCAAGCCTCTCCGTTCCCCCCCTCCCCATCCATTAAGCCGGGTAGCAGGGGCGAGTGCTGGTAACTTGACCCGGGAGCATGCCATCCCCGGCTGAGACGGCAGCAGGGGCTCCAGCATCTTAAATGCGCACCATCTGCAGCGCCCTGTCTTGGGAGCAGATGGGCTTGTTTTGGGCCTGTAAGGGAAATGAGTGCTGTGGTATATGTGCATGTGTGTGTAATAGTCCCCGGGGGCTCCTGGCACTGCAGCAAATGTAACCAGCCTGCCAGGATCTAGGGAAGAGGGAGGGTCCTCGCTGTCTGCCGTGTTGGGTTATTTGGGTCTTTGTCACTTTTCATCTCTTAGGCTATGTCTAGCCTACAGAGTTTTTTCTGGGATACCTCTGGTGTCTCGGAAAAACTCCACCATGTCCTGGGAAAATGTCTACTCTTCCTAAATGTTTTTGGAAGAGCAGACACACTCTTTCGGAAGTCCTGTCTTCCTTGTGCCATGAGGAAGAAGGGCTCTTCCCAAAGAGGAGATTTCTCCGAAATTTGGCCGAGGGTAGACAGGCCACATTTCAGAAAAGCCTCTTCCAACAAAACTATCGGAAAAAGATATGCAAATCGCGGAGCGCAATTTGCATACCTTTAGCCAAAAAAAAGCGGCAGTCTAGACGTAGCCTTAGAAGCTCTAATAGCTCCCAGACTTGCTCAGACCCTCCCTCCCCAGCGTTCCTGGCCTCGTCGGGAAGCCCTTACCAGGGGGCTTGCTGGCAAAAAGTGATTACAAAGGGGTGTCCAAATCCTCAGCCATCTCTCTTGCCTGGGCTCCTAGGAATAACCCTGTCCTCGGGGAAGGGCCCGTCACAAGGGTGGGTCCGGTTTAGAGCCAAGCAGCTGTACTAGGCTGAATGGGGGACTGCAGCAGCATGTGGCACCCAAGGACTGGGTTGGCCAACGGATTGGTGTGTGCGGGGAAACTCAGCGAGCTGGGCAAATCTGGCCTTTGAAAGTAACATATAAACCCCAGAGCTTTGGGTAAAAGAAGCGTATTGTGCTGTGGGCACTGCGGCTGTCTAGGTGGATGTGAAGGCTTGTTCCCCCGTCCGTGCTCTGGCCCGCGCTGGTGAGACCGTCTTGGTGCTGTGCGGCCATCCCCACCCACCGCAGGATGCTGGTACCGGTTGATTGCCCATCCTGTGATATGGGATGTGGCTGAGTCAGGATGAATTCAAGCTACACAGATGTGGAATCTGTCTCAGGGCTTGAATACATGGGGCAATTTACTAGCGTTGCTTTGCTTTGGAAGTGACCCAAGCTAAACCAAAAAAAGGTTATTCCTATGCTACATTGTGGCCGTGGCTATGCTTACTTGGAAGGTCAAATTAAGATGTGCAACTCCAGCTATGTTAATTGTGTCGCTGGAGTCAACGCACCTTAATTTGACCTTCAGCACAGTCTCCACAACAGGAGACGGATGGGAGCAAAAGATTCCCTTAACTCCTTGTGAATCGATGAGTGCTGGCATCAACAGGGGCACCCTCGGTGTTTGATTTAGCAGGTCTTTACTAGACAGAGGCTGGTCCCTGGCAGCAACCCCTGTCCGCGAGGAGCTTAGACCCTCACGAACAGGGGCTGCTGCCACCCTGCCCTGCTGCCTCTGTATCAAGGCAGCAATGTGGGGCAACAGGCAGCTGGTCTTTAAACTGGCTCCCCTCACGGACCCGCTCCCACCTGCCACCCTGCTGTGCTGCCTCTTATAGAGACGCAGCAGTAAGGGGTAGCAAGCAACTCCCTGGGGATGGGGCCAGGAGTGCATTGACTGCCAGCCCCATCCCCAGGGACTATCGAATAGTCGTGTAACCTGTAAGGTTTCAATTACATGATATCTAACATCCCTGGTTGAGGTCCTGGATGCGATGGCAGGGGATCCAGGTGCCTCAATCTTTGAGTGGACTTGCACATCCATGTGCCAGCACACATGTGTTTTGCCAGTGACGTGGCCACAACAGTGAGTTGCGAGGCCATATCTGACTTTCCTGGCTCCACACTGTGCCGGGGCAGAGACGCACGGGGCGATGTGGCTGCGACGTGGAACAGAGCCAGTATTCATCTCCTCCAGTCATTCTAAACCAGCTGGGTTAGAGCTGACGGAGAGGGGAGGTTAATTGGAGACCGATACTGTCTGGGTCTCTCTGGCTGCTCTGACAGTGATGTACTTAGTGGCTACCTACTCAGGAAATATCGGGGGAAAGGGGCCCTGGACAGACCCACCCTCACGTCTTTCTCCAAGTCAGTTTTTCCCTTTTCTGTCCAATAACTGCATATTTCCTAGTCCTGGTGGAACATTTCCAGTTTTGTAGTTTCCCTTGGTCAATCCAAACAAGCAGTTTTCCACCCTGTTTCATTTACCGAGAGTAGAGCAGAAGATGCAGAATAGATGGGACAGATCCTCAGACTTGACCAGTCCCTCCCTTAACCCTTCCCCACCCCTTGGGTCTTGCTGGGCTTTGGCCTCTATGGACTTCTCCAGGGAAGGTCATTGGCCCTGAGTGGGGTTGGGACTGGGCCCCTCACTTGCTCTTGCTATGGGCTGGGAAATCCACACAGCGTCTCTGATTTTGCTGTGCCCTCATGTTCTCACATCCTCTCCGTCCAAGCCTGAGCCTCTGGAGATGGCTGGTGTGGCCCTAGACCTCGGCCCCAGCAGGGATACCGAGCAAGGGCCGGAGGCTGAGCCTCAGCTCCGAGTGGGGACCACAGGCTTGTTCCATGTAGGCTGGCTCCTTCGTACATGGCTGGAAGGGTGAGGACCAAGATCACAGTCCTTCCCCCTAAGTCTGAACTCAGGGTGGGGTTCAGCCAGGCGTCGGGGCCAACCCTAATCTCCCCTCTGTTCTGTTTCAGGGGAATGACCAGATTCGATTTGAGCTCACCTGTTACGCCCTGTGCCCTCAGATAAAGGTAAGGTGTTCGGCCTACAGCTCCCACTGAGCACAGCCATGTAAGGGGCTCCCTTTGGGATGTCTGACTGGGGTGGGAAACGGTCTGGAGCATCTGGCTGTCAGGTTTGCCCTCTGCACAAGGGTCTATTCACGTTCACTGGTGCAACTTGCATGGGGCAGAGGCTGGCATGGCCGGGGGAGCCAACAGAATTGTCAGGGCCCCGGGGGGAAGGGGAGCAGGCTCTGCACTCCCGAAAGGGGCGGGGTATCCAGCCCTCAGTGCCACCCAGACTGCACCATACTCTTCCCACCCAGCCAGCCCTCAGCACTGCTGGAGCGCGGTGCCCGGTGCTCCGGCGGCGATTTAAAGGGCCCAGGGCTTTGGCTGCTGCCATTGCCATGGTAACGGCAGCTGGGCGCTCTGGCTCCTTTTTAATCGCTGGGCCGTGGGGCAGTTGCCCCCTTTCTCCCCTGTTGGCAGCCCTGGGAATGACATCTCCCGCTCTTTCCCTTGGATGGATGGATGGATGCCCCCCGTTGCTTTGTGTTGGCCAGCTGCAGGGTTTGAAACAAATGCCAGGCACTAGGCTCCCCGTGCCAGCACAGCTGCCCGCTTGGTGCGCAAGTGAGCGCTGCTCGGAACTTTACTTCAAAACCACTTTGCAATGAGAGAAATGTTAGTTTGCTTCTTTCTTCTGAAAGTGTCTGTTTTCAACAACAACACCACCCCAAAATGTGTCCCCCTCCTCTCTTTTTTTATTTCCCCATTTGGAAAGTGGGGGAGGAGGAGGAGGAAGTTAGGGAACATTGGAAAAAATAACTTTTAAAAATTTGTCTGGGGAAATTAATTAACATTCAGGTTTTGGATTTGGTTGTTCAATGAACAATGGAAAACCTGTAAATACCCAACCCTCCCACCCGCCCCTTTTAAAATCTGGGTTGGAAAACACTTTTTTGGAGCTGCTCCAGTGAGTATATTGTGCAGAGTTGCCTAGGTGGTCTATAAAGCCTGGAACCCTTTGGGGTGGGGCAGGGAGGCAGCAATTAACCCTCATCTTTGGGGCTTTCAAGGAGCCCAAGAAATTTAATAAGGAAACCAGCCCAGTTTTGCTTTCACCATGCTTAGTCAGCTGACCAGAAACTGGCAAATCCGATTGGATAGAATCTAAGCCCCGCCCCTGTTCAGAACCTCTGATCTTGAGTTTTTTCTGAGTTTGGAATAAGTTGGCTTTAATCTTTGTAGCATTCCCAGCTGCCTCTGCAGGGCCAGCTTCAGGATGGGACTAGAAACATCATGAAATCACAAGAGGCTCTTCTGATAGCATGGGCCTCCTGCAAGAGTCTGGTTGTAAGATTCTGTATAGAAACAGACCAGAACCAAACCCCCAGGACGTGATCTTGGGGACAGTTTAGACCTAGCTCTTAGTTTAGTAGGTTGGGCTCCAGAAAGCATCTGTACTTGGGTGTCGATCGGACCCAAAGAGGTTTCCTCATGGGGCCTTTCTTTCATCGTCACAACCAAGTGAGATGTTGCTGAATAACCCTCAGACTTCACCGAGTTACTACTCTCAAATCCCCTTGCTCCAGGCTTTTCTCAAAGCCTGGGGGAAAACCCTTTTGTCCTGAATAGTCTTTGGAGCACTAAATGCCACATGCATAAAAACATCTGGATCTGGCCTAGCCGCCAGGCCCTTTCCTCCTGCTGATGCTTCCTAACGTGCAGGTGGTGGCATAGGACCTGGCGCCACAAGCACTGTCCGTGTGTTTGCTAGCCCTGCAGAAGGGACAGGAAAGGCGCAAAGTCTCTGGCTAAACTGCTGTGGGGAGTTGTGTTTTTTTAACACCGCTACGAGTGACTCAGTTGCTCTTTAACAAGCCGCCAGCTGCTGGAGGTGACGTTTTGGCATGTGAGGGGGCCATAATGATCTTTAATTGACCTCTTTTTACCCCCAAACGCCACAGTGCTGTGAAACAAACAGTAACAAGGCAGCCGCCCTCAGCTGCCTGTTAGGGTTACACTGGCAGCTTGGATGGGTCTCGGGTTACTCCACCTTTGTGTGGGGAGAGGAAATCTCTACTGACGGATGGGATGTGGTCTGCGCTTCAGGCGATGAGAAGCATCTTGCCTCACCCTCTGCTCTGAAATTTACCCAACTAGCCCCCGGTGGGTTTTTTTTTGCGGGGGGGGGGGGGGGGGGGGAGGCGAGACTGTTTGGAGTGATTCTTTCAGTGCTGTCCGGGATTGGGGTGTAATGATGAGGTGAAGGACATCTCATCACACAGGCTGGTCTGAGGGAGGGTGCAGAGGCAAATCTGGCTGATGTTTGAGGGGAGTATACGAAGAATCAAAAGGGAACAGGCTTTGGCTGTGGTCTCGTACAAGCTCCAAAGATTGACTTGATTCTTTTTCATCTGAACCACGGACGCTCCTGCGATGGGTGGGTGGAGACAGAGCCACAGACAAAATTCCTGTTCCAAAGACCCTGTTGGGTGGTTGTGAAACCTACTTCGTGAGCTGGTCTCACCTGGGTGTTCATTGGTTCTCAGTAAAATACCTCTCCGTGCCCTGTCCCACCCCCTGATCTCGCTGTCCTAGTGCGAGGCAGGAGTTGTCCAGTCAGACGGTGGCGTTCGCGAGGGCAGACTCAGTCCCTCTCTTGCTCAGGCCCGGAGGAGACCAAAAGCAGTGCCACACAGATGAGGGGGGAAGCTCCATAGGGAGGGGTCTTCAGACGCTCACCTGGAAGTGGGATGAGGTTCTGGTGTTAGTTTTGGGTGGGGGAAACGGGTGAGTTGGCAGTAGGGAACCGTGGGAAGTATCACTGCTTCAGAGCTAGCTTTGCTCAGCAGCAATAAAACACTGGCTTTTATCTGGAGGCTGGGAAGATGAACTCGGGGACGAGAGGGGGGTGTTCGTTCTGTCCCTTGGTGGTGGGGCACAGGCCTGAATGGGTCATAGAACCTGAGCCATCCGTAGGCATCTGCTGTATATGCCTAGGGCCAGCGCCAGGAGGGGACATCAAGCAGGTACAGTGGGCAGTGCCATTCCCTGGCCCCCATGGGCTGCACCCAGCTGCCACTCACCTGCTCTGCCTCGCTGGGGCCAGGAGTGGGGCCATGTCTGCAGAAGGGGGGACCCAGACAGGGATAGGGGTGCTGGGAGCAGGCGCAGAGCGGGGAGTGGAGCATCGGGTGGCAATTGAGACGTTGGGTGTGGCAGCCGCGACCCCGTGTAAAATGCGGGGTGCTGCAGCACCTCCCAACTGCATCTATGCCTTCCTGCCCTGCTCGCACCCACAGTCCTGAATGCACTCCCCCTCCTCCACCATGGAGGGCACCGTACATCTTAAAGGCAGCTCTGCAGAGAGCCTAAACTCTGCCCCCACTGGCTCCAGCCTCTGCCTCAGGGTTGAGGCGCTTGAGAAGAAGGAAGCTCCTGCTGCTGCTGCCTGCTCTGTGGCAACAGCAGCCTGGGGGCTCCAGGGCTTGCCATCCAGCGCCTCCCCCATCACTGCTTGCATTGCACAGGGGCGGGGCGGGGCGGGGCGGGGCGGGGCGGGTTTGCCTGTTTGCCAGGCAGGCCTGGCTGTGGGCCGGCGCTTTGCCCTGGGGGCAAAGGGCGATCAGGCCAGGCAGGTGCTGGAGGGAGTCTGAGCCCTGTGCCACTGGCACTCAGTGGGATGAAGGCCCCTTTGGCACTGCTCCTGCCTGACCTCCAGATGCCTGGCAGCCCCCTCGCTGTGGTTGACCAGGAGAGTGCCACTCTCTGTCACGTGGGTCTGCCCCACACGCTTTGGCCTGTAGGGGAGAGTCCTGCCCCACATGCTTTGGCCTGTAGGGGGGAGTCATATTTAAATATGTTGGGCAGGCTCTCTGCATGGCTGGGCTGGCCCGCGGGCGTGAGCAGGGCCGGGCGCGAGCAGGGCCAGCCGCTCTGGGTCTCGGGAACGACCCACTGTGTGGGGGACGTGGAGGAGCTGGCCGCCCCCCCTCTGGCTTGGGTTCGCAATGCCGCGGAGGCCACCTCGCTGAGCCCGCTGTCTCTCTGCCCCTCCCCCCAGATCATCGCCCCCTGGAGGATGCCGGAGTTCTACACTCGCTTCCGCGGACGCAACG
This sequence comes from Pelodiscus sinensis, assembly GCF_052426305.1. NCBI lineage: Eukaryota > Metazoa > Chordata > Testudines > Trionychidae > Pelodiscus > Pelodiscus sinensis. The sequence continues at coordinate 13,910,733 of NC_143074.1, forward strand.
ACTTGATGGACTATGCCAAGGTACCCTCCCCCTTCCGTGGTGTCCTCTGTGCCCCTCCGCCTCAAGCCATTCGCCCTTTGCCCCCATGGGGAGGCTCTGTCCTGTCCCCCAACCCCTTCCGCCCTTGCTGTCCTGAGTGGCCATTCTGACTCTGGCCAGGCCAGGGAGACATTAGAGTCACTGTCGTGTTCCTTAACTGGCCAGCAGGGGACCCTTCTGAGCAACACCCGGCCACTCCCCTCACACCGGGGTCCTAGCACACTGCCCACAAAACCTCCCCTGAAGGGCAAGAGGTGAGAACTGACCCCAGGTCTCCAGCATGGCAGCTGGCGGCAATTCCAATGGTCGGATTTCCCTCCCCCCCCCATTCTATTAATTTTAGTTGCTTTGGGAGGCAGCATTAAGAGGCACTGACCCAAGGCCAGGGCCCTGTTGTGCTGGTTTCTGCATAGAAACAATTCCCCGCCCCCCTCCCGCCAGTCTCCCTGTCCTAACTAGACAAGGCAGAGGATGGGAGCAAGAAAGGCCAGCTCCCCCCTTTTATGGTTGGGGAGCTGAGGCCAAGATGTTGGGGTGCTCTGTTGCCCTGCATCATGTGCAGCCATTCACACCCCTGTGGAGTGGATTTGGGGCAGTAGTGTTTTACATCCGCCGTGTGCTGGGGTGAATGATGGCACATGGGGCAGACAGCGGACAGCTGGAGTTTTGCCACTGGCTTCAGGATTTCATCCTAAACTGACTGCTCAAAGCCACCCAGGGTTTGTGGCTGAGAAATGGATCTGGATTTTCAGAACGTTAAGCACACACCTGTCCTTAGTCTGCCTTTAATTGTCAGGATGCAGTGTGGCCTAATGGATAGAGCACAGGTCTGGGGCTCAGGAAAATCTTGGTTCTGTTTCTGGCTGTGCCACTGACCAGCTGGGTGACCTCGGGCAAGTCACCCTTGTGCCTCTATATAATGTGGGTAATGACATTGCCTTCCTTTTGTAAAACACTTGGAGCTGTGCCATTGGAAAGCACCAAGAAAGAGCTGGGTCGGGGGAGTCTTCATTATTATTTTGCAATGTAAGGGTGCTCTGGATTAAGTTGAGCACAATCTTTAATGTCCCTTGTGGGAAGGCTGGCTCTGCATGAGATTTCTCCTGTTGTTCCTGGATGCAAGGGCTTGTGTGAGTGTGTGGTGTTTTAATGGCCGTAATTACCTGGATGTTAATTGTAATCCATTTGCCAAGGAAACTGGTCCCAGCTCAATGGCTTGTGTAATAGACAAAGCAAATACATTTTCCCTTTGTCATCCCTTCCTTTTTGAAGTACAAGTTGCAATAAAACATATTAGAAGTTTTTCATCAGGTTCCTTAAGTGCCCACCAGGGTACCTTTCTTTTTTAGCGACGGCATGGAAATGCTTGACAACTGGGCTCAATCAATCAAAAGGGAAAAAGCAGCTCTGTGCATAAACCAGAAAATTGCTTCAGTTTTTAAATAGCTGCCGTCTAGTCTGGCTGGATAATATCTGCGAAGCCAAGGTGCTGAGTTGCCGCATGGAGTGCTAACAGCAGAGACCCGCGGCCTCAGCATCCCATTAAACCCCTGAGTGCTGCGTGTTGAGGATTGTGTTTGCCATCTGTTGTTTTATTATTAAGAAGGCAGTTTACAAGAGCTTCCCATATGTTGCCAAACAAATTGTCAAATAGCAGAGTTAGGAAGAGAGCTGTGTTTTTATTATATGGAAAATAGTATGTGTCTCTTTAAAAAAGCAACAGCCCCCCCCCCCGTCCCCCTCAACAGCCCAACACAGTTTGGGGGCCCTATTTAAAAGGACAGGGTTGCAAACAGCTTTCAGAGATATTTGAGCTATTGGCCTCTCTTTAATGTAAACACAAAAGGGGTTTCTCATGCTCCTTCACATCTGAAGAAATCAGCTGTTCACCTCTTCTTGCAGGGCCCAATCCTGCCTGTGCATAATCTAACTCACCTGGGTCCCAGGGGAGGTCTCTGTGAGATGAAAATTGGGCCCACGTGGCCCTTGATCATTTTTACTGCTCATGTGAGTAAAGTGTAGCACGTGAGTAAAGAATGGCAGGATCAGGGACTTGCATACAGATATAGCTTTCCTCCTCTGAACATTGATATCACAGGAGTGTTTACTGGATCAGGCCCTTGAATTAGTATTTTGGTTGTAATCTGAAGCTGTCCACTTAGTTTGGTTCTGAAAGAAGGTGATGAACTGGCTGCTTTAGGAAATCTAACTCAGAGACAGTGTCACTTCTGTCTTGCATTACACTGAACACAGGCGAGAGTTGGTTGGGTTTTTTGTTTGTTTGTGGGGGGTTTTTTTGTGTTTTTGTTTTGTTTTAATCTGTTTTTGAGCATTTCCTTACACTGCTGGAAATCCAAATTCAGGACCATGAGGTTAGTGTCAAAGTAAAAGTAAGTGAAACGGATGTTAAACAGAAGTAAAACAGACCAGTCTAATCCCAGTGAAGTTGTCCCAATATGAGAGCAACATCTGTTGGATGACTACCGATGGCTTTCATCAAATAATACCCTTGGATTACATTCGTTCAGATTTAGCTTTTAATGTCAGAGCTGAGTGAAATGCAATAAGTATACAAAGGGCAGAAGCTGTGCCCACTTTCTTAACTTTATTTTGAGGCTCAGCTTATTTGGGGGGCTTGTTCATGCCTCAGATCCTGGGGCATAAGATAGGAGAATCTCGACTTCTCTTTTTAAAATCATGTTTCTAGCATTCCTGGCTGTGAAGGAAAACTTGACCCCTAAGGCTTAGCAACCAGAAAAAGGATATTTTTAAAATATGCAGGGCCTAGATTTTTGCTAGTACAAACCGTCACCATCAATGAAACTAGATTTGACCTATACCAGGTGAGCATCTGGCCCAGAGAACCTCCCTTTCTTCTCAGTTACAATCTCGTAGGGTCCAGTTTTAGATCCAAGTGGGACTATCTGAGCATGTCATAAATGTTTACAGGCTTGTGTCTAAATTGGGAGTAACTTGGTAGACGCCAGCCTAAACCTGGTGTGAAATCAGAATCAGGCTCCTGAATTGATCTTGGCTTCTATTCTAGCACACCAGGCTAAGCATCCCAAGGCAAATGCAGCTTTAAAGTGACAACTGTTACGACAGTTAAAATAAATAAATATGCACACACATGGGAAATTGGAACCTGGTCTGGATTTCAGATCTGCATGTTTTTTACACCCTAATCCGAAACCCAGGGAATATTTCCATCCAAGTGCCATTAACCTGTGAAAACTCAGCGGCTGATGGAAAAGGTTATAAAGCTGAGAGAAGATAGGAGGGGGGCAGGGCTGTGTGTGCCAGGACTGGTCATTGTGAAACAAGTGTGCGAGTGTTGGTGCTCTCCTGCGCACAAGGGCATGGACTAGAGGAAGGGAGCTGTTAGCGGAGAGCATTACCCAGTCAGGGCCACCCTGTGCTGTTGATGATGGCCCATTCAGAATTAACAAAGAAGAGCATTAATTGACTAACAATTGAAAGCTAATGGAGCGATCAGCAGGCAGGGGGGCTGCTGGAGTGAGCAGAGTCCCCTGTCAGGCTGTGGAGCTTGGCCATGCTGCATGGACCCTGCTCTGAGATGGGGGGGGAGAAGGTTTTGGGGGGCTCTGCTGGGCAGAGTCTGCTTGGAGATCCTGGCCTGGAATAAACGTGTGTGCACAGTTCTATACAGACACAGACACACAGTTTTGTCCTATCGTGCGCTGTTTCCTCAGTGTTTGAATTTGGTCCAGGACTCAGGATGGGGGTGGGATGTCTCAGCCTGTTGGAAGTTCAGTGTCCCTTTCTGGTGTTCTCCAGTGTCCCATGGCCGTACCCGCTTCCTGGCTGGCCCATGTGTGCCCAAGCTGCCAGGCTTTTACCCACCTCTGATGGGCCTGGGGAAATAGTCGCTGGTCCTTAGAGCTCCTCTGGAGCAGAGAGAAGGGATACAGCCCCTGGTGAGGTGTTAACTGGCTTCTCCTTCATCCATTAAAGCCCTTTGTGGACAATCTGGGGTGTCAGTCATTGGAATTTCGCTGGGATTTTGCGCACCATAAGCGTGGGCAGGGAAGACATTGGTGGGTTGGGCCCGTTAGGTGCCATACGTCCTGGCTGCTAGAGGAGCCATTACTTTGTTGGTCACTGGTGGAACCAGGGTTTGTTTTGGTTTTGTTTCCCTCTGGAGTGTTCTGGGGTTTGGCTTTATAAGAGAGGGGTTTCCATCACGCTCATCCCTATTGTGTCCAGCCACCTTCTAGGAGTTATTCAGGAAGAGCCATTGAGCTTTAATTCAGACCCGACTTTGATCCAAATTAACTTTTAAGTGTAGACAAACCTGTGCAATTCTACATTCTTGATCACCCCTTCCTTTGAATGTATTGCTCTCTCCCTTCAGGGGGAAGAGTTGGGGTTCATCAGAGGAATAGGATGTGGATTCTGTTTGCAGAGCGACAACTGCAGCAGCATTTTCTTACTGTTACTTTCTACGGGCACAGGGGGGCTCTCCGGAGGGGAGAGGAGCAGTTCATTTGGGTTCGTTTAAATTCTGTATCAACTTTAACATGCAAATGGAAACACTCAGAGAAATGGGATCCTGGAAAAATGAGGTGTCTGGGGAGGGAGAATCCTACACACTGGGAGCAGGCTTTGGTGAAATCAGACTACAGTGGGACTTGGTGTGGGCCCAGTAATGCAGTCAAACAGTGAGCCATCTGAGGGACTCGTTGGGCTCTTTCAGCTCGCACTGTAACCTGTGCAGCCACATGTTCACAAGTGTGAACCCCACGTGCTGGACTTCTGACGTCGGTCTTCCCTCAGCTGCGCGCTGAGCCCATCTGAAAATTCCAGCCTCAGCTTCCTTCTTTTCATTTTCTTCTCTTAGGGCATGTCTGCACTGCACAGCTATTTCGGGGTACCAGAGGTATCCTGAATTAGCTACCCCTAATCTACACAAACCGCCCGTCTTTTTAAAATAATGGGCACGCTATTTCACCGTCTTTGTAAACCTTGTTGCACGAGGGATAAGGGGTGGCTCGAAATAGCGCGTTATTTCGAAATGTGGCGCTGTGGAGATGCACCAAGTTTCAAAATAAGTGATTTCGAAACGGATTCGAAATAAGAGATGCCATTTGCATAGTGCTAGTTGTGCATCTTATTTCAAGTTTAGGGTGCTGTGCAGACGCACCCTTACTTTCAAAAAGACTCCTAAAGCCACATGCCTGGCAGAGTGAGCATTTGGAAGAGGAGTTTCTCCTCTGCTCCAGCCTCAGCCCCACAGCTTTGACCCGGCAGGATTCAGCCCATAGCCCTGGGATTGATTTTTGACTGTATTCTATATCCACGAAACGCGGGGTGACAGTGAAAAGTGCTGACCAAGGCCTGACTCTGGCAGTCCACCCAGCTCCTCTGTAATCTGAGCTCCGCCTCTTGGGTGTTGCATTGCTCCCTCCCCCCCCCATGCCAGTTCCCCCTCGCCTTCGCAGCAGTCTCATCAGTGAATTGTCATCAGATAATTGAGCGAGCTGGTGACCTTGTTAGGGAGCTGGGCGTTGTGCCGGGAGGGGGTAGGGAGTTGAGTCTGGTGGGTGAGGGACTGTGTATGTGTGTGAGCTGTGTAGAGCTTGTGGTGACATGTCCGTCCGTTGGGGGAGGGGTGTCTGTCTGTCGGGTGGTGCAGTACAGCGGTGGCCGTTCCCACACCGACCTCTCCGTGTATTATGAACTGCTGCTGAGTTCGGTGCGGGGAGTAGTAGAGATGCTTCCCCAGTGGCGTGGAAAGATGCCTGGGCCAGCCGTGTGGCTCCACATGAGGGGAGCTGGACTGTTTTTCCTGGGAGGCTGGGATTCCTTGGCTCCGGAGGCCGAAGCCAAGCTGCCCTCTGCCACTGGCCTCCACACAACTCCCCACACACTAGATCAGTGTCATTGCTGGTGTGAAGTGGGTGGCATGCTAGCTGCGCTGCTAGCTGCGCTGCTGTCCCCTGTGGTGCAGGCGGGTGCTGAGTGCCGAGGGGTTGGAAGGAGCCGGGTAGGTGGGCAGATGAAGAGGAACGTGTGTGGGAACTAAGGAGAGTGAATGGGGTCAGGGACTTGTGGGGGCTGGGGGTGCGGGACAGCTCATGTGGGCCCAGGTCAGTGCCAGAGCTCAGGACTGGTGTCTGGGTTCCAGGCCTAGAGCAAGGATCAGAATCCAAGTGAGAGCTGCAGGATGCTGGGAGTTCAGGAACAGGGACGGATGTGTAACCACCACCGGGCGGATTCAAACCTGGGACCTCTGGAGCTTTGTATAGGAGCCTCTACTGCTTGAGCTAAAAACCAGGTGGCTCTCAGCTTAGGATATAGCATTTCCTTGTTCCTATCTCTCAATGGATGTGGTCTAAATGCCACTCTACGGGACAGTGAACCACACCCACTGTGTGTGTTACGCATGCTCAGTCCTGGCGGCTCCCTGGGGATCCCTGTTGTTACCTGGATGCTTCCTGGTACACCCTGAGGGCACACCTGAGTGCAGGGGACGCTCGGGAGCCTCTAAGGTGGCTGCCAATACTAGGATCTCTCAGGCGATAATGCCTGTAGGACACGTCTGCTGCAGGTCGTGGGGCACAACCAGATCATGTGAGCAGCCGCGTGGTCGTGTCAGTTGCCTGGTGGTTTTCTGCTGACCTGGGTGCGAGTCCTGCCCCTCCATACCAGCGAGAGGCCAGCTGGGGCTTTCTGCATGGGTGCGTGAGCTGTTTTGGAGGGGTGAGCAGCCTCATTGACTTAGAACAAAGGAAGGACATCCCTCTTCGCTCTGACATCTCCATTTGTTTGGCTTCCTTCTGCTGGTGGAAGGTGTTGCCAGAGGGCTGAGCGGTGCAACAGCACTGCAGGGCCTGCTTGCTAGCCACTACCCAGCGGACTCTGCACACGTCAGGCCTTGTGGGTGCCTTCTGGGCAAGGAGTCAGGCTTGATACCCAGCTAGGCACCGTGCGGTATCAACAGAACTAAGAACGCTGCCGGGCAAGATCTACCAACCCACCAGCGTGATGTACACGCCGCTCCTTCAGCTCTGTTTGCCAAGGGGTAATTGCCACCCCTCCCTCTTGGATGTGGCCCTAAGGATTTGTGCTCGCTTCCTGCTGCCGTTCCAGCTGGACAGTAGCTTGGGTCTCGTGGCGCTTGTTCTGAGGAGAGACGGAGGTCGGCCGCTGCAGCTGGGCCCTCGTCTCCTAGAAAAGCTCCAAGGGCTCTGCAATAGGGATGTGAAATCCCGTTTAATCCGTTAAACATGATGATTAACCGGTTAACCATTTAAAGGGGGCAGGCAGAATGCCACTCCAGACAGGACAGGCCTGCTGTGGGCAGAGGGCTGCTCTGGCCAGGTTGGGTCCACCGTGCTACACTGTGGGCAAGTGGAGAGCTGCTCCAGCTCAGCCGGGCTGCTGATTAACCACTGACATCCCTAATCTTTGATTGACACTGTGGCCAGAGCCCGGTGAACTAGCTGCAGCGTGGGGTGCCACGGGGCGTTTTCGGACCCAGGCACTGGGTAGTAAGGAGCCAGTCTGCCTTCCTCACCCCGCCGGGGTTCTGAGCGTGTTTTCCCTTCTCACCCGCAGAAACATGGCATCCCAGTTCCGGTCACTCCCAAGAGCCCCTGGAGCATGGATGAAAACCTCATGCATATCAGGTGAGCTGAGGCAGATGGAGGGTGCTTCCCGCGGGGGAGGTGGCTCCGCACCCTGGTCTGATTATCTGTCCTGTGCTTGGGGCAGTCATTTCAAAGCAGGACAATGCATCTTGGGTATCTGACAACAGCTGCCTTCTCCTGGTGTGTTGGACCAAAGCCGGTCTGTGAAAGCCCCTTCTCTCTGGGGCTCAGCATCTCTCCCAGTGCCCTGATACTTTGCTTGTCTTCCACACCAGGAGCCCTCAGTTGGTCAGTGGTTAGAGCCCACTGATGGAAAAATGACCTTGAATTCAACCCCCCCCTTGAATTCTCTTCATATTAGGTACGCACACTCCCCCTACCCCTGTCAGGGTTAGTAATGGGATGGAGAGAGACTCCACTGCCCAGCCCTTTTTTCAGCAGAGAAACCATTCCTCTGTCTAGTTTCTTCTGGTGCCCATGGCTAGTCTGAGCAGGTGTCTCGGGCTGGTCCTTGCGAGCCTGCCCTGGTGTGAGGCTGTGACCTGCTGCCTCTCCCCAGTCGCTGCTTGCAGCAGTACTCTGTTGAGCGAGCCATGCTCCTTGCAGTCCCGCTCAAAGAGCTGGTCTCGCTCTCCGTCAGTCCCAGCTAGAGGGGGTCTGTGACTACTCATTGCATCTTCCCTCAAAGCACCTGGTATGGCCACATAAGAACAGCCACACTCATGCCCACCGATGCGGGGGAGGGGGGCAAATAGGGCAGTTGCCCCAGGGCCTGGCGACTCAAAAGAGCCCAGGGCTCCCAGCTGCCACTGCTGCTACTGTGACAGCAGCAGTGTCCGGAGCCCTGGGCCTTTTAAATCTCCACTGGAGCACCGCAGGGTGCGCTCCAGGTGACTCTGGGGGCTGGGGGGCCAGGGCAGTTTGGGTATTACTGAGAACTGTTTGACCACCCACCCCCCGCTACCTTGCTCAGGGACCAGCGAGACTGTCAGCTCCACTGGCCACGCTGTATCAGACAGTGGTCCACCCAGTTCTGTGTCCTGTCTCCTGACAGTGGCCAAAGCCAGGTGCCCCAGAGGGAATGAACAGAACAGGTGACCATCAAGTGATCCCTCCCCCGTCCCCCATTTCCCATGTCTGGCAAACTGAGGCTAAGGACACTCTTCTGGAGGCAGGATACTAGACTAGATGGAGCCAGGTCTGATCCAGTCTGACAGTTCTTATGCTAAACCCTATGGGTCTAGTTCTGCTTGAAGAGCTTCCTGTGCTTGCTGGGTTTGCATGGGCAGATCTTAGTCCGATCTGTAGATTTTTGTTAATGTCTCTCTCTCTCTCTTTCTTTCTGCTCTGAAGCTACGAGGCCGGGATCCTGGAGAACCCCAAGGTAATCGATCATCTCCTTTACGTCTCTGGTTTTACATGGCAGTGACTAGGGCTGGGGGCGTGTGATGTATTTGCAGCCTAATTTGAAATTTCACGGCAGGCCGTGTGTGGCGGGGAGGCCGAGCCCTGCCATTCATTCCCCCACCCACCCTCCGCCTTCCCCCGCCCGGTACGTTAATTGCTGCGGGAATGAAAAGGGGAAGGAGCCGTTTCAGGGTGACACTGAAGGAGAAAATGTCATTGGGGAAAGAATGAAGAAGCAATTAGCCAGATGAGGCACTTGACTGAGGGGAGCCGGCTGCTGAATGCACCCCAGCGGCCAATGTGCTGTCCCTGTCCCCATCTGGTGCTGGAGGTGGGGGTTGTCTCAGACTGACAGAGCATGTGGGGTCATTCCTCTGCCCATGCGCCACTCTGGAAACTTGTCCCCTCCACTGCAGCTCAGTTGTGCAGCCTGGGCCTTCCTCTTGCTCGCTTGTCTCTGTTGTGAAGGGTTGCAAGCTCCCTGGAGGGATTCCTCTGCTGGGGAAGAGGGGGAGCTCTGTGGTGGGAATAGAGAATCCCTTTGTGTGGGGATGGGGTGTGGGGACCTTCTCGGTGGTGCAGACCGCCGTAGGGAGCGGCTGCTCTGACAGTGTCTAGCTGAGGAGCAGCCTGAGAGAGCCCTGTAGGGGCACTGAAGGGACTCTCTGTCTCCTCTGGGGCTGTTGCTGTTGGTGAACCTGGCTTTGCGTGGGAGGTGGTGAGGGGAAAGCAGCCAGGTGCGAGGGGGACAGAGGGAGATGTTGGACGCAGCTAGTGCAGTGGGTTCTCAGCAGGGCTGAGAGTAAGGGATGTGGAGAGGAGGCCCGCAAACCAGAGCAGGGCTGGGCTGTCTGGAGACGGAGCGGGGAGTCATGGGCAGCTGGAGGCTGCAAGGCTTCAGGAGGAAACTCCCTTCCAGGATGGAAAGTCCACGCATGGATCTTCTCTCTCTGTTGGCAAAGATTCCCTCCCCGCATGCCACATAGCCCTGAAGGCTGGGCTTTGTGTGGGAGCTGGCTGGGGGCAGCTGAGGGACAGCATGGAGAACATTCCTCGCCCCTGACCACGCTGCAAATCCTTCTGCCAGGGGGCTTGGTCCCGTGAGGCATTTGCAGAGGTGCACGGCTGGGCGAGTGTTTATCTGATGTCTACGGGCCAAGGCCTCATAGTGGCTTGGGCAGGTGAGGCTCCCAGGCAGTTGCTAAACCCCCACCAATTGTGGCTTCCCCAGTCAGGAAAGGATCCTGTCTCCCCCTCCCTAGTGCAGCCCAATCCCAGCCTCCTACTCCTCTTGGGCGGGCGTGCTCTTTCCAGCTACTGGTCCCCGTGTGAACTGACTTATCCCCTGTGCCCTGGGGAGAGCTGACAGCTTCCCTTCCCAGGCCAGGGGCTGTCCTTGTTCCGGTGCGGCGTGTGTCACTCAGATAAGTATGTCTCCTGCTCTGACTGTTCTAACAGGACTGGCAGTGCTTGCTGCCTGCTGGCCGCTGTGTGTTTCCAGTTCATGCTCCACTGGCCTTGTCGCCCTTAGAGAACTACTGAAACTTCCATCAGCACCAGTTAGACAAGCAGCGGGGAGAGGGGAGGATGTGGCGAGATGAAGAGGAACCCAGTGCACAAGGGTGTATGGAGATGGGCCACATGGCCTGTGGCCAGGCTGGTGCATCCACTCATGAGTGATTGTCAGAGAGGATGGCCCTGGGTAAGAGGGAGTCTCCAGTTTTGGTCCTGTCCTGGGGACGTCAAAGCTGACAGACACAGCGACAGCTGTGAAGGCTCCGGGGACTGACGCTGCTTCGAGCTGCGAGGTTGTGGCTTCCATCTAGCCGAGGCCAGTTGTTAGTTCCCCTCAGACACGTCTCTCCAGGGGTTGCAGGGTCTCACTCTAGTTTCTAGCAGGCCAGTGTGCGCATAAACCATTTCCTCCAGCGGCACCAGCGGGCCTCTGTGTCAGCAGCCTCACACCCAGGCCTGAATGAGCCACAGGGACTGAAGCCCTCTCTTGCTCCAGATTAGGCCTTTCCGGGTCAGGCTCTGAGGCTGCAGGGAAGCTTGCCCTGCTACTGTACCTGTTCCTGGGCCTGAGGGCTGCTGGGTAGAGGAAGGCCCGAAAGGCCCCTATGGTGGGTAGACTGGGTCTTGTGTGAGCTCCCCCTTCTCCCCTAGGAGTGGTCCTGGTTGGTAGAGAGACTTTTTTTAATGCCTTTAGTCAGAGCAAGGGACTCAGACCCCTGGCCACCAGGTGTGTGTGAGCCAGCTAGGGCCAAGCCTTCCCTTCTTCCCCGAGCTTTGCCAGTGTGCTTCCAGTCCTGGTCTGGAGCAAGTCTAGCTGTTCCGGTCTCTGGTCCCTTCCCTACCTGAGCTGCCAGTGCAGCTCCCCAGGCCTGGGCCTTTGTGTCTGTTGCTGCACCTCCTTCCTCTTCCGTTCCAGCATGGGGCCACTCAGTCTGGAGGCTGAGACCCTGTCAAACCCTGAGCCCAGCTGTCCAGACAGGCCCGGCCTGAGGTCACTCCACTCATGTTACTGGTGCCCAAAGCCAGATGAAAGAACCCTGTTTTTTAGCTTAGAACAGTCAGGGAGTTAGAGGCACTTGCCTTTCTCCCTTAACCCTTTCCTGGCTCCCCTTTTAACCTCTTGTGCACCCGCCATTTCCAGCAATGGAATTCACAAGGAGACACTTGCAAGGGATTAAACTTTAACACTCTCATTTTAAAGGGGTAGCGACTTCACTGGCCTCCCCCTCCGCCCCAGCCCATTTGCTAAGCCCAGGAAGAAAACCTAGGGTGAGGGTCTAATCGCTGTGGAGAAGGTCTTAGAAGAAAAGAGGGGTGCCAAACCACTGCGAGGCTCCCCCCCGCCCCAAACCTCTCAGACCTGCCAAACGGAGGGATTTGAAAGCAGATGGTTGAGCTATTTTCTGCCTCTGTGAGGCCCGATTGAAGGGCAATGAGGCAGCTAATGTGGAGAAAGATAGAAATTTACTTGCTTTAACTTCATATGGCACTCTGAAAGAGTTCATTCAGTCCCGGGCGCAACAATATCAGCCGGATGAATAAACCATTTGCGGCATCGATAGCTCTACATCATGGGTTAGTTCATGGACCATTTGCTTCCAATTTCTTCTCTTCTTGTCCCGTTTTTCTTGCTTCTTTCTTCTCTCCCCCCCCCCCATATACACACTCTTCCTTTCTCTCTCTCTCTCCCTCTCTCTCCCCCCTCCTTCCCTTTAAAGATGACATTGCAGGACTAGCCCCCCTGCGGGGATGGATAAATAGAAGGCATTGATACACTGCAACAAACTATTTGTCATTTGAACTGTGCTTTTAGGAGAGAGAATAAAAAGAAGGCAGACACGCACGGTAATGATGGAATGCAAGCCAAATGTCACTTTTATTCCTATTTAGTTATTTTATTTAATAGGGGTTTTCATAGTTGGCTTAGAAAATTGGAAACTATCTGACTTTGACTTCCAATGTTTAGTAAAGAGATTTTAATACTTTCCTTCCTCCCTCCCTCTCCTGTCTTTCCTTTTGAACTCAAAGTTTTTCATCATCTCGAAAGGGTTTGTCTAGTTAATAAGTATGATCAAGGCTAGAAAAGGCCAGACAATGTAAAATTGAAATCTGCGGCCCGTGTAATCTGCGTGTATGCGTGTGCGTGCATGTGCACGCGCATATATGTTGTTTAAATAAAGAAAGAGGCATGAAAATCCTAGACCGTTTTTGGTAAAATATATATTAAAAATAATGGCATTGCTTTCTGTCTGGTTTTAAAGAGAATATGAGGTCTGCTTCCTCTGAGCATTGTTAATCTGCGTGTGGGTAATGCATGCACCAAATCTAGTGCAGATCAGCAAAGTGCCACTGACTTTGGTGGGTCTATACCAATTTTAAACCAGATGAGCATCTGGCTGGTGTGCCTAGAGTTTGCTTCTGGTGTGAACAGAGGAGGAAGTTGCACCTATTTTCACCTGAACAGAATCTGTCTAATGTTAAAGGACAAATATTGAAATGTTATTGAGCCCCCTTTGTTCACAGCACTTAGAAGTACTCGGTGCCCTTCCCACAGAACTCAGCAAATCTCTGGAGAGATGGCTTTTTCTTCATTCTCAACATGCACCAGACCTTGCGCACTTCCTGGTGTAGTCCCCTTTGGCCCTGGACGCCTCACGTTCCCATTTAGTCAGGTCTGTCCTCTGGGGTAATGAATCGCGCAGGGCTTGAGCCAGAGCTGTTAGTTGGGTGTTGGATTTAGCCCCCTGTGAGGGTGAATCGTGCTAGTGACTGGCGCTCAGCGATCCTCCATCATGCAAGCAGGTGGCTTGTTGGCCGTCCCTTGGGACAGGTCTGTGGAACGCAAGAGGAACCTGTGTAGAACAGCAGTGGGCAGCCGAGGCTAGTGAGTGGGCCATATGAGTGGCCCACCTTGGTCACTGTGGCCCACAAGAGTGTCGTAACCAAGACAGTCTCCAGGGAAAGGGCAGTTTTTCTAACGGCGCTTGCGCACCTAGAATTTGCAGGGTGTGCGAATGGCTTTGATTGGCTGCCGAGGGAGAACACAGCTCTCAGTCCATGCTGTGTGCAATCAGCACACCCCTCACTTCATGCGCCCCTGATTTACGTGCCTGTCACTCTAGTAAAATTGGTTGGAAAAAAACTACACAGACCAAAACCAGCAGAATCTGGCAACCCTGCGCATGGGCAGTGGTAAACAAATTGTCTCGTGGGCCACACATAGAACCCCAGTGGGTCCAGAGTTGCCCACCACTGGTGTATAGGTCTCCTTATGGAGGGTTTGTCTACACAGGCAAATTTATGAGCCCACTTCTACCATGTTGTGTTGGGGAAATCCTGTACTACTTTGCCCCCAATACCAATGACCATATGAGGTAGCACCAGTGCAGATTGATTGAGCAATGCGGCAAGAGGGAAGAAACCAAGATTGTTATGCAGGGGGAAAAATACAGCTGAATAGACAAACTGGCGCATGTGAGATGAGCGGATTTGAACCTAATCCCCTTAACGTGGCTCTCTCAGGGGCTCTATCTGGCATCTGAACGGACTTCCAGCCGCACGTATTGAATGAATGAAAATGAGTGGTAGGAGAAAAGCTTCCGGCAGAACTTGAAAGAGAGGGATAAAACTTGTCAGTGTGTGTCGCTCTGAAATTTCTGATTTCTCATGTTGGGTCAGAGAGAGACATGCAGGAAAAAGAGATGTGCAGGCAACTGAAGTGAATTGAGAATGTTACGAAAATCAAGACTGGTTGCAATCTTTTCTGATTCATTTTTTAAAAGAAGAGGGTTAGAATTAAATGAAAATTGTCAAAAAAGGTTATTTCCCCCCCAAAGACCTTTGGAGGGGAGGTGTCTCGAAACAAAACATTTCATTTTCCCGTAGCAGATTTGGATTTGTTTGCATTTTTTCCAACTCCTCTTCCTCCTCCCCCCGACTCCCAACCCTCCTTCCCCCAGTGCAAAAGGAGAGTAAAGTGAAAAGAGAAATGTTTATTTTTAAAGAAGCGAGTTCCCCCAATCTTCCCCATCCCCAAATCAAAGCATAAAATAGCCTTTAAGGATCTGATCCTGCACCATACTGAGCATCCTCAAGTCCTATTAAAATGGCGCTCGTCCTGGCTGGATAGAATCTTTGGGGTTGTTCTTTGGAAGGATGATTTGGACTTACAGCACTGGGTGGGGAATTTGGAACCAAACCAGAGTCTCCCTCCCGTCTTTACCTCTGCTTTGCCATGTGTCCTTTGGGAAATCGCTTGCCTTTCTGTGCCTTGTTCCCCCATTTGTAAAATAATAATACTCCCCTACTCCACCGGGGTTAACTTTAGTTTAATGTTTGTAAACCATGTGGAGATTCTCAGAGGGACAGTTGTGGGAGAGCTCCATGCGGTGACATGTACCAGTCAGGTTTGCTGGAGATTAATAGTTTGAATGCAACTTACCCACCTAAATCACATTTTAAACAACAACAAAGAAATGTTAAGAGGAAGCCACTGCCATTTCTCCCATCTCATTCAGACGGTGGCTGCTTTGAGAAAGTGTCTGTCATGACTAGTGGAAAGTCTCAGTAAAAACAAGTCTATGTAAAAACGAGTAGTCGTGTGGCACCTTAGGGACTAACAAAATATATAGAGGATCATGAGTTTTTGTGGGAAAAACCCGCTTCATCAGATGAGGGGGAGGATGACTAGTGGAGGGTGCCACCCAATGGCTGTTCATTAGCAAATAAAATAAAACCCTGCTGGGGCAGGGAGGCGCAGGTATGTGAATGGAATCGGTCTCCCCATGGCCTGTAACTTCAGACACAAGATTTAAAAAAACTAGAAGAGCTGTCTAGAGCGAGCAGGGCAAGTCAGGAGAAGATCCGAAGAGCTGTCTCTGAAGTAGGAAAACCTCCTCTTGGGTATCATGGGAAAAGGAACGTTCGGAAGTTGAAAAGCCTGTACATAGAAGGATTCAAGGCCGACATTTTCGAAGTTGGATGCTGGAAGCAAAGCATCTAAATCCATATTTAGGACACTAAATAAGTAGCCTGAGTTGATAATGGGAGCTGCTGGTGCTCAGCACCTTGGAAAATCGGGGACAGTTTTTAGTGGTACGTCAGCTGCTAAGCACATGAGTTTGCAAATGGTCTGAAAGCATTTCAGGGCCATTGCCTCCAGTTGTGTATACGGGATGGCGGGGGGAGAAGGGAGGAGGGAGGCACTAAATTGCAAAGCTTGCTGCAAGAGGCAGCAACATTCACATTCCAGGAGGCAGAGAGGGTCGCCCCCCCAACGCTTTCTGGGGTACGTGCTTCCAAATGTGGCAATTCATTGGAATCACCCAAGCCCTGAGCCATAAACTAATTGTGAGAGCCGTTTCCACTGGGCCAGCTTTAAAAGAGATAAGATGCCTCTTTACTATAAATCTGGAAAAAATATACATAAAGGTTGATGTGTTTTGAAATGGGTTTTTGCTTTGTTCCTCTATTTTCCCTCTGGGCATATTAACCTCAGGGACACTGTAAAAAAGCACATGCGGCAGGAGCACCTGCTGGGGTCAGGGCTAGTCATTAGTTTTTTCGGTCAGTGCAGAATAAACCCCAATTCTCCACGTCTGCATCGCTCTCTGGAAGTGTGCGCTCTGCCGCTCGCTCTCTGCCAAAGTCCCACTTTTTCCTGCCTGACTTGTTCCTCCACAGCTATTCCATCTCCAGCTGTGGGGGCGTCAAAGAAGAAGATGAGATCAAGTTGAGGGGAAAAATTGTCTGATTTCTCTAGCCTTTGTTCCCAAGCCCTCACTAAGCTCCAGTGCTCTCCTTTGTGATGACATCAAAACTCTTGGCTAGGCAAGATTTGCTGCCTGTACAAGCCCTGGTTTCTACTTTGGAGATGGTGGTGGTGAGCACACCTGGACTTGTGTACAAATAAGTACCACAAGGGAGCTGAAGTAAAGAGCCCTGGGCAGGGGGGATCCAGATGTTCCATCCAGGATAGCTGTGAGAGCCCTCTCCCTCATCTTCTCTGCAACCCTCAAAGGGCTGGCGGCCTATAACTTGACAAGCTGGGGAGGAAAAAAGTGCAATGGTTCCAGTGAGAGGTCAGCAGTTTAATGGGAGCTGAAAGATGGCGATGAAAGCATGTCAGCAGCAGGGAATGGACGACGGGAGGGGTCAACTTAGAATCCTAGAACACTAGAACTGGAAGGGACCTCGAGAGGTCATCGAGTCCAGTCCCCTGCCCTCGCGGCAGGACCAAGCACCATCCCTGACAGGTGTCTGTCTAACTTGCTTTTGAATATCTGCAGTGATAGAGATTCTACAACCTGCCTTGGCAATTGATTCCAGTGTCTAACCATCCTGACAGGAAGTTTTTCTTGATGTCCAACCTAAACCTCCCTTGCTGCAATTTAAGCCCATTGCTTCTTGTCCTATCCTCAGAGGCCAAGGAGAACAATTTTTCTCCCTCCTCCTTATAACAGCCTTTTACACACTTGAAAACTGTCCCCTCCCAGTCATTCTTTTCTAAACTAAACAAGCCCAGTTCTTTTAGTCTTCCCTCATAGCTCATGTTTGCTAGACCTTTAATAATTTTTGTTGCTCTTTTCTGGACCTTCTCCAATCTCTCCATATTTTTTTTTTTTGAAATGTGGTGCCCAGAACTGGACACAGTACTTCAGCTGAGGCCTAATCAGCTCAGAGTAGAGTGGGAGAATGATTTGATGGTTCATTGTCGCTGGGCCATCTGGCATTGGCCACTGTCAGAAGATGGCCTAGATGGACCTTTGCTGTGACCCAGCCTGGCTGTTCTTATGGCTGCCCAGAGTTGGGTAGGAGGCAGTCCTAGAACAGGGTGAGAGAAGTGAAAACCCTGAGTGAGTCAAAAGGATCAAACCTGGGACCACCTGCTGGAGCAAAGGGACCCAACTCTGTTTGTTTGGCCGTGCCGGTTGAAAGTTCCTCAGCCCCTGTCTGTAGCTCAGTTGTTCTAACGTTGGATAGTGTTAGTGCTATCCAGAGTGGGTGTGAGTTGCACACCGGGGTGGGGAGATTGTGGAACTGGAGAGAGGGAGGAAGTCAGGGCTGTCTGTGACATTTGGGTGTGGTTAAACCTGGAGTATAAAGCACACTGGTTCAGGGGCACTGTATATTCCCAGTGTGCTCCCCAGGTGGTCTGGGAACCGGTAGTACTGCCTTCAGGCATGCACAGTTACAGCAGGCAGCAAATTATAGCCGTCCTTTCTCTCTCCCTCAGAATCAGGCACCTCCAGGCCTCTATACTAAGACCAAAGACCCTGCCACCTCTCCAGATACCCCAGACATCCTAGAGATTGAATTCAAGAAGGGTAAGTGCTTTGGGGTCCTGGTTTTATTTTCCAGATTACCTCTTTTGGGGACGGAGCTGCTTCTGCCCACCTTCAAAGTCCTTGGGAGGGTTGGGGGTGGGGGAGAGAGATGACAATGGACTTTGATAAGACCAGGGGGCAATGGATTTCGATAAGACGAGGGTTTTGGCCTTTTGTCTTTCACTGATTTTGAATGAGGAGATGGAGAACATGGGTCCAGGCTGATTTTAGCTAGAGGGGGCCATTAGTTTCCAGGCCTGGCTATGGCACTGAATCCAAACTTCCCCCATCTCTGCTCATGCCTCTTTCTGGGTAGTGAGAAGGGCCAGTGCTCCCACCCTGATCGTTTGTGCTCGGGGGATACCTTTCCTGACTTCCCAGCTTACTTGGCTTGGTGCAGCTCTCACTACTCTTACTTGCCAGAGCGCCTCATGTAGGGTTGCCAGGTGTCTGGTATTCACCCGGACAGTCCGGTATTTTCACCTCCTGTCCAGTAAAAAAAATTCAGAGAATACCGTACACCTAAAATGTCCAGTATTTTCTGATTTTATTTTTCCCCTGGCCAGGAGGTGAAAATGCCGGGCACTTGGCAACCCTACAAACACTCAGCACCCAGCCTTCGCCCCCCCCCCAGCTCCCAACATCCCCAGCCCCCTGGCCCCAGCCCCCATGCTTACCTGGTTCTGCAAGGCTGCCAGCACAAAATGGCTGCCAACCAAGGGGAACCCCCTTTTTTTTCCCCCCTTAACAGAATTTTTTCCCAGTGGGTTTTTGGGGGGGGGGGGGAGATGTTCTGTATTTTAG
This sequence comes from Pelodiscus sinensis, assembly GCF_052426305.1. Taxonomy (NCBI): domain Eukaryota; kingdom Metazoa; phylum Chordata; order Testudines; family Trionychidae; genus Pelodiscus; species Pelodiscus sinensis. Next base: position 13,929,436 of record NC_143074.1, read on the forward strand.
TTTTAACCATCTAGCAACCCTAGCCTCATGTCAGCAGCTGTCAGTGCAGAGATGGGTCTTCCAGTTCTGCTACGTGCTAGGGTGGCACATAGGTGTGAGGTTATGGACATGTCCCCACATGGGTGTGTGCCGAGCCATGCAAGATGTGGTCGCACGTACATGCTCCTCTGCCCTGGGAAATGAGCTGATACACACACGGCTGAGACATCCATCCATCCATTCCCACATATGCAGCACAGTTTGAAGCACGTGAAGGAAAAGCGGCAGACACGTTGATCTAAGCACTCTCTCCCCTTGGCAGCATCCACGCGACTCTCCTTGGGGCCTAGGCTGGGAGCTGAGGGCAGGATGTGCCCTGGGAAGTCTCACCTCCTACTCCCCTGGAGTTGCTCCAGACAGAATTAGGCGTGGCGAGTGCTCTGCTGATAACGGTGCACGCTAAGTGCCACGATTTCCTGAGGCCACAGAGCAATGCATGAGCACAGGGGCATGGTTTCTTATACAAGGCAGTTGCATGTACAGGGAGAAGCAAATGGGCTCTGACCTACAGGAGAGGCGTGTTGTCCAGGGATGAGAAGCCTGGGTTCTCTTTCGGCTCTTACCACCCCCTCGCCATGTGGATTTTAGGCTGGCGACTTCTCTCTGATTTGAAAGAGGGCTGGGGCTGGGGGAGGCTTGTCACAGCCGTTGCTTGGAGAGCGTCCAACACAGATAGCTAGAGAAGTGATGAATCTTGTCACGGAACGAGGCCGGGCGAGCGTGTGACTTGGGAACGTCTCGCCTTCCCTTCGTCTCGGGCTCTCGGAAAAGAGCGGGGGACCCGTCTTGGGCCCGTGTGTCTGTGCACAGCCCCCCTGCAGCCCATCCAGAGAGCCCTGCTCCATTTTAATGACCCTCCCCACGCATTAAGAATCCCTCCCTCGCAGCCCCTCCCAGCTCCCCATTCAGCCGCTAGTTAATTTATTTGAAGTTTTAATCTAATTATTAACTATTTTGAAGGCTAAGCAGCTTTCTCCAACAACGGGCCTGACAATGGCGGCTCTCCGTCGGGTGGACCGCATCCAATACGCCGGTGCACGATGATAATAGAAAGAGAGAGGGCAAGGGAAGGGTGTGGGTGGGAGGGAGGGGGCTCGGTGAGAAGGGGCTTAAGGTTCATTATTGCCAAGACTTACATTTAATAGCAATTTACAACCGAGTTGATAAACCCTGGAAAATAGGGGGTTTAGAATGAGGAAAGCTGACAGGGCCCTTCACTCTACAGTGGCTCTTGCGGGCACCTCTGTAATAAAGACTAGAAAGGGAGCCATTGAGGCCTGATTGGCAACTGATAGTGCGCTAAATGGTAATGAGAAGGGCAGATGGAGGGGAGATTAAGCCTCCAACTCTCAACAGCTTTTCTTTGTGGGCCCCACAGCCTCCTTGTCAGCTTCCTAATACATTTATTGCTCATTTCACACTGCTAAAGAAAATGCCTCTTTCTATTCAGACCTGACCCCCCCTTCCCACCCAGCGCCTTTAAAAGAAAAAAAAAAGTGTAATAATTAATTCATGGAGCCCTCGGCCCTCACCGCAGCCTGCCAGGGACTGGCCTGCCATGGGCTCCCATTCGCTCTTGTCAAGCACATCACTAGAAGCATGTGTTGGGTTTGTCTGCAGAATAGACACTGCAGAGGCTGTGTGTGTGTGTACACACCCACACCTCCATCACTCCCCTCCCCAACCCACACACACACACACACACACACACACACACACAGCCCCCTTCTTTGGCTGCTGGGTCGTTTGTCAGGCCCTGCCTCAGCGGCTGGTGGGACAGAAGGTGCTGTGGCATAAGACAATAGCGGAGCGTGAAATTCAATTAGTTAAGGGCCTGGTTGCAATTTCACAGCCCTAAAAAAGAGGGAGGACAGAAGGAGGGGGGAGCATTTTTATGGCCTTTTTTATTTATTTCTCCTTTCTCCTGAGGGCTTTCCCCCCTCAGTGCGGCAGCTTGGACATGCCTTTTTAAGAAGTTATTTAGAGTTCATATCTGTCACATCTATTTAACGTACGCTGGGTGATGTTAAGAGGGGTGCTTGACATTAAAAAGCTGATTCTGCTCCTTCTCCCACTCCTGTCCCTTCTGTGAGTGTCTCTCTTGCTCCACAGGTGTCCCGGTGAAGGTCACAAACATGAAAGATGGGGTAACTCACCAGTCCTCTCTGGAGCTGTTTGTTTACCTGAATGAAATTGCGTAAGTGTTGTACGCTCGTGCCATATCTTGCACTCTCATCTTCCGGATAGAGTTGCTATTGACATGCATGCGCATGCTGTGAGGGCCGTGCAAGGACGCACGCGCGCGTGCACATGCACACACTTACTTACAGAAGCAGTTCTGGCCCCCCAGCGAGAGGTACTCAAGATCGATAATGGGGTGCACAGGATAGGGGTCCAGCAAATAACAGATGGCATCTGTGGGTTTTGGGCCAGTTGTGGACTATTTTAGGTGCAACTTTTTATTTGAAAAACAGAGTTGATAGAAGTTTGTGGGGAAGGGAGCATGGTCTAGTGCTGTGGTCCCCAAACTTTTCAGGATCGCGTGCCCCCTTTACTCCTGTCTGCACCTCACCCCTGGAGCCAGGGCTAGAAGCAGGGCCACATCTCCGGGGCAGGGGGGGAATGTGGGTGGGGCAATGGGGCAAAGGCTGGGCCAGAGCTGAAGGCAGATCTGGGGCTGAGAGCCATGGCCAGAGGCAGCGGCTGAAGTGGGGTGCGAAGCAGCTGCTGGGCTGTGGTCAGGGGCCAACGCTGAGGGGTTGGGTCAAAGGCCGGGAGTTGGGGTTGCCGCTGGGAGTAGAGCAGTGCTGGGTGGCTCTTCCTCCCTGTGCCCCCGTGGAACTGTGGTGGGGGGTCCCCCCTCCATCAGTCGTCGAGTCCCTGAAACAGGCTATTCTTCCAGCCATGGAGAACAGAGCTACATTCCACCTTCACAGGGCTTCCAGGGCCATTTACTGCTTAACTGGGGGGCCGGATGACAGGGGTGCTGCCGGCGCAAGGTGGGGAGGAGGGACGGCTATGCTCTCCCAGAAGGGGTGGGGCTGGGGCAGCCAGCCCCCAGAGCACTCAGACCATCTGCCCTCCACCCCCTGCCCTCAGAGCCTCCCCACGGCACTCGGGAGGTGATTTAAAGGGCCTCCGCTGCAGCCCCCCTCCCTCCCCCCAAACCTTGCCCTGGGGCCCGTTTGGCCTGCTGAGCACGGTGCTTTCCTGGGTACACCTTGAAAATGAGAGAGGTCCCTCTGCCCCTCCCCCCCTCCCCCCGGTACCTTCCACACGGCTCTGTGTTCCACGGCGTCTCAAAGGGTTGTGGTCCCGTCTTTGGCTCAGAAGTAGGCAGGCCCCAGGGGAACCATTCATCCGTCCCTTTGCCAAGTGCCACACAGACGCCCCCATCCCGCTCCTCCTTTGTGCCCCTGCCTTTATCCCCCTGCAGATGAATGCGAATGAACTTTTCCATGTAGTTCTCTTTTTAAATGTTAATTAAGTGGTTTTAAAATGACTCCACCACGGGCGAATGCAGCTGCGGCGGTGGCAGCCTCCCCCTCTCCCCTTCTCTCACCGGTGTGCTGTGTTTGTCTCGTGGCCTGCTGTGCCACGGTTACTCGGGGATCTCCTGGCCCAAGGGGTAAGCGGGAAGATGAAAGGAGGATTTACACTGGCAATGAGGCTCAGCTTATGGGGGGAAGGGCTTCTACATTTCCCTCTCTGGCCAAGCAGCAAAGGTGCAGAGGGGAGGATTCTCAATAATGGATCATATCCCAGCTGTCCCCAGCGGACAGTGAGGCAACGTGACTCCTGACACAGCCTGCTGGTGGGAAGAGAAAGCTCCCAGGGAAAGGCAGAGCCCAGGTACGCTGTACAGAGGCTTCCGCTGCTGCTCCCACTGGCTCATGCCTCTTCCCCTGCGCCCCTCACACATACACACCTGCCAAGACCCCAGCCAGCTCCTGCACCCTCCCTCCTGGCCAGACCCTCTGCACCCAGCAGGGCCAACGGTCCCCAGGATAAGGTTCGGGGGGGGGGAGGCTCCACACCCCCAGAAGGAGGGCTGAGGCTAGTCAGTTCTTAGCACTGCCCGGGCTTTGATGGCTTCAGCACATATACTCCACAGCCAGACATGCTGGCCTGGAGCCTCAAAGGCATTTAGGTGCCTAACTCCTAACTATCTAAACACTTCCGAGGGCCTGGGCCAGCGTAGGTCTGTGGTGGTGCTAGTCGCTGCTCTCATTCTGCTCTGCGGGGCAGGGAGGGGAGAGGAATGCCATCACCCACTCTCCTCACCTCTGCTTTGGGCTCGCCCTGCTGGGCCTGGTGCTCCCCTGAGGTAGGTCACTGTGCAGCAAAGTCCAAATTAAACTCCAGGCTCTCGAGGTGCCTTGTGAGCCACGCTCTCAGGGCCTGGAGGGAGGCTGCGGGCATAGGGACCACTCTCTTAAGTTATAACCTGGAGATGTCATTTCCCTGTGGTGCCAGAGAAGAAACAGGGCTGTAATGGCTGCAAAGGGGACTTTTTACGGAGGCTGCTGGACGGAGCAGAGCACGGCTCTTTTGGGCTCTCTAGCTCCCACGCTGACTAACAGTCCTGGCCTGGGCTAGGCAGCACTGCTATAGGCTGGTGACTGCCCTCCAGGTGCTGACCATAACTGGGGGCACGCCCTGGGTGATTTGAGCCCTGGACAGTTGAGCTTTCGTGTGACGAAGCTACGAGGCAGGGTAAGCAATAGAGGAGGGGGCTGTTCTATTTCAAGTCACCTCAGGGGTTGTGCTGGAAACTCTCCCTTAGAATTGTAGACATGTAGGGCTGAACGGGACCACGAGGTCCTCCTGCCAGTCCAGCTCCTGTGCTGAGGCAGGGCCAAGTAAACTTAGACCAGCGGTTCCCAACCTGTGGGCCTGGCCCCCAGTGGTCTGTGATAGCACTGCAGGGGGTCCATGGGGCCCAATCCTTACCTTTCTTTTTCTTTCCTTACTTTTCCTTTTCTCTTTTTTTTCCTTCCCCAGGAAGGGGAGGGGGGCAAGAAATTTTAATAGATTGAAAAGGGGTCTGTATGCTCGGAAAGGTAGGGAACCACCGACTTAGACCGTACCTGAGAGACGTGTATCCAACTTGTCCTTAAATATCTCTAATGAATGGGATTCCACACCCTCCCTTGGAAGCCTATTCCAGAGCATAACTAACCGTAGAGGCGGAAGGGGTTTCCTATATCTCTCCTAAATCTCTCATGCAGCAGATTTAAGCCCATTGCTTCTTCAGTGGGCATGGAGAACAAAGCTGATTACCAGCGTTCCCTGTAAGCTGAGCGTTTGGGTGGTCACCCAGGAGAGAGTCAAATGCCGCCCAGCTGATTAGCACAGCACCCACTGCCAGCACCATGTGTTTCTACTAGTGGTGCACATCCACATGTGCCTTGGTGCACATAACAAAATTTATTCTGCATACAGAAAAAATGAGAGAACACACTACTGATCACCATCCTATTTGTAACAGTCCCTAACATATTTGACTACTGTTATTAGGTGCCCCCTTCAGTCTTCTTTTCTCAAGACCAAACCTGCTCATTTTTAACAAATCTTTCCTCATAGGTCAGGTATTCTAAACTTTTTATCATGTTTGTTGCTATTCTTTGGACTCTCTCTAATTTATCCACCTCGTCCCTGAGGTGTGGCACCCAGAAATGGACACTGCACTTCAGCTAAGGCCTCATCAGTGTGGAAAAAAGTGTGACGATTACTTCCTGTCTTACATAGACACTCCTGCTAAAACACCCCAGAATGATACTAACCCTTTTCTCAGCAGAGTCACACCATTGACTTGTATTCAGTTTGTGATCCACCATAGCTCCCTGATCCTTTTCAGCAGTACTACCCCAGCCGGTTATTTTTCGATTTGGTAGGTTATTATTATTGTTATTTTCCTTCCTAAGTGTAGTATTTTACATTTGTTTTTATTGAATTTCATCTTACTGATTTCAGACCAATTCACCAGTTTGACGAGAATTCTAATCTTGTTCTCCAAAGTGCTTGCCCATCTGGGTGTCATCTGCAAATACTTACTATGAACACGCTTCCCCTCTCCAATGTAAAGTCCTCAATGAAAATCTTGAATAGTACCAGATCCGGGACTGAACCATGCAGGAACCAAATACATTCGGCCTCCCAGCTTGACAGTGAACTATTGATCACTACTCTTTGAGCGTTGTCTTTCCACTAGTGGAGCTCCCACATGATAGTAACTTCACCTGGATCATGTTTTCCTACTTTGCTAATGGACTCTCATGTGGGACTGTATTAAAAGCCGTTATGAAAATGAAGATATAGCCCATCTACTAGGGTGGTAGCCCTGTCTCGGGGGGCCATATCAAAAGGGCTTGGGTATCACAGTGTTGGCCACAGCAGAGATCCCCAGCCACAACTTCCCATAAAGCCAGTAACCTCAATGGGAGTTAGATTGAGCCCTCCTCGCGCAGAGACCGGAAGGGGCCGATTCCAGCCAGCTGACCTCCCTGTGGCTTGTGCACCCCCTGGCAACTTGTGACCCCTGTTTTACCTTTCCTGTCCTTTCTTTCCACAGAGGCAAGCATGGCGTGGGGCGCATAGACATTGTGGAGAATCGATTCATCGGCATGAAGTCCAGAGGTGAGAGGCGCCTCCCGGGGGCAACTCCCTGCCATTCCCCAGCCCCAATAGCCCTAAGAACCTCACGCTCTAAAAAGAAGAGCTGGCTCCTCTTCACTACTCCGCAGTGCTTGGGAAGAGTGCAGGATCAGGGCTTATGAATCCGTATGGATGAAATCCTGTCCCCACTGAATGAATGAAGGGGAGTTTGGCCATTGATTCAACAGAGGCAGGATTCCACCCTATGAGTGCGTTTCTCCAGCTTGCTCATGTAGGCGAGCATGTGGTCATCAAGGATTGCCTTTGCTATCTAAAATAGCCTCTCTTAATAGTAACCATTGCCCGTTGGATTACAGGGCCCTATGGCTTCATTTGGGGCCCAGTCCCCACAGGATTGGGGTCTGTGATTGCAAGGGTTTTCTGGGTGCTGTGTGCGAGAGAGTTCCTTGATTTGACCAGAGGCACTTCCTCCCACCTAAATAAGCATGCCTCTTCTAAAACCTCCCTTTCTTTTCCTGAGAACCTTGGAGTCTAGAAATAATATTTAATTTTTAAGGACTTTTAACTTTCCTCTTCAGTATAGAATGTTGCAAACTCCAAGAAACTTCCTTCTAGTATCCTGTGCTAAATAAACCAAGAGGGGGAATGGAAAATATCTAAACCACTATTTGTTATCAGTGGACAAATGTAAAAGTTTTGTCAGGGAGGGGGACTCCGTGTTGCCAACTCTCATCCCAAGTTCTCACAATATTTAGCATTTTCCAAGCCCCAGCTCCTGGAATCAGGGGGACTGTGTTAGCGTCTCGGCTTTCACTGAAAAATGTGAGTTTCTAGCCCTGAAGATTGCAGGGATAAGCTTGGAAACATGACCTCTAAAGGTCTGCAATGCAGAAGGCAAATAAAAAGAACCCAAAATGTTTTTTAAATCTCATGATTTGTAAGCCAACTCCTTGCTATTTTTATGTATTTATTTTGGAAGATCTGACTCTTAAACTCCTGGGGTTGTCAGTGAGAAACAATTTAATTGAAACTTTCCGGGAGCAAGAACTGCCTCCTTCAGAGCTGAATAGCAGTATAGTTAGAGAGCTTCTCCATTTCATCCTTTTCCCTTGTGTTTTAACACTCATTAATATCTATTTATGCGCTCCCTTTATTTAAACCTGTCCTAGGTGGCAAGGCAGGGGCTAATATTATGATAGTGTTTCATAAAACCCATCTCAGTCTTCCTTCAGATCAACACCGGAGGGAATTATTTACAAGTGCATTAGCAAGTCCTGCTGCAAGCGGCCAATCCTCCCCCCTCAGATTGATTTTAGTTAGTGCAATTGAATTAAAAAAAAACCCCAGCTCTTTGTATGTGATTCTCAGAACACTGAGTCATTTGTCAAGTTCTTTTTTATTTTAAAGAACCACTGATGTGCTCCAGTGACCCTTGCAGTATTCAATAATTCCCCTAAACCCCATTTAACTGTCATATCCGTTTTCTGCGTGTCGTCGCTGAGTGATTACCAATGTGTTTGGGTGTAAGCAGGAGAGTTTTCCTTTTCAGTCAGCCTCCTGTACACTAGGGCTACAATCCCATCTTTATGACATTAGAAGTTGCTGTGATGCTGCAAACCCCCCTGCAGCATTGCTGACCATGCAAAACATTGAAGGATATGTTTATTACTCTTCATTATTTAGATTATCACAGCACTTAGTAGCCTTACTCCTGGGCCAGGACTCCATTCTGTGTCCATCTTTATTTAGCAAAGTATTTATGTGCATGCTTAGTCTCACCGACATCAGCTGAATTTAAGGCAAGTCTACACTACAAAACTGCATCAACCTAAGTTACACTGGTGTACAGCCACCGCAGCCATTAAATCACTTTAGCATGTCCATGTGAGGCTCCTCATGTCAGCGGTGTGTGTCCACACTGGCAGCACTTAGTATCTATTTGTACTGTGGGCATGGGGCATTGTGGGACAGCTTCTGAAACACAGCAATAGTTGATGTAAGCAACACCGTGTCTGCACAGAATCTAACTACCTCGACTTAACTTCTGTGCCTCTTGTGGAGGTGGAGTTAGTGTAGGAGGTGTAGTCTGCTAAGAATCTCTGATTGGATTGGTGAGCCTTGCCCACCTAAATTCCACCACAATTCCTACTCAGGCTACAGGGGCAAGTCACATCAGTGAGAGCAACATTTTAGTGTAAATTCTTACAGAGTTAGGTCAGTGTAAACCACCTTATGTCAGCCTCACTCCATAGTGAAGATCAGGCCTCAAACTCATGCTGAGCTGCTTTGCTAAATCAGGCCTGGTTATAGCCCAGTTTTTTACTGGCATAACCTCATCAGCTAGGGATGTGCATTTTTCCCCAATATATTTACACCAGTAACAACTAACATGGTGTAAAGATGCTTTATACCAGTAAACTTACTTCCCTTCCTAGGCCGGAAATAGCGCCACACGTCTAGAGGTATGTCCACGTTGTAGTGCTATTTCAGGATTTATCTGGTGTCTCAAAGTAGCTATTCTGCATCTTGACAGCGTGCCCATTATTTCGAAATATCTTTTGAAATAACGGGTGCTATTCCGACATCCCTGCGGACCTTGTTCCATAAGGATTAAGAGTAGTTTCGGAATAGCGGTTTATTAAAAGCATTTTGGGGTCAGCCTAAATGATTCATGAACTTGGCCTGAATTTTGGTAAATAGCTTTGGGTGGAAAAAATATCTTTTTGAGTTTAGAAATTTAAGAGGTTTTTGTTTTTATAAGGAGGAAAATTAGAGGGGGGGGGTTGTGTTGGTTTGAATGAAACATTTTGTTCTACTCCGATTTTTTTGTTTCTAATAATCATTCAGCTCCCGCTACAACCACTCCTTGTGGATTCAGGTGTATTGATATAGCTATTCCAAGAAGGGCTGGGGAATAAGCGCTATTGGTAAAGACCCCTTTATGAAGTCATACTGCGGGTTGTGCAGTGTAACTTTTTTACTAGAAAATCGCATCCCTAGCTGAAACAGTCTAATGACAACAAAAAGGTTGCTCAGACCTTGGTGATCATGGGACGCAGCCTTGGGGACTCATCACAGCAATTCTTCTATGGGACAACGGCAGGGAGAGAATTAGTGAAGCTGATGGAAATGTTGATGGGGGGGAAAAAACAAGGAAAGGAGGGTATGTCTACACTACCACCCTAGTTCGAACTAGGAGGGTAATGTAGGCATACCGCACTTGCAAATGAAGCCCGGGATTTGAATTTCCCGGGCTTCATTTGCATAAGCCGGCCGGCGCCATTTTTAAATGCCGGCTTGTTCGAACCCTGTGCCGCGCGGCTACACGCAGCACGGGCTAGATAGTTCGAACTAGCAAGCCATTCCGAACTATCTGTACGCCTCGTTCCACGAATGGCTTGCTAGTTCGAACTGAGGCGTACAGATAGTTCGGAATGGCTTGCTAGTTCGAACTATCTAGCCCGTGCTGCGTGTAGCCGCGCGGCACGGGGTTTGAACAAGCCGGCATTTAAAAATGGCGCCGGCCGGCTTATGCAAATGAAGCCCGGGAAATTCAAATCCCGGGCTTCATTTGCAAGAGCGGTATGCCTACATTACCACCCTAGTTCGAACTAGGGTGGTAGTGTAGACATACCCGGAGAGTGTTGATGAATTCCACCTCTCCCATCCATGTGTCACAGTCTCAAGAGATTATTGGAATTTTTTAATGTCAATTTCAAGTGTTGATGGGGAGGCGGAGGGAAATGTCATTGCCATTTTCCCCTGTTCTTTCTCATGCAGCAGTTACTAATTAGAAAGCAATTACTAGTTGGTTATTTTAGCATTGTGACAGGACAGGTGCTTCCCAGGCTCTCTGGAAGGAATGGTCGCCATTCCAAAGAGCTTCTGGCCTAAGGACAGTCAGACACAGCAGGAGAGAAGGGGCAACAAATGGGGCATTCGTTTTAGAAGAAGCGGGACAAGTTCTGGAGGAAGCAGGTGCCAGGAACCAGTGAACCTAGGCCCAAGTAGCAGCTATTCCATAGCTAAGCTCAGCCATGCATGCAGGCCTTCGGTATGAACAGGAGAACACAGAGCCGTCTTTACCCAGCTGGCCCTTCAACAGTTTCTTAATTAAACCTTTCTGGGCTTCTGTGCAATGAAGTTGTGGCCCGGTCCTTGTGATATAAGTGCCAGATGGCGATATCAGGGCCCCTAGATTTGTACGATTACTGAGGACACGGGAGAGGAGGATGTGGGTGACTGGGAGGGAGCTTCTCTTTAGCCTCCAGTGTCTTGGTGACTGATCACGGTAGGAGAAGGAACCGGAGAGATGGGAACAAGCAGTTGAGTCACTCTGAAAATCTATTTTAACCATGCCCAAGAGTGGCAGGTGCTCTGGACTGGGGCACCCAACTTGTGCCCAAGTGCGAGTGAGGCTGGCAGCTTCTGGTCCGTGCAGAGGGTGAAATCCTGTCTCTGTTGGAGCCCATCGCAAAGCTCCCATTGGTTTCAGTGGGGCTAGGATTTCACCCCAGGATTTCTGCAAGCAGCCACGTCCCTCCTATTTTCATATGTAGGGACAAGTGGCCTATGGGAGCTACACGTCCCAATAGTCCTTTCTCCTCCTTTGTCCAAGTGAAGCAGGGTTAGCTCTAGCTCGTGGCAGCTGGTTTAGATCTTGGCTCAGCAATGAGGGACGTGGCTGGACGTCTATGCCTGGGCAAAGCCCTATAACTTCACTGGGGCTCCTCATGAGCCCGTGACTTTCTTTGCAGGATCCAGGGCCTTACTGCAGTGACTGGGGCAAGTGGAGCTCAGATAGAAAATTGTATGCTAGCCTCCACAGGCTCCAAGGATGCATCAAAGACAAGGCCACCATGGGCTGAGTTATGAAATTCATCCCACAGACCCATGGCAGGTTTGCCCCCTTCCCCTATCAGCCATCACACAGTGGCCCCTTTAGGGGAGATGGAAGGGGGGGACATGGTTGCAGGAATTCGAACGCCCATCCCAGTGAGCGATCCGGGGAAGGCAGGAAGGTCATTTTCAGTTGCGCTGGTTTTTACAAAGCCTCTCCTGAGATGACATTAAGGGACTTGGGGAGAGGGCGAGCAGGCCCCAGCCTCATGAGCCTGGTTTCCCCGAACTGCTGGTATTTGTTTTTGCGGGAGGATGGTGGCTAATTCCTAGTGCTTCGAGCACCCGTGCTTGCGGCGCTGCGCCTGCCTGCCGGCGACAATGAGGCCGAAACAGCGAAGCGCCGTGGTGGCTCAATAGGGAAGGCTGCAAATGGGAGTCGTTTCCCTGCCTCGTGCGGCTTTTCACGGCCTCATTATCAAATTATCTTTTTAACTCTGAAGGGGGGCTAATTAGGGAAGTAAATGAAATCGGTGGGGAGGAAGCGGGAGGGGAGTGGCTGGTCGGGCTTCTGCCTGTGCCAAGAGCCGAGCGTTTTGTTTCCTCCTTGCCTGAATGCAGGCCTGCCCAAGCCCCTAGCTCGACAGACAGGATGGCTAGTCCTTCCCACTACTTGCTGCCCTGAGCCTCCCCTGCTCCTGTCAACTCACCACCTTGGTCCAGGCCACTGGGCCTGCATCGACCTTGTCTGGGGGTATGTCTACACTACCCCGCTCGAACTAGCGGGGTAATGTATGCATACCGCACTTGCTAATGAAGCCCGGGATTTGAATTTCCCGGGCTTCATTAGCATAAGCGGGGAGCCGCCATTTTTAAATCCCCGCTGCTTCGAACCCCGTGTAGCGCGGCTACACGGGGCTCGAACTAGGTAGTTCGGACTAGGGTGCCTATTCCGAACTACCGGTACACCTCGTTTCACGAGGAGTACCGGTAGTTCGGAATAGGACCCTAGTCCGAACTACCTAGTTCGAGCCCCGTGTAGCCGCGCTACACGGGGTTCGAAGCAGCGGGGATTTAAAAATGGCGGCTCCCCGCTTATGCTAATGAAGCCCGGGAAATTCAAATCCCGGGCTTCATTAGCAAGTGCGGTATGCATACATTACCCCGCTAGTTCGAACTAGCGGGGTAGTGTAGACATACCCTGGGAGATGTCCCTGCAGTTGCAGTATAGCCGTACTTACAGGCTATTTTGTCTGCTGGCCTGGCCCCACCAGGGCAGCCTGGCATTGCCACAGTTAACATAGCAACATGACGGAGTCCATTGTCCTGGGGTGGGGATGGTGCTTTGGGACTAGAGCTAGGCATGGTCCGTCCCTCAGCCCAGATTGTAATGCCCACGTTGGGGAGATTGCACAGTGAGAGATGGACTTTGTAGCTCAGCCCCATACCTGCTTGGGAAGCGCTTGGCCAGCGAGAGCCCCAAATGTCAGATTCAGCCCTCTCTCCCTTGTTCCCCTGCCACCAGGTGTGGTCTCCTCCTTGCTGTGGCCCCAGCTGTCCTAGGCACGACACAGTAACAAGTAAATGCCACGCCCTGCCCCAAAGAACTTACGGTCAAACCTCCAGGTCTGCCGTCTGTATGGGCTTGTGCACCGCCCACGGGACAGGGCAGCGGGGTGTTCACTTTCAATATTGTCTCCCCCTCGTTTTCCTCTTTCCCTTTTGGGCCCCCTTCGGCAGGAGCTGGCATGGAATGTGAGCACATTGATCCCGGTGGAAATTGATAGATCGCAGTCAATACGACTAAATGGTTCAGTTCACCGTAAACTGACAGCAGAGGTTACAAATTAGAAAATTTTAAGCAGCAGCTGCCTCTGTTCCTTCTCCCTTCTTCCCGTCCACTTCCCCTCCCCGTCCCTTTTCTCAGCAGTAATTATGGTGTGATTGAAGCGCCACCAGGCTGCACCGCTGACACCTCTGTCTTTTCCCTGTAAACACGGGGAGATGAAAATAGACACTTGGAGACGCTGTGAGTGTCACTTTGAAGGTGTCTCTTGTCTCCTCCATTGCAGTGCTGGGAGCTCGGCTGTCACTTCCCTCCCCTCCTTGCGCAGTGGTTCGTACGCCGACTGTCAAAGGCACCCGGAGCCGCAGTCTTTTAGCATCAGGTTTCTGTCACAAATCAAATAAAAATAATAAAGAAACAGACAGACACAGCTCATCTGCTCTGAGTCCCCTGCTGTTAGCGGAGGGAAATGGGGGTGGGGGAGGGAAAGAGACACAAAAAACAAGCTTTTGATCAGTCCAAATTAACTTTAACACCTTCAAAGGGAAGGTGCAGGAATATTAATGGTGTTATTGGTGTTACGTGTTGCTTTTGAGTGTGCTGGTGGGAGCAGTTGCTTTGCTGCTACCTCTCCGAAGCCCAATATGTGCCACTCTCCAGAGAGTCCCATGTACCAGTTAGTGCCCCCGTTGCTTTGTTTTATGTTTTATTATGTGTATTGTGCTGGAGACCCTGTCGTTCTAGGCACTGGGCACTTGCTTAGTGACAAGACCATCTCTCAGCTGAATGGTTCATCATCTAAACAGGCAAGGCAGACTAATCATGGAAGGGGGGGCATAGTCCAGCTGGAGAAACTGAGTCAGCGAGTGTCCTGCTTGACTTGCCTGAAGGCAGCAATTGAGCCTCCTGGTTGGATCACCTGCAGGGAGGTGGGAATGAATGACACCTCCCCTTGCCATAGGGCATGACTCCAGCTCCAGTTGGCAGAAGCACGTTTTAGGCTTTCCAGTGGGATTTCATTCTCTCTTCTTCCCTTTCATGGGCAAGACTGGACAATTCAATGCCTGGTTGCTTTGTGAGCTAGGGTAAGGACAGTCCCCATGCAGGGTCCAGGCCTTACCTGGTTGTAACACCCACACCCCTGCTGGGTTGGCCGCATGGGGCTTGACCCTGAGATCTTTGGCTCTCAATGCATGAGTGGCTATTGCCTCAGCTAAATACCCCTCCCTTGTACTTAAGACTGTAGCAGGTTCATCGATTGCCAGCTGTCCTCGCCGGGGGACAACGTGCCCCATCAAGGGGCAGAGCATCTCCACAGGAAGGAATCTCCATGATCCATGGTCTCAGCAAGGAAACTCCTCCCCTCTCCCATCAGTCAGGTGCCTGACGGAGGTGATTCCTCATAACTCCGAAGCCTCCAGTATTGTCACTGATGGAAGCAGGGTATTATTTTATTTTTAATGGTGCATGTTACTGGAGCATCTAGGAGTGCTCCTGAACCTGGCCCCATTGTGCTGAGCACTGAACAAAACACCAAGGAGACCATCCCTGATGGGATGTTCTGGACCAATGATCCAATCTGGCATGATATAGTTGTTGTCGAAAATCATTCTTTCGCCCCTTGGCCCTGGTGGATCTACAGAGCAGCAAATCTTAGA